>NC_137233.1:13632573-16032573 GCF_949987685.1 Ammodytes marinus
ATTGAAGATGGCCCATGTTTTAACTTATTTGAAGCAGTGCACTGCACATGCTTGTGTGTAAGGACCTCAGGTAGGTGTGTGTGCTGTGCATTTATACAAAGTCATCTTTAGAGGGATTTTGAACTTCTGCATGGAAAACTACACATGGAACAGAGTGAATGAAAACAGTGCCACTTGAAAACCACTAGCCTTTTGCTCATAATGTCTAGGTCATGGGGATACACACACACACACACACACACACAGACACACACACACACACACACACACACACACACACACACACACACACAGTCTCTCTCATACACACAACTTTATTTAGCCAATGATGTCCCTGTTACACTGTTCTTGGCCCGTTCACTGTTCACTTCTGGATAATAACAAAAAGAGTGGAAAATGTGCATGGACTGCAGGTGAGGTTCTTTTCCTAACACAAAAATTCAATTTATGATTAGTACTGATGTTGGTTTAAAATTCAAGCCTAAAAAAGTTGGAAAAATATCGATGTATAATATTTTTTATACAGTCATATGAAAAAGTTTGGGAACCCCTCTAAGCCGGCATTATAATTGACTCTGCTTTCACAAAAAAAAGATAAAAGTGGTATGTCTTTAATTTACCAGGAACAGCTAAGTACTGGGATGTTTTCCAAACAAAGATTTTTTGAAAAGCAGTATTTGGTTGTATGAAATAAAATAAAATGTGAAAAACTGGCTGTGCAAAAATATGGGTACCCTTGTGGTTTTGTTGATTTTAATGCCTGTAACAGCATGTAAAACGATAGTTACGTATGTAACTACGGTTCTATGAGTTCCGGATGACCGCCAGAGGCGGTGCTTACAGCACTGGATGTTCCATCGCGCGCATGCGCAGGTCGAGATCTTTATACCAACAAAGTCACCTGTGACACCTGGGTGACCCCGGGAATGTCTATATATTCCGGAAGTCACCAGAGGTTCTGTTCCAACTGGATCTTCTCGCGGTGTCTGAGAAGTCTGAGTGACAGAGAACTCTGGCGGTCATCCGGAACTCATAGAACCGTAGTTACATACATAATCGTCGTTCTATTTCGTTCCTACTGACCGCCAGAGGCGGTGCTTACAGCACTGGATGACTTATACCAAAAAGGTCACGAAGAGTACTCATCAATTAAGGGCTTGCAGCCATCAACAAGACAGCTGTCATCCCACCGGATGAGGTGCAGCAACATTTACTCTGTAGAGCCGCGCAACGTACATGATGAAGACCATGTAGCCGTGGCGCAAATGTCCTGCCGTGAATCCGCTTCAAGGCAGCCCATGATGTAGCCATACTCCTGGTAGAGTGGCACTCAACGGCCAAGGCATGGGGAGCCCCTGTGCTCTATATGCATTCAAGACCACCTCCACAAGTCAGTGGGAGTGTCTCTGTTTGGACAGGGCAGCCCCCTTCCTGCAGCTCCCATAGCAGACAAAGAGGTATTTGTCTTACGCAAGCTGGTTGTTGCCACAACCTATGCCCTAAGCGCCCGCACCGGGCACAGTGGGTCTGACGTTCTTTCTGCACCCCCTGGTGAGCCCAGGGGATTGAAAGCAGCCAACTCGATCGATTGGTTTACATGGTGGGGAGACAATCGTTTGGATAGGAAGGATGGATTTGGCGAGAGCACCACTCCTGACCCTTCTACATGCCAGCGCAAGCACGCCTGGCCTACTGACAAGGCATGGAGTTCACCGACCGATTGCAGTTGCAATGGCAAGGAGGAATGCCGTCTCATAGGCAGCCGCGTCAGGTCTGCCTGACTCAGCGGCCCAAATGGGGGTAGACCTAAGGCCCTCAGGACTACTTGCAAGTCCCATGATGGTGCCCTCAGGGGTCATGGTGGCTGAATGAAGCCTCTGGCCCCCCTTCAGAAACTGCCTGACTAGGTAGTGGGACCCTACCGTCTGGTTGTCCACCCCTGCATGTGCGGCCGATATCGCAGCCACATAGACGCACAGGGTGGAAGCAGCTCTCCTGCTGCCCAACACAGACTGCAGAAAGTGTAGTATCGCTACCACTGAGCAAGTCCATGGGACTTCGCCATGTGCCATGCACCACTGTGAAAACAACTTCCACCTGTCTGCATAGCGCCATGTAGTGGCGAGTGCCCCTGAAGTACAGTGGGTCCTGGCTACCAGGAGCCCCACGCACAGCTGCAGGCGCCCCGAGTTCGGGTGCCACATGTGTCCGCCTACCTGAGACAGAAGGTCCTGTCTCCCTGGAAGGCACCAAGGCTCTCCTTGAGGAGTTTAGTAACGCTGGGATCCATGGCCTTCCTGGCCAATGTGGAGCCACCAAACGTAGGCTGTAACTGCAATGCTGGACCCCATCCAGTGTTGTCAGTAACAAAAGCTACACACATAGTGTGTGGCGCGGCTCATCCACTGGCAAGCAATAAGTAAGCTATGCCAAGGCTTAGGTGAGAGCCCACGCTGGTGGGACACAGCTCAATACACAGTGAAAGCGACTTCTGACCCGAAGCCGCCCACTTGACGAGCAAATTAGTAGCCTATGCAACCGCTCTAGGCGACAATGCTACAAAATACTGTGGCGGTGGCTTGGCTCTACCCCAAGCCACTCGCTGTCGATTAAATCAAAGTAAGCAACCGGTCTAGGCGAACTTAGCACCCGATCAACAGTGCAACAATGCTAGAAAGACAATACATTCGAGCATACAATTAGCAACCGGGCTTTTAGTGAAAAACACACAAGCAACGGTGCGAAGGAAATGCACAAAGCAGGATGACTGGCCAAGCATTAGCCAGAGCATCCTGCCTTAGAGGACTGGTCCTCTCCATCTAGGAGAACCCAGGGGGACAGTGGGTCATCTCTTCGGAAGCAAAGAGATATGCCACTGCCCTGCCATACTTGTCCCAATCATGCCCACCACCTCCGGATGGAGTCTCCACTCCCCGGGGGTGGCCCTTTTCTATCGCTGTGTTCCGGACAACTGGAACTTGGACAGCTTGGATAATGATAATTAGATAATGCTGAGGTCAGCATACTTATCAGTCGAAGGAAGAGGCTGTACGCCAGCAGCCTCCATTGCATGAAGTGCTGTAGTAGCTGCTGAACGGTAGCTACGCGCTACGGAGAAAGGCAGGCTCGCATGGCCGCCGACTCGAGCACCAGCTGAGCTGTAATGGTGGCAGGGATGCTGCCACACACTGTTTAATATCCGCAGCCAGGGACGGCCCAAACGGAGGAACCCTGAACTGGTACACCTTGCCCAGAAATGCAAAGGGGAGGACCACCTGTGACATTGGGCAGTAGGGACTTGAAAGTAGCATCTTTCAGGGCTATGACACAACCCAGTCCGCCTGAGCGATAGACTGGAGGACACCTGCAACACGCAGCATGGGGAAAGGAAGAATCGTGAGGCACTGATTCCGCCGTCTTAGTCCAGAACGGGGCGACCCCGCCCCACCTCCTGGTACCTGAACTTCGGTTGAGTAGAACCTACCGAGTATCGAGTAGCACCCCCAAGGACTCTGGGGGAGGGCGGAGGCTGGACGCCGACCTCCTGGCGCCTGAAATGCAGCTGTAGCGCAGTGTTACGGCGCTGTACAGAATGTGCTGAGAAGCACTGGCCCCTTGATTGTCCACCTGAACGTGGTCAAAGCTATTGGCACGGGGTACCACAGAGGTTCCCGGCCTGGAATCAGGCAGAGGTGCACGTCGCAGCGTGTAACTACTGTCTAGCCTGGTCAACCTGAACACTTCGCACCGGGCCTGAAGAGCAGCTTGGGGCGGCAGTGGCGAAGTGGGTAGGGAGCTCGCCTCTGGTGTGCAGGGTCGGAGGTTCGATCCCCCGTCTCCCCGCCACATGTCGAAGTGTCCCTGGGCAAGACACTGAACCCCAAATTGCTCCCGATAGTTAGCTTAGTTAGCTTAGCACCGTAGTGCTAAAGCCTACCCTGCGTGGTAGCTGCTGCTATCGGTGTATGAATGTGTGTGTGACTGGGTGAATGTGTACAAAAACAATGTGTAAAGCGCTCTGAGTCTGTGAATAACGGAGATATAGCGCTATACAAGTCCATTTACCATACCAGCTGGCCGAACGCCTGGCCTGGGATCACTGGAAGAGAACGGAGGGTCTGTTGACACACCTCCGACTGGGACGACTGCGCCAGCCAACCCTGGCGGCGCGCCACGTCACAGTTGACATCAACCTGCCTAGCCCCTTTTCCTTGTGAAGCGACCTTGGGTACCTTGAGAGGCGCTATATAAATTCAAATTATTATCATTATTAGCTCCCTAAGTCGTAATGCAAAGTCTGCAGTGAAGCATCACTGAGGGTCCATGCTGAGTGACCAGCACCTGACCCCTGTATGGTTTGCGACCGTGCAAATTGCACTGAATTGTAGAACCATGTACAGATACACAATCTGCAGCCAGATGTTCTTGCAGGTCTTTGGAGGTGATCTGTGGGTTTTCTGCAACCATTCTCACAATCCGCCGCATATGCCGCTCTTGTACTTTTCTTGGTCTGCTAGACCTGGGTTTAACTGCAACTGTGCCTGTGTCCTTCCATTCCCTGACAACGTTCCTTACAGTAGAAATTGACAATTGAAACCTTTGGGAAAGCTTCTTGTAGCCTTCCCCTAAACCATGACAATGAACAATCTTTGTTTTTAAGATCTTTTGGGAGCTGTTTTGATGATCCCATTCTGTCTCACTTCAGCAGAGAGTCAAAGAGAAGTGCAACTTGCATTTAGGCACCTAAAATAAATTTCCTCATGATTAAACAGACAATTCTATGAGGTTCAAGGCTTAACAACATAATCCAACCAACTTTGCGTTTGAAGTCATCAGTTTTACATGCTGTTACAGGCATTAAAATCAACAAAACCACAAGGGTACCCATATTTTTGCACAGCCAGTTTTTCACATTTTATTTTATTTCATACAACCAAATACTGCTTTTCAAAAAATATTTGTTTGGAAAACATCCCAGTACTTAGCTGTTCCTGGTAAATTAAAGACATACCACTTTTATCTTTTTTTTGTGAAAGCAGAGTCAATTATAATGCCGGCTGAGAGGGGTTCCCAAACTCAATCATATGATTGTAGCTACCTTTTTCAAAAGTCCATTTTACGTACCTTAGCGGTATGAGTGTCAGTTTATTACACTGTACAAAAAATAATAATGCCTAAATATCTGTGTTGCTGCTCAGCATTGACATATCCCAGGCCTAATAATTCAATACAAAAAAAATTAGTTTGCATGTAGTATATTGAAAATAATAAACATTTTCAGTTTTTTTCATCTAAAATACGATGGCATCATTACCAAAACCTGGCATTTAAAGGGTTAACATCTTTTAAAATTCATGAATATTTTATATTAATAGTTAGGTCAGATGTGGGGGAAAAGAATTGGCAAAAAAAAAAGTTAAAAAAAATAATGTATAATTTTTTTTATAGCTACCTCAATGACATGTCCATTTTACGGACCTTAGCGGTACGAGTGTGAGTATTTGACACTGCACAAAAAATAATAATGCCTGAAAATCAGTTTTGCTGCTCATCATTGACACATCACAGGCCTAATAATTCAACACAAAAGAAATTAGTTTGCATGTAGTATATTGAAAATATTTCAGTTTTTCAGTTTTTTTAATCTGAAATACGATGGCATCATGACCAAAACCTGGCATTTAAAGGGTTAATATCTTTTAAAATTCATGACTATTTTATATTAATAGTTAGGGCAAATGTGGGGGAAAATAATTGGCAAAAAAAAAGTAGAAAAAAAATAATGTATAATATTTTTTATAGCTACCTCAATGAAATGTCCATTTTACGGACCTTAGCGGTACGAGTGTGAGTATTTGACACTGCACAAAAAATAATAATGCCTAAAAATCAGTTTTGCTGCTCATCATTGGCACATCACAGGTCTAATAATTCAACACAAAAAAAATTAGTTTGCATGTAGTATATTGAAAATATTTAATTTTTCCAGTTTTTTTCATCTAAAATACGATGGCATCATGACCAAAACCTGGCATTTAAAGGGTTAACATCTTTTAAAATTCATGAATATTTTATATTAATAGTTGGGGCAGATGTGGGGGAAAAGAATTGGCAAAAAAAAAAGTAAAAAAAAATAATGTATACATTTTTTTATAGCTACCTCAAGGAAATGTCCATTTTACGGACCTTAGCGGTACGAGTGTGCCTAATATTATAACGGGCCCTATGCTTTAATTTTTTTTAAAACTACAACATCACACCCCAACTGCAATGCATTATGGTTAATTAAATTGATAAAGTCCGGAGAAGTCTACGCCCTCAGCAGACTCAGTGAAAGGGAAAACTCCCAACTTTCAATACAGTTTTGCTCTTCTAGGGACAATAAAAACACAGCTAAGAAAATAAAACCAATACACTGTATTTTGTTTTTAAATAAAAGGAAATACAATGGCAAACCAAAAAAAACTAATTGAAAAAACTAAAATGAGAAAGGCTCTTACACAAAGACTGCTGTCAAATATTCAATCGAGACCACTGCTTTGTTGGTATACCATATTCACCATTTGCTTTCATGCTAACATTTGCTAATTAGCACTAAACATGAAGTAGCCTACAGCTGAGGCTAAAGAGTTGTGCAGGTATTGGTCATAAACAAAGGTACTGGACAAACTGATGATGGTATGTTATATGAAAAAGTCAGTGGATCCCAATGTCATAATGATTCATCTTCTGGGCTCTATGATTGGCTGCACAGCATATCAATCCATCCAATAGTTGTTGAAATATTTCAGTTTGGACCAAAAGTGATGGACCGACCAATCAACACTGATCAGAGCGAACATGATGGTGTGTTTTTTTTTCTAATGAGGAGGAGTACAAGAAAGCATCACAGATTGTTTTTGGTCTAGAATATGAAAGAAAATTGCTTTTTTATTCATCATTCTATACCACTGGGATCAAGTAGTGGAATCAAGTTACTTTACATATAGGCTTATTTACTTAAAACACTGGATTTATGTGCAAAGTTACTTTTTAAGGTTTAACTTGGAGATGCTGCCAGAACAGAATGGTTTCCTTTCTGAGACTTATATTCCCTACTTTATTCTTATTATTTATTTATTTATTTGTTTGTTTATTTATTTTTTATTTTTTTATTTATCTATTATTGTTTACTTCATTTTGTTGTATTTTTAATTTATGTTATTTTTTAGTTATTATTTATTCTTATTTCACAATATCCTTATTTATTTTCCTTGGTTTATATGATGAAATGATGCAGTTTAGATTCAGTGTTTTGACAACTCTGATTGGTTTAGGAAACTCATTCAGAACAGAATGTTTTCTTTCAACTTTCTCAAAATGACAGATGGTTAAATCTCTCTGATCATTTCTGAAGACCAAACTGATTTCCTTGAACTGCAGAATCCCAACAAGAGAAGCAGGTATTTTAAACATATAAACAATTCATGCTTGAAGAAGATTATTTTGAGACCATGACTTAATGCTACAGAAGGACAATATAGTGTGAAGTATTGCTAGTGTCCCGAATGGAATGAAGTGTTTATTACAGCCACAATATGAACAAACAACAACCCAATGATATACCTATTCTTACCTTTACTGGAGTATATTCCCCCAAAGTTGGCGTTTGAAGAGAAGGGCTCATGGTCATTGAAATCTGAGAGATCATCCCCTGGAGAGCAGGAAATAGATCTTTCCATTTGTTGCTGAAAGTTTCACGGTAAAACAGAAAGTGTGAATTAACTTTGCTGGCCTTTTATACTATTTTCTAAATATTGATTGACAGGTAACGTTTTTTGACTCTGTTTTTACATTATTGCCCTGCCCCCTGTTGTCTAGGTGTCAGTGGGACGATGACCCAGACCTCCGAACTGTTCTTGGTGTCCCTGGTGTTCCTGCTGCTGGTCCTAATGGTTCTGCTGATTCTCTGCTGGATCCTCAGACACAGCAGAAGCAGGTAATTACCCACAGCTACATCATCATAATTTTTACCTGTTGAAATATACCTTTAATGGGCCAACACCTGTAGTTTTCCACTGGCCAAAAATAAATTGCAGCTCCTACCTTATGACCAAAAGTTTATTTTCCGTCCATGCGTCGTTTAGTTTTCACCTTTTGAAATACCTTCAACCCGTTCACATCAGGCGTCCATTCCAATGAACATTACTTTTCCAGGATGCTTAGACAAAAGCTCTGATTCCAGACACATCCAACCAAAGAGTTGATTGAATGTACTTGTCTGGCTGTAAGTGATCATTTACCCAAGACAAGGGGAAAAGCAAAACACTCATCCACCGATTTGGGATATAGAACAAAGTAGCTAAATTTAATAATGCTCTAAAACATCAGTGTTTCTGAGCCCTGCAGATCTGAATGTGGGTTGTGGTTCAGAGTTTTGAATTGTCTTGAGTCTGTGGGTCCTGATTCCTCAGACACCTCACAGAGCTGCAGATCTCAACAGGACGGCCTGCTCGCATCCTGACTATCAGAACCCAGCCAGAACAAGCCCGACAGATGCTGGACCACCTGTTGGACCGGGTCTTTCTCCAGGTGGAACCAGGACAAGGAACTGCAGAGGAACTTAGAGACCAAACAAGAACAGAACTTGAAGAAGAATTTGAATCGGACCAAGAGGCTTCAACAGCAGCTCCTTTTCCCGGCAGAGGTAAGTGTTACCACCAAAGAAAAATATATATTAATTTTAATGTCAAATTAAGTTTAAAGCACTAAATAAGTTAAATTGTTGGATTCAAATTTGTATCAGATGGATGAAGAGTGAGTTAAAGAATGCACTGAATTGGGCTTAAGATAGGTCTACAATTTGTGTCAGTCAAAGTGACAGTGCTGATAGTGCTTGAAAATCACTCCTGTAAAAGTAGTTTTTCTTCTCTCAGGGACTCTGAACAATTCAGTCAGCAGCAGCACCACCTGCTGGCATTGTGAAGAATATGTTATTGAGCCTGACCCTGCGTTCCAAATCACACACTCTTTCTTACTATATTATTATACAGTATATCTGTCGTATTGCTTGTTGTTTTCTCTTGTCGGCTCAGTTGATGTGACGTAACTACTGCTGCACAAAAGATTGCGGGTCATATCTGCCAACAGAAAAAAATTATGGTGGTTTGCACATTGCAAAATACAACTGAAGTAGAACAACCGGGTTTCTTTTTGTCAAACGGCATTTGACATCATGTATTGGGACATTCTAAATATTTTTTTACCAAACTAGCACTAACATATGGGTATTAGAATGCTGGGTGAATCTTCTATTTGGAGCTCCAACCAAACTGTGACAAACTAATTTATTTAGGTTTTAACTTTGATTGAAGCTGGACATCTATTTTTTCTCTCCAGGGGCAGTGAAGACCCTTCAGAAAAAAGTGTGGAAATGGATGACTGTTTCAATTCCTCCTGGAGGTGAGAAAAAAATAGACTTTTAAAAGTGTATCATAAAACTAAACATTGATTTAAATAGAAGCCCATTATATTAGGGGATGTATCTCATCAAAAATGTTTACTCTAATATTTAATTTACTTCAGGATTGTCATTGTTACCATTATAATTTCTGATATTTCTGATAATTTTTATATATTTGAGACATTTAATTATATATTATAAACCGATGTAATTCAATTTCCTATTGTTGTCCTCAACCCTAGCTACTCCTCCTTCATCGTCCGCCAATCAGGATCAAACCGATGGCATCAACACTCTGCAGCCTAGCATGCCTCTTTCTCCTCTCTAGCTACCTCCAGCATTTTCATATGAGGATAAAGGGCTTTTATTTTTATTTATTTTTTTCTCAAGGTTTATTTATTGGTATTTTTGACGTTTTACAGAATGCAATGCAGATACAATTAGATTCATACAATTATAACCCCCCCCCCCCCCCACCCCCACCCCAACTTGCTCCAACAGAGCCCCACCCCTTTAACAGTAACACTGTACCATTCTATGACAATAGCATTCAGGGATCACATTTGAAATGCACATAAGTAAAAAGACAAAATCAAAACAAAACCAGAAATATGCAAACAGTTAAATAACAGTCTAAGGGGAAAATACAAAAAATAAATACAAATTGAAATTAAAATTAAACCTCAGTAAATCGGCTACAATAGAGAAGGAAATGAGGTCAGCAGCACTAAACTCCCATACTAGCATAATCTATCCTCTCCACATAGGTCAAAAAAGGTTTCCATATAGCATAACATTTCTGAGCACACCCTCTAGTGGAGTAACGAATCTTCTCTAACACTAAGTGATGCATCATATCTTTAATCCACATTTTAAAGGTTGGGGAGAACTTCTCTTTCCACTTGAGGAGTATAAGTCGTCTGGCCAAGAGAGATGCAAAAGCTATAACTTTTCTTGCTTGGGACATAAGATGTATATCCTGTGGAGTAACTCCAAATACTGCGATGATAGCAGAAGGTTCTATATGTACTTCTAAAACATCTGAGAGGGTTTTAAATATCAATTGCCAAAAATTATTAAGTTTCGGACAGGACCAGAACATGTGTGAAAGCGTAGCCGGCACTTGCTTGCATCGGTCACATATGGGATCGATAGGTGTGAACTTTGCCAGCTTTACTTTTGACCAGTGAAGGCGATGTAAGACCTTGAACTGGATGACTGTGTGACGTAAACAAATAGAAGAAGAATGTATCTATGGCCTTCTTCCAAACTTCATCAGAAAGCACTGTCCCCAAATCTCCCTCCCACCGATTCCTTACTGATGTCAAGGGTTCCAGATTTTGTGAGTTTAATAAAGAGTAAACTGTCCCAATGGTCCCTTTGGAACATGGGTCAAGTTTCAGAATGGATTCTAAAAGAGAGTTGGGTGGTTGTGATGGAAAAAGAGAGTATGATGCCGATATGAAGCTACGGAGCTGTAAAAATCTAAAAAAATGTGAGCGGGGAATATTATATTTTAGCATTAACTGACCAAAGGATATGAAAGTATTATCTACAAAAAGATCCTCTATTGTATTTACTCCTCTTCTCTCCCATTCATGGAAAGCTCCGTCTATAACTGATGGCACAAAAAGGTGATTTCTCGCAATAGGGGCACCAATCGAGAAGTGTTTGAGAGAAAAGAATCTCCTAAACTGTTTCCAGATCTTTAAAGAGTGTTTCACAATTGGGTTTGAGGAAAATCTGGATATAGGATCTGGTAGGGGGAGTCTTGAACAGAGCAGGGAGTACAAGGAAGTTGAACAAGATAAGTTCTCCAATTGTAGCCACGCAGGGGCATTATCATTAGATGGAGATTGCTTCCAATATAACTATGTCCTAATGTTGGCAGCCCAATAATAAAACTGAAAATTAGGAAGAGATAATCCCCCTTGCTGACGATGCCGTTGTAACATGCTTTTCCTTATTCGAGGGTTTTTCTTGTTCCAAATAAATGCAGATATCAATTTGTCAATTGACAAAAAATATGATTTAGATATAAATATAGGAATACACTGAAATGCATACAAAAATTTGGGTAGCACATTCATTTTGATTGTATTAATCCTGCCTCCCAATGACAAAGGTAGTAGACTCCAGCGTTCCAGATCTAATTTAAGATTAGAAAGTAATGGTGAGAAATTAGCTTTAAAGATGTCTTTAACTGTGTGTGTTATCCAGATTCCTAAATATTTAAATTTTTGCACACTTATTTTTAGTGGAAATGAGTCTAAATTAATTTGCTTAGCTGCAGTATTCACTGGCATTATCTCACTTTTTTGTAAGTTTATTTTGTAACCTGATATTTTGCCGAATTCTTTGAGGAGATCAAGTGTTATTGGAAGGCTAGTTAAAGGGTGGGACAGATATAAAAGCATATCATCAGCATAAAGAGACACCTTGCTCTCCGAGCCGTTTCTCTGTATTCCCTTTATATCAGCTTCATTGCGAAGGGCGATTGCTAATGGCTCGACTGCAAGAGCGAACAAAAGGGGTGACAAGGGGCAACCCTGTCGGGTGCCACGGTGGAGAGGAAAATAGGAGGAGAGATTATTGTTTGTTCGGACAGCGGCTAATGGAGAGGAGTAAAGCAACCTTATCCAAGAGACAAATTTCTCACCAAACCCAAATCGTTTGAGGGTGTAAAAAAGGTAATCCCACTCCACCCGATCGAAAGCCTTCTAGGCGTCGAGTGATATCAGTATTTCTGGAATGTCAGGTGAAGCGGGATCATAAAGTATATTGAACAGGCGTCTAATATTAAAGAAAGAATTCCATCCTTTAATAAAGCCTGTTTGATCATCAGACACAATTGAGGGCAAGATTGTTTCTAAACGACGGGCTAGCATTTTGGAAAGAATTTTACTATCCACATTTAAGAGTGAGATAGGGCGAAATGAGCCACATTCTAGTGGATTTTTATCTTTTTTAGGAATGAGGGAAATTACTGCTTGGCGCATAGAATGAGGAAGGGAGCCTGTGGCAAGTGACTCTTCAAATACAGATAGCAAGACCGGGGCAAGTTTGTTGGTAAACTTCTTAAAAAATTCACTTGGGAAACCATCAGGTCCTGGGGATTTTCCATCTTGCATGGACTTGATTGCACTAGTAAGTTCCTCTATGGAAAATGGTTCATCTAGATCGAATGCAGTCTCATCATTAATTGTAGGGACATTTATTTTCCCAAAAAATGAGTCAAACAGAGTGTGGTTCCCAAGGGTTTCTGTAGCATATAACTTTGAGTAAAATTTACGAAAACATGAGTTAATTTCTGAATGATCTGTATGCCTAGTGCTCAATTCATCATTTATCTCAGGTATAGTTCGATCTGCAGTTTTTTGACGGAGCTGATGGGCGAGGATTTTTCCAGCCTTTTCGCCAAATTCGTATGTTCTACTTTGTGTTTTATTAATAAGGTTTTCAATGTGTCTGGTTGACAATAAATTGAACTCTGTTTGAAGCGCCAATCGTAATTTAAGTAAATCATTAGTCGGGGTAAGAGCTATTGTTGCGTCCAGATCAAGAATTTCATTCGTTAGTTGTTCAAGTCTTGCATTGCGACATTTTCTTTGCCGTGCACTGTATGATATTATCTGTCCCCTGATGTATGCCTTCATTGTTTCCCACAATAATGAAGCGGATATTCCTGGAGTCTGATTATGCTCGAGGAATATAGTTATTTCAGAGGAGATAAATTTAATAAAATCTTCGTCTGAAAGTAATAACGAATTGAGACGCCAGGGACGGTAGTTGGCATGAGAGACCGGTATGTGTAGAGTCATCAACAGGGGGGCGTGGTCAGAGATAACTATTGCTTCATATTCACATTTAGTCATTAATGGAAGAAGCTTCTTATCCAAGAAGAAGTAATCTATGCGTGAGTACGTCCCGTGCACTGGTGAGAAGAAAGAGTAACCTCTAGATGTGGGATTTTGAAAGCGCCAGGCATCAGATATACCGTTTGTGTCAAGAAATAATTGTATTTGTAGAGCTGTATTGGATGTGGTTGTAATTCTGGATGAACTGCGGTCTAGGGCAGGAGATAGCGCGCAATTCATATCCCCTCCAAGTATAAGATTGTGCGTATCCATGTTAGGGAGTAGAGCGAAAAAGGTTTTGAAAAAAGAGCTGTCTTCCCAATGTGGGACATAAACATTAGCCAGGATAACTGGTGTATTATATAGTCTGCCTACTACAATTATATAACGCCCTGAGGAATCTGTTTCAACCTTTGACATAACAAATGGAATGTTCTTATTAATAAGGATGGCCGCTCCTCTGGACTTTGAGTGAAAATTAGAATGGTATGATTGACCGACCCATCCCCCCCTAAGTCGAAAATGATCAAAAGTTTTAAGATGTGTCTCCTGTAGGTATGCTATCCCCACGTTTAATTTATTCAAATGAGACATTACTTTCTTTCGTTTGACTGGATGATTTAAAGACTTTACATTCCAACTTATAAAGGTAACATCACAACTAGCTGATCCTCTAGAAGTGTCTGTGTTAGCCATGATCAAATTTGAGAGAAGAGAAGATTGGTGTAATGAAAGTTTTGCATTTCCCAAAGTGCTGAAAATATCCCTGAGGAATAACAGTAAGATAAAGAAAAAACATACAGTAAGTCAGGTACAGTGAATCCCCACCCCTCACCTATCCGAACAAGGTGACTCCCAACCCCCTCGCAGAAGCATCTACACATTTAAGTGCTTGTAGAAGGATGCGCTAGTTTACTTGAAAGGCCGAACTCTGCTAAAACTTATATAGAACTTAGATTAGCATAAGGCACATTGAACATTACATATATCAAAATGTTCTCAACCCAAAGGCGTAGAGTAAATAAACAGTAAAATAATCATTGAAATAAATAAAATAAAAAAGGGAGAAAAAATAAAATAAAAATTGAATATCTATTTAAAAAAAAATAGAATAATAAAATAGAGATAAAATAAATTAAAGAAAAGAAGTTCACAGTCTGCCATCTCAGTATCAGGATCTCAGGTTCATAAATGTATAATAAAATGTTGAAATAAAAATAAATAAGGGAAGACAGCATTGCATGGCAGGTTAAATACCATGAGAGAAAAAGTAAATAAGGAAGCAAAATATGGCTGTAAAGGAGTATCAGTAATAACCATGTCTCCTTTTTTACATGACAAACAGCTGAGGGATTTTAGAAGGTCCTAACATAGAGTCAGAGATGAAATAAAAAAACAAATAAATGTAGGAATAGGTCTACTAGAACACACTGCAATATCCTGTTCAGCATACTGATATCTCTCGTCAATTGTAAACACAAGACATGACTAAATGGGACCTTTTTTAAACAGATGTTGGTTTTTCTGTGCTCTCCACACATATTCATTCATATGGCCTAAGTAATTATTCTTCAGAGCTATACAGTCTTTCAATCAAAACGATGTGTTCAGATAATAACACAGCACCAACCTTTTACTGTGATGGAGGATAAAGTCACGTCAATAAAGCCATGGTTTACCAGCCGTATGTAGATCCATGAAGGATTTTGGTTTTCACGTAGGTCATGGCATCTTCTGGGCTTTGAAACTGTCTCTCAGTTCCATTATGTGTGATCCGGAGTCGTGCTGGATAGGAAAGGCCATACCTGACACCATCTTGCCCACGGAGCAGCCTCTTCACTTCGTTGAAAGCGGATCTGGCCTGTGCGACACTCGGGGGGTAGTCCGGGAAAATGGAGATGGCGGTCCCTTTAAACTTGAGTGGTCCGGATTCCCTGGCACGGCGCAGAATGTCAACACAGTCTTGGTGGTAGTGTAATTTTGCCACGATGACTCGGGGTTTGCCGTCAGGTTTCCTTGCCTGCAGTCCTCTGTGCGATCTGTCTATCAAGACGTCTTTATCCAATTTCAAAGCTTCTTTTAGCAGTTTAGAGACCGCCGCAGGTGTGCTGGAGAGTGGGGTCTCTGGGACGTTTAGTATCCGAATGTTGTCCCGTCTCATTCGCCCCTCCATGTCGAGGTATTTCTCCCGTGTGTTGGTAACTTCTGTCTCGAGTCTTCCCACCCTAGTTAGAAGTGAAGTCACGTCATCGGAGCATGAAGACAGCCCGCGTTCCATGTCGGATATAGTTGTTTTCATCGTGTCCACCTCGGAGCGAATTGCAGAAGTGTTGTTAGCCACCTCCGCCTTCACTGCATGTAGCTCGGATTTGACGGATTCAAATTCCTCAGACAGGACGGACTTTAACTCCGTCCTAAGCAGGATAGCGATGTCCTTCTTAAGTGCTGTGAGGATTTCAGCTTTCATGTCCGCGGACTCCATTTGGCTAGCTGGCCGAGGCGAGTTAGCGCTGATGCTAGCGGATGTTGAAACACTCGTACTCGGGGCTTCAGGCCCAGCTGCTGGGGATTCTCCGGGGAATTTGTATTTGTCGAATTTCAAACGCAAACTGTTGGCCATTGGCGTAACGCTTTCAAGTTTTAACTTAACTAAAATGAGAACAATAAACTTATAATAGTATTTTGTCGCCTTTTGAGGGTATAAAGTGCCAAATAAAACTTTTAAATTCAAGTTTCAGCAGAGCATGTCGTTTTGCTGCCTACTCCATGCTCGCTCACTAGCCAACCTCCCAAAGGGCTTTTATTTTGATATAAATAACATTTAAATACATTTACCTCTTATTGTGTTTTCAAACAACCAAATAAAGAGTTATACATGTTTCTTCTAGTAAACCTCAAATATTGTGTCTTTAGTTAATTTGATCTGTTAGGGTGATTTTCATTAACTGATTCATTCTTCAGTCATGTTGTGATGTGTTCATCCGAAACACACAATCAGTCATTTCACTAACCATGTTATACTGTAGATATGTCCTCACATTTAACTTTTATTGAGCTATATAAAACCTTATCCCAAGCTACAGATAAAAATAAAATAAAAAATTTCATGATTTGATAATTTTTTTTCAAGTTCAATTCTATTTGTCATTCGTAACCTCAACAACGCATGCACAAGGGCAGAGTTTAAGTTGAAAAAACATATAAAGTGTCCAGGTATGTCAGAAGCGACAAATAATCTAAGTATGTTCAAATAAAGCTAAATGAAAGATAAAGCAGAGTAAAAGATGTAATAAGATATTACTACCTATAAACATATGCACTAAATCAGTGATTCTTGAGAAGTGGGACAAAACAGAGTGTAATGTTGAAAAAATAGAAACCATATGTTAGGCAACTTAAATTACATGTACAGTATGTATAGTGATCACAAATATTAGTAATATAAAATATAAGACTGACAGAGTCCACAAAAAATATTTTCAAGAGGGATATACATACACATACTTTAATTGAACTGTGTAATATAATGTTTGATTTAAAATGAACAGCAATCAAGATGTGTTTCAAATTTCATAACACATTCTCATGTTAGGTGACTGGTTAGATTTTCACATATGATCAACTATTCCTCAACAACTATGCAATATCGTTATGCAATATTATCAATAAAATATAAACCTGACGGAGTTGACACATACCTGACAGAGTTGGCAAGTATATCTGACGGAGTTGGCAAGTATATCTGACGGAGTTGACAAGTATATCTTATGGAGTTGACATATCTGACGGTGGTGACAAAAACCTGGATGTAGTCATTTTAACCATCAAATACATAGAAATGATCATTTATAGTGATTTTATAACAGCATATTATTGGTGGAGTGTTAAGTCAAGATTCAAATTAAAGTCTTTCAATCAGACTTGCTCTAACAGACTCACACCAATCGCCTCATTTTGTATATCATCCTGTACTTCTTTAAGAATCATCCATGACAAAAGAGGATTGTAAGAGTTTCCATAAATACAGTATTAGAAAGACTAAACCCTATTTCTGTATTTAATATAAATATAATAACTTGAAAACCACCCAAATATGATGCTTTCACATTGAATGTCAACTCCATCTGACGGTGTTGACACATTTAACGTTTCTTAAACAAAACAAATGGTGTTTATCTAGTACAGCCACAGTAGTAGTAGCCATTTGTTTTTGTTTTGTTGATGTTAGGTGCTAGTATGAACTACTTCAGGAACATAAAATGATCGAAACATTTCAAATAATTTCCTCAGAAATTGTAAGTCGGTGTTGACATATCATGGTTGTGACGCAGGACATTCCAGATTTGTAATGTAAAATATTCTAAAACTACAACACTTATCAAAGACTGTCTGACTCTGACGTACTCTTCAGAGGTAGAATGTGACAAGAGGTCCTTCAAAGTGACCGCTGCCCCTTATTTCGCCTGATTTTATTACATTTGAATGCATTGTCTGACGGTGTCGACAAAAAATGGGCACACCACTTATAAACCTTATAAAACATGAATATGTTGTAGAAAAACAGTTTTTATTCATGTGAGAGAGTATTAAGTGTTGCTTTTGATGAAACAAGCTCTTTTTATTCATTAAAGTTTATTTCTAATAGCTTTTATTACATATGAATGATTGAACCCTTCTCTGTGGATGCACTCTTTTGGATGTAGTGAGAAGATAACAAGTGCCATATAGTTGGCATAATAATGATACAATTAAATTTAAGGGGATAATTGTGTTCCAGACATTCTATTATCAATCCCTAATAACATCTACAATTTTAAATATGTTTAAACATAACAGCAGTTACTATTGCAAGACGGTCTTTTGTCCCGCTTCTCAAGAATCACTGAAATTTTAAACTGTTGATTTACTGCAGCAGTGCAGAATTATTATAATTCCTTCGGTGACCATGTGGAGGCAGCAGGAGTCAACATTCCCTGTAATACTCTGAATACTCTCAGTCGTTCTATTAATACTGTAGGTCTACTAGTTCCACACATTTGTACCTCAATTAATTAACAGTTTGATGAAATATTTTAAGAAATAATTGTTGCTAAAGCTTGAGGATTTGCACAAACTCCGGACTATATGAAAAAATATATATAATTAATTGACTGTATCTCATTAAACAAAACAGAAAATAAGTTTCAGTGACCACGTACAAATAATAACAAATAAATAAAATAGATGTATTCATTCGCATGATATTCCCAAAAATAAAACACCTGATGGTCGGACAGACACTGTGCATTATGAAGCAGACAGAGAAGGGTGGTGAACATATGAAATACTCTGTATCCCTGTATTGCTTTTGCGAAGAAAGTAGAAACTTCTCACTTTGGTTATTAAGTTTTGTGTTTTGTGGCAGACCAAAATTAGGCTACAATCTGAAATCATTTTAATTCACCCTTTAAATGTTGCTATAGGGGAGTAGGAACTGCTTCTGTTTCATCACTAGTGTAAACCATAATCTGAAGTATTCAGTACTCACGGACATGCAGAGACTTTGCATTATAGAGGTGAAAAACTAGACAAACAAAACCATGTATCTATAGAAATGAATTTGTTTTAATCTGAACTCAGCTGGTTTTCACCTACAAACTGGTGTATCCAAGCTTCTGGTTGGACTGATGAACTGTTGATGATAACTGATTTGGCCTCTGCTCTGTGCTGAAACTGCATTTTAGTCTTACCAGACTGGATGAGGTGACGTGCTAATGTGGGAGTAAGGTTCTTCCCTTCAAATTTTAAACTCTTAAACTGAGGGGGCGGATTAAATCTAAACATCTGGGATGTGTTGAGATACATCAGAGCAGTCACTCTGACACAGAGGAAGTGATTTGTTAATCTAATTTTCCATGTCCGCTCATGTGAACACTGTGGAAAAAAAATTCTGCCAGAGAGAAAAAGTTAAGAATGATAGAAATGAAAATACTGATGGGAAGTCCAAATAATGAGATGGATAACAGAAACATGTCAAAAAGGTACTACAGCGATGAAGAATGTAGAGGCAGATTAGAAAACAATAAATACAAAAAAAAATCATGAACTTCAATTATGATTTGTCTTATAATTATGCTATAGATATCTAACAGTGGAATAATGGATAGTCCTAATTTAGTTGCAGTTTGGTAAAATGAAGTTGCAGATATCCGCAATGAGAAACCCCAAACACATGAATGGAAAAGGTGATGTAATTTTGTCTAGGAAAAACTACGTTGTGGATTTCTTTAATTCTGTTATTTTTGACTAGTTAATATGTATTTACGACTAGTCAAAATGATGTTATTGATATCTTCTGTATGCCATAGGAGGGATGTTTTTTCTATGGTGGTCGCTTCCAATATCAAGAACCTAACTATGTCGTGAATGTCGATAGTTAGCCTGCTATCGGTGTGTGAATGGTAACGTGTAAATGGGAACAGGTCTCCCTTGCAAAAGAGTCTTCAGAGGTTTTACCTGTATACATAAAGGTAAAATTAAAAATTAAAAATAAACTACTACTAAACTCCTAAACTACTAAACCTTTAAGTTGATTGTATGGGTCAAGCACCAAAAACACAGGACCCAACATTGGCTATAATAACATCTTAATTCAACCTTTGTGTGTAAAATTAATTAAATGCTTCTTTAAGCTGGAATAATAATATTCTGAGCAATCAGTATTGATTTTCCAAAGCCTAAACCTATTTTGTCCAAAGGGGATACTAGAATCAACATCAACTGAAAGTTACTCACAGTCACTTTAATTCACTTTTCCTTTATCAATTATCCATGTATACAACTGCTAGTAAGCAGTAAGTTGATTGGTTCGTTGTATCTCTAGTCCTATTATCTGCTAGTCTGTAACTGATTCGAAAAATTGTAATGCATCAGTAGTCCTTATGGGCTGTTAGTTATTATTTTTTCATTAGCCAACTATACTGATATTCCGTTTCGGTATCTCTTCTAACATGTTCTATGTATAAGGCATATCACCAGTCATGTCATTTTCAAGTTAGTATAGTATAATCTGAAATATGTGTCTTGTATGCTTGTATCCAGTTCTGTCTTTGTTTTAAGGGTTTATTGCGATGACTAAAATGCTCACATCCCAAATCTGACTTGGAGTCCCAGGATTAAAAATAAAAATGATGAAAATATATTTTTTTTTATCATGTAGTATTTTATATCTTAACTCGTGGATCCTGACTGATGTGTCTCATGAAGCCAAACTGAGTCTCCTGGGTCAAACAGGAAGTGACCAAAATGTTTCCTAAACCCTCGACACAGATCAAACTGCAGGCACACACACACACACACACTCCCTCCTCTCAGTTATCTGTGTCTCCTCTGATGTCGCTCTGAAACACACACACACACACAAACACACACACACACACACACACACACAGAGGGAGGAAGATAACTCTGTGATTCCACTGCTGAATTTTTAACGCTGTTGTGGAACTTTTCTTTCCAGGCCGCTTACTGTGGCACTGGGGTACTGTTACACTGACTCAGACAGAGAGAAAGGCTTCAGTTGAGTTCTGTTGTTTAGACACAAGGCTGGATAGACACAGGACTGTTCATGGGCTGCACGGTAAGTTAATCTATCTATTTATCTATTTTTATGCCTGTGTTATTATGTCTTCATCCCTTACAAAACAAAATCAACATCAATTATTACATCCACGTGATATAGGTAGAAGTGGTTTTCTAACATTGTACATGTGAAGTGTCATTTAGAAATGTGCACATGCTGTACAGATTTCACATGGTTTTTGTAATGATGTTCTGGTTGATTATACATAAAAGCACTTACTGTAGTTTATAACTTTTGTCAACTAGCTAACCTGAATTCCCATATTTACCTCTGACAGTCGACCTCCTGAGTGTCTGGTGTTTCGTAGCTCTGTTGTGGATAAATTAATAATATTTAAGATATATAGGTACTATAAATGATTTATGTGAAGTTTGGACTTTAAGATGTTTCTGTTCACTTCAAATAAGTTACAGCAACCACTTGCAGCAACAAACTGCACCCAGAAGCTTGTTTTTCTGTCTTGCCTTCACCATCCCTGACTGTCGTACTTGGCACCTTTAAACACATTAATTATTTATTGTAGGAGGTTTATTTGTGTGTCTGTGCTCTCTTATGCATGATACAGGTCCTTATGGTTTCCAATCATACTCAATGTAATCAGTTATTTTTACTCTTTTTGAGTAGGAAAATTATATTTACATTTTCAGAAACGAATATTAAGAATGTAAAAAGTGAAAGGAAATAGTGAACTAGCATATCTCTCTCTACCTTTGTTTAATCTACAGTAAGTACGATTAACAAAACAATACTGAGTGTGCTTAGTGTCGTAATGCATTGTAAGGGATATAGTCTGTCACAGGAAACGTGCTCCCAATGTAAATATTACAGGAGGGGTGAAACTCTGGCTGTTCTATCATCAGTTTATCCAGCTCTTTCTAACGGTTTCCAGCTCTTAGGAAGGAGGGAATTTAACCTGCTCAGAAGTTCTGACTTAACTCTACAGTATAGAACACTGCCAGTTTCACACCAAACATGCAGGTGCAACGACATAGTTTATGCTAGTATAGTGCAAAGAATGAAGACCACCATAGAATTATACACATCAGAAAATCATATGTAACAATCATAGTACATTTCTACTCCTGGTATTTTCATCTTTTATGATATTTTCTGCCAGGCTCAAGTTCCTGTAGGATCAGAGAGTAGTAAACGAAAAGATCTCAAAAAGAATCCTATTGAAAGCATATTGAGAAGGTCAGTTTATCAAGGGTCAAATTTGGACCATTACACCAGGCAGAAACTCAGCCACATTTCACTGGAAATGATTTGATTTATTCTTATTTATTTAACCTCTATTTAATCGGTTAGTCTCTTGAGGTTAAATATCTCATTTATAAGAGAGACTTAGTCAAAATGTCAGCGCACAATGTCATATCGTATACTTGAATGTTTGCTGTGAAAACCCTGTGAGCCACAGTTTTCACAGTAATTGTCCAATAAAGTTTCCAGTCAGTTGCACCTTTTACTACACATGCCTGATATTGCTGTTTCTGACATACAGTTCCCGGGAGTACACTTCTACATCACTGCTTGTTATAGATTATTGACCACTGTTTCATGTATATAGAACTAAGAAAACTCAGAAAACAGCACAGGGCTTAATCTTTTCAGAAAAAGGCTGAAATTAGATTGGGGAAAGGAGGCATGATTCTATGTGTAAAGAAATTTGAAATGTGTTTGATGCTTTATATCAATTAAAAAAACAAGTACAAAAAAAGAGATGTTGGTCATTATGAATGTCAATCAAAAAAACCTTGCAAGAATCTTAAAGACCACATCAAACTAGACTTAATTACTAAACCTGAATCCTTTTCATCTCATCCCTCAGGCCCATTTGGTGCTGATGCAGTTCCTGTAGCAACATGATCCTCAACACGCAGAGAAAGAAGGAGCCACTTCGGCGACGAGCCAGCACACCAATTCCTCCAGCAAACTTCTACCAGAACCCGTCCCGGACTAGGGATCCTCAGGAGGACTCTGGGCTTCCAGGCAGAACCCAGCCTGACCTGGAGGAACCCCGGCCCCAGCGTAGCCACCCTCTTCTGGGCCAGTCTGCGTCCTACCACCCTGGAGACAAGTCCCTCCACTACCGCGCCCAGTGGAGTTCAGACTCGGACTCTGACTCGCATGGTGACTCGGAGGACTGTGTTTACAGAGTGGTGTTGTTGGGCGACCATGGTGTCGGAAAGACAAGCCTTGCAGGAATCTTTGCCGGTTTCACAGAGAAAGACGAACAGCCTGGAGGTGGGGTCTTAGGTTTGTTTGTCTGATTATTTTGTTCTAGTTTATATAGTTAATGCTTCCACTTTGAAAAATGAGCTTACCTCTTACAAAAAAACACATTATTCCTCGCAAATAAACTTTTGCTTTTTTAAAGCTATAGTGCGTAACTTTTTCATATAAATTAATGTCAGTTACATTCGAGCTAGTCTGGCTTACCAGATATTGACAACCAGTATAGCGCTCCCGCTAGATAACAGCGTCAAACTCCTCCCCTTCCTCTTCCCCGCTGTAGCCTACCGTTTATGCTCCGCTCAGAACGGGAGACAACGGAAAGTTCACGCCTGTGTTTGATATGGTATGATAGTATCCAGCTCATAATGTTGCTGCACACACAAAGCGCGTCATTAACAGTGTTGGTCGGCATTTTTTATAATAGGTCCATGGTCGGCACCAAATTAAAGGACACCCAAGATGATTGTGATTGGTTTAAAGAAAATCAAAACAGGCCAGCCCAGTTTGTTTTTGTACCTACTAAACATAGAACATACAATGTGTATCTTTTTGAAAAAGAATATTTCCCTAAATGCCAAATTTTTCCTTTAAGACACGAAAGTAAACAACTACACTGATTTTCAAAACTAAGATCAGTTTACTAGTCAAGGTCAGTGTTTCTCAGTCTGGGACTTTTGCTGCACAGATATCGACGTTTCTTTTTCTAAGTCAGACAATTTTATGGAAGCGACTGAATCACCAGAGGGTCCATTCAAGGTTTTCTACCATGTGTTGTTGTTGTAGCTTTGATGCCCTAAAACAGTCCTCACTCATTGACTTTGTCCTGACACTATAACCTTGACTGACCCGACATCATTGATCTGCTCTTTTGTCACGTGTTGATTGGCCCGAGGCCATGATTGACAACCTGTATTGATCTAGAAAATATGCAGTGAGCAAGTCCGGTGTTATTTTTGAGGGTGACAGAGCTCCGTATGTGTTTAAACTTTTACATGTTTTGATTTTTGTTGTTGTTGCCTCCATTTATTACCATATTGTCATTGTTATTTACCAGGTTGCTGCATGTCTCTTTATGATAACAGATGTAACTTTTAGTTGAAAGATTGAAATTTGTAAAATAATAATAATGATAATAATAATAATAATAATAATAATAATAATAATAATAATAATAATAATAATAATAATAATAATAATAATAATAATAATAATAATAATTATAATAATTATAATAATAATTATTATTATTATTATTATTATTATTATTATTATTATTATTATTTAAAAAAATATTGTAATGGTTCCAATACTTTGGTATGACCAAATGCCTTGAAAAGTATCTAACATTGCCCTCAGTATGTGTTGAGTGCTAATTAAAAAGTGTCAACGTTTAACATGCAAAACTGTGTGAATTACATTTAAATACACCAGTGTTAGCATGCTGGCCTTAGGATTTAGCTCAAGCCAAGTAGCCAACTATGCTGTTTGTGTTTATTGTTTGTTACAGAGGAAACATACGAGCGGACACTGACAGTAGATGGAGAGGAAACTACACTTATCGTAATGGATACCTGTGAGAAAGAAAAACTGGTGTGTGTGTTCAAATCCACATGATGTTATTATAATCAGATTAGATCTCAGGAAAGTTAAGCTTGTAATGGTGATATCCCAACAAACAAGACATTTTAATTGGATGTACTTTATACAAAGGCTCATTTTACAGAATTCTCTCTCGAAAACCTGTATTTCTGAAAGTATGAAAGTTGTATTACAATTAGCCTGAGTTATGAAGACACGTTCTTTGCATAAAAGTTCCATTTGAGTGTCAGGTGCATTTGCTTAAACAGACAGTTGCATTAATTCAACCGAACAACCAATCATTGCATAGCACAAATAAGAAATAAGACTGATGTGTTTTGGAGAAAATAGAACAAGAACATATATGACAAGTGATTATTTGTTATTGTTGAGGTTTAAAGGGCAAGCGCAGTCAACTCAGCAAAACACTTTATTTTAAATATTTGACGGTTCCCTTCTGTCGATACATTTTTGATTTTATAGGACCATGATCTCTGGGAGCCAGAAAACACAAAAAACTTTTCTGAATAAAAGTCTTATTTTATTCAGTTCAGTTGAGTGTAAAGACTCATAGTGAGTGAGTGACTAGTTCATCATTTATTTATTAATATATTTTTTTAAGAAGATTGTTTGTATCTCAATGCTTTGGACGTTACATGTTTTTCAGACTGTTGAGTTCAGTCTACGTAAATTTAATTGTCTTAATCTGAGGCCAAGGTAGTTAGTTGGACCAAGAAAACACTGAATGTACTTTGTCTCCCAGCGAATCTGATAAAAGCAAGCAAACTCAAAAGTTTAGCAGATTGGTATTTCCAAATGATCTCACATAATCAGGATATCATTTTATAACTTTGTTTTCATCTCTGTGTCCATGTCTCTCCAGGAAGGCGAGCGTGGCAACTCCCAGGACGACTGTCTGAAGGTAGGAAATGCTTACGTCATAGTCTACTCTGTCACCGATCGCTCCAGCTTCGACTCGGCTTCTGAGCTCCGTATCACGCTGCGACGTGCCCGCCAGGCCGAAAACCTTCCAATCATCCTCGTGGGCAACAAGAGTGACCTGGTCCGGTCCAGAGAAGTCTCTATGGAAGGTGGGATTCAAAGATCACAAGGGATACATAGACTACATATTACGGAAGAGTATTAGGGCCAGGTTGAGAAAAAAAATATGAGAGTATTTCTTTTTTTTACATATTTGAAATTCCCAGATCAATGACACAAACAATGCGTCTTTGCTTCAACCTCATCTTTACTGAAATGAGACATCCGCAAAGCTCGACTAATAACTGAACTGCACTGCATTAGAATGAAGGTACTGAATATGTTTCTCTTCGGTGTTGCCCTTTGTAGACGGTCTCTGCACACCCGTTTGCACAGCCCACATAGAGAGCAATGTTAGTCGAGCTTAGAGGACATCTCGTTTCTGTAAAAATTAAGTGCCTTATGAGGATAGCAAAGATGTATTGGCTCGATGGTGTTTTGTTCCCCCAACGGCGCCTTAATGGCAGTTGTGCCCCCAAGGCAGCGCTGCCTGGAAGGCACTTTTGGGGGCACAACTGCCTTAAAGGCGACAAAACACCAAACACTGATGTATTGTGTGTGTTTAATATATGTTATGCACACAAGTTTTTGATTTTGGTTCATCTCACCCAGTCAACATCTTTTCAACTTTGCCGCAATCCGTAACTTTTGAGTTTATTCTTTTTATTTCGCCTTTTTTCTTGAAGTGCGGAATGAAAAAAAACACTTTGTTCTCTCACCACTGGCCCTTCTACTCTTCTGTAACATATTGATAGCCAGTAAAGATACATTTTATTCTCTTTCTATGTTTGTCTTTTTTTTTTTTTCCAGAGGGCCGAGCGTGTGCGGTGGTGTTTGACTGTAAATTCATCGAGACGTCAGCGTCTCTGCAGCACAACGTGTCGGAGCTGTTCGAGGGTGTGATCCGTCAGATCCGACTCCGTCAGGACGGTGGCGAGGCCGTCCAGCGCCGTCGCTCCATCTACAAACGCAAAGAGAGCCTTACCCAGAAGGCTCGGCGCTTCCTGGATCGACTGGTAGCACGCAACAACCAGCGCATGGCGGCTAAAGCGCGGTCGAAAAGCTGCCACGATCTGGCTGTCCTCTGAGGACAAGTCTCCACCAGGACCCTCATGTTGGACGGTCTTTGACTTGTTGAAGTTTTCTCAGGTTGTGCCTTGGTACGATCAGCGAGTTGACGACCAAAATGTTCAGCCATGTCAGCAGACTATACGTACAATGCTCTGATCACTATGATCAACTCATTCTCCTGATTGACCCTTTGGTCTCAAGGTTTTTGTGACTTTTCCTCAAGATGAGAAAATGTAAAAATAACAGACTTGACTCTAAAGGATCATCACTGCAGGGTCAAAGGTTGAACATGTTTGTGTGTGTGAGTGTGTGTGTGGGTGTGTGTGTGTGGGCGGGGGGGGGGGGTGGTGTAGGTGGGTGGGCGTATGGGCAGGTGACATTACAAGACATCCTGTAGGTTCCACTGTGCCCACCAAGCTGTTCTCCTGGTTTCTACTGTTTTCAGTTCGACACTGAGCTGAATGAAGTCTTAAATGAACATTCTGTTCGAAAGTCGTGTTTTACACATGTCCAACACAGATGACCACCACTATGATATAAATATGGATTTCATTCCAATTCATTTCATTCTGTTTCTATTTTGTTTTGTTTTATACTGTATATTATTTGATAACTGTCTATATTCAACAATGACTGACAGCTCAGCAAACCCTATAGCTTATGGCGCTTTTCCACCGCAAATGTAGCTCGACTCGACTCAACTCGACTCGACTCAACTTGGTTTGGTAGCAGCACGGGTCGTTTTCCACCGCAAATAGTACCTGCTGAACGTGGGCGGGGTCGTTGTAAGGGGCTGAAAGCCTACTCCGGAGCAAAGTAGCAGAGCAGAAATTGCGAGCAGTTGTTGCACTATTAACTGAACCAACCGCCAAAAACACGGATGAAAAATGTTTAAGAAATACCCCCCTTGTATCTGTTTGCTAAAAGAAGTAGAAGAATATTGCTACGGGCCATTAAAAGGGATGGTTGTTGTCCCGATGTGTGTGACTCTGCCACACAGTCAGCTGTAGGGATGCGTCACGTACATCCCTACCCTATGCACGTAAACACGGGCATGATAAAGTTGACTGTTTAGTGCTTGTTTCAGGATACGTGTTTTCAAATGCAAACCGTGTCTCAGCCTGAATATTTTATTGAGGTAATCAGTTCAGTCCGAGGCTTGTAATGTAATCGCTCGCTATCATGTCTGTCCCAGCTGGCTACTATTAGCCTAGCTGCTAGCTGCCCTACGTCTCCTCTCGTATGATAAGTAACTTCCCCAACAACCAACACTGGGTGAGCTTAGCGAATATATGGAAAATAAATTCAGATCTGTGATGCAAATCAAATGAAAGAGAGCCAGAGAAGGCTGCACGCGGCGTAAATACACTCAAAAGTCCCGGAGAGTTGGGGAGAATAAACAACAGAATGAAGCCGGTAGTCTCTGGCCACTGATTGGCCAGACAATAGTCTCTGGCCAATCAGTGGCCGGCCGTCTGCCGACGTCACCTTTTAGCATCGGCTCAGCTCGCTTGGAACCTAGAGCGAGGCGATACCAAAAAAGCAGCCGCTACGTGGTACCAGGTACCATGAAATTGCGGTGGAAAAGCCAAAAATGCGAGTTGAGTCGAGTCGAGTCGAGCTGATACCATGCGGTGGAAAAGCGCCATTAGCAACCATAACTAGGCACAGCAGGTAGGTCTTTGGGTTTTTACTAGTATCAACAGGACTTAAGTAAAAAAAAAGATGCTCAGTAAAAAGAGTTGGGAGGCTTCTGTTTTTTTTTAAGCAGGTTACTAAAACAAACACAATTACGCAAGATCTTTGAGCCCAATATCCCATATCAAATAATGCTCCCTGTACAAAATCACTTTAAAAAGGGCAATTACATTTTTTTTTTTTAAGATTGTGATCACCATTTCTAAAACGCTCTCAAAGTGTCTAAAGGTATCCTTTGTTTATCAAATTACTAAGAATTTCGATTGTAGGCTTGGGCTTTATCTTCAAATGTTGAACTTGTGTGCAATGTGAGTATAGTTAGTTTGTAAATTAGTTAGTTATTTAGTTAGTTAGTTATTTAGTTATTTTGTGAGTTAGTTAGTTAGTTAGTTAGTTAGTTAGTTAGTTAGTTTACTTGCGTTCTTATCATTTTATTTAATGTCAAATTACAAATATCTCGTGTTTTTTTTTTGGTTTTTTTTTGTCTTAGTTGTAATTTTCTTTTCTGCAGGAGCCGTCAGGATCAAACCTCTGTCCTCCACTTCACATAAACACACTCTCTGGTCACCACATTTATCCCCAGGGCCTCCTGGATGTTTACTGTTGCCATGGTGACCTCTGGTCGTTAGCCACAGCTAAAGAAGAGGCGGTTTACCGAGTGGTTATCATGACGACAGGGTTGACAGAAAACAGACAGAGTGTTTGGTTGATGGATGGGATTTTACTTGGACTCGCCTGCCCTGAGTTTAGCCTCTCAGGCTGCAGTTAAACTATGTCCGTTGGGAACTGTTGGTCTTAGTTTTGGCACAAACATGATAATATGTACTAATTAGCGGTAAATACAATGTAATGAGGCTGATGGCAATGTTAGTCTTGCAGGTAAAGTATTGAGAAATTTGACGTGATGATGGCACGAGATGGAAATAAATGACATCCATCCTGCGGGGAACGTGAATCTATGGATTGTATTTAACTAACAAATTGCAACCTATACAAAATCATGATTTCAAACATCCTGTTGGTGGCGCTATAGGAGAATTGTAATCATTGAAGCTGAGTGGCTGGGAAATAACATCAAACTTGTTCAAATCCAGCAGCATTATCTGGAAACCACATCTGGCAGACTGGATGTCCCAATTTTTACTGATCAAATATCCTATCTGCTTATTGATTGGGCATTTGGTCGCACACACACACACACACACACACACACACACACACACAGGCACACACACAAACTCTGTTGTTGTACTGGGACAGATGGAGGAGGAGGAGTGTTTAACATTGATTTGATGAGGGTAATGGAAAAAATGCATGACTCTGCTCAACCCGGATGAAACACACACACACACACACACACACATGTGTAAACATCCTCTAAGAGTCTAAGTGGAGGAGGACCCGAGGCTCAAAGCTGTGGGTTCAGCTCCCTCATGAATCTGTTTTGAATAGAAACAGAAAATTCTCCTCAGAGTTTCTTCTCTGAGGTGAAAAATGGCACATTCTTTAACACTAATTCAAAAACTTATGATATTATTAAATCAGCCTCTTGCTCTTCTTCTGTTGTTTTATTTCCAGCAGTAGGCCTAAAGATGTGTTTTAACAGTTACCCAATAGAGAGCTAGTGACGACACAGTAATTAACCCCGCTAATATTAACATACAAAATGCCTTTTACCTTTTCTGTCTGTCTGTTGCTACTCGGTGTGATTGACACGGTCCAGCCTCAGTCTTGACTTAAAATACTTCTTAATCATTTTCTCTTGAGCCCTATGGGACATCACTATACTGAATAAGTAAAAACATTAATTCAGTAAAGTGCAGCATTACTCACTAGAATTTGACAATCCTTAAAACGTTCCTATCAATATGAATGGACATTTATGTTGACTCTTTCTGTTTTGCAAACACTCACACAGGCTGCGATCTTGAGGATATATTCACAGATTTTGATAAAAAGTGATGTTGACAACAAGGGTTGTCCAAAATCGCTGATTCCACCTTTAACATATGTTTTAGCTGTAACTGAGCTGTAAAGAAGTGACAGAAACAGTTTGTTGCGTATCTGTGTCTAAACACACCCCTTATGACCTGAACATTATTCTCGAGGACATTTCAAACATGTCAGCTGCTTTGAGGTGCGTTTGATTTACAGAGACAGAGCACACAATACAGACAATCAAACACCCCCCTATGTGTTTTAAACTGCATAGTTTCCTCTCTGTGTCTTCGGTTCGGTGTAAAAACATCAGTACTGTAACTCTGCTTCTAAGCTCACACACTGTGACAGTGCCAAGAGTTGCAGGAATGTAAACTGAAGACTGAAGCCAGAAGGAAGAGCGTGTGAGAGACTCTGGCTCCTCCTGCTGGCTGGACACTGTCTACTAACTGTCTTTATTTGAGAATTATTCAAACAAGAATAAAACATACCAGGACATTTCATAAATCTAAATGGCAATGCCCAATGACAGGGCAAGTTCCCATAATTGAAATGTTTCCTTAAAACTACAATTAAGTAGGCTAAAATGCTGAAGTTGTTATATATATATACTAATACTGTATATATACTGTATATATAATTACTAATACAAATGATATAGTTATAAATATAATTTTGAGACAAAAGACAGAAAATCATGTTAATTACTTCTGAAGTGGCTCTTAAAAAAGTAATGATAAAAGATTAGTGACAATGCCCCCACATTTTTAGATACCCATACTGGAGGTAGAACAAAAGACTATAATGTTTTTCTCCATCTCTAAAGTCTCCCATGTATGAAATGGATTCTTGTATAAAAAACATTTTACTGCAAAAAATGGTTTTATCAATAGATATTGTTAGACATCCATAACTAAAAAAAAAACGTTATCTTACCTGTCCGTATGGCAGTTGGCAGTTGGGGCATAATAGTTTATTTATGTCTAACAATATCTAGTAATAAAACTATTTTTGCAGTAAAATATTTTTATACAAGAATACATTTCATACATGGGAGACCTTATAGATGAAGAAAAACATTCTTGTGTTTTGTTCTACCACCGGCAGGGGCATCTAAAAAAATAAAGCCCTTTTTGACTGTTTGTCACTAGGCTATAAATGGATCCCATAGTTTTGACACTGAAGAGGTTGACAAATTATATTCAGCATAATTATTAGCCTTCTTAGAGACCAGGAACTGGAAACTGAGTAGTGGTGTGGGCAGAACAACATATCTCAGGAATCACAACAAAACAAGTTATTATTATACTCATATCAGATAAGAAGGTATCAGCTTGTATCTAGTAGCTTGTAGCTAGTATCGCATATAATGTCAACCACACACAACAAGACCAAGACATTACAATCAGTAGCTGTAATAAATATGCTGTAGGTGGGTGGATGCCTTCAGGGCCGGCTGTAAAAATCTAACCCCCAGACCTGACATGACATGCCTTAATCTTACCTTTCCTCGCACATACTTCTTCACCTTACACACACTACTTTTTACCACTTCAACACATGAAAAGTTCACACATACACTTATACAGTATACACACATATGCTTTTGTCTTGCAACCTTTTAATGTGAAAATTAAAAAAGGTATTGTATCTTCAAGAAAAAAAGTTGTGTATGTGCAAGCATTTAATCCAGGGCCTAAACGGCACCTCATATTACCATCTACAGCAGTTTAATGTAAATCCCGAAAAAATCTGATACAATGGGAAGACACTGTCAGGGAACATTTTACTGCAAAATGCGGACCTTGATCTTGATACTTTAAGTACATTTTGCTGCAAATACTTGAATATTTTTCCAAAAGTAAGGTTTTGAATGCAGAATTTTAGTGAAGTATTTTCTAAGTATGTGGTGTTAGTATTTTTACTTAATTGGCCTGATCTTTAGGTCCTAAATAATTGTAAAATCAAAAAAGCAAATGTTGGGTCTGATGGATCTTTTAGCCAATGTATTAATAATACAAGCACCAAGTAATAGGCAATTAAAAGAAAAACAAGCTGAATCTTCAGCAACACATAAACAACAAATAAGCGACTCAAATACTATTGTTCATGTTCAGAAGGAATAAGTAGAAGTAAAAAAAAATCTGGTCTTACTTCCCCCTCTTTTTTGAAAACATTAATCATAGAAAATAAAACTTAATTGAACATACTCAGTCAGCTAATACAAATCCACCCTTTTGGACAATACAATAACAAAATAATGGGTAAAGATTCATCAAAACTGTCAAACAGTCCACAAACAAGAAAAAAAACAAAGACAAAATCACTGGTCCAGCTCATAACCATTCATTATTCTGTTTCTCAAGAGTTTTTTATTTATTTATTTTGGATAAAAAAAAAATATCTTAAATGTTTAGCTCATTGTTACACACTTTTCCCCCAGATATCCCAGGGGGAACTGTGGGATAAGCATGGAGCTACGTTATCCAGTTTTGTTCTCATGCTTCAGTGGAGAGGAGCATCAGGTACAGAATTAAACAATTTCGACCCTGGATGGGAAATGATGCTCCTCTCTGCCTCTTGGTCCACCCAGGCTCAAGCTGTTTTAAACACCCTACCCTGTGTGAACAAGGAACCACCAACATGGCTGCACACTGGTGAGGGGGGCTGTGCTGTCATGAGATAAGCTGTCATGATCCCCGGGGCAGCTGCTCCTGAGAAATATTTATTTTCAGAAACACGCTGTCTAAACTTGTCTGACATACAGAAAGCAGCCCCAGGACCTGTTATAGTATGTGTTAAAGGTGCAGTGTGACCTTTTTTTCTTATTGAATATGTTCTCTGTCAAAGTCAGATAGGTTTCAAACCTGATAACCCTCCCACGACGAGGACGGGAATTTAGAAATAGCCTACTATTATATTGTCTGTTTAAATACAGGTGTTAAATAAATATATCTTACATTGTTTAGTCATTCCTGTCACAGGAACACTCATTGTTCGTTTTTTCTTGTGAACTTTCACCAGCCCTCTAGGACTTTCCAGTAGCCTATTTTATATCTGCTCAGCTGCACTCGAGTTGGCATGGGGTGTGGTCAACATTCTTGCAGACAGTGGAGTCAATCTATAGAGAAAATAAGTTAAACTGAGGTTTTTCCTGTATCCTTCAAATTAAAAGTCTGCACTGATTTTAAATATTGACTTTTGACTAATTTAACTTTATTTATAGCTCGTAATTTTTTAGTATTTAAATTGTGCATCTTATGTGATTAAACATCTACATCTTCTAAGTAGGCCTAGTACAATTATACCTTTAAAAACCTGAAAAACCAGAAGGGACTTTTACCTTGAAGGAAGCATCGGATGTTGTATGTTTCAATGTCGCAATTTGGACACTTGCTGCAGCAAGTGTCGGGGGACGAGAACCTAACGGAGACATTTGCTGCCGGTGTCGTTATTTGGTCTCGGATCAGCCTGTTGAAGGATGAACAGCGCAGGTAAGACGAAACACGCAACTTGACTTGACTTGCAGGATACCCCATGGGTGTAGTTTTCAAATTGTGAACTTATTCGTGTCTTATGGGTTTGCATGCTTTAGGCCAGGGTTGCCCATTACGTCGATCGCGATCTACCGGTCGATCGCGAAGGCATTGTGGGTAGATCGCATGGCAAAAAAATAAATAAAAATAAAAAAATTGTCTCAATATAGGCTCCTAATCTTTGAAGGCCCCGAAAAACGTTATTTAAAAAAATAAGCAATTGACTGGCTCATTATAGGCCCCTAACCTTTGTAGGGAGGGGGGGGGGGGGGGCATACAGAGATCAGGGGCCTAATCCGTAAATACATTTTTGTTTGCGTAAATTAGAAAGTTTAAAAAAAAAATATATATATATTTTTTACTGATCGATAGCCTAGTTCAGAGATGATATGTATTTATTTTTTTCTTTCTTACCTTTTTTTCTGATCTAGCCTAGTTGTTGGCCACGTTCATCATACAAACACTGATCAATCAATGATGACAGCTAATCCCCTGACCAGTTTGCAATTTCCAACTACTACACTGCAGTAATGATAGGACTGTGGCCACTAGAACTGGTCTCAGGTCAGCAAAGGTCTTGAAAAACAGCATAAGTGTGCGTGCCACCCTTGCAGGTGTATTGGCACATGTATGGGCAGATTTTTTAAATCTGAATTTAAAAACAATTATATTTTCTTTTTTTGTTGCGTGTATGTAGGCTTATTTCAATGATCTATATTATAAGTGTAACATGTTCTTAGTAATGGCAGAATTTAATTTTTTTCCTTCTTCGAGTCCGTTGCAACCTCAGATGTCGTTCTGCCAGTATCTGGCGCAGGTCACAGCTGATGGGGTCGGATCAGCCAGGTCCTGGCACCACAGAATTTCATTATTAAATGATTATGTTTGTTAGAAAGATATTTGGTTAGTAGCCCTCATAACAATAACAAATCTAGTGGTCATCCTTCCCTCAGTCCAATTGTTAAGCATCTAGCTGCTAAGTTATCTTGTTTTGCTAAATTTATTATTCATCTGAAATGCGATTATTATTTATTTTTTTGCATTTTCCGGCTTTATTGCCTAGTACAGGGTTGAAATGGGGAGGAAGAGAGAGAGGGGGGATGACATGCAGTAAAGGTCCATGGGTCGGATTTGAACCCACGACCACTGCAACGAAGTCCGGAGCCCATATGGTTCGCGCTCTATTCACTATGCCACTGGAGCCCCTATTCATCTGAACTGACACAAATGTTGACTGTTTCCTTTATTCTCTTCTCCAGAATGCACCAGAATGCTTCGATTACATGTTAAAAACACAAAAAAAAATCTTCTGTTTTTTTTCTGACAAACATAACAATGGATATGCAGTATATTTTCTTGGTCCTTTACTCAGAAAGCCGGCGTTGGTAGTTAGTTGATGGAAGAAGACGCAGTTTGAGGCGGATGAGGAGGTCTCAGGAACAATTCTTTTATTTAAGCAACAAAACTCATCCTGCAGTCAAAACGAAGCCAATAAAAAGTTAAAGTGTTTGCAGCCAAAAAACTAATAGAGGTACATGCATACAACCTAAAGCTATGAAGAGTTCCTTAGTTTGAGACCTGACTTTTTCCAGAATTGTGGCTGCTTTTAACCCTAACCAGCTCCACCCTAATGGTCAGAGGGCAACCTCTGGCCCCCAGGGGACATCCTGAATTTAGTCATCACCTAGAGTCGATATGTGACGTTGGCCAAGAAGTCTGATTCAGCAACTTTCAAGACAATGCTGATGATGATGATGATGGCCAGGGTCAATAAACTACTGTTAACTCTTAGCCAGACTGTCTTTGATTAACTCACAAGACAGTCACCTTTGTGTGAAATTTGAATGATCTACAGGTCAGCCTTGAGGGTTTCCTCACTCAAGCAGCTGACATCCCTGACTTTGCCCCCTGCCAGATGAGGCATTGTCTTTGTCCGGCTCTGTAGCAGTATAGGCCTTAATATAAAATGTATAGTATCATAATACACTACAGTAATCTTAAAATGTGTCATAACAAAATACACTACAGATACTAACATGAATTGGGGATTTGGGATTATAAATCATTTTTGCGTTGGTTATACAGCATATCACATGCCATTCATTCAGGGTTTGCGATGGCCACCCCACTCTAGGTCTGTGCCTACCTTGGCCACCCCAGTCAAAATGTCCTGGTAACGCCTGCATAAATGGCAACAGAACGGATTGATTAGGTCACATGCTGTGTTCCATTACGAACTGGGAGAATCAGAGTTGACTGCAGTTCCAATAAAACAAGTCGGAAATTACAAGTATTAGCAATCACCTCTCGGGTTAGCCATTGTTAGTGATACCAATTGATTATAACTCTATAATGTATTTTCTGCATACAAATAAATCGTAGCAACATTTCTACGAAAAGAATAGTCTATTTTAATGTGACACAAATAATACAGTACAGAAGAGCTGAATTGGTATAATATCAAAGTGTTCAAAACAACTTCTCTGCAGCTTCAAACCTGTCTTGAACTCTGAAGTAGTAAGGTATATAACTGATTAAGTTAACTGTTTGTTGTGTTGTGTTTTTAAGCTATGTACCCGCCCCCCAGCGCCCCACCAGCCGACATGTTCGGCAACGTGCCTGGCTATGAAGGCACTCTGTCAGGAGGAGGTAAAGGAAGACAACCATCAACTCCTTATATTATCATCAGGTTGTTGCAAATACTTAAAGTTTGTTGTTGTTGCTGCAGGAGGCTACCTTCCCCCTCCGATGCCCTTGGAGCCTGTACGTCCTCCCGAACCCGGACCTTCACCTGACGACTGGAGGTAAGACCTGACAACGCCAACCCTACATTCAAGCACCCATACTATTCAAGCACCCAAGGATTTAAGATGTCCCAATGCATGATGTCAAAAGCAGTTTGCCAAAATTTCTAGAATGTCTTACTACACAGTACACACGGTCACATGTTGCATGCATCACAGTTGTATGCATACTGTATGCAAAGTACATACTTTTTAAGTGCAGCTGCAATATGAAGTAAAGTAAAAATAAAAGTAATTGATATAGAATGCAGGGTTATAGTTGCTCTTCAACCCATGAACCTTTGCACACCTGAGATAGGCAGCGCCTGTAGCTACCTGCCAATCACAGCCAGCAATATGCTCATGTTACTCAGTGTTTGGCAGAAAAGAAAAGATTGCTTCCTCTGGGGGGTTTTATGGTTTAATTGGTTGTGTGTGTGTTGTAGCATCCCCTCCCTGTCGGAGGATGTGGCTCGTGAGGCGTTCAAGAGCTTTGCGTCGTCTCATTGCTGCTACAGTAAAAGTCCTGCCAATGACGGAGTCATCACCAAGATGGAGCCGTACAATACCTACAGGGTGAGCTGATCTTCACACTGTTCATGATGCTGTTACACAAGGCAGCTCCAGTCAGGTTCTGTAGGCCGGACACTATCAGCGGATCTAATGCTGAATCAATGTGCATTCAGAAACTTATTTTTGCCTAAACTCACCTTGTCACAAATTTAAGAAATGCTGTTGAAACCTGACTAACCACACATTATTCGATGTGACCTAGTAATAGGAATTTAACACAGAGTTTTAGCTTTGACACACCCTAGTCACATACTTCAACAATGCTTTCTTAGCTGACCGTCCCATTGTGAGAGTGCAAGACAAACAAGACAAAGAGGTTAGGCCTGTAAACCCCCTCTCTCCCAGGTGAGACAGTCTTAAGTGAATGTCCCAATATTGTGGATAATGCCTCCCCCCTCCCTCCCCCCATTATTAACCGCCAAGTAAAGTGTAAAAGAGTCAAGTCTGTAACTACATATGCTGTAATGACTACTAATGACTGTTTTTGCTACTGTTATCTTCCTAATTATGTTTAACTTTAACATTATAATTAGGGCTGTCAAATTAACGCGTTAAAACTGCAGTTGAGAATTTCAGCCGTTGGGATTCCAACGGCTGTTTTCCCAACGCTCTACCTGCTGTAGCTCCTCCCTCCGAACGACAGCTATGCGTGTTCATGTTGCTCCTAATCTGGCGCTTCATCATTTTGTGTCCCCCCCCCGATATATTTATTCCCCTAATCAACCATTACCATACCTGGCTGTGACGGGACCGTGGCTGGCGTAGATAAACACCGGTGCTTCGCTGTACTTTTCGTGAAAGTTCCCCGGACTTAGCCATTATGTTTTGGTTCATTATATGGAGGTGGTGGCTACACACAACCGGGTGAGTTAACTAATGCTATCCGACCGGTGCTAACTTGGTTTATCGGCTAAAGCACAGCCGCACATATTCACTGAATTAACCAGGAAGCCCATTCTCCTGGCTCACTTTCCACACGTCTTCTAACCCCGAGCGGCTTCATCAACAGCCGCCCGCAAATACATTTCCTCCTCGGTGTTTCTCAGCCTCTGTGTACACACTGTCCTCCCACCGTGTTCGTTGTTGGTATCCAGGGAATGGTAAATTGAGGGTTCGTTGCATAGATAGTATAGTATATAGTTCGTTGGCGAAGACATTGCTATTCGCTGTCCGCTGTAGTAGGGCCAAACAGTAGTGTCAGACTGCTAGGGTCGCGAACGCTCATGCAACTCACGCATCAACGTTGTTGCCAAGTGAACGGACAGTCCCACAGCCAATAAGAACGGAGAATCTGAGCCTCGCTTGATTGGTCAAAATGAACATGAGCGGTGGCAATTTTTGGGGGCAGCACACAGAGGCAGGGGGAGCAAAGTGATGAAAAAATATTTTCAGACCACTTCACCTACATATAGCTGAATGGCTATTATGACAGTTTTGCCAAATATTACAGTGAAAAAACTCTCAACCCCACCTTCAATTAATTAATCACAGAAAAATTAACGCGATTAAAAAAATTAACGCAGATTAATCGCACTTCTATAATGCCCTTTGACACGGTGCAAAAGTGCTGCGCAGCTGCACCTGTAGCCAATTGCTTACACGGCCCGCACGGGTAGAAGGGAGAAAAGTAAAGAGAGAAGCAGGGGAAAGGGGGCGAGGGCTCTATGGACGGTTTATGGGATGCTTCGGGCAAATAAGCATGAAGGTAGGAAGACATCTTACTTTATTCTCCGCAGTGTCTGTGCATTATTGATTTAGTGGGTGCAACAATGTAGGTTCAAAACAGTATCTCTCAATCTTCCTCCGTGTGTCTCAATTGTGTTTGCTAGCTGTCTCGTCTCTGCATAAACGGACACCCGCCGTGTGTGTGTGTGTGTGTGTGTGTGTGTGTGTGTCAATATTTTTGCCTATGAGTACGACGATGGTGAATGAATCGGCTCAGTTGTGGGAGATGGAAAGTCGTCATTTAGTCTGCTTGTTTTTTTGAAAAAATTCGGCGCTAGTTCGAAACCTGACTGAGGGGAGGAGACAGAAGTTACGAGAGACGGAGAGCGAGAGAGAGAAACAACAAACTGTAGTAGGCTATACAGCCGTTTATAAACAGGCATAAAAGTGTCATAAAAGTATGCGATTAATTAATCACAGAGCCTGTAATTAATTAGATAAATTTTTTGAATCGCTTGACAGCCCTAATTATAATATAAAGCCTGTTTTCTGTTCCGTAGTACCGACTGGAGACATTCACTGAGTCCAGGTCGACTGAATGGGCCCACAAACCGCATGAAGGTAAAGACAAGCTTATCCATGTTGAATCTAATTATGAGCCTACAGTGTTTCCCGCAGGATTTTTTTCAGCAGCGGTGCTGTGGTCCCCGAACCCTCTAGGGGGGTCCGGGGGCATGCCCCCCGGCCGATTTTTTTTTGTACCCTGTACATTGGAATCCATGAATCTGGTGCACTTTGAGAGGAGAATATGCACTTAAATCCTATTCACACAGTCCTGTGTATTACTGTAGATAGGATTATTGGTGTTGTAACTTTGCCTTTTGTGTCTTACAGATTTTTACATTTTTGTATAGAAATTAATATTTAAACAAAAAATGCCACAACGCAAAAATAATTTGCACAATTTATTTACAGATTTTTGCCTAATGCTTAAACACTAAAAGTGGTTGCTATGCCCAAAGCATCACAACCTCTAACTTTGGTGACCATGCCCAAAACACAAGCACCAACCCTACAAACACAATAAGTGCTTTGCATTGTGTTTGAAATTCTCCAACACACTTCTTTCAAAACACTACACACTGTTTTTTACACAAGACACATTGTTCAAAAATTAAATCTCCTGCAATCATGGGCAAAACACCTCTCAGAATCTACCACTGCACCCTCTCCCTCTCTCGTTCTCCTTGCTTCTCTGTCACTTCTCTTTCCTCCCTTACTTGGTCTACCTATATTTTCTGTAATAAACTTGAGCACTTAAACAAGTAAGAAATGCTAGAAATCGTATTTGTTTCCTTCAAATTACCCTATACATGTATTTGTAATGTTCAAATAATATCACCTAGCATTATGCATTCAAATCCAAAACAAAATTCTCATTAGCTTGAAAGTTTGCTTCCCTAATTTGCTTCACTAACCTCAGCTCCTCCATTGTCCCTGTCTGCCTTTCTTTTTCACCCAGCTTTTTAGACTCATCTGCAAATGTAATATATATTATTTAACTATGTATATATTGTGCACAGTGCATCCCTTAAGAGCTTGTACCAGCCTTTTAACCTCTGAGCCCTAAGCCATTTTTTAGATGTTTTGGTTTGCCTGGATTTATTCTCTTATTAAGATTGCATTCATCACCCCTAAAATGCATAGCTGTCAAGCTATCATTTATTTGGGCCACAACCTGGACTATAAGAATATGTGTGCTGCACTGATGTCGTTTGAATGTAGGAAATTATCAATTAGACAGTAAAAAAGCTAAAAATATCTCACAATTATTGATATGACACAAAAAGGCACATTGATTAAGCTTGTTATTGCTTAAAACACTTCTTCTTAGTCTTGGGAGTCAAGACTAAGTTATAGGTTACATTGTTTAATACTTCTTACAGTGTGTTAAGTTGTGTTTTGTTTAGTGTGGGTAGCTGTCAGTTAGGGCCGTGACGTCAGTCGGCTGGAGAGTCTTTTTAGTAGTTTCCTTTCTCCTCTCGCTCGGTCAGATGTGCGAGCGTGCATGTAGCGATCATTCTACAGTTTGTACATGTTTGTTTGAGTTGTGGAATCACCCGTGTGTGAGTAAGATTGCTGTTCTAAGTTATAGTTTTATGCATGTTTTAACGGCTGCGATTCGCGGGTCGCAATAACAGCTGTTCCAACGTCTCATCAGGAGCGGAGTTAAACCCTTTGTTCTTTTACCGCGATCTGTGTGCTGCTGTGTCTGTGAAAGAGAAGAAAATAAAGAGCGGATAAACCCAACTCCTCCTCTCCTAGTCTCATGCTTATAATCTGACGTTTTTGGCCATAAATGGTGTTCTGGCCGACACCTCTGAAGTGAAACCAGTGTGCAAATCAGCGCGGTAAGCTACATTCACCAGTTTCCTCCGCTACACTTCGCTCTTCCGCTTCACTCGCTGCTGGAATCAATGTAACTTTGCAACCGTGTAGGCTACTACCTGCCAACAACTGCCACACTCGCTGTTAGGTTATTCTTCTTCTTAGATGTTGGCTACGTGATGATGTGCCTCGTGTTGCGCAATTTACGTTACGCGCTGCCCATTTTCTAAAAGGTGCTACGTACAAAAAAAAAATAGAAAATGCGGAGGAGAAGGATTTTTATAGAAGCGGCGCACGTTCACTACGCCGCTGCTGAGTGAACGTGCGGGAAACACTAGGTGTACTGAAATGCTATCAAGACTTCATTGATCGTGTTTTGTTCCTGCAGGTTTAGTGAGGTATCAGTCTTTCGTTTTAAACCAATGGGTTATGGAAAGAGAGGCAGGTTGTTTTTCAATCTAATATGATGATAAGAGGAACTGTTGTACATTTGTGGTGACGATATTGGCTAGAGATTTGTTTACACAGATCTCTCATGAATTCGCTACTGGAGATGTACAGTTTTCCACTAACTACATTCCGAATCTTTTGAAGTAGGATACCATACTGATTTTAATTATAGAACTTAAATATAAAGGGGAAATTCAGGAAGGTTAGACATATACTGCAGTATACTAGCCTGGCATTCCCAGACCTGCCACTAGGCGCTGGCAAATTAAATTTGCTGCGCCTGTTGGTCTGGAGACTCTCCATTGAAGCTTTTTCAGAAAGACCAGAAATCCAGGCTCACGTTTCAATTGGTTCTATCTAATATGGGTGGGCCAGAGCCCTTTGTATGGTTCTCTGGGGCGGACGTAACTGGATGACGACAGTGACGTGCATGCGACGTCGAAGCCGTGATAGTAAACATCAAAGATGGCTGCGGATATGTTGTGTGAGTTTGAGACTGCTTTGGCCTCGACCCTTTATGATTTGGAAGACGGCACTCAAATCTTTCATTAGCAAGTAAGTGGAATGTTCTGTTTTGCCCACCGACCACGGCAAACGTTTAATTTAACAGTTTAACAGCTGTTCGCTAAACGAACAGGGCTTAATACGTCACCTTGTGCATCGCTCTGATTGGTTGTAGTGCTATCCAATTGCGTGCAGTGGCATTTGAAATGCAGGAGTAGGAGCCGCCCCTTGAGTTGGAAATTACTATTGATTGTGGCCAGACCCTCTATCGTTCAAGATATCAGGGTCTGGATTTCCAGGCTAGTAGTATACAGCTTTTATTGTCAGAACATCAAAAACTAATATATTCTGATGACATATTGACACAAATATGTTTGTTTCTTTACAGTTAAAAGGGTCACTTTTCAACAACTTTAACAATAACAAAGAAGTAGCATCATTGGTGTGTCCTTGAACACACCAATGATCCTCCTGTGATCCAGCATTTAATGTCCATAACATTGTTAGAGGTGTGAGAGAAAGATTGAAAGAAGAACATTACATTATTTTACTGCAGAGTCTAATATAGGGACAGAGTTTTTGTCCCTAGTGTGAACGAGACTCCCAAAACACTCAATCCTACATTTCCCACAATGCAACTGGATAGTGTCTTATCATTGTGTCATTATTGTGTGACTGACAGGTGAGCCGGCTGACTTCTACACTCAGACCGCCCCCCGGCCCTGGGAGATCCAGGCCACGCCTCCCAGCTTCTTCACCGACCAGGAGCAGGAGATCCGCGTGCCCTTTACCTCCTCCATCAAGGTGATTGGTTGACTGGAGTTATTACGGATTTAGAGTAGAGGTCAAACTGGTGACCTGTGCTATGTTTTAGTTAAACATTCAGCTGACACCCAATCAGAGAGCAGGGTTCCCTGTTTGACGCCTCAAGAACTTTCAAGTGATCAGTTGCAGAAGTTATCTAAGATATTACAAGAGTTTTCAACATGTTCCTGAGGTCATGGAAAATGTGTTTATGATCTTTTTTGGAGGCATTGAGTTACCAACTGTCCAGGGGCCTCATTTATAAAGCTTGCGGCGCACAAAAACCTTGTGTAGACGGGCAGAAATGTGCGGCAAAATGTGCAGTGGCAAACGTTGGTATTTATAAAAGCATTCTTTGCGGGGAAGTGTGCGTATTCCCACGCCAACTTTCGACCGTGCGTAATTCGGGAGGTGTGTCCGTGAGTGGCCAGCGGGAGAGCAAATAATTTATATTTTAGGCGGTGTTTTTAAAATAGTTTTGAACTAAATAAAGGCCAAAAATATTAATTAAAACTGTATATTTCGTTAGATAAAATCATGTAGTGAATTTAGCAAATTATTACATACATCTTTTTCCCTGCAAAACAATTTACCCTGGAAGTTTAAACTATAATCTGGCGTTGTTGGAAATGTGTGGATCCCACGGGACGGAAACAATGCCCTGGAATAGACTATGGGCTAATGCATTATTTCACTTCTCACACCACATTTTATATATGCCTACATATAGTCCTACAGGTAGGCTAATACGTGATATTTCATACAGTACAATGTTGGGCGAAACTGCTTTACAAAGACTTTAAAGACTGTGCCATCATGATGTGTGTGTGTGTGTGTGTGTGTGTGTGTGTGTGTGTGTGTGTGTGTGTGTGTGTGTGTGTGTGTGTGTGTGTGTGTGTGTGTGTGTGTGTGTGTGTGTGTGTGTGTGTGTGTGTGTGTGTGTGTGTGTGTGTGTGTGTGTGTGTGTGTGTGTGTGTGTGTGTGTGTGTGTGTGTGCGCGTGTGTGAGTGTGTGCATGTGTGTGTGTGTGTGCCAGTTACCGCAGCGCATGGCACGGGCTTTCTTCCTTCCTAGTCGCTGTCTTTGCGACCGGTCACCTCCCAGTTCTCCTCATGTCAGTCAAAATTCCGTGCTTATTAAGAGCGTCACCATATTCCAGAGCTATTTAGCATTCGCCATTTATGGTAGATTGTGGGATGAAACTGGGAGGTGAAGTGGGATGACACGGGCGGAGATCGTCCACGCACAATTCACCGCAGGTGGGTATTTATAAACGGAAGATTGCGTGCAACTGTGCGCGCAGTTTTATAAATCAGATTTTTTTTTCGCAGCACATTTTTGGCTTTGTGCGGACGCAATGTTTTAGGATGGTTTCTACGCACACCGTTATAAATGATGCCCCTGATATTTTATTTTTACGTATGATATTTTTGGGGGGCATTTTCACCTTTTTAATGGACAGATTGAAAGCTGAGAGGCTGAGTGGAAACATAGGGAGAGAGATAGAGGGGAATGAGATGCAACAAAGATCACAAGGAATTAAACCAGCGACATTGCAATTTTACAGCAAATATGTACAGTAACCAATTTGCTCCAGGGCTCCTTAAATTCCATGAGATCCTTGAGGAGGTGACTCCATTGTTTGAGTGGGCTCTACAGGTTTTTCTAGCAGTTCTTGGGTTAAGCTGCTTATATAGTGTGGCTTTGTTTATGTTGCTACTGTTTCGCGCAGGGTAATTTTAAACTCTTGAGCGCAATTATGTTTGACTCTAACAGATAACTGACAACCAATCAGAGAGCAGGATTCAGATGAGGATGACTCTGTCAACTTCTGTGTGTACTGTAGGTGTTAGTCCGGCAGACGGTAAAGTTTTTTTTGTTTTTGTAAGATTATTTTTTGGCATTTTTATGCTTTATTGGATAGCTTTGGAGAGACATAGATGAAATGGGGTAGAGAGGGTAATGACATGCAGAAAACAACCACAAACCGGATTCTAACCCGTGGTCTGATGCTTCTGAGGACTGCGCCTCTGTTGGGGGGCGCTCTAACCACTACACCATTAAAGTTATTTTTAACCATGTGCGTGTCTGTGTTCGTAGGACTGCCATAGCTGCCATGCCCAAGGGATGATGCCATGTGATGAGTGCCATGGAAATGGATATGTAAGGAGAATTTGAAGCTGTGAAATCATTCAGTAATAATAATTTGTTGTTGTTTACATAACATAACACCTAGAGACCAACATTGAAGACAGGAACATTTTGATGATGTGAAGTTATAAAATTAGGATGGAGTAGATTGATGAATTTGGTTTTACACTAGAACTCTCCATGTTAATGAACCATGTGTGTCACTCTGTGTATCTCTCTGTAGAAACCGTGCTGGGTGTGTAACGGCTCCGGGACTAAGGATAATGAGAACTGCACTCGCTGTGACTCGACAGGCAAAGACAGGTCCTTAAGAGGGGTGGGGGGTCACATTCTCAAAGGACACTCCCTTCTTAGATTTTTCTTATCCGAAAAGAGGCCTGATTAGGTAAAACTGCAAAAACACGTTTTTGGTAGCAGATAGCAGATACTTTGTCACTCATATCCTATTACAGAGCCGGCCCGAGGCATTAGCGAACTAAGCGGTTGCTTAGGGCCCCCGAACGCCAGGGCCACATTGTGTGTTTGATATTTACATCATATTATAAGTTATCATACAAAAAAAGTAATACAATGTGTTGGTCTAGATCAGGGGTGGCCAACCCGCGGCTCGCGAGCCGCATGCGGCTCTTTGCCCAGCTTCGTGCGGCTCTTCAGTTCATATCACATTATGTGATTATATATAGGGGAAGGTGGGGTGATTTGTGCATTTTGGAAGTTGCAAAACCCCTTGTTTCTAGAAAACCGTGGAAGAAATTGGAAATGTGACCACATATTTAAGAAGAGCCATCCATTTGACTCATCCTGTAAAGAAGGGAGACACAAGGAATAAGATATAAGCACATTTAAGCTCAAAAAACTGTGTTTTGCCTTTCAAAGTAAAATTTCCATGATCAAGGTTTTTTGATTATTGTGTCTGAACAATTATAGACACGTTTGAAAACATTTGACACATGTTTTAGTGCTTTGGTATGCTATACTTTGAGTCTATATAGTTAGCACAATGTCAACCCTAAATTGCTGCATCATGCCTATTATCCAAAATTCTGGGGATGGGGTGATTTGTGCGCAAGGGCCTGGGTGAGTTATAAGTAAGTAAGTAAGTAAAATGTATTTATAAAAGCACATTTATGACAGTTTGCACTGTCCAAAGTGCTGTACATAGTGCATTCAGTAGGTAAACAATGAAGGTAAAATAACAATAACCAAAATAAAAGACGTAAAGCCCATACATCCACATAAACACAGATAGTAGTGCAGAGGTAAGTAAGTAGTGCAGAGGTTAATGGGGAGGAAACACCAGGGTGTACATATGGGTTTTGAGCCTTGATTTAAAGGCAGAAATGTAGGGGGAATCACATTTGTCAGGTGGCAGTTGGTTCCACAAGCACGGAGCAACTAGTGCAAAGTACATTTCTGAGAGTTGTGCCAGTGGCATGGCTGTATACGCTGGTCACCAAAAGAAAGTGATTGTCTACAGTAGCTCAGAAGAGGGTGACATCTCAATTCCACTTAACGACACCACTGATGAGAGTTCAGATGGCCAGAAAGATGATGATGGTGACTTTGTCATTGTGACACAATGACGCACAAATCACCCCACGACAAGACAACTTTTTTTCCGAAAGCTATATTTCTTAAACAGTTTATTCCAGATCCAAAGTTTTTATTGCCAGGGATGCACAACATCCTGAAATATATGTACATATTTGAGTTGGAGACATAACTGTCAAGGCCTGACTTTAAAATCACTTTGAGTAAAAAGTTGCACAAATCACCCCACCTTCCCCTATATATGTATTTTTTTTTTTTTATACTTTTTTTTTTGTGTGGGCCTATGTGTGTGCATGTTCGCAAACGTTTCATGCGGCTCTTACGTTCGTTTTACATGTTGTCTATTATTTAATTTTTTATTTTATTAATGTGTAGGCCCTATGTGTATGCCTGTTCGCAAATGTTTAATTGAGGACGCAACATAACGTTCGCAAACGTTTGGTGCGGACGCAACATAAAACTGCCCGCTCAGCTTGGAGGGAGGTTTTCCGTGAGTAAACTATTTGTGTCAAGTTCGCTCCGAAACAGAGTGGGAGAGTTCATATTTTTTGTTGAATGTTATGGCAGGCCATTCTGCCTTATATGCCAGGTGTCATTTGCGCATTTCAAGGCTTCAAATCTTCGGCGCCACTTCAGCTCTCTCCATGCTAAAAGTAAGTCCCACAAAGCAACATGCATAGTAAGAGAAAAACGCTATTTTAAATTGTTATATTTTTGTTTGTGGACTTGGTTGAACTGAGAGTTTGTGTGTGAGGCAGTGCACACAATGTTCATTGTTGAAAATGACTGCCCTGTCGTCTTTAGTACTGTAGGAGTCCAGTCCTGTCATTATCACAGGGGCGGCCTTAACGATCTGGGGGCCCGTTTCAAGTCCTAGTGTGGGGCCCCCTGTTTTTTTTTTTTTTTTTTTTTTTTTTTTTTTAATAAATAATGCTTGTGCATGCATGTGCAAGCTCCCCGCGAAAATAAAAACGCCCCCCCCCCCTGAAATCTTACTGGCCACCCCAGTTCAAATGTTATTTTTTATTTTCATTTTATTTTTTTAATTACATTTTTTTCCTGATATGTATCCTAGTTCAGAGATATGTATTTTTTTTTCTTTCTTAACTTTTTTTGATAGGTAGTTGCCAAGTTCATCACACAAACACTCCAATCCACTGATATGAGATCAGTTTGCAATTTTCAATTACTAAATTAATGGTAGGACTGTGGCCACTAGAACTGGTCTCTGGTCAGCAAAGGTCTTGAAAACAGCATAAGTGTGCTTGTGACATGTGCCACCCATGCATGTGTATAGGCACGTGTCCCAGCAGATTTTTGAAATCTGAATAAAAAAATTAAAGTTTGTAGTTAGCGAGTGTAACATGTTCTTAGCAAGGGCAGACTTTCATAAATAAAGGTTTATTTTTTTAGCAAGATATTTGGTCAAAAGCTAGTGGTCATCCGTCCCTCTGTGCAGTTGTTAGGCATCTGGCTGCTAGCAAGTTATGTTGTCTTGCTAATTTTACTATTCATCTGAGCTGAAATAAATATTGACTTTTTCCTTTATTATCTTCGCCAGAATGCACCAGAATGCTTAGATTACATGTTAAAAACACAAAAAAATCTTCTGGGGGGGGATGCCCCCAGACCCCCCTTCAGGGGTTTAGTTTTCTGACAAACATTACAATGGATACTAACATGATTTGGGCATTTGGGATTATAAATCATCTTTGAATTGGTTGTACAGCATATCACATGCTATTCATTCAGGGGTGCGATGGCCACCCCACTCTAACTCTGTGGCCCACCTTGGCCACCCCCAGTCAAAATTTCCTGGAATCGCCACTGTGTGTACCCGTGTGTACGATGTGGCTCTTTGCAGTAACACAGTACAAAATGTGGCTCTTTGTCTCTGACTGGTTGGCCACCCCTGGTCTAGATAATTAATAGCTTAATAATTGAATCAGTTCATCTGGGAGGTAATCCGAGGTTAACTGATCACGTCATGTTCACATCCATGCACAGTGTGTATTGAGTTTATTTAAAAACATTTGGAAATTGGGCTGCTCCCAGTTGCCAGTTGTGTGTAGTCTATAGCCTATTTCAGCCTCTCATCTGTGAAAAAAATATATAGCTGGACAACAGAGTTCTTCTGCTTCGTTCCTCTCACTGCATTTAAATTAGTGGTGGGCCGTTATCGGCGTTAACGTGCTGCGTTAACGCCAGACTCTTATCGGCGATAAAAAAAATATCGCCGTTAATCTCTTATTCCACCTCCTGTTCGGCTCAGGGGAGATAATAATAGCCGGGGGCCGTTGTTGACACTTGAGGAGCCTTTATTCTCTCACACACCCGCCGCTCTCTCTCTCCATCACTTGCCCACGACACAATCGGGTATTGGAACGCAGGGTGGGTGTGTGTGGCCACCGGTCGCCACGTGACTATAAGTTTCCAAGTTTTAAACACTTCTATCTCTTCAACGTCACCGTACCCGAATCCTAAATATCCCCTTAGCAGACGCTATATTTCATCGGGGGGAAAACTTTGTTTTGCGCCACAGTTCGGCCGTAATGCTGCTGCACACACACACACAGACACAGACACAGGCGCACACACACACGCTGCATGTCAGAGAGGGGCGCTACCAAAAAGACGAGAGGAGCGGTTGGAGCAGTTGGAGCGTTTAGAGACACATGCGTGCACATTTATTTGCATAAAATCGCAATCGCAGTCATTTGTGCAGTTATGTAAAATGTTTCACTAAGGAAAATTACAGAAAAAGTAACGCACAGTGACTTTGATGAGTAACTTTAATCTGATTACTGGTTTGGAGATAGTAACGCGTTAGATTACTCGTTACTGAAAAAAGAGGTCCGATGCCGGTAACGCGTTACTAAGTAACATCTTGTTGAACATTATTTATTTTCATCACCAATTATCATAGTAGAACAGCTTCCTCAAGCAGATGAGCCCCTGGTCTGATGCGCCACCTGGCTTGAGAAACACGTTCTCAAAGACTTACTTTGAGTCATTATTTAGGGAGCACACACATATTATGATTGAATTCAAATGAGCCATTTTAATCTAGATTAATCTAGATTAATTCCAAAATTAATCTAGATTAATCTAGATTAAAAAGATTAATCTATGCCCACCTCTAATTTAAATGCATTCATTATATTACAGAGAAGTATTTCCCGTAAAAGATAAAGAGCTCCAAGCCCAACCCAGAGGACCCTCCATAATATTTTATTTTAAATTAATATTTTTATGGAAAATCCATGTGTCTTTCTTCAATTGCTTCTAATTCATCCGACCCAATGTCTCCAAATTATTTGTTCCCAAAGAATTCCTCATATTTAGCCTCTAAATGTTCCTCTCAAAGTGCACCAGATTCATGCATATCACTTTAAGAAGGTAAAGAAAATCTCCGGGGGGGCATACCCCCGGACCCCTCTAGGAGGGGCAGGATCTCGGCTGGCTTCTATTTTCACCCAGCTGGACATTGGAGGCACTCGCGGAAAACACTGGGTGTGTGAGTGACATTTAACAAAAGTCAATACGGACAGCGTTATCATTGGAGAGGGGCCCCCTAATCATATTCCGCTTAGGCCCCATGAAGGCTTGGGCCGGCTCTGTCCTATTATCACCCCTTAGATTAATCTGAAGACACGATGCCAAAAAAAAAAACACTGAACTATGGCTTTTGAAGTTTTTGTCCGGGTTGATTTGACAAAACCTGTGGTTGCTATTACAGTAACAGTAAACGCTTGTTATGCAACTACTGAGAGGAGCAGCTGGTGTATCTGTTTACAGTGCAGCCAACAATAAAATGTTAGACCAGTTGAACGCTTTAATGTCAAGTAGCAGCCATAGGATGTTTAGTATGTATTAGTAGGAACATTAGACAGCTCTGATGTGTCTGTAGGAGATAAAGAAAAAACAGTAACACTTGATTAATTCCTGCATAATTTTCTGAGAGAGTATAATCCCTGAATTTAAAATTAAAGGGCGAATGAATCTTGATCATTTGAAAAATGTTCTACAGGATAACAAGTTAAAAGCAGTCAGAGTAAATGAATTAGAAACCTTAAATTACACTGTCCTATGTGTGTACACCTGTGTGTAGGTGTTCAGTGTGCGATTCTAGGGGATCGAAGGACTGCGAAACCTGTGAAGGAAAACGTCAACTGCTGACCTACATCAACCTCAAAGTGGAGTGGTGAGTAAATACACTACAAATGTTTCAATGGTGTACAATGGCCCTGATGATGTTCCAGCCCTCCTTAAGAAACTTGAAAGGGTTCTTGGGGATTTCAGAGGTACTTGAAGATGTCCCCTTTCCTCCAACGCAAACCTAGTAGGAGTTATAGGCTCATGTTGGTTCTGCTCTGAAACCATTTCTCCTGGCCGAGAACCCGTTCTATTGCTCTCTAAACACAATGAACTGGTTCATCCCCCACACTGTCTTGATGGAATAGGTAGGGGAGAACAGGGTAATGTGAGACACTTTTTACATTTGCTCCCCTCTAAGCGAGCTAAAATGATTTATCAGTCAAATGTACACATTTCCCATTAATTCAGGATGTTTCCTAGAAATTGGCATTAGCAGAATTCATTCAAGACAAATGGCAGTGAAAATATGATTGTTTTAAAAAAAAGTTGTCTTGTGTCTCACTTTACCCCAGCTGTGGGGTAAACTGAGACAGACCAGAGAAAGCAAAGGGGTAAACTGATCCACTTACCTTTTCCACTCTGAAACTACCATAACAACACAAATTGTAACAGTTAGAATCCTGACAGCTAGCTTGAAAACCAAATATTCCAAAATGAATGTAGGAATAGTAACATAATCAACAAAAAAAAAAAAAAACATGCTTACATCACCATGAGGTCCTCTCTTTCATGGCAAGGGGAAATGAGAGGGGCTTGAAAACATATATCTCACATGACCAAAAATGTGTTCCATTGCCTACTGTAGATACAGGGGGTGACATTACCCGATGTCTCGCATTCCCCCGTCCTCCCCTACCTAGTGGAGGTTCCTGGGATCCTTGAATGGGTTTCAGAGGTCTTTGAGGAAGTTATGTTGGTCCTGGGGCCTATCCGAAAACTTTTTTTTGCATAGGAAATTTCCTTTCCTATCGAGATGAACCGGAAGTACTCGGCGGATAGGTGATCCGAATTCTCCAAATGCTTAGGAAAGGCATAGGAAAGGAGCCTCGATTCATCCTTTAACCCTCCTTTAGCATAGGTTACTCCTGACCAACCTATGCTAAAGGAAAGGAGATAGTGGTATCCCATAAGCCTTTATGGCGGCAAGATTTAGAGCAACAGGCCACTGCCGGAGTTTACCGACTCTACACGAATACGAACGAGAGGTAAAACAGAAGAGAGGAGAGGAGAAGAGAGGAAGATTTAACTCGGCTAAATACCCCCCCCCCCCCCCACACACAAACACACACACACACACACACACACACACAGACTAAAGATAATAAAGAACTGATAAAAGACCAACATCATAATAGTTATTTTCGTAGCACATAATTTACACCATAAGAAAATAAAATACTAACTTCACATTTAATGAAGTTACTGGGGGCAGTTCATTTCAACATCAACACAAGTGTAGCCTCTTTTTATTCCACATGTGAATTGGGATATATGGGAGTGATTCTCACTCTGTTGGCGACAACCTGATTAAAATAAATATGAAAAGAGCGCATGGATCAAATGAGCGCTTGTTGTGGTCAATTTTCGGAGACTCACGTCAGCAATACTCGCCGTCGCGCAATCACGTCGGTTAGGAAAAGTGGAGTCGAATTCATTTGAAACAGCGCTGTCCTTTCCTATGTTCGATAGGAAGCACCTTTCATCTCTCCTTAACCCCGATGACGTTTAGGGGTTAAGGCATAGGAAAGGAGGCTTATAGGTTAGGAGATTGGACTTTTCGGATAGGCCCTTGGAGATGGTTCAAATGGTTTAAGGCAGTTATCTTCAACCGGGGCTCTGCAACCCCCTAGGCGTTCTGTGGAGGAACTGCAGGAGATCCCCCAAAATTATTTAAAATGTTCATAAAAATGTTTGTTTAAAGAAATAAAATAAGAATATTGAGTAAACTTCAAGCCTTAGTAGGCAATAAAAAGAGTTATTCCCATGGCTGTTGGGTCATGGGTAATGACACAGAGCCCAGTGTTACCTGTGTGATGCCATTAACTAGAAATGCAAATAATTGACTTGTAAACATAATATAGTATATGAATTCTTTAAAAAGGGATTTAAATTATTTTATTATTAGCCTATGGTCTGGCTTCAAATGCAAAACGTTTTCTTTTTATCTGGGGTCCATGTTCTGTTTCTCTATTGACCAAGGGGTCCCTGTGTTGAAAAAGTTTGAAGACTCCTGGTTTAAAGGCTTTAATGCCATTTCATATGAAATTATTTATTTTGGCAGCGATGCTCTCATGGAACACGATTTGAAGATATGAAGATAAACCTCCATTATTAGAATTTAATTTGATAATACAAAATGTTCACTGTTTCCAATGTATAAAACCAATGAAATAATGTACTGTATGTATACAAGTCATTCTCTGTGTGTGTATGTCTCTATGTATATATATGTGGATACATGTGTTCATGTGTGTATATATCTGTTTAGGATTACACATACAGATGATCACATGGTGGAGCAGAACTGTGGTCTGACGATGGATGATCTTCGCTCAGTGAGCGGGAAGGAGCTGTTTAAGAACAGCAACTACCTGGTACACACACACACACACCTTAATACGCCTAATTGTATATGTCTTAAATGTGTCTCATGTTAGTGGAGGCACTATTTAACCAGGATGTCATATATTCTGCAGGAAACTCTGACTCTCAATCCTTCACTACTAGCAAAGTAAAGCCTCCCATATTTTAATTGTACAGAATGAAAACACTGTACAATGTTGGAGCATTATGTATTTATGAGTTTATTTAATAATATATAATGATATAATATTAAGGAAATCACTGACAACATGCAAACATCTCACCTCATACAAGTGAAGTTGGATGTTGTAAGGACATTGATAATGTTAGCTGTCTGTTTTATGGTCAGTACTGTGTGTAAGTGTCTGTGTCTTGTCTCCTCAGCTCTACCCGCTGCTCGGGTTCCCTAACCCGGACATCTCCGAGGCTTCTCAGCGTCTGATCGGAGACCACAGTAGCAAGTATGCCCAGACTGGCAGGATCCTGCAGCAGGTAGGTCCACAGACAGCCGAATGACAGATTAAGGTGAAAATCAAAGATGAAGAGGCATCATAATAGGTTATTAAAATAGTTCATGCCTGTTGGAATAAGCATTGTTGCTGTTGGTGGTTTACCCTGCTCATCCTCAGTGCTCAAAATCTAATTCTAAAATTATTGTTGGTAAACTCTTCTCCTGTCACGTGATTTGACTCAGCTGCTCTCCCATTGCTCGGTAAGGACACTTTCATGTGGGCCCTTCCGCTGATACATAAAAATTAAACAAATGGCTGTTATGTCTTTTATTTAAATGAAAAAACACAGAGTGGCCGGTGGGTATGTAACATTATTGTGTGTGCCTCAACAGTAAGAGCAACTACCGTGGCAACCTTAATCATGGAAAACTATTTGCAAATCCTCCTGTGAGTCCTCCTGTCTGTAATCCGTAACAGATGCCAAGGTGCCTGGCAGGGATTTTGCTGTAGTATGCTATTGTTCTTGCCATAGAAAGGATCTAACCTCAATGACTTTTACATTACAACAGTCTGCTCTTGTTTTTTGTTAGTTTTTATGAATGTAAATGATTTGTGTTGCCTAATTAACATACTTTTAGTATCCCTGTTGTTATAGAACCAATGGTCAGCTTTAAAGCAGGCAAATACAAGGGAGCGAGTCTAAATCTGTGTCTGTTTCCCTCAAAAATGTGGATGCTCTGAGTGAAACAGGAAGGTTGTAGAATTATGAATGTCTGGCATTAATGTAATAAATACAGCATTCCTGTGTAAAAAATAACAACAATTCTACTACTTCTAATAATAATAAAAAGAAGAATAAAAAGCTCTGGTATTGGAATCAGTATCTGTAGCAGTGTATTGGTCCATTTCTAGTAAGTCGTCAGTTGAGATTGAGCTTTTAAAAGTATTGAAGTATTGGAAGGTGTAACTTTGAACGTTTGATGGAGTGAGGCTAACTACAGGCTAACAACACCCTGACTCCAGCTATTTTTCTTCCAGAGGCAGAAAGTCGAGTTGATCCCAATCACTAAGGTGAACTACAAGTGGAAAAGTGACTTTCACGCTTACTACGTCTATGGCAACGAGCATGAAGTCAGCGCTGAGAATTACCCAGCAACCTGCTGCTGTGTCCTACAGTAGACACACACGCGCGCGCACACACACACACACACACACACACACACACACACACACACACACACACACACTAACTAACTAAACCATCCTGGGGATATTGTATTGATCTGTTTGTCTTTACGGTTTTACTTTCCGCTGTGAGGCCCTCCAGGCGTCCAGATGACAGTAAATTATGGATGTTAACTGGAGTGTTGTTCTTGAAGTTTAACCTTAATATCAAGAATGTAACACCTTTATCTAGATATAATTGTAATCATTGAAATCAAGAACTAAACTGTTATCTAAATTAAAGATTGTATCTGTTTACATAACATATACTATTACTGTAGTTAGTAATAGTCTTGCCTTTTCAGTCCTTGGACTCCAGTTTTGTCCCTGTTTTGACGCGTTTGTTGACCACTATGTCTCCGACACCATGAACACGAACCGAAGATATTCTTTATGTAACACTTTTACCGAACAATTAACCTCAACCGGGAAATACATGGAAAATACTTGATTTAGTCGTGATATTTTGCTGTTTAAAGTCTGGTGTGATGCAGGGCCTGCAGTCTATATTTTGTTTTGCAGTTTAGTGATAAATCCTCTTTCATCTGGAGAGGCAGAATGCAATAATTATTATGGATGAGAGAGTTAACTTTTAGCAAGGAAACGGAACTGTCTGTCTTCTGTCAAAAGCAGCAGCCTTAAATAATCGACCCAAAGTCGGTCACATTCAGCCTATATAATAACAACAAGCAAACCTCAACAAAGTCTTTAGTCATCATGTCATCATAGCAATTTAAATCATAACAATTGATTGATTGATTGATTGTCTTTATTTCGAACATGCAAGCAATAAAAAAACCAAGTTTGAATATTAATAGATGAATAAATAAAAAACAAACAAAAAGCAAAAAAGAAATAGAATTAAAAAAAACAGACACTTTCTACATGCTCGAAAAGGGGTAGGAGGAAGTAAAAAAACGTATCTAGTCCTACCCCTTAACAGATCAATTTGGCTTGGATAGATTATGTTATTAACATGTCAGTATAATAAAAAGCTATAATAATGCATATATACATGAATACAGAATAATTTTGTGTATATATATATAGATATCTACATATATCTATAGATAATCAATATAATCACATACAAATATTATAAACAATTATATATACTATAAACAATTTATATTACATTATAAATACCCATACATGTATATTGTAAGTTACTATATATATATAAATATTATAAATATAAATACAAATACCATGTATATTACAAAACTACAGTCTACATATGTCCATGTTACAAAGGCTTTTCTAAATTTCTGTACTGAAATTTAAATGTTGATGTCATTATAAGATCTAAGTATCTCTGTCATGTCTTACGTCCATGAAAGCCTCTCAAACTGCCTCTCCTAAGCTCTGACTCTCAGTCAAAGGGATTTGTGTAGTGTTAGCTGAAATCCACATTTTATGCCTTGATAAGAATATCCAACCCATCCCTTTCAAACTGCCCTCCTGCAGTACAGCAAAGCTCCATTAGAGAGCGCTCTCTGTTTAACTAAAGCTCGGCTTTCTCCTGACTTCAGTAGTAGGTGAGTCAATCTAGGGAAAAAAAGGGCTTAACCCCAAAGAAATTGATACAAAAGGTTTTTCAATGGATTCCAGTAGTATTTGGTGTGCTGAATAACATACTAAAAGTCTACCAAAATCTACCCCCCAGAAAGCCCTCATTTCCAAGATGGCGGCCGAAATGGCGGCGGGGAGCTTGAAATGGCTATATCTCAAATTGAAAAAATGTTGCAAAGGAATTTTCAACTGATTTTGGTACCTCTGGACATGCTTACAAACATACTAAAAATCTAGGAAAATACACCTTCCGGAAAGGCTTCATTTTCAAGATGGCGTCCAAAATGGTGGCTGGCCAAGCTTAAAATGGCTATACATCTCAATAGAAAAATATTATTCAAATGATTTTTCACTTGATTCTGGTACCTGCAAATATGCTTATGACCATACTAACAATCTAGGAAAATATACCTCCCAGAAAGGCTTCATTTTCATAATGGTGTCCAAAATGGCGGCCGGGAGCGTAGAATGGCTATATCTCAAATGGAAAATGTTACAAAAGAATGTTTCAACTGATTCTGGTACCTCTATACATTAAGAAAGTGCGACAAATCTAGGTAAATATAACTGCTAGAAAGGCGTCATTTTCAAAATGACTGCCTGATGGTATAGGGGAGGGCTGGGCGATTAATTGAAATTCAATTTCGATTACGATTTTGGCGTCCCTCGATCATGAAAACAAGATAATCGTAATAAATTGATTATTGTGTCGCACGCCGTGTCTTGTGTGGTAAATGCAGCGAACCCTTCTGTGCCCCCACCCAAACACTTTCGCTTTCAGCGATTGCAATGCAATGGTTTATTCAGCATAAAGTTAAAGTACTCGCCCAAGACTGATGTTAAATCGAAACACAAAAGCCTTGCGTGAGCGAAATAGCGAGTTGCCAGTTGAAACTCCGTGACGGTGGGTAACGGTGTCATTCACAGTGACACCTCGCCAGTGTGAGCCGCCGCACAGAAAAGCCCTGTGGCTTTACGGCTAAAATGAACCGGGGATATCCTGCCCGTTAACGTTGTTGATGTGGAAGGCTTCAGCTCAGATCTTGTCATCGAGACGACATTGATGAGGTCATTGAAGACGCATGGAAGTGGAATGACTGACAATCAGAGAGCCCTTTGGACCATGTCAAAGTGCATAACATCACAGTACAACACCGCAATGCAGGAGTTCACAAACCAGACATACACAACATCAGAACAGCACAAGGACTCAACAGAGGCAAGGATGAAAAGGGATGCTGCTGACCTGGAGAAGATCACTTCAAAACTTGCTATATGGTCACCTTTCTCTCCAGACTCTTCTTTAAGGAATGTTGTTACAGGTGTTGTTGCTGAGGACGGAGTGAACGTGCATGATTATGACTCTGTTGGACGCAATATCATGCACAAAATGATTGGACAGCCTGCATTCACGTTCTCATTTAGTAGAAAGGATAAAGCCATAACCCTTGGACAAAAATCGTCTATCAAGGTTGCTCCTGATCGAACAATTGATTTTGCACTTCTTTTTCAACGTTTCCTGATTGTCTCCCAAACTGGAGAGCTATCATTGGAGGAGGTTATGCGTTACGAACTCAGTCCTTTCCCTCCTGCCCTCTTTGAAGCTGGAAACATCTTCCGCAAGGCTGATAAACCACAACTTGCGCACGCAATCTGTGATCATGCAAGTGATGCAATCCTAGATTCTGTACCAGAAACAGATCATTATGTTCTTGATGGAGGTTCACTCCTTCACCGAATACCATGGAAGCACGGACAAAGCTATAGTAAAATTGTGCAGTCATATGCAGACTTCACCATCCAACATTATGGCTCAGCTACAACCATTGTGTTCGATGGCTATGGGGATGGGCCATCCATTAAAGACAACACACATCAAAGAAGAGGAAACAATATTCATCCCATTGTCAACTTCACTGCTGAGACAGAGTTCTCAGGTAAGAAGGAGGAGTTCATGTCAAGAGATCTGAATAAACAAAGGCTGATCCAAATGATAAGCGATGAACTGAAAGAAAGGGGTTGCACTGTGGTCAATTCAATTGGAGATGCTGATGTAGACATCGTAAGGGCCGCAGTGGAATCATCTCTTCTTCACACCACTACGCTGATTGGAGAAGATACAGATCTCCTTGTCTTACTACTTCACTATGCACAGAGAGATAGTAAGGGCGTATATTTCAGATCAGACAAGTCAAAAGCTGATGGCAGTTTTAAAGTGTATGCCGTAAACCATTTAAAAGAAGTACTTGGACATGATGTGTGTTCTCAGTTGATGTTCATCCATGCTCTCACTGGCTGTGACACAACTTCTCGGATCTTCGGGGTTTGCAAAAAGACTGCTTTCCAGAAGCTTGTAAAAGGGGATCCCGTCCTTCGATCTTGTGCCAATGCATTCATTGTCCCAAACCAGACCACAGAGGTGATTGATGACCTTGGGTGCCAAGTAATGGCTGTCCTCTTTGGTGGAAAGTGCACAGATTCCCTTGCAGCAATGCGATATAACATTTTCAGCAAGAAGGTTGTCTCAGCTTTATCAACTGTAACGCCTGAACGTCTGCCACCAACTGAATCGTAGAGCGTACTACCAGGTCATGGTCTGGATGGGAACAGAAGATGGTATGGATGCCCTGAACTGGGGGTGGAGCCTGCAGGACAATAGATTTGTCCCACTCATGTCAACAACGAATGTTGCTCCAGACAGTCTCTTGAAGGTCATTCATTGTAACTGTACCACTGCCTGCAAGACACTCCGCTGTTCTTGCAGAAAATATGGACTACCTTGTACTACTGTCTGTGGACCATGTCAACTTAAGGAATGTGACAATCCACTTAACAAGTTTCTTCCAGAGGAGCCCGAAGATGATGATGAATAAAGACCACAATAAGTGTGGCATTTATGTTATTCAACAACAACACCACCTTTCTAGTTTGAATAGTAACCAATTTGAACCATTTAACCAATGTAAGCTTACAGGCAGTCATTTTGAAAATGATGCCTTTCTAGCAGTTATATTTACCTAGATTTGTCGCACTTTATTAATGTATAGAGGTACCAGAATCAGTTGACATTCTTTTGTAACATTTTCCATTTGAGATATAGCCATTCTACGCTCCCGGCCGCCATTTTGGACACCATTATGAAAATGAAGCCTTTCTGGGAGGTATATTTTCCTAGATTGTTAGTATGTTCATAAGCATATTTGCAGGTACCAGAATCAAGTTAAAAATCATTCGAATAATCTTTTTCTATTGAGATATATAGCCATTTTAAGCTTGGCCGGCCACCATTTTGGACGCCATCTTGAAAATGAAGCCTTTCCGGAAGGTGTATTTTCCTAGATTTTTAGTATGTTTGTAAGCATGTCCAGAGGTACCAAAATCAGTTGAAAATTCCTTTGCAACATTTTTTCAATTTGAGATATAGCCATTTCAAGCTCCCTGCCGCCATTTCGGCCGCCATCTTGGAAATGAGGGCTTTCTGGGGGGTAGATTTTGGTAGACTTTTAGTATGTTATTCAGCACACCAAATACTACTGGAATCCATTGAAAAACCTTTTGTATCAATTTTTTTGGGGTTAAGCCCTTTTTTTTCCTAGATTGACTCACCTATAGTGACAAACCAGGATGAAGCCACTGCAGGTTTATAGTTTTAACTGTTTATGTGTACATCACCATAAATAAGAAGTGTAGCAATTAATTTACTTTATATGTTATTACCCCCAACAGCTGCTGAACAGTGATGTTTTTAAAGAGGCAAGTTCACATTCTGCATTTCATAATACTCTGTTATCTAAGCATTTATCTTCATGGGTTGTTATTCAATTTCCTTTTTTATTTTTCAGCAGTCAAGTGTTAACTCTGCAATGTCAACGTGTCAATATGAATGTTTATTGTATCAAACTAAAGTGGTGCTGCTGGAATGTGATGTGCCTTTTCATTTGAGTGGAATGCCCCTTTATCTGCAATATAAATGCCTTCTCCTAACAAGCATCTCTTTTACTAACCTGATTGACCTGCTGATGTTATTAATTTGTTAGTACTCACTTATGATCTGTTGTTACAGTAGATTTGTCATCATATCTGAAACTGAAAATAAACTCTGAGCTGCCAAACTCCGCTTCTGTCACATCTGTTTAGAACCGCAACATTCACAGTATGGAGCCCCGAAACTGCCAAAATGTAGGCTAGTAAAATGCAAACTCGTATGACTGAATACATCAATAATAATGTTGGGAGTTAAAATGTAGTGTAAAAGTAAATATAAAGCTTTTTTATTTTGCAGAAGACAGAATATGTTACATTAAAACAGCTATCTTAACAGCTACATTTTTATCTTTCACTAGCTATTTGCTCCTTAAACCTCCTACGAGGAACTTTTAAATGTTTATGAAACAGAGTAGTTTAGATTAGGTTATTTTTAATTAATCTACTAATTTATGTTAACGGATGGACAAAGTGTTATGTAATTTTACTAAATGAACGTCTATATAATATAAACAGCAATTTTCCCATACCTAATGTATCCCAGGTTTTTCTTATTTTTTTATAAATACATGGGGTCAAAATTACATGTAGTCCACATTAACTGTGTTTTACATGTGCAGGGACATTTATTTTGTTAATTGCCTGTAGTTTGTTTTGTGGTTTAGGGTTGTAGTAGAGCCCTGTTTGCTAATGTGTGCCTTAAATGCTGTTTTTAATTTTTTTGTTTTCGTTCATTATTATCAGTAAATTATCAGAGTAAATCACTGTAATGTGAAAGTGTCTGGTGTTTTTTGTTGTAAAGAAACAAATGAAAGAGAAACTGTAGAGATCAAGGCTGGAAGTTGATCTGGTTCTCGTCTCTCTGTGTCTCTGTTATCTCTCCTTTGACCGTCTATCATATTAATTTATTTCGACTGAAACCACCAATCGCAGCATCACTATATGAGGCCTGACATTCTGCTTATGTCACTATCCTATTATCTGATGAAGTCGGAAATGTCCTCTCGGTTTATTAAACCCATCCCTGAATGCACTTCCGCAGGGAAAACATGGAAACAACAAAACAGTTTGTTAACGATAAACTAACTATATTACAGTCCTATTCCATTTCCTCTCTGCTAAAGTGAATGTAGTTTAGGGTTGCATGTTCCTTTCTCACTTCCTGTTTCATGTCCTGTCAGATAAAGAAGACGTGCTTCTCTGAGGCTTTTAACGTGGTCAGACTTGTCCGATAAAGAGTGTATTTCTTATAATAAAGATCAAAGAAAATTGCGTTCAGCAGCGTCCATTCAGTCATTGACCTGTTTAAAGAAATATGTCATTCATCTTTTAAAGGATCATTCAGTGAGTCTGGAGAATGCTTGTTGTCAAAATAACTTTTAGTCAAAATAGTAAATATTTCCCAACAATCCGCTAGGCGACCTGTCCATACTGTGTGTGCTGAAAAACATCTTATGTTCATACACAGCCTAGGCTCTGTAGACGGGTAAACAAATGGGCCCACCGTAGTTAGCAACATATGCCTTTACAGAGCCTAGGCTGTGTATTAACACTAAATGTACGTACGTAGCCTACAGGCATTGGATTGTGTGGAAAGAAATGTTAACTTTTTTGACAAAAAGTGATATTGACTGCAAGTATTCTCCAGAGTTGCTGACTCCACCTTTAACTATATTTCCTTTGATTTTCCCCTTTAATTTGACAGTTGATAGTGTGCTGTGACACAACAAATGTATAACACTGTTAGCCGTTGGCAGCTGTGTCCTGCTATTGATTAGATTAAGAGTCAGCAGTGCAACAAACCCCAGCCAGTATACATGATATAGCATTACTCTGTCACACACACATGAGTTACTAATCGTATTCAAAGCTTTTTCTTTACTAACGTTAAAAGGTAAAAATAGGCTACTTTTGAACAGTCAAACAGGGTAATGTTAAGAAAATAACAACTCTTTGTCATGTGTATAACTCTAGGGCTCATTAGCCTCACTTCAACTGAACAATGGTTTCTCTATGTTCTGTGCATCTACGCCTATCATTAAAATGTAAAAGTATGCTGACTTTTTTTGCTGATCACTTTTTAGCTTTAATCCCTTATAATGGACCAATTGGGACAGAGACCATTTCTAACCACTCATGGAGATAACATTGGAAACTTCTGTTGTAAACATTTTAATTCATGCTTTTTGAATTGTCCTTATAGGTCACATGTTAACGATGAAGTTGTGAGTTTGAATCCCAACAAAGGTGCGTCTCGAAGCAAAACACGTTCAGATGATTGATGTGCTTATCGTATAAAAGGTTTGACAATTTCACAGAATTAAGAAGTACTCAGTAACTAGTTGCATAAATCAATAGTCTACACTGGACTCAATGACTTTGTATATAATATGAATCAAAATATAGTAGCCAGAACTAAACGGGAAGGTAGTGTTGTTTCATGTTTAATATGCAGTATATTTGCATTTATGTTAGCTGTTAACAAACCATGCAGAGACCGTTTTATATGCTACAGTAGCCTGTTCTTTTAAGATTTTTAATATTGTATAGCCCATCGTATACTATTTAAAAACATTCACTATTTGTCTTTCATTTGTGTGTAAAAGGCCATTTTCATTATTTTGATGTGGCAGTATGCACATGTTAGCCACAGGTAGGCCTACTCCATAGGATATTGTGGTGTCAGTTTCTTGCAATGGAAAAAACAAATACACCAAAGTTTTAAAAAAATTAAAATTTGACCATACAAAATAACTTGTGGTGAAACTTGGCTCTTGTTTTGTTTTTGTTTTTTATGTTTTCTGATATGATCCAGATTGTGTGGGCTAGTTGATTGACAGTTTTGTGTGTTTTAATAAAAGTTGCAGCACTTTGGCGCTATTTTAATCTGTTAAGGAATGTTAGGCATGTACACGCATATCTGCAACGGACCCACACACGCGCGATATGTTTGCTGCACGTGAAGATAAATAAATAAATAAAAACCTTTCCCCCGCCCACCCTCCTCGTGCCCCCCATGGTGGGCGGGGCTTCTGAGCTCTGCACAATCATGCCCTCAACAACTCTGCAGTTTCACAAAAGAAGAAAAACCATCCGGTCACTGCTGCTGCTTGATGTAAGTGTCCCTCCGGTTTGTTCTGAACGGAGCATTTCTGTTTTGTGCTTTTTTTCGTCTGTTTACCGGGTCAGTGTGTGTCTGGGCCCGTTAGTGTGTGTGTGTTTGTGTGCCAGCATGGTGGAAACTTCAGCTGTGCAAACTTTAGGAAAGTTCCCACGCCCGAAACTTCACGCATTTTCTTGCTGATTTTGCTTGCGGGTGTTTCCCAGGCTGCATTCACTCCTGTTTGATATAGTGTGTTGCAGTTTTTGTGAAGTGAAAAGGAGCACGAGACCGATTAGAAAGACAATTTGGTGGAGGAGGGGGAGCCGGGGAGGGGTACAAACTGTCTTCATACTTTCTGTCTCTACTTTCTATCGACTTCCTTTTTATATTCTTGTGACGCTCGTAGCGTTTTTCCATAGTTTGTCTGTGGGGTGACCTCCTGAATGTAACCCTCTTTAATAGGCTACTTTCAAAGTAAGATCTTTTGACGAGCACCATACACTGTAGTTTACAGTAATCTCCTATGTTACTTTAATAGTAGGATAGTTTACCGTTATAACTGAGCTTAGGTCTGGGATAAATGGAAATATGTTTAAGTAGATTGTGTTTGCCTGACCACAGCAGCTGGATCAATCCATTGTGTGGGATGGTGAGGATCCTTCGTGATGTGACTGTGCACCTCCGTGTGTGAATGAAGTAGCCTACAGTATTAAGTACTAAGTCATACAGGGAGGGGAGTGTGGTTTCAGTGGTGCGTTCAGCCGAGCACACTAGCCTACTCCCAGCAGAGCCCTTCACTGCTGTCTCCTTCAGTACTGCAATATTTAACTGAATTTACTTCATTGTAATCTTCTATAGCAAACACTATTCTACAGTTTTGTATACATCTCCTGTGATTTGACTTTACTGATCTCTACTGGATATGTTAATAGTTTTCCTATACTATTTATATTTTATATAACTCCTTTGCTGGTTATTTTATTTTAGGTCTAGTTTATTGTAGCATCTCCAAGTTGCGTGCCTTGGTGTTATTGTGCTGTAATTCAAATGTCCTATAGTATGTAGTAGGCCTACTCTGTGTCTATATTGACTTTATTGTAATAGACTGTATCATCATCTCATATGTCATTACTTTAGTATGCTTCAAGTATTCCTATAATATTTCAACAGTGTATGTAAATATAGTGCAGTACCTGCCGTCTTCATCAGTATCTTTCATATAAGAACTTTTTAAATAGAACAACATAGTGTACTCTCATGTTGAGGATGTGTTCTCCTGGTTCACCATTTCCTGTTTTTGCACCCTGCTGCTGGTGCTGATGCTATTGGTCGGTACTTAGTCAGTATTTCCTGTTGCACTCCAATAATAGTTTATCAACTACGTAAATGTAGTTGTGCAATTTAACTGGCCCATTTTGACCCTGATATACTGTACTTCCCTGTAATGTGTATTATTTTTGTATTCTGATGTTTTGAAGTTGGTCTGTTTGTCCTGTGCAACCTTAATGTATCTGACTTGAGTATTTTTATATTTAAACACTATTTGTGTACAGAACCACACATAGACTCCAAATGTCTCTGCTGTCCATATACTGTATTATAATCTCATAATAATACACCTATAATATTTATCCGCTGGTAGCCCTGTAGTTATCTCTCTGTCGGCCTCCTTCATTATAACATCTGCAGTTTTCTCAGATACTTAGGGTCTGTTGCACTGATTCTATTGTTCACTTTATCTCAAAAACATTTTGTTGCAGAAACGCTTAAGATAACATGATCACAATATTGATCCTGAGGAGGTAAATAAGCATTAGGGCAGCAGCACAGGAAACACAGCAGATGAAGTAAATGCCAAAAGCATATTTCTTCTGCTCTGTATGTTGTCAGCTGCTCTGTGACGACCTGATTATACATAGATTTGTTATGGTACACACACACACACACACACACACACACACACACACACACACACACACACACACACACACACACACACACACACACACACACACACACACACACACACACACACACACACACACACACACACACACACACACACACACACACACACACACACACACACACATATGTGTGTTTGTGTACCATGTGAAGTATAACTACTACTACAACTAATATTTATATTGTATATACAGTAGGCCTAGTACAGTATCAGTGATTCTTGAGAACCGGGACAAAAGGCCGTCTTCCATATACAGTCATATGAAAAAGTTTGGGAACCCCTCTCAGCCGGCATTATAATTGACTCTGCTTTCACAAAAAAAAGATAAAAGTGGTATGTCTTTAATTTACCAGGAACAGCTAAGTACTGGGATGTTTTCCAAACAAAGATTTTTTGAAAAGCAGTATTTAGTTGTATGAAATAAAATAAAATGTGAAAAACTGGCTGTGCAAAAATATGGGTACCCTTGTGGTTTTGTTGATTTTAATGCCTGTAACAGCATGTAAAACTGATGACTTTAAACACACAGTTGGTTGGATTATGTTGTTAAGCCTTGAACCTCATATAATTGTCTGTTTAATCATGAGAAAATGAATTTTAGGTGCCTAAATGCAAGTTGCACTTCTCTTTGACTCTCTGCTGAAGTGAAACAGAATGGGATCATCAAAACAGCTCCCAAAAGATCTGAAAAACAAAGATTGTTCATTGTCATGGTTTAGGGGAAGGCTACAAGAAGCTTTCCCAAAGGTTTCAATTGTCAATTTTGACTGTAGGGAACGTTGTCAGGAAATGGAAGGACACAGGCATAGTGGCAGTTAAACCCAGGCATGGCAGACCAAGAAAAAAACAGGAGCGGCATAGGTGGAGGATTGTGAGAATGGTTGCACACAACCCACAGATCACCTCCAAAGACCTGCAAGAACATCTGGCTGCAGATTGTGTATCTGTACATCGTTCAACAATTCAGCGCAATTTGCACCAAAACATCTGCTTTTTATAAAGACCAAATAACTTAATTTTTGTCTCATCATTCCAAAGCATTTTCTTCCAATATGAAGCTGGCTTGTCTAAATGAGCTTTTGCATACTCCATGCAACTGTATCTGTGGCGTGGGCGCAGAAAGGGCTTCCTTCTCATCACCCGGCCATACAGATGTTTTGGTGCAAATTGCACTGAATTGTAGAACCATGTACAGATACACAATCTGCAGCCAGATGTTCTTGCAGGTCTTTGGAGGCGATCTTTGGGTTGTGTGCAACCATTCTCACAATCCGCCGCATATGCCGCTCTTGTACTTTTCTTGGTCTGCTAGACCTGGGTTTAACTGCAACTGTGCCTGTGTCCTTCCATTCCCTGACAACGTTCCTTACAGTAGAAATTGACAATTGAAACCTTTGGGAAAGCTTCTTGTAGCCTTCCCCTAAACCATGACAATGAATAATCTTTGTTTTTAAGATCTTTTGGGAGCTGTTTTGATGATCCCATTCTGTCTCACTTCTGCAGAGAGTCAAAGAGAAGTGCAACTTGCATTTAGGCACCTAAAATACATTTTCTCATGATTAAACAGACAATTCTATGAGGTTCAAGGCTTAACAACATAATCCAACCAATTTTGCGTTTAAAGTCATCAGTTTTACATGCTGTTACAGGCATTAAAATCAACAAAACCACAAGGGTACCCATATTTTTGCACAGCCAGTTTTTCACATTTTATTTTATTTCATACAACCAAATACTGCTTTTCAAAAAATCTTTGTTTGGAAAACATCCCAGTACTTAGCTGTTCCTGGTAAATTAAAGACATACCACTTTTATCTTTTTTTTGTGAAAGCAGAGTCAATTATAATGCCGGCTGAGAGGGGTTCCCAAACTTTTTCATATGATTGTATGTAACTGCTGTTATCTCCAAAAATAAAAATATATAAAATTATAGATGTTATTAGGGATTAAGAATAGAATGTCTGGAGCACAAGTATCCCCTTCAATTTAATTTAATAATTTTTATGTCAAATATATGACACTTGTTATCTTCTCACGACGTCCAAAACAGTGTGTCCACAGAGAGGGTTTAAATCTTTCATATGCAATAAAACCTGATAAAAATGTACTTTAATAATTAAAAAGTGTTTTTTCATCAAAAGCAACACTAAATAATCTCTCATATCAATAAAAACTGTTTTTCTTCAACACATTCATGTTTTATATGTTTTCAAAGTGGGGGGACACTTTGTCACCACCATCAGACAATCCATTAAAATGTAATAAAACCAGCCACAATAAGGGGCAGCTGTCACCATGAAGGACCTCTTGTCACATTCTACCTCTGCAGAGTACATTAGAGTCAGACAGGCTCTGATTAGTGTTGTAGTTTTAGAGTATTTTACATTACAAATCTTGAATGATATGTGATACGTCAACACCGACTTTTCAATTTCTGAAGAAGTTATTTGACATTTTTTGATAATTTTATTTTCCTGAAGTAGTTCATACTAGCACCTATTATCAACAGAAAAACCAAACTGCTACTAGAAATATCTATTTGTTCTGTTTAAGAAACGTTAAATATGTCAACACCGTCAGATATCAAAAACATGTATATTCATATACATTTTGAAAATATTTTTTGTGGCCTCTATCAGTTTTGGTGAATATTTGTGATCACCATACATCTCATGGGTCTAGCATAAAATGAGGGAACATTTATTTGTGTTTTTTGGTGTCTGACGGTGTTGACACAAAATAAGGAAGGGCAAGCTAAAAAGCCCATTTTGATAAAAATTACAAAAGCTGGGAGGTTGTGTCAAACCTTAGCTTAGTATACTGTATGTTGGATACATGTAATCTAATTTGCCTAAACATAGGGTTTGTATTTTTTCAACATTGCACCCTGATATATATATATATATATATATATATATATATATATATATATATATATATATATATATATATATATATATATATATATATATATATATATATATATATATATATATATATATATATATATATATATATATATATATATTAGTAGTACGGGTGTGTGTTTCTGTTTGTCTGTCGTATTTAGGTTGATGTGACTAGTTACTGAAACGCAGAAACATAATTATAGACAGATAGACGGGTTGGTGTGTGGTTTGTGAGCCAGACCTCCGCCTATGTCTTTTGGACAGATGTAATTATAGAGGCCTGATTCTAAATATGAACTATACAGATGCAGATTGTTACAGACGCGACTGTCCGTCTGTCTCTAGTCAGTTCTATTTCTACCGCTCGGAGTCACAGTTTCCCAGAGATCTTTACAATAAGACCATGACATGACACATTTAATCCACCGACCCCTTGATTCATGGGAATGAAAAAATCCACAAAGAAAGGGTGAAGCTTCGGAAAGAGCAACAGAAGAGGAGATTTCTATTCCAGGACAGACAGACAGAAAGAAAAGTAGGTGTTGGCGTTACAGAGTAGGCAGCTGGACCATGAGACGTGTGTGTGTGTGTGTGTGTGTGTGTGTGTGTGTGTGTGTGTGAGACCAGGCATAGCGGTTTCGACGTGCCTTTTCCTCTTTTTTGTGTTTTGTAGAAAAGTTAGCTAATGAGGTTATATTTTCATGTTTTGTAGAAAAGTGATAGGCCTACTCATTTTAAGAGAGCATCCACACACGCCCCGCTTCCCTTGTAGTTCGACTAAGATATTTCCGTTTTCGTCAATAATCCAATTTCCTTGTAAATGAATAACTTTGTTTAACCATTTACAATTGTTTTGTATTGCTTCTCTTTCCACCAGAAGCTGCTTCATAGCATTATATATTTTATATTGTATTTATAATATTCAATTATACAGAGTTTAAATGTCTGACTTTCTGTGAGTCAATATTAACAGGAAAGTAAGCGTTGCTGAAATTCCCTTTCCAAACTACCTCACTGTGTGTGTGTATGTATGTGTGTGTGTGTGTGTGAGTTTGTTACTTTTTCCCTTTGGTCACTTTAGACACTTTATTTCCATCCTGTGTATTCTGGTCAGTGACACGTTGCAGCACTAACAATGTCCTGTCTGAATGGAAACTAAAACATCTGTTTTAACGCTGAGCAATAAACCTGAATTCTACCTGAATGGTAGCAGAGGATTGTGGATTATATCATGCAGTGTTTCCCACAGCGTATTAAGGTTAAGGCGCCAATGCAATTCCTTTAGTGCCACCATAAGGTTGACATCTGTGGTCTTGAGGGAAATATCTTTACAACTTTCGGATGGATTGCAATTAAAGATATTCATGCCCCCCTCGATCAACTAATTGACTAATCTACAGGTATTTTAATTTAAGATAGCATGAGCCAAGTTGTGAGCATGAGCAACCCTTTACTCTCATAAATGTCTATCCCTGTCCTGCCAAGCTTCCCTCTGTCTCTGCCTCTTCTGTTATTTCATCTGCATTTTCATAAACAACAGGGATATAATAAAACAATATCTTGGATTGTAGGTCAGTCCCACTCTATCTGTCCAGCTGGCTGGATATTCGAGATCCTCACAAAGCGTCAACGTATACAGTATGTTTGTCCAACACAGTAGCAGCATATTCACCAAAATACACAGAATAAATCTTTTGAAAGACGACACGTTTCTAATGTCAACAAAAAGGTTTTATATTTTATTTCAGACAATTTTTTCCCAAGATGATTTAAAGTTGAGAATAAAACATGTATTATCCAGTAAGAAACTGATTTGCGGCAGTTGTACCAAGCTAGAGAAAGTGTGAATATGAAATATCAAAAATATAGATATATATTTGCGAGACAACAAAGATTTTAAAAAAAATCCAAAGTTTATTAATGTCAACTGGTTCCTGGAGAAAAATAGATCAAAAGGCTTTCACCTACGAAGGGGGCCTCTTTTTCATCCCCTCTCATTTTCTACTATTTATGCTCAGATGTAAAACAAACACAACACAATTATTTTTTTTAAACCAAAACATAATATCGTCCCAATTGATTGTTCAAACGTGCAACCAGAACAATCAATTGAATTAAGTTTTGAATTTTCATCACTTTGGCAGTCTGCCTGAGAACTGACAGCGTTTTCCTTCAGTGGTTTCTCCTGCTCCTCGCTGTATTTCATCAGCAGAGCAGCTGGTTTCTATTCTGCTGGCCGTCAACACAGGGGTCAGAGGTCACAGAGACAGAGAGAGATGGGAAGGAGGGCTCTGCTGTCACATGGTTTTCTCTGCACAGGAAACCATGTAGCCTTTAACCTTGTCACCACCCTGCCCCCCCTCTACGAAGCCCTAAAATAACATACAGACACTGTGTCTCCGCTGACAGTGATTAGCCCTACACTGTACTCTCAACTCTGTCTCCGTTCAGATTAAAAGGTTTTTGAGTTTAACTTTAAATACTTTTTTCAAATTACGTTTTGAATTACATTACATACACTTGGTAATCTCCTGGATAATGATACGGTCATCTTTTGTGTTCTGACCTTCAGTATGTATTATTTTAACTTTCTCTCATAAAAATCTTTTTGGTTCTCTTTCACATTGATTGGATTGCTCCAACTACTACAGTACACATGAGCCTCTCATGCCGGCGTCTGTATGGAAGAGAAAGCAGGTGTGAATCGGAAATGTACAAATTGAGATAGCCAAAATCCATCGCCATGTTTAATGAATTGATTCAAGTCTGATCTTGAATCGGAAGGAAAACGTTGTAATTAGCTTCAGCTCCAACTGTCCAGCACAGCGGCACTCTAAACATTGTCAGTAACTATTCCCTTTCATACAGAAGCCCCCCCTACGTACATGTTTTGGGTATTTTACATGTTGGTTTTGTGTCTGAATAAACTCCTGTTCCCATCACGTTAATGTTAAAGTCACAATAATAATCTGATAATCCTAACATTACTGTAACACTTTACACGAGGCACAAGACTCCACTTAAAATAAACTATATTGTCATAAGGCTCCTGTAGGCCCAGTTTGTTCCCTGACAAAGAAAACACTATCTTTCTTTACTTTCTTTCGAGTTTTCTCTCTTCAATCTTAAAAAATTCTCTGTTTCATTTCTAATAATGTGCAAAGAAATTTAGTTCCGACTTGCGTCTTAAAAGGAGGACTGGTCAGTTTTCTCCATAAAGCCCTCTGTCTCCCAGGAGACCAAGAGCTGTGTCCGTCATGCTCTGTTTTGGCCCCAGACTCCACACTGATATACCTTGTCCACATACATTTGTGCTGAAGTGACATACAATGTGACTCAGGTGATCACATTCTTAGCTTGGTGAAGAATAGCCTTATTTGGACTTCCCGTAAATCTTGTATGCATAGCAATAGGTTAAAAGATTCATCTCTGTTCTCCTCAGCTGAGCTTTATTATAACATTTCTGCGTGAGACATCCAGATCTCCTGAAACTTCTTCAGTTAAGACACGAATAACCAGCTCCACTGATTTCTAGCACAACATGCACAAAAAAACTAAATTTAATTTGTTAATTAATACTGTGGTGAAAGTGGTACCATTGTGGTGTGAGTAAAGTGACAAGTATTGAACTACTTATTTAATTTGCCACATGCTTGTTGTTCAAGGCTTTTTTATGCACGATGATTTTTGAGACAAGACCCTGTAAAGAATGTTTGCGTATATCCTGCTCTATGCCGACTTGGCGCAGCTTCTCGATTAATAATTTTAATCACATTATGTCTGAATAAAGCTGTAAGAATTGTAAGAAATGTTCATTAAAGCAGTTCGGATGGATGTGAGTTTGAGCATTTCAGCACAATCATAATATCCCGCCTTCCTCCAATGCAGCCCCACCCCCTCATTCCTATCCCCGTTTTTTTTGTTTTGTTTTTGAAGAAACTTAATTTAGGCTACACAAGCAGACTTACTTGCTTAATACTGTCTCCGTGCACAAAGTGAGTTATATTGTGGCTGAAGAAACTGGTGGCTGTAGTAGGCTACCGGTACCGCGCTGATCTGCTTGTATCACTGGTTTCACTTCAGATATGTCGGCCAGAACACCACTTATGCTTATAATGAGACTAGGAGAGGAGGAGTAGGGTTTTATCCGCTCTTTATTTTCCTTCTTTCACAGGCACAGCCGCATATAGATCGCGGAAAAAGAACAAAGGCTTAAACTCCGCTCGTGAGGAGACGTTTGAACAGCTGTTGCGACTCGCGAATCGCAGCCGCTAATAACATGCACAAACTATAACTTATAACAGCGATCGGGACTACATGTACATACTCACACACGGGTGATTCACATTTACACTCAGATAAACACGAATGATGGCTTACTGTGGCAACTTGCTCACACACATCTCACCGAGGGAGAAGCGAAAGGAAACTTACTGAACTGGCTCTCTGGCCGACTGACGTCACGGCCCAACACTAAACAAAACACAGCTTAACACACTGTAAGAAATAACAAGAAATAACAACACTGTAACCTTTTCTACAATGGTCGCTACTCGCTAGGCTACTGTCTGCCGTGGAATCAAAACAAACCCTTTCGTTGAGGACGCGCGTGCACGAATGCGCGGTACACAAGCAGACGGCAAACAGACAGGTCTGTCGGCCAATTAAATCGTTCGGTCCGAACGATTTGATTGGTTGTAGTTTTCACCTAATATTATGAGACTGAAATAATTGTTTCTTTTTATTCCTGGTGGGTCTACCATGCATTTTAGAGTGTAAAAACCTTATTTATACCATTTTAAAGTCATTTAAAATAAGTGTAAAAACTCTACAAAGGTAAGAATAGCTTTAAAAAGTTGGGTGTGCGATTTTTATCAGAAGCCTGAAAAGGGCTAACAGAAATATACATGTCTCGCTGTAAAGTTTGTTTAGTTGGGGACTTTGTGCCATTTATTAACTTTTTTAACAGATATCGATCCATGTAACCTTGACTTTCCGATCCAGATAAAATGTCCAGCTCCACTGGACTGTCCACATCAGTTTTCCCTGCTTCTGTGCGACAGACCTTTGTACCAGGACAAGTTTGCATAGTCAACATGGCACACATTCAAGCTCTGTGCTAACATGCTAATACAGATTAGCTTCCTGTCAGGATCTTTTCCCAGCCTTTCTTCTGAGAGCGTTGCCCTTACCAAAGACGTGTGTTTGTGTGCGTGCCATTGTGTGTGTGCATTTGTGTGTGTGGAGGTAATCATTATCTGTCCTGACTCGTTTCCTTTGGTTTTGTTTTTCCACTTTTCAGTTCCTGTAGAAAAGTTGTAAAGTGTGGTGTTAATTGTATTTGTTGATCTTGTGGTTGCAGTGGTATTGGGCCTTTTTTTCAGACAGGAAATACAGTACATTCTTGTCTTTATCTCTCAGTGAAGTATTTTCGTATATACAACTTTGTGGTTCTGGCTGTAGTAAGACACACATTTATGTTCCAGAAAGAGCAATAACACTTGTTATCTATTCCTTTTTTCTATTATTTTTTTTTTAACTTTGTTTTGGTCTTGACACAAGAAGAATATCCGGAAAATGTTGAAAAAATCCTCCTCATTCTCTAAGCTAAATACACTTTTTCTAGTGTTGAAATTAGCTAAAAGTCTACAGCAAGGAAAATGCAACATACACATTAAAGCTATAGTGCGTAACTTTTCCATAAAAATTAATGTTAGTTACATTCAAGCCTTTGCCAAACGAGTTGAAAAAAGTTGATTAAGCCTTTCAGCTCCTCTAAATACCGAATATATCAATATGGCAGCGTTTACAGACTGGTATCATTTCCTGGCGCAGGAGCTCAGAATTTTTTTTCAGTTGTTGATTCTACTGCTATGAAAAAAGCAGTACAGCAGAAGGTATAAAATCCGTGTGTGATAACCGAAGGCTTACCTCATGTATATGCGCCGACAGTGTTGTTGTAATTCCTCAGAATTCTTCAGGGGGAGGGGGGGTCAAATAAATTACTCACCATGGCTTTAATGTAGCAGGAATATAAATCTTGAAATATTACTTAATTAAGGCATCGAATACTTCTTTCACCGATGCAGAAATGTTACAGATATATGTTGAAATGTTAAAGTGCATTTATTTCGACATGAAATGTGAAATTGCTGTAACAAGGTTCAGGTTGTCTAAAGGAGCTTTAGTTCTGCTTCTAGAAGGGAAAGTAATACTATTAGCTGTGTGTGTGTGTGTGTGTGTGTGTGTGTGTGTGTGTGTGTGTGTGTGTGTGTGTGTGTGTGTGTGTGTGTGTGTGTGTGTGTGTGTGTGTGTGTGTGTGTGTGTGTGTGTGTGTGTGTGTGTGTGTGTGTGTGTGTGTGTGTGTGTGTGTGTGTGCATGATCGTTAAACCTGCTGCAACAATCATTATGAAACAAATATCCTCTACACAACAGAGTAGTGAAGAAAAAAACACACCCACACACACACAGGGAGAGAGAGTGGGTGAGAGACATTGAAGTAGACAGGAGGAGAGCGGGAGCTGAAACAGGAGAAGCTGAACTGAATCCAGATCTGATTGGTATTCAGAGAGCGAGTCGGTCTGCGCGGACACATTCCTGCAGGACTAGAGGAGAGGTGTGGTGTGGAAGGAAGAGGGTGACTCCATTCATTAGCAAAAATAAAAAGCTAGTCCCACCTCCCTTTCTCTCTCTGATTTTCCACACTGCCCTCTTCTTTGAAGTGTGTTTGTTGTTGATGATCAACATGTCTTGTTTGTGATAGGGGCGTCATGTTATTTGTGTTGTTGTTGTTTCTTGGGGAGTTTCCTGTGTCCAGTTTGTTAGAAATGTTTGATGTAGAATAATCCTTTTTTGTAAATATGTTCTTTTAAATAACTAGTAATAAAAAGCTTATTTTAGATGAGAAGTTCATTATAACATTTTTGGGGGGATAATTACTTTGGTTTCAATAGTCTCTTGTGTTAATAACAATATACATATAAATGGATAGTAAAGGTTTGTTACAAATGGTTAGATGTAGATGATAAATTATTGTAGATAGTTTGTTATACATAATTAGTATTACATAGTTTCTTATGGATTATAGATCTATTATAAAATCTTTGTCCTGGATAATTAGTTTGTTCTAAATAGATTGGTATGGGTTAAAAGTTTGATATATGGATTGGTAAACCACATAATTTTCCTGAAGTAAACCAAAAATTAAATAAGGAAGTATGTTGTTTAGTAATCCAGGCTACTTCCTTAAACCTGCCCAGCAACAGGATGTCTTAAATTGAGGATTTTTTTACTGCAGCAGTCCAACAACAACACTATGATTGGACAGCCAAACATGTTAGAGTCCAGAATTATCATTAATGTGTGCAGCAGTTTAGAGTCTAACTAGTAAGCTGTTTTACCCAAGTTAAATCTTGTGAAGTATTATGATGTAAAACTTTTGCTGAAGTATTGCTATGTCTTTCTTTCTGACATAGGTGTGACCACATATCCTGTCCCCACCAATCGGAAAGCAGCGTGTTTCCTGGGACAGGAATTTAAACGCTCAGGCTTCATGAAGATGGAGTTGAGTGTACAGAAGAAAATGTCCAACAGATGACCCTGTCAAAAGGCCGTCATAGCAGGCTGAGAGCTCAACCACACGTCCTCGGTCCTGCCGCCGCCGTCCACTCATTGTCCGTCCAGCCATGTTGTTGAAGAGGAAGCTGTGTGTTGCCCTGGCGATCGCTGCCATCCTTTTCCTCATGCTCGCCAGTCAGAGCATTCAAAGGAGGCATTTCCTCCCCCTGTCATTAGCCCTGCCCATCAGCCGAGCCACGCCCACTGACACCAAGACAGGTCAGGGGCTGATGTCATCATCCAAGAGATAGAAATACAGTCTCATAAACCGAAAGCGTGACAAAAAAGGGCAGAGGGTGTACGTCTACATTTGTAATGATCAGTTGTACCGTGTAGCCCACTTAAGCAAATGGCTTTTTGTGATATTGGGCTTTATAAATAAAAACGTATTAGAATTGATTTGACCCTCCTTTATTATAAAGCGGTGAACATTACACAGCAGATGATTTCATGTCGGTAATAAAAGTTGCCATTTTTTAATACCCCAGTATACGGTATTACCGCTTAAGGCTATCCAATGATGCCTTGTTCTCTGACTGTGACTCTGTTTGTGTTTGCAGTAGTTGAAGAAACAGTGCATCCTGCTGATCTGACCCTTGAACCTCCCAGCACCCCCAGACCTGAAGCCAAGGAGGAGGCTTTAGAGGACGCAGAGCATGACCCGAGGTAACAATGCATTAGGTCATTGACTCTATATCCCATGAGTCCCTGCTCTGTCCCTGTGTGACTCCTCTGCGTCGGCCTCTTTCAGGTCGTGTGGTTGCAGCAACTCCTGTGTTTCAGACCTTGAGGGGTCAGACTGGTTCAGCAAACGCTACGACCCCAAACAACAGCCCGTCCTCCGAGAGACCAACAACAACTTTGACCCTGATGCAATCAGATGGTGGCTGGTAAGGACAAAAAAAGGGAACGGTGAAGTTTCAAATAATGTTTATGTTGCTTTAAGCCATTGATGACTAGGATGCATGTCCTTAATGCCTGAGTGTTTTCTGAAAAAATAGTACGAATTGTCAAGTCTACCAAAACCTTAATATCTAAGCCTGTGTAGCACATAGAAACATGAAATAAAATACATTTAAAAGTTAAGGTTCACAGGTTTTATTTAAACATGCTCCCTTAGCGCTTACAAACCAACACATTTTTCTAAAAATCGTAAAAATTAGATGGGGGAGAAAAAAATAAATAATATAAAATATTTAAAAATAATGTGCTAAATGAGGTTATAATCCTGCTTCCTTTTAGCATGGATAGTAGTGACTGAGTGTGCAGTGGAGGGATAAATATAGGCAGATATAGGAAGGAGGAGATAGCTTTATTTTATAATTTAGTTCAGTTATCACTGGCACCATAAATCCAACTTCCCAGTACAACTGGAATGCAGACTGACTCCCGCTGTCGGGAGCCGATCAGCTGGTCCAAACGGCTGTATACCACGGAGATGAAACTTAACTATTGCCTGGCTGGGCTGAATTTGAGTTGGAGCAGCAAAATATAGCCTAAATTCATAAATATTGTTAATAAATAGATGCAATGTGTTGAGTGATTTTCTTTAGTAGCCTATAGTAGACCTAGATTCTGCGCTCCGAACGCCACAAACTGTTCTGTAATAGCCTACACTATCGCCATCACAGCCGGCGTATTTTTTTTATTATTATTTTTTACTTATTTTTTATTTATTTATTTTTTTACGTGATTTTTGGCAAACCACACAACTTTTGGGTGGTAACGTGGTCTTAAAAAATCAACAAATCCCACCTCATGTGTATTTGAACCAATGACGGTACATTCTATGCTGCGCACTCCATGAAAATTAGAAAAAGTAACAATGCTGCGCAACGCAGCATCAGGCAGGAGATACAATGTGGCATAGCGCAGCAGCCGTCATCAATGGGTTAAAAGGGTTATAAAACATTTTAACTAAGGCTGTCCGCAATACCATTTTACAGGCTTCTTGTACTTGTTGGTTTTTCCGAGCGAGTATTCGAATACTCGTTCTAAAAAAACACACCATCAAAAACCACAGTAATAATCCCAGTGTACTCCCTTAAACCTAGTTTGTGGCACAATACAGTAATCTGCGTCGTTTGTTGATGATTTAATAACTTTTGAACAGTTAGTACTTCGGAGTTCCTTACTTTTTCCCAGCTGTTTTAACAGCTGTGTTGTGCCAAATCAGCTGTCCTCTGTACCATCGTAACCCTTATATTAATCCCGGAACGTGCATCTTTTCGGGGACTTATAAATCGATACAAATATCAAATGTTGATATTCTTTTGTGTCCATATTATATCCATTATTGGCCGGGTATTCCCGTGATGCAAGCCAGTCACTGTTGATGGGCGCAGCGCTGCATAGCTAACGTAAACAAACAGCTAAGCTAACGTTAGCATTTCGCCAAGCAATTGCTTTTCCTTCCGAGATCGCGCTAACATTGTGTTATAAAGTTAATGGAAACAAATAGGCTAATCCAGTGGTTTTCAAACCCTGGGGGGGCACGGAGCTATGGCAGGGGGGGCACGGATGAATATGTGAAAAAAAGAAAATTGTTTGTGTTTTTGATATATTAAGCAAATGTAAGTTATCATACAAACAAAGGAATACAATGTTTTGGTCTAGATAGTTAATAGCCTAATAATTGAATCAGATCCTCTGGGAGATAATCCGAGGTTAACTATAGCCTATTTCAGCCTTGTCTGTGGAAATAAAGGTAGCTGGACAAGAGTTCTTCTGCTTCGTTCCTCTCACTGCATCTAAATGCATTCACTATATTACAGAGAAATATGTCCCGTAAAGAAAAAGAGCACCAAGCCCAACCCAGAGGACCCTGCATAATATTTTATTTTAAATTAATATTTTTATGGAAAATTGATGTGTGTTTCTTCAATAGCTTCTAATTCAGCCGACCCAGTGTCTCCAAATTATTTGTTCACACAAAATTCCTCAGATTTAGCCTCTTCATTTTCCTCTCAAAGTGCACCAGCATGCATTTCACTTTAAAAAGTTGAAAAAAAAACTCCCGGGGGGGCCTACCCCCGGACCCCCTAGAAGGGTCTGGACCTCGGCTGGCTAATATTTTCACCCAGCAGGACATTAGAGGCACTACTGAGAAAGCACTGGGTGTGTGAATGACATTTAACAATAGTCAATAATTTGGGCAAGTCTGTCTGCCTATCTTTCTCACTCCACTCAGTCACTACTATTAATGCTTAAAGGAAGCAGAATTAAACCACTGGATTAAGATGTTCAAATGTATTTAAAAAAAAGCAAAACAAAAATATACTTAGATAAAGATGTTAAAATGTTTTATATGTTTTATGCAATATAATTAATTAAAAGATCTTTCAAAACACGCAGGGATTTAGAACTTTTTTTTGGGGGGGGGGGGAGGCTCCGCTGAAATTTGTTCTCTGAGGGGGGGCTCACTCTCTCACACTTTGAAAACCCCTGGGCTAATCTATTCTTCCACCATCTCTCTCTCTCTCTCTCTCTCTCTCTCTCTCTGGTATCACACCGGTTGCGCTTTGAAAGGTCAGCAGCAAACTAGGTATATTCCAAATACTGAATTGAGCTTCGAACACTATACTTCACAAATTAATACTTGAATATTCGAAAACAATTCGGGCCAGCCCTAATTTTAACAAATCAGGTTCAATTAAAAAATATTATTATCATTATTATTATAATTATTATTATTATTATTACAGGTTGCTGTTTGTGTGGACAGGCTACCTGCTTAAGACGAAATTTTGCCCTTCAAAATGAAGGTCATTTTTTGAACTAGCATCCTCGTCCAAGCTTTACATGTGTTTTATTACTGTAAACTAATTTGGTTTAGGTACTTAAACTGTTTATATTTATAGAGATGTTATACTATTTGCAAATCTACATAATATTGTTTTATGCTCCCAGTTATAAAAACAAGAATAGCGTTTGAGCTCCTATAGAGAGAACAATTGCAGCTGCACACTGGAAGTGACTCGACAGCATTAAATGTATGTGTCAAGAAGACTGAGAATTGCACAATGAGGAATGTATAATTTTCTGTGTGACAATCACACAATGTGTTTCAGTAAAAAGTCACAAATGAAAATCTGTATATTCAGAAGATTCTAATGTTAAAAGTCTTAAAAGTTGTTTTTGTGAAAGTTGTCAGCATTCTGGATGAAAAGACAAATGTCTGAGCAATGCCTGCGTATATAGATTAAGTCCTGCTGCAGAAACCATTAGTTGATTAAAGCGCTGCAGTGGGGGGAGTAGAGGGGAATGCTGCTAACATCATCAGTCTGTTCCACATTATATTGTATATACTGTACGCGCGCGCGCGTGTGTGTGTGTGTGTGTGCGCGCATGTGCGTGTGTGATCTTAATAAGATCAAATAGAGCTCTTTCCTGCACTTAAACTGCAACTGTTAAAAATGCATAAATAACCTGCATCATAAATCAAAATAAGGATAAAAAAATGCTTTTAGGGCTTATGGAAACATAATTTATTAAAAAAATGTTTGTAGCCAGACTAGAGGCAGGATATAAATATAAAAGTTTAATGAAGCCGAATTAAAAACGATACAAAATGTTTCACTTCTCCACAGAGTCTTCAGCGGTCCAGTAACGACCAAACTCTGGAGGAAGTGATGTCAGAGATGTTCCAGGTAATTTCCCCGCCCACCGTGGACTTCAGGCCCCTCCCCTCCCGCTGCCGAAGTTGTGCTGTGGTCGGCAATTCTGGTAACCTGCGGGGGTCAGGACACGGCCAGCTGATCGACTCACATCACTCTATAATCAGGTACGCTTGTCCACAAACAAACACACACACACACACACACACACACACACACACACACACACACGCCTTACTTTCCCCCTCACCTTCCTCTTCATCATCTTCCTCCCTTTTCTCCCCCGCAGGATGAACAAGGCGGTGACTTCAGGATTCCAGAAAGACGTTGGGAATCGGACGACGCATCACTTCCTCTACCCGGAAAGCGCGGTGGACGTTGCTCATGGCGTCAGCCTCGTCCTGCTGCCGTTCAAACTGAGAGACTTGGAGTGGTTGACCAGTGCTCTGTCCACCGGTCAAATAAAAATGTACGAAATAATAAATACAAATATACTCCAAATCAAGAGAGAAATACAGTAATTTGCCATTTTTTTAGGTACAGCTTGTTAAAACTAAAGCACTCATAACACAGTTACAGTTATACACATGAAATATATATATGTATTTCAAACAATCAAATCTTCTTCAAAATATGTTCATAATATAGCAACTATGTGACATTATAAGGATTATACATGCGTATGAGTATTCAAAATGCTTCTTTTTTTTTACATCAGACAGGACAACATGTGAACTTAGGTGTTAAACATTTAAATTAACACTCAAGGTACATATGACCACTAATTATTCTTTGTGTGTTTATTTAGGACCTACATGAGGGTTAAAGACCTGGTGGAAGCCGATAAAGACAAGGTAAAATAAATACTCACTCCATTTTACAGTTTAGAGTTTGTTATTATTGTAAATCAAGGTATTTTAGTTTTTGTTCCCGTTGTACGATTTTCATTCTCACTTTGTTTTGAGAAATATTTGACTTCATTATATTTTTTTTGTAAAAAAAAAAATCTCTTTTCCCTCTTTGTTTATGTACCTTAATGCAAAATACTGTTTGTGTGTGTATGTGTATAGGTTCTGGTGGTGAACCCGGTGTTTTTTAAGTATGTAAATGATCATTGGACCGAGCGTAATGGTCGCTACCCGTCCACCGGCATGCTTGCCATCGTCTTTGCTCTCCACACCTGTGACCAGGTAGGGCAGTCTTCTTCACATTCTGAAAACATTTACTCAACTTCATTTTTTTAGTTGAAGTTGTCATCTAATACTGTTGATATGCAGAATAGAGTGTCAAGAAATCTGGCCTGTTGGTACGTTCAGGGACAATGAGACCCATTTTTCTTTTATACCCATGTTTGATTATTTTTGTCCTTGAGTGTCCTTGAATGCATCGTGGGTTATAGAACTACAATGTGGGGTCACTGCTCTTAAATTCACCATTACACCATGAAAAGATGACAGAAAGATGTAGAGATTATCATCATCATCATGTCTTCATATGACACATTCAAATGTACAAATGAATAAAGCCTTTATTGACAGTAGTACAGCATGTCATATTTGGTTATGTAGTGTTACAACGTGTTATGTTGCAGTACGTCACGGCATCACTTCCTGTCCGTGTTTTAGGTGTCAGTGTTTGGTTACGGCGCCGACCAGCAGGGGAACTGGCATCATTATTGGGAGGAGAATCGCTATGCTGGGGCCTTCAGGAAAACCGGTGTGCACAGCGCCGACTTTGAAACCCAAGTCATCCAGCAGCTAGCCAAGGAGGGCAAGATCAGTCTGCACCTGTGACCCAACCACTCACCTTCAGACCTTGAGACCTTAAGCCGACTACAGACTCGTCTACTGACCAACAGATAATTCACCACTTTATTATCGCGACAAAGAACTAGCTACATATCGTCTGGTATCCAGCTGAGTGTGGTTGATTGGCGGCTGAGCGTCGGCACAACCCGACTGCCCCTCTGGTACTGAATAAACCAGTTTGGATCCAAATCAGGACTGTAAAATGGCTGCCAGTTTTGAGGGGACATGCGGTGTCCTTCTTGCACATCGATGGTCTCGTCTGTCTCAAGTCAAGACATCCACACGTGTTCGATTGAAGCCGCTGTACGGCAGCGACATTGCTACAGACATGGAACCTGTGGTGGAAGTGGGAGCTACACCTGGAGGGTGAGGCTCGGATATCGTTCCTGTGCAGACTCCTGCTGGTCTAAATGAGTTCCAGCTCAACGTGAATGCACAAACTGTTTATTTTAATTTTTTTTCTCGGGAACCGCCACTGTTCAAACAGACCCACTGTCCGGCTGTCTGCGACTGCAAGGACCGACCATGCAAGTTTTGCTCTGAGCGGGAAACAACCACAGACTTTTTTTTATATATTTTTTATTGGATTTTATGGACATTATACAGAGATAACCTCTTTTTCTGAATAAAAGCACTTTGCCCTGAAGAATAAATGGCACAAAGAGAGACAATGTTGATTATTCTCTGTCGAACCACATTATAAGACTTTTTGTATTTTATATCATGTATAATCCATCCATTTATGTAACAGAATTGTGACGCAAACCGTCCTAATGCGGAGGAAGTTTTTGTCATGACAGTTTAACTTTTTTTTTGTCTACATTTCACGTCACAACCATATATTGAGATCGAAGCAGCGAGGGAGAGGAGCCTGTGTTTGAGTGTCTTCATGATTCAAAAGTGTTCAGCTGATTTTACAGACTGTCCAAAAAAGGAAAATGCTTTCAGTGTTTGATTTATTTAAAAGGGCTAGTTTTTTTGCTCCAGGAACTGACAACGATAATGGTAAGGGAACAGGTCATACTCTACAACACAACTTAACATGTGACTGGTTGAGTATCGCAGAATGTTGAACGTCACGGACACACGTGATGTCACTAACTCCTCTGAGTCACAGCTCAGCGGAGGGGAGTGAAAAAGACAAAGAGACCATGCACAACTTTTAACTAAAGATTTATTTAACAAAAACCTAACCAGGACAAAGTCAAACAATCATTAATATCACCAGTGTGCGCTGTGCATGGATGAGTGGAAGATGTAGTGCAATGTGCTTTCCAAAAGTCCAACCAAAAATAACCAACCAGATGAATGAAGACACAAAGACTGTCAGCTGCCTGCTGGACTTCCTCTTAAAGGGAGACAACATGTTTGCAGAAAGCTATCACGCCTGCAATGTGAATGTACGAAAGCTGTAAATCATCACAGTCCTCTGAATGTTTGTGGCTTTGTTTACACTGAGTTTCAGGGCGTTTTCACACCGAGTTGGTTGGAGTCTGAATCTGGGTTTCGACTTCCCTCTTAGAGCGTTTTAGATGGGGTTTTTTTTAGCTCCTGTTAGTTTTGGTTAAGTCAGTGACCAGCAAAAACAGTATACCAGGAAGTAAACCAAAGTCATCAACTTAAAATACAATGATGTTGTTATTACTGCTGCCTGTCAACATAGACCAGTTTGTCAAATTAAGTATATTAGCGCTCTTACTTTTGTGCTCTGCTTATAGTTGTTTACAATTGGCATATTGTAGCTATTGTAAAGCTTTCCTGTTTTGTTGCTGAAAATGCCATCGATGTGGACTTTAGGGTAGATTACAACTAGTATTTTGACTGGGCACAGGCACCGAGCTGAGATGACCACTTTTAGGTAGACTCAAGTAAAAACTGACTGTTTGTTTCCAGATTCAGACCAATCTGCCAGTGTGAAATCGCTCAGTAAAAAGCCTCTGCTTGCTTGTGGACTGAGTGATTGTTAAAAGACTGCAGCACCCAACTGCCTCCCTGAGTCTGTCCCACTACTCTGGGTCGTTGGAGACCTGACTAGTATATTGGGGATAACAGATTACACTTTCAGACACTCTCCTACAAGTGCCAAAAAATTAGAGATGCAGCTGTCGGGACGCTGTTAGACGATCCCACAAGCACTTTGTTTGAAGCAGACTGAGGCTTCTATAAATAATCATAAAATGCTGAATCATCATATGGAGGCTGTTGCTCTGTCGTTAGCTCGGCTGCACTTTACAGTTTAACCCCCCTTTTCCTGGAAAAAGTTGCCCCCGGTCTCCTAAAAACCTGACTGATGAGTCATCACAGGCTGCAGTTTAATCTGAAACATCTGCTGCTAGTTTTAACAGGTTTTCCTTCACTGCTAAGATTTAACACTTTGTTTGCTTCCCTGAAGGAAAACTTCCCGCTGATTTAAACTAGAAAAATAATCCACTTTACTACAGCCACTAAAATGACAGGGCAGCAGCTCTCCTGAGTCCCTAGCTTGACTTAACATCTGGATGCAAGGTTTTTGAATTGGCAGACTGAGCTATAGGAAAACGATTTACCTTCCTTACGCTGAAGAAAATTAACTTTTGTTGTAAGTATAAAATCCAAAATTGTGCTTATTAGATTCCCTGCAGTCTCCACATGTAGAGATAATTTCCATTAGAAATCCAGGAAGATACGGATTAGATCAAACAATCGGCTGCTGCTGCGTCCTTCCTAAACAGCTGTTCTTTAGATTATGTCTGTTCAGTTATTTTAGCTTTAATTCAGCTCAACATGTTTAACTGTGACAGAGAGAGAAATACTACATTCACAACCGCCTGATAATCAGTTAATTCATTCGTTCGTTCATAGTTGCCAAACAGACAGAAGCATGTGTAATTTCAAAACGACATAAACCCACCACTGTCACTTTGAATGAAATAAAACATATGAAACACAATTTGAGAGGTTGGCTTTTTCTAACTCTGGAGGTTAACAAGGAAACCCTCAAGTCATTCCTGATACCACAAAGACAAAAAAAATAGAGCTTAGTTTTCAAGGAACATGTTTTGATATTACCACACATAAATGCATCTGGTTTTAGCATTAAACTTTTTTTGTTACAAAATGAGAAGTTGGTCTATTGTTTTAAAAAATGAAAAAGGTCCTATTTAATTGAGAGATCTTTTGTGTTGTGATATCTTGGGACATTAAAGGCAGTTGGAGGCATCAGCTGTGTCCCATTTCAGGCTCACACTGGATGTTACCTGAAAGTATAGCTAAACGCTGGTATTTACACTTTGGTCTTCGGTATCCCACAATCCTTTGTGCTCTGAACTGTGTTTGTGATCTGAACTAACGTGGGAGTCAGCGTGTGTGTGTCCGCATCTCCACTTGATCATTAACATGATCGAGTTGTTGTTCAAACTGAACTTCAAAATAAAAGTCCAGTGGTTTGTTTTATTTTGGAGGTGCCTGCAAATAAAATATAAAAATAAATAAAAGTATCATCAACCACATCGCTAATCAATCTGTGTCAGGCCGTCTCCATGGCAACATCATCACATGACCCGAGCTACATAACATCCAGTCTGGTCCGGATTTTTCACCGAAATGTCATCTGTAATGTTTCTATGGTGACAGTCAGAAGGCATGGGGAAAAAAACCCGGGTTGCTACAACAACAGGAGCCATGGTCAATTGGACTCGCAGGATGCTGGAGCAAGTCAGGACCGGACCAGCCCAGTCCGGGGACGGGTCTGACCTGGTCAATGGCAGATCAAGGAGGGTTCAGTTTTATGCTGCTCAGAGCTGGTCTGGTTCGATGCTGCTTTAGTTCTGGTTCTCCAGTGTGAATGATGTGGTTTGGATCTGTACAAGTCCTGGTTCTGTCCAGGTTCAGGGTTGTGTCATTCTATGAGCAGCTGGACGAAGGAGGACGGGAACAAACCTCTCTGGTCCGGTTCATCCTCTATGTAACCATGCTACACACACACACACACACACACACAGATCTTACAGGTCACATATTATGCTAAATGCACTCTTTAAATGTGTTCTAACATATCCATGGGTCCATGGTGTGCCTAGAGACTGCCAACATATTAAGAAAAATAACAATCTCTCCTTTTCTCACTCTCCCCCTTTCTGAAACCCCCACCCCTCCCCCCCAATATACTCCAGTCAGAATTCTCCTCGTTTCTGACCTCACAAACTGGAAAGCCAGAAGCTTCCACTGGGCAGCCCACACCCCTATTTCTTATTGGTCCAAGGCCCTGACAGATAGAGGGCGAGGCGTATCTGGCTTCGCTTCCGGACAGGGGGCGGGGGGAGCTCAAAGATTGTATATTTACGAGGGGAGCTGCAGCTCTTTTTAAAAAATAGGCCATTGTGAGATTAGCTGAACATCAGCATAGTACAATAAATTATCTGAAAGTTTTTTTCAGCAAACAATTAAAGAAAAACGTATTAGGGACCACTAAAACCATATAATATGGTGTATAATAGTACCGAAAAGTGTATAATATGGGAGCTTTAATGTTTATATTATTTACTTTGCATTCAAAAATTCTTAGGCAGACTTACAAAAATAGACCCACTAATGATGAAACGAATGTTAGTCACATTTTGATTGATTTTATTTTTACCTACAATGGCCCAAACATCCATTGTACTTTCCGTGGTAGAGAGAAAGGTAGAGTTTATTCTTGAATGTTTTTATTTTGTGTTGTGTATGATCAAATATTCTTCCAATTGCAGAGGTTAAGATGAAGTTCGGAAATGCATGATTCATTTCATGAATAAAAGGGTTTCAAAAACAAAGATTTTTCACAAATTACACCCTGACTGACAGTTTTAGACGTATTAACTTGTTACACTAATATTCGGTTAAGTATCCGATAAAACACAAACTACATAGGATTTTGTTCAGTTACTGTTATCAAGCGTGTTAACATTCTTTTATGTCACATTTTCATTAAGCTCACGTACTGTATACATATATACCTGCATTGTATTTTAATTATCCAAAAAATATTAACTGATTAAAATGGACCTGGAACATTATCAAAGGTAGTGGCCTTACCAGGAGGTTGATACGTACCCACCAATCAGTGTCCTCCTGTCCAAGTACCACCAGCACCTGTCCCTCAGCGAAGCTCAGTTCATCATGGTGGTCAGCCTGGCAGTCGTACAGCGCCTCCACCCGCCGGTTCGACGCACCCCGGGGCTGTCAGACGCAAGCAAATAACACTGAAATCTTTCATTCTATTTGTAATACCAATAAATAGAAATAATTATTAGAAAAAGGTCAAGTTTCAACTTTGGAAATGTATGATTCTCAATGTACAATGTATGGAGTGTGTTACTACCAAAATAAGGGACATTGATGAAAAAGGCGTTTGTAAAAAGATGGACTAGATGAAGGAAAACTATCTACACATCATCCAATGTTGCAAGAAAATTCCAGACTGCTGTGAGAGATCTGCAGAGTGAAGTGTGTGTTTAGGAGCAGCCCCTTCCCTAACCACTGCAATTATACACATTTCACTCCGAAGATTCCATTGCAGTTTCCCATACATTTTCTCATTAAGAATTATTTTCTTTTTATAGTTTTTTTCAAAAAAGGTCTGGCCAAACTCTTTGAAAAGTCATAGGACACCTCTCCCGGCCGAGCCGCACGTTTTGATGTATTTTTTGTGTGCTGTTTTAGTTCTAAAGAAAAATAAAAAGAAGTTGAAGATATAATATCACAAATAATATAGTGTGGCCTGCCTCTAGCAGGAACACTTCCTAGTTAAACCACTATAGTAGCCTAAACATCTGACCACTCTCTGTTTGTAGCTTACACACAAAAGCTTTTCTTCTTCAGTTAATGTGTTGTTTTTAGTTCAATTTAGAAATTTAATTATAATCTCTCTTTATGATGAACTGTCAAAGCAGCTGAATTGCAAAAAATTTAATATTGAAAAAAAATCAAGTATGAGTATCTGAAAAGGGTCGAGTTTCAGAAGATGTTCTTCAATGTTCATTTTCAAATCAAATTGAACTAAGTGGCAGCCAATATAATATATATAGTTATATAATATAGGTTGTGAAATTTCTAACCAAAGATCTGCGAGGAAGTGGCTGTGGAGTGGGGCCTCTGCTGGCACTCTCAAAGCTCTGAGAGCGGTGATTAGTGGGGGACCCGTTGGGCGGGGCCTTCCTGGCAGGATGCAGGAAGTGTGAGGAGCTGCCGTCACTGTCTGCCCTCCGAAAACCTGGGAGAGGGAAACAGAATAAAAAACAAATGTATATAAATATTTTAAACTAATAATAATTCATTGATCACGTCAAAAATCCAATTACAATTGACCGTATCAGTTACATCAGTTAGAGAACCAACTTGACATGTAATGTTAAACTTTTGGAATAAAATAGGGGCAACTAACAATTATTACCATTAATAATAAAACTGTATAGTATCTCAATAAAATCAAGAATTATTTTGTTCATAAAAACGCCACAAAAGAGTCAAAAGTTTCCCACGGTTGAAAGTTACTTCTTAAAGTGGCTTTTGTCTTTTTACTTGTGTAAGAGAAAAGTCAGACAATCGGAGAAGCTTGAACCAACAAATTAAATGCAAAATATATTTTACCAACCCATCAAATGGTTAACCATCACTCTCTGCCCTCTGACAGATAATATAAAAAAGTATGTTTTTATTAGAAATTAATAATTGTATATCTATTAAATAAAGACGATTAGAGAAGCAAGTTTTAATGTTACGAAAATTTTTTAATTTTCTATCTAAATTCATGTGGTCCCTGCATCTCCTCAACAGGTTGCAGCTCTTGAGCCGACACAGCAAACAACTATTGAGGGTCACACATGATCGGCTTGACTCATCAGACTGTAGACGTGGAGCTGAGCGGAGGAAAGTGGATGTTTGAAGACAGGAAGTACCTCTATCTGGACGTTCAGTCAAAGAGCCAAGAGGAGAAGACGGACTGGAGACACAGACAGACAGACAGACAGACAGACAGACAGACAGACAGACAGACAGACAGACAGACAGACAGACAGACAGACAGACAGACAGACAGACAGACAGACAGACAGACAGACAGAGTGAAGAGAAGGAGACAGGTTTATCATAGGAAGTATTTTCAGTAAATATTGATCTCTGTAATTCAGTTTCAGTCCAGAAGAGGTCAGAAGATGTTCTCAGTTCAGCTGAAGATGAGCTGTTTCAGCTGGTAACAATTAACAATAACGTACACAAAATTGTAGTATCTACTACATAGATATGCATTACCTACTACATAGATTTTTTTGTTTTGTTTTTAGTAATACATTTTTTTATTAGTTACTAAAAATTCTTTTTTTTTTATTATGTAGTGCATATCTATGTAAAAAAGAAACCTATGTAGTAGTAGGTAATGCATAACTATGTAGTAGCTACTAAACATTTTTTTAAACATGTTTTACACATTTTAAAACATATGTAGTAGGTAATGCATATATACGTAGTAGTTACTACATTAAAAAAGAAAATAAAATAAACCTATGGAATAGTAACAAAAAAAACCTTCAGCTTTGTCATTCGTCTGCTCACATTGTTGACTTAAAACTTAAAAATACTCATCGATTTATATAAATATAATGGGAAACTATTTGTGTATCATGTGGTTCCAACTCTTCTTTGACACTCTGTGATGTTTCCACTGAGAGAAATATTCACACAACTTGTTTATGGTTGGTATGGATGTTTTACATCTCTTGCATCATACATTATACTGGTTACTTTGAACTTACACTCACCGGCCACTTTATTAGGTACACCTGTTCAATGGCTTATAAAAACAAAAAAGCTAACCAGCCAATCACATGGCAGCAATTTAATGCATTTATGCATTTTACGTGGTCAAGACAATGTACTGAAGTCAAACCGAGCATCAGAATTGGGAAGAAAGGGGGTTTAGGTGACTTTGAACATGGCGTGGTTGATGGTGCACGGCAGGATAGATCCATACTTTCATGTTGTTTACGCCAAATTCTGAACCTGCCATCTGAATGTCGCAACTGAAATTGAGACTCATCAGACCAGGCATGATTTTTCAATCTTCTATTGTTTAATATTGGTGATCCTGTGAGAATTGTAGCCTCATTTTCCTGTTTTTAGCTGACAGGAGTGGCACCCGGTGGGGTCTTCTGTTGCTGTAGCCCATCTGCTTCAAGGTTGGTCGTTTTGCGTTCAGAGATGGTATTCTGCATACCCTGGTTGTAAAAAGTGGTTATTTGAGTTACTGTTGCCTTTCTATCATCTCGAAACAGTATGCCCATCCTCCACTGACCTCTGACTTTAACAAGGCATTTTACGTCCGCACAAATGCCGCTCACTGGATATTTTTTATTTTTCGGACTATTCTCTGTAAACCCTAGAGATGGTTTAGAGTTAAAATCCCAGTAGATCAGCAGTTTCTGAGATACTCATACCAGCCCTCCTGGCACCCTCAACATTGCCATGTTTAAAGTCACTTAAAACCCCTTTCTTCCCCATTCTGTTGCTCGGTTTTAACCTCAATAGGTTGTCCCGTCAAGGTCTACATGCCTAAATGCATTGAGTTGCTGACATGTGATTGGCTGATTAGTTATATGTGTTAACAAGAAAATGAACCGCTGTACCTAATAAAGTGGCCGGTGAGTGTATATTTGACTTATATTTTACATAAAAGGTATGCTTCCAGGTCATAAAAAATAAGTGTTGTTCAAAGAAATGGGACTGTCAGTTGAGCTGATGTCACATCATTTCAATTGTTATATTATAGACATAAGATGGGAATTTGTTTTTGAATTCACTTTTGATTGTGTCTCAGATACTCACACACACTTCTTAAAGGAGGAGTCTGGACCGCTGTAGATCCTGGGACTGGTTGGAAACCCATAATCTACACACACAGACACATATAAACACAACACACACACACACACACACACACACACACACACACACACACACACACACACACACACACACTCAGTTAATAACATGGTACCACTATGACAGATTAATTGCAGCATGTCTCTCAGATGTTACCGTTCTTGCTGGACTCGGAGCAGCTCCTCTTGTGCCGGACGCCGGTGGGAGGTGGAGGGGTCGTCTTCCTGTTTCCTGTCAGTGGGAAGAAAACCTCCCCCTCTTCTTCCTCCTCCTCCCCCCCAGCTGGAGGGGGAGGAGGAGGAACACTGGGAGCTGGAGGAAGACAGAAAGTATAGATGGAGAATAGATTTGCGTTTTAATATTATTTGTTTTGTTTTTTAATAATTGTGATCCTATTTAGGAAGAAAATTATCAATATTTTGATCTGATACTGTTGTAGTTTGCAGTTCATAAAAAAACACTTCTGAGTTGCTTAGCAGTGGTCTTCATTTAATGAATGACTGCACAATCGTACATCTCATCATTTTTAAATCAAATCAAATGATCATTGATTATTTGATTATCATTACTCATATTCTTATAATATCACTTTATTCTTTGAGATGGCTTTTACTTACATTATCTACGTTGATGTTGATTATATGTGTATTGCATGCACCGAGTCTGACCACAGTAAAATTCCTTGTATGTGAGAATGTAACTTGGCCATTAAAAGGAGACACTTGAGAAACATTACACATGTACAGTAATAAAAAACACAGAATCTGAGCTCACCTTTGACCCTAGGGGGCAGAGGAGGGGCGGGGGAGGACGGTGGGGGAGGAGGGGGGCTGGTGGAGGCAGAGCCAGTGGTGGTGCGGCTGTGGAGCTCCATGGCCATGGCCAGCCTCCTGCCCACGCTGAGCAGACCGCCTCCAGTTGCTCCAGAGGACGTGTGCGCCATGACGGAGGAGTAGCTGGACTGACTGAAGGTGAACGGACGGGAGGTGAAGGAGAAAGAAGAGGTGAAGGAGGATGCAGAAGACGAGGAGCGCTCCTTCTTCACGGGACCGTTCTGAAAACAGTACAAAGGAGCCAGGGTTAAGTTAGTTAGTACACAAACAATTTACTGACCACTTGAGTCACACTACCAGCACTAAACTAAAAACTATTACTCAAATGATGTGCATCATTGTTTCAATACATGGTATTAGACTTACCCAAAGTCTGGTTGAGTATATATAGGTAAAACAACCTTCGTGCACATAGACAGTTATTGGCCGCGTTTCCCAGATTCGATCGTTCTTTGGGACCAAAGAAGGGTTCGCCTAAGAAGGAGCGCTAAGATAAGGGTGTTTCCCAGATGCCATCTTAAGTGCCTTCTTTGGATAATGCGTAAGATGGAGCGAAAGAAGGTTCTTAGTGGGAGCTGTCCATCGCTGAAACTGAATAAATCGATGCCAGGCGAAATCGATCACCCACCTCTTTATCAGTGCATAAGTCACACACAGACTTTCAGGTAAAGTACCCGGACACTGCAGCAATAATCATAGTGTGCAGGACGTTACATGTAGCCTACATCTGCTGGCTGTGTTTATTTATTTCAGCCTTCAGGCCTGAGAGTTGATGGTGGTGGGTGGTGTGGTGGTTGTGGGTTTATGGTTTAGTGATCAGTGCTTGCTTGGTGACTGGTGGTAAAGGGGTAGGGGCTGGGGGTCGTTGGACCTCAGAAGAGGTTGATATGTTCCTAAAAACGCAGCGCAGCCAGGAGCTGCATCTCCGGGCTGAAGGCAAAATTGCAGCGGGTTGCTCTGGATGTGTGGAGACACCAGAGTGATCAGCCGTTGAATCTCCGCACGGGGCAGCCGGTACTTTGCCAGGACGGCCCGGTCTGATAGCACGTCCAGTGGGGAGAAGTGCCGACGCACGTATGTATTTATGTAAACCGTCTGGCTTCGCGCACGGCGAGGCTGTTGGTTCGCAGCGAGAAGGTGTTGTATTGCAGCCATGGTTTCTCACACGTGCGGACTTTAGCAACGCCTTTACAGCAGGTGGAGCCGCTCTGGATGAGGTTCAGCTGAGTTCAATTAAATCTGTTTCTTTGATATCTGTGAAATGCCACAGGGTTGTTGATGTTTTTTTTGTATGTGTAGTAGTACTATAAACTCACATGTTACCTAGGGGGCAAAACCCCTTTTTTTTTTGAAAAACAGACATGGAGCGTTGTAAAAGGTTGTTCACCAGAAATGATATCCAGGACCTTCCAGGATCCCAACCTGGGTGGACAACCTGGTCAACAAGCTGCTGGAAAGCTACAGGGGGCCGACATAGAGCAAATCACAACCACTGTTTAAGCGAATGGGGGTGGGCTAATAGTGAATTTTTTAAACTTATAGATATCATTATGAAACTTTGAAAGTTGATTACTGACATTAAAACAAAAACTTTTTGTATTACAGTATTTTCCAAAAAGTTTGAATAATTATGAAAAATCCTCAATATCTCACTAATGATGCGTAAATTTGCATATCTGCAAAGCCCCAAAATCTAGATTTTGGACAAAAGCAGGGTCAATTTGTTTTTAAATTTTGAAAACAAAACAAGTGTCCAACTGCCTGAAGCTTTTCCTAATCACAGTTCAAATTTTATCAATAACCCATAGAAAATGAATTTTTTACATAGTTTTTTCCAAGGGAATGTCTAGCCGTTTCCTAAAATACCAGCTGGAGACTCCAAAAGGACACTTTTGGTCCATGGCACATGAAATGTAACTGTGTAAAAAATTTATTTTCTATGGGTTATTGATCAAATTTGAACTGTGATTAGGAAAGGCTTCAGGCAGTTGGACAATTGTTTTGTTTTAAAAATTTAAAAACAAATTGACTTTGTTTTCTTCCAACATCTAGATTTTGGGGCTTTGCAGATATGCAAATGTCAGTAAGATATTGATGATTTTTCATATCTATTTAAACATTTTGGAAAATACTGTAATACAAAAAGTGTTTGTTTTAATGTCAGTAATCAACTGGCAAAGTTTCATAATGATATCTATAAGTTCAAAAAGTTCCCCATTAGCCCATCCCCATTCACTTAAACAGTGGTTCTGATTTGCTATGTCGGCCCGCTGTAGCTTTCCAGCAGCTTGTTGACAAGGTTGTCCACACAGGTTGTGATCGTGGAAGGTCCTAGATGTCATTTTTGGTGAACAACCTTTTACAATGCTCCATGTCCATAAAATCACTTTGCCCCCTGGGTATGTGTGTGGAAAACGTAAACGTCTAATTCATTAAAACATTTTTTTTTCTCTACTATTAGTCTATGTTTATTGCGCCAGTGGTCCGCATTGATTTTATTATTTCGAAAAGTCGAGGAAATAAATTTCCCTGACGCGGCATGATCACTGACGATTTGGTCGCTAAGAAGGTTGTAAGAGTGGGTCAGCTCCGTCTTACAGTTCCATCTTAGTGAAAGAACTTCTTTCGCTAAGAAGGAATCTGGGAAACGCATTCTTCTTTCACAGCGTTCTTAAGAGCACTCCAAAGAAGTACTTAGCTCCAAAGAGGCTCTTAACGAATCTGGGAAACGCGGCCATTGTCCAATGAGACCAAAATAAAATGTACACTAGGCCACAGACTTTTGAGATGAATCACACACGCTTCAATACATATCCAACAAACGAGGGCAATGACTTTGAGTACAGGGAGGACAAGAATGAAAGAAGTACAAAAAATCCCAAAACTGCTTTTCTCTTCCTAAAAAAACATTTGCTTTGATTTAATTGTGCGATCTTAGTCTTAAGGCCTTTGCACACCGGGCGCGTTTTATTCGTGCGATTAATCCGTTAATTAACGAACGTATACAGAGTCAATACAAGCTTCCACACTAGCGCCGTCATTTCGCATCGCGAATTTGCTTTTTTTATTTTTTCGAACTGAGTTCGATTTTTCTGGGACGTCGCTTCTAAAGTGACACGCGACAAAATTCACATTTCAAAACATTCGCTTTTACGTTGCGTTTATTCGCATCGCGCCCGGTGTGCAAAGGCCTTTATGCATCAGGAAAAACAAGCTTTGTGCATTCAATAATAACTTGCAGTTAATAATAGAAAATTAAGAGGATTGTCATGGTTACCTTTTCTTCAAAGTCATCATCACTATCGTAGACATCGTCATGACGAAGCCTCCACTCGTACTCCACATGGACATGATGGTCAAACTGGTTGGATTGGGCCTGCTGCAGCTGCACAAACACACACAGGTACAGTAAGTGTCATCAATATCAATCAATTATCAGATGTAGAGAAAGTGTGACTGTGATCAAATTGATGACCTCACCAGCGCCTCACAGTGGCTGTGCTTCAACCTGCGGCTCACGTCCAGAGCCGTCTCTCCCAACTCGTTCTCTGTTCACAGACGGATTACATTTTTTAAAAGACATTCTTTATTGTCATAATAATCAAGAATTGTGAGGATCATGGACTGTGAAGCCCACTGAGGCCAATGGCTATTTGTGATGTTGGGCTTTATAAATAAAACTGATTGGAATGTATTGGATCAGTTGACCGTGATGATGTCTTTTACAAAGTCACTTACTTTTAATGCAGTTTACTCTTTCAGAAATGTTGGCAATTAAAAAAAAAAAAGATTATAAAAAAAGACCTAATTTTCCAAAAATGTCTTAACTATCAAAACATGCCATGTGTCAACAATGCTCAACGTGTGTGTGTGTGTGTGTGTGTGTGTGTGTGTGTGTGTGTGTGTGTGTGTGTGTGTGTGTGTGTGTGTGTGTGTGTGTGTGTGTGTGTATTACTGATGTGTGTGTTGGCCCGGGCTCTCAGCAGCAGTCTCACACAGTCACTCTTGTTGTGCAGACAGCTGTAGTGCAGTGCAGTGTTTCCTGCTGACGTCTGCGCATCCACGTTAGAGCTGTAGGACATTATTTAAAAAACACACACAGGTAAGCAGGGTAACACATACACACGCACTGGGATGAAATAACTCGTCAGAGCAGACTAACCAGTTTTGAGCGAGGAAGTCCAGAATGTGGAGCGATGTCCTGTCAGCCAAAAGGACGGCTAGATGGAGTGCCGTCTCTCCTTTGTCCTGTTGGCATTTAAACATACTTCTGAGGGTGTGCGTTTATTCATAGGATTATTCCTGTTTTTTTACTGGTTTGTGTACGTATATACAGTATGTATTAACTTAATTGTATACTGGTGTGTGTGTGTACCTGTATGTGTGCGTGGAGCGGCTGACTCAGCTTGGTCCTCTGAGCGTACAGCTGGATCAGACTGTAGATGTCGCAGCTCTTTGTCGCCTCCTGCAGGTTAAGTCGCAGCGCTGCAGCAGAGCTGTGGCTCCGCCTCACGAAATGAACGTCCTGATACTTTGACAGGATGAAGTCTTTACGCTCCGTCCTGTGAACACACACACGCACACACACACACACGCACACACACACACACACACACACACACACACACACACACACACACACACACACACACACACACACACACAGCCATTTTTATTTGAATAACTACCTGTGTGTGTGTGTGTGTGTGTGTGTGTGTGTGTGTGTGTGTGTGTGTGTGTGTGTGTGTGTGTGTGTGTGTGTGTGTGTGTGTGTGTGTGTGTGTGTGTGTGTGTGTGTGTGTGTGTGTGTGTGTGAGTGTGTGTGTGTGCGCGTGTGTGCGTGCGTGCATGTGTGTGTCTCTTACATGTGGCTTTGTTGGGAAGGCTTCAGTGAAGGACTGAGCAGGTTCGCCTCAAGTATTTCATTAAAACCAGAATTTCCAACGTTCCTCGCCAACTGTAAGAGAGCAGGGACAAAAGAAAATTGCAGATTAAATTACAAAACAAAATTGAAATCGTATTAAAAATCCAATAATAACAAATCAAATCTGACAGAATAGAGTCAGGAACTGCTAAACCAGCTCCATCACTGGATAATCCAACTTAAAACAACTCCAAAGTCTGATTTACATGTTAATATCATGTAGCTTGCCAGCTAATACAACACCAATTCATCCTGAGCTGGATCCAGCTTCAGGCTGTCTGGAACTTAACTTGATTGGTTTAAAGGTTACCTGTTTCACAGGAAACAATATGTTTGGAATGGCACTAACTCAAACTTCGGCCATGCAGTGCGTAGCTCCACAAGGCTCCACAATAGGACCTATTTTATTCCTTGTATAGATCAATGATTTGGATTTAATATCCAAAGAAGTTATTTTTATTTTATATGCTGATGACACAAATAGTTTCATTACTGACAAAGATGATTATCCCTTAATCGTATGGCAATATAATATGGGAAAGCAGATGTTAAACTAGTATCTATTACATTTTTTCATTACAAAGGAAATGTGTCAGAATTCCCACTCACTCAAGCTGGGATGCTCATATAGGTCCATTATTGCAAGGTCTGCAGTTGTTAAACATATTTGATGTTAATTCACTTCAGATTGGTATTTTTTAAATTTTAATTTCTTCCTAGTTCCTAATAAGCTTGCTAACAATCTACTTCCAGCTTTTAGCGGTTTTATTGTAACTAGTTTTCAGATCCACTGTTATCAGATCAGATCTGCAGATCTTTCTCATAGACAGTTTTACAGAATCAGTCTCCAATTTTCAATTAGGTACAGGGGTGAGAAAAAAAGTGGACAAAGTTGAAAAAAGTCACCTATTCCAAGTTTATTTTGTTTTTGCTTCTAAACAGATGCACTTTTTCCGCACAATCTCAAAAAGTCATTATACTGACAACTACACTGTGTTTAGAAGTGAAAAGAGGAATATCGATTTTGCCGTACAGATTCACCAATTAATCTACACAAGGCTCAGATTTTTTTCTGAACCTTGGCCCTAATCCCCTTCCATATGGTTTTTCTTATTGGCTAACAGGAAAGACCTACCAGCAGGTCTGAGGTCCCCAGACTGTCAAGACTCAAAGACTGGATCCTGGAGACGTGGGTGCCCATCTCCCTGTGGATCCCTGAACACTCGATACAGGTCAGGATGCCAAGGTTGGTAGAGAGCCACTCAGGGTCTAGAAAAGACAAATCGCAACTAAAATTATTTTTACCATCAAATGTTCTGACAATGAAGTACTGGATTAATCATTAGGTTTATAAAATGTCAGAAATTCAGACTAAATATATTAGGAGAAATTTGGTTTGCTTTCATATAAACCTAAGAAAAACAGTAACGTTGAAGAAGTTGAAACGAGCTACGATTTGACATTTGGTTGACCAATAATTGTATCCCCTAATCTAGTCGTGTACAGTGAGACACATCCAGGTGTGCCTTGGGATTTTAAACAACTAGGCCTATTGCATAACACTGTACAAAATGTTATGAATGAGTGTGACTTGACATCTTTGGCTTGCTCTGGTGGGTCTTTGCCACAGTAACTTTAAAAGCCCCAAGTCAACCCTATATCTAATTTATTTTATAGATTTTGTAGCAGTTTTTATTATTTGTTTTTGACGACGGGGTAAAGTTTTGTTTCTGAGAAAGCAGACAAGACCCCACTGATATATTAATTGATTGATTGATAACCTGGAGCTCCGCAGTCACAGCAGTTGTTGTTTCCCGGCATGCGTCTGATGTCTTCAGTAATGGCCCGGGTGAGATCCTCCATGCTGCTCTCCCCAACTCCTCCCTCTGTCCTCCCCCCATCCAGAGCCACGCTCAGAGCCTCCTGCTTACTGTTACTGAGCACCGAGATCCAGCTGAGCACACACACAGAAACACACACACACACACACACACACACACACACACACACACACACACAAACACAAACACAGATAATTCAACACCTTATCAAATACCGGTTGATCATTCTACATCAACAGATAGTCACAATAACGTTTTTTGTTGACTCACGCCACACACTCCGCTTCATCCTCAGCCAGGAAGTGGTATGTCCGATTATCTGGAGTACAAAGTGTCAAGTCAATTTGATTTATAAAGCAATATCACAAATAACAATTTGCCCTCAGGGGGCTTTAAAATGTGTACAGCATACAAAACCCTGTCTCCATAGACCCTTGACTCTGATAAACAAAATGTGTGTGCGAGTGTGTTTGTTTCTTACGAGAGATGAGATCAAAGCATTTCTTGTCCTCCACACTGGGTTTAACCTGACACGTGAGCAGGTTGAGTCTGGTAGGAGGTTTATTCGGCTGAGAGAGAGAGAATTAACAAACAAGAGATGACTGTGGGCTGTTTCGCACCTGCCTTATTTGGTTCGAGTGAATGGTATTCGGGTTTGTTCCCACATTGTTTGAGCAGGGGATAACACAGCAATCATACTCAGTTGCGCACCAAAAGTGGACCAAACAAGCAGACCAATACCTTGTTGAAGATGTGGTCTCGGTCTAGATGTCCGGACGCTTATGGTGACATATTTATACCAAAGACTAAGTACATTTACCACTTAAATATCAGAAATTCTGAGGTTATTCTCAAAATATTAACCCGATCCGCTGGCTCCGTAATTTAAAAAATAAAATCTAAAATTGCCATTATACACAGTCAAAAGAGTTCAGTTGGACTTTGGGCATTATAACTTAAGTTTTGAAGATTTGAGTTTACAGCAAATCACACACACACACACACACACACACACACACACACACACACACACACACACACACACACACACACACACAGACACACAGCGGTGAGCTCACAGTAGCGTGTGCGATGGTCAGGTAACAGTTGTGAACTGAACATTTCCTCTTCTGCCACATTTTCCTTAGCCTGAAACACAAACAGACACAGTTTTAGGCCTACTAATAATATTACTCATAGTAATGGTCAGTGTTTACGTGTGTGCGTGTGTGTGTGTGTGTGTGCGTGTGTGCATTTTTTACCCATCACTCTTCTTGTAGAGGAATCCTGTCCTTTCTGTCCCATACTGTTTGTCTCCCAGCAGCTGATGCATACTGTACACCTGCTTAGGTAGAGAGTCCTACACACATGCAAACAGACAACCACACACACACACACACACACACACACATGAATTGCCTGTTGGTTTGTATTCAAATGTTAGTTAGTGTCCATGTTTGTGTCTCTGACCTGCTCTGTGTTGACCACCGGCCTCAGCTGATCTCTGAGAAACACCAACTGCTTCTTCTCCTCGTCCTGACGTTGCTTCACCTGCGGACACACGACAACTCACCTGAGCATTGTATGACATTTCACCCAACAATGTTTCAACTGCTTTCACACTCCCATTACTAATACAATTAGCATGGTATATCATTTACTGTTTTGAAAAATCAAAGTAATAGATTTAAATCCACATCTAAGTACAATTAAATGAGGATATATTATAATAATGGCTTGCATCCATGTTTCCTGCTTCCAACGATCAGAAAATTATTGTTTTTTAGATAGTTATTTTTTTATATTGAAGTGTTATTTGTTGAATATTATATCTTGTATAAAGGTATTTCACTCTCTATTGTAAACAGTTTGTAACGATTATCACGTTTTAATTTAAAATCATAAACCCTTAGAAAAGGATCTATTTGCAAAATCATCAGTTATAATAATTAAAGCGGATACGAGTAACATTTAAATATCTTTTAAACAACCTCATGTTTCCTCTGATAATCATAAATTACCTTTAACAGCAAACGAGACCATCAGTGCAAAGAAAGACGTTTTTATATAGTTTTTATTACTGCTTTTGGTCTGGTCGCACACCCAGTCCGATTTTCGGTTCGCTCGTGCAGGCTCTATGGTCACATATCCGTATTGGTTGCAGATTTCAGTGTGGCGCTGCAACGCGATTTGAGAAGCCTATCCCTCCAGGTGAGGGAAGGGGAGCGGGAGCCTTGTTTGAGACAGTTATTTGTCGTCATAAATGACTGATAACGGGGCTGAACCATCAAAGAAAAAAAAGAGAATGCAATGAAGAAAAGCGAAAAGGGAGAGTGAGTGATAGGCGGGCGGGAGGACGTTGCCAAGCAACGTGTATACAATTTCACGAGAGCGAAACTAGACTGCTAAATGAATGAGCGGTTGGTACTAACACAAAGTTTGCTTTGCTTCACCATCATCAGATAACCATTATCTGAAATAGTCATTATTTACATCAACAACACAAACACATTACCTCATCGTGATCCATAGTCTACTAACTGCCGTCTCTCATTCATTCGCTTTCTGTGAGGACACAGCTCCGTGAGAGAGAGAGTAGTTAGGTGACGCTGCTGAATCAACTCATTGCAAGCAGGTGTGTGTACTGACTGGCATTAGTTGATGCAGTGTCAAAACCACTCTCACGGAGCCGAAAAGAGTCCTCACACTTTCAACACACGAACATGCACTATATTGCGCCCTTCTCAGTCCACGCTCACGCGCCTGGCACGAGCATTTGCGACAGCGGGCGTCGTAAAAATACTACCGCTTTTGTCCAAAGGGGACGCCAACGTGCCATCTTACTCGTAGTGCCTTTAAGCATTGGTAGTGTGAAAGTAGGAATAAAAATCTACCATAACGCAACACAACAGTGTGACAGTGCCCCCTAGAGGCTTTGACTCATTGACGTACCGTCGCCAGGACTCCATTCAGCTCCTCCATGTACTGATTCAACCTCTGAGTGGTGGAAACACACTCCTGCAGGAAACTATACATCTCACACACACACACACACACACACACACACAACACACACACACACACACACACACACACACACACACACACACACACCATGTCAGTAAACTGCATGTAGGCTTGTTCATGTGTGTGTGTGTGTGTTTGTGTGTGTGTGTGTTTGTGTGTGTGTGTGTTTGTGTGTGTGTGTGTGTGTGTGTGTGTGTGTGTGTGTGTGTGTGTGTGTGTGTGTGTGTGTGTGTGTGTGCGCGTGTGTGTGTGTGTGTGTGTGTGTGTGTGTGTGTGTGTGTGTGGGTTTGTGTGTGTTCTTACTTGTTGTGGCTGTGATAGTGTTTGATGAGGTTCTGAAGCAGGTCAACTCCTCTCTTCGTCTTTATCTCGTTAACCTTAATCAGATACTGAGAGAGAGAGAGAGAGAGAGAGAGAGAGAGAGAGAGAGAGAGAGAGAGAGAGAGAGAGAGAGTATGAGAGAGAGAGAGAGAGAGAGAGAGAGAGAGAGATGTGTTATCAAGAAGAAGATAATGATGAGGTAGAAATATGAGCAACAAATGATGTGATAATGTCAAACATGTCCCGGTACATAAGATTCGACTTTGCAAGGGACACATGCATGTCAAATGCAGTTTGTCAAAAAATACCTGCATGGCCTACATTAAAGCTATTCTTACCTTTGTAGAGTTTTTACACTTATTTTAAATGACTTTAAAATGGTATAAATAAGGTTTTTACACTCTAAAATGCATGGTAGACCCACCAGGAATAAAAAGAAACAATTATTTCAGTCTCATAATATTAGGTGAAAACTACAACCAATCAAATCGTTCGGACCGAACGATTTAATTGGCCGACAGACCTGTCTGTTTGCCGTCTGCTTGTGTACCGCGCATTCGTGCACGCGCGTCCTCAACGAAAGGGTTTGTTTTGATTCCACGGCAGACAGTAGCCTAGCGAGTAGCGACCATTGTAGAAAAGGTTACAGTGTTGTTATTTCTTGTTATTTCTTACAGTGTGTTAAGCTGTGTTTTGTTTAGTCTTGGGCTGTGACGTCAGTCGGCCAGAGAGCCAGTTCAGTAAGTTTCCTTTCGCTTCTCCCTCGGTGAGATGTGTGTGAGCAAGTTGCCACAGTAAGCCATCATTCGTGTTTATCTGAGTGTAAATGTGAATCACCCGTGTGTGAGTATGTACATGTAGTCCCGATCGCTGTTATAAGTTATAGTTTGTGCATGTTATTAGCGGCTGCGATTCGCGAGTCGCAACAGCTGTTCAAACGTCTCCTCACGAGCGGAGTTTAAGCCTTTGTTCTTTTTCCGCGATCTATATGCGGCTGTGCCTGTGAAAGAAGGAAAATAAAGAGCGGATAAAACCCTACTCCTCCTCTCCTAGTGTCATTATAAGCATAAGTGGTGTTCTGGCCGACATATCTGAAGTGAAACCAGTGATACAAGCAGATCAGCGCGGTACCGGTAGCCTACTACAGCCACCAGTTTCTTCAGCCACAATATAACTCACTTTGTGCACGGAGACAGTATTAAGCAAGTAAGTCTGCTTGTGTAGCCTAAATTAAGTTTCTTCAAAAACAAAACAAAAAAAACGGGGATAGGAATGAGGGGGTGGGGCTGCATTGGAGGAAGGCGGGATATTATGATTGTGCTGAAATGCTCAAACTCACATCCATCCGAACTGCTTTAAGCCTTCAAACCAGCATGCTTTTTTTTGGCTGTTCATATTAGCAGCTATGACTAGCCCTGCATTTTATATCCCATACTTTACCGTATATGTTTACTATATAACATCAGCTACACTTTCAAAAGTATGTACATTGCCTACAGTATGCATACAACTGGCACATACTTCCTGCATTCCACACTCCTATATTCCAATTTAAAGTCACAGCGCTATGAACGTAATTTTTCCCTCTTGCAAATTCTGCAGAAGTGGGGACTTTCAGAAAGGGTGCATAAAGGGCACAGAGAGAGCCCTCATGGACTTGATGATGTGACAGTGGGACAGCCCTAAGCCCTCACTGAATTAGCGGAAGCGCCTCGAGGTCTGTGAGGGGTGTACATTGGGATTGGGCCGCAGAGTCACTGACCTCACACATGCTTAGTTGGAAGGAGCGTCTCTCCTTCTCCAGCTCCTCTGCAATTTCTCCTCCGCTTACTTCGGTCCTCACCATCCCATACTGACGAGCCAACTCTCTCTTCTCCTTCTCCACCTGCTTACTGCACACACACACACACACACACACACACACACACACACACACACACACAAACACACACACACACACACACACACACACACACACACACACACACACACACACACACACACACACACACACACACACACACACACATGCTTAAGTTGATGCTTTAGTTAAGTTATCTACTTTTCCATTTAATTTTCCATTTTATGTATTCATTTAAATAAATAGAGGAAGAAATAAAAAAGTAAATGAAAAGGACACAATTTTTGTGCATTTGTTGGCATTTAAATTCAATTATTCATTATTTTTTGATTATGACAAGTACGGGTAGAGCTCCAGTTTTTTTTAATTTTTCATATCACCATAAAGGTCTTCATTACCTATTTTATCAATATTTTTTTTAACCAGTCAAGTAAAAGAAAGTGTCTGTATTTCATCAGACTTTTTCAGGTTTCTGAAACTATAATGATGATTATTTTACATTCACAAACACATAATCAGGATACATCAACACTCTCGTAATAATAGAGACACTAAGAGATAATTCAGTATGATCATCACTCACAATCTGCTCTCATAGTCCCTCCAAGCTTTCTCAAAAGGCTTCTTCAGATCCTACAGAGACAGAGGAGGAAGAAGCACTTTAATTATCGTCATTAACTGAACACACTCCTGAGGATTTCGACTTTTTTTTATGATAGGACATAAACACACAGATACAGCTTCTGATTTACTTTAAAGCTGCTGTACTACGTAACTTTGTTACAGGAATGTGTGGGCTCTTTATTGACTGCTCTTCCATGTATAAATAATAAGACAAATAGTTATTGTTTAGTTTGATTTTTTGTCACTAGTAATACACTTCAGATTTCATGTTACTTCATGAGTGCCTTCCCGATTCTGGCGCTCAAATTAGTATTTAGAGAAGAAGTATAGTCTAGTCACAGTCAAATTTAAGTGGAATGGTTATTGTAGACAAAATGCCAGAAAAATAATATTTAAAAAACAACCTTTTTTTTAAATAGAACATATTACACAGTATAGCTTTTACTATGAACAGTCAGGAGACAGACAGCACCATTTTGAGGCTAAAAACAATCTTTAATACTGACCTGTGGTAACATTTCATTTTCATCTGTAAAAATGATCAGGCATCATCCAAATTAAAGCAGTAAGTAAAGATAAAGTCCTCACCCCCTTCACCTCCCGCAGGTCTCCTTTAACCAGAGAGTCTAGGAAGAAGTTGACGTTGTGGAGCATACTCTTTAACTGCACACACACACACACACACACACACACACACACACACACACACACACACACACTGCACCGTTGGAGGGAATCATGGGTAATGCTAGGTGGGGTAAGTTTCATGTATGTAAGACTTTCCTAGTGGGAGATAGCGACCCTAGTCTGACCCTAGCACAGGGGTGGCCAACCAGTCAGAGACAAAGAGCCACATTTTTTACTGTGTTACTGCAAAGAGCCACATCGTACACACAGGTACACACAGTGGCGATTCCAGGAAATTTTGACTGGGGGTGGCCAAGGTGGGCCACAGAGTTAGAGTGGGGCGGCCATCGCACCCCTGAATGAATAGCATGTGATATGCTGTACAACCAATTCAAAGATGATTTATAATCCCAAATGCCCAAATCATGTTAGCATCCATTGTAATGTTTGTCAGAAAACTAAACCCCTGAAGGGGGGTCTGGGGGCAATCCCCCCCCAGAAGATTTTTTTGTGTTTTTAACATGTAATCTAAGCATTCTGGTGCATTCTGGCGAAGATAATAAAGGAAAAAGTCAATATTTATTTCAGCTCAGATGAATAGTAAAATTAGCAAGACAACATAACTTGCTAGCAGCCAGATGCCTAACAACTGCACAGAGGGACGGATGACCACTAGCTTTTGACCAAATATCTTGCTAAAAAAATAAACCTTTATTTATGAAAGTCTGCCCTTGCTAAGAACATGTTACACTCGCTAACTACAAACTTTAATTTTTTATTCAGATTTCAAAAATCTGCTGGGACACGTGCCTATACACATGCATGGGTGGCACGCATGTCACAAGCACACTTATGCTGTTTTCAAGACCTTTGCTGACCAGAGACCAGTTCTAGTGGCCACAGTCCTACCATTAATTTAGTAATTGAAAATTGCAAACTGATCTCATATCAGTGGATTGGAGTTTGTGTGATGAACTTGGCAACTACCTATCAAAAAAAGTTAAGAAAGAAAAAAAAATACATATCATCTCTGAACTAGGATACATATCAGGAAAAAAATTTAATAAAAAAATAAAATTAAAATAAAAAATAACATTTGAACTGGGGGGGGGGGGGGCACTGGGGTGGCCAGTAAGATTTTTTTTGGGGGGGGGCGTTTTTATTTTCGCGGGGAGCTTGCACGTGCATGCACAAGCATTATTTATTAAAAAAAATAAAAATAAAAAACAGGGGGCCCCACACTAGGACTTGAAACGGGCCCCCAGATCGTTAAGGCCACCCCTGTGATAATGACAGGACTGGACTCCTGCAGTACTAAAGACGACAGGGCAGTCATTTTCAACAATGAACATTGTGTGCACTGCCTCACACACAAACTCTCAGTTCAACCAAGTCCACAAACAAAAATATAACAATTTAAAATAGCGTTTTTCTCTTACTATGCATGTTGCTTTGTGGGACTTACTTTTAGCATGGAGAGAGCTGAAGTGGCGCCGAAGATTTGAAGCCTTGAAATGCGCAAATGACACCTGGCATATAAGGCAGAATGGCCATAACGTTCAACAAAAAATATGAACTCTCCCACTCTGTTTCGGAGCGAACTTGACACAAATAGTTCACTCACGGAAAACCTCCCTCCAAGCTGAGCGGGCAGTTTTATGTTGCGTCCGCACCAAAACGTTTGCGAACATTATGTTGCGTCCTCAATTAAACATTTGCGAACAGGCATAGGCCTACACATAGGGCCTACACATTAATAAAATAAAAAATGAAATAATAGACAACATGTAAAACGAACGTAAGAGCCGCATGAAACGTTTGCGAACATGCACACACATAGGCCCACACAAAAAAAAAGTATAAAAAAAAAAAAAAATTATAATCACATAATTTGATATGAACTGAAGAGCCGCACGAAGCTGGGCTCGCGAGCCGCGGGTTGGCCACCCCTGCCCTAGCACTTCAGGAAATGAGTGGAGGTCAATGTAAATAGCCCAGGGTTAGGATTGACTTAGGGTTATGAAAATCTATTTCTCTTCATCCTATAATCAAATCCTTTGGTGTGTATAGTTGTTGTAGGGCTGATGCTAATACCTATACTACGGTAAGATGCATTTGCACGTGTTTGTACATTTATTGAAGTGAATACCACTGTCAAAAAGACTCAAAATAACTGTGTATAAAGAGAGAAAAGATGTGGAGGGCAAGATACACATACTGTTGTTGTTTTTAAATTAGAGTTTCTAAGATAAAAGTCAAGAGTCTGAAATGTACCCATTAACTGGAAACAAAGGTTTTAAATTAAAAAAGAATTCAATCAAGATAATAATCAAGCCATTAAAGGTGGTGTCAGCGATTCTGGAATATGCTTGTTGTCAAATTAATTGTTTGCCAAAATCAGTGAATATCTCCTCAAGATCCACTTCACCTGTTCGTGTGTGCGTTGAGAAGAAAAAATCCAGTGATAATACACAGCCTAGGCTTTGTAAACGGGCATGTTGCTAGCCACTGTGGGCCCCCTTTGTTTACTTACCCTTTGTTTACACAGTTTACAAAGCTTAGCATAGCACCCGTTGATTTTTTCCGCACACACACAGTTATTTTGTTAACAAGCAATCTCTAGAATCAGTGAATCCACCTTTAAGAGCCTATATGTTTCAATAGGGGGTTTCCAATTATGTTTGGAATATACTGGTTAATAGACAAATTAATACATTTCCAAAGTTTTTCCAATATTAGTTTTAGACCTTATATGCTTTGAGAGGTTTGTTGTGCTCCAAGAAGTTTGATGTGTGTATTTAATCAAGATTATCCCAATAGAGTATGGAGTGGACAAGTTTTGAGTCAATCCTCACTACTGTACAGTAAATAAAGATGTTCTCATGCAGTTCTCAACAAGTTTATCTAGTTAATTAATTGAATGGTTCTCCAATTGAAGCTTGGTGAGAAAGTTTAAGTGGTTAAAAGCTCATAGCTGGTTAAAGGCTTGTACTTTCTATCAATACTGACTTACCAGGTTCTTCATGGGAGATAGGAGTTCTTTGGAAAAGTCTGCCAGTCGACAGAAGGCCGAGCCAACCTCCGACTCTCCATTTGAGTGACAGTTGACAGACAGCTTCTCCATCGAATTAATGTACTGCTCAAGATGAGACACGTGGTCTGACATATAAAAGCAGGCAGGCATGCACACGCACACGCGCACACACACACACACAGACACAAACACACACACACACATTCATTCAGCTTAGTCAGTGTGTATTCTGTGTGTGTGTTTGTGTTTGTTTGTTTGTGTGTATTTGTATTTTATTGGGATCTCCATTAGCTGAGGCCATAGCCAAAGCTATTCTTCCTGGAGTCCACACAACACCTTTGCATCTATACACTGCAGTGCATAATTACATTAAATAATGATCACCATGACAAAACAGTGATAACGGAAATGGTAACAAAAGTAATAAAAATAACTCTACAACAGTCAAAATTAAATAAAATAAAAATAATACAAAATTAACAAAACACAGGACCTAAATTATTCACAGAAACATAGAGATAAACTTATATAAACATGACAGGTGTAATTGATGGTCAGACCAGACAAAAACATATATAAACAGAAACAATTAATGATGATTATACTGATGGGAGTGGCATCATTGGTTAGATATTAGCCACTGCAGAGAGCTGCTCGACTAGTAGATGTTTTTTAAGTAATAGTTTGAATCGATTTTTGCAATTTTCTTGAATAATATGTCCAGGCATGGTGTTCCATTTACTCATGGCTCTATATAATGCTGTACTCTTCGCTCTGTTTGTTTTCACCTTAGGTAGTGTGAATCTTCCTTCCATCGCATGCCTGGTGTTATAATTGTGTTTATCAGAACTGAAACTTAAACATTTATACAATACCCTCGGCAATTTAGTCACTGAAATTTTCCTCGTAAAATTAAGCAAAGAGGCAGTAAATCTATTCTTAACACTTAACCAGGATAGAAAGTTGTGCATTATTTTCACATTACTCCTATAGGAACACCTTAATAAACAGCGTGCAGCCTTATTCTGAGCAATTTGCAATTTTTTTATATGTGACATGGCAGCTCCTGACCAAACCTCTGAGCAATAGTCCAGATGAGCTAAGACAATTGTTTTAATGACATTTCCCATTATATTCTTTGGTAAAAAATGTGAACATCTCCGTATAACTGAGAGACCTCTGCCCATTTTAACTACCACCTTACCAATGTGTTGAGCCCAGGATAAATTACTGTCTACAATTATGCCAAGAAGTTTGGTCTTTTGAACTTGTTCAACTGCCATACCCTTAATGTACAAATTCAACTTGGGATCATTTGATAACAGATGTTTTGTCCCAAATACAAGGCTTTTTGTTTTAGAAACATTAAGAACTAGTTTGTTATGTGTTACCCAGTCCAATACTAACTGCAATTCATTGTTCAAGACATTATTAAGCATTTCAATTGTGGACTCTGACACATATATTGTTGAATCATCAGCATACATCGCTATTTTTGCATTTGTTACAGTTAAAGGTAGTTCATTTGTAAATACAGAAAATAGCAGTGGTCCCAGGCAACTTCCTTGTGGAATTCCACAGTTTAATGATTTGAACTCAGAGAAATGTCCGTTGAAGTACACTGTCTGTTTCCTATTAGCTAAGTAATTTCCTAGCCAGAGTATTGCAGTTGAATTGAAACCATATCCTTTAAGTTTTTGCAATAGCAGATTGTGATCAATTATATCAAAAGCTGCACTGAAATCTAACAGTACAGCACCTACTAAATTCTTGTTATTGATTTCTCTATGCCAATCATCAGTCATTTGAATAAGGGCTGTGCTAGTGGAATGCCCGCCTCTATAAGCATGTTGAAAGTCTGTATTTAAATCATTAGCTGAAAAATAGCATTGTATTTGTTCAAAGGCAATTTTTTCCATGATCTTACTCATAGCAGGCAGCAAACTAATTGGTCGACTATTAGGGCCACTGAATGGTACAGTGGCATTCTTTGGTAGTGGAACAATCTTTGCAATTTTCCATGCTTGTGGGAAAACACATTTTTCAAAACTTAGATTCAACATATGACAAACTGGAGTGGCAATCAAGTTTGCTACCAGTTTCAAAAGTCTCACATCCATGTTATCCACACCAGATGGTTTGTCTTTACAATTTAAAAGCAACTTTTCCACGTAGCTAACATTGACTTTAGTAAATTCAAATGTGCATTTTTTACCTCTCATAATTTGATCTCTAATCAAGGTTTGTGATTGCATGTTGTTTGTTTGGCACATTTCATTCCTAAGTTTCTCCACTTTGTTATTGAAAAAGTTGCTAAGGTGATTGGCAATTCCTACAGGCGTAATAATGAAATGTCCTTCTGATTCAAGAAATGATGGAGGTGACTTAGATTTACTGCCCATCATGTCATTAAGAATATTCCACATTTTTTTGCTGTCATGGCTTGCGTTACGAATCACATTTACAAAATACATCTTCTTCTTCCTTTTATTTAATTTTGTTACATAATTTCGTAGTTTACGATAAACTTGCCAATCCGATTCAAATTTAGAATTATTTGCCATTATCTTTGCTTGATCTCTCTGCTCCATACAATCCTTCAATTCCTCATCAATCCAACAGGATCTGACATTTCTAACAGTTCTCTTCCTCACAGGTGCATGTTTATCAGTTATTTCTCCAAACAGCTTATCAAAAGCCTCCACCGCATCATCTGGATCATCCTTCCACAACACACTATCCCAGCAAATATTTCTAACGTCTTCTATAAAACAGTCTTCATTGAAGTGTTTGTATGATCTCTTTATAATGATTTTGGGTCCAGCTTTCGGGACCTTTGTTTTCCTCACTACTGCCACTAGGTTGTGATCACTACATCCAACTGGTAATGATATGGCCTTGTTACATAATTCTGCTTTGTTAGTATATATATGATCTATACAAGTTGCTGTTCTTGATCCATCCCTTTTTAAGCACACTCTTGTTGGTTGGGTTATCACTTGAGTTAGTCCACATGCATCTGTGACAGCAAGAAGCTTATTCTTAAGTGGACAGTCCAATGATTTCCAATCAATGTTGAGGTCTCCCAGGAAATATATTTCATTTGCATGATCACATGTGTGTGTGTGTGTGTGTGTGTGTGTGTGTGTGTGTGTGTGCGTGCGTGCGTGCGTGCGTGTGTGTGTGTGTGTGTGTGTGTGTGTGTGTGTGTGTGTGGGGGAGTGTGTTTGTTTACCTTGTCCTGATGAATATTTGGCTTTAGCAGCTTTCTTCATCTTCTGCAACACCAAGCGGTCACTGTCCAGAACCTGAATACACAAAAGAACACAGTCTGTGACTCAGCTGAAAGTGAGTGTGCATTGTGTGTGTGTGTGTGTGTGTGTGTGTGTGTGTGTGTGTGTGTGTGTGTGTGTGTGTGTGTGTGTAGTCCCTTATTGACCTGCTGACTCAACACACACACACACACACACACACACACACACACACACACACACACACACACACACACACACACACACACACAGAGGCCAGACAACAGAGAGCTACATTCCTTTGAATGCTCTTCAATCTAAACCTTCACATGAAGCTGCTGAAAACAGTTTGGTTACGGTTTGAAGCTCGGTCCGACATTGGGTCAAAAAATAAAATAAGAAATGTGAAAATACACAAGTTTTATACCGGACCTTTGGACCTGACCTTTTTATTACTGTAATCATGGTGGGAAAATCACAAAAGCATTGGGGCCAAGGGTGAGAGAGAACATGAGAGGAGGAAGTTTTTATCATTTTGTTATTCCTAACCAACAAGAAAAAAGACGAAATGTCAAGAATAATGTTGAAATACAATTTCATGAATAAAGTTGAATTCGATAATAATGGATCAACAATTTTCCAAACCGTTCAGGATAATGGTAGCCTGGTCCAACCAGACCATCGTACTTCATTTCATTTGTACAGAAGGTCTGGAACTGCTCTATTTGACAAACGTTCACTCACTTGGAGGCGGGTGTCGGTTGAAGTTTAAAACTATTGGATCTACCCAGTGCCACTCTGGATCAGCCAACCAATCGCATAACGTTTGGTCGGGACGTATGTCATGAGCCGGCTTCTGACGGTGCGTTCCAGTTGTACTGGAAACTCGGAAATTTCCGACTTCACTACATATTGTAGTCTATGGATCTACCGGTACCTGGCAACGGTAACGTGCTAGAGCCTAACGTTTAGTTGTTTGGACGAGAAAGGTTGTAGGCGTCCATACTTTCGCAAGCAGATGCACTGGAACACAGACAGGTCGGAACTCGGAACTACCAAGTCGGAAATCTCTGAGTTCCGAGTACAAAGGAACGCAGCATTCAACTGAAACTGGAGCGAGACTTCGACGTCATCGTTCTCAACCACTTCCTCTGTTCGCTGATTGGACACTCAGAAATGTGTTCGAGCAAAATCCCACTAATACGCCACATCCCCAGACTGACTACTGAGGGGAAAATGAAATTTGGGCGGAAGTAGGTGGGCGGGCGGAGCCAGGCTAGGATAATGGGCCCTTTTCAGGTAATTTCTAGGATAGAACACCAATCCAATTCAGCTTCATGAACCTTTTTCAGTCAAATGTCAATATTATTCTTGACAATTTGAGTTATTTATTGAAAGAAAATTTAAACATCCTCTTCTAATTTTTTTCTCACCCCTGGCTCTTATACTATTCCATACAACTCTTATCAGGAAATTGGAAAAACAAAGCACTACACAGACCCACATTTTTTCTGCTGGGCAAAAAAATAGTTTTTAACTGATTCAGACTCCTTTTCAACATAAAAACAGAGTGGATATATATTTCTTTTTTCAAACTCATGTTTTTATGAGTTTTTTTTCATGTCTATTCCAATGGACGCCAGGACACGATGCACGTAAAATGCCATAAAAACATAAACAATAAAAGGCTCAATTTTTCCATATATGTCCTCAAGTATGGCCTAAACATCTGCAACTGGATGTTTTTGAGTCTGTGTAAGGTTTTGAACATGCACCTCAACTTGATAGGTGTATCACAGCGAGGGTAGGGAACAGCAGTGAGGTCATCACCAGGAAAGCCCAGTGCCCACTAGAAGAGAGGGAAATGCTATGACGCAATCTGAACATGCACATGAAGACAATATATGTAGGATTGTAGATAAGATGACCTAAAAAAGAAATCAGTTTTGCCTTCAGTAAACGATCATGGAAGTTCCAACACATAACCATACTTTTTATAGTAGGCTAATTAACCTTTAACATGGTTATTTGCCCGACTCCTGATGTCCATTGCAATGGACATCGGACTTTGAAAATATCCTACAAATTAATTAAATGGCATATGTTCAAAATAACTTCCAATATTAACACTTGTAATAGTTAAAATTATACCGAGAGCACGTTTGTTTGGCCTGCAAGAACATAAATGTATATTTTAGATTGAAAATGGGCAGTTACTCTACCCTTGCTGGATCGGCTCAGCCACAATTGTCTTGTCAGATGTCCGTCACTCTCTCAGAGCATGCTCAAAGTCATTACATGATTTTGATTGGATAATCAGGATCCAATCAGTAACCAGCAGTGCTGACATCATCCAATTACAGAGTTTTTATTGGTTTAGAGAAATAAATATGTAATGTCCATTCCAATGGACGCAGGGTCTGAAGGGGTGTGTGGTCATGTAAAGTTTATCATAAAAGTTGTAATTTCCAACTTTCTAGCTTCCCATGAATGCAGCATCAATGGTTGCATGTTGCAGATTAACTCTTATCCTCATTAAAATGAATCACATCTCTGGCTCCTCCTCATTACAAGGAAATAACAATGACAATGAATACTAATGACGTTTAATCCGTTACTGTGGCAACATATGCCAACTCTGCTGGGGGTAAAAAAGGGGTCGGGGTCAGGAAAAAGGGGGGTAAGGAGGAAGTCTGTTTTTCAGGACAGTTGAGGATCTGAGGGGGCCGGGTCATTGACTTACGGTAAAAATGATCATTTAAACATCTTAGAGGTGTAAATTAATTACTGACCAAAAATGTGTAGAGTTATTTTATTAAAGAAAAATAAATGTTCAGATATTTCCTATCTTAGAAATTTTTTATCATATTTCTATTTTCTATCAAACATTATTCTTGACTTCGATTTTTACTTCTTATCCTCTTTTTATTTTTATTATAGGCACCTAGAGACAAAAGGAAATCCCTTGTATGTGAAAATATACATACTTGACAATAAACTCGATTCTGATTTGGTTCTACTTTAAGGCCTGTGAGGAAATGCCTTACATAAACTTTTCTAACTAAGGAGACAATACTTATCTTTTCTGATATTATGTTACATCAGACAGAGACGTGACTACAAAATTCTGTTATTAAAAGATTTGATAAAAGATCAATTACTTGTGTGATTTGTGCAAGATGCAAAAGGGACAGTAATCAGGGAAATTTATCTTTGTAATTTGATTTGCATCTGAGAATGATTCTAGCAGTTCTAAACATACTTATCACTCGCTACAGCTCATAAGAAACTTTGCAAATTACAAAATTTCTCTGCAAACTCATTCATTAAAATTGTGGGTTGTTATTAAGTTAATGCATTTTAAAATGCAGATAGAGACATCATTTCATATTGTTATAGCATGATTCCTAACACTGGGTGACATTACAAGAACAACCAAATCTTTTTTTTTTACCTCTTGGATTTTGAATGTTTCAGAATTAAAGGTGCAGTGTGTGATAACTGTGTATTTTGGCGTCATCTAGTGGTGAAAGAAAACATGGCAGCGCACCATGCACTTAGGTAGATATAAAACGCTCATTTTAAGGTTATAAAAAAACTTTTATTTTCAAGCAATTATACTCTAATTAAAACATACTTATGAATATTATATTAAATTTCTACAAAGTATTTTCTTAAAAGGGCCAATTCTCTTTACACACTGTATATGCTACCTTTAATTTGATAAAGAACCAAATTGGAAAATGTTGTTTGTGAAAAGGTATGTTACAGAAAAAAACACCCAAATATAAAACAAATCCCAATATTGTCATTATATAGGCCTAAGCATACTGTAGGCCCGACAAGTCACTTAAGGGTGTATTTAATCTTTGTAGATATGTTCATTAAAATGTTTAATGTTTTATAATATGCCTAAAGAACTGGTAGGTATTTCTAGAAGACACGTTTGAATACTGATTTCAATCTAGAACAACTGGACAATGTGCACAGAGAGTGGGCCAAGCAGCTAGTTTTTGCACTGGTTGCCTTGGTTTTGACTCCTAAGATCAGTCCAGCCAGGGCCAATGGACTGCGGGTGTAAGTTATGCTTTGTTTCCACCGAGTAGAGCAGGTCGGGTCGGAGCGGCTCAGAGCGGGACAGCTCACTTTTAAGAATCTCGGTGTTGTTTCCACAGCCGAGCCTACCATTACTGGTAGGGCGGAGTTTAGGCTGGACTGCGATAGCCGCCGCCAGAATATGGGTCAAACTATCGGGCTGTGGAACAACTGTGGTCAAGCCAGCAGTCTCTCGTTTTTGCTTGGTCAAACCAGCCGATCCTTTATTTATTCCCCCTGTGTTGTTGTGAGCATATTACGCCGGTAAACGCACAGAGACGGCTCGGTGCAACTGATAAAGACAGTGAGCGACAGCTACAGTACGTGACATTGTAGCAGTGGGACACAGCCCACACCGATTAATTTAATGGAGAAGAAAAACACCTTTCAGGCGGCTGGTACCCGCGGACCGAACCACTCCGACCCGACCCGCCCTACTCGGTAGAAACGAGGCATTAGACAGGCTTTGGGGGGACCCGAGGCAGAGGGGGGCCCTTCAAAGGCTGAGGCTGACTGGATTTTTTAAACATACATACGTACATTATTTTTTTTCTACTTTTTGGTAATAATGCGTCTCCAAATTATTCCAGAAAATAATAGGCCTACTAAATAGCTCACATAGGACGCAGTTAATTTAGGCTTAGTCTTATTCTCGAAGTGCACCAGATTGATGAAGTTTACTTTAAAAGGTTCAAATTTTTCTTCCGGGGGAACATTGTCTCCACCACAGTCTCCCAAATTCCTGTGAGAAACACATGTGTGTATGGTTTCTTAGAAGTCATTAGACCAGGGGTTGTGTTTATGTACAAGTAAACACCAGTCTCTAATATGTTTTGGACTCTAGACAAACATAGCTTTTATATATAAGTATTGTAAGACCGCCTCTCAGGGGGGCCATCAGGACTTCTGTTATATAGGGGCCCAGAATTTGGTGCTACGCCCCTGAGTCCAGCCCCGACTGCAGATCATGAGAATCACAACTGGACAATGTCAATTATGGTACATTTCCGGTCCACTACTACCAGCACACACTCACACACACACGCACGCACGCACACACACACACACACACACACACACACACACACACACACACACACGCACGCACACACACACACACACACACACACACACACACACTATATCCCCTCTCCGCACTGACCTCCTCCAGCAGGCTGACGGAGTTCCTGCAGCTGATCATCTTGGCGGTGAAGGAGGAGGTGGTGGGGGAGTTCCAGTCCTCCTGAACCTCCTGCAAGAACTCGGAAACGGACACGCACTCGGGCATGGTGCTCCTCAACCCGGGACACACCGAGGCCAACCGGGACCGGACCGGAACAGTGTTAACAGAATCAAACCTTCTTTTATACAGTCTTTGATTCAGACAAGGACTGACAGATCAACTGAACACAACAGAGCGAGGAAACCTAAAGCGCCTTTCCCCAGACAATTATAGCTTAACAAATAATGAAATAATATAAGAATAGGCTACATTCAAGGTACCATTATCACATGAGCGCTGTTTCCATCCTCACGCAGTCCCGTGGAGATATATCCTACTAATCTAGAGTTAACCGGCTGATAAATACGGTAGCCTAATTAAAGACCTGCTCCTCCGTGGAGTGACTTCATCTTGAGCCGCAGCATCAAACAAAAGGTGGATCAATCCGGGAGGAGATAATAATATAAACCCCCCTAAAAAAGACTGATTAAAACCCTGGACAATGAAAACAGTCCCGGGTTATTAACGCGTTAATACGGACGAGTCTCTCTCCGGTGGACGAGCTTCATTCAGAGTAAAAATCCAGCAAACCCACCCCGGGTCTAGAGCGACAAAGAGCGCAGGAGCCGAGCGGAGAACAGGATCCCCCACACACCGGAACCGGGCTCAGATGAGAGAATCAGACCGACCGTCCGCCACGGGTACAGCCTCATGTGTTTTCATCATCAGCTGATTTTTTTGTCTTTCTTTATCTTCTTTATTCAAACCGCATGGAGAGGCTCGTTCACGGTGCGAGGCGGTGGGCTTGTGTGTGTGCCGCGGGAGCGCGCGCTGCTGATCGAGGTGTAGTCTACTGTAAACCTCATCATTACAACGACCGGTGTCTGTTCAATTAATGTCAGACATCATTAATGTTGGTTTAAAAAGCTTCTACCACATTAGTTCTCTATATTTTTCTATTTGCACTACACTATACAGTTTTAGAATTTGTAGCCTATTATCTTCTTTATTTGAAAATGGTTTGTCATTGCCCCATTATTTTCTTAACAATGCTACTATCTTTAGGCCACCTATGTGTTCCCCTTCTTTTTTTGTTAATTGCTATGTAAAAAAGCTTCAACTGTAATCGTATTGTTTCCAGAACATAGGCCTAGCTATTTGTTTTTGTTTTAAGTAGGCTATGTATTTGACTAAAAATAAAAGAAAACGGGACTTAGTATGGACCAAATCTGAATCTGAATATCTCTCACTATGGATTTGAAGACCCTTTTTGCTAACTTTAAAGGGATATAATAATTGTAGGCTATTTCATAGTCTGCAGCTGACATGCTAGCACCTCTGTGAGAGAGCACAGTGCTTCGAGCTAAACGCCAATGATGACAATGCTAACATGCTGATGTTAAGCAGTTATAATGTCTTTCTTTTTTGATGACACACCAGACGGAAAGTGAAGTGATTAAACTACCAACGTTTTTTTTTTAAATTAAAAAAGACATGGATGTCTGAAACAGACAACACAACGTCACAACACTTCATCATCCACTAAATCTTTGGATGTTTCACTCATTACCACAAATTTGAAACTCAAGCAGTCGCTAGAGGAAAAGTCTGGTCAACCATAGTCAGTGAGGTTCGTCCTCTGGGAATCATGAATAACTTTTTTTTTTTTTCTTTTTTTTTCTTATTATTATTTTTTTCTTATCTCCCAAACTTCCAAGCCATAGCTCCTCCCTCCGTCCTCTATTCGCATGCAGGTCCTGTGTGCCGATTGGACACCCTGTATCCTGCTCTCTCCTACTGCGGGTCCCGTTCGTCATGAACAGTTGACCGTCTACTCGCTAGGTTACATCATGAAGAGTGATGGTGACTTGAAGGATGAGTGACGGTGTGGCCCTTTGTCTGGCAGCTTCTGAAGTCTATGGACATCTTATCGAAATCTACATTCTCACTATGGACATTTTAATCTTGTATGGATTGTTTCACTGTGTATGTTTTTATTGTGTTTGTAAAGCCCATTGAGGCAAATTGCTATTTGTGATATTGGGCTATATAAATAAATTTGATTTGATTTGATTTGATTTGTATGAAATTTCCCACCAATCCAGAAATGTAGAAATACTTTAGTCTGAATTAAACAGAATGACTGACAGCTTACGGGTCAAATCGTTCTGCTGACATCATTTCCCTTCAAGTCTCAGTCACCACATCATCAGAGTCTCAGAGGAAACAATCAGAGCGAGCATATGCAAACAAACCATTTCTAACTTCCTGTTGGTCCTCTCCTCTCCTTCATGAACTGTTTTTAGCTGTCATGAGACACGATAAGAAAACTTTATTGTCCATTATATAGCATAACATGTCATTGTATCATGTCTCTGTTCAGGAGAACAGAAATTACTTCTTGTACTGATTTTCCTGGCGACAGTGGTATCTACAGACCGGGTTGCCTTTTTGGCTAAGGGCCGGTTGATAAATTGGAATTAGATTTCAGGAAGTTGAGAATCGCTGACTCCATCTTTAAGTAGAGAATAAACGAGAAAGATAGAAGAAACATTGATACTCGGGATGTTTATCTTAACTTGGGACTCTATTGGTGTTTCTCTGTGAAGGGTTTCCAATTTAACCTTCTGATTGTCGTCATTCCATGTCGAGTATCTTTGACAATATAACAAAGGTGGGTCCTCTTGTCGCTATCTTCTGGTTGTTGCCATCTAAGTTGCTGCTCTAACAATTTTAACCATAATTGGTCTTCATTCTAAAGTTGCCCAATAAAGCACATCAATCATCTTTGGTATGGCATAACCTAAAATGTAATCTTTTAAAAGAATCTTGGATCTGTGAAGAAGTGAGCTTTTTTTATGTCAACAAAATGCATTTTGGCATATTCACAAAAGCTACAAACCAATATAATTTTAAAAATATATTTATCACTTTACACTATAGCCTATATAGTTTTAGTTATAATTGAACTAAATATATATTGACTGATATTAATATGTATGTGTATATTTCAAATTGATCGTTCAGTTGGAAAAAATGTCAATGTGTTTTTTTTTTTTTTTGCTTTTTATTTACTTTCAAAATAAAAAAATGCTATATTTAATCAACAAAATAACACTTATACAATAGTTATGTATATATTTAGGCAAAGTGCTGATTATCTGGTCAGATTTTAATGTGTCCAAAGCTGCAAGACCGTTTCAGTTCAACAATGTGTGACTTAAATCTTCAGTAACATGTGTGCAGTAATTTCCTTTGGTGACAGACAGTAGAATTGAGGGGTGTACTATGAAGCAGTGGTTCAATGTGAACACAGGTGGGAGCTTAGGGTTGGAAAGCCCCTGTGTGAAGGACTGAACATTTTTTGGAAAAAAATTCTAATTTGGATTTTTCTTAGAGGGATTGCCATTTGATTTGCGATATAATCTTCTTAAAATCAAGCTCCACTTCCACAGATATGTCCTTGAAATTCTTTTTAGCAGATTTCATTTAGTTCTCCTAAACCGCTACTATTTTGGCAAGGCTATGTTGAACCTGTTGAGTAATACACCCCTCAGAACCCTGATTACTGCTCCCACAACCCATGTTGTGTTCATATAAATGAGGAAGCTGGGTAATGTAGCGCAATCAGTGTAAACATATTAAATCATGAGTGTAACTGATATGCTCCACAGAAATCCGGGTAAGTGGTAAAATAGACTTCAGTCGATTAATTCAGAATCAGAGGGCTGTGACGTTTAGCAGGAGTTTTCTTCATCCTTTGATGATGAGCGAGGAGATTTGCTGCGGCATCGTGTACAAGATGAGGACCAGGAAGATCGTGAGGATGGCGAGGAAGAGCAGAGCGATGATGAACTTCTTGTACTTCTTCCAGATGAGGAAGATGAAGGTCTTCAGTGGGTTGATGAACCAGGAGAAGTTGGTGGTGGGACGACTAAAGGGACGACAGGAGACATTTAAAGCCCCTATGAACCCAAACCCACAACATTCTTCTAACTATGTAACAATGTGTGTGTGTGTGTGTGTGTGTGTGTGTGTGTGTGTGTGTGTGTGTGTGTGTGTGTGTGTGTGTGTGTGTGTGTGTGTGTGTGTGTGTGTGTGTGTGTGTGTGTGTGTGTGTGTGTGTGTGTGTGTGTGTGTGTGTCATACTTGGGTTTGTCCAGGGGCTCTGGTTCCTTGCGGGCTCGCCCCACAGGGTTGGCCTCTGCCGCCTCTAATGTCACCAGCTGAAGCTCCGCCTCCACTTTCCCCTGCAAGCACACAAACATTTTCAGTGTTGATTTAATTTCAACAAGTGTTCAAACTGCAGCATAAAGTTGTTCACCGTAAGATTACAATCTAGTGTATTATCTGTTAAGTTCCTATCTATCAAATGTGTGTTGAACCAATGGTGATTGAGCATATACTGATGAAAGTGCATGTATTTGCAATAAGGTTAACCCAGGGTGCTTCATGAAGACAATTGGCCAGTAGTTGATGGTGATGAATGCTCTATTATCTGCTTCACATCCACACAGTTTGGGTGTTACACAAGAATCACAGGTATATACATTGACATCGTTTTTAATAAAGCAACCCTTTTTAAACAGTTTTTTTCTTTTTCCTTTTCATTTCTTTTTAGTACACAACCCACTCCCCCCTGTCCGTAGTTTTCCCACATAATGTAAATCAATATGAATTCAATATAATTTAAAGCTCACAAGCTTTGAAGAGAGGGAGAGAGAGGGACAGAGCGAAAGGCAGATGGAGAAATAGCGCTGCTTTAGTAGAAGTGTTTCGGACGGGCAATTGCACCACAAAAGCTGTCTGACGCAATTTGAGCTGGACTTAGAGAATTAGGTGCTATTTGCAACGAGGGTTATTTGCATATGAAGGGGACAATTTTGTGCTGGATTTTGAAAATTCTTTAATTTACATACATACAAAAGACAGCAGGTGCTGTTTACTCGGCAGGGCAATTTGAGAGCAGTTTGCGTAAATGTCTCCCTTTGATTGTGCTCTGTGGATTGGAAGCTAATTCTCTCTCATTTGCACCAGTTTAGAGACCAGTTTAGCAGCCGCAAATGTGTGCTGCAGTGTCTGACGTTTTCCGTATACAATCGAACCCAGCATACATGCCTGGACGAGTGTTGTCGCTTCAAAATGGAGACTGTAGTCTGTACTTCTCATAACTTCTTGTTCTCAATAGCAAATCAGAACACACTTACAAAGCGTTAATAATGTCCGGTTTTCAAAGAAACTCTGGTCTAGAAACGCCTGCAATGACATTTACGGCCGCTAAAAACAACAAAATAACTCAAGACTCGCAGATTACAGCTACTAGCTGCACCTTCAGACAAAAGCGGTGGAGGTATTACGAGACCATCACCTGTTGTCCTAAAGATCTTTTCTAACTTTCAATATTGAATAGATGAAAGACAAAATAAAACAAAGTTATGTCATCAAAACTGATGGAATCATGATTATCATGTAGCTGTGTTGTCATTGTCACATGAACGCGAGTGTGGACAGCTGACATTTCTGATGATATCGTTGTTTGGACCTGTAATGGCAAATATTGTATGATATTTCTCCGGACTCAAATGTTAGAATGCTTATATCTGCAATAAGAAACATTGTATTTATCTTGCATAGATTCCTAAAATTCTTATAAGTGTAATGAGATATATTGCATGTTGTTTAATTCTAAACTGAAATGTAGATTCCTCATATGCGTATCCACCAAACCACTCAGACAGGTCACACCTCTTCTATAGTCTTATGCTCAGAACTCCCCCTGCTGTATCTTCAAACTGTCCCCCCTCACATGACTGACAAATTGAGAGCATTGCAGTGTTGTTATGGTGAACTGAAGCCATTGTTGTAACCAGGATAAGAGACCTGAGCCCTGTACTGTCCTTTGCCATTCTGCTCAGAAAGCCACCGGGGCTTCCTGGATTGGATGGACCTCTATGTTCATACAGGATCCAAGAACATGAAGCCTCTGTTGTTTGATTAAATACTCTTTGCTTGATTATTACCGTCTTATGGTCTCAACTTTCTCACTACAGTTTTAGACTGTCATGTCGCAGCACTTTACTTTGTAAAATATTTTATTTTAACGTAGGCTAATTTACATTGTCAGTTGGTGAAGTAGCATTAATACTATGAGGGTGGGAGTTTTGTGGTAAAACAGATCTTAGCTGCCAATCAGACGTAACTGTGTTCTTTCTTTGTTGGACAAAATAACCATCAGTGTATTTGTAAAGTTTTGATATGTCTGTACCATTAGCAGGAACGTGTTTCCGCTGCTGTCGGTGTACTCAATGTCCTCTTTGCTCATCTTGCTCCTTGCATCCTTCTTCTTCTTCTTCTTTCCTTTCTTCTTGGCATCCTCTTTCTCCTTCTCCTCCCTCTCGAAGTCCTCAGCCGTCTTCAGGCGGGTCAGTGGCCACCAGCCCTTCATCTTCTTGGCGCGAAATATGGACAATCGAGGGCCGGCCCGATCCTTCGCCATATCAATCGTGCACTTACTTGAAGACTTCGCCGCTCGCACCATGTCGTTTAGACGAAACTCTATGGAGCCTGAGGAAGGAAGATGAGGAAGATCATATTGGTAACCTCATAAAAAGTATGTAGTTTACAAGCGGTATGCTACAATTGGGACATATTTTTACTTATTTATTTCACCATAACATCGCACCTTGAACCTACCCTTTGCTTATATATCAGTCAAATTACTTCTAGTTTTCACATGGAGGCTATGTTGATATGAAGTTACCGGTACTTCATTTGCGCAGTGGATTGTGGGTCAGAATTGCCCAAAAAGCATGCTGATTTCTAGAGATGCACCAATCCAATATTGTTCTGGATATCGTCCCATTCTGATATCTGGGTTCTTGATATTCACATCTGCATGTCCGGTATCATAATTATTATACATTTCTCAGTGATATATGTGTGAGGTTGGGAAGGCGTAAGCAACACAGCAATTCTAATTTGAAAGAGCAAAAAGTGTACAAAAATGGATAAAAGTTTATCTCAACTGCTTTGAAAATAGAAGAACATCAACTTTTTAATTGTGAAATAATTTTGAATGTGTGCCATATCACATAGCTATGGTCTTAACATTTTAATTTCTTTCATACTTTAAAATAATCTAGAATGGGCGCCCTTAGCTCAGTTGGTAGGGGGTTCCCCCCCCGGGCCGGGCCCAGCAGCAGACCCGGGTTCGATTCCCGCCCGCGGTCGTTCTCTGCATGTCACTCCCCTCTCTGCCCCATTTCACCCCCGTCTCTGCACTATCAATAAAGCATAAAAATGCCCCAAAAATATCTTAAAAAAATAAAATAATAATAATAATCTAGAATAACATTTTAAAAAGGCAGATATCCGATCTGTAGATTGCAGCCATATATGACCGATACCGATATTAGATCGGATCAGTCCCATCCCTACTGATTTCCAAACCAAAAATAACAACCAGATGTAGTATCCAGGTATTTTTAAGCAAACTGCATCTGACTACTTGTATTCCGACTTTTTCTACCATACTAAATAGCAGGGAAGTATCGTTATTGGCACGCAGCCACAGTTTTTGGTGAAGAGAGTGTTCCCATGATACATTCTGAATCTTGAATAACAAGGCTGCATGAAAAAATGCTAAGAACGTGGTTGAGGACATTTGAAAGTGACAGTCCACCCAAGTTATTAATAAATGTTTTTTTCATTTTATTTGTCCATGTTTGGATACAGTATCTGGGCCACGTTAAAGGTTGAGCAAATATTCAAAATCCAAATGCAGAGGATGAAGTTGAACCTTAAGTATTGGTGCCAAGTATATGAAAAAAATAAATAGGAGGAGGAAGACTTTTTTTGTTATTATTGTTTAATGCATTTTGAAAATAAAATCAAAAGGTCCACCACTTTCAGGTCCATCACTATCCTTGTTACTAAAACTGATACTGAAGTACAATTTACCAGTACGTCTACAAAAAGCTTTTTGTAGAAACATATGCGATAACGCTGGTAGTTTTTTTCTCAAAAGTTTGACATAAATCTTGAAATACCAACTTTATTCTCAACAGTTCGACAATTTTTTTGGAAATGCAAAATAAAAAAATTCCTCTTTATTTTTTGTCCCTTCATATGTCCCATATTCTCATACTGGAGATTTCTCGGTTGAGAGACAGATTTGGTTTCTCTCCTGAAAGTGTTGGTAAAAAGGAACACATTTACCCTTTTAGTGTTTCTGTGTTTGAGAATATTGACAGTGAGGTTTTCTGAATTATAAAGTAAATTAAATTAATAAAAAGTATAGTATTTAAATAACAATAATCTATTCCAGTCGTTTCTACTTTGTATTTTTTAATTACATTTTATTGCTATTAAGCTACTATCATTGACCAACAATGAAATGTAACACTGCAGATATTCCATATTAGGAGCCTTCTGAGCTGCTTTTACTCTAAAAGTTCTTCAAAAAGTGTTGACTTTAATTAACAATAGCCAAACAGCAATTTGAAAAAACAACAAAGAAGAATTGACTGGAATTACTTGTTGCATGAAAACAGGAATGGAGGTCATCAGAACAACAGCTGTCAAAATGGACATTATACGGGAGCCGAGAATAGCTGCGTTTTGAAAATATTCTTTGATTCAGTTGTCTTGTAACAAAGCTTGTTTTCTTATGATAACAGGTCATCAACCCTTTATCACAAGAAACAAAAGGCTGGAAACGGCAATAAAAGCATAGCACTTTGTGGCTTCTGTAATATAACACTGAATTTAACGAGACGTTCACATTGAGGGAGTGTTGATTGTATCACAGCAAATTAAAATATGATGAAGAATACTTGTGAAACTGAGGAATTTGGAAATAAAAACCTTCCCATAAATATGAGATAATATTCTTTCTCACCCAGGAAGTCGTTGGCAGCGATGCGGTCGTAGTCCCAGACCTGCAGCGTCAGAACAGCCGGCTGTCTAAACTCCGACTCCTCCAGAGAGAAAAAGGACTCCTTCTTCTTAAACACCACCTCTTTCTACAAAAAGTGAGGAGGAGATTTATTTCCACTAACATTCACAATGATAGTGAATAATTCTGCTGACATCCTACCTCACTGCAGCCACAATATGAACAAAAAGCATCCTGATGATTTATCAAGATGCAAGATTGTAGCCAAAGGCTAATTTCCATATGATGGTGTCACTAAGTGCTGAAACAACTGATCAGTTGAATGATTCATTTATAACGATTTTGACTATCTTATTAAGTGATTACTTCATAAATCAAAAGCTGTAACCAGTCGATGGTTTGGTTGGATGCTGTGGCTAAGCAGATAAAGCGTTCGTCCACTGGATTGCAGGGTTGGTGGTTCGAACCCCTGCCTCCTGACACACGTTGAAGTATCCCATGTGGTTAAGACACTGCAATCCAAATTGTTCCCGATGGTAAGCTTGCACCCTGCAAGATAGCTGCTGCTCTATCGGTGTGTGTGTGTGTGTGTGTGTGTGTGTGTGTGTGTGTGTGTGCACCTCGGTAGGAAGGTAGTCGAAGCGGAACACAAATCTCCAGTTGAAGTTTCCTTCTCCAGTCAGAGAGTTGAAGTGGACGTCAGTCTCCTGTTTTTCTCCTTCCAGCCCCTTTATCCAGCTTTAACCGGTGAATAGGACAGAATATAAACACTTCATAGCTGCACACAAATACAGTTTACTTCACACTTCACCTGTTTCCATTCTCGCAACATTTTAATTTAATTTACAATAACTGAAGACTTCACATTAAAGTTCATAGTAACCTTTAAGACAATGGGTCCATGATTATCAGATATAAAAAGACAAAAGTGAAGTATTGAGCACATGATATATTAGATCTGATATTGTAAAAACATAACTATGTCACGGCTCACTTGCCATATATATCTAAATAAAACCCACCAAAAAGAAGCTATTGCTTAACTAACTTTGTTTTCAAAAGCCTGTAAAAAATCTTTGTTTGTCTTTCTTACTATAGTCACCCTCCGGAAACTTTGGTTGAGTCTTAAACTATTGGGGACTAAATTGCGTGTGAATCTAACCCTTTGAAGTAGATGTCGGAGGACGGGTCACCAGTGAACGGGTTGACATCGTCCAGAAACACGTCATCAGCGTTCCAGATGATCACACGCAGCTCGTACCTGAACAAAGGTTTCACATTGTCACTCCTTCTCTAATCTACTGCACTTTACAATGTTACAGTACTTTACGGAAGAGTGTTAGGGAGGAAAAAATGAGAAGAAGAAGTTTTTTTTGTTCATTATACACTTCAAGAAAAAAGTCGAAATGTCGTGAATAAAGTTGATATATCATTTTGTGAATAAAGTTGAAATGTGGAGAATATTCAACAGTTAAGGAATAATAAACTATTGTAATCTAGAACACTTTTTGTCAAAATCAGCTAATATAGGGGGGCGCTCGTGTAGTGGTTAAAGCGTCCCCCTAGAGCAGGGGTGCCCATTACGTCGATCGCGATCTACCGGTCGATCGCAAAAGCAGTGTGGGTAGATCGCATGGCAAAATTTATTTATTTTTAAATAAAAATCACATGGCATTAAATTTAAAAAATCATCCATCCCTATGACATTTGTCATTTGATTGACATACAGGACAACCAATCTAACGTCTGATCTTTTCTTGACACATGGGTCAGAACACATGCGCGTTCAACAGCGGCAGTTACTTCAAAATTCCAGCAAGCTAGCGAGTTGCACAGTTAGCCTAACTAATTGCTTTTAAATTTAAGAATGGGTATAAAAAGCTGACATTGAGCTCAAGTCCAGGGCTCATGGACAGTTTTGGAACTTACTCACAGAGGAAAAGTACCCCTTTTTGGGCTCCAATTATTCATGTGAGTCAGCCTTTTCCCACATGAAGTTCATAAAGTCCAATAACAGTTCCGCCATGACTGATGATCATTTGGCAGTTTGCTTGAGGCTGGCTATCAGCAGTTACTGTCCGGACTATGCATCCCTGGCTGATTCCTTTCAGTGCAGGTCATCAGAGTGAGGTAAGACAAAACATGTACTGAGTTTTATTGTGCAATAGGTTCAGGCAGTTATTCAAGGTACACCAACGTATATTGTACATATATAGAATGGTCAATATATGTTTGAATAAATAAATATATGTTGTGCATTTTTATAGTAGGTCATCTTGACTTGGTCATTTTAAAAGTAGCTCACAAGCTGAAAAAGTGTTGTCACCCCTGCGCTAGAGGCTCTGGCCTCGCAGCCATAGACGGATTATGAGATAATGGGCCCCTGGGCACAAACTCTTAAAGGGCCCCCCACTTGTCCCTATCCAGTCAGGTACACTGACTTTTCCGCACCGATACATACAATTAATGGCAAAAACATATTAAGGAAGTCAGTGTTTTCCACAGGAGTTTGGGATACTGTTGGAGGGACCCTGTACCTTACTGGGGGGTCCGGCGGGGGTACTTTTTACCTTTTAAAAGTAAAATGCATCAATCTGGTGCACTTTGAGAGGAAATTTTAGAGACTATATCAAATCCTGAGATGCAGAAGGAACATTATTTTTCAGATTTTTCTTAAACAGGCAGCACTCTTTACTCTGCAACTGTAAAAACAGTAGATTGGTCTGCAGACCCATGTTCTACGATAAAGGGTGGATAGCTACTTTTTATGAACCATTTAGAATTCACACATAGAAAGCTTATTTATGTGTGAGGGGGCCTTCAAGGCCCCTCATGGAGCACCTTAGACAGAGCTACTAATGCTGTTGTTTTTAACTTGCTTTTGTATTTCTCCCCTACTTGTTGAGGGGCCTATGATGATTTCTATTTTGTTAAATCTAATTAGTATCCTTATATTTAGGCTATTCCTTTTTGGACCCTGTTATTGACATGAGTGACTGAGCTCTTTGACTATGTGACATGAAACGTTACTATCAGTATCTCTGGCTAAGGGCCCCCCTGAGCCCATGGGCCCCTGGGCCTGTGCCCGGTGTGCCCGTGCAGTAATCCACCCCTGGTCGCATTAGTCCCGGGTTTCGAATCAGTTCTCTGCATGTCTTCTCACTCTTTGCCTCATTTCAACTCTGTCTCTCCAAATCTGTCTGATAAAGTAAAAAATGCCAAAAAGAATCTTAAAAAAACAGCTAATATCTACTCATCATCCGCCAGCTGTCCGTCAAGTGATCTAAAAAGCTGGCTCAGAGCCAGCAGCCGCCCAGAACATCACAGATCGGCTTTTTGGGAGATGGCCCAGCCCGGCCATTCGCTCTGAGTCTCAACCATTGTCGCGGTTAGTATAAACATGAACAAACGTTCGCTGGAGATCGCTTAGTGCACCGTTAAAGACTGCAGTAAGGTTGGAAAGATGTTGATGGATTCAAACTATGTTTTATTGAGTTATGAGTAATTGATCCCTGAAGTTCAAATTGGTCAACATATTTCCAACTTTACTCTAATCTTTACTCTTAAACTGTTGAGTTTATTCTCAACATTTATAGTTTTTTCTCCAATTTCATAATGGAAGAAAAAACACTTCATCATCTAATTTTGTATCTGTCCTGTGGCCCCAATACTCTTCTGTAGTACTTTACGGTTATTGACTGTTGCACTTTTTAACAGTTTTTAATATTATTTTATCTGTACTAAATCAGTAGTGTGTTGACCTACTGTTCAGGCAGGCGAGGTTTGATGTCAACAGGGGGTGGACTCGGAACATCAGAGGGAAACATGTCGACCCACATATGAAGGAAACCCTGGAACACACACACACACACACACACACACACACACACACACACACACACACACACACACACACACACACACAGGTTTAAGCTGCTGATGGCATGAATATTGTCATTTCTGCTGTACATTGTGACTGTTGGTACTGTATCGTGTGGCGGTTACCTGTGGCAGTCCGGGATTGTCCGGGTTCATAAGTGGCCGGACCTCCACGTGCTCTGGGACTAGAGGAATGGCTCCAGAGATGAACTCGTTCATCTCGCCCCAGCGCTGCAGCACACTCAGGGCTGCGTGCTCCTCCATCTCTGCCTCTTCCTCTGGAGACCTCTGGTTCTTCTTCAGGAGAGCTGACAACAAGAACAACAACACTGCTTTATATATGTCACTGTCACTGCTGATTGTGTCATTAGAGCTGAATGGGGAGCAGCACTGACATTATATTGTGTCATTAGTAGTAGCAGATAAAGAGCATAACAGTGTTTGTGGTGTGTTAGTAGAGAACACAGTCAGTATAGCTCCATACAAGTTGTATGCTAATTAAGTCCAACAGAATGAAAAATGCCTCATGGAAACAGTAAAATTCCATTGAATTTCATGAATTTCAACAGACTTTGTATGTTTGATCTCATTGGATTTTTTTCTTATGCAGTTAGAGGCTTATGCGATAAATGCTGATGGAAACATTATTTGCCTACTAAATGATGAACATCCGCCGGAGTGGTATGTTCATCTACATCAAAGCGATGTTTTGATACCTTTGTTGCTGTCGTCTGATTATAGCTTGATATGTCGCTATGAGCTGGCACATACGCACTATTACAACGTGTGCAATATTAATCATGTCTTGTTAGTATGCAATGCGATCCATTTTGGGCAAAAAAAATAATAATTTCGTAAATGTTTGGTTAAATGGAGGGCGATTTCGTGTGAATGTGAATGGAAACACCTTAAAAATGTCTGAAATCTATTACATATACAAATTATATTGAAAAACAGAATGCAACAAAATTATGCACAAGTTTTTATCTGCTTTAATGCCATTTGATGGAAACACACTTTCACCGGCATTATTGACATGAATGTGCTTAGCGAACTTCAAATAATTCAATTGACAAGTGGATGGAAATATTGTGAGTGAAAGCTAAAGGATACCACATAATTAATATGGCAATCTCAGACTTGGTGTACCTGTCTGACTGTCCTACCTTCTGGCACTGCGTCAGGTGGGATCTTGAAGATTTTGTTGAGGACTTTCACCTCAGAGACTCTGTACTCTGGGGACATGATGCCGTTCTTCCTGCAGAGCTCAGCCAAGATGGCAGACGGCTTTTTAGCATCGCGCCACATATTGTAACCGTCACTGGAGATAGTCAAGTAGAGAGACACACAGATAGAAAGGTAAATATTTCAAAAGAGAAGTATGTATGTACTGACAAAGTACATAGCACATACACTAGTTCCTGTAGTAATATATAATTATTTTAATATTAATGTGTCTTAGTTTTGGTTCTAAAGTGTCATGAAACTGGTTCAAACTTCTCTCTAACGTTAGTGTTGTGTTTCAGTTTTGGTATATACTATAGTTTTTATACTAATGCATTATAGTATTAAGTTAAGTTATTTTATTAGTCAGTGGTTACATAGAAATTTGTCATTCTGCATATCCCCCTCTCAAGTTACCACTCTTCGGAGGGGGTCAGAACGCAGGGTCAGCCGTAGTACAGTGCCCCTGGAGCAGTTTTGGGGTGTGTGTTGTAAGTGTCTTGCTCAAGAACACAATGGTAGAGATGGTGGGCACCGTAGACGTAATATCAGCCACTACTAGTTTTCGAAACTAACACCCTCCTGTTCGGTGCCGGCGATCGAACCAGCAACCTCCTGGTTACTGGTCGGCCACCTTTCCTCTAGTCTAGGCCATCCTACCACCTATTAGTGCTTGACTGTCATAGTTTGGTTACTTATGGTTTGGTTTGGTTAGCCAATGCCTTTCTACTGGTAGCTATTATAAAGTTGCACAAATTTCGACTTACATGTCATAGTTTTGGTATGATATGAAAGTGCTAGTATAATAATGTCTTAGTTTTGCTCATTAAAGATGAATTCAGCTATTCTAGAGAAGACTTGCTGTTAAATTCACTCTTTGTCAAAATCAGAGAATATTCTCACAATCCGCTACCTGTCCACAATATGTGTGCTCTGGTGAAAAAAATCCAGTGTTAATACATTGCGTAGGGGGTATGTTACCAGCTAGAGTGGGCTCCCTTTATTTACATACACATTGTTTGTATACATATTTTAGAGCATTTTTTACAGTTGTTGGTACTAATATTTCCTCAAACTTGTACAATGCTCGTGTGCTGGTTCTAATGTGTCACAGAAACCTTTCAACCGCAAAATATAAAACATTGAATTTATCAAAGCATTTCTAAATTCATAAATTTTATAATAAAGTATCTTTCAAAAGGGTTTTTGTGAAAGTAATATAGCAAAATAACTTGTAATGTAACTAATTATTTATTACACTTTCTGAGTAACTTCCAAACACTAGTAACACCATTTGTGATTCCAACAGGTCACAGCTGTGGTACATGTGGGTAATAGTACTGGTTGTAACATCTCATAATGTACATCTGTCATAGTTCTGAGACTGACGTGGTGGAGTTGTGGTACTAACATGTCATAATAGAGAGCCAGCCCGCAGGAGGCTCTGTGGCTACTGTAGAACCGGTTCTCCAGGTCAATCCGGGTCTCGCCGATGACATCATCAACCCCCACCATGTCGTGGTCCATGACTTTGATAAGCAACTCTGTCTCCAGCGGGAAGGACACTGTAAGTTCAAACACCCTGAAAGACAAAGTCAGACATACACACAGTCAGATAAACAGTCTGACAGTGCTGGACAGGTACAGGAAAACAGATTGGTACTGACTCTCCAAACGTGGGGTTGAGCTGCTTAGGGATGTATCGATCTTTGGTGTCCTGACTCTGCTGTCCAACTCGGACCACCAGATATGGGTCGGATTTTCCATTTGGGTCTAATGGAGCCAGGCTAGTAGCCTGCATGACACAAACATAGATATTTAAACTCACCTGCAGCTTGATGCATGAACATTGTGAAAAGCAGAATAGGTAATTTTTTTCTTTCTTGAATGAACTATGTGAAGATACAAGTGGCCTAAGATTCCTAAGATTCCTAGGATCCCAAATAAAGAGTTCTTGATTGCATGTGCATTCTAGCAGAATGCGGGTTTGGTTGGTGGGCGTTTTGCAGGTGCAAACGTGGTAGTGTGTGGGCTTGTGTGTGTTGTTGGTTTCCACCATGGGGTGACGGGTGCAGAATGAGTAAAAGCACAAGGAGAAATGTAATGCAATGGAATGGTTAGTGGAAGAGAGAAACACACACATTGTTGACCTACAGCAAATTAATCTTAAAATGACTAAATGAAACGCGATATGGGAGTGTCAATCCAAAAATGTAAATTAGCATAAAAAAACTATTCTCTCCATCTTCTTTCATGTCTTCACAATAATATATTTATGCGCAAAGCTGTATACTCACTAGCGCCTACCCTTCAAATGTATTGAATATAGACGCAGTCACTATCACCACAACCATTTTTCGGGCTTTGTAAATCACGGTGTGTGTGCTAGATCATCTTATTTGCATCTAGTCCTCCCAATGTTTTTTTGTTGAAAATGTTGAAGCCAGCATTTTGTGCACTGGGACCAATGCAGGCTGTGGAGTGAAAGAGAGACAGGTACCTTAACAATGTAGACTCGGACCAAAACTTTAAACGGAGAGTTTTTGGGGATTCCATTGGTGATCTGACACTGGGTATCTTCTTCGTCCCCTGAATCAGTCGGATAAACCAGGAAGGATCCCTGAGGATGAAGAGAATGTAACAATGAACACTTTACTGCAGAAAGACAAACAGACAGACAGCTCTTAGTCCATTGTTGTTTACGGTGACTGTTGCCCTTTTGGTGCATATGAAGAGGGGCAGAGTGTCATGTGATGCAGGTTGACAGAGCAAATAGTTTTCTACAATGGCTCAGCCCACATTCTGCGTATTTGAGAAATCTCACTGTACACATTACCTTGTATTTTCCCATGAGCCTCTCTTCGTCATCCTCCTCTTCATCCTCACCATTAGCTCTCCCTTTGTACAACGGGAATATCTTCAGCCAATCCTGAAAATGACTGAACTCTGACTCCAGATCACTTCCGTACAACTGAGCACAAAATAAAACACAAAAAGAGGCAGAAATGTCAGAACCATCTAATTCACTCATCTAATTGGATTTGTGTTGGTGTCCAAATTATCTGTCCTTCCAAGATTTACTCTCCTTTAAAAGCTCTGGTTTGGTCTCTATCAACTCTTGATAAAGTTAAGGTTAATGAGTGAAGAAACTGTACCAAACACTAAGGGCTGGATCCAAAAGAGGATTGTGCTGCTTTCCCCCCCGCTAAACATGTGCAAATGAGAGACAATTTGGCGTCCAATTCCCAAAGCCCTCGCAAAGGGTGAAATACATGCAAACTGCACTCAAACTCCACTGCCAAGCAGACAGCGCCATTGGTGTGCCTGTCCCATTTGCATATACCTGTATGTGAAGTAGGGAATGCAAAATAAGGGATAATTGCACCAGCTACCAAACTTTGAGGGCATGTTAGCGGCAGCATATTATTAGTGCACATTCTTTTGAGGATAAAATAGTGAGTGGGCGAAGTGGGTAGGGAGTTCGCCTCTGGTGTGCAGGGTCGGAGGTTCGATCCCCCGTCTCCCCGCCACATGTCGAAGTGTCCCTGGGCAAGACACTGAACTCCGAATTGCTCCCGATAGTTAGCTTAGTTAGCTTAGCACCCTAGTGCTAAGCCTACCCTGCGTGGTAGCTGCTGCTATCGGTGTATGAATGTGTGTGTGACTGGGTGAATGTGTACAAAAACAATGTAAAGCGCTTTGAGTCTGTGATAAACTGAGATATAGCGCTATACAAGTCCATTTACCATTACCATTAGTGAGTGGGCGCTATTTCTATGCAAATGATGGCGCTAGTTGCTAGCACAATCCATTCTTTGTGGATCTGGCCCTAAATGTGCCCCAAAACCAAATATAGGAGATAAATGGGTAAAAGGCTCTTTGGAGCTTCAGAGATTGTGGGAATTCTCTTTTTGTTCTTAACTACCAGATACATAAAATGTTCACATCTACACATCCGATTCAATCTTTATCTGTTGCTGAAGTTAGTGCACCCTTGACTGAAAGACAGGAATGAAACTGCCAATCCTCGCACCTTCAGTGTGGCAATCGCCTTGCGCTTGGGAGGCTCAATCTCCATCACCACAACTTCCTCCTCCTCCTCCTCCTCCTCCTCGATGTTTGCCATGGTCAGATTTGCTCCGTCTGAACAAATAAGTAAAACAACATCATCAACAACAAAAATTAATTCACGTGGATAATAACATGGTTTAACACCTTATTTCTGTTGTATCAATAGTTCATTTTGTGGTGTGTGTTTATCTTTTTGTAAATTTAAGCCATCGCTTAACGAGTTGACATAATGTTGAGCTCAACAAAACTCTTGCCACAGCGCCCAAGAAATGTTTCAGTTGATTCTACTGCTGAGAAAGAAACATGGATGTACAGAAAGTATCAAATCCATGCATAATCACAGAAGGCTTATCTCATGTAGATGCATTTTTAAATGCATCTACATGCATCTACATTTCTCATTTTATCACGGTAGCATGAAATGAACGTTGAGGGTAACAGCGTCAGAAGACCCTTCAGCTCTGAACTCAATAGATGTGTCATGTGTGTTGCTCTACAGTTATTCAACATCAAAATATTTTTTATTAAATTGGACAAATACAAGTTAGTATGACTGAAACGACAAAGTAGGAATTAAAACTGTACCTGTATCTGCTTGCTCCTCCATCTCCTCCTTAGCAGCCTGGAGATAGACAACACATTTTCACATACAGCTTTTGAAGAAAAATCAAGGTAAATATTGCTTACTAAATATATTAATTTTGTTAGATAGAATATTATATATAATATAGATTTTAAAGTTAGATAAATGTATTTTGTTTAATTTTATGCTAGCAATCAAATCAAAGCTAATATACAGAATAAAGCTAGAATTAAGTTTTTCAAAAATTATTAAAGAAATGTCATTTCCAACGGAGTCATTTCCATCACTGTTCCCTCTATGGTGGAAATAACACACACACACACACACACACACACACACACACACACACACACATACAGTTGTGTTCAAAATAATAGCAGTGTGTTTAAAAAGTGAGGCAAGATCAAAATCCTTATCATAGCTTTTATTTCCAAACACGCAAATGCATTGGGACATTGCACATTCAATTCCAAATCCAAATATGAAGAAACATTTGTCAAATGTTTCTTCATCTTTACAGAAAGTGAAGAAAGAGGAATATTAGACTGTTAAAAAAAATAGCAGTGTCTGCATTTTTCTTTACAACTCAAACATTTACTGTATCAACTGAAAAATGCATGAAGATTTAGCTTTCCTATGAATCACTGAACTAATATTTAGTTGTATAACCTCAGTTTCTGAGCATCTGTGTTGCAGGGAGCCGACCAACTTATGGCATTGAGGTCCAGGGATTGGGCTGGCCACTCCATAACGTTAATCTTGTTGGTCTGGAACCAAGATCTTGTTCGCTTACTGGTGTGTTTGGGGTCGTTGACTTGTTGGAACGCCCATTTCAAGGGCATTTCCTCTTCAGCATAAGGCAACATGACCTCTTCAAGTATTATAATGTATCCAAACTGATCCATGATCCCTGGTATGTGATAAATAGACCCGGCACCATAGTGTGAGAAACATCCCCATAACATGATGTCTGTGCCACCATGCTTCACTGTCTTCAAAGTGTACTGTGGCTTGAATAGGGGCGGCAGACAGTTTGTCAGATGACCCCCAAACACTGAATTCAAGTCACGGTACACTTTGAAGACGGTGAAGCATGGTGGCACAGACATCATGTTATGGGGATGTTTCTCATACTATGGTGTCGGGTCTATTTATCGCATACCAGGGATCATGGATCAGTTTGGATACATTAGAATGCTTGAAGAGGTCATGTTGCCTTATGCTGAAGAGGAAATGCCCTTGAAATGGGTGTTCCAACAAGTCAACGACCCCAAACACACCAGTAAGCGATCAAGATCTTGGTTCCAGACCAACAAGATTAACGTTATGGAGTGGCCAGCCCAATCCCTGGACCTCAATCCAATAGAAAATCTATGTAGTGACATCAAAAATGCTGTTTTTGAGGCAAAACCAAGAAATGCAGAGGAATTGTGGAATGTAGTCCAATCGTCCTGGGCTGAAACACCTATTCACAGGTGCCATAAGTTGGTCGGCTCCCTGCAACATAGATGCTCAGAAACAGAGGTTATACAACTAAATATTAGTTCAGTGATTCATAGGAAAGCTAAATCTTCATGCATTTTTCAGTTGATACAGTAAATGTTTGAGTTGTAAAGAAAAATGCAGACACTGATATTTTTTTGAACAGTCTAATATTCCTTTTTCTTCACTTTCTGTAAAGATGAAGAAACATTTGACAAATGTTTCTTCATATTTGGATTTGGAATTGAATGTGCAATGTCCCCAATGCATTTGCGTGTATGGAAATAAAAGCTATTATTAGGATTTTGATCTTTATTCAATTGTTTAAACACACTGCTATTATTTTGAACACAACTGTATATAAAACAAAATATCAAGTGATAGAGTGATAGAGTTATTTTCTCCTCCAGAGACAAAATATATTATATATTAAATATACAACTGTTTTCACTGGCTGTGTGGGACAAACAATGTCTTCATGTTTAAAATCTGTGGACATACCCTTTAATCAGCTCATAAATGTATCAATGTATGTATGCATTCATCCTTAAATTCCTATTGCTGCTTTTAAGTTGTGCACATGTTTTTAGACAGACAAGTCAATCTATGTCTTACCATTCTCTCCATCTCTTCCAGTGAAGCGTAGTATTTAGACCACCAATCCAGCTCCTCCTTCTCGGGCACATCCTCCTCCAGCTCATCCTTCTTCTTCATGAGCTTCTTCAGAGGAGACTGAGGAGGATAAGTGTTTGTTCAAATTTCTTTATTAGGATAACCCCTTGAGATGAAACCATCTCGTTTTCGAGGGGGTCCTTGCAAACAAAAAATACAATGAAAACATATTTTTAACATACAAAAATTAAAATATATAATAAAAATAACATAACACACACACACACACACACACACACACACACACACACACACACACAAACACACATGCGTATTAAGTGCTTGACATCAATCTTGCATAGTACTTTTCCGAGGAAAAAATTAATAAATGCATGGTAAAGTGATAACAATAAAGACAAAAAGTTAAGTAATACATTTCATTACAATACATGATTAGTAACATGAACAACTGTTTGTAAAGTGAGATGACAGAGCATTTTTAAACATGTGCAGAGATGGAATAGAGCGAATATTGACAGGCAGATTGTTCCAATCAGATGGAGCTTTGAACATACATGCTTTCTTAGCTATACTTTTGGTTACAAAAGGAACAGAAAAAAATAATTGTGAAGAGTGTCGAAGTTGGTAAGTGGAAGAGAAAGGAACCATCAGCTGTTTCAAATAATGAGGATAATTGAAATTAATAAATTTAAAAATAAATTGAAGCCAATGTTGTTGTCTTCTTGATGGGAGAGAAGGCCAATTCAGTGATTGATACATTGTGCAATGATGAGTAGAAAAAGAACAACCAAGGACAAAACGAGCTAATCTATTGTAAACAGTATTGTGTTGATCGTTTTAGCCCCTTATCTTTACAATCTGTATCAAATGTGTTAGAACAGTTTTGGTTTTATGACACAGTTTGTGATATTCATGGACAGGATATCCATGAGTAGTTGTGGTGGGGAGGGTATGAAGTTCAGTGTACTGAGGATCTAATAGCTGCTTTTTGCAGATGATATGGTCCTGATGGCATTATTGGTATTTGACCTTGGACACTCACTGCATAGGTGCACAGGCAAGTGTAAAGCGGATGACAATTGTTCTCAGCAGGAAACTAATGGATTCACCACTCTGGGTACAGAATGAGCCCTTTCCCCAATTTAAGGAGTTCAAGTACCTTCGGTCTTGTTTCCGAGTGAGGGGACAATGTTAAATTGTTCGAATAATCTGTGCAGCGGTATTGCACTCGCTTGCCCACACAGTTGTGACAAGTAGAGAGGTGAGCTGTAAAGGCCAGGACACACCGGTCCGACTCCCCGAAAATGGAGTCTGCCATTTCAGGCAGCTCCAGTCTGCCCGTCGCGGCCAAAAAAGTGCCAAGAACACACCCAGCCGACAACTGACTTTCCGTACGCTCTGCGCTTACGCGGGACGTAATGTCTCCATAACAGCAGGCGGCGCTAATCTGTATTGTGGCCCAAAAAAATACGGAAGCCGGAAATTATGGGACAGCTCTCTAGACCATAAACATAGATATAAATACGTATTTATATTTATGGACCATAAAGAGCACCATTTTTTGCAGAGTGTCGAGCATGGTGTCGAGCAGTCAACAAGCGTTGATGCATGTGAGTACTCACTGAACGAAACAAACAAACACATTAAAACAATGGCTAACTGTTGTTAGCTGTTTGTGCTACCCGCCTCATTTCCGGGCTTCACTGATTCGCTAGCCCTCCACCAATCAAATTGCTCCAACTGAAAGACTGTCCGCCGCCAAAAGAAGCCCGACGACCGACGTCACGGCACACACCAAACAGATTTGTGTCCCCGATCCTTCCAGACTCTCCGGCGGCGATTATCGGGCGGTGTGTCCTGGCCTTAAGGCAAAGCTCTCAATCTACCGGTCACTCTTCGTTCCTAATCTCAACTATGGTCATGAAGGCTTGGTAATGACTGAAATAACTAGATCACGGGTACAAGCAGACAAAATGGGTCTCTCAAGGTCTTCTCAAGAGGGTGGCTGACGTCTCTATTAAGGCCTTTGCTCACCAGACACGTCGCGAAAATGCGAATAATTTGGAATTTGAATTTTTGGCGAGTCTGGCTTTCGGAAGCGACGTCTTAGAAAAATCCGGGAATCGGGAAACTCGGAAAACTCTGTTCGAAAAACAAAAGCCACAATTTCACAAAGCTAAATTACATCACTGATATGGAAGCTTGTATTGACTCTACACAGTAAATTTTGAAGTGTTAAAATAACACTAAAAGAGTTAAATTTAACACCATTTCCGAGTGTATTTGGTCCCACTCAGAATTGGAGTTAAATTAACTCTCTTCAAAGTGTTAAAATTTTAGAGTTAAATTAACTCAAAATAGAGTTAAAAATACACTGTATAGTGTTATTTAAAGCCTTATAGAGTACTTTCTACACCCCGTCTTTTAACTACCGAAATTGACACCAACACTAGGAGGCATTCTACTCCAGCTGTTGTTATATTAACTCAGATAGAGTTAATGGAGTTTGACACTGCATATTTAACACTGGGGAATTTACTGTGTATATACGTTCCATAATTATTATTAACGGGCTAATTAATCGAACGGAAAAAAAAACATGCCCAGTGTGCGAAGGCCTTTGGAGTGAGGGTGAGAAGCTTAGTCATCCAGGAGACTCGGCGTAGAGCCGGTGCTCCTTTACGTAGAAAGGAGCCAGTAAGGATATCCACTGGATGCCTCCCTAGGGAGGTGTTCCAGGCACAACCTGCTGGGAGGAGGCCCCCCGGGGATGATTCAGGACCAGGTGGAAAGATTCAGTAGTCGTAGATGAGTGGGTGAAAATGAGTGATTTTATGTTTTATGTTTTTGACACAGAACAAAGAAGAGGAGATTAACATACGTACATTTAATAGCTTTAGGGGATTTTTGGGAATCTTTGACTGTCGAATTGACAGGCCGCTGAGTCCCATAGCATTCACTGATGTCACAGGGTTGATCTTCTTCGAATTCTGCCTCACTGGAGAGACATGAAAGAAATCAAGGTAACACTTCACAATAAGGGTACATTAATTAATGGTTGTGTGCGGTGAGAAAAACAGAAAGCTTGAAAAGCATAGCAAGACTTACTAAATGGCATAGGAAATGGTCGATCAAAATGTTCAGGATACATATACCTGTATGGCACATGTCTGATGTAATTTCTCTTACATACCCCTTGGTTTTGGCTCTTCCTCTTCCTCTTCTGGCTCCTCCCCAAGCTCGGGTGGTGCATAGTCCATTAGGCTCTGGACCGTGTGGGACCCGACCAGAGTGAGCCGACCAAATGCCCGCTGTTCCATCACGAACAATGTCAGAGGAGGATGGAGGTATGCCAGCTCTGGTAGCTTCTGATTGGGCCAAACACAGGAAGAAAGAATCAGGTAAACATGGGGATGTTAGCCATGTCTTTACTACATATGCAGGTAAAAGATACATCTGGTGTGTCCTCAAAATGACATTAAGTTAAAGATTGCTGAATGTCTTTAACCCAGATCTGTGAACCATAGGAGCCATAGCTTATAACTAAAACTGACCACATCCATGTAGCGGACCAACTCTTTGAAATTGGAGTGAGTCTTGTAGCTCTCCATTTCTTCAGACTCCAGTTGTCGTCCTGCACATTCCACCCTCACCTGGGGCCGATCTACCTCGAACAGCTGCACCCGCTTCAGCTCCCTGAGACCCCAGAACAGCACCTAAACACAAACGCAGAAAAACTAGACATAAGACCAGCTGATTGGGGACTGCTTGTGTAGTTTGCAACAAAAGTCGTGTCACCAACAACAAAAAACTCAGATTTTTGCAACAGTGGTTTATTCAAGGTTATGGGTTTGGTGTGTGTGTGAGACCTCAATCCTGAAAGTCTTCAGAACAGGTCGGACTCCATCAGGGATGATGTAACGATTATCTTCCTCACAGAGAATCAGCTTTTTAGGCTCCACACTGCTGGGGAGACTGGGCTGCACAGGGCGAAATTATTTTCTAGTTCAGTAACTTGGATTAATTCATGTCACTGTTTTTGTTTTGTGTTTTTTTTGGTAAAGGATAATTCCATATTATTTTAACTTTTTGGTAGCTTTGCCCATCATTTGTATTAGTTAAAATAAAATTGAAATCCATGTAAGTTGTGACATCACCATTAGTTATTTTGTAGAGGAAGGAAATTGATTAACAACAATGCTAAAATTACACCCGAATTGTAATAAACCAGACTTCCTTTAATTCTGAACTGTAAATTTTTACTATCTGTCCAAAGAATACATACAAATGGAGGGACAAAGTATTGTTTTAAGAAACATGAATTGATTTAAAAATTGACAGGTGCCACCTCTCCGAATGCAGTGTAGTCTAACTCGATGAGCTCAAAAGCGGCCAACAGCTCGCCAGCGCAGGCCCTTCCCATGTTGACATCAAAGAAACGGAGGCGGGGTTTCTGGTAGAACTGCTCCACAGTTTTAAGCTCCGGCTCAGCATAAGCCCGACCCAGAAACTTTGGACTGCCCTGCACAAGCACACACACTCTGGCTGTCATGACATCACTTACAAAAGAGACAGTTGCAGAATGTGCAGGATAATAATAAGAAAACATGAGTGCTACCATGGAGTCATAGCTGTAGATGTTGATGATGATTAGGGGTGGGTCTTGTTGGAGCTCCTCCTTCGTTCCTTCCAGCAGGACTCTGTCAAACAACAAACACTCACACCAGGCTGGAGAGAGCGTTTTAGACAGGGTCTGTACACATACACAGACACACAGAATAAGAATATGTATAAAAACGTGTGCATTTAAGGGATAAAGTACAATTCATTAGTCATTGTTTTGCTTTTAGTCGCAATTATTTGATATGACTGCAACCATTTTGTACTTTCATAAGATACCCCAATCAAGGAGCCAAGACAAGTAGGTGAAAAAAACATCATGCTTTTAAATATTTAAAATATAAATATCTACATATTTTTTTCATTGTTTGTTTGAGGTTTGACTGGTGCCCTTTTAATTACGTCATCTTGATGCATCCTCTTTGTCTGCAGTGGTTTAAAGGCACCTTCTCTTTAGCCAAGTCTAGGGTCTAAGGACTGATGGTGTTGTATGCTGTACAGACTTTATAGTCCCCTGAGGCATTTGCTATTTGTGATACAGGGCTACAAAAATAAAAATTGACATGATATGATACCTGATTGGAGTATTTATATAGGGGTAGTGGATTGAAACAGACGAAGATGAATTGTCAAAATGTGCACAATGTGCTCATTCAATGAATTAATAAAATATTACCAATTTACCAGTGGGACACTTGTACCTACCTTGGTGACTTGGCACTGTGTAGAAAAGATGACCTTAGCGAAGGGATCTGATAGGCCATCGTCATTAGCAGCCATCAGACCACGCCCCTGGTAAAGGTGACATCGCAGCTGGAAATACCTGCTGTCTGCAAAAAAGAGAGAAAGACAAAGGTCTATCTACCACTGAACAGGACAGCTGGACAGGACCCCCTAACTTCAATGTGTTCATTCCAACAACAGATGATAAGTCCTAAGGAATTATCTTGTGAAGAAGCCATGCCCTGTGTTAAAAGAGGTCAGCTGACTCACCCTGGCAGGACAGACTGCCAGGAAGCTTTTTCTGCCCCATCTGGGCCAGCCCCATCTGCTCCTCCTCCTCTTCATAGACCGGCTGAAACTCCTCTGGTAAGCAGGAGGTGGCATTTTTACTGTGCTTGACCAGACCGAGCCACAGGTAGATCTCTATCTTTGCAAAGATCTCACTTGCAGAACCTCCTGGAGACTGGAAAGACCGATGAGGCAGAACAGTGAGTGTCATCCATGACTTTTAAGACAGAACAGTGAGCATCAATAGCATTGTTTCCATCACCCTGCTTTTATGTGCATTTTGAAGTATTGCATTAGAAAAGGGGGAGATGGAAACACATTTGTCCAAAAAGTTCTGACATAGCTTACATTGAACACACGTGACTGATCAGCAACCGCATCATAATCTCTGCATAATGTCCGCATCTCCGGATAGCAGTTAACATGGAAACAAGTTCCTGCAGGCCTCTCTCCATGTTTGTTTTGTTTCCGGTTTGTAACATCTACTTATTCTACTTTAATTCTTACCAAACTAGTGTAGTTTGTCCACACCAACCACTTGATGGAAATACACCTAATTCACATTTATTTTTTTCCTTTTTGTGAACTTAAAAAACATTTGCTCCACATTTGGATGGAGACATGGCTATTGTTGACGTTTGAGACAGACCAACATCCAACAATGACTGTCTGTAGAAAAAGAACTGGGACATAGTTACTGATTTGAAGAGAATTACCAACAAGCACCATCAGTTATTTTAGAGACAGCAGTGTTAAGTAATACCTTCATATAGAGAGTGGTGATTCGCCCACAGTCCCGCCCTCTTTGCTCCTCCACCAATGAGAAGAAAATGGAGTGGGCAGGTATCCTGGCATAGGCCAATCGCTTGCTTCCACACATTAACCACAGAAACGCATCTGGGATGGTAGTCTGGGGCTAGAGAGAGGGAGGTATGAGAGAGGGGGTGTCAGACCTCACACAAATGGAACATAATGCCAACTTTGACGTATTTAATGGTGACTTCTGACCTCCTTAGCCAAATGGCGGACTTTCTTCAAGAGTTTCCTGCTATCAATCAACCGCTGTTTGGTCGTCCGCCTAGTCATCCTCCGCCTGGCCCTCACTGCCTGTCTGGCCAGCAGGATCTGGAGACAGTCGGACATTAAGTCAGACAGACACACTTATATGCATGTAATAGATGGTGACAAGAAGAACAAGTGAACATACTCACCAAATTCTTCTTTATTAACTCTCTCCTGCATCTGTCCAGGTTGTTGGGACGAGACTGAGACCTTCTGTCCGAGAAAGCACTAAACTGTCTACAGAAGGAAATACAGAGACAGGCATGGGGATCAGATCAAATCAAACTACGTCAATTTCTATAAATTTTTCAGAAAGAGACTGACTTGCAGGAGGCCAAAAGCTCCAACAGCACTTCCACCAAACGCTCCTTTGCATTACTCCTGTGCCTCCTTAGAAGATGTTCCACTTCATTAAGTCCAATCTCCTGAAAGAGGAGTGGGGAGAAGAGGAGAGCACGCCACAGTTTGCAGGCATTGTGTGTCACACATCATGTCATTTTCCTCTGTGAGTCAGTAAATGGAAATTAAAGGTATCTTGATTCTCACCAGCCTGTCAGCAATCTTGCTGAGACAGTTAGCCTGATACAGACGAAAACTGTGATCTTCGAACTGACTCCAGACAAACAGACAAGGCTTCAGTTTCGAGAAGGGGGGCTGTAGAGGAATACACTGGAAAGACCTGAGAAAGACAGGCAGACAGGTAGAAAAACACAGATGACAGCAAGAGGGCAGTGTTAATACTAAGTTATCGCCACCTTTTGGTAAATTGAAGATGGAGTCAGCAATTCTGTACAAATGTTGTTGTCAAAATCACCTTTTATCTCCTCATGATCCGCTATCTGTCCGTATTAAATCCTGTCCATTGTAAACAAATGGCTCTGGCCGTCCTACCACTGCTAGCAATAACGCTATCGATAAAGGATCCTGAGGAGATAGCCACTGATTTTGACAAATAGAGATTTTAACAACAACTTTTCTCCTGAATTAATGACCCCACTTTTAAAGCTACCATTGTGAAGGCAACTGTAAAGAAACCTTTTAAATGGGCAGCTTCGGTAGAAACAGAGGCAAAAGCTGTTGGAGCTAACAGGAAGTGATTTTACTAAACAAGACAACATTTTTCAAAAACTCAGGAAGTGGAAGTAGGGCTTAGCACTTTGGGGGAGGACCTGATTGGTGATATTGCTGGGCAAGGTGAGGTATGAACAATTTGAGGAGCCCTTAAGCCAAACTGACATGCATTTTGTGTTGAAGGGAGGGTGAACGACTTGGCGGAAATCATGACAATCTGTATGCCAGAACCCTATGGAGGGATGATTTAGTCCATCGATCCAGAGGCTGCTGGATAATGGGGATGGGGAGAAGGATGTTAAGGCTACCTTAACTTGGTGATCTGCTATCAGGACCCGCAGCTAAATTCAGATTCAGACAACTTTATTTATCCCAAAATGGGAACCAATAATTAAATCAAAGTAAACATATGTAAGGACATGGGACAAAATTAAGTATACAATACAATAAGAACTATATGTTATAACATCTGCCTGAAGGCATTAGAAATACATTTGCGTGGAGAATGTGGTCAGGTTGGCTGATCATTTAGAATAAATAAGAAGATGGATGGAATGGGTTGTGGTTCCACGTGTGGGTGCAGTCATTATTTACCTGTCATACTCGGTGGGCTGCGGTCTCCTTGCAGTAGACACGGATTTGTTCTCAGGTTCCGGACTCAGCAGCTCCTCTCGGTCCAGCTCCTCCTCTGACTCCAGAAGACCCTGCGACTCCTCATTTAGATCCTCCCTGCTCCTCCTCAGCTCCTCCTTGCTTTGGCTCTTCTTGGATCTCCCAACCCCCACCGCCTTACCATTATTTCCTGCCAGAAGCAGAACAGTTGATGGTGTATAGGGGTTTAGAAAAATCAAATTCTTCATCTGAACCCAATTCTTCATCTGTAACCAAAATGGTGTGGCTCAGCAGTGGTCAAAATTCAGTATGGGGTACTAATTCTGGTCAAAGCAGGCCCAAATGCTGATTTCTTAGAAACAATTTTCAGAAAATAGTAGTAGGCTATTAGCCTTATTTCACACAATTCACACACCCAACAGCGCCCATACTCAGGGCCCTGTTGGAAGATATAGTGTAAATGCCCTGTTTGACTGTGCTTATAAGAAGCTGCAGCACATGGTTATGTGTAATCGCTATTGTAATCTTGCTCTCAACGAAGGCGGTCGCATTTCTCTTCCCTCCCGACCCTTATCTTTTCCTGCTCTGCTCTCTGTCTTGTGCTGTCTCTGTCTATCCCTGAGCCTCTCTGTGCATATTCCTCCGAAAACCTAAATTATGGATCTGATCAACTGGGGTCTTTCTGCAACAGATCAAATTTTCTCAACGAGAAAAGGGGGCAAAGGAGGTCCTTGTCCTCATGGAATCTTTGCTGCTGGATACTGCTGGGACGCGTGGAAGAGGTGGAACCAGCTGTGTCTTGCAATACTCTCCACTGAGGATGCTGAATATATCTACACTATTGGGATTATGGTAACAGGGTTCCTGCTGTTTGGAGTTTGCGGGTTCCTGTTCTTCCGCAACGTTAGAATGGCGTTGGCAGCACATCAGGCCATTGAAAAGCTGCCCGTCTTTGAGGGCTTGTGCCGGGCTGTCAATGCACAGACTCAAGTATTAAGCGAGGTGTATCACAAGCTGGAAGTGATTCCTGGACTTATTAGAAAAGTGATGGCATCTGGGTGAATATGAGCAGACCGTAGACACTTGAAAGGCCACTGGATTTCGGCTATTTGGATTACGACCCAGTGACTCTAAGACAGGCTACATTCCAGCGCCTAGTCTCATTCTCAAAACAAATTAACTATCTCTCGTTTCGGCTCCCTGCACCGACCTTGGAGGTGCTATCTCTTCTCTCTCCTGGATGTTTATGCAGAAATAGGCTCTACTCCCCACACCCACCCCCCCTCCCGTGAACTCTATCTGTGGCTGGGCCTCGAGGTTGTCTGTTGACTCCCGTTGTGTCTGGACGGAGTTAGATAATCGGAACACACATACACACACACGTAGACACATAACACACATGACCCTGACCACTCAAGCCTTCTTGACTCTGTCCCCCTCTCCCTCCCACGTTGCAGATCGGATGCTGCGGGCGGGGCGCCTGCCGGCCGCTTACGCCCCCTAGTGCCTGGGCTGTGACACCTACCGTCCCATGAACCCTTAACCCATTCCTCTGTGCTTATCAACGTGTTCTATTTGTCTGTGGCGTTATCTTGTTGCTTATTATGCTAAGGTGGTTTTTGTACTAATCACACACTTCGCACCCATAAGGAGCAGAGTGTGAGAGTAGCATTTTTTTTAACCTGTCTTTCCCTGATGTTCTCTTTATCCTTCCTACTTTAAGGGGGCGCAGCGCACGCTAGACGACTCTTCAGTGTATCCCTCCTGTCCCCCATGTTTGTTTATTGTCACTCAATGTCTCTTGGTGGGGTATAACTGTAAACAAAATTTCGTTGTTTTGGTATAATGACAAATAAAGTATCTTGAATCTTGAATCTTGAATCTTGAATCTTGAATCTTGAGTACTAGAAGCAGCCCTAATACAAATGTTTCACCAAGCCAACAATTGACACATCCAGAACAAAGAACTGGTTACCTATGGAGAGTTCAAATGTCAACGGCTTGGTTCCTACAGACGGGTCCATCATTGTGATCTCAAACAGAGATGCAAACAACAGAAACTCGTCCCTCTCTCCTAGGTAACCCTGTGGATGAAAAAAAAATAAGTCAAACCTGAGACCTGCAGGACTTTTCTGTTGTCTACCTTGTGCAACTAATCTTTTGCAACCCATTGTTTCCACTGAGTGGTACAGTTTGATTTGCTACAGTATTGCATGCAGTTATTTGCATTTCCACTGTCAAACGTTGGGAAGGTTAACAAAATAACCATACTGTACCATAGCTATTTTGATCGCCCTTTCATTGGTGTACCAAACTTTCCCAAGGGGTTTTCAAGAAGATGGTGCTAAACACTGCAGTCCTTTGACAGGGGGATTAAATGGACTACCACAATACCCACCATGTGTAATCTTTTTGGCAAGAGTGAAGAACACGAACGTCCTCCATTGTTTCATTTTGTTTACTGTCACGTTTTTCCTCTTCATTGTATTTATTGGCGGCTTACACTGTGTCCTATGATGTCACGATACTTAAAGCTGGGGTGGAGGATTTGTGGAGAAAATTGCAGTTGGGATAGAGATTTGAATCCAAATACCTCAACCGAAAAGTGAAAGTGAATGAACAGTCCCAACAGCCAATAAGAACAGAGAATCGGAGCCTCGCTCTGATTGGTCAAAGTGTCAGCTCATGTTAACTTTGACCAATCAGAAATCATATACCCCAGCTTTAAGTGGCTGCTGCGGCTATCCATATCCAGCATATACCCTGGATAGCCTACTAAGTAAGTGTACTGTCAGCAGTGGAAACGCAAGCCAGATCTGACCCAACATCATTCGATATGAGGGTCACCCCTCAATGATCTCTAGGTTTATCATTCTGTAACAAACCAAACTAAACCTAAATGAAGCTTCTGTCTTGTGGGGTAATGTTTTGTCCTGCAACCTTTTGTTTGCCTTATATTATGTTTTCTTTTACTTTGGCAGATATTTAGAATTGTTTAAGATATTTTTGACACTGCTATGTAGATGATATTCAATTATATTTTTATAATTTTATAATTTTATCAAAATGCTGTCTTTTTTATTTGACTAACTAAATTCGATCATATAACGGATGGAAGATAATTTCCAACAATTCAATGTTGATAAACACAGAAGCTCCTCCTTCTGCCTCAGTTGGCACAAATAATGTATTGTCTTTCCTTACAATCATATTTTGAAGTACATGCATTTAAAACCAGGTTATTTGTGACGGCACTGACCTCAGGGAGGGGGTGTGTCTCCTCAACCTCCACGGTAACAGCCTCTGGTACCTCAACTCCTGCGTCTCCTGACTCTTCAGTCCCTCCCCCGGCACCTGGAGATGCTATGGCAACAAGTAAACAAACTGATTAAGAAACTACAAATACATGTAGAGTTCTCCAACAAAAAAGTCCCTAAAACTAGTCTGTGGTCCAGCCAATGTCAGTTTGAGGTGTAATATTATGATCAACACAAACATTGACTTTTTTTTCTCAAAGGATTGCTTTATTTATTTATTTATTTATTATTATTCTTCCGGACAATTACACACAATACATAATTTTCTCATTGCATATTCATACATATTACTTTGTGTTATCGTCCGAAGGGAAGCAGGAGAAGCCAAAGGCTTATCGGGTCCCGCCCCCACTAAATTACATTTATTATGCACTTTTTTAGTGGTCCTGAAATATTAGACATCACTGACAAATATTCATACTGTAGCAAATAATGATTTCAGCTCTTTTTATTTGAAAACAGATTTATTTTCTCTACAAAGCCACAGGCGTCCCCCTGCTAAACTAGTCTTTACATGTCTTGGACCAATCTCACTAGACACTCAGAAATTTAACTGATATACATATTTTCAGGAATATTCTATCTATGTTTTGGAGGTACTATATTACATTTTGGTGAACCACACAGTTTATCTACTAGAGGAAGATATAACTGTACAGCTAATCCTGCATCAGAACTGACACATTAAACTGGTTCTCCTTTCTTTTTTAAAAACATGATTAAAGCTATGAGCAATTCTGATTGATCACAACAACACTGGCGTCGTAAGCCTCCAATGATCGCATCGCACATGGATTGTATACGTCCTGCTGTACTACCAGGTTTTTTCTCAGCAGTAGAATCAATAACAGATATATTTTGTGGCCGCTTCTGAGCTCCTGTGTCAGTGCAAACGCTGCCATACTGAGAAATACAGACAGTTTTGTGGAGCTGATAGGCCTAATCAACTTTGTGTCGTCTGCTTTGGCAATGGTTTGAATGTAACAGACATTAATTTATATGAAAAAGTTATGCATGCTATAGCTTAAATGGATAGGACACTACACCCTCCTGTTTGAAGTGTAGTCATTTCTCCTGCTTCTCCTCAGTGAACTGACCTTCCTTCTTGTCCTTTTTGCTGCCTCTCTTTTTCCTCAGTCCCAGTTTCCCCAGCGCTCCTTTCACTTTTAACTTCAAGGACACACGAGAAATAGTCACATAAGAGTCAGAAAAATGAGATTCCACAAGGGGAAGAGTAAAGGTCACATCAGATTTCATTACATACTATTGTGTAGTTGCCAAGGTTACACCATCCTGACGACAATAAAACATGCAACGGGAAATAGGTGCTGGACAACTGATGCCTTGTCCTGGTTAAGAGATGGTTGTAACATACACTAGGATGTTTTGAGTGCTCATAAAGCTCAATTATTTTGTAAAACAGGAAGTTAAAAGTACCTTTCCCAAGACAGAGGACAGTGGATCTGTGTTGACGGCCGAGGGGGAGGTGTAAACCTCAACGGTGAGCGCGAGAAGGACTCGACCGCGGTAGAAGATTCCTTCACCGAGACCCTGGTTCAAAGCCTGAAGAATAGAAATGGTTAGTCCAGTCTAAAAAAGAGCACTACAAGGTAGGGTGACAACCAGCACAAATGTTTTTAAATATGGTTCAACCAATTAATACTGGGTCTGACTCCAGTACCAAAAGGTCTGGGAAGTAAAGGTATGGTTGGACGTTTTTTTGGGAATATGCCTACGTTTTGCTATCTCGATGAGAGTCAGATAAGAAGGTTGATACCACTTTGTAAAGTAAATCCAAGTGTACAGCCAGCCAGCTTGGCTTTGCATAAGAAGGAGTTAAAACAGAGGGAGGAATCTGTTTTTGTTAAATGTTGAACAGACTCATGAAAGCTGTCTCCCCCCGTGTCCAGTCTTGACATGTATTTATGTATTTTAATTACTACATAAAAATGTACCTGGTGGACATCTCCGAGGGTGGAGTTCTGTGGAGAACCGTACAAGTTTACCCAACATGGACCGAAGGTGGGGTTAAATCCTGCAGACAAACCGATATCTTCCTGTTACCATGAATTCTCAAATAAAAGTTTATGGCATTCAAATAAATAAAGGATGATCTACGTATGTGAAAAGGCTCGAAATGTAGCTTCAGAACAACTTAGACATGTAGGCCTTAACAAAAAAAACACAAACACTGTTTTCACTCACTGATGCAGTTTCTTCTATAACTGTATCATCTCAAAACTTCAAGCATCTTAAATGTTTCAAAATAAATCCTACCAGAAAATTAAGGAATTATTTTCATTGAAACACTAAAAGGCTTTTGATATAAAATATCTCACTGTGAGTTGTGGTATGTGTGTGGAATTAATTAGTAAAAAAAATTAATTGCAAATAAAGGCCTGTCTTGATATAACCATGTCAGATACAGACCTTATTTTCTCTGCGGGTGATGTTCGATGTACCATTGAAACAAGAAAGATTGTGTATTGAATCACTGGTCGTGTTTAAACTGTGGGTCATACCATTCCTGGTGTGATCAGAGATCTGCTGTAGGTCCAGGTAGTGCGTTGCCAGGGCAATGTCTCCCATCTTGGCGTCATCAAGGATCTGGACTACCAATCGCTGAGCCAGAGGAGGAAACTGCTCGATGAAGGAAATCTCCTCGTTCCAAACTGGATTGCTGGTGGTGTTTGCAACAGACGTCTCGCCCTGCGCGCACCCAAACACACAGAGTGATTAAAGAGGACCTATTATACTACTTTTCTGGTCTTAATTTCTTGTTTTACACTGCTATAGAGCAACCTGACACGAATCACATCACAAAAAACTATGTAGATTTTCGGGAAGCTCTTTCTCTTATTTTGGCGATCCAGCACTTCCTGTCAACACTTGAGTGTGTGTGCTTCGGCAATCTCCGCTCCCTCCGCCTGTGCATCGGCCATCTCCGCTACCCTCCCCCCCTCTTGCAAACCCCACTCCGTTGTGATTGGTTACCTTCCTTCCGGAACACTTTCAGTGGCGGGAAGCGCGAGCATGGACCTATAAGGGCGCGAGGCAGACGCGAACAGGGAAGTGACAGCATTACCATACATGGAAACATCCGCGTGGTCACGTCACAAATTTTTATGCGACGTCACGAATTATGAAAGGGTAGACCGCTTTGAAGACGTGACTTCTCGACTGGCTAGAATAGTGTTTAGTGCTCTGCACAGACACCCCAGACGGTCAGCAGGGAATACGTCGAAATGCATGTAAGTCATTATTTGATAATTTAGTATGGTTAAGCATGACTATGAATCATCATAACAACGTTTATAGGTCATAAAAGTCAAAAAGCATCATAGGTCCTCTTTAAAGGATTTCAATTGTATATAAAAAGATGCAGAAGTAGCACTTTGAGTTTGAATGTTTTAAGAACATTTGCTGTTTATACTTTTGGATGCAGGACTTGTTATTAAAATGTAGTAAAATTGAGTCATTCTACAATGTGATTTTGTGTCTTGAGTTCTTGGAACTTATTCCACCACTGCCAAAAATTTCCCCAAAAGTTCATGTCCAATCAGACACTCTGAACCCACAAGGACAGCAGGGACTTTTTTGGTACCTGGAGCTACCGTTATGTGATTCCTTCTTTTGACATGCATTTTAAGTTCCTTACAAGATTCTTGGAGTGGGCCGCTAACCCCTGGAGGAGAGTTACCTGTTGTCCAGCGAAGGTCACTTTTACGTAGGGATCAATAAAAACCGTCCGGTCTGTGGCCTTTGACATTTTGCCCAAAAGGCCTGACTCCATAGTGGGGAGACCTTCTGCCTTGTAGACCCGAACCCTGAACCGAGCCCACGGACGCTCAGTGGGCATACCACGAGGAAGCAGCAGGTTCCTGCAAGAAAAACACATCGTCAAAACCTAGAGCCAGTGTTATGCAAAGTTATGCCTGTACCTTCAGAAATACACCTCTGCCAAATATCGCTTTAAGACTGTGACTTTATTTCTGGAGATCTATGAAACATATGTTCACCTGCTTATAATTTGGGTCATTTTGCCTTGACAGCATTCATTTCAAACAATGAATAAAGACCCAAGCTGAAATCCAGGAGGTTACAATACTCCATAATAATAATGCATGCACCCCTTAACACTCAGTAATGAAACAAGTAAATGTCTTCAGGAACTAAAGGCTTAAGATAATTTATCATCACATTACGATGTCCTTGATATGTTGTTACTGACTTTTCTAAGTCTTCACTGGCCCGGGCTGAGGGGGCTGATGGCATGCTCAGGGCGTCTCCCTTCATCAGTACACTGAGACTGGCTTTGACGTAACCTTTGATCCCTGACCTGGTGTCTGCAGAGTCGGTAAGAGGGGCCCACTTCTGGTAGAAGCGGTGATCTGGAAATGCAGAGAGGTCAGAGAGTACATTGGTGGAAGAAGCATTCATTCAAAATATTTTACTTGTGCAAAAGTAGCTAATCTACTGTGTAAAGCGGTGAATCAATCCTGCATACAAAAATTACTAAAGTAATATAGCACATACATTTATATAGTATCATGTATATAGTACATGTCTCAAATCTCATTTGTACTTGAAGTGACTACGAGGAACTTTCAGTTTGTGTTGATTCTAGTTGCCCCTTTGGCCGTGGTAGTGTTTTTACGAAACCAACAAGACAAGCTATAAAAGCCACTTAGGGGAAGGAATGGAGGGCTTGGAGTTCAACATGTGTAATTTAGAAATTAAAATTCGGAAAAGTAGGAAATTGGAATCATTTCCTCCAATGTTAGGGTCTTTTGCAGCGCATTCCAGTAGTGGGTAACAGCGGATTGAAATGATTGGCAGGTGTTTGTACTTAAGAAGGCTACTGTTTGAACATGCTGCATTGTGAGCAGGACTGGTACCTGGCTGGTTGTACACAGTGGATATGTCAATCTTGAAGCTACCAATGTGGGTCAGGAGAAAGGCCAGAGTCCGCCTGTGGAAAACCTGAAAGGGGTAGAGGGTAACATTACAAGTGGCTAAGCCCAGGTTTCTCACCATGGCAACAACATTGGAACAAGAAGTAAAAGAAAGACTTTATAGGGAAACCGACCTTTATCTCTATGACTTTATCAAAGAGGGTCTGTTGATGCTCCTGGAACTCAAATTGGAAGTTCTGAAAAAGGAGAAAAAGAAAGTAAACAACTCCACTCTACTGCATTCTTCTTTACTCTACTCTAATTCTACTTCATTGTATTCTACTGTGCGTTGTAACATAATGCATTCTAATGCACTCTACTGCACTATTGTATTCTTCTATACTTTACTGTTTTCTACTGTACTCCTCTCTGCTGTACCTCATTGTAATAAGGGCAGTTGGTGGATTTCTGTGTCGCTGTGTGTTTTTTCTGATTTCCCACCCTGACGAAAACGGCTGGGCTGATGTTCACTCCAGACAGTTTCTGAGCCTCCAAAATGTTCACATTAACCTATGCGCACACACGCACTCATACACACATTCACACACACACACGCACACACACACACACACACACACACACACACACACACACACACACCTTCCTTAGCCTTTTGACACTTAAATATTGAACCAGATAAATGGTCTAAAAAGGATGAATGAATTTACCTGAAAGCTCTGGACTCTGGCCGTCGCTGCAGCAACATTTCTGGACATTGGCCTGCAACGACTACACACACACACACACACACACACACACACACACACACACACGCACACACACACACACACACACCCACACGAAGTGAGGTGCAGGAAATATTCACAGATATTGGAGCCACTCACCTTTTCCAAAGTGTAAATATAGTGAATATAGTGTCCGCTAAGGAAACTCTTTCCAACACGTATCAAGATAAATGATCACAGGACATTTTATTTAAACCAAAATTGAGGACTTATGCTACGATTAAGAACTATTACAGGAAGGAGAAATATGTGTGTGCTCCTTTATCTAAAAAGCAAAGATCACTGTGCGCCCAGCTACGCTCTGGAATCTTGCCCCTGCACCTGGAGACAGGACGTTACCGCGGGGTCCCAGAGGAGGAAAGACTCTGCGATTATTGTACCATTGATGTGGAGAACGAGTTTCATTTTCTGTTTTATTGCCCTCTGTACCATGGGTTGCGTCAGAGATTGTTCGATCAGTGTAGTGATGTTGATTTCATGTGGATGAATGATGCAGACAGGCTAAAGTGGCTCTTTGACTTTAAGGTATTTGCCCTTGCTGGCTATCTGGAGAAGGCCTGGGCCAAGAGAACAAAAAACACTTATAAATGAGATCTTTATGTTTGCTTTTCTTTTCTTTTCTTTTGTTTGCGTCTGTTTCCTTGTTGTCCTACTGTGAAATGTGATCACCATTTACAGGAAGTGAATGTTATCATTTGAATTTAATACAGTTGTTAGTGTTTTATAATCCCGAAGGGGATGAGTCCTTGTTTGGACATGACACAATAATAAAAATTAATTAATTAATTAATTCATTCATTCATTCACACACACACACACATACACACAAACATACACCCACACGCACGCACACCAGACACTTACGCAAAGTAGTTGACAGCAAATCATTTTTACAACAAAAGGGTTAATTGACAGAACTCAGGTAAACGGAGAGTCAGATATTTAAGGTAACCGGACCTCAGCAGAGGAGTGAATATGATGGCGTCCAAGTCCATCTGGTCATCATCATCATAATCACCATCGTCATCATAGTCGTCTTCATCGTCATCCCCAGTCTGGACCAGGCTCCGGCCCAGAATCCGAGCCTCTCTCTCCTCGTGACCTGGGCGAAAGACAGTCAGCTGGCTGACAGAGAGAGAGAGAGAAAATAAAAATATAAATTATACATTTCTACCTTTTGGTTTAAAATCTTTAATCAAAGGAAAACACAGATGATATGCAGGTTGGATATAAATGGCTTATAACGCAAAATGCTATTTTTTTTAGTACTCCCATGTAAATGATTGAATCTGCTGTGGTGTTAAATGTGTATATTCCGTTCAACATCAAACAAAAAAAGAGATAACATTTATTCTCTTGAGAGAAAAGTCAGAAATCTGTGAGTGGAAGAATTGAAATGCAGTTAATTTCAAGATTTTCTAATCAGAAAAAACAAACACATTCTCATTCTCATTCTTGTCTTTGGGAAAAGAAACTGCATCACTTATAGAAGGGAAATCATGCTGCTGAGGGACACGTTTGAAAGCTCTAAAAAAAGGTATGTAAAACTTGATTTTACCAAAGTGATGCGAACCCAAGTCAGATTGTTTCTATAATAATTATGTTTATCGGTTCACAGATTTTTCAGTACCAGTGTCAAGTATTGTTTAGGTTAGGAGAATCGATGTGAGTTGTGTACATTTCTCACCTCTCAGGATCATCAAATCCGTCATTCCTGATGACTAGAGCTGATCTGAGGATGAAGAAATGAAGAGAAAAATAGAATTTGTTCAGTCTGCTTGTCTGGAGATATGCACTCACTGTCAATCTAGCTTGAAGTTGTCCTTATAGTAAATAACAACAGGAATTGATTTCTGTATTACAATTATAGAATATTTACACGGATAAATATAACATTTGGAAATGTTTTCAAAAAAATATAAAATACGTATCTATCGAAGCAAACTTCTGATTTCCATTTATTTTTGTTTATACGTAAACATAACAGCTATGTTATAAAATAAACAATTTCATGTGAAATAATGTCAGTCTTTCCTCAAAGAAAATATTACGTAATTTGTGTGAAATAACTCAAATTATTCAAACTGTAAAGATTAAAAGTTTGGAATTTGAGTATTGGGGTTTGATGCTAGTGTTTATACTCTTGAGTATGTTCTGAGTGACAATATATGTTATCTCAATGAGGATGGTTCATAGTGTTTGCTGCACTAAGCCGTTTTTGCAGGTGAAGTGAACTGTTCAGCTCCAGTGACTGTTGGTAGTGCAGACTGTAGTTAGAGTTTTGCACATTGAGCTACAGTTGTGCCCACTGTGGGTTAGCAATCGGAAAAAAACTGTAAGTATGAATAACTAGGTAATGTATGAACATCAGAGGAAAAACAAGACTGTTCCATGAACATTTGAGAGATTGTTGCTGTCCAGCGTGGACATGTATTTACTCATCCTTGTCTTCGACTTTCAGGAAGTCATGTCCCTCCCAGCCTCCTGCCGTTCCCTCAACGGGGTGATACCGAACATCCAACTCTATGTACATCTGCAAAGGGAAAGACAGTTATATCAGCCAACACAACAATCTGTGTGTGTGTGTGTGTGTGTGTGTGTGTGTGTGTGTGTGTGTGTGTGTGTGTGTGTGTGTGTGTGTGTGTGTGTGTGTGTGTGTGTGTGTGTGTGTGTGTGTATGTGTGTGTGTGTGTGTGTGTGTGTGTGTGTGTATGTGTGTGTGTGTGTGTGTGTGTGTGTGTGTGTGTGTTTGTGTGTGTGAGCCCGTGCATGCGTGCGTGTGCGTGTGTGTGTGTCCTTACATCTGTCAGGCTGTAGTTGGCATCAGTGAGTGGTTCCCGTAGCAAGAGCCTTCCCGAGGTAACAACATGCTGGAGACTGACGACCAACTTACCGAGCAGTCTGCACACAAACACACACAGTTTTTAGTATAAAACAAAATGTGTGTGTGTGTGTGTGTGTGTGTGTGTGTGTGTGTGTGTGTGTGTGTGTGTGTGTGTGTGTGTGTGTGTGTGTGTGTGTGTGTGTGTGTGTGTGTGTGTGTGTGTGTGTGTGTGTTACCTGTTGGAGAAAACTTTACTGCAGTTGTAAACGCTGACGGTCAAAACTTCTTCTTTGATCACTTTACCATAGTGAGGCCAACGGAAATGCTGCAAACACACACACACAAACACACATGGTACTTCATTTTTCTAATTGCTAATTTTTGTTCTGAAGTCCATTGAAAGAAAACACAAAAACTCAAAATAGTCCACTGTAATTCCTACTTTAGATGGGAAAAGTGATCTGTGTTTTCTGAGCTTTCAGCCACATAATTAAAGCCTTTATTAGGAATTAGAGGCCACACAACCTAGATAACTTTAACACATGATCAAATCAGTTTTTATCTAAATAGCCCAATATCCCAAACAGCCATTTGCCTCAGTGGACTTTCCAATACACAGGCCTACACAATATAATACAGCTTGTCCTGTAAGATGGCCTCTATGATTGTTTTACACTGTGTTTGAAGAGCCCTACTAACCTCCTCCCTCCTACATACTCAACATGTATATACTACATACTGTCTACTTAACGATTGATTGTGTATCCGAGGTTCGTCGGACCGTATACATTGAAGTATACAGAAGCAATAAAGAATTTAGTAAAAAATTCTGTGTGTGGGGTGGTTGAGTAAAAAAGGTCACCTATCAATCCGTACACAAATCTTCCTGGAAGTAAGTACTCACCCAGGCATTTCTCACAAACTTGCATACACAACCATAACATACTCAAATTGACATCAAAATTAGTACGAGTAGGACGTTAATTCGGCTTTTCGAACACAGTCTTAATCAATGGGTGAGTTCCAATACGCATACTTCCCTACTTTTAAGCAAAGATTTTAAGATGTCTCAATACATCATGTCAAATGCAGTAAGCTGAAAGTATGTGTATGCGCTGTTACATCCTCTAGCATTTTTTGCTGTGGAAACCAGCATGGTCAATAAACTTAGATTTTTATTCTGATGTGGAATTTAACTGAAGTCAAAGAAAACACACACACACACAATCAGGCTTTCTGCTAATGTCTCTCTTATTGAGAAAATCTCAAACTGTAGAAGGAAGGAAGAGACAGGGGAAAATGAAAATGAAGACAGGTTGTTGGAGGGAGAAGAGTGGCAGTGAGTGTGGATGTGTGGAGGAAGACCTAGAAGACATAGAGCTGTAATGTCTAATGAAATACAGTAAGGGTTACACTGATAGACCCTGTTGTGAATCATGGTGTCTCATTGAAAGAGGCAGGTTGAGGGTGCAACCCAATCTGCAAAAAATCTAAAGTTGCATCTGTAATACGAATTTTCCAGCAAACAAACAGCTTAGTGTTGCATCCTTACAGTAAATGACAACATTACAGGAATTGATTTCTGTATTACAGTTATAGAATATTTACACAGATAAATACTGCATTTGGAAATGTTTTCAATAAAATATACATAATCTAATGTGTATCTATTGAAGCAAACTTCTGATTTTAATTTATTTTTGTTTTCCTACAAAAACTGTTATGTTATAAAATAAACAATTTCATGTAAAAGAATTTCACCCTTTCACCAAAGAAAATATTACGTAATTTGTGTGAAATGACTCAAATTATTCCAACTGTAAAGATTAAAAGTTTGTAATTTGTGTATTGGGGTTTGATGCTAGTGTTTGTACTCTGAGCATGTTCTGAGTGACAGTGTGTGTTATCTCAATGAGGCTGGTTCATAGTGTTTGCTGCACTGAACCTGTTTTGCAGGTGAAGTGAACTGTTCAGCTCCAATGACTGTTGGTAGTGCAGACTGTAGTTAGAGTGCCCACTGTGGGTTAGCGATCGAAAAAAAACTGTAATCATGTTTTAGGTTGTTAGGTTTGGGCACACACATACTCATACACACACACACCTGGTCACACCTAAAGAACAAACACCAGCCCGACCCTGAGGCTAAGACAAGTAGGCTACTGTATTTACATTACATGTAGCTGACGTGTCTGCAGTGGTTCTGTCAACAAACAGTTGGTAATGTAATGAAGTGGGTGGAGGCTTTTTTTTAATCACTTAATTAAGTTTGTTTTCAGCTGAACCTCAAACTCAGAAACACAGACCCTGCGTTCCGAATCGCATACTTTCTACTATATAGTATGTAGAAAAAAGATGTACACTAAGAAGGTGTCTTGTTTTGGACTGTTCATAGTGTTTGCTTCACTGAGCCTATTTTGCAGGTGAAGTGAACTGTTCAGCTCCAGTGAATGTTAGTAGTGCAGACTGTAGTTAGAGTTGTGCACATTGAGCTACAGTTGTGCCCACTGTGGATTAGCAATCGAAAAAAAATTTAAGATGCATCCTCTGGGGCAACCTGGTATCACGCCGAGGCGCGAGATACACACGCATGGACCGGCGTGTAACTCAGTTACACGCGCACCTCCCGCCGTCAAAATGAATGGAGGAATAGTCTAAATGAACGGAGGAATAGCACCAACAGGGGCCGACATGTTGTCCCAGGAATAGCACCACATGTTCCCCCAGCATTTCAATACTATCTAGCTGCAGCCCCCTCGGTGGTTAGGTTTAGGGTAAGGGGACAGGGAGAGGTTATAATATAGACAAAAACAACCGCGGCCGCCATTTTGACTACGGGCGGCCGCGACAGCGGCCGCCATTTTGACCACGGAGGTGCGCGCGTAACTCACACGCCCTGCTCAGGCAGGGCGCGTGAGTTACACGCCGGTCCATGCGTGTGTATCTCGCGCCTCGGCGTGAGATCGGGTTGTCTGGGGACCATGATTGTAGGCTACACAGTGTCACAGCAATCAATTGAATACACTTTAAAAATTAAAAAGTTAGGAAAACTCAAATTATTAAAGCAACTATCTTCACAAGATTTTTGAGTTTTTAGGTCAACTACATTTTTTTTCGATTGCTAAAGCACAGTGGGCACAACTGAAACCACATGTGCACAACTCTTAACACAGTGTTCATCGCTAAAACCCATCTGTGCAAATCAGTTAATTTCACCTCCAAAAGTCAATCACAGCAACAAAACTCTTCATACATGTCTCAAAACAAGCTCACTGATGCAAAACACTGGCAACATGTTTCAATGAAAAACACACATTGACACACACAACACACAGACCACAAAATTCTAACAACAAGCAGCAAAATATAAAAGATGAACTTTTGATATTTAAAATCTTTGAAGTATAAATGATCTGAGTGATTTCAAATAAAACACTTTCATTAGAAAATACAGAAAGAGTAACATATTTTCATTTGACCATACCATATTGTTGAGGTAAAACAAGAGTGAATGAAAACAGAGCAATTTGATTCAGTATCTCATGGCGTAACAATGAGTCCAACCTGACTTGCTACACAGTAGCTCCATAACTAGGACATTTGGACTAGACAACAGGCAATATTTTTCCACTTGATAGTCAGAGAATGGCATTGCATGTGCTTTTTGAAGCTTTTCTATTTTTATTTTCATGTGTCTAGATCAGGGGTCTCCAACCTTTTTTCAACTGAGAGCTACTTTGAAAAAATTAAAGTGGCCAAGAGCTACGTATCAAATCGCTTATATTTATTTACATAGCACACATCAAATGAATTAAGCTTCTGTTTGTACATGTGTGAAATTGCAATACCCAATGCTTATCATAAATAATTTTCCATCAAAGGTCCAAGGTCCAACACATTACTTTACAGTTTTTGTGGGCCACATATCACTGAAAATTGACATCAATGTCTATACTACACTTGTTATTGTGACGCAACAGTGTTTCCCCCAGGAAATGTCTTAGTCAAGGTGGTCACCACACAGGTGTGGAGGAGGCGCGGCGCAACGCGGCGCGCCAAAAATTTTGGGGGTATTTTGCTCAAAGATGCCAATACGCACTACAGAAATAAACAACTGCTTATTTGAATAAAACAGACAACTGACCTTACACTTGTACATTTTTAAAGTTCCTTTTTAGATAGGGGCTGTTGTGAGATTATTGTGGACAATTAGGCCTACTGTGATGCGATAGCTTATAATTCATTAATGGTTATTATTAGCCTACTTGCTTGATTTCTTTTTAAATACAGAGGTTATTGGTCGTTTTGGAACATGTATTTCCCAATTTAAAACATAAGAATAAAGCAGCATTGAACATTCAGAAAATAAATCTTCTTATCCTACAGTAGCATGCTGTTTTACAAATAACTCAATAGTTGAAATAATAAATACAATGTCTTTTCCCCTTAAAATTATTAAATACATTTATGCAAAGGTCAAAGACATTGCATGCCGTAGTCATGCATGGCCGCATGCAGAGCAGCACACACACCAGCTGATAGAGAAACGCTTTGAGACACATGAACATTTATTTACCGCAAATTGCAAGTTTTGACCATGGGAAGAGGTGCATTTACCGTCATCAGATTTTTAACTTGTAAAAAAAATATATATATATATAATATATATATATATATATTTTTTTTTTAACAAGTCGGTCAACCTATCAGGCGAGCTACTGAAAGCCCGCCCGCGAGCTACCGGTAGCTCGCGATCGACCTGTTGGAGACCCCTGGTCTAGATGAACTTTACAGTAGGCTAGTATATCAATATTTCAAAAAGTCTGTAAGATATTTTTAAATTCAAAAACCTTACAAAGTTCTAAAGACATCTGTGTTTTGCATAAAGCACATCCACGTGCTGTTGCTGCTTTGAAAGAGTAATTCAAATGGTGCTTGTGTGTATCATCTTGATGCTAAAACTGTTTTGAAAAGGGATTGTTAGGTTTGGTTTCAAGAGTTTCCTTTTTCCAGGGCTGTAATACATACGAAAAACAAAAAAACTAAATGTAATAGAGTCTAATCTCTCATACAGAGTGGGTGAATACTGTAAGGTCCTCCCTATCTTTAGCATTGAGCCTCACATTTTACAGTGATAAACATTGTATCTTATGTGTATTTTCTTTTTCTCTGTATGGAGGTATGTTTAGGGCAGCAAACTGAGATTCAGTGGAATGCCACATTATCCCTGACAACTACAAAAACAGGAGAGTTTCCTGCCCTTCGATTTCTATCCTGGCTGTAAAAAGAATAATTATAATATTTTATTTTCAAGTTTTGTGCTTTTAGCTGAAATTCAATGAGCAATTTATTTTACATATTAGTCATATTCTTGGTAATATTCTTCCACAATTTCAATAAGGTAAATGTAGAATCAAATATTTTGTTTTGAATGTGTTCCTGAGAGTTTTGAAAACAGTGCCTTAGCAATTGAAAATTTTGCCAGAAATACACAGTGTTTTGCAGGTTGTTGTTTATGAATGAGAGAAGAGCTCTGACAGCATTTTTTGTGAAATGAATGAAAAATGAAACACAGTTTGGAACACATGGACTTCTGTAGTGCACACTGTGTTAAGAGTTTTGCACATGTGGTTTTAGTTGTGCCCACTGTGCTTTAGCAATCGAAAAAAACTGTAAAACTGTTAAGTTTCAAGTCTTGATTTCCACATACAAATACTTTATAAAAATGAAAAGTTGTGCCAACTTATTATTTTTTATTAAGAAACATTTTCAACACTGTTTAATGTTTGATGAATAAACATGTTGACCGACTTGGTTTTTATGTTATCGGTATGGCACAGAATAAGTTGACACAACTTATAGAGGCAATCCAAAATTCCTTAATAGTAGTGTGTGTGTGTATGTGTGTGTGTGTGTGTGTGTGTGTGTGTGTGTGTGTGTGTGTGTGTGTGTGTGTGTGTGTGTGTGTGTGTGTGTGTGTGTGTGTGTGTGTGTGTGTGTGTGTGTGTGTGTGTGTGTGTGTGTGTGTGTGTGTGTGTGTGTGTCTGAGTCTGAGTGTGTCTGTGTGTGTGTTCGTCTGTAGAAGGAGTGGCTGTGTGTGTGCTCTGTAGGAGTGGTACAGTTTCCTATCAGCTCCATTAAAATAGTTTAGATCTAACCGACAAAGAGCTTCAGCTACCTGCTGTACCACACACACACAAACACACATTTGTCATGTGATTTTAAATCCCAGCATCTTCACAGACACTTTTAATTGGACTGACCAGTCTGTAATCATGAGGAAATATCACAGATCTACTCTGAGCACCACCTGTGAAAAACTTTATCTGCATGGTATCCATGGAGAGAAGTTTTTTTTCCTCCCATTCACTTCAATACAACCAGAGTCTTATGACATCAGTATCGATTGAGCTATAAAGATGACATCATCGCCCTGCTCTGTGCACTGACCTCGTTGAAGATCGCGAGGTTCTCACACTGCAGGGCTCTGGTTTTATGGGTGAAACCTAGGTGCCAGACAGACAAAAACATTAGTTTATGCAGTAGCAATACCAGCAATATCACTGTGTAACTATATTCTGAAATGTTACGATAAAGTAAAAAAGTTTAGGACAAAAATAAAGTTAAAGTAAAATAGGGATAATGGGAATTATTTACATATACATTATTCCCAGAGGATCAATACAGTCTAATTGATGTAACAATACCAACATATAAATGGTGGTAGTGTTTTATGATATTTGTGAGTTAACTAATGTTATCAGATAAATGAAGTGACGTATAAAATACAAAATATAGCTAAATGTGGTGAAGTACAAGTATGAAGAAGCATGAAACTGAAAATACTCAAGTACTTCTAAATTTGTACTTAAGTACAGAAATTTAGTAAATGTTTCAGTGACTTTCTACCACTCCATCGTTGTTACATAAGTTTCCTAACACTGCTTTCAAGTAGTATCCAGAGTAACTTGAATAATTCACCACCAGGGGAATTTAATTAAAAGACACTATGAAGCTATTGTTGTTCAACAATTATTATAACTGAACACTACAGATTGTCATCACATATCAAAAATGTATTCTTCTTGATGAAACTGAATATCAGCATATGACATTGTCAATTTATATATTATGCATTATGTATTTTTATCGACATGTTTACGAGATAATTTTATGTGCAATTAGCAATTTCGACTTCAATATCATGTTAAATATTATGGTCACTGTCAGGGGCAATACTAGTACTTTAATTGGTGCACTATGACTTGTCACCATCACAAGCTATCTTCTTACTGTGAAGTAGGGGTGTGCGGAGACGTCATTATCTGTATCTGTATCTGTATCTGTTCAACCAACAAAATTATCTGTATCTGTATCCGGATACACAACAAGAAGTGGGCGTGGCGTATACCGGAAGTTTCTTTTACATTAGCCTACATTAAAGGAATTCACACCCAAATAGATTTTCTAAACTAATATTCATTGTCAATGCAATTGTTGTCCCTTCAAAGCATCACATTGATGTAATGTTGACATATAAGTCAAAAAGTCAGATATATTTCTACCTTTTCATCTCTCTCTCTCTCTCTCTCTCTCTCTTCTTTGTTCTCAGAATACGAAGAAATTCAGGGAACGAAAATATTGATAAATAACAGCCCAAATCTGTGCATAGGCTACTCACTGTTAGTAAATGAGGGCCAGTGTTTTAGCCTACTTTTAACTTAACTGGGGGAAATACAGCTGTATTTCATGATTATTTTTTATCTCTATCTCTCCCCCTCCCTCTTTTTTTACTTTTGTTTTACTAAACTAAGGTTTAGGAACAATATATGTATTATCGTGTTAATCTCATAAACCCTAAATAATATGTTAGCCTTTCCACAAAGCCACATGTGATTTTAATGTGTCAAGTTTGCAGTTTCCGATTTTATTGTATAGGTCCTGAAGTAGGCCTCGCCGTATACGCATTGATTGACAGCTGAAAAAGTACAGGTCCTAAACATCAGTTTGATGGAAACGTTGTGGTGTTTGAAAGAGTTTAAGCAGTAGGCCTAGTGAATGTAAATACATCGGGGAAGGGCTGACGGTGACTCGGGGTGCAGCATATTCCATCGGTTCGTCTCTTCTCCGCCACGGCAGCGGAGGAAACTCACATAAAAACGGCAGCGAATGCGACAGGTAGAACCCTCTATTCAAGGGAAAGAGCGAACGCGCTGCGTTTATCAGTGGATAAAAAGAGAGAGACCGCGGGTCACGGGACGCGCCCGGTCCTCTCATGTCCACCGCAGAACAGCTGTTAGTGTCATTCTACCTGTTGTGTCATTCAGGCGGAACGCGCTGCGTCAATTAGGCGCATAATATATATTAAAAAAAATCCCCGAATAATAACGGGACTATTCGGAAAGTATCCGTATCCGTATCTAACTCATTATCCGTGCTTATCCGAATACATATTCGGATTCGGGCTCATCCCTACTGTGAAGCACTGCTTCTTTGCAAATTGTCATTTTACAACACTTAGCTTATATTATGTTTCACTTATTTTGTATTCTTTGTTCTGTTTCTGTAATTTTTGAGCAACCTGGAAAAATTATTCCTTACATTTCTTATTTTATCTTATCTCAAACCTTTTATCAGACAGATGTCGTATAATGTGTCCTACTAACTCAAGTTAACTGCTTTATTAAATGAATCACTCTGAATGTAACTATAATACAGTATGTTTGGTCCTGTAAATATTTGTTTATTATGTGGAAATTAATTCAAACTAACAAAGATATTAGCTCAACGGAGGCTTACTAATAAGATTCATGTGAGGTCGTCTTCAACCAAGCCCATCCGAGTGATCCTGTTCTGTTATTTGTCAAATCGAGGGAATATCGACCAACGAAAATGACTTTTTAGCATAAAATTCCTTCCCCAGTATTTACTAGCTGAGCCAACAGTTGATGGACAGTCAGTCATTCAAACATCAGTCAGTTAATACAAACAACACGTCTTAGCTGTTTCACGTGTTATTGAAAGCAGTAAAAAAAAAACTCATTCACTCACTTTATTTAAGCACTTAAGCTTTTACTTTCTATTTCATGTTACTGTACACCTCTCCTCAACTGGGATCTGTCTTACAACTGTACATATTGGCCTATGTGGTTTCTTTTCAGATTAAACAAAACAAACATCACATCTTGGAAACAAATTAATCTACTTAACAGGATATAAAGTGGTTAAAATTTGTTTAACACAGAAAAATTACAACATTAAAATGTTAATTACTTATTTATGTGCCAATGTGGTATATGCGAAAAGAGACATTTCAATGTAGCCTTGTGTTAATTGACAAAAAAAGCAATTTAACATAGGATCCAGTTAATATAAGATACAGCAAGTTAGTGTGTTACTGACCTCTGAAGCAAAGTTCGACCTTCCTGTCCGATCGTCCCGGCAGGTTGGAGATCTTCCTCAGGTTCACACTGATGGACATGATGATCCTGATACCTGTTTTCAGCTGTTTTTACCTGTATTCACCTGGTCACATCGTGTCTCTGTCAAGTCATCTTCTCTCTTCACTCTTCACTCTTGGGCAGTTGGGAACAAAGTGCTGTGTGTATTTTTCTGTCCAACAGTGTGATGGGAGGTACATGCAAGTGTGTGTTTGTGTGTGTGCGTGCGTGTGTGTTAGGGAAGGTCCTCCAATGTTTGAGAAAGCAAATAGTTGCACAACTAGTTCCCTCCTTAGAAAACACACACACACACACATTACCATTGACGTATGTCACTTATGTGGTATTTAAATACACTTCATACATTTCCTGGAGAATTAAAATAACCATAACCATAATCACTTAATCACAATGAGTGTTTTACCAAAGTCTTGAGTCTATTTGTGTCCGTGAAATTCACTTAAGATGGATACACACACACAAATAGAAGCAGCACTCAGTTCATCCACTATTAAATAATAATAGTGTTCACTGACAGATGTTTCTCTTAACAACTGTTGGTTAAATTTTAAAAAGTATTTAGCTGGCTATGTATATTTATGAGACCAAAGTCCAACTTTTCAAAATATCTCCTCTCTTTTGAACATTACTTTTTATAATAGTTGAGGTCTGGTAACAATCTGGCATTAGTTACAAAAATATGTCTGATCGTTAAAGACAAGCGATCAGATGAGAGGAAAATAACAAGTCAAAAATACGAAAAACAGTGGAATTATCCTTTAAACGGCAGCAGCTCAGTGAAAAACAGTAAACTTAACAAACAGTTCTATTCATTCCCAAAGTTTTTTAGTTGTTGTCTGTCAGCATTCATACAAACATGATGTTTCTAGTCTACTGTAGTTATACTGGTTTAGTTTTTAGCAGTTCGTTGAATAAATGAGCAGTGAAGCTGACGTTCACATAATGCTGTGCATCAAAAAGTTTAATAAATGTTTAAAAAAGTTTCAAAAAACTTTATTAAGATGAGATTCTCTAGTTTTTTTCTGTTATTGTCACTTCTTTTCACACATTAGACCAAATGTTTGCCAAAGAAAATTTCCCACACAAACATCCTTTTGACAACGAACAAGAAAATAAACGAAGAGGACATCATGGCAGTCTGATAGGGACAAACTTCAATCTACAGATTCTGCTGCGGTTTGGCAAAAGAAAGACGAGATCAAATGAGACTATGAGATGTGGATGGACTGTATTTATATTGCTTTTTTATGTCATTCAAAGCGGTACAAAAATAGTACAACAATATTTTGTTACAGACTGTTCCCAAATATGAGGAAAAAATCTATTCCCTTAAACTAATACAAGTTCCAGCGCAACAAATACAAATATTTCAATCGAATAAAAAGGACCCCGAAAAAAAACATCAACAACTCGAGCAAACGTGGTTTGATTTCAGGTGGTCAAATGGTTCCAGGTGAAGCGTTGGCAATGAAACTTTAATCAGTGCTGATAAACTGCATGTTTACAATATAAACTGTGGCTTTGCTGCAGTGAAAAAGAGTTTTGACACATTTTGACACAATGTGCGTTTGTGCGTGCAGAGTCGATAACAAATTGGTCTTTGGTAAAGAAACAGAGCAGACGTTCAGACAGACCCTCAGTGTTATGCTGCTTGGCCAGGTGGAAAAAAATCATGATAAAATCGGGATTAAATCAGAATTAAGCAACAGAGAATAATTAAAGACAGGGCATACCGTGTTTGTTATATTTTCAGACGTGAACATTTCCTATTATTTATTCTATAAGTGTGAGTTGGAAGCTGACAGTATTAAAGATTTCACAGGATGTCTGTCAGAGTGTTTATTTAATAAGGCACCTTCAGAGCAAACCCATCCTATGTGGACTTCACTCCATGATTATTTTATTCTTCCTAAGAACTATAATAAAGGTCAAGGTCAATAAAGTGGGAAACCGGGGTCAGCCCCATTGTAGGAAACTCAGACTTCTGTTACTTGAGCCAAGATGGCGGTATTAACAAACCACTGAGAGTCATGACAGAATAGTCTGGAAGCATTCAGGCTAAAGAAACGCGCAGGTCACTCAAGACTAACGTAAGGCTATAGTAGTAAAGCTATATATATATAAAGACTATAATGTCATTCATTATGTAATTTTCCAGCATTTAGAGAAAAAGCAATGTGCAAAGTATTAATACCTGATCAATGAAGCTAATCAGAGCCACGCACACACACAGAGCTGGTCTAGAGTGCAAAGTGTCACCATATAGTAACAACTGGTTACATTGAATTCCCTGCAGTTTCTCTAATGTCCACCAGATGCTGCTGTGATAAAACTCCCTGTATTGAAGTGAATGGGAAAACCAAAACCTCAGGACATTAATTACTTTTTTCTGTTACCATGGCAACGATATTGGAGGCAGAAAAATGGATGACACTCTTCCTGTGAGTGAGTGTGTGTGTGTGTGTGTGTGTGTGTGTGTGTGTGTGTGTGTGGCTCTTTGATTGTTAAGCACGTTAGTAAAAACATGTGATTTGCATAGTTAGTGTGCAAGCAGCATAAGGAATCAATGATCAAACATCTATACTACGATCACTATCATTATCATTCCACTAATTGAAGAGACACCAAAGTGATTTTTTAAACTGCCTATGGCATCCTGATTGGCTGAGAGCTAAATGCTGCATTTTTTTATTTTTTTTATTAAAATGCTGCATTGTGATTGGCTGCGGAACATCAGTTTGGTCCCTGAAGATTGGTCGACTTTGTAGGTGGTCTGATACTGGAATGAGATGCAAGTCGGCCTTTAGCTTTGTGGGTTGGTCTGGGGAGTGCATATATGGGAGTGCATACATGGGTTTTGGCTTCGCAGAGGAGTGGCTTTAGGGTTTGGGAGCGGGAGCGGCCTGAGGTTTCAGTGGTTCGAGGCCTCTCATTTTGAAGTAAGACACCAGCTGGTTCGGAACCTCAGCGAGGACAGACTTAGCCAGAGCCGCAGCGGGAGCCTAAAGAGAAAGAGAGGGCATTTTGTTAACTTATATAGCGCTTTTAGTTATAGTTTGTCTCATTCACCCATTCACATCCAAACTCATACACCGATAGCAGCAGCTACCACGAGCTAACCATCGGGAGCAATTTGGGGTTCAGTGTCTCTCCCAGGGACACTTTGACATGAGGCAGGATGCAGGGAATTGAACCACCAACCCTGCAATCACTGGACGACCGCTCTACCTGTTGCCAGAACACTGTAGGTACGGTGTTTAATATCTGAGTGTTAAGCTGCATTTAGTAGCGAGATTCAGGTTTTGCTTGCTGTAATCAGACCTCAGTTTCATAGCTCACTTCCAATATAAGTGGCACTCTTTGGGAGCTGCAGTAACTCAGTCCTTGTGGACTGTTAGGAACAGAAGGTCACCAGTTCAAGTAAAATAGTATAAGTCTTGGAGTGTGGATTGGTAAATAGAGAGGAGTAGCACCTCCTTGAACACTGCTGAGGTGCTCTTTAGCAAGGCATAAAAATACAATCAAATGCTCAGAGGCACTCCTATATACCCGAGTGTAGGTTCATATGTATGTCTTTGGTCCTCACTTATGTGTGTAACAAACAATATACAGTATGTATATAAACTGTTTATATATATATATACATACATGTGTAACAAGATAGTGTAAATTTCATTACAATTACATCTTTGAACTCTCTGAACGGGACGAACTGCACAATGTCTCTGGCAACGGCCTCCCCCACTGTGGACCTCAGCACGCCGTCATCTCCATCCAGAAGCTCCATGGCCTTAAAGTCCGCCGGCCCCACCCCTATAATGATGATTGACAAGGGCAGCCGCGACGCCCGAACAATGGCGTCCCGGGTCTGGTCCAAGTCAGTTATCTCACCATCAGTGAGGATGAGGAGGACAAAGTATTGCTGTAGAGAAACACAGCCAGTATGAGTGTGGGCTTTTTCTTAATATTGTGGGAGTCTGCGCGTGCGTGTGTGTGTTTAGGGCTGTTTCAGGGATAAGACTAGGTTTTAAGATACAGGTATCAATAAGGTTTAGGTAAAGGTCTGCGTAAGGGTTGGGTTTAGGCATTTAGTTTTGATAATTAGGGTAAGGGGCTAGGTAATGCATTATGTCAATGAATGCCCTCACAAGGATAGCCATACAAATGTGTGAGTATGGGTGTGTGAGTGTGTGGGTGTGTGTGCTCACAGAAGGGCTGTTGGACTGCGCGGCGGTGGCGGCGATGGAAGCAACGTGACTGATGATGGGAGAGAAGTTTGTGGGTCCAGAGAGTCTGATCTGAGGCAAAACCATCCTGTAGGCTTCAACTATCCCCTGGACACCTGAGGGAAACCAAGCGGAAGGAGTGTAACATAATGGATATATAACAGGGCTAAATGCATATAATTTAAATTAAAATCCCTATTTGGTGCATCTGCATCTTGTGCAGGAAATAATTTTTCTTCTTTCCTCCCCATAAATGATCTCACAAAACTCTCCAAAATATATACTTTGGGACGCTTGGATGGGGCCCGACCCCAAGGTTGGGAACCACTAGGCTCAACCAAAAACAACTTTATATAAATAAAGAAGTGAAAAGCTTTATCTGGATTAGTAACAGTAGTAAAATGCTACTTCAGTCAGTATCTGGAGCTGTACCAAGTAAATATTTATTCAAGTATGTCATGTGTGTGTGTGTGTGTGTGTGTGTGTACCTTGGCAGTAGGGGTTAGCAGGGTTGAAGTTGAGGGCGAACTCATGGTGTGCAGCCTGCAAGATCAATAATACAATTCAATTAACCTGATAATTATAAAGCTTCACTTTGAAAATCTCAGAATTATAAAATAATTTTAAACCCGGGACTCTGGACGAGGCTCATAATTATGTTAAACTTGAGAACGCAATGGAGCCTGTAGGATGCTGTGCTTTTATTGGTTGTTTAAGAGCTGACCTGGTAATCTGGAGGCAGTTTGGCTCCAAAACCGAACGCTGGGAAGAGTTTATCACTGAAACGAGAAACACAAAATATCCCTGTTAAGAGTCATATAAATAGCCACATATGGTTTAAAGTTTGGTGTTTAGGGTGTTGGGTTAAGGGAGTAGGACCAAGGGTGTAGGATGGAGTGCGTGTGGGGTCATAAGGTAAGGGGAATATGGCCTATCTGCGTATATTTTGGGGTAGAGTTTTTCAGTTGTAGTTTCTGTTGGGTTGTTGACTCACGTATCGTAGTCCTGGACCACCTGACCCACGGACCAGAGAGCAGACAGGTACTGGTTCAGCCCATCTGGACTCATGAAGTGGAGAGAGTTGGGCGAGGAAGGATTACCATTGGAGCCAGTGAAGTCGATCCCCACCTACAGTTTTCATACAACATTCATTCATTCATTCATGAATCCCCACCTACAAACATACATTCATTGTCCAAATACATCGTTTATAAGTTAATTGAATCAACCAGTTTATAAATTGTGCTTTTAAAAAGATAATTTAAGAAGTTATGAGTAATAGCTAAAACTGTCTCAAGTCACATTATCTATGCAATCTTTGATTTGATCTCCATCATGTTTTCTTTAATGTGATTGGGGATTTTACATAAAACATTTGAATTTGTTTGTGTCCATTGGTGTTGACATACGGTGAAGTTGACTTGGCAGCCGCCCATCACATAGTTCAGGAAGGTGTGCTGAGTCACCAGCTGCAAAACCACAGAAACACAGGGAAACGGTCATGAATGCATCTGTTTGTATATAATTAAATACACAATCAATGACACCACATACACAAGTAAGAAGAGAATGGACTTGAAGTATTAAAATACATTTTGTTGTTGTTGTGCAAAGGTCTAAAAGCTATTAACAATTGGATACAGCCCAACTCTAGTGGATTCCCAGTTAGACTTAAATCTGAATACTATGAAACATCAACTCCACAAGTTCTTATATTACAATTTCACTACCTCAGAGACCATTTATTGCTCAGTTTGGTCTAGAGACTCCTTCCTTCTCAATCAAAATAACAGCACACACATGCAATAAATGTCTGTTTCGGATTTCTGTGAGGCTGCAAATAGCTTCACTAATCAGACGGATCTAATTACACATGGCAAAGATTGATCAAAGGAAGAACCTGTTCAAAGCCACACTTCCCATCAGGGAACTCTGGGTAATGCGGTCTCTACCTTGCATTTCTTCACAGAGACGACTCCGGAGTTCTTGTAGCTCTTCTTCTTCTTCTGTTTCTCAGGGTGGATGCAATCGAACGACACCTGTGGGCAACATAATGAATGGACCATTTATTGACATTTGACTAGCTAATGGAGATACACCAAATGTTCTATTGATCAATAAATTATCTCACCAGTGAACCACTTGCAGCTTTCTGCAGCTCAGAGACTTTAGTGGTGAAAGAACCAATCAGATCATGAGTGCCATCATTGTCGTAGTCAGAACAATCCACCTGCAGGAGGAGGAGGAGATTTCATGTACCGGTAATTTGAATATTAGTTGATTTTCAATAAAGACGGATTCTGATTGGTGGTACCTTCAGTGGTCTCTCAAGGTCACTGGAGCAGAACGTCTGGAGAGGAACAGTGAACTTCTTCCAGGAGGGACTCAGATTATTCTTCACCACCTAAGAGAGGAGGTTAGGTATGTACGTAGTTGTTATTAGTGCAGTGTTTGTCCAGGACACTCGCGTGCTGCCGCTTGAATTTTTATGCATTTCTATTCATGCTGTTACTCTAGCAGCACACTCACGTCCTTGCTAAGGTTGTAAACTGTCCATGTGTTATCGTGTTGCTTTTTAGTTGTTTGTCTCAGTGTTTATATCATTGTTGTATCACTTATGAATTTTACTTGTTCAATGTTTTGGTTACAGCACAGAGATGCACGCCAATGTCCATTTGCAGCATTTCCGTTGGTCTCCATACCTCTGTTCTGTGGACCAGCAGCCACTTTCCATCATCGCCTTGTTTAAAAAACTCCAGGAATGGATCAGACTTCCCAAACGTATCCTGAACAGAGAAAAGACAACGTGCTGAATCTCAGTCAGTGCGTTTACATGTTATTTAGAAACAGGTTTAACGTCTTGTTAAATGATTTCTGAAATCAAGTGTAAACGAAAACAAACAAGTTTTGCAAATATGTGTTTTTCCTTGAGAGCTCAGTAATAAAGAAGTTTAAAAACTGCTTTTTACAAGTTCACATGTAGAGTCAAAGTAAATGTATGGTCATGTCAGTCTCCCATTCAAGGAAACAGCCCCACACTCATGTCAGTAGAAAAGGACCAGATCTGATCACATATTAAATACATATAACACTAAGCAGTCTGTGAGAACAGCATCACTGCGGTAGTTGATCGCTCTTATTTGGAGGGTGCTACAGAAGTTTTTTGGCAACAAATTTACACTTCAGTTTTTACAAAAACAATACTGCGATTAATTAGTGATGAACTTAATATGAAGTTTCCGTGCATCTCCATCCTCAAAGCGAGCAACTGGAGGAGAAGGAGACGATGAGAAGATAAACAATGAAGAAAAGTTTGGAGCGGAGAGTTACCTTCTTGTCGAGGTTTTTAGCCTCTAGCTCCAATTCAATGGCTCGGTTGTCTTTGATCTCTTCTGCTGTGACCTACACACACACACACAAGTGTACACAATGTCATTTTACATTTGTTTCAATATTTAAAAGTTAAATTGTTTATTTCCATCAAGGAACATTGCACACACACACACACACACACACACACACACACACACACACACACACACACACACACACACACACACACACACACACACACACACACACACACACACACACACACACACACACACACACACACACACACACACACACACACACACACACACACACACACACACACACACACACACACCACAGTACTTACAGTGAGGGTTCCTTTCCCTGCAGGTTTGCCTTTCTTCAGCTGCAGAGGTCGAGTCACAGTTTTACTTGAAACGATCTGAAACACACAGAGGGTTCATCTTCAGCTGAAACCATGACAACAACTTGGTATCCTGCATCAGTTCTGCAATGACAGCAGCATTAAGTGAAGCTCTTTGGATAAAAGCTCTGAATAAATTAAATCCATATAATCGAAAGATAGTGCTGTGATTAAACAGTTTGTCCAGCAGGGGGTAGAGTGGACTTTATTACACTTTGTGGACCATTTCTGCCTCTGTAATTCTAATATTTTGAGGAATATTTTCTCTTCACAGTTCATATCTGCCTCCAACCTGCAGCATCAGTCCAAGTAGGTTTCAAACTGTTACCGCAATACAAACAAACCTCTTACACAATGACACAAACTCTATAAAGACTATTATTTGATAAATAGCCAATGAGATGAGAGCAGAGAGGGGCACTCTGCCAGCCATCACACACAAGAAATACTTCCTAATAATCTCCTACATATTAAAGAGTTGAAATTATCAAGTCAATTCATTGATAAGTTGATTGGAAGAAAAAGTATAGGCATTTAGCAACTATATTGATTATCAATTAATCTTTTAGTTTTTTAAGCAAAAATGCCAAACATTCTGTATATCAGCGCTTCAATAAAGATTTGCTGCTTTTCTTGGTCATATTCCTGACATTTCATAAGCAAAAAGGATTAATCGATGATGTACAGAATGTACAGAAAGTCTTTTGAAACTGGAGCCTAATGATATCTGTTAATGGGTTTACATTTTATTTTTTTTATAAATCATCAATTATTTTACTAAAGGACTGAAGGTTTCACTTGTTTATAAAAATAATCAGCTCGTTTTAGGAAAAATATGGACAATTTTTAGTTTGAAAATATATCCATGTTTGTGGAACCATTTAAATGTGAAAAGGAGAAGATTAAAGCCCAGTTCAGACCAAAGATTCGCCTTGCAACTGCTTGCGACGAGACAGTTTTAGAACGTCGCGGGGGATAAATCGCAGCAGTGTGAACTGCTCGTTGCAGCGCGTTGCAAGGCGTTGCAAGGCGTCGCACAAGATTCAACATGTCAAATCGCAAGGTCCAGTTTTAGAATGTTTCGGCGGTCTCGTCGCAAGGAGTTGCAGTTGCAAGCAGTTGCCAGGCGAATCTTTGGTCTGAACTGGGCTTAACAGCTGTTTACACTGAAGCAAGTCCAATTGAAACAGTAGAATATAAATGATTTAAAAATAATTAATAAATGTTTTTCATGAAGCTTCAAATTATACTCAATACCAGAAATTGGCTTACAGGTTTTTACTTCAATGTTGTTGTTTTACCACAGTAGCAGTATCACAATCAATAAGTAAAATGTGGGTAGAACAAGAACACAAAAGGATATCATTTGAACTAAATAAAGAACTACAAAATGTGTTTCTCCTGATTCTGCCTGGGGGGTCTGGTGCGTACCTGTCCCAGCGTTAGCTCCACCCCTCCCAGGAAGTCATCATCGCCGAGGTCAGAGCTGGAGTTGTCGATGTCGTAGACGGCAAGCTTCAAATTCTGAACCGACTCAAAGTGATAATCGATTCTGAGACGCTGGCTGAAGGCAGGATCCGACGTGTTATTCAGATGCTCGGTACGGCAAAGCTGACAGAGAGAGAAGAGATATGTTGTTTAATTCATCTCACATACAATAAACAAACAGTGTGCAATATCTGAGTATTAAGCAATATCTAGTGGTGAGATTCTACATTTAGGAAAATGTACAGAACTTACGGTTGCCTTCAAGGACATGAAGCTTGTTACTAAAGAAAGCATCATCCACCACTGCCTCAAGTCCACAATATCAAGTGATGAGTTGAAGATGTATTTAGTTATTTACTCTATAGTGCTTCCTGTCTTCCAAAAGGGGCATTTCTGGCGGACACTCACGATATATAAAAAAACGTGTAAGGTTGTTAAGTTTGTAAAGTTCAGTGTAGAAACATGGCAGTGCAACATGGCGGCGCACCCCACTCCCATGTAGATATAAAACGCACATTTTAAGTAATCTAATATAAGAACATTTGTTATCAATTGATTATACACTAACTAAAACATACTTAAGAATATTATATTCCATTATTACCAAGTCTGTTCTGAAAGACGCCAATTCACTTTACACACTGCACTTGTAATAACAAAGAGCCATATGTCCTGTAGTGCGTGATGGCCATGTTACCTCGGTCCATTTGTCTCCTCCTGTGCTCTGCAGCAGGGCGCACAGAGGATCCGACTTTGATCCAACATCTTTATCCAGCAGGTTGGAACAGGTGACAGTCAGCTCCACTTTAGAGACACAGTCCGTCATCTGAGGGGAATAGAGAGAGACATAAAGATCAGGGTTTAGGTAAGAATATATAATTATCTTAAAATGATTCTGCGTCTGGAAATGAAACTTTCTGAACTGAAAAAACAACTGTGTTCATTGGTCAACAGGCAGGATTTCGTAGTAGTTTATGACTACATTAAAGTGTGTTATGAAAATACATTAAATGTTGATAAGTATAAGTGGTAAACAGAGGAGGTTAGTCTTACCAATTTAATAATAATATTTTTGTTTTCTAAAAACTGTCATTTAGAACCCATTTTCTTTCGGGGAAAACTGAGCATCAATTGCACAACAAGTGTTTTACTCCACATATACTACTGACTTTATTTTTATGACCGACAACACGTGACAGACATGGCTTGTGGCTCTGCGCAGGTAAAACCACATTCAGTAAAAATGTATCCAAAAGAAAAGTGAACCTGATTGGTTAAGGACACGTGTCGTTGTCGCATCAAAACAAGAACTGAATCTATCTTAAACAAACTAGCAATTACAACCACATCTCTGAGTCCTGAGACAAATTAGTATGCAAGAGGATTACAGCTGAAGAGACTGAGTAGATAAGTCGCAGCACAGAGTGATGGGAAGAAGACAAGACAAGGGCTTGGAGAACTGTGAGCAACATGTAACGCCATTTTATATACCAAACAATTATTAATCGAGAAAAGTAAATGGTAGATTAAGTAACAATGCACACAAACTCAACACCATGCATGGACAGAAACATAACAACAAAGAACTACAGGCCTTCACTGCATCTCAGAAGCAGTTGCTTTATGGTTCTTCAAACTGTAATCTGATTCTGCACAAAAACAATTCATGATGTCACTTTATCACAGCAATAAAGTCCTAAACAGCATGTAGTGAGGTAGAAGATAGGATTTTATGATTTTCTCCAACAATGTATCACTTATTCGTTCAGCTCTCTGTTGAGATAAAACTGTATGGCTGTGCAAATGTATCTTTTCCAATTTGCAAATGAGGATGCCAGTCATCAAACAGACACTAAATAAACTGACTGAACCACATCCTCCTTCAACAGCAGCATCAGTAATGACGCTCTCTGTAGAATGTGGTGGTGAATAGTGGTCACTCACTGTTGTTCTTTCATGTAAATTAACACAAGTTAGACATGGCCAAAATATGTCACACAGCCTGAAGTGATTATAACAAAATGAGATGAAGTATTTCTGTAAAACTAAGAGATTGGGTTCAAGTTAAACTTTTAAAAATGGGTTTTAGGATTTTACTGTCATATATTGTATAAAATAAAAGGCCTACCTGAAATCCGGTGGTAGAAAGTTTCATTCATTTCCTGTTGTTAAAATAGTATAAATCAGGAGGTAGGCTACTTGTGCTTAACTTGAGTATTTGAATGTAGTGTCCCTCGAGCTTAAGGCAGTCCTAAGTCTGTGTGTGCAACACAGATGGCTAGAGGATTGAGGTAGGATAGGCCTATAGAATAGTAATGATGGAGCAAGGTTGAAGAATGCTGAAGGCTCAGTGAAAACATCTGCACACTGTGTTCTCTACAGTTGTCAATCATAGTAGGCTACTATAACTGTCTCTCTTCGCGCCTATATGTCTCAAACATACACGTCGTTTTGTCAATAATAACTTTGTAAATCACCTCTTTAAACCACGGGAACAAACACCAAGGCAGAGGAAGTTTCCTTACTACCCGGTCCCACACAATCCGAAACAGGACATTACAGCTTTTCAGAGAGACTACACATGTAAACGTGCACTTACCGTGAGCTGAACAGTTTTTTAGACTTTTTCACCAAAAGGTAACAACAGCCGGAGTTTCTATTTTCACCGGAACTGAAACACAGAAAACCATGCAGAAAACGCCCGTCCGCTGATTCACCATCAGGGCGCGGCAGACATACATGCTGCGCTCTGATTGGGCAAGCAGCTACAGATCAGCGTTCTGATTGGATAACACGGCTATCAGTCACGCCCTCTATAGTCAGGGCGACTGTGTGACGACAGCAGCAACACAAATATGACTGCCGAACCGATGCCTTTCAGAATAAAAGCAACAATAAATCATCTCAGCAGCTTATTGACTGTAATTAATCAGCTTGTAGCATGCTTTGTTGCTCTTCATCTTTAATACACAAAATGTGAAAAATTGACATCTTAAAGACAAACTCTACAGCCAATCAATCTTAAATATCAGTATGACAACTCATTTAATCAACTTCTGAAAAAAGTTGCAAGTTTCCAAGGCCATAAATCAAAGAGGTCAAAACTCCAGCAACACAACACCTGTAGTAAAAAGGGCACCTTTATTGCAGTTGTTTCTTCTCAATAAAACGTGAAAATAGGTGAAGCCAGCGATCCTTAATATAAAGCCAATTATACAAAGAGGATAGCACATAACAAGAAAGAAAGGGGTCACAGATAAGTAAGTAGCATGTATGACCTTACGAGACCATGGTCCCAACAGTTTTTCAGTCTGAAATCCCTTTGAGTCACCAATATTGGATAAAGCATGCATGTTTCTGTGATTTCCAGTGCAATGAGATTGTTTGGTTAACAGCTAAAAGGATGTTTGCAATCATATAAGCATGGTTTTAGATGTTTTACTTTCAATCTCCAACTGAACAAACACACTATTGGACGTTGCAAAACATTTATATTGAACAACTAGAGTAAAGAACTGGAAAATTCTTACAGATGATTCATAGGAATAGTATTATAAGTAGTGTAATGATAAAGTACAGACCAGCAGCAGCGCTATTCAATTTGGGCATTGACAGATAAACTGATTCAGTGTGGGATAATTAGTTAGAAACCGTCCCGGCTCGATGATTGTTGGCTTATTAAGTGCAGCTTTTGCATTTAAGAAATTGTGTTATAGGAATTGTTTCATTTTACAAAATTGGCTTTTAATCTGTGCTTATATTTAATTTAGTGGGTGTCCTGATTCAATAATGCAATATGACACTTAAACTTTGCAAACAAAACTCACTCTAGGTCCACTTAATAGCTTTTTATGGAGCTTTCAAGCACATTTCCATGTCTTCCCATAGCAGAAGATAACAGGTGGATATGCTGTATAATGTGTGACAACAAATCCACAAAACAGACTGTGACATTTGATAGAAATCTCATGAAAAAGCTTGTAAGTGGATTGTTATTTAAGGTTCCTTTTGTTGTTTTCAACCCCCAAAAAAGGTTTCTACACCCACTTCATGACTTCATGATTAAGGTAGAGTTCTGTGCTTTTATTATGAAGGGCAGACACTCAAGTCGGAAGTAGCCTACTATTGAAGAAGCAATAAAGCGCTCATGTTTCTGATGAGCCTGATACATGGTGGGCAGTACCGAGATGATCTGAGAAGAAACTGAAAGTTCCCGGGACTCGGGAGAATAGGAAAAGAACAAACCGAAAACAGCTTGAGCCAACCTCCTCACAAAAAACAATACGGTTTCACTTTATTTATTCTCAGCAGTCAGTAAAACCGCAGTTCAGTCAGAAAAAGCAGCAGAGGGTTCACATCACAAAAAATTTAGAAGGCCAATAGAGCATACTGCACAGGTTATGTGAACCCTGTAAATCTCTCTCTCTCTCACTCTCACTCTCACTCTCACACTCACACTCACACTCACACTCACACTCACACTCACACTCACACTCACACACACACTCACACACACACACACACACACACACACACACACACACACACACACACACACACACACACACACACACACACACACACACACACACACACACACACACACACACACACACACACACACACACACACACACGCCTCAGGAGTCTTGACTTAGACATATCTTCACCTTCCAAGGATCCACCTCATTTGAAAAATTGCTCATGTTCTTTGATAAACTCTTAATTCTGCTACAAACTTCCAACCCACAGAACTTTATTTTAAATTCTATTGCAGACCCCAAAAGTTCCCAAATCTGTCCATCTGAATGAATTTAAGGTTTTAAAATGCAGTCTTTGGCCTGAATGATATCAAACAGCTGAGACCATAGAGATGATACACACGCCTACACACAATATAGCCTACTCTACTGTATATGGTACCTTTAGAGACAGTAAGTTGATTGACAACCACTTAAGTGGAAATATAAGGAAAGGCTGTTAATCTAGTGGTTTGTACTATATAATTGTTATATAATGTGGAAATAAATGAAAGATAACTTTATTATCATATAATCCAATTCTCTAGCAACAACAGTTAAGAATGTTAAAAATGAGACACAGGAGCAATTCGGTTTATTTATTATCCAATCTAAAGAACCTCATTAAGCTACCGACTACCCTGCAGCACCTCCACCAAAGCTATGGTGAGAATAATGAAAAATTAGTAACAGATTTAAATCTTTTTTCAATGTATTTTGAAAATAGTTCAAATGGATAAAAACTATACAAATAAATAGGGTTTTATCTCCCTGCATTTAGCCAAATAAACTATGCTAAAAGAAACTGTCCCCTTACCATTTAGACGCCACAATCTACACTACATCTTTTACTACACAGGCCACCGTCTAACATATTGTACCATCCACATCTTATCTCACTCAATTTCACAGGTTTGTGAAGGAGTTTGACGCTAACCACTTCAGCAACACAAAGCAGGCCAATGGTGTAGCCAGCTGAGGCAAACATTTTATCCTGCATTGATGTGGAGGGGGTTTGTGATTGTGTGTACCTGCTGTTGCAACATCCATCATCCAACGATACAGTCTGCATTGCATCAATTACAATGAACAGGTGAAAATCTGCCATCTGGACGCCACCATTTGGTGGACGACACTATTATCTAAACACTAGATTTTATCTGAATACTATCATCTACATACCCCCACCTTCAGGCTACCATCAAGCACACAGCAATTACCATTTACAGGTTACTATCTTCCTTTTCTTGTCATAAAGGTTCAGTCAGCGATTCTGGAAAATGCTAGTTTACAAAATCACTCTGTAAAAATCAGTGTCTCCTCAGGATCTGCTGTCTGTCTGCACTGTGTGCGCTGAAAGAAAAATCCTGTTTTAATACACAGCCTAGTCTCTGTAAACTAGTATGTAAACAAAGGGGGCCCACCTTAGCAAGCAACATGCCCGTTTACAGAGCCTAGGCTGTGTATTAACACTGGATTTCTGTTCAGTCTTCTGCATAATCGCTGACTCCAACTTTAAAGTTGGACAACGCTTGTTTTCACTATCACTTTGTTAAAATCAGTGAATATCTCCTAGCAATCCGCTACCTGTCTGTACTGTGTGCACACCGAAACAAAATATGGTTTTAAAACACAGCCTAGACTTTGTAAACTGGCATGTAAACAAAGGGGTTTGTTGTAAACAAAGGACCCACAATAGCTAGCTGGCCATGTGTGCCCGCTTATTTAAAAAAAATCCAGTGTTAATACACAGGCTAGGCCCTGTAACTGGACATGTTGCTGATAGTGTGGAGATATTCACTGATATTGACAAGCATTCTCCAGAATCATCGACTCCACCTTTAAATAGCTACCTAGTCATTTAAGGTATACCAAAGAGTGTTGATAATTGTGTATAGGCCATCGGTGACACTTTCTCTGTTGAGTGTCTGCCACTCACCTGAAAGTCCTGCCTTCAGTTCTTTCTATTGATCACTCGGAGGGAAGGGTCTCAGAAGAGGAATGATTGACAGCTGTCATTCAGAGATCATTTTACCTCTCACATTCACCCAACCACACATAATCACTGTTCAGACTCACATCCTTTTTCAGAAGTCAAGACTATGATCTAGATGTTTCTTTTAATTCAATGTATTTTCCCCTTTTATCTACACACCATGTCCAACAACACAGACACAATCATATCCACCAACAGCCATTTGTCAAGACAGTTTAATTTCACAATATTAATGCCTGTTTATCCATTTCTCAAACACACACACACACAACTTCAAAATTGCATGCACAACCAGTTGAACATTGTTATCAGTGTACCAGTTTGGAGGTTAACCACTTCCTGAAAGCAGCAGGCAGCCCATCTTCAGACAAAACTACCTTCACTAATGCTCTCTGCAGTTTATGTTCAGTACTATAAAATTCAAAAAGGAAAGTGTGTGGAATAAACAGAAATAACTGAGGCGTCATATCAAATCTGTATCATGGAGCACATCACAGAAGCTGAGAGCCGCTAAGCTAACTATTATGATTGAGGTATTAAGTTATCTTTCATACGTTTTGCTAGTTATTTTTAAGAAAGTTACACAGGGTTTGAAGTTCAATGTTATATTCTGAGGATACAATATGTTAACAGAATGTGCAGCCCTCCTTTCTCTTCTTACATTTTTGCTTTATTTTCCTTGTGGTCAGGGAAGAGCAAAGACTCCATGATGAATCCCATTTATAAGGAAGGACAGAAACATGATATTCTGAGGTTAAATTGGTATTAAACTATACGTCTACATAAGCCTTATTATTAAATTTTTACCTCAGGATTACTGACGCCAAAGGTTGACATGACTCTTTGATCACTACAGTCATTGTGAACTTCTTTTACATTCACTTGCAAAACGTAGGGCTTTCTTAGAGGAACTGCAATGTTAGTTCATAAAAATCTACGAATCACGAGGGATGCAAAAAAAATTATAAAATCCAGCTTCTCTCAGTTGTAGCATGAAGCATGCTGGAATATCGATTAGCTTAAACATTTGTTAGTTTTACTGGCCATTTTATAAAACCCATGTTGGCTCATTAGCTTCCCTATAAGTTGAAATGTTGCAAATGCATTAGTCTAGCTGTTATCAGTGTGGAGGTGGTGTTAAAATATTCCAGGATTCATAGCCAGAAGAACACAACATAAATCTTATTGTTTGGTGTAAGTAATCATGCAAATGCAAAAAAGCTCCAATCGAGATTTGTCATCCTGCAGAACAGACATCAGCCACTATTTCAGTGAAAAATAAAGATTTGTTTGACATTGGGAAACTGCTAGTAGAGGTGGTAGTATTAGTTTTGATATACATAAAATTGTGGCAAAGTCTCAGAAATAACATCATGGTTACTTGCGGCACAACCTGGAGCCAATTTCTGGAACAAAGTTACATTTTAAGTATCTTACAGTATGTCGCATTTAAGATGATGATAAAGTCATTCAAAACTAAACTATCCCAGTCTAATATTCAAGTTCTACAAAATAAAGAAACAATTGTTCAAAAAAGGTTTCCATCAGACAGTGAAAAGCAGTCAGAAAGTGCTGATCGCAGGTGGGCATCAGGAACGTCCTTTAATTAGCCAATGAAAAGGAGACTCCACATCATGTATGTTATACGATCATACAAGTTTGTGTTTTTGTTCACAATAGAAACAAAAATTAGCTTTTAGGTAGAAACATCCAAAACATTATCAAACATACATTCAACAGAAAGTTACCAAACTAAAAATGCTACGGATTTCATCTACAGTCCAAACACCTATTGAGCATGTGCCGGGGAAAGGGAGGGGTTGTTTAAATGAGTGGATAAGCATTCAGCGGCCCAAAGACATTATCTACAAATTGAAGCATGAGTCAGAAATCTGTCCATCCCAAATCCTCCATACAGCAACAGAGACAGAGCACGGTTGCAATACAGAATTGTGTCAACATTGTACCACAGCAGCCTTGGTGTCAGCCTATTACAATGGCAACAGAGCTTGATGTCAGAATATTTTTACGATAGGGGGAAATTACATTTCATCGAAGCGACAGAGCATAAACATTTCATCATGGCAACATAGCTTTTTATCATAATTTTATCATTGCAACAGAAAATGTGAAGATTTTACCGCAGAAACCGGGCAACATATTTTGATCAAAGCAACATAGCTTTTTATCATAATTTTTAACATAGCAATAGAGAATGTGAAGATTTTACCTCAACAATAGAATAGCTTCATTTCATTGTGGTAGAAAAGCTTTGCATCTACAACTTAGTGTACCATAGCAACAGAGCATGTGAAGACATTAGGGTATCAACAGAGCATGTAAAGATTTAATCATGGCGACATACTGTGGGTTTTCATCGTCATTTTACCATAGCAACAGAGCATGTACATTTTAAACCACAGCAGCAAAGCATTTTCATGAGCATTCATAAACAATGTTTGTCAACCGCATTATACTCATAGCCACAAAACAGATGTTCAGTCATAGAAAGAACCCAACAGTCCTGACCGACAGTCAGCAGGAAGTAAAAAGTCTAAACTAGTAGGATTACAGCCGAGTTTAAATCCAGAATCAGGTTTGGGTAATGGTTGGCTTTGTTTCAGCCGAATGTTTTATCCAGGTTGGTTTAACATTTCATATACAGGTAGTCTGTTTTGGGTAGTGCTAACCCAGGCTTATCTTGACCTTGCGTGCTCCAATAGGTCGGTCATTGAGGTCCATGACAGCAGCTGAGGCCTCCTCATGGTTCTGAAAGGCCACCATGGCCTCACCAGTCGGCAAGCCTTTCTCACTGAACTGCAGGCAGACTGAGCCTGGCAGCACCTGGTAACCGTAGAAGAAGTCCATGATCTCATCAACTGTCACAGTGAATGGCATGTTCTGAAGCTTTACAATTGTTGGTCCAGCACCACCACGTTGATTGTTGGAATTGTTAGATCCGCCAGGGGGCTGCTGGTTACGGAGACCATCAGCGCCTGGAGTGAACACCTGCTGTCCAACAGCAGCCCCGCCCCCTGGACGTCCTTGGATGTTGTTAGCCCCTCCTCCTCGGTTCTGTCCTACTCCTACTCCTTTTCTGTTGGCATTGTCAAAGGAAACCAACCCTCTTAATCCATCCTGGCCGAACGGGCCGCCTCCTGCAGCTCCATGTCGAAAGCCTGGTGGCTCCATCATCTGAGCTCCAGGAAGACCAGCAACAAGTGGAGGAGCCAAACCCAGATTCACATCACCGAGCCCTGCTGCCAAAGGAGGCAGAGGAGGAGGGCCTCCCAGCCCGTTTCCTGGGGCCGAGAATTGAGTCACAAAGGGGGCACTGTTGAGACTCCCCATGGTGTTTCTGAGAAAGTTGAACTCATCCCCACTCATCCCTGCAAATGGGTTGATCTGGGCTTGCTGGGGACTGGGCTGGGCTTGCTGGTGCTGGTTCTGATTCTGGTTCGGCTGGTTCAGGGTGCGTTGACCCCTCTTGTTCTGAGGAGGAGGATTCCTCTCAATTTCCCTCATCTGATCAAAGGTCACAAGGTGGACAAAGGCATCACGGCCGTTGAGTTTTTGGCGGTGCAGTCTTTCAGCTTTATGGGCATCTTCCTCAGTACGTAGCTGAAAGACAGCTTGACCTAAACCGTTGCCATGGGTATCAGTCAGAATCTTTAGGGTGTCTTCGTAAAGCCCCACACCATCCAAGAAGGCACGGACATCCTTCTTGGACACATTGTAAGGGATGTTAGTGACGTGTGCGCAGTTTCTTGGAGCTTTCATGCCATCCTGATTTTTGCCATCACCCTGTGCTGCTTCACGTTTGCGGATGCTGTCAATTTTTTCAAGCATTCCCTTCCGGCTGATTGGGTGGACCTGGATAAAGCGGGAGCCCATATACTGCATGTGAGCACTTAATGCAGTTTTGTAGTCCTGCTCTGCTTTTAACTCAAGGAAGCCCTCTCCTGTGGCTCGGCCATTGGGCCCATAGGCAATGTAGATGCTGTCCTCTATGATGGCCAAGTTGTTAAAGAATTCCATTATCTGCTTCTTGTCGGCCTCGTAGGGAAGGCCCTTCAGATAGACGCAGAATTCTTGCCGCTGAGGAGATCGTGACCTTCCTCGCTGATCTCTACCTCCTGCCCCAGCATTACCACGGCGAAGCAGCTGGTCCTGCTGATCGTTATTTGATTTGCTGCTATTTTGGGGTACAAGGCCTGTTGCGTTGTCACTGAGGCTGGCCCATTGGCGCTCAGAGGCTGGGCTGATATCGATAAACCTTTGGCCCATCATCCCACCTCCCCTCTTCACAGCTTCAAAGCTGTCCTGTGGTAAGAAGAACTTGACCATAGCCCTGCCACTTGGCCGACCCTGTCCGTCCCTCAGTAGGCGAACCCCATCCACCCCCAGACCCTGGAAAAATCCCCTGATCTCCAACTCTGAGCAGGAGAATGGGAGGTTCTGCAGGAGGATAAACAACTCATCAGGATTGACAACTCCTGCTCCACTGGCTGCAGCTGCAGCAGCGGCAGCCTTCATATGGAGGCCAAGAGAGGCCAGGGGGGAAAGATGGTTGAACAACATCGGATTTGGAGTTCCAAGAGGGAGGCATGAGCCCAGTCCTGCTGGAGGAGGTAGGGAGGGGTTAAAGGGAGGCAGGGAGGACATGTGTTGGAGGTGGGACATATGTGGCATTGGATGTCCCTGGGAATGAGGGGAGATAGTAGGGACAGGAGGGAGGGAGGACACTAGAGGAGGAACTGGAATGGTAGGCATTTGGGACATGGGGGGCATTGAAGGCATGCTGGGAAGTGGAGGGATTGGTGGGGGACCTGCATTGAGTGATGCCAAAGCTGTGGTGATTGTGGGAGCAGAGCTGTAGCTGTTGGGGAAGTTGGGAACCATGCTGGGCACTCCCTTGTTGCTCTGTGGCTGCTGAGATGAGCTTGCTTGCGTCACGGAGGCAGAGGTGTGACTGAAACCCTGGCTACCGCTTCTCACCCCTGCCCCTGACTGGACTGTGGGTATTGGAGCTGCCACTTGTCGGTTGGCATTTCCTGCTGTAGTTGCAGCCGTCTCCCCAGCTCCCGATCCAGCCTCAAACCTCCGACGGCTGTGTTCAATCATGTTCTGCATTTCTGTCTTGCTGCTAAGCAACAGCGACACTTTGGAGGTCTTAATGGACCCGCCTGTACGCATCATCCCCAGCCGAGCATCCTCGTCAGTGGCAAAGACGATAAAGGCCTCGCCATGCTCACCCCCCACAATGTGCACTCCCCCGTCTGGGATGGTGAGGCCAGAGAAGAAGTTTCTGATGTCCATGGTGCCAGCTACTATGGGCAGACCCTGCAGCCTGATGACTACCGCCATACTGACTGCTAAACAACAGCCCTAAAACCTGGGGAGAAAGCAACACTACTGTCAGATAAAGAGCAGAAAGATGGACACCAGTGGTTTCCAGATGTTTCCTCAGGAAACACTGATCTGGCTTTGCAGGATAAAAACGGCTAAGGCCAAAACTGCTTAATGTTACAGCTTCTTCAGAATAAGAGTTCATTTGTTAAACTTACTAATTTTTAAATCCTGACATTTGGAAACCAGTGGTTATTGAAAGGGGTTTGGGGATGGAGGTGAAATGGCAACAAAAAGCTATACTGAAACAGTCTCCTACCATCTGCAGCTTTTAATACGTTTAATTCACTTCTTTCAGATTTTTGAAAATTATGAAATCAGGCATCAAACTTTGTTAGACCTCAACAGAAGCAATATTAAGCATAACGATCCATGGTTCATTGATTAGTTAATAGCTGTAAAAGAAAGACATGGCAAGGAATTAATAAATGGTACTGAGACACATATACATGTAGTGGAGCGCACAGACACGCATAAAATATGTTTCACAGTGCAGAAAAGATAAAACATTTGCCATCTGCGATATCATTGACTATTGAGGCTGACCAAGATTTTTGATAGCTAACTATCGATTTTCTTTTGCTGAAGCAATCATGCACCAGGCTCAGGTCAAATTCAATATCTATTTCCAGTGAAGTCTCATTGATCTGACTGACAGCTCAACTCAGTTTCTATTGTTCAATGTTCAACAAATGTTTTGAACTTAACCCATAGCATTGACGTACCTCATGGTTTGAAATAGTGAGGTCCCTTTCCTTGAGTATTTCAGTAAAAACAGTTATCCTAATGTCAGTCTTTCAAATGAAATTTCCTAATACAACTTCTTTGAAGATTCCTGCAGACCTTAAAGCCACTACGAGTAACTTTTGAATATCTTTAAAACAGCCTCACGTTTCCTCTGATAATCATAAATTACCTTTAACAGCAAACGAGACCATCAGTGCAAAGAAAGACGTTTTTATATAGTTTGTATTACTACATTTGGTCTGGTCGCACACCCAGTCCGATTTTCGGTTTGCGCATGCAGGCTATATGGTCACATATTCATATTGGTCGCAGATTTCAGTGTAGAGCAGCAACGCAATTTGAGAAGCCTATCCCTCCAGGTGAGGGAAGGGGAGCAGGAGCCTTGTTTGAGACAGTTATTTGTCGTCATAATGACTGATAACGGGGCTGAACCAAATAAAAAAAGAAAATTCAATGAAGAAAAGCTAAAAGGGAGAGTGATAGACGGGCGGGAGGAGGGCGTTGCCAAGCAACGTGTACACAATTTCACTGGAGTGAACTAGACTGCAGTGTTTACTCCTAAATGAATGAGCGGTAGCCTACTAAAACAAAGTTTACTTTGCTTCACCATCATCAGATGACCATTATTCATCTGAAATAGTCATTATTTACAACAACAGAAACACATTAACTCATCGTGATCCATACTTACTGCAGTCTCTCGTTCATTCACTTTCTGTGAGAACACGGAATCTTTCAGCTCCGTGCGAGTGGTTAGTGAACCTGCATCAACTCTGCATTGCAATCAGGTGTGTGTGGCACTGACTGGCATTAGTTGATCATGCAGTGTCACTAACCACTCTCACAGAGCCGAAAAGAGTCCATGCCCTCACACTTTCAACACACGGACATGCACTATATTGCGTCCTAATCATTTGACACTCGCACGGCCGGCACGCGCTAGAAAACAGCTGGCGTCGTAAAAATACTTCCGCAATATAAAGAAAGATGCAACCAAACTGATTGGAAGATCCTCCATCATGCAGCAAGATAATGATCCAAAAAAACTGCAAAAACAACAAAGGAGTTCATCAGGGGCAAGAAATGGAAGGTTTTAGACTGGCCAAGTCCATCTCCAGACTTAAACGCTATAGAGCATGCATTTTACCTGCTAAAGCGGAGACTGAAGAGAGTAACCTCCCTAAACAAACAGCAACTGAATGAGGCTGCGGTGAAAGTCTGGAAAAGCATCACAAAAGAAGAATGCAAACGTTTTGTGATGTCAATAGGTCACAGGCTTGATGCAGTTATTGCAAGCGAAGGATTTGTGACAAAATATTAAGTCTTATTCATTTTAATTTATTTTAGGTCTATCTGTTAATAAAGGAATTGGCCTCACCGTTCCAATACTTTTGTAGGGGACTGTATGTACTACCAAAACATGGTCTTAATCCTCAACACAACTAAAAAAATATTACAAACAAGAATCTGAAAAACCACAATATACTTTTGAAACTAGCAGCAGAAAAAAACAATCTCAGAATCAGACTGCAACAGAACTCCTAACTGACAGCAGAGACACACTTCAAAACCGAAACCCATTATGAATAAGCTGGAAGTGCACACTAAAAAAATTAAACTAGACTTAAAACTTCCCGCAGACCAGGTAAAGTTGTTAACAGAACAACTGAGCAAAAGCCAGCAGCAAACAAACAACAATCGACCCAAGACCTCTCTAGAAATCAGGCGGCCAGCAAGAAGAAATGGACAGGCAGAACTTCAGCAACCAGACAAGTAAAGCAACCCGTCAAACAACAACTCTTTAGTATATTTTAAACAAAACATTAGCAACGTTTTACCATGAGCAACAGCAATAACGTATCAATCAGAGCAAAAGGAGCCACATCACCAACATTTTAACAAAAGCAATTTCAGGTACATTTAAACCAGGGCAACAATAGCATCATGTCAACCATAGCAATATTAGCATTAGGTATAGCCAGAGCAACATCAGCAACTGATTGCCAGCACAGCACCAAAGACAGCAGCTGATCAGAACGGAAAGTAAACAGAAGTGCGGTTCAGAGCAACATGTGAGCCAACACTGATAAAACATGTCCAACAGCAGGTGGTGCAATGCTGGCTGGATACACAGACACAACTTCAGGTTTCTGTACTCCAAAAACCCTGATCTAGGACTGTCAAACTTCACATCCTGGATGGCCATCTTACTAAAATGTAACATTTTCACTCTGGAACTCGTAACATTCACGAGTTAATAAAATGCAGCGTGAGGCTGCTTCCTGCAGCTCACCAAAGATTCCAAAATTATCGAAGACATTATCAATGATTACTGTACTGAACATCAGCACGAACAAATCACACCACACTGAAATGCAATTGAGATTAAGATTGATTAAGATCCACCTGGAAATCTGCTCTTTTTGTTAGTTCTGGGTGTCAACCTGCCAACAGTCTGTGTGAAACATCAACAGCAAGATAATAAAACACAGCAAGAGTTAATCATTTGATAGAGACCAGAGTGTGGTGAGAAGCTGCTTTTTGTACCCACATAAAACCAACAAACGAAGCGGAGCAGAGATGAGCAGAAAATAACCTCCTTCAAACAGCCAGAAAAACATTTTCAATACAGCGGATTCAGGATCAAAACACTGCTTTCCTGAAACATGACAAAAAGAAGGGAAATATAAGAGAAGAGTATAGTGCAATCCATGGACCTAATAACTGAAACACAAAGATAGAAGCTGTTTTAGAACAAGGATGAGGGAATCATCAGCCAACCACAAGCCTAAATCTCAACAGACAGGACAAAAGCGTAGAGAACCTCCACATTCCTGCACAAGAAAAACAGGAACAACTGCTTCATTACTCTCATCTCCACAGATTCAACAAATTAGGTATTATGTGCTGACTTAACTCTGACTTAAATCCCTTTCAGATATGCATCTGGTTTTAGAAATGTTCAGGAAAGTTAGGAAATGTAGAGGTAACTCCTAAAATACTCATTAAAACCGTACGGTTATATTATAGTCTGATATCAACATCAAGCATAACCCTTACCATACAGTAGGTGGGAAAATTATCAGTCACAATATTTCAAACTTTCAGACTGTATAAAATCTGCAGAATGATATGTTCTATCAAATAAAATCACATATATTATTATAAATGAATCACAGAGCCATTAAGTTGAGAATAAACAGAAGAGGGGAGAACCTTCCTCATGTTATCAATGGTTGATCAATACAGTTTTTAACAATTGACCAGGTAATGTCTTGGGTAAGACATTTTACAGTTGAGATATAAACTTGTCACTAATGGACAAACTGTAAAGTATAAAAATAACAAAAGAAATATTTTGTATTTTCTGTACTTCAAATACTCCTCATTTACAAGCTGACATACACCTTCACTGATGTATCTGCAATAAGAACATTTTGACAATTCATCATTTGAGCTCTACTTTGCTATTTATTTGAAGGCCTGCTATATTTTGTTATATCTATATGTTAGTGTGTGTCTGTGTAGTCTACTAGTTTGCTCTACTACGCTCTAGCGTAGTAGAGCAAACAAATAAGAATTAATTTCATTGTATAGTGTAACTGCCTGCTTACTGTAAATGACAATAAATATCTTGAATCATAAGGAAATGGCAAATATAAAGAGGCCTTGCAAATACTGTTTAACCAGTTCAGTCAGGATTCAAACATGTACTTACGTCTGAAAAACAAAGGGTAATTTATCAGGCTTATTCTTGTACATCATATACATGAAAAGGACTTAAATCAGTAAAAAGAATATAGACAGTCACCAGGAAAACTGCCAATCGTCCTGAACAACCTTTTCTATCTGCTGACATCAACAGTTTACGTCACGGGCCGGGGGCGTGGCTTGAGATCTCCATTGAACACTGACGACGGCGTGGTTGTGAACGACCAAAACTATAATAGCGCTCAAACACCATCATCATCCTCACTGGATCATACAGGGAAGAAACTACGACATGAGTACACCGACTATAAAAAACGAATGAAAACATTGTGTGAGTTAGCTGGCAGCTACGTTACAAAGAAATCGGGCTGGACGTATTACTAAGCAATCATGATAATAAACAGAAACCCAACATGAAGCCTGTCAAATAAAATCCTACCAATCATAGCTGACTAGCGAGATCACTGCATTAATGCGGTATGTAGCTGGATTAGCTTAGTTTAGCAACCTGAGCATTAGCCACCTAGCTAGCTTTGAACATTGCTTTGTGAATGTATGTGTTGAAGCGAGGCACACGCTTTTAGCGGCTCCTCTCTCTCATGCTGCTGGTGTGAGTGCATCACTGAGCGGCCTGCCGCTGCTGGATTCTTACCGAGAATTTTCAATAAACACAATGAGGTTTAATTCATGAACGAGGCTCTTTTCTTCCCCTCTCTTCTTTCTGCAGATCGCAGTGGCATGAAATGTCGGCCTAAACCCAAACACCGCGATATCAGACGTGATTACGCAGGACAGCGGCGAATGTTTCCCTGACGTCAGTGCGACGGTAAGAAAAAAATTAGTACAACAGCGCCCCTTACCGGCAAAAAAGTCCCAATAAAATAAACATTAAGTGGTTCCCACTCCAATCACTCCACACACAATCCTTCACATTTTGGCCCAATCCCAAATGACTCCCTAGGCACTCCCACTCCGTGAGCGAGTGTGACTCGCTGTAGAGTCACACGCGGCTGTGAAGTGCCACTCGATCATTAAGGGCGAGGGTATAACAACGGTGCGGCTTTGGCAAGCCCTCGCCTTTGCCAGACGGAAACAGGAAGAAGACACTAGTTTGTTAAGTCTTTATTTCTCACCCTAAAATAGAATTCCACCACATTTATATTTGACCTGAAACACTCTTTACATTCATATTCAGCTACGCATGATGTGAGAGTAAAATGTAGTATTGAATAAAAACAAACTCACTCCCATGCTTTTTTAGCTGCATAATTTATTTGTTGTTAAACATTTTCTAACTGCATATTCTTAATTTTACCAGCTCAGTCTGTAGTGGAGAAAACGGGTGGTTGTTTGATCCGCTGTTTAATTATCCTTTTAGTTTACATGCACAGCATACAAAACCAGGGAAAAGAACAATAGTCTGCTAAAGCATGTATTCCACTTGTCATGATACGTTAATCTGCCATTACGACCGGCGAATCGCGGCAGTTAATTTGCGTGCATAAATTATAATGCACTGCAAGGGTGGTCATAAATAAGAAAAGTCATGCGCTCCAGCTGACTGACGTCACCGCCGCTATTACTACCCCTCATCGGCTGTAACAGAAACACAAATCTTACTAACAATTTAAGGAAATAATAATCACTGTCCCTTATTAACTTGTGGGCATTTTCTTCATCTGCTTCGTTTTATCTTTTTCCACGCCTTGAAAATACACTAACGGTAGACAAGTGGCATAATCAAATCAACAAGTGTAAAACAACATGTTCGTTCCGATATTGTAGGCTACCCTCCGGTTCCGTCATTTAGGGCTATGCATAAAAATAATCAATCAAATGTCTGTTTGAGGTAAGAGTAGCTACGTTTCATTTATAATTCGGGAAACAAACTCCCTGGAACTCTCATTTGTAAGTTAGCTCCTCCATTCCGGACATAATTGATTGGCTGACACCTGTTTGTTTATTGTTTATTGTTTGTTGGATCCCCATTAGTTGTCACCATTGTGACAACTATTCTTCCTGGGGTCCCTAAAAAGCAAAACAATTCCTATACAGTTTTCCCAAAATAGGAATCACATACACAAAAAAAATCTGAAACAAGCAATTACATTTTTGTCATAAAAAAGAAGAAACTCAAATCATAGCCTACATCAGGGGTGTCAAACTCATTTTCACAAAGGGCCGAATTACGACATGATAATCACACGAAGGGCCAGACATGTCGCTTACTGACATGCCTTCTTTTTAATCCAAAACTCAAACAACATATCTAGGTATATAACCTGCGTACATACGAGGCATAGGCTAGATTTTGTTTACATATTTTGGGGGACAAATTATATGTGGGGGGTATGGGGGTGCTCCCCCAGAAATTTTTGTGCGTCAAACACTTAATTTCCTGTATTCTGGTGGATTTTTCTGTTTTGGTTTTCTGTGCCTTTTCTGCGTCAATTTATTGTGGAAATGTCTTTATTTTTGTAAAGGAAAAGACAACATTCAGGTTCCTGGTGAAACAATTATAAAGGACTATAATGCAGTAAGGTTCTCAGGCATCCTGGATTGAGCCACAATATGTTTTCTCTTGGATTTTTCAAAACTTTCTGCACATTCAAAACATATCACGTTTTTTTATTTTATTTTTTTTATAGGAATCATGACCCAGCACCAGTGTTAACTATTTATGACACTTTACATTGGTAATGAAATGCAAAGCCACCATTGGAAACAAAAGGGGTGGGCTATCAGCGGCTATCTAACGTTAGTTAGTGAGCTATATTGTAACTTCAGGCAAAAGTTAGAAACCAGATAATGTTAGCATTCATCCTTAGACAGTTGACACAATCAATCATCATATTAGCATGCTATTTAGCCCCATAGATTGGCCTATTTACAGCCATTAGAAAACTGACATCTTTTCTTCAATGCAAGTTCATCAATTCATGGCTTAAAATCCTGAGCTGTGGAACTTTCAGCAGACATTCCTAGTGGTAAACTATGCGAGTGTCCTAACGTTTGGGAGCGTGTGCGACGTGCCAACATGGCACAGGCTCCACATGAGAAAAAAAAAAAAAAAAAAAATCATGATAACTTTTTTTTTTTTTTTTTTTTTTGCGGGCCAAATTGAATGGAATTGCCGAATTGGTTCGCGGGCCAGATAAAATATTGAAACGGGCCAGATTTGGCCCGCGGGCCAGAGTTTGACACCCCTGGCCTACATCATACCGTGTGCATACACACACCCGCTTACCCACATTAGATGCCTAAAGGTTCATATTGTAAGCATACAGAATACATTTGCATGCACCATACATACACACTACAGGTATACAGTCAGAGATCATTTCATTAAGAGCTGTCCCTATATATAAGTTTAAACTAAGAATTCAAAATAAGGCACTCTGCAGCTTTACAAACACTGGTTGACTGAATTTAACCTGATTTCTTTGCTCAAAACAGCTTTTTTCAATTCCCTTCTAAATCCTATTTTTTTACTCTTAAGAATGAGGCAGTACGGAAGTCCGTTCCAATATGCAATAGCTCTGTACAATACAGTTTTTTTCAGTGCATTTGTTCGAGGTCTCGGTTGTTTGAAACGACAACTTTTTGACACAGGTCAACGACTTGACCTGTGTCAAACGTAGGGCTGAGCCAACGTCGATGCAGACTCGATGATCGAGGGCTTTATCACCCACTTACACTCGAGGCTCGATGGTTTGGGACGACACTCAATATGGCGGGCCCTCCCCGCGAACGCGCAAACGGAGGGATAGTGGATAGGGTTAGGGTGTGGATCTAGATTGGGCCTTACTGAGGCAACTGACAAGTAAGCAAATCGGGGGTGGGAAAGTAGCCTATCCTATTTTCTGCCATTAAGATAAAAAAAAACTCTTGCTTTAAAATATATAAACTCAAGCACATTGAATGACCATTGTCTATGTCTATTTTCAAAAACGTTCAATGCTGGACTATTATATGAATTATTTAGGCATACATTCACAACTTCAAGGATATCAAGGATCCCTGACATTAAATGGAAATCAAAACAAAAGTTTATTGGATAACCATTATCAATCTCTTTATTGAATAATAATGCATGTGACTAGAGTAACAGTAAATGTAGGAGTATAATAAACATGACATGATAAGGAACACAATACAAGCCCTTAAAATTCCTCTCAGAATGTGAGGGCAGATATCCACATCTAATAAATTATTCAGATTTTTGTTCCCATCAACAACAAGGGAGACATGAGACAAGTGAGTCTCAGTATGTGTGTGAGAGACTGAACCCGAGCCGTTTTAAATTGCCCATTAATGAACAAAACAATAAACAGCCGTTGTGATGAAATCGGGGCTATGGGCTTGTAAAGTGTTGCAGCCAGTCATTATCAATATAATCAAACTGCTGGTAGACTGACATGATGCTACTGTTTATTGAATACTGACATGGGAGGAGAAAGAAAAACTGATTTAGTTGACAGTGGATGACCTGTAAACGGAGAAGGAGAAATCTGTGAACTATGAACAGAAAAGTTCTGAATTATAGTGAATGATTAAATATTCAGACTACACTGTAATTTGCCTCTCCAGGTCTCACTTTAGCAACACCGCCTGTTTCTAAGCAATGGATTGCTGAACATTTTTACAAGAGCCTGTATCACAAAGTCAGATTAATAGTTTAACCACACATCTATGAGTTCATCTCACAAAATAAACTCATTTTTAACTCACTTTTTCCTCCGATGCTGCAGTGCTGAACTGCTCCAGAGCAAGTTTTTTCGACAAGATCAGATAAAAAAAAAATGTTGACGATCCAGTACTGACCAAGGACATCACTGGAAATGTGTAGTAGTTGTTTCTACCGGCTCAAAGTGATACTTTATTATTGATCAGTAGATTTAAACACTAATTTACAGCCTTGTCCTTGACTTTTAACTTTTAGATGTTGATCCTGAAATAGCTTCTTATCTTATTGTAGCTGTGTGATTAGGTTGAATATATTTCGCCTCCCTGTAAACTACATATTGCTGTCTCTGTAATATATCATTTCCCCACGTTTCACAGTTTCATCATGTTTTCATATTGAGTATTTTATGGTTCTGTTACTGTATATGTGACTGGCTGTAATTAGGAACACAACGTGTGACTGGGATGAACTGACTTTGTGATACAGCCTCAAACAACTTTTCAGACGAGACACAGATGTAACTTGTTGGCCAACAGAAGCCAACTGAGGTTCAACACAACCTCATAAGGAATACGACTCCGATCAGCACCTCAAGACAGAGCAACTAGAGGAGCTTCAGCACTACAGCTAAAGACAGACTTCAAGTCAGATAGGAAGTTTGTGCGTGTTTGGGTACAGGAAGGAAAAGCTGGTCCATTCCCAGAATTCCCTGGGAATTGTCGTCATCATCAATCATCATCATCTGTAGTCAGCCAGGAAGTGGACCAGAAGTAGGAGGGGTCTAGTGCTGCGTCCACTTGATGCTCTTCAGGTCGATTCCTTCTTGAACCATCTCCCACAGAGGACTGACAGACACACGGACAGAGAGCGACAGGTCAGTGGGTGTTACTGTTCACATCTCATATATTACCTTGGTGAGTACAGTGTTATTCTGAAAAAGGATGGACAAATACCAACATATATGATCAAGTTAGAACGTTAGTGTTAGCATAGTGTTAGCGGCTGAACTCACCTCATCTCTCTGAGTCTGGTGACCTGCTGGATACATTTCTCTGCTGTGAAGTCCACCTCGTCTTCTGTGGTGAACCTGCCAATACCAAACCTATCACACAAAAACACAGGTTTACAATAAGAAACCATTTAGATTCTAACAACAATATCTTAACTTGAATCTAATGCCTTGTTCAGACTGCCAGGCCAACTTGGATATTTGTCATTTCCAGGTTGTATCAAGATTGATTTTTATTAAGCATGAAATTACCAGATGAAATATGACTTTTGCCGATCAAATCTTAACGATTCAAATCGGATTTCTACAGATGTGTCTTCAGTCTTGACACTCTGGTCTTACAATTTGGATATCAGAGTGCCTGTTAAGGCCAGGACACACCAGTCCGACTACCCGGATATGGAGTTTGCCGATTCAGGCAGCTCCAGTCTTCCCGTCGCGGCCAAAAAAGTGCAAAGAACACACCAAGCCGACTGCTGACTTTCCGTACGCTCTGCGCTTGCGCGGGACGTAATGTCTTCATAACAGCAGGCTGCGGTAATCTGTATTGTGGCCCGAAAAAATACGGAAGCCGGAAATGATGGGACGGCTCTATAGACCATAAACACATTTTTAGCAGAGAGTGTCGAGCATGGTGTCGAGCAGTCAACAAGGGTTGATGCATGTGAGTACTCGCTGAACGAAACAAACAAACACATTAAAACAATGGCTAACTGTTGTTAGCTGTTTGTGCTACCCGCCTCACTTCGGGGCTTCACTGATCCGGGCTTCTTTTGAACATGTTCAATCGGCTCAAAAGAAGCCCGACGACATCTACGACGACCGATTTCACGGCACACACCAAACAGATTTGTGTGCCCGCCCCCTCCAGACTCTACGACGGCGATTATCGGGCCGGTGTGTCCGGCCCTTTACATGACTCAAAATGCAACACATTAAGTTATCTTTATTTGTCAGTTGTACACGAGGCACATTGAAATTTGTCTTTTCGCATATCCCCTCTCAAGTTACCACACTTCGGAGGGGGTCAGAGCGCAGGGTCAGCCGCAGTACAGCGCCCCTGGAGCAGTTTTTTGGGGTTAAGTGTCTTGCTCAAGGACACAATGGTAGAGATGGTGGGCACCGTAGACGCAATACCAGCCTCTGCTAGTTTTTTACAACTAACACCCTCCTGTCCGGTGCCGGGGATCGAACCAGCGACTTCATGGTTACTGGTTGGCCACCTTACCTCTAGGCCATCCTACCACCACATGATGACCAACTTTATTCAGACGGAGAGACAAGTGCACCTGACAACAACAGCAACTTATCTTATTTTTTTAAGATAATTTTTTGGGTTTTTCGCTTTTTTTATTGGAGAGACAGAATTGAAATGGGGAAGAACCGACCGCGGATCGGATTTGCGGTCGGTCGGTCGCAGGGTCTGCTGTGATGAGGACTGAGCTGCTAGGGGGAGGCTCTAAACACTACATCACAAGAGCCCCCAACAACAACAACTTTTGCCAGCATTGTGACAGTCGCTGAGTCCGTTTGATGCGGCAGAGGAATTTGGCACCTTGACTTGACATCACAAATGTTTGGATGGCGAGGTGATGTGTCTCCATTCCTCCAATTGTCATTATCAGCGTTGGAAAGCAGCCTCGCCAGAGAACGTAATGACCCCTACGTTGTTACTACAGTAACACATGCAGATAGGTCGGTACAGACTGGTGATGTCTGGACGTGTCAAATCCTATTCGATCACTTGCCATTGAAATTGTGGAAAGTCAAGGTTACAAATCGGATTTACCTGCAGTCTGAACAAGGACTAATACTGCATCTAATCAACATTAGAATGAAGACAATTAACAGGATTATAATATTCTTCAGAAGAAATGTTATTTAATTGAAATGTACAGATAATCATTATTATAATTAATGTTGCAATAATACAATTTATAAAAATTATTATCAACATTATGAAAAGGATTACAAGGAAGATAATTAGTGTTTGTACCTGATGGAAGAATGAGCCAGATCTTCATCTGCTCCGATCGCTCTGAGGACGTATGATGGCTCCAGAGACGCTGATGTACATGCACTGCACACACACAAAAATATTAATTCAGCTTTTATATACAGTTTAAAAAATCACCCGTGGAGAAAACTTGTAAACAAAAAGTCTCATCGTGTATCCTGTATCCCTAACATCTAACAATAAATTGCAATGCCGATTTTTAGATTATGCATTGTGTGCACATCCATGGTTGTGATCTTACTGTCTTCTACATTCATTATTACGCTTCTTTATATATTACCGCCACTAACTGTCGGTTAAAAGCATAATGTGGATTAACCGGCACCTGAAATCTACATATATCAAATTGTTTTTTTGTTTTTTTCAAGATAATTTTGTTGAAATGGGGAAAAGAGGAGAACATGCAGAGAACTGACCTGAGTTGAATTTGAACCGGGGTCTGCTGCGAGGCATAAGCCTCTAGGGGGACGCTCTAACCACTACTCCCCCCCCCCCCCCCATATATAAAATAGTTTGACTAAACTGCTTTTAATTTGAAACTTCAGGCTTGTTCTTGTTTTATACATAGAAAAAAAAGTGTTTCTGACCTCCCAGATGACAGAGCAACATCCTTCAGCGCCATCAACAGACTCTCTCCCTCCACATAGGCAAAGGAAAGGTTGATACAGCCTGAAAAGGACAAACAAAGTCAAACAACAGAAACCTCTAACTTTAAGCTTAAGCACATTCACTAACATTCTAGTTCATGTTGTCTAGAATTCAAGCATGAGACACTGGTGTGTGTGTGTGTGTGTGTGTGTGTGTGTGTGTGTGTGTGTGTGTGTGCGTGTGTGTGTGTGTGTGTGTGTATGTGTGTATGTGTGTATGTGTGTATGTGTGTATGTGTGTACCAGGGTAGCGATGTTCTGGATCTCCGTTCATTATGACGTCAGGAAGCCCGGACATCAGTTTATGGATCAGACGATTGGCCAGCATGGACACTCTGTGATGATCGTACTACACGCACACAAACACATATTAAGTCCAAGGCTGTTTAGGTGAGGTTCTTGAGTCTCGGCACAGTTGGTTGCATTTGTTTTACCTCCATCTCCTGCTGGGCGATGCTGCAGGCAGCTCCCAGGCCGACAGCCAGCGGGGTGGGGACAGTGCCGGAGCGCAGCCCCCTCTCCTGCCCTCCCCCGTTCTGAAGCGGCTCCATACGCACTCGGGGCCGACGACGCACATACAAAGCGCCCACTCCTTTACACACACACAAATACACACATCTCAGCTGTTTAGCAACATGACCTGTGAAATCTCACAAGGACCAAAACATTCCAACTGCTTTTACTGGTTACACGTTGGCAAATGGTCTGATGGAATTTCATATCAGCTGCTTTAATCTCTCGCTCTACTGTGACAGTATTTCAGATATGTTTTAACTGCCAATTTGGCTATATCTAAATTAAAGGCATCATAGGAGATTATCTGCAATATGCACTTTTTAATATGTTGTGAAAAGTGCTTTCTACACCCCAACAGCAATAAATGACTTATGGGCAATGAAAAAGAAACGAAAAACCCCCAAATTCTGTACCTTCTATAAACCTGTTAAAATGCTGACCAATCGGAGACGATGGACCCGTATCTAAAGAACCAATCACAATCCTGCGCGTTCTCTCCCCTCTGTGTGCGAGCCTGAGCGCGTTCACGGAGGGCAGAGAAAGCGTTCGTGCCATATCGTAGTAGGCTACCTGGCAGTGGACTAGACTCGTGACTTGAGCCTTTTGACTTGACAAGACTTGCTACTTTCCCCAAAACCCAAAGATTAAAAAGTAGGCTATATTTTTAAGTAGGCTACTGCTCTGTATCTTTCATCATGTAGCCTAGTGTAGCGGAGGAAACTGGTGGATGTCGCCTACCGGTACCGCGCTGATCTGCTTAGCCTATCACTGGTTTCACTTCAGAGGTGTCGGCCAGAACACCACTTAAGGCCAAAAACGTCAGACTATAAGCATGAGAAGAGGAGTATGGTTTTTCCGCTCTTTATTTTCCTTCTTTCACAGGCACAGCAGCATAGATCGCAGGAAAAGAGACACAGGCTTACATTCCGCTCGTGAGGAGACGTTAGAACAGCTGTTGCGACCTGCGAATCGCGGCCGTCAATAACATCCATAAACTGTAACTTATAACAGCGATCGGGACTGCATGTACTTACTCACACACGGGTGATTCACATAAACACGTTTCAACTGTGTCGACTACTGCGGCAACATGCGCGCTCACACACCTGACCGAGAGAGAAGAGAAAAGGAAACTTACTAGACAGACCCTCCGGCCGACTGACGTCACGGCCACTAACTGACAGCTATACTGTCATCCACACTGAACAAAACTCATCTCAACACTCTATAAGAAACAACACTGTAACCTATAAACTTTGGGGCCTTTTCTGCATGTAGCCTATGTGTGAGTGTTTGTGTGTGTGAGTTAAATGTTAACAATCACTGGTAAACAGTGCAATTGGGAAGTGCAGCCAGCAGCGCTCGTGCACGGCTGTGTGTCGAGGGGTGGGGGAGGGAGTCCCGAGGGGAGAGGGAGGAGTTAAACGGAACTCCGAGGACAAGCTAATTTCAAATCATGCTAGCTCTCTCAGATCGTACAGTATAGCTTTAATGTGACAGCCAACCTTTGGGTCCGTAGAGCTTGTGTCCACTGATGGACATTAGATCCACCTTCATGTCTGTGACGTTGATGGGGATCTTTCCAACAGCCTGGGCGGCGTCAGTGTGGAGGAAGACTCCTTTAGCGCGACAAATCTGACCTGTGGTTAATGAGAAAAATTATGTAAAAGAAATCATTCCCTCAACATCGCAATAGCAATAACAAATCACAATCATCGCAATGTGTTTTTTTCTTCAAAGTCATGCAGCCCACAGAGGGCGTGAAAAGAATATATTTGTGTTTCCATAGTTACCAATCTCTTTCATGGGCTGCGTGACTCCGATCTCGTTGTTGATGGTCATCACAGACAACAGAGAGGTGTCAGGACGGATGGAGGCCTCCAACAACTGAACACACAGAGATGGAGGTTTTTTTAATAGAAAACAATGACTGTTGTGTAAGGTCTGATTGCTCTGAATGTCCTCTGTACACTCAGCACGTTTACCTCCATGTCCACTAGTCCGTTTGTCTGCACTGGCAGGTAGGTGATGCTGAATCCCTCGGACTCCAGGACTCGACAAGAGTCCAGGACACATTTATGCTCAGTCTGTGTGGTGATCACATGGCGCTTCTTGGATCGGTAAAACCTGGCCACGCCCTGTGGGGGAGGGAGAAGTAGGGTCACTGCTGACATCACAAACTGTGTTCAACTGTTCACTGTGTTCTTGTGGAGTTCTCAAGGTATTGTCACACCAGAATTTAGTATGGCAAAATTAATTTGTTTCAAAAGATTGCTGCTATCAGTGGATTTGTTGGAAAACACTGGAAATGAAATCACTGGAACATGAATTCTGGGTTTCCCCTCAAGTTCATATGAGCATTTTGAGTCAATATGAACTTGTTATTTGGTAAAAGGTTTTCTGCAGGTTTAGTTAAATTAATACTTTTAAATACATTTTTAAAGACAATGGACTACAATTTTAGACCTATTTCATCTCAAATACTGTCTAAAAAATTGTGTAAGCATGTAAAAGAATAGTCCCTGAATTATGTTCAAAGTAAATGGATTTATTCATAATCATAAATAACATTTATTCTATGTAAGATGTGTTGTTATGCTGCACTACGAGCAATACAAATCGACTGAATTTAAAGCAACTTTATAGATTTAGAACTACATATTTCACAAAGACACACAGATGAATTCCTGGTGTGACCATGTACGTTCTAAGTTCCCTCCGTTCTTTATTTGTTCTCACTGTGCAGTAAAACAATAGGAGTTAGAGCTTGTGAGAGGAGGAAGAGAGAAGGTGATGAAGAGGAGGAGAAGAGTCTTACCTTTATGGCCATGTTGTTGGACTCGGTGGCTCCACTGGTGAAGATGATCTCTCTAGGATCTGCTCCAATCAGATCAGCTATCTGCTGCTCAGGGAGAAAAAAACAATAGTTTTAGTGTCATTTCATAGTGTACAACAATTCAGAACTTACAAGACAACAAATGGTTTACACATTACTACACAGTGCACTGCAATGGACAAAATATACATGATGCCATACATTTGCCTTTCTAAATAACGTTTCTCTTAGTGTCTCTCTACCTTCCTTGCTTTCTCCATGCCGCTCTCGCTCTCCCAGCCATATGCGTGTGTTCGGGAGTGAGGGTTACCGTAGTAATTCACCTCGTAGGGTAACATGGCGTCCAACACCCGGGGGTCCTACACACACACGTTAAACTGCTGTTAAAAGTCTAAATAAGTGTAAGTTAATTTCTCTATAACCTCTAACATGACTGGTTAAGCCTTTAACCAAGACAGCGTGGTTGGTAATGGTTACCATGGGTGTGGTGGCCTGAAAGTCCATGTAGAGGGGGCGGAGCTCATCTATCTCCAGCTCCTTCTTCTGTATCAACTCTACAGCACAAAACAACACACATACAGACAGACAGTCAGCTGATTTAACTCGGTTTAATCAAATGGTGGACTAAAACACTGGTAGGAACTTATTGAGTTATTTATCAACTATGTGTAGAGCAGAGTGTTAAACTTTTTTTAATATATATATTTGTTATCTATTTTGTTGCTTTTATTATATAAAAGTTAAACAATGAACATCCCCATCTGTTAAACTGCACTTTCTTAGCACAGTCTGTAGAAGAAGTTTTTGGTTGAAGAAAATTTCACTAAAGTCCAATATGAAAACAAATCTTTACTTTGTTTCAAAAGACAATACAGATTATTATGGTCAGCATTCACGCATGGAGAGAAAAGCTGCGCATCATGCTCAGCGTAATGCCAGGGTCCTACACAAAATAAGCTGCTTTATACCTAATGGTTGACATGGTCAAATGGTAGGAAGACTAAACAATGGATCAATCAAGTCTGGCTCTTGATGGCTCAACACTCATTTGAGTCTGGGAGTTCCCAGGATGATACAAATGATATGATGGGCTTTCTTTGAATCCCTGGGGAAATGTAGGGGGGTTGGCCCCCATCAAACTGATTTAATTACATTAGAAAGTTCAGAAAGGATACATTAGTTAAGATGATACAATGATCAAATAATGAATGTATGGACACAAGTCAAACAGAACAGGTCGACTTCTATGGATGTTAGTTTTTTTCAAATTAGATTCAAAACTTTGGAAATGATCTGTTTTCATGCTTCTTCAGTGTGGTCATTTGGTAATAAATGGAATGGCTTTAGGTTTTTTAGATTTCATCCCAAATAATAATTCTATTGAGAGTTTACAGTTAAAAGTCTGATGGCGGTACAAGAAAAGCAATTCATTTTTAAAGATACAACTCAAAAGGTTCTGAGTAATGACAAAGAAATGCAAAATATTGTATAATACATAACATTTTACAATGTAAAAGCAAACTTCACAGAGCTCATTAATTATGTAATGGAGGACTTTTTTCTAAAAACATACCCATCCATAGCATATCTGGAAATGAGAGACTTTGCTCAATGCCTCATTTACATAACAACTGAATTAGGTAGGCTTAAGTGTTCACATTTTTGTTTTATTCGGTTTTGGAAATTAAACCCTAACAAAAAATACAGATATGTTTTCCAAAGATGAAGGCAATGTAAATAAAGAACCAACATAGGCTACATATAAACACATTATTTTTCAGAATTGTTGACGATTACTTTTCTCTCAGTTCCTTGAGGCGTGAAGTGATTTTATATTAATATTTTATCTAAATCCGCCCTTGCGTAATTTTTTTGTCAGTTTAGCAGTCGTTAAGTTTCTCGTATCCACATTGAACTGCGTCACTTTGGGATAAGCATAATGCTAGCTGCTCGGCTTATTAGATCAGAAAGTACGGCGTTACCTTTCGGAAGAGTGCTAGCGGCTCTGCGCTCGGAGCCATGCCGAAGAGTGATCCACGACCCCGGCCTGAACAGCCGTGAGGAGACGGTCCTGCCCTGGGAAAGCATCTCGTGCTGGTTTCACCTGGAGACCCACTGACCTCCAATGACAACAACACGCGGACAGCTAACACAACACCGAAGAAAACCGGTTCAAATCAGTTTAACCTGCTAGTTTCTGTGGAGTCAAATGAAGAAATTGTTGCATGAGCTACAAATAAATATTGAAGGTGAGCAAAGTTTGGTTTGGTTGGAGAAACGTTGCCGCCTGTCTGTTACATGTTATATCAACAGAAACGGCCAGTCAAGTTGGACATGCGCACAATACGTCCGGTGGGGACTTTCAAAGTAAAATGTCATAAAGTAGCCTACAAAATAACAAAACAAGTAGGCAGGCCTTTTTTACTCGTCTACATATTTGAAAAACGTGTTTAGGTAAATGTTTGACATATATTTAAAATTTTAACTCAAAATAACAAAACAACATTTGTATAAATCAGAACTAATTTAGTGTTTCTCCGTCCTCTCTGCTGCCTTTCTATGTGCCTCTCTGCAGCTTGATGCATCTAGCTGTCGATTCTGTAACATGGTTGCACAAGAAACGGAAACAGAGAGAGCGACTTCCTCTGGATAGGCTGCGCTCTCATTGGTCTTATAATATGTCCACGATTGGTCCATATCTTTAGCCAACAGTCCTTGGTCCGACTCCTCAATATATCGTATGCTTTATTTTCATATTGGCTGTATTTGAGGCGGAACCGAGACTTTCCTCTGCTCTCTGATCAGTTATACAACCTGGATTTAGCCTCCTGTCATTAAGTCCACAATACAGTTATAAACACTTAGGCTATGTACAGATTTTCATCCGTTGCTTGGGCACTATAGTTAAAAAGAAATCAATGGGTCCGTCGGCGACTCAAATAAACAGTAATGTTAGCTTATGTAGGCTATTTCTTGCTTTTGGATACAGGTTTCATAAGGCACAGCAACTTTGAGCAGCTTCTTTATACATTAAGGTTTTGTCTTCTGCAGACATGTAGGCTCATTGTCACATACACTGCTTTTTCCAAATGTTGATACACATCTTCTTGCCTTCTGCAGTTAATATTCACTTTGGCTGACACTTTGCAAAGTAAATTGTGACACTTGACTATGTAGGCCTACACTCTCATCTCCTTCTTTCGTGTAGGCTACCTGTAATTTTATTTCTGCAAAGTCCACATTACAAAATATAATAAAATAATATCATTCTATCTATCTATCTATCTATCTATCTATCTATCTATCTATCTATCTATCTATCTATCTATCTATCTATCTATCTATCTATCTATCTATCTATCTATCTATCTATCTATCTATCTATCTATCTATCTATGTTTGAGTGATAATGCAGGAGGGCTAGGTCAGTAGGTATGAATAGCATCCAGGAATGGTGCACCGATCAGAGTGCAAGGAATGATGATGAGGAGACGTAGCTTTCTTTAGACTATATTATTTTCAGCCGTATTTATTTAAATCCTCTGTATTGTCTTGCAGTTTTCTATAAAACAGTAAAATAAAACACCATTAGTTTTACAAGGCATAATAAATAAATAACTATTGGCTAAACATATACAGTATAGCAGGCTGATATAACTAAACATTCATTATACAGGAAAAGGTCATACACAAAATATACTCAGATAAAATAAACAGACTCTACATAACATGACCGCGCCAAAGAGCAGACATGGGGCCAAGCGGCACACTGCATGTGCAGGACATCTCCCTTTCACGTGATAAGCCAACTGCCATAGCAAACACCGGCGCTGCTTAACTTAGCTTAACAACCAACGTAAAACTTGCACATACACATATTGATTAACACTCACAATAAGACAAAGTAACAGGCACTTACATTTTCATGAACTCAATACAGGAGAATTGGGAGCAACTGCTCTTAAAGCGACAGTAACCATTAATCTCAGAGCCGTTTATACAATCTATCTATCTATCAATGGATCATTCACTATTCTCTGACTGTAAGCTATTTCTAATAATAATGTCCTGCTGCCATACACATCTCAAACCGATCGGTGGCGGTAATGCAACTACTCGTAAACCGCCACACGTAGAGAAGAAGAATCCGAGCTGTTTTGGTTGCAGACATGTCCGTTAGCTAGCAAAGTAGTTTATTTAAAAATACATACCTTTTTTTAACGTAACAACAAGAGAAAAATAAACCATAACTACGGCGGTGGATGTCACTTTAAGGTGAGGCTTCCAGATGTCTTTATTCTTTATTTAAGCGACGTAAACTAAAGGTGTTAATCAAGGCTAACAAAGCACAAGCTAACAATCAGCAGCTTTGCGGTATAAGTTAACGCTTCTGTTTAATTACATAACATGTATGATTTTAAAAAAGCGTTTAAATCTTGACATCTCATCATTGTCTTGGTTTGTTGGAGGTTTATAGTGCCATAACATATGTTTGAGTGTTTTAAATGCGGCTCCATCAGGACTGTTGACATTATTTTATCTGAAAACGCTGAGTTTGTAATGGTCTCTATCAGTGGACAGCCAGGGCACCTTGATGTTTGTGAAATTACGTTTATCTAAAACCGAAATGATGGACATATTCTAATCAAGCATAATTATGCTACAGAATGTAATGCTAAAGAACATTTTAGCAAGAAATCATTGGTTGCTCAGTTAAAAAAAGAAATCTCCTATGGCATAGATATACAATAGAACACTATGCCACTTGACGTCGGCGGATTTAAAAACATTTCGGAGGAAGACTTACGAACTTTCTGAGAAGTCGAGAAACAATCTAAATTTCTTATGTCTAATTATTTTATATTGTCCCTTTTATGATGAGCTGATAATTGATACATTGATGATAATGTTCGTCCAAAATCCTGAAATATTGTTTTGCACCGATGATGACAGGATGGAATGGTGGTTTACTTCCAATGTTTATAAGTTGGTCTTTTTTGTTGCCAAACCCTGGAAGAAAAACCTAGAGGCTCAGTCCTCTTCGCAGCAGACCCGGGTTCGTATCTGGCCTGTGGTTGTTCTCTGCATCTCTTCCCCCTATCCACCCCATTCATCTCTCTCTCTCCAAACTGTCTAATAAAAAGCAAAATGCCAAAAAATGATTTGGCCTTTTTGTGTTAATAATGGTAAGCCTTTTTGGGCTGGGTATATATTGATTATGCATGATGCAACAATAAAATTAAAACAATCAATCAATCAGGTTTTTTATTTTGTCTATTTGGATACTTTAATGTTTGTTTTTGATTTCCTCAATGTCTATGTGGACACCTTAGGCTGCTTAGAGCATATAATGCGTAACATTTTCATATAACTGAAATCGGTTACAATCAAGCCATCACCTAAACAGTTGACACAAAGTTGATTAGGCCTTTAAAGCTCCAAAAAAGTCTCTCTGTATTTCTCAGTATGTCAACGTTTACAAACTCGTGTCACTGGCTCAGAAAAATCCCTATGAAGCGGCCAGGAAATGTTTCAGTTGTCGATTCTACTGCTAAGAATACCTGGATTTACAGCAGAAGGAATAAAATACATGCGGGATCATCGAAGGCTTACCTGATGAAGATGTTCCATGCGTTGTTGTAATGACTCAGAATTCCTCATGGGTTAGACAGTATAAGTTACGCACTATAGCTGTGTAAGGTTTGTTATTGTCTTATAATAGTCACAAAGTGGTCGTTAACCTTTTTGGATGACTTCTCAGGTGACATAATGCTGGCAGAGCCCGCAGCAGCTGCAGATTGACGTGTTTGACCCAGAGAAGCCGCCGTCATGGGAACGACGACGAGCGAGCCATGCATCTACGACAAACTGTCTGAGAGCATCGACATCCTCCGCCAGTCGGGCTACCGCTATGGCATGTCAGAGAGGGAGATCGAGAGGTTCATCAAGCAGGTCCTGGAGACCAATGAGCCCAGGAGAGAGCCGCCCCAGTTCCCCATCCTGAGAGCCACCATAAAGGTCGGCAAATGTTGTGTGTTCACCGCTAAAGACTCTAGTCTACAAATACACACACACACGTTTAAGCACTACGCAGACAAATTTAAACCTCCGAAATTGGATTATTAAGCCGGTATTCCCCCTGTTAGTTTTTATTTTTGATTCGATTTTAATAGTTTTTTTTTTTTTTTTTCAGACAGTAAAAACTCCTTTCCACTGCAGGATGCGTATAAGACTTCTGTTAAAGTTGTTCTGTTTGTATAACTATCTGTCCACTGTACATTGGAAGAATTACATACCAAAAATAATATAATATTGGAAATTATCCAAATCCAGCTCAGACTGCTGAAGCCTCAACATTTGTTTGGAAGTGAAGATGTCATGGCCAAAATGGACAACAGGGACAATTACAGCCACCAAAAACCTGATACAGATACTATTTATAGAGTAGATGTTAGTATGATATTATAGAAAAAAAGGATTCTTGCTGTGAATTGAATCACGTGTGTCTACACAATGTAAAGGTTTATTCATGTCGGTGATGTCCCCGTTGTCTCTGCAGTTTGTGGTGGCAGTGGGCTTCCTGCTGGTAGCGGTGTTGGCCTTCACCTACCCTCAAAGCAGCCCCCAGCTGGGTCTGGTCAACCTGGGCTATTACAACTGGTCGTCCCCCCTCAGCCACGTCCGCCTGCTCTCCCTGCCCATCGCCAAGAAGTACAACCTGCAAGGTCTGAAGCCTGATCCATCCATTTCAGCTGCTAATTCCTTTCAGAAACATGATTTAAAAAGGACAAAGGCGTATCCTGATGCTTTAAAGCTGTCCTTTAATTTGTTTATATATACTGTGCGTGTGTTATGCAGGTTTCCATGAATGGTGGAGTGCCGGCTCTCTCAGGCAGAATCTGGTCAACTGTTCGGGCTGTGCAGAGATTTCCTCTGTGCTGGAAGTCCCAGAGAGCCTCAGAGGGACCGTGACTCTGCGGCGGGGGCCCCAGCTCGTCATGCTGAAGGTCAGAGATTAGATTAGATTAGGCAACTTTATTGATCGCATGAAGGGCAATTCATTTGCAGCTCACCCCATCCACAGTCACACAAACAACATCCAAAATGTTACATATCTAAAAGAACAGATCAATAATCATTCAAACGGAGGTCAAGGTGAAGGACATCAAGGTAAATTAATAAGATAAAAATAAATAGATTTAATAAATAGCAATAAAATCAACAATATATATTGCTATATGTATAAGCATGTAAAGGACTGTGATTAAAAAGGTTGACACACCCAGCCATGGTTGAAAACTTTGTATACCGTAGCTAAAAAGATTTTATTATTTCATATTTAATAGAGTTGGGGAGTTTGGGGAGTTGCTGGGTCCTCAAGTCTCAGTTAGCCTTCTTTTCATCTGTTTTAACTGTCACTCACAACAATGATGTGACCCTGTTTGTTCATACTGGTTTCAGACTGGTCAAAGCGGTTTCTCTTGTTCATATTGGTGTCTCTAGGGCGGGGAGTCCCTCAGTGTCCAGCGGCAGCAGCTTGAGGAGCTCTACTCGGCCCATTCAGGCTCCATGTCCATCCTGCTGGAGGAGGACGACGGTCTGCAGAACCATAACCTGGGTTTTCCTCAAGGACCCGCCAACTTCACTCTACTCTGGTACACATTTCTCTTCACAGTACAAGCATGCACAGGTCCTAGATCAGACTCGGGTCAATCTGTTAATATGTCTATTGCCTAAGTGCAGTGATATGAGTGTACTAGTTATTAGCTCTGATCTGCAAAAAAATCCAGGAAATAAAGTAGTAGTAAAATGAGTTTCTCCTCTCTTCGTTTTATCTACTGCTAGAAAAATTAAATTGGAAAGCTTTTCTGAAGACATTAGCTAACCTTGAAACAGAGTCATTTCAACACAGAATTTCCCGGTAAAAGCCCTACCACTGCCCTCAAATTTAAAGGCGTTTACAGTCAAGCACATACAGGAAGTAGGGATCAGTGGGTAAGGGGTTAGCTTCTCGCATCATGTGCTTACCACTGAAGATAAACCTAAAGGAAATAAATTGGTATTCGAGGCGGTACAGATCAACATCGGTACATGATTGGCTGTGTGTGTGTTGTGTTTTCTTTGTAGGAGGTTTAGCTCAGGGACCAGGGAGAAGGTGTTGAGGTGGCTCTTCCCGAAGGCTGAGCTCTGCCCCCTGCTGGACAGCGCTGGGACTATTGTGCAGCGCTGCCTGGTCACCCACACCACAAACTCCCAGAGTAAGGTGAGTGTGTCGTGGCAGATTTTTTCTCTTTAAGAAATCAACAAATAAATCAGCAGGTTGTCTTTCTGATATTTAATTGAAACAACAAAAGGAAAAATAACTTACAGAGTACAACATAAATATTACAGCTGGGTCAGAGCTCCTTCACCATGGGACATGTTGAAAGGTTTGACCAAGAACATGGCCAAGCCTAGTGCATTTATTGTGAGTTTCCTAACCAGTCAGTTAACAGAGGTGCCTATTCATTAGCCCCTAGGTGGACTTACCCTATTACACATGAGCATTCCGCTGTTCTGACCATCAGTTCATTATAACCTTTACTATCCCTCCTGGCTATCAGGTGCCCTGCTTGTCCATTCATTCCTTATCCCTCATGACCAGCATCTGACTTCTGCATACATGAACATACAATCATAGAGAACATACACAAACATACAGATTGTTGAATACACAAATTATATATATAATTAAACAATAAAGAGATTAAATGATAAATTGATTAAAACAAAATTGACATGACATAGACGTCCCCACCCTGACTAACTAAACAAGAATACACTGTAATTGTTGCAGAGAGAAATGATGGACAAAACTGAGAAAATAAAAACTAAGTTTAAACTTATTGATGTTTGGGTTAGATGTGTTGTCTTATATCCAAATATAGTGTGTTGGTATTGAAAGTGCCATTGGAAGTGCCATATTTGACTGTTAGTGTTTAACAGATACAGAAATCATACAGACATAGTCTAAGTGCTGCTCTGTAGCTTCTGTTGTACCTATGAGTTCTTATCTGTGTTAAAGGGTGTCGGCGTGTTTGGCTGGCTGGTGGTGGGTGAGGGGCTACCAACAGTTCGAGTTCTTCCGGTTCAGCGTTGTCAGAAACACTGCAGCTCCTTCAACCTGTGGCTCACGCCTGGAGACATGGGTAACGCCTGCCGCACTCGTTTTTATCACACATTTTATGTGACATAACAACAACTGGAAACAAAATAAAATCAACTTTGGTTGTGGGCCCACAAGATAAAAAAAAATCTTTGGGGCTTCATATAGAACAGATTAATTACTTGACTTACTTTTTATACAATTCTAAAACACTTTGTCTCAGTGAATATGTGAATACATTTTATTATCTATCTTAAAACTTCTAAATTATGAGTATACTGTATGTCGTTTTTTTTAAAGATATATCTTGTGTGCAGATGTTTTTGTAACAAGAGATATTGTTTTTGACTTGTACTCACAAATTATTTAGAATATGTAGTTTAAAATGTTTATTCATCAGTACATTTTGACCAATAAAAAAAAATTAAAACTTTATGGTTGTTCCCTCTGACCCTTGACCCATGCAGTCTACGCTGACCCTCGGTACTGGCAGATGGAGCTGTTCCCCGGCCGAGGCCAGAACATCATCTGTGACGGATCAGCCTTTTAATCTTAACGCTGAAAGAAGTGAAGAAGGACAGTAGTACGTCGGCTGGGAATGTTTCACTTCTTCCCGCTTAGGTTTTTTTTTCAGAGCTGCTCAGCCTTTCTGTGGCCCCACCCACCGATGCCTTACGAACCTTTTTTTTCTGATGCCCCACTCGTCTGCTGATCTTCAGAAAACTGGAAACCACTGCAGCCTGACTTCAGTTTGGAAAAAATTAAACTCTTGCAGGTTTCAAAGGTTGAGGTGAAAGGAGAGAAATGACTTTTTGACTTTGTCTTTCGAGCATCGGACGCCTTTGAAGTCTCTGCGGCTCTCAGATGTTCTGTTCTTGTGCCATAGCTTCAAGCTGATCTCTAGCTATTAAAAAGGGAAATCATTGGGTGTCTCTCTCTTTCAGAAGCTACTGAAACTCTGATGATCTGGGTCCAGACCTCAGAGTCACGTGCCCCACATCTCCAGTTTATTCAGTGATTGGTGTTGTGTTCACGGACGAATGTTAAGTTAGTTAATCAGAGCTTTGTAGATTGTGTGAAGAATCAGGATGGATGTCAGTAAAATGTTTATACTTTGTGCATTTGATCAACTTATTACCGAAACAAAGTTTAGCTCATTGAGGACACAGCGCACTTTTTGCCCCAGGCCGTTAGTTGATCCCTGGCTCATATTTTCATCCTCGCTGCTTTTTGCAGTGCATTATGGGAACTTTCTTTGAATGATTTAGTGACGGGATGTGCTACCTCCTGAAGTTGTGAGACACACCTGCAGCTTCGACTTCTGCTATTCATCTGGTTTTATATCTCCATGTTAAAGGGCGAGTTCCCCAAAGTAAAAAAAAAAACTTTTGTGGTGGTTTCTTTACACAGTCGAGAGATTTCATTGGAACTTAATTGCATAATTTCTGAAGTTAATACTAAAACATTTATTTCAAATGTGATTATTTTCAGCAAATTAATCCCCAGGCCTGTTTGGTTTTCTGCCTTTTAGGTTTTCTGCCTTTTATTAAACAAAATGAGATTGTACCTAAAATAATCTAACTTATTTCTAAATGAAAAGAAAAATAAATAGTTTGTGGTCGACATTATGGGGTTTATTTTTAGGGAAAAGATATCTCGCAGTTCTCTAAAGAACTATCACTAATTTTAGATGTTACATAATTATGTGACTGTTGTTGACATTTCTACCCCAAAAATGACAAATATAATTGTGAAATTTTAAAAATATTAAAAAATACTACCCACTATCTCGACAGTTTTAATTCATTTACTGGACTACTTACAAGGCCGGAGACTGAACCTCCAGTAAACCTTCTGCTGCTCGTTGAGACATTAATGATCTGTTATTTTTAGAGTTGCAGCTCTTGCGACATTTAAGTTGTGAATGGATTTTTGAAAATAATTTTATTGGATATGGTCTCTGCCACTGAAGTAATGAAAAACTGTCTCCATTAAATTCCTTTTACCTGTCACCTTGATATGGAGGCAAAAAAACAACAGTATCTGACTGCAGAGATAATAAAAGGAAGAGAGATTATGCTCGATGGTGTTTTGTCCTCCCAACGTAGCCTTCAAGGCAGCGCTGCCTGGAAGGCCCTATACCTTACCCTAACCGCAGGCTGCCTTGGAAGGATTAATTTTTATAATTTGGTTGAATTTACCCTTTAACAAACAGTTTAGTACTACTAACTACTACAAGTACTCCTAATCTAATCAACACACAGTATCAGAAAATGTTAGTTTATTTTCATCCTTCGTGTCGTTTCTCAGGATCAGCTTCAGATTTCCTTTGGGATTTCACTGATTTAACATACAACGCTGCTTCAGTAATGGATTTCAGTGTTAAGTTATTTATTGTTATGATTGTATGTATATATGTTCAAGTCATTAATTTTATTAAGAATAATAATATTGTTTTTGTTTGTCACTATCAGAGCAGAGTGAAAAGAGAAGTTAACATATTACCATCAATGGCAAATTCTTAGATTATATTTTCTCTGAAAATCCATTTTTATTACTCGGTGGAGGATTTATTTTGTTTATTATCAGGGTTTCCATGGGTCGTAAAATGTGTGAAAAATGTTCAATCATTTTGCCAAAGTTAACGCCTGTCATATTGTATCTGAGTTTCAGTGTTTGATAGATGCTCTCCCTCATTTTGTTTAAACGGCCCTACAAATTGCAAACTGTGTTGCTTCAACCTAACGAGGCAGTGAGTCTTTGAAGATGTTTGCACTGCATAAAAATATAATAGTTTTATGAGAAAATTAAAACTTGTTATGTATATGCTTCCGTCTGTGTGGAGTTTGATTTGATTGCACTTGTAAGTGATATGTGGTTGTGAGGTGAGTTTTTGTTTTTCAGAATCAGTTTTATTGCCAGCTACACTCACACATACAGGGAATTGATCAGAGTGATTACAAACAAGAAATATTAGTTTTCATATTACCATGTACAGCAGACACCAGCAAATATGTTGTAGAAATTCATGATTAGATGCACATGATGAAATATTCATTTGTGGATATGTTCTCGGGCTATAAAAAGCGGGTACTCTGGAGTGTGCCGACAGAATAATGATTTGCTCTTTAAAAATTAAGAAACTTATTTTTTATTCGTTCATAGACGGCTCCTTTAAGGGGCTATGATTGGCCAGCTGTGAAAGTGATGACAGGAGTCAGGCCAATCAGAGCTTCTTTCATTTAAAGGTCCCATGTGGGGTTTTTGCCCACTTGTTGCACTATGGAGTTCGATGCTAGCTGTTCGAATATAATTATTCTGGTTGCACACTGCAGCGCCTGTTCCTACAATGTGACATTTCTCAGACCAGATCTACACCTACCAGCATCACCACAGGATAGCACAGAACAGGAAAGTGTGTACATGGTCTTTAGGGGGCATCTGGAGTAAATGCCTGGCCTTCACAGTCAAATTAATTAAATGCAGTGAAATTAAAGCACAGAAGGACATTTTCACAGTTTTTCTGAAATCCGTTGTTAAACCCATTACAGTTTAATAATCTGAATTCAACAATCCATTATTTTCAAAACATATTTCTCCCATTTTACTCATCACAAATATGTGAAATAAGGGTAGGAATACTTTGAGTGAAAGTAAAACATAGTGGAGTGTTTAAAAAAAAATCACATCAAGTATAAATGATGTAAAGTGCCACGCTGGACAGGACAGTCACTGAGAGGAGCTGATGCAGTTAGAGAGGAAAGTGCAAAGCGTCATATTTGTGTGTAAAGTGTCAGTTCAAATATTCTCAAATATATAAAATAATTCCTTTCTTCAACCTTATATAGTCTCTCCATAGTACAGATAGTTTGGATTTTATTTGTCCAGGATTTAATATTATTGTATAAATCACAATACAATTGAGATGACATTCTCTATGAAAACGGTGTGTTCAGTGGAGTATCCTGAGAAAATGTTCCTATGTAAATGTGATGTTTAAATTCTGTCAGAAGCTAAAACTAAACTCTCCCTCCATGTATTTAGATGGAGGCAAAGATTAATATATCTGAACTTTGATGAATAATTAATACTATTGGTATTGGTACAATTGGTATAATACTATTGGACTGTAGGAAACCACAAGAGGGAAGAGAGTACGTTTGGGTTTGCTGACCTTTTAAGACAGACCACACCAGCTTTAGGAAAGTTTATAAAAAGCTTTTAAACATGATTAGAAAAAGTGAAAAGCAGTTGCCAGCTGCCGGTCACGTTCCTCCTGCCAGCAGTGGAGATGACTCTGAGGCTTCCCCTTTGTGCTGATGTGGCGCTGCGACTCCACCGTGCGGCCCGTCGTACAGGTGGCTGCTCTGCAGATCTGCTTCTGCTCGCAAGGTGATTTTCTTCATGAACAAGAAACAACATAGTAAGTTAGGAAAAGTTCACTTATTGTCAAACAGAGATATTTAATAAGACCTTAAAGGAACTGTTTAACATTTTGAGTAATATTTGTTTCAGATGATATATTTATATAGCAATCTTATCTATCTAACCTACCTGAGTGTTGAATAAAGTTACATTTTTATACCAGATTTTCTGTCAGTAGAAGCAAAAGAAAGATTCCTGTTTCCGGTTCCCCTTTTCTTCTCTTTTTTCTTTTTTTTAAGATATATTTTTTGGCATTTTTATGCTTTTTATTGATAGTGTAGAGACAGTTGAAATGGGGCAGAGAGGGGAGTGACATGCAGAGAACGGCCGCGGGCTGGAATCGAACCCGGGTCCGCTGCTGGCCGAGGCCCATGGGGGGGACGCCCTACCAACTGAGCTAAGGCCCCCCCCCCCCCCCCTCCCGGTTCCCCTTTTTCAAGTTTTCCCCAAATTAAATATTCCCAAAGGTCATGTGAATATACAACATGCTTGTGTGTGCAAAAAAATAAAAATTAACAGACTGAAGCCTGCAAGTGTTCAGCTAATGTATAGCAATGGCAAACACATGCACAGTTACACAAACTTTCCCTTAAAAGTTTAATCTGCTTTAGTTACTCTTTAAAACTCCCTTAAGTAATGAAGCCATGTGGACCTGAAGTATCTTTATTCCAGACAAGTATTTAGATAAAACTTACTTTGAGGTAGTATTTTTATGAAGGACCAGAAAATTGTCTGGCCCTCAATAAATAGAGCTTCAATAGCAGCTGTGTGGGACAGAGTACCTGAAAGTCTCTGATGTAGGTGAGGAAGAAACTGATGAAGGACAAGGCCAGAGACCATTCAGAGATGGTGCTGATAAGGTGAGCTGTGTAGCCCTGAAAAAGACAAGACATAAATCTGCGTTACCAACGTCAGTAGCTTGTATTACCAACCAAAATGTGTAAATATTTAGTTCTTGTGTTTAGTCATTCAACATCCTAGAAGTATAGCTTAGAAGTTAGAAAAACATTTGTATTTACATCCAAACATTTACAGAAACTGTGACTAACCGTCTCTCCAGGAATCCAGTGCATTTTGTGAGGTACGTCCACTCCCGGCAGACTGCTGTACATGATCACTGATGATATGAACACTGATGGGAGAGAACGGGTTAAGGGTCACCGCTGTCTGTTTGTCAAATAAAATGTTTTAATGTCAGGAAGTACCCACAGAAGATGGCTATGGCTATGGTGTTATGTTCCTGTTTTTTCGACCTCCTGCTACCATGGACCTATAAACCTGCTACAAGTAGAGTCCTTCCATTGATTTAATAATAGACGTGTAATGTTATTACTTACTCAATACTAGTGCAGCTTCTTCTCAATGTCCCATTGTTCACCAAACAGTGCATAAATCGACACTTGTGTTTCCAGCTGTCACCATGTAAAAGGATACTGCTGATGATGCTGCCCAGGGTCCAGAGTCCGATGCCGAGGCGGACCAGGTAGGTGGTGCGGCTGTGGATATGAGGATGCATGTAAAGTGAAAGCAGCGTCTGAACCAGGATGTAGACAGCCCCGATTCCGAAGGTCAGCACCGCGCCCACCAGGTGCATGGCGAACAGGGTGGTCTTCTGCTCTGACACGAACACACACACACATTCACTGTGAACTCATTCCACAATTCCCACACCGACTGTACAGGTGTGAAGTGATGCAAAACCGGCAGCACTGACCTGAAAGTTGGCGACCACGCACATGCCGAAGGAGCTCAGGAGGCCCAGCAGGAACCCAAAGCGGTTCAGTCTGTTCAGTCTGATCTCGTCCTCACCTATCAGAGCATCCACCTGCTTGTAACGCACATACACTGTGGCCATACCTAATAACACACACACACACACACACACGCACACACACACGCACACACACACACACACTTTGTGATGTCTGTGAAACAGTATATTTGTTTTTAAAAATATATAATCAAGCAAGTAATCAAAATAGTTAACAAGGTTTAATTTGTTTCATATTCATTCGCACTATTTTCTACACTGTAATACATTTAATGTTGAATTAATTAAAATCTTCAGCACCGTTGTGAAAATGCATGTATGTGTTACCTAAAAAGGCTGACACATCCAGCATGATGCCAAACACACACCTCTCTGGTGCCATCGTTCCTGTGTCGCTGCAACAGAGGAACAAAAATAATAATTCATAGGTTTATTATCGAAAAACATAATAAAACAGAAAAAGGTGTCATTACTGAAACTTATAGTCAGTATTCAATATTCGGGATTCGGGAAGCTGCTTTTGTTCTGTTTAAAATATACAATACTACAAATGTGTTAATTTATCAGACTGACTGACTGACTGACTGACTGAGTGTGTGTGTGTGTCCAGACTCAGACCTGATGTAAGGCACCAGAGGATCGACATGTCTCAGCACCACCGCTGTGATGTAAGCGAAGACGAAGGAAGCTGCCGTCCAGACGACCAGTGCTGCAGGCAGGAAGCACAGACCCTGCTGAAACCACCACATGGCCTCTGCACTGTGTGTGTGTCAGTGGTTCACTCTCTCCTGTATACAACAACACAAAAAGTGATACACAACATGACACACACTTACTATACACAGTACATACACAGCAGGCATCATCGTCTGTGAGGATGTCTCACTGTCTTACGGGAATGTGCATGAATAGGCTATTAGGGGTGGGAAAAATTATCCACTCTCCGATGCATCGCGATTCTCTTTTGAACGATTCCGAATCGATTCAGATAACATAATAATCAGAATAAGAAAAAAAAAAATCGATTTGTAAATATTAGTATTTCCTGCTCCATTGCGCATGCACACCACACAAGTGCAAGTTGTTAAAAGTGGCAACAAAAGGGCTGAGAGCAGCAAACCCATATGACCTGCACTGGCTTTGTTTCTGTTTACGTTTTTGTATGAGAGCTGAATTCCAAGCCATACTTTTTGAAATGTGAAATGTGTTGAAACTACATAGAAATAATAGAATAGAAATAGAAGTCACAAATATGACTTTCTATGAACAGTGCAAAACAATTGCACTGTTCATAGAAAGTCATATTTGTGACAAGAAAAGCTTTTTCTCAAATACAATATAAGAGAAAGTAATTAATCTGTTGATTGCATTTAATGATCATCACAAAAGTAGGAAGTGATTAGCAAACTCTGAGTAGCAAACTCAGATGCATTTAAATATATTTAAAAAAATCACACATGGGTATGTAGGGGAGGACGGGGGAATGTGAGACATCGGGTAATGTGAGACAGCCCCTGTATCTAGGACACGGAACACATTTTTGTGAGATATGTTTTCAAGCCCCTCTCATTTCCCCTTGGCATGTTTATTTTCACAGAAAGGTATTTTTTGCATGTAAAAGTCAATTTTCTTGCGGTCAACTTAATTGATTGTTGGGCCCAGTGTAAGAGCCATTGACCCTTTTTCTTTGTTTGTTTGTATTACCTAATTCGACCGCCTGGCGGCAGCACAATGACCCGGATTCAAGGCTATAAATCAGGTGTAGCAGGGACGCCAGGTGATTGCATGCCGGAAGGCAAATGTTTTCGACCATGCTCATGGAGCTTAGATTAACACAGAAAAAAAAGTTGTATGTACAAGTCGCACCTTCATTTGTGTAAGTAAATAAATGTAAGCATTTAAAACCCTAAAGAACGAGTGGACATTCAAAGTTTCAAGTGTTAACTGTAGGCTATACGCACGCGTCAGACACCAAACAACGAATTGTGGCAGTGGGGTATAGTGAGACAAATGCTGTGGGGTAAAGTGAGACAGTATGTGCCCTCTTTTAATGAATCCATTATATTTTAGGTAGCAAGGAGACTACCTTGCTACCTAGTTTGAAAATACATAAGACAAGGTGGGCTGGAGGTGGGGGTTGATGGTTTAAGGGGTGTCAGCAAGGGCATGGTTTGGCACGTATGTATGTGGGGGACAGGAGAGTGACCTTTAACATCAATATACTCAGTAGAAATATGTCTTTATTCAATGAATGATCCCAATAAAACAAATGCAGAAAAAAAGACTCAAAAGATAAAGAAAAAGACAGCTGGGTCTAGTCCCGGGTTCTGAGTCCCAGGCTGTTCTAGCTGGTTCTGATTGTCCTTTGCTCTGACCCCCAGACACTAGCTGGCTCTATGGGTCCTGTGTTCTGACCCCCAGACTGTGTTTTAAAGCCACTACGAATAACATGGCACGTTGGCGTCCCCTTTGGACAAAAGCGGTAGTATTTTTACGACGCCCGCTGTCGCAAAGCTGTTTTCTAGCTCGTGCCAGGCGTGCGAGTGTGAACTGAGAAGGGCGCAATATAGTGCATGTCCGTGTGTTGAAAGTGTGAGGACTCTTTTCGGCTCCGTGAGAGTGGTTTTGACACTGCATCAACTAATGCCAGTCAGTGCTACACACACCTGATTGCAATGAGTTGATGCAGCAGCGTCACCTAACTACTCTCTCTCACAGAGCTGAAATATTACGTGTCGTCACAGAAAGCGAATGAACGAGAGACGGCAGTTAGCATGGATCACGATGAGGTAATGTGTTTGTGTTGTTGATGTAAATAATGACTTTTTCAGATAATGGTTATCTGATGATGGTGAAGCAAAGCAAACTTTGTGTTAGTACCAACCGCTCATTCATTTAGGAGTAAACACTGCAGTCTAGTTTCGCTCTCGTGAAATTGTATACACGTTGCTTGGCAACGCCCTCGTCCCGCCCGTAGCCTATATCACTCTCCCTTTTAGCTTTTCTTCATTGCATTCTTTTTTTTCCTTTGATGGTTCAGCCCCGTTATCAGTCATTATGACGACAAATAACTGTCTCAAACAAGGCTCCCGCTCCCCTTCCCTCACCTGGAGGGATAGGGTTCTCAAATCGCATTGCTGCTCCACACTGAAATCTGCGACCAATACGGATATGCGACCATAGAGCCTGCACGACCAAACCGAAAATCAGACTGGGTGTGCGACCAGACCAAAAGCAGTAATAAAAACTATATAAAAACGTCTTTCTTTGCACTGATGGTCTCGTTTGCTGTTAAAGGTAATTTATGATTATCAGAGGAAACATGAGGCTGTTTAAAATATATTTAAATGTTACTCGTAGCAGCTTTAATCTAACTGGTTCAATCTGTCATTTGAATGTTAATTATTGAATATGAATTATATGTTGTATTTCATAACTTTCAAGTGTTTAGACATTTGGTTTGCTTAATTGACCAAACCCCATGATTCTGTTACTAGTAAGACATTACTTTTGTAATATTTGGTTTTCAAGCTAGCTGTCAGGATTCTAACTGTTTCAATTTTTGTTGTTATGGTAGTTTCAGAGTGGAGTGAATCAAACCCTTGATTTTTCTGGTCTGTCTCAGCTGGGGTAAAGTGAGACAAGTGACAACTTTCTTTAAAACAATCATATTTTCACTGTCCTTTGTCTTGAATAAATCCTGCTAATGCCCATTTCTAGGAAACATCCTGAATTAATGGGAAATGTGTCAATTTGAGTGATGAATAATTTTAGCTCACCTAAAGGGGAGCAAATGTAAAAAGTGTCTCAGTTTACCCCGCTCTCCCCTAAATTAAAAGAAAATTCCATTGAGATGCATTGATAATCGAGTTTGAATCGAATCGTTGACCTCTGAATCGGAATTGAATGGTGCCAAGAGATTCCCACCCCTAACGACTATTATACAAAATAAATCCATATTTTTTTTATTCTTGAAGCCTAGTTTGTCTGAGTTTGTCTCAAAACATACAATGTGCAATTAAATATTCCTTTTTTCATTCAAAAGGTGAGTCTCTAAGTATCGCAACTTTAGTGCTGAAAAGGTTATTTGGATATAAAACTTGAATTCAATTAAATCAAATCAATTAGTTGTTTAGTTATCAGTCAAAATACAGGCTGTGACCATTAAACAAAACGTCTGCGATGGCAAAATAGAAGAAAAATGTAGCTCCCTGAACAATGACCTCTTCTTTTTTTTTTTTTTGGCATTTTATGCTTTTTTATTAGACAGTTAGGATAGACAGAGTGGAACTGGGGTAGAGAGGGGAATGACACGCAGAGAACGACCACAGGCTGGATTCGAAAACCTGTGGTCTGCTGCTTCTGAGGATTGGGGGGGCGCTCCAACCACTATACCACAAGCACCCCCACAATAACCTATTCTATCTTCAATCCGCTGACCACAACACATGATTCCCTTATGTTATGCCGACAGCAGTTGTCCACCCATTGTAATTTAATTTCCCCATGTGCTTATAAATAAAGTAATTATTCATCTCTCATTGTCGACAATTGGAGTTTTTTTTGTTGCTGTTAACTGAATAAATATCATTTATGAGTCTGGAAAAGAACAAAACTGTTTTTATTATTGGGATCATTTAAAAAAAATTATGCTCCCTAAGTGTTTAATAATAAAGAGAACTGTTTCTGTGTTAATGACAGGTATTTTTAGACTATTGATTCATATTTAGATTTTTTTTTTTACCCCAGGTTTTCTCGCACCCGTTGTATTTTTTTCCTTTCTTTGAATGATTGTCTTGTGTCTAGACAATAATCTTAAAATCTGAGTGATCTATGCTTTTCTATATTTTATTGTTTTAAAAGATTGTTGAACAAAACATTTGAACTCTGGGAAACTTCGATGGACATGTTGTAGCGTTTACTGACATGTAATAGGCAAAACAATTGGGCTAGTTGAGAGCTTGAGAAAATGTTATGCAGATTTGTTGAATAATGGCCTATAATTGAAGGAAATCTGTCATTATGATAAGTACTGTGCATTTTAATATCCAGATCAGTCACAGAACATCCGTTACAGCACTAGTAATTGGAGACTGAGTAAAGACTGGAAAGATTAGACTAAATAATGTGATTTCCTGAGCAGCGATCTCCTCCATCCACAGCTTAACCTGTGAATTGTAACATGCCAATTTAATGTGGTCAAATGTTAAAGTGCAGATGCTATAAAGAGCAGTTTACCGAACTTCCAATAGTAGCCTATTCACCTTTTACATAGCCTAGTCTAGGGTTTTCACGGAATTGAAACCGAAACTGTGAGACAGAAGTTGGTCAAATAAGCTGTTTCGCTTCTAGTCTTCTTTATAGGGAAGTAGTCCAACACACCAAACTCCATTAATAAATCTGACACGTCTACGCTTTTACAAAACTAACAAATAACTGCGCACAATGAATTTGCAATAACGCAAAACACTTTCGTTAAGCTAATTGGACCATCGATCCGTATTGTAAATAACCGTTGTCTATGGTTGTCATCGTTAGATTGGAACAATTTTGTGGTTTGCAAGTTCGTCACGTGAAACAGTAACTGACAGAAAGTCATGTTTAACTGAACATATACTAGTCTCACACAGCCAGACCAAACTACAGCTCGTACGGTAGTATGAACCTAAACTGAACCTAACTAATGACACTCACGTTACTCGAGTCCTCCAGTGACCATAACCTTCCTTGAATCGATGATTTCCAGACTCCAACTCTGGTGTTCAGACGTCCGTCAGATGTTAATCGTCCTCGGTGTGCTGTGGGCATGTGGGGGACGTGAGCACCTCACTACCATTTAAAAATAAGAAAGTTGTCAGCGTCGCTCCGTTAGCATTAGAGCAGTTCAGTGGCGGGGGAACACGCATGCGCCAGTAAACAGGACAACACGGGTAATTCCGTCCTGAATTTTGACTCGCAGGCGAGTCTGCATGGAGCTAGGCAAAAATAATTTCGAAGGGCGTGAGGTGGCCTCAGTAGGAACTGCAGGTCAGAAGACTATCATATGACATGTCAGATCAAAATCAAACTTTATTTATCATATTTCATGATCATTGCTTTCATGGATAAAATGGTAGAACAAAGTGCTTTACATGTAGGATGGCCACCATGACCCCTCCCTCACTTTTCTACCATAACTTCACATATAGTTTACTTATTTATAATGAGCAACAGATAACTTGGGAAAATTAAATGATAATTTGAAGCTCATTGCACATTAACTCATAATTATTGCTTTTTTTTTAAACAGGCGGTCAGTCAGTCTGTTTTTCTATTATTCTATAATATGTTTTTAGATTTAGTTTACTGCATTAATATCACAGCAGTAAAACTTGTTGAAGTTGTTAAGGTCCAAACAATGACACTTTTGGGTGTAATGTTGGAATATAATTGCAACCTATCAAATGATTAGCTCCTTCTTTGTATTAGCACCCTGGAAAAGTAACGTCTACTGGAATAGACGGGGGATCTGAACGGGTTACACAACACATCAAAAAAACAGGAAGGGATTAAACAATATCATTGAGGAAACAAGGGACCAAACTTCCAGGTTCTGAAGTAAACAATGTTAAAGGTGGAAGATAAATAAAGTGAACACTAAGAGTAAGTAGATAAATAAATCTACTTAAAGTATAGGAATACCACAAATAAAATAAGAAAACAAGACTTAGATTTATAAATGTAGTTAAATAAAATCAAATGTGTTTTCAACTCTGTGATGTAAACTGATGACTTAGTTGCCATGTCTACTTTGTGGGCCACAGTCGCTCAGTTCCAGGGGAATTGGATTGGGAACCAGAGGGTGGCCGGTTCAAGTCAAACATTGTATAGCATTTGGGGCTTCCTTGAGCAAGGCACCATAACTAGGAGTTGAGAGGGCCATCTATGTGAGACGGGCTGTCCAGTGCTCTAGCATCTCTCCAGACATCAACGCATGTGTAAAGGTTATGTTTGTAATTCAAGCCGGTGTGTGTCTTAATAACAGTGAAAATTGAATTTTCCAAAGGGAATTGTTAAAGTAAGTAGTAAGTGTCTTTGTCTTCTTACAGCAGCTGCTTAGTCTGATCAAACTATAATGTTGAGTATGAAATTAAATTCAAACTATAAAAAGAGTTCTGTCAAGGTTTCTGCAGATCCTTTATAAATCCTTTTTTATTCTCTTTTTTTTAATTAATTTAAAAACTAAAGATGATTGGTAAAAACTACTTCTTTAATAATTTACAAGATGCCTCTTGCTTAACATAACAAATCATGGCATGGGGCATTTTGGTGAAATGTCATTGGTTTATATATGTTTGCCATACTAGTTAATTGACCTAAAATGAAAAAAAATATTAAATACCATTTTTTAGTAAGTACATCTTACTTTTTAACTTGTCAAAATGGTCCCTAAACCAAAGTGATAGATGTCGTTTTTCCTTTGTTTTTGTTTCCACAAATATTGAGCAGGACCGAGGATGTGAATCCAAGTTTCCGGTAAAACACAAGTAGAAGAAACCTGGTTCCAGGTGTGAGTATGAAATTTATTTGCATTGATAGGTGAAGGGGAGATTGTCATGTGATCTTTTTTAACTGTATTCATCTTAAAAGGAACACACTGTATAGATATATACCTGAGCTTGGCAGTCAGACAAACTTTAACACAAGCTTTTCCAGAGAAGACTCACACAATGACTACATGCTCATTGTGAAGGCTTCATCTCTGTACAAAAACAAAAGAAAAACTTTTTTTTAAGGCAAACTTTTACTAGTAACAATGAGAGTTGACCTGACATCAGTCACTATACGTACATGAGCTGTTGATGCTGCATTTCACAGTTATGAAAAGTTGTTGTGGGTTATACAAAGAATCTCCGGCTATAGTACAAACTGTACAGCAGTGTAGTACACATGCAGAATAGTCAGTTCATCTTCCATTCTCTCCTAAAAAACTCAGACGATAGCATCGTACATAGACTGAGGAAAATAATGAAGGAGAAAATAATCTAAAAGTGACATAAGAACGACTGTTAATGGACACTGTTCTTTAATGCATAATGTACATTTGATCATTTACTCCCACGTTATCGTCAAATCAAAACACTTGAAGAGATTGTTGAACCTTTAGTTGTAAGAGTTGAGCTCCTTCAAGGGTAATTTCACACAAATCATTTCCCCACATCAGCTGGTAAAAACTCTAAAGCAGCTACTTTTGAGAATAAACTTTGTCATAAAAATACAACTTATTCTTGTGACATTTTTTTCTGGAAGTATTGAAACAAACTGATATTTAGGTTGTATATTTATTCTCAAGATATTCTTTCTCAATTTATTATTGGAAAATTTTGGAATAATGGAAAAATAATACAAATACTATTTCTCAATAAGATTTTTTGTTTACTAAGTATCACCATTTCCTCAACATTACAATTGCCTTCAAGACAAACTAATTTACTTTATTTCCAAATGTACTTTACTTTCCTGATTTCACAAATACATTTGTTAATGTTGTTTTTGACATTATGCCTTTTTAGACAAATGTTCTCCTTTTGTCTTCAAAATAAGTTCCTTCCCAATTTGTCACTAAGTTTAGCATTTTTTTCTTTTTCAAACTACTTAGAATTCTGCCTAAAATATAACCATACTTTAATATTTCCACAACATTACAATTATGGTCTATTGTTGACCTTTTCTCAAAGCATAACAACTTTATTTTTTAAATATTGCAACAAAAAAATTACGCCAAACTAAATGAAATACAACTTTTTTTTCTCCGAATATTTCATCTTCATTCTAAATTTTTTATATTTTTGATATTCCACCTTAACATACGAGGCATTCCAGAACAAATGTTTTTGTGATTTTGGTGAAGTGGCCCTTTCACAACTCCTGCATGGCAGGCTTTGTTTTTATGTATCAGTCTTGTTTTCTCGGCATCGTTCAGATTTATGACCAACCCAGCCTTTGCCTGAACTCATCCAGTCAACACAATGACAATATTATACATGAAAACATCTCACAAGTCAACACTTGGCATCTTAGATCTTTAACATTTTTGAGCAAACTTGCGCTGAGTACAGATGGAGCTGCTTGACCAAATATAAATAAAAACAGGCACAATATGGAAAAGCAAGAAACCAATTAAAGTGGTTTGAAGACAAACATTTCTTCCCCATGAATACAGGTGCAGTCACAGGTTCAGATGAAGTCAGTAGATGTGGACTGAGCAGCAGCCACTTCAAATAAAACTTTAAAAAAAAATTATGATTATTAACCGTCAGCGACAAAAGTTTGATGGGAGTAATGTCAGTGTGACCTCACCTCCTACACATTCAACTGCTCAGCTTAAGAAGCTAAGTTTTGGGGGGAAACACAATGTCAACCTAATGATGCATGTTTTCAAACAGAAAGTTGTGAGGTTCACATAAATAACTGTCATGGCAACAGGTTGTCATTCACTTAGATAAACCTGGTGATACTTTGTATTTTTCCTTATTGTCAACAAATCCCATGAAAAGACCAACACCATAAATGAATTGTGTATTAGGTTTGTGTCCACAGCCTGATAGATCTTCTTCCTCTGCACTATAGAGCTCCATGGCTGTCAAAAAGCCATTTAAAAAATGAGCCACACTGTTGCACTGGGGGACATTTTCCTTCATCACACACAAACACATACACACAACGCAGCTTATTTTTCAGTCCCAGAGCACCAAACACTCAATAGATCAAGAAATGTGGATTCATCCGCCTCCGCCTCTGAAAATAGTTCCCTAGCAAAGCTCCTTTTTAGTAATTTGAACAGGCATCCAAGGTGATGTTGCATTATGGTAAGGGTGTTTTAGGCTGCAGACAAAACTGCTCTAGAGAACATTACTTACGTCTGATCTGCACTTATGTGGTGCGCCTTTTACAGTACGACAACATGCCAAATAAGGATGAAGAATATGGAAGAGGTAAAAAATATTAATGCCAAGTCATTTTCACTTTTGTATGTTTCTATTTTAACTTGTGATTTTTTTTATCATAATTTGATGGTTGCCACCAACGTAATGTATTTCTCCATCAAAACATAAAGCCCAATCAGCTATAGCAATGGAAAAAATAAGAAAATGTGTCTTATTTCTTCCCGTTTGAGCAGCATATGCTAAAAAGTATTTAGCAAATCTTTTCTATCTTTTTGTGAGGCGTTTTTACAGATGTACATGCAAGTCAAACAGAAAGTACAGAGACAAACTGAAACATTGTTGTTTTTGGTCCTTTCATGTGATTTTTCAAAAATACAGATGATACCAGACCAGTTAGAGGAGAGGGGTGAGAAAAGTTGAAATGAGTACCGATACAAAGCTGCCACAGCCAGACAGAGATTTTTACATAATGCTGCTTCACTTTAAAACATCTTGAGATTTGTTCCTATCAACTGTGAAATGCTGGAAAAGTTAGTTCTTGAAGTATTTACTAGCTTTTCTGACTTTTCATCAACATCTGCAAAGCTCGGAATTGACCTTTGAGTTCAAGTTCTTGTTATACATGTGTATAAATATGTTTGACGCTCGTGTCTTTCTCTCATGTGCAATACACATACAATACAAAGAATAACATGAAGAGGAAGCATTTCCTAAACTATCAGCTTCAAAACAAATATATATTAGTATATATAAGCAAATAACATATATATGACAATAAATACACTCCCGAACCAAACGTAACTAGTGCCTGAAAAATCCCATGTGTAGTTTGAACATGGTTTCCTTTGACAAGCTAAACGAAAACATTGGCAGTGAATATATTGCAGAATAAGGTTCTGATATGTCAAATAAAAAAAGTCATCATTAAATTTCCTCCCAAAAACAGCACTTTGCTGATGTCAAACAGTTGTACCGTTTGCTGTGAAGATGAAGTTGATTTATAATCATACACATGAAGAAAAAAAGGTTTATAAATGTGTCAAAGCAGGATTTTTACCTAAAGTGAAGCACAGACACAAATACAGTTTGGTATTTACAATAGCAAAAAGAAGGTATTGTTATGCAGATATTACAAAAATTATAATGAAAAGCAAAAAGTTTGATTCATTTCCTATACATTTTTCGTTGCACATGAACAGTTAAAACACACTTTAAGTTTATCTCCTTGAACAAACTGAGTAGCACCTATACTATCCTGAAATAATTGCTCAGTGTTACCATAAGTTTGTCAGAGGGAGACTTTCCTATTAATGGGCCAGAAGATTAAACTGGTACAAACTCAATTCTGCATTGGTGGTAAAAGAAAAAACAATGACAGTAATACTCCAGTATCTTAATATATATTATTTGTCCTCACATTCAGTTGGCAGAAGCACATACTTTAATTACCCCCACGCAATCCCCTGCAGCTCTACGTGGAAAACGAGGGAAGAAAAGACAAGTGCGACTAACAGGAAGGGGACAGAGTCAGTGATGGCTGGCGTGTCCTCAGTGAGGAGCTGAACTGAGCACTGAGCAAGGCTTAATTTTGAAAACAAAAATGTGAAGATGGCAGGCAATCTGGTTGCAAACACTGACACAGTAACGCACCAAGTCAAAGAAGGAAATGATCTGCAGGAGAAAGAAAGACACCGTCACTCAACCAGGAGCTTGATTAAGGAATGGATGACAAGAATAAAAATAAAACTAAATATGTTGATTGTGATGCATTTTCATTGATGGGATAATTGTGAATTTTTCCAATAGTATAGTTGTCTATATCACTAGTACAATTCTATATTCATTTTGCCGATTTATTTTGAATTGCCTTAAGAGGGCGCTGCATCTTTCCAGTTTTTTCTAACAATATGTAAGGTGAAGCATCTCATAATAGTGACCATAAGCAGTATTTTTGTTTTTGTCAATCTTAAATCTCAGTTTTCTTTTTATGGCGGTAACATTCTTCCAAACTAAACAAACAACAACAACAGAGTAAATATTAACTTGACTGTTCAAAAATAACCACAACCAAATAAATATACAAATGCATGGATAAAATATATTTACATTTATATTGAGGTATAATAATGTGTCTACTTACCAATGCAATCCACAGCACCAGGTACTCGTCAATAAAACTATTGAAATACTGATCCAGGAACAGTAGTCCTGGTCCTAGAAAGGCTAAATCGTGGAGATGCATTTCACTTTTTGTCATATGTGCTACCTGTGGAAAGAAACACAAACACATTTGGCATAAAATACATCAGTTTAAATTTCTTGGTGCTACAATCTCTTGGTTTATTTGGCATAAGAGAAAACAGCTTAGACTACATCCTAAATCCTTTTTGCCAGATTGCTGTATATTGATGGTGCGACTATCTGCCATAATGCCGGTTTCCATTTAAACTTTACCAAGCAAAGCCAAAATACATGCAGATCAATAAAATTGGCTTCTTGCTCCTGAACTCTTTCCTTATTTTAAGTTCAGCTTAACCAAAAGGCACAAGACAAAATATAATCAGTTAACTAGTCCATCTGTTTTTGTTTTTTTGGTGCGGCCTTCATTTGTTAATCATAGTTTACACCAAGTATTTAATTTTTTTGCCAAATTTGATGAATTGCAGCGGGGTGCAGCTAAACAAATCAGACAGGTTTGGATTGTTGGAAGGTGATGTAGTTTTTCTGGAGCAAAGCTAAAAGTTTCCTCTGCTTCCAGTATTTATACAAAGCTACAATAAACTTGTCCTAGATCTCTACATTAGAGGAATGTAAATGTTTAAAAAAGCAGGTTCGACTTACAACTAATTTATTGGTGATTTTGGCCGATACGAAGCCAAACGCCAGGATATAAAGACATGGATGTTTCTCAAAGAGCTGGACAGCAGACTTCTTGTATATCATCATCGCCAAAATTATAACTGAACCAATATGCAAGACTGGAGAGAGGACACTGGTTCCCTGAGGACAGAGATACAAATATTGTTATTGTCAGTGGAATCACACATGCTAACAAGGGTATTCCCTATTGATATACAGAATATCATCCTGCTTCATGTGTGCCCATCTCCCTGTGATTGTGAAGCGTTACTTTCTATAACTGAAACAATATCCACCCTCTATGTGTCGGGCTGCACGAGAGAAGTGAAAACTTACTGCTATTGTGGATCCGTTTTTGCCCACGCCTCCTGTAAAAATAACTCTGAAGTAATTGGTGCAGGAGAAGATGGCTCCTAAAAAAGTGAAGATGGCAGGAATCATTTTCATCTGGATATTTAGGACAGGAATCTAGGAGAAAGAAAAATTAGAAATTAAAACACAAAGCAGACATTTAAATCAAAAGATGGGTTGATTGTAACGTTATTTCCCAGCTATATTTGTAATTTGTGAGTACAATAACCTTTACATCCACAAAGAAAGCATCATGAGTAATGTTAGAGAGTTGTTTAGGCATTCAGACTGGCATTTTTTTTTAAATTACTGATAAGTATAGTAAAACAGTCCAATGTTGAGCAGCATTTTAACACAGACATTACATCAATATGGCATCATAAGACTCATGAATCTCAATTTGTAGAAATTAGAACTGATCACATTTACCAGTGACTGCCATAAAGCAGATCCTCCCACGGCGGCCAGCAAATACATAATTATTATGAAGAGTTGCACCTCAGTCACATCAATGCTGAGTGGGAGGAGAAAGCAGAGAGTTCAGAGTGAGGATTAGTGACGTCATCTCACACACACACACACAGCCCTTTCCACAACTCACTGCTGCAAACAGAGCTGATCGGACGCTGTTGTGTACGTTTATTTGGTGGACTCAAAAGGAAAGCGGCTACTATTGATATAATATCAGTATAATATAATATTTCTTAAAATCCTTCTAACTTTTAATTCGTATTTTTTTTTAAATGTATTTTACATTAATGTATTTTTTTTTATTCATCATCATCATCATCATCATCATCATCTACTTTATTCTTTAAAATTGCTTGATTTTAAATTTGTTTGTGTTTTAAATTAACACAAAGATAAGTCCAGTTTGAAGAACACACATTGGTTGAAGCCATAAAATGAATCAAATCTATATTAATTGTAGGGCTGGCCCGAATTATTCGAATATCCGAGTATTCGTTTGATAAATTAGTATTCGGAGCTCAATTCAGTATTCGGAATAATATATATATATATATATATATATATATATATATATATATATATATATATTTTTTTTTTTCTGCAAAAGTACCTCAAACTGCAACATATTTCGTCAGAAAATAATGATTAGATACACAAGTTATACAACAATTGTAAAATACACATTAGACTTTAATTTAAAATATATTATCAAATTATTTGAACTTTGACCTAGTTGGCCGCTGACCTTTCAAAGCACAACCGGTGACCAGCGGTAGGCTACGTGATGTTACCGGAGCGAGGAAAACTAAAAGCGGCACCAAGCGCAGTAGGGAGAGAGAGATGGAGGAAGTATAGAGTTTGTGTTCCTCTTAACTCTATAACACAACATTAGCGCGATTTTGGAAGGAAAAGTAGCCTAAGGGCCCGTGTCCACCTAACGCCTTTTTCCCACCGCAAGCGCCTTTTTTCAATTGATTCCCAATGAGAAGCGGCCGCCTCGGGAAAAGGCGGCCGCTCTGAGAAAAGGCGCAGCGCCCAGCGGTTTTTTTCGAGCGTTTTTTGTCTTTTTGTGCGGCCGCTTCGAGATTTGCAAGTTGAAAAAAGTTTAACTTTTCAGAAAGGCGGCGGGACGTCACCACCGCTTTTTTCAAAGGGCCAATCAGATAGTAGATCGTCGGGACTTGTCGCCTTGGCAACAACGCAACGCAAAAAGATGGAGGAAAAACTTGTTCTTGCGGTGTCGGTCTACCCGGAGCTTTATGACATGTCTGATAAACTGTATCACAATCGTGATAGAAAGGCCCGTTTGTGGGAGCAGATCGGGATCTCTTTGGATGTTTCTGGTGAGTGTTTTTTTGTGTTCATTTCATCCTACAAGTTGTTAACAGACAGTTGTTTACATTGTAGCGTTGACGTTAGACTGCCGTTAACACATCAACGGTGATTAACGTTTGTTTTACACAATCTGATTATAGGGGATCGTTGCCAACTCAAATGGAAATACTTGCGGGATAAGTACAAGAAGGAGAGAAAGTCTGAGAAAGAGAAGAGGAGTGGGGCAGAAGGAGAGATCAAGAAAAGATGGAAATTTATGCATATATTGGCTTTCCTGGAGCCGCATATCCAGGACCGGGAGACCTGCTCCAATTACAGGGAGGAGAGTGAGGAGACCGCATCCTCCCTACTTTATGCAATGTCCAACCCAATGTCAGAGGTAGGCTAAACAGGGAGCAAACTGTTTTTATTACCGATAAATGCTGAATGTAGATTGGACGTGTATTTGTGTGGGTAGGTAGCTTAGCCCAGCGGTTCCCAATTTTTTTTTTCTTCTATCCTATGTCTCAACCGGGTTGACACACCCCTAATCCCCACACCTTCATAAAAACAAAATGCAACAAGCTTTTTTTATAGCCATATTAAAGGTGGCATGTTTAATCATGCTAAAATGACCAGAACACACATATAATAAAATAATCACGATCGCAACAATGCGCTCTGGCATTTGAATTAATCTGAAACACTGTAACACTGTTTCAATATAATGCAACAAAGTTAATGCGCCAGCTTCCACAACCCCGTCATCATAACACAGGCTTTGAATTGGCTTTGGCGATTTCCAGTGCCTCTTTTTTCTCTCCACACAAAGCGTTCAATTTTCCCAGCGCACATACGCATGCCCCGGCCGCTCCCGAGAGGTTCCACCCGGTAAAACAAAAACAAAAAAAGACATAACATTTGTTATTCACCATCTGCCATATAAGGCTTTATACTTTTTTATATGTTACTGTCATTTTATTCCTTGATTTTATTTATGAACTACATTAACTGAAATATCTTTCAACCAGAGCACCACAGCCTGGAGCGGTGATGAGGAGTCGCAAGAGGACATCAGTCCTCGTGGTCCAACGCCACCCCTGTCTACCTCACCAACACCACTCGAGATACCTACTGCTTCATCCAGTGGCCGACCGTGTTCCTCCAGGGAGGTGCTGGCCCCTGCGAAAAGGAGAAGGGCTCCACCACCACCTCCAAAGAATAAAATAAATAATTTTCAGCAGGGAATGTTGGAGGTCCTATGCAAGCAGGACACGAGCGAGGAGGATCATTTTTTATTAAGCCTGGCACCAGCCTTAAAACGATTGGACAACAAAAAAAAAGCTCTGGCTAGAATCAAACTACAGCAAGTTTTGTTTGACATTGAATTTTCTGATTAGTCTTTTTTTTAACTAAATTAAAAAAACATCCTCCTCGCTCATGTCCTGTTTGAATCTAATCTAATCAGCAGTTAAATTTGTCTTTTTTTTTTTAAATATGTACATATCATTCATACTGTTTTAATGTTAGTAATATAATAAGTCTTTTCAACTGTTAAATTTGTCTTTTTAATTATTTATTTCTATATTTTTATTGTTGTAAATATGTCATTCAGTTCATACACAGTTCCATACACATATGCTTTTTCATTAAATAATGTAATTCACTCTATGCCTTTTGAAGTTATTTGTTTGTATTAACATTTCTGTTAATGATGAATTTTTGAGCTGTTTTTGAACTTAAAATTAAAACAGGTACTTAAAATTAAAACAGGTAATAAAGATATAAAAAATATCAGAGTCTCCCTTACCTATAAAAGCAAGCTTTTATTGTGAGGTCTATCAGATTACTCTGCTTAATATTTTCTCCATCAATATAATAATAAAGTACAAGAGTCTCAAGTCTGTATGATTAAAAAATATTTATTTATTGTTTAAGAATTGATTGGATTCTGCACTACTACTATTACTACAACTATCATTAAAACTATCTATACTATCATTAAAACTATTTATACTATCATTAAAACTATATATACACTATCATTAAAACTATTTATACATCTATACTATCATTAAAACTATTATACATCTATACTATCATTAAAACTATTTATTCAACTAAAGCTATTTACTAAAACTATACTATCATTTAAACTAAAGCTATTCATTTAAAACTATGTCCTCAGAGTATTTCATTTTGCCATAACACCTGTCCTGTCGTGGAAAAATATGTAGTGAATTTTTCACGGACAGCAATGGCTTCCTTTGTGGCATTATTGCTACCAACTCGACCAATGTCTTGCACACCCAGGTTTGGCTCTGCAGGTGGGACAACTGCTGCTGTAGGCACAGAGCTTCCATTTTCCCAGCGCAGGAAATTGTGGAGCATGCAAGTTGCCTTCACCACAGTTTCGGCAACATCTGGAGACACACATAGAACCCTCCTATAGAGCCTCCACTGAGCCGCCATGATCCCAAAGGAGCACTCGACCATCCTCCTGGTGTGGGACAGCCTGTAATTAAAAATACGTTTCTCTCCCTTGGTATGCCCAGCATAGGGCCGCATGATGTCACGCCTTAGGGGGAACGCCTCATCAGCCAAAAACACGTAAGGTACAGGACCCTGATGCTCTGCACCAGGAAGAGGGGCGTCATCTGGCAGATCAAGTGTCCCTTGACGTAGGGCCCGACCAAAAGCAGAGGCATGCAGCGTTCCTCCATCGCTGTTCCTCCCATATGCTCCCACATCCACAACTCGAAAACGATAATGTGCATCAACGATGGCGAGGAGCACAATCGAAAATGTCCCTTTATAATTGAAATATAATGATCCGCTGCATGGTGGGGCTTGGATCACAACATGTTTCCCGTCAATAGCTCCCAAGCAGTTTGGGAAAGCCCACAGGGAACTATATTCCTCCGCGATCTTCTTCCAGTCGTCTTTTTTGGGGACAGGCATGAATTTGTCCAGAAGGCAGCTCCATATCGCCTCACACACGTCCTTGACTATCCGTCCCACAGTGCAGTGCCCAACTCTATAACTAAATGCAATCGTTCTGTATGAGTCTCCAGTTGCTAGGAACCTAATGTGAGAAAAATGTTGTTGTAATTATATTTGTCAGATAATACCTGCTCTAATCAACAGTTACATTTTTCTTTGTTTTTTTGAATGAGCACATATAATCCTAACTGTTCTAATCAACAGTTAAATTTTTCTTTGTTTTTTGAATGAGTACATATAGCCTAATAACTGTTCTAATCAACAGTTACATTTTTCTTTGTTTTTTTGAATGAGCACATATCCTAACTGTTCTAATCAACAGTTAAATTTTTCTTTGTTTTTTGAATGAGTACATATAGCCTAATAACTGTTCCAATCAACTGTTACATTTTTATTTTTTTGTCAAATACACAATTGTATTGTAGGCTAGGCTACATAATAACAAGTTTAACAAGTTAATACACAGCAGACATAGGCCTACAGACAGACAGACAGACAGACTGACACACACACACACACACACACACACACACACACACACACACACACACACACACACACACACACACACACACACACACACACACACACACACACACACACACACACACACACACACACACACACACACACACAAACTCACCGTAGGCATATGCATAGACGCTCTGCGGGGCGGATAGTCTCCCTGAAAGCTGTGTTTTCTTTAGATATTTGCCCACCGATCATGAGGAGTAATTCCTCGAACTGCCCCTTGGTCAGCCGGAAATAGGTTTGGAATCGGGCTCCGTCTAATTTTAACTCCTGGACGAGGCGGTGATACTCTCCAAATTGATTTCTCCGGCGGATGGTTTCGTGAACCCACAGCCTCCTCCTTGCTCCGCGATTCACTGTCGTGACTGTCTGATCCTCCTCATTAAAAAGCAGGATCAGAGCCAGAATTCTTTTCTTTTTGAAATCCATGTTAAGGCTACAATAAACAGTGAGTGCTCAGACCGAGACAAGAGTGAAGACAAGTAAAAGAGACAAGAGGCAGTCATAGAAACTAGACGAGACGTTCGGTTCGATCAACGTTTATTTTGACAGCATTCTCCCAGCGCATAAACGCCTAAAAAAAGCGGCCGAAAAAAGCGGTCGAAAAAAACGCTCAGTAGACACACACCCCAGCGCACAGCCAGCGTTTAACGCTGGGAAAAGGCGCTAGGTGGACACGGGCCCTAATGCTTAGCCGTTTGGACAACAGTGACTTGCTTGCATCATGATCATGGGAATACGCGGTCAATAATGGATATAATATGGACACAAAAGACTATCAATATTGGAAAATCCCCGAAAAGATGCATGAATTGAAAAGCTCCTGTACGGGTTATGATGGCACAGAGGACAGCTGATTTGGAACGGAACAACAGCTGTTCGCTTCCACGGGGAAAAGTAAGGACTCTGACTTTATTACCGTTGGAAAGTTATTATTAAAGCATCAACAAACTACGCAGCTTGCTGTCTCGGCTCACACACTCTGTTTCAGTGAGTACACTGAGATTATTAATGTTGGTTTTGATGGTGTGTTTTTTTAGAACGAGTACCCGAATACTCGCTCGGTATTAATATTTGAAGCCTGTAAAATGGTATTCGGGCCAGCCCTAATTAATTGAAGTGTGTATTGTATAATCTATTATACAATTGCAAATCATTTATCACTTTTATTTTGTTATGTTTTGTGAGTTGCATTTTTGTTTGATACGATACATTTCTTGATTTATCATCGTGAGGTTATCTGAGGAGACTCAAGGAAGTCACTGGGTGCAGTTGCAACGACATTTTTAAAGAACTTAACTTCCTGTAGAAACCACAAGTTTGTCATGTCTGTTTCAATACAGATCAAACAAAGGAGATTTGGTGTTGGGTGTATTCTTTCGACTGACCGTCTGGAAATATGTGTATTTACTGGGGCTGCATCTAACAAATATTTAATTATCAAGACATTTTTAGATGTTTAAGTCCGTGATAGTTTAATATAAAAAGGAAAAAAAGAAAAAGAAAAAAACATCAGAAATTAGAGAAACATTTCTTTGAAAACCCAAAATATATTCAGTTTACAATGAAACAAAACATAGGGGGATGTAACATATTAGGAGTTTGATAGCAATGTCAAGTAAAACAAATCAAAACTTTGATTTTCCCACACTTATTCTTTTTACATTAAAAAAAAAAGTTTTTTTGGGGCCGATCATGCAGTTAGTTCCCTTCATCTGATGTTACTGGAGAGCCGTAATTACACTGACAGGCTATTCCTTTAACCAGAGCGGACTGAATGTAAAGTGATAGTGGACAGAGCCAGCAATGAGCCATGCAGTAGCAGCAGCCAGGACGTTTACCATAATCTAGCAGCAGGTCTGGATTTCCAGGCTACTGCAGTGCACCTCTGTTATGTCAAATATACACACAGAATACATCCACTTTTACTACGGCTCAACAGCAAGTCGCCACTATCATCTAATGAAATTACTCAAATGCAACTAGTTGATAGATAAAACCTGCTGATGTCAATTAAAAGTTTGTCAGAATTGATGTGATGAACCGCCAATCACCTCAATGTTTCCTTGTTAGCTGAGTGAGTGAATGAAAAGAGTGAATGTAATTAGAGATGAGTGCATTGCAGCCACATGGGACCCGATACAGTTTCTTGATCGGACCCATTCATAACTTTTCGTATAACCAAAATAACACGAAATTAACGTATTGTTAGACAAATGGCTCAAAATGACCTAACTTTAGAAAATAAATAAACACAAAAACAAGTATTTTTGTTCGACTCACATGCCGAAGCGCAGCGTTCCTGACACGTAAGTTTGCCAGTGGGCACAATAGAACATGAACATCCCGGCGAAGCAGCAGAAGAACATCCAGTCCGGGTTGGTGCCCATCTGCACGGCTATACTGGTTCCCAACACCACAAACACTGCAGAGGCAAGGCAAGGCAAGGCAAGTTTATTTATATAGCACAATTCAGACACAAGGCCACTCAAAGTGCTTTACAGGGGCAAGATTATAATACATAAAACACATTATAAAACATTTAAACGCGAATAAAAGAAGCAAATAAAATAAAAATTGCAGGTTAAAATGGAGACACATTATAAAACATTTAAAAGCTAATAAAAGAAGCAAATAAAAATAAAAATTGCAGGTTAAAATGGAAACAAAAAAGTCTTCAGACTCGATTTAAAAGAACTGAGAGTTGTAGCAGACCTCAAGCAGAGACAAATGCATGAACCCAGGGAGCAGTGTTAAAGGAAGTTTAGAGTCACTGAGACGCAGTGGGAAGAAAGTTAAAAAACGGGACAAAACTGACCAGTTGAGAGGGAGTCACAGCCGTGGTCAAACAGCTCGCCCAGCGGAGAGCTGCTATTGGTGCGTCTGGCCTGCTTCCCATCGATGGCGTCCAATGACTGGTAGATAAACAGACCCACAGCACACAGCAGGTACGCCCAGAGAGGAGCCTGAAACAACACAAATCATACAGAGCACAGTGAACTAGAATTGTGCATTATAAATCGTGAAACTCTGTTGTTTTTTCCTCAGACTATATTCAAACCATGTAAATAATCTGTGCATCCTTCACCACCTCTTTATTCCCCCCGCACCCCTCCAAGCAAGTCATGAGTACAATTCATTAAGAGAGGAGTTCATGGCCCTACATGTTATATCTTGTCTTCTCTAAACACCAAAATCCAGTCAGACCCAGCCCAAAGGTTTCCATTTCCACAGTCTTTCAACAGATGATTTAACATAGATTCAGCTCTTTTGCATAAACATTTCAGTGTTCTGCTACCACAGAAACCCTTCGACAGATCGGCAGTCGCTTGTTGTTGTTGTGTTTCACAGAACATTCCCAGCGATATAAGACCTGTGACATCCCTGTAATCAAATATGCCCAGAGCTACTGCGGATACTGGGGGCTAAAGGGAAAGGCTCTGAGCTAATACTGTCAAAACATGTGATACAGTTGGGACTTCACTTTTCCTCTCAGCCTGCTCAGATCAACTCAATCACACTCAGATATCTCCAAATCCATCCTATTTAGCACAGAGCTGGATACGTTCATTTACACACTGTATTAAGCACAGATGAGCTGCTCAAAAAGATATTCAAATATATATTTTTTGTGACCAAGTTTAAATCCATTTTCATTAATTTTGGGATTAATAATATAAGAATGTATAATCCAAAACTGATTTACTACTTCATCAGACAAGTCTTAAAATCTTATGCGTAAAAATTGGTCTTATTTCTCTTCAAAAGTTGTAATAAATATAAATCAATTACAATCAAGTGCAGATGAATAAAGCATACAACTTTGACATTTGAATAATTAAATATATTGTTTTCCTCCATCACATTTTTACTTTGTAGAAGAGAAAAGGCATTTATTGTCTTGTCCTTCATTTCTCCTTTGCTGTTTATTTTAATAACCTCTAATTTAGCATTTAAATTTTTTTCCTGTCGAACTTTGATGGGAAATATTTGCAGGGAGTCAACTTTCATTGACAGTAGCTTGATATATAATGTAGAACATAGCATTAATTAGAATGCATTGGTGAATGAAAAAGTATTTGTGTTTATATAAATCCTAGCGGCATTTATACGTTTTATCATGATTTATACGTTTTATCATGAATGACGATTGTGAATGACTAACCTGTTCAGTGGCAGTGGGGCAGTAGTAGACCAGAACCAGGGTGGTGAAGACGTTGGTGGCCAGGCCGATGATGGTGATGAGGTTGGGAGCGATCCAGGCGGGGACCCGGCCCACCAGCCATTCCCAGTAACGCTGCATCAGAGGCTCCAGCAGGGAGCGGCCAGCACTGCTGTACCTGCAGGGACAGACAACACACTGCTCAGGACATCGTGATATCAGCTGCCTTTCTCCCCCAACCCAGGAAGGACTAGAAATAGTGGTGGTGGCAACATAATATTGGTCTAATGACAAGCTTTGGGTGATAATCAAGATAACTACTTACGACTTGAATCATTCCGGGGGGGGGGGCTGATTAATTATTTATATCTATATATGCTTTGTGATTTGAAAGTACAGAATTTTCAAATCAAAAGAACTGCCATTATAATGATAAGTCACATAATTAACAGTGTGTTAAACAAGCTGTAGTTCAAGCTAAGAAACAATGATTTCATAGGCTGCAATAAAAAGTTAATTTTCTTTTTAATTAAATAGTTTTATGAAAATCAGTCCTGATTATAATAAAACTCAGAGGCTTTATTTAAAAGCTCACAGAGGGAGGCGACTGTTTCACAGTATATGACTGTTTCAGACTATAAGGATATTGTTGCTGAACATATAATGTTCAAAAACAATGGGATACATATAGGTTTCAAAACCCAAGCCTTCACATATTAAGATGAGGTGAGGGATTGGCAAGAAGCAATCGTGTTCAAAAGGCCCAAAACTTTTGAAGCAGTATGAGAGCATCCCAGACCTGGGCAGCGGAGGGAGAGGGAGAGGGGACAATCGTGCTTAAGCACGGCGCGGATCAACCGGGCTAAGTGTGAGTGCGTTACCTGTGCTCCTCCAGTCTCTTCAGCTGGTGTCGGGACAGGGGGGGTGAAGGCAGCTCGATCAGCCTGCGCAGCACTCCGGGGGCCAGACAGCAGGCCGCCTCCATGCCCATGCCCTGCCCAGGCTCTTTGTCCCGGCCAGGGGCTCGGCGAGAACGCAGGCCCCCCCCTTGCTGCTGCCCCGTGGTGCTCATGGAGCCCTGCTGCCTGCTGGTTCTGTCCCCGATGGTTCTGCCTCTGCCTCTGCCACTGTACTGACGGAGGAGCTAAAGATCCGCAGCGGGGCTGGATGAGACTGGACAACACCTGGAAAAATAAAGCAATATTGGTGATACTGTCCTGTAGAGCTGCAATGATTAATCAAATAATCTATTATTCGTCTATTATTAAATTAATAATCTATTATTAATCTGTTATTCAATTAATCAACAACTATTTTGATAACCGATAAGCGTTTCGAATCCGTCCAAATTCTCTGTTTTCAGCTTCTCAAATGTGAATATTTTCTGGTTTCTTTAATCCTTTTATGACAGTAAACTGAATATCTTTGTGTTTTGGACATAACAATACATTTGAGAAAGTCAACATGTGCGAACACACTGCACTCCGCCGCGCGGCGAGTTTACATACAAAGTCAATGTATTTTGCGCGGCTAGGCCGCGATAGCCAATCAGCGTTGAGCTCCTCCCGACGTCACTCGCTTCGAAATTAAGATGGATGAAAACATAATAGTCACTGTTTGCTCCCATAAATTCTGTGAATAGCCTATGTGTCTGTTGCCTGTGTACAGCTATCAGTTTTGCTTTATACACTGTGTTCCAAATTGTTATGCAAATTGGTTTGAAGTGTCATAAACATTACATTTTTTGTTTTTCAATAAAACTTATGTATGATATTGTGTCTCAGGGCACCTTGGATCATTGAAATCAATCTCATACATCTGTGATAATTAGTTTGCCATGTGAGCCCAATCAAAGGAAATCTACTTAAGAAGGACGTTCCACATTATTAAGCAAGCCACATGTTTCAAGCACTATGGGAAAGAAAAAGGATCTCTCTGCTGCCGAAAAGCGTCAAATACCTTGGACAAGGTATGAAAACAATAGATATTTCAAAGAAACTGAAACGTGATCATCGTACTGTGAAGAGATTTGTGGCTGATTCAGAGCACAGACGGGTTGGTGCGGTAGACAGGGGCCAGGGTGGGCCGTGCCCACCCAAATGTGGGCTGTGCCCACCCAATCAAAAAAAAATAATAAAATAAAATAATTTATTTTTTTTGTGGAAGTCCAGACCCACTATCGGACGGACCTGTTCATTCGCTGTCCAAGAAAATGTCAAATAAAATTCAGACAATTAATTAATACTAAAGAATATACCATTACCATGCATTGCTTCTAATTGTATTATTGGGTGGGCAGGACAGCCTGCCTCCAAGTTACCCACCCGCTTATAGTGGTCACTGGTCAGCAGAGCCGGCCCGAGGCATAAGCAAAATGAGCGGTTGCTTAGGGTCACGACTGCCATGGGTTTTTTTCAGTTTGTGTGTTTGATATCAACATCATATAATGTAAATGTAAAGTATGTAATCACTGCATTCAAATTAATTCATTATATTACAGAAAAATATGTCCCGTAAAAGAAAAAGAGCACCAAGCCCATCCCAGAGGACCCTGCATAATATTTTATTTCAAATTTATATTTTTATGGAAAATCCATGTGTCTTTCTTCAATAGCTTCTAATTCATCCGACCCAGTGTCTCCAAATTATTTGTTCACACAAAATTCCTCTAATTTTCCTCTCAAAGTGCACCAGATTCATGCATTTCACTTTAAAAAAGGTAAAAAAAATCTCCCGGGGGGGCATACCCCCGGAACCCCCTAGCAGGGTTGTGACCTCGGCTGGCTACTATTTTCACCCAGCTGGACATCGGAGGCAATACGGGAAAGACTATACATCTATATAGTGTGTATAGTATATAGCTCTGGACTACCACCATCCAGGTTGCCCAGTCCCAAAGCTTTCTCTTCAATCAACTCAGGCTGCCTACAGTTAATACTGCGATTAAAAAAATATATACATTATGTAGTATATAGCCTAATGTATATTATATGTAATTCATAAAAATATTGGGAAAAAAACATGCAAGAATCAAATCTCCCACACAGCAACACTAAAAGTTTATTTGCATATTGTGTTCTACACAATTCACAGTAAATGCGCCAAAAAGCAGATGCAGAGATCTTACAAGGGCAAAACATTTCTGCACGCGCGCTCGCATCTTCGGTCTCTCTGCCCAGTGTGCCCACCTAAAATTTCTACAGGCCCACCCTAATCTAACCGTCTAGAACCGGGCCTGGATCCTCCAGAGGTTTGCAGTTGTGCATAAACCTATTATTCGGCCACCTAAACAATGCTCACAAGCAGAAACGGTTGCAGTGGGCTCAGGAATACATGAAGACTCATTTTCAAACAGTCTTGTTTACTGATGAGTGCCGTGCGGTGCAACCCTGGATGCATGTTCCAGATGGATGGAGTATTGGATGGTTGGTGAATGGCCACCATGTCCCAACAAGGCTGCGACGTCAGCAAGGAGGTGGCGGAGTCATGTTTTGGGCCGGAATCATGGAGAGAGAGCTGGTAGGCCCCTTTAGGGTACCTGACGGTGTGAAAATGACCTCTGCAAAGTATGTTGAGTTTCTGACTGACCACTTTCTTCCGTGGTACAAAAAGAAGAACCGTGCCTTCCGTGGTAAAATCATCTTCATGCATGACAATGCACCATCTCATGCTGCACAGAATACCTCTGTGTCATTGGCTGCTATGGGCATAAAAGGAGAGAACCTCATGGTGTGGTCCCAGGGCTCCAGACTAACTTTTTCATTGGGTGCACCGGTTAGTGCTGCACGTTTTGGAGAAATTGTGTGATTGCGATTATAGTGGCTAATATTGCGATTTGCGATGCAATATAATAAATAAATGGTATTATGATTCTTGGTTTTCAAGGAAAATTTGAGATTATTGATAGTTTTGAAACTTGATCTCAATTTAAAACAAACACATATTAAGAATCATTGAAAATATATAGAAAATAAAGCTTGTACTAGGCTAGCAGCCTACACTAGGGGTGTGAATGTTTACAAAAATGTCTAAATGGTTACAGTCTGCAATTTTTTTGTGTACACATTTAACCATAATATGGGGGCGGGAGGGGGGGGTCAACGTCACTTTTTTTTGCAGAGGCTGTTGGAGTGACAGTGTGCAGTGAGAAAGACAAGCAGACAGACAGACAGACAGACAGACAGACAGACAGAGAGAGGCAGTCATTTCATGATTTAGCTTTTTAAGTGATCATAACTGCCTAGTGATCATCTGTCATTAGACTGACTCCCGCTGTCGGGGCCGTTGGGCTCGCGAGCCGATCAGCTGTTTGAGACGGAGATGAAAACAAAAGTGAAACTGAAGGTGGAGCAGTTAAATATTTAAATTAATAAATATTGTAACCAAACACAATAATGTGTTGTGTTATGTGCTTTAGTACAGTAAATCACATCGCCCTCCACTCCTGGAGATAGCCTATAATCATTTCCCAAAGTAAAAAAAAAAAAAAAAAACGGTTTTCATTTATTGATTTTTTCGTAGACGTTTATGATTTACCAAACGAGTACACGTGTACTCGTGCACACCCCTTACCTACACTGTTTTCAAAATAATAAAACACTTAATTGAAAAATAATCATAATTTCCCCATGAAAATAAAGGCATTCCTCAAGACAATAGTCTCTATCAACTTACTGAAACTTTCGTGGCCCTTCACTCTCATGCATTCGACTTTTCTCCGCACTGAATTGATAGACTGGGTGAGTTGCCACCGGTTGCCACGCGACATATAGCGACTATTACTTTCCAAGTTTTAGACAGCAGTTCAATGTGTTCAACGTCACCTTACTGAATCCTAAAAATCCCCATATAGCAGACGTTGGCTTTGATTTCCGTCACAGTTCAGCGTGGATGCTAATGCGCGTCGGTGTCCATGTTTGTTTGTTTACTCTGCTGTCTGCACCATAGTCTGCACCTGTCTTGCACGCCGTGTAGGTGCTCGCGCAGCTACACACACACACACTCACTGTCAGAGGAGCCGAGTACGCTACCAAAAAGAGGAGAGGAGCGGTTGGAACGTTTAGACACACGTGCGCACATTTATCCTACATTAAATCGCAATCGCAGCCATTTGTGAGGAATGTAATCGCTCTAGCTCACATCGTGATTAGAAGAATCGTGCAGCACAGCACCCAATATTACATAATATGACGTGAAAAATTTCAGGTGCACTGGTGCGACCAGTGAAAATATCTGGGCGCACTCACCAGATTTTTGGGCGCACGTGCGCCCAAATTAGGCGCACTCTGGAGCCCTGGGTCCCATCTTCCCCTGACCTTAACCCTATTGAGAACCTTTGGAGCATCCTCAAGCAAAATATATATGAGGTTGGGAGGCAGTTCACATCAAAACAGCAGCTATGGGAGGCTATTCTGGCCTCCTGCAAAGACATTCAAGCAGAAACTCTCCAAAAACTCACAAGTTCAATGGATGCAAGAATTGTGAAGGTGATATCTAAGAAGGGGTCCTATGTTAACATGTAACTTGGCCTGTTAAGATGTTTTTGATTGAAATAGCTTTTGATTTCATTAAATATGACCTTCACATCCTGCAAATTCAACAAATTACCATTTTTTGTTCTTTACAACCTATTAAATGTTTTGAAACTCTGTTGTGTATAATAATTTGGAACACCGCATTTTGAGTTTTTTATTTTTGAAAAAAATCATTATCATTGGGAGGTTTGTTCAATAAAATGTGAATACACTGCCGCGGCGGTTGGCCGCGCGAATCACAGGTTCCGCGCCGCGTGATCATATTGGGTCATATTGTGTCCGCCGCCCGACCAGAGTAGCCTTCTCCTACTCTGGGGATATGCTGGCGCTGGTGCTAACCGGTGCTGAGAGCACCAGTCTGCTGTGCTGATGATGCTTTACCCAAGCTAACTGATGCTAACTTGGTTCATAAAGCAAAACTGATAGCTGCACAGCAGGCAACAGACACATAGGCTATTCACAGAACTTATGGGAGCAAACTGTGACTATTATGTTTTCATCCATCTTAATTTCCTCTGATTGACTCACTCCCCTGACCTTAACCCTATTGAGAACCTTTGGAGCATCCTCAAGCATCTTAATTTCCTCCGTCAGTCGTCCCGAAGCGAGTGACGTCGGGAGGAGCTCAACGCTGATTGGCTATCGCGGCGCGGCTGGCAGCAAAAAGTTCAATATTTTCAACTTCTCCGCCCTAGCCGCGCGAACCGCTCGCCACCGGCCGCGCGAAATACATTGACTTTCTATGTAAACTCGCCGCGCGGCAGTGTGTTCGCACCTTAACTCGGCCACATCAATAACGCCAAGCTCATTCGCCACTTCCAGGCCGGCCTGTTCCTGAACCCAGCCCCGCCCCGCCCCGCCAACAGTGACTCTTGGTCAGCCAAACTTCATCCAGAACGCCCCGCTGTTTCACAACCTCCAGACCCGGCCGTACGCCTCAACCCAGACCCGCCAACAGTGACTCTTTGTCGGTGTTGGTCGGTCCCAGCCATGAGCCTCGGGATCATCACTATACATGACATTAAAGCGGCAACGAGTAACATTTAAATATCTTTTAAACAGCCTCATGTTTCCTCTCATAATCATAAATTACCTTTAACAGCAAACGAGACCATCAGTGCAAAGAAAGACGTTTTTATATAGTTTTTATTACTGCATTTGATCTGGTCGTACACCCAGTCCGATTTTCGGTTCACGCGTGCATGCTCTATGGTCACATATCCGTATTGGTCGCAGATTTCAGTGTGGCGCAGGAACGTGAATTGAGAAGCCTATGGCTCTAGGTGAGGGAAGGGGAGCGGGAGCCTTGTTTGAGACAGTTGTTTGTCGTCATAATTGACTGATAACGGGGCTGAACCATCAAAGAAAAAAAAGAAAATGCAATGAAGAAAAGCTAGAAGGGAGAGTGATAGGCGGGCGGGAGGGCGTTGCCAAGCAACGTATACACAATTTCACGGAGCGAACCTAGACTGCAGTGTTTACTCCTAAATGAATGAGCGGTAGCGTACTAAAACACAGTTTACTTTGCCTCACCAGCATCATCAGATGACCATTATTCATCTGAAATAGTCATTATTTACAACAACATAAACACATTACCTCATCGTGATCCATAGACTACTAACTAACTGCCATCTCACGGACACGGACTCGTTCAGCTACGTGAGAGGTGACAATGCATCAACTCATTGCAATCAGGTGTGTTTAGCACTTACTGACATTAGTTGAAGCTGTGTCACTAACCACTCTCACGGAGCCGAAAAGAGTCCGGTGCCCTCACACTTTCAACACACGGGACACGCACCATATTGCTTCCTGATTATTTGAATCTTGGACTCCCAGCACGAGCTAGAAAACAGCTGGCGTCGTAAAAATACCACCGCTTTTGTTCAAAGGTGTCGCCAACGTGCCGACTTACTCGTAGTAGCTTTAAGTAGCTGTTATCATAATGTAGGTTGTCATTATAACGGAGAGAATGCATGCTGCAGACATACAGACATACAGACACACAGACAGACTGACAGACACACCTGTGGCCGCTCCTCACCTAAACTACCTCGACTATTTCTGAAAACATTAGAAAACGTCATGCACGGACAATCTAATGCTATGTTCTGATTGTGTTTAGCCTACATAACAATCCGAACATTCTCCGATTTTATCGATAGCTTCCTAAATCATGTTTGACAAAAGTGAAACTAATATCAGCTCCGCTGCCGTGGCAGAGCAGAGACGGGCGAGCCCTCCACCAATCAGATTGCCCCAGCTGAAAGACTGGCCGACGCCGATTGAGCATGTTGAATGGGCTGAAAAGAAGCCCGACGACATCTACGACGGCCGACGTCACCGAACACACCGAACAGATTTGTGTCCCCGCCCCCTCCATACTCTCCGGCGATGTCCGACGCCCGATTATCGGGCCGGTGTGTCCTGGCCTTTATACAGTGTGAGGTTCATAACGCAGGTCTCTCAGTCACTCTGCTCTGCAGTAAGCAGAGGATAAACTTTTATGGTATCCCAAACTCTTTATCCAATCAGGAGAGAGAACTCTGGGCTTTATTGTACTTACAGATCTGAGGAGACGCAAGGTAACTTGCTGCTGGAAGACCACTTTGTGTGTAATGTGGTGACGTAGGGGCGACGTCACCACATTACTCCACCACATTAGCTAAATGATCCAAAAACTTACTTCTGCTTTAAGTGTATTTGATCTTATTTAGGGTTCTTATTGATGAAGGGAAGTAAGATGTACACCTTTTTAATGCCACTCAGAAATAAATTAAAGAACAATTTAACAAAAAAACTAGACTCAAGAGAAAAATAATATCAATGCTTGAAGGACAATTTTTCATAAAATATAACTCCTTTTGTCCATGGAAACAGTAAGAAAATCGACTCAAAATGTTGAAAAATGTATGTACCGTCCATGACTTTGATATTGTTTCCTAATTCCTGAACAAAACTTTTTTGATAGCAATTTTATGAAAATCTTTTTAACAAGATGACATCAAACATTATGGTAAAAAACAAACCAATGTTTTATTTTTCAGCTCCTTGGCATTTCTGCATTATATCAATAAACACAACTAAGCTGAAATCAAACTAACCGCCTTCAGATGGCCACAGGGCAAATCACAAGCACGTTAACGTCTTGCCCATGTACATATAAAGAGGTCTTGCCACATCAAGCATGGTGCATCCTTATTGGCTCACTGACGTTAGTGAGAATAACCCCTCAAGTATTGGAACTTGATATTGAAGGACTGCGGTTGGACATAAAAGTATTGAACATCGATAATCAGCCATATTAATAATAGTTCTACCTCAGTTGTATATATTTGGTTATTTTTTTGTAATTGTTCTGTTCCAAATCCAAAATAAATTCAGATTAAAAAGCAGTAAAATCTGAATATTGAGGAAGCCAAAAACAGATTGATTTCTGAATAACTGAGAAGATTAATCGATATCAAAGCAGATCAATAAAATCTAGGATCCAATGTTGTGAGACAATTCCGAAATATCGAATGATATTGCTATTGACCACAGCAAACTGATCAATACTTCCTGACACATCTGTGACATGTTTCACTTTGGCGACACCAAATATTTCCGATGGAGGTTCAATCAGCTGATTGACAACAACACTTAACTACTCAAAGTAGTGTCTGTGTTGCCCCGTGTCTGTCAGCGTCACACGAGCCTCAACAACAAACAGGATGCTAACGCTGCCTAGCAGTAGCATAGCTTAGCTGAACAACAGTATTGCTGATGTTGAACATTAGCATTAGCTCAGCGAGTAGCTACGGAAGACTCGTGTCAGTGCGTTTCATTAAAGTTACTCACCTGCTGTCAGCTTATTGTCGCGTTTAAATACTCACACTATTGAAATATAATTAATTGTTAGAGATATGTTTTATATGGACCACAGTATTAACACATACCGTGATGACTACAGATAGCTGGAGCTAGCTTCACTAGCTGTCGAGCTGACTGACCTGCTGGGGCCGATTAAAGGACGCGAGCCGCGGGCAGTCCCAGGGGCGGAGAGCGGCACTTCAAGCCGACACACGGGACTTCTCTCTCTGCGGGTGGTCGGTTGTAAAGTTCCTCTTCAGGAGTTAAATCACCGGGGGGGTTGTTTGCAGCTGCAGGTGGATCACCACGACCGGTGTCACTGTGGTTGTCAAAGCAAGCTAGTTCACGTTAGCCATAAGGGAAATCTCGCGTGGCTTTGTCTCGTTTGACAGTAAACTCTGTGCCCTGAGTTTAGTCCCTCAGACATAAAATAGACTGATTAGAATGGGCAAACGGTCTGGATATCATTGTTGGATAATCTGTTTTTTTGGTTTTTAAAATGCAAAAAATTGTTTGTTTCAAAACCAAAGACGAAAAAAAAAGAAAAAAAAAAGTGTGTCAGAATTTAAAAAACCAAAAGGACCAAAAAGAAAATGCTCCGTTTTTATTGTTTTGTCAAAAAGTGATATTAGTCAATTAAAAGGGTATTTCAGCAGGTAAAAGGGACTGGTTAGGTTAAACTAATCTGTCCCCCATAACCCTCATGAATGTTATCCAGTCATTCTGAGGCAGAAATACCCTTTCAGTAGGAATAGGAATTGGACTGGGATGAAAAAATCAACATGCTGGTACAATAATGCATAGTCATAATTTCTTTATTTTAAACAGAAGCCATCCAAATCAGGTCAATTACAGCAGTTTCCAGTTACAATAAAGTACATTACAGTAGATGCCTTAATCAAGTAAATGTCTTGCCTGGTCATGATATAAACTGCAAACACGATAGTAATTATTCGGTTACAGGAAATGTTAAAGTTTTAAAAAGACATATTTGCCATTACAACAGACATATTATGTATATTTGCGTATTATGATAGTTTGATCCTGGTAAAAGCAGTTGTACACATATAACATGAACAAAATTAAAGGTTAGTTTTTTGTAATAATACTGTAGCTTGATCAATGCGAGTGTTTCAAGTTTACAACTGTAGCTCTAGTGTTGTATTTTCAGTCATATCGCATAGCCCTCGTCATCAACATGTGCACAGAAGCCATTCGTTAGAGGTCTATGGTTCCCGTTGGTAAGGGCAACTTTGTTCAAAGCAGCCATGTTGCCATTGACGACGGTGGTGTGTTGAGGCAGGAAGTCTCTCTGCAGCTTGTGCTCCAGCAGCATGTGGTTCTGAGGAGGAAGGCCGAGACAGGCTCTGAAAGACAAGGAGGGAGACTGCTGTCAACTTCTGTCACTGAATGAAATATAAGCCTATAAGCCAAATGCCTCCAAATGATCATTCTTCTGTTGAATCTATAATGGAGCCATTGGGGAAAATGTGTTGGTAAAGGTTAAGAAACTAAAGTTTGTCCATACCTTTTTGACCCTCAACTGACTTTCAAGTATTCTATCAAAGCTACACCAAAACAGCATTCTACCATCTTTAATATGGGTGTTTCTTCTTATTAATTTTAATGTGTTTTATTGTAAAGGGTATCGGGACCATGGTGCATGGTGGTGATTCTGCACTTTACATGAAGAATGATCGGTTGATACCTCATGACGTTTTCTATGCAGGCCCTCTGGCGGAAGAAGGCATTGATAACGGGGGTCCCTTTTGGGACCAGGGGGGCCTTGCAGAGGAAGGAGAGCAGTGCTAAGACACTGTGGAAGGTCTGGAAGTCCTCCTCCCCCTGGGGCCGGATGGTCACACGCTGGCAAAGCTCAGTCAACATGACCAGGTCCAGGATGATAGGGCTGGCCAGCAGAGAGTCCTGTTGCAAAGGAAAGAGGTGAGTATAATGGGGCAATAGAGGGAGAGGGGACTGTTTAGACATTTATCAATACACAGAAACCCTAGGCCATGTTTGGCACATACTGTAGTTCCTTCGCCATACAGGGGCCTGATTTATAAACGTGGCGTACGCCCAGAAGAGGGCGCACGCCAATTTCTACGCAAACAATGGGATTTATAAAAACCAAACTTGACGGGAAGATGTACGGTCCTCCACGCAATCTCTGACCCATGCGTACGCACAGAAAGTGGAGAAAGGAGAAACGGCGACTCCGTCGGCACATGTATGAAGTGTGAAAACGAATGTGTTTGTGTAAAATGAATCCAGATAGGCCTATTATAAGCCATGTAGGTCTATCATATATTGGGAGTTCCTTTGCAAAACGGATGAAGCCATTCTTACAACTAATACAAAAATGCCTCCACGGATTTTTCCATGGAGTGATACCAACAAAAACAAAGCGAATTAGGATCTTAAATAGCCAACAAACGGAGATATATGAGTGCAAATAAAAAAACAACAGCAACGTTCGAATAAGCTCTGCAGTTATTAAAGAATAACCTATCTGCATGTTATTGAATTAATTCTGATAATATTGAGGTGGAATACAACCTATTACTTTTACACTGACGCTGTTCCCGATGCCTCAGTCAGGCAGACAGGAGTGCAGTTTCATACACTAATCATATGCCTACTAGTACAGGCATTTTGTGAGAAAATATGGGTGGACCTCTCAAAAATTGCAACAGAAACCATTTCAACTGTTTTTGACTCATGAATATGTAATTAATAACATACTAAAAGTCTTAAGGAATCCAAGTGGTGGAAAGTTATTTTCTAAGGGGTTTCTTAACCATACCTTTATGTCAATTTTCGGCTTCCTAAAGTACTGTTTTATGGTAGAGGGGATATGTGCAAAATTGTTAACCTTTTCAGAAAAGCTTGAAACTTGGTACACTTATACAGTTTGGGGCTCGGAACATTTTCAGATATTAAGCCATTGCAAAATTGAATCATGGTTGCCATGGAGACCATTTTACTTTCCGCCATAGCCTAATTATGCATTTTTCATCATAACTAGTGATGTCTAACCCTATGTTTTCATGGTCAGGGATTACTATGATACCACACAACATCAGAAACAGTTAAGGTCAATAGTTAAGGGTGAATCCAATGTTAATTTTTATGTATTTATACATTCTTTTCTGATATCCACACAAATCGTTCATTACTGTCCATATCAACCGACAACTTTGTTTAACAAGAGATATGGTACAATGCATGTGCAAATAAATGATTAACTATGAAGTCATAATATTCATTTGATTTAATTTTCTTGCCATAAATGTATTAAATGTTTTCAAGATAACAATGTCAAGTTATTTTTGGGTAATTGTTGCCTTTATTAGTTAGAGAGAGAGATCAGAACCATATGACCCGACAGCAGACCTGGAACTCATATGGAAAACTGCCATCCTGTTTGTCTCACAAAGGCCAGCATGGTCTAGTATGATGCAATTTGCAAAGCATGGCAATCACCCGGGGTAAACATCCTTTGTGTTTACCCCATTGGTTGATATGAGACGTAGTGACCCTACATGCATCTACTCCGCATGTAAGTTCCTATGTGAACATGCCCACTGCCACAATTCCACCCCAATCATCAAATTTTATCAACCACTGGTGGAAGGCATTTTCTTATGAAAGCAGCTGAGCCAGAGGTTAGTGACTTGGGGGCTTCCACACTGATATGAGTTGTTGGGGTCCATTGGGCATGTTATGGTTGATGCTGGGAAGAGGAAGTGATAATGATGTTCTATGCAGCCGTTGTGCACATTATGACAGGGAAGATGTTTGGATGGGATTTGCATTGAAAGAGTCCTTAATTGCCTGATTCTGCCTGATGCACTTGTTGTAACTCCCAATTAGCTGCAAGGAGATCCAAAATACTATGATGAAGAGATGTCATCAGCAGATGATACCTGCTTGAGATTGTTTATAAAACTCTGGTGTCAATTAAGTTGCTGCAATATATGCAATTCAAAGCTGATAGACGATGTCTGCAGAGAAGGCTTGCCATTCTGATGTGATTCTCAGAATAAGATGACTTCTCAAATGCAAAACTGAATCCTTAAAATCCTTTGGTAGACATATTTTGCAAGTTTCTGGGAATTGGGAACTTCACCTTGAAACAATATCAGAAAGGCTTCCTTTCATGGCAGTATCAGGGCATAATCTCTACACAAAATCAGCTCACATCTACAGTATGTGCAGACAGGGCCGCCCATAAGGGGTAGAAAGTGTGAAAGCTTTCTAGGGCCCAGCCACTTGGGGGGCCCATGGTCTTTGGAAGCCAAGAACCTACCTAGATAACCTTTATTTTTAGATTTTTAGATATTTATGTCAATATCTATTCAAAGTTGGGTGTTTACACAGAGCCGCGGCTCCGCTTAAGGCCATTTAAAAAGCAGTAGAAAAGCTACTTGTGTCTGGGTGTGGATGTGAAAAGTATTTGGACCCCATGAAAAAACAGGTTGGGTACCTTTTTGTAGTTCTTCTACATTCTTATAAACAGGACAGGCTAGTTACTCTGTCATTGTCCTGAGTCTACAAACAGGTTTAAAATCTCTCTCCCCATAACGTACATTTTTGTGAAAAAGAATTTCCCTTTGGGGACTATAACTTCTAAAGGCTTTGACATAAGTCTTCAGGTTGACACGGCCAGCCAGGTCTGACCACTTTTTCAGAAACCTGGCCAATTGACCAACCAGCCGAGTGATACCACAATGAAGCTGACGAGCAGCATCATCCTGTTTTAATCATTGTAACCACCAAGGTCCTGCTTTCTGTATTGTTTCTAAAAATTAAAAATTAAAATAGACCTAAGGAACTGTGTACCGTAGTGTTCAAAGATTAAGAACTTTTTTGTAATGATTTCAGTAACGTTTTCAGTAATTTTGCAGTGATGAGAGCAGAATGAACTAAGCCTAAATGTTGCAACCAAATATAGGCCAACTTTATAGTTTTGAAGGGTAGGTTGGTTTGGTTATTCATGTAGAGAACCGCCTTTTTTTCTTTTTTGTGTGAAGAATTTGTTGTTGATGTTAATTTTTAAGCGTTATTTATTTCAACAATACCACCAAAATATTTCAAATGATTTATTGTCATGTGCAGAAATACAAAAGAGTGCAATATTTGGTGCAGTCAATTAGTGTAAATGTATCTTATACCAGAAACTAGTAGCATAGAAAACGTGCAAATTGTGAAAAAACTTTTAGATTGCTTTAGTGGATACTAAAGAAGAACAATGTCTCTGTGTGAATTGATTATTTTGTAGAGAACTGCTGATCTGTTAAACAATTGTGTGAGTGGGTATTCAAAATAAATTGGTAGATTTGCTGGGCTAAATCAGAAATGTACGTGCTACTATTGTAAAATAATAAGCCCTTGCTCCCCTAACTGTCCCTGCAAATCCCTGGTTGATAAGATAGTTATTCTCTCTACAAATACATGTATGTGTTTTTTTTTAAAGATATTTTTTGGGCATTGTTATGCTTTATTGATAGTGCAGAGAGACAGAGGTGAAATGGGGCAGAGAGGGGAGTGACATGCAGAGAACGACCGCGGGCGGGAATCGAACCCGGATCTGCTGCTGGGCCCGGCCCGGGGGGGGGGACGCCCTACCAACTGAGCTAAGGGCGCCCAACCTTAACGGTTTCTGATGTTGTATGTGGTATCATAGTAATCCCTGACCATGAAAACATAGGGTTAAACATCACTAGTTATGTGGTATTATGTTTGGTTATGATGAAAAATGCATAATTAGGCTATGGCGGAAAGTAAAATGGTCGCCATGGCAACCATGATTCGATTTTGCAATGGCTTAATATCTGAAAATGTTCAGAGCCCCAAACTACACTCAACAAAAATATAAACGCAATAAAATTGCTCCCATTTTTCATGAGATGGACTTAAAGATCTAAAATTCATTCCAGATACACAATTGTACCATTTCTCTCAAACATTGTTCACAAATCTGTCTAAATGTGTGATAGTGAGCACTTCTGCTTTGCTGAGATAATCCATCCCACCTCACAGGTGTGCCACATCAAGATGCTGATCTGACATCATGATTAGTGCACAGGTGTACCTTAGACTGTCCACAATAAAAGGCCACCCTGAAATGTGCAGTTTTGTCTCACAGCAAAATGCCACAGATGCCACAAGCATTGAGGGAGCGTGCAATTGGCATGCTGACAGCAGGAATGTCAACCAGATCTGTTGCTCGTGCATTGAATGTTCATTTCTCCACCATAAGCCGTCTCCAGCAACTTCGCACAGCCATTGAAGAGGAGTGGACCAACATTCCACAGGCCACAATTGACAATCTGATAAACTCTATGCGAAGAAGATGTGTTGCACTGCATGAGGCAAATGGTGGTCACACCAGATACTGACTGGTTCTGAGTCCCCAGACCCCCAATAAAGCAAAAAAATTCACATTTCAGAGTGGCCTTTTATTGTGGACAGTCTAAGGCACACCTGTGCACTAATCATGATGTCAGATCAGCATCTTGATGTGGCACACCTGTGAGGTGGGATGGATTATCTCAGCAAAGCAGAAGTGCTCACTATCACACATTTAGACAGATTTGTGAACAATGTTTGAGAGAAATGGTACAATTGTGTATCTGGAATGAATTTTAGATCTTTAAGTCCATCTCATGAAAAATGGGAGCAAAAACAAAAGTGTTGCGTTTATATTTTTGTTGAGTGTATATAAGTGTACCAAGTTTCAAGCTTTTCTGAAAAGGTTAACAATTTTGCACATATCCCCTCTACCATAAAACAGTACTTTAGGAAGCTGAAAATTGACATAAAGGTATGGTTAAGAAACCCCTTAGAAAATAACTTTCCACCACTTGGATTCCTTAAGACTTTTAGTATGTTATTTATTACATATTCATGAGTCAAAAACAGTTGGAATGGTTTCTGTTGCAATTTTTGAGAGGTCAGGTTATATAATGCCTGGACTATACTGTACATCACATACTGTGCTAATTTTTCATGCTTTTAGTCCGTTTTATCAATGTGTTTTTCTTTGTGGTTAAGCACGTCGTAACTGTGTTTTGAACATAGATAGTATAGGCTATTACAAGGTTTTGAAAGGGACTGTGAAGTGTATTATTAACCCTCTGCCGCCTGTCAATGCCCCGGGAGATATTCTCCGAATCTGTATCTCATGGGGGGGTCTCAGTGTCCCCCGCTCGTGGCACAAACACTGCTATGTGAGGATATGCACTTTTTTGCGTCCACTTTTATGTCGGATCGCTTCTTTTTATTTCGGCCACAGCGTTCACAGAGATCGCCACAGTCTGCACTCTGACGCCTTTACGCTCACACTGTGCCACCAAACTACAGTATATTTTCCCTGGTCGCCACTTCTCCAACGGGTACTTCGGCATGACTGCAGTGATCCACACCGTGTGGAGTCTATTTTTCCATTTCCCTTTCAGTCGGCGATTTCCACTACCGCCTTCATGCACTCAGTAAATTATATTAATTCGGGCGTGTCAATGACTATGTTTGGGTAAATATGGGCGTTACGTGAAGCCCGCAAAGGCTGCGCCACAATTAGAGTTGATTGTGATTTATAAAGGGAAACAGGCGTAAGACGTGAGTTGCGCACTGTTTTATAAATCCGAATATTTTTGTTTGCACGTAGATCCTAAATTTCTTCCGTACGCCAGCTCCCACGTGAATCCCAAGCTTTATAAATGAGGCACCAGGACTTTTATCTAGCCTATACTGTAGCTGTGTCTTACATTTTTTTCTAAATTTTGTAGATAATTGCTTTGATGCCAACTACACTGATGTAATTAAAATTATGCCATCTAAACTGATTCTTTCAAGTGTTTGTTGTTAGATCCTTGTGTGTTAATTGATTTTGTGAATTCACAACACAATACATTTACTACTTGAAGCCAATATGTGTAGAATTTTTTGTGTGATGGTAGAATCTTTCAAAATGATTTTGACAGCATTAATTTTGTAGGAAAATGGGACAATCCTGGTGAAAATTGATGCTGTGTAAATCTGTCGCTTTCAACCCATTCATATCATGAATCATGCACAGTTGCCTACCTAATGTAGCTCCACATACAGATAAAGTGTGTGTACATAGAACAGAATAGGTGTAATTTTGTGTGTAGGAATGGTGTTGTGTCTAAAGAAGCTACTACTATGCCTTCTGAGTATGTCAATGACTTGAAGATGTCTATTTAAATTAGCTCCAAGACTTGTTAAAACAGATTAACAGTAAGCTCTCGCACTCCAGAGCCTCCTCCTCCCGCTCACAACCACAGTCAGATAAAGAATAACAGCTGTGAAAATTGAAGTACTTTTAGACTCTCACCTCACAGGTGTTGTGCATTGCAATAGTATTTGTCCCACCCATCATTATTTCAGAGGTGTATTCATCCATGGCACGCTTGCTGTCTCCCACATAGGGGACATATTTAATCACCACCTGAAATAACACACAGAGACAGTCAGTCAGTAAGTTGTGTTCTCTGTAAACATCTGTTTGGTGCTCATTATCTTTCCAAGTCACTCACACAGTGGTCAGGTTTCTCTCCCGGCTTGTACAGTATGGGGTTAGACTGGACCATGTCATCCACCACGTTGCTCTTGGAGATCTCTTTGGAGCGGAACTGCTCCGGAGCCGACAGGTTTTTCCCGTCGTTGTTGCCGAGGTGATTGTAGCTCACAATGGCGGTGGGCTGTCAACGGGGATGGGAAAAATACATGGTACTGCAAGTCGATAGCTGTCATTTGAAGGACAATCACAACTTTTCTTGAGTTTTTACTTAAACCAACCAAGTGTCTAAAGGATAGAGGGTGCTGTATGTTTTACAGATTGCAAAGCCCATGTGGAGGTCAAATAGCCCAGCCTGAATGTACATCTGAATGGACACTGCTTTTACAGACAGCCTCCTGCTGTTTCTCTGGTCAGCCTGCCCCTCCCACAATTATAATATCAATGTATATCTCAACCTGTCTGCCTCCCAACCTGTCTCCTTCCACTGTTGTAATGTAAGTTATGCCTCGTTTCCACCGAGTAGAGCGGGTCGGATCAGAGCGGCTCAGAGCGGGACAGCTCACTTTTAAGAATCTCGTGTTGTTTCCACCGCGGACCCTACCCTTACTGGTGGGGCGGGGTTTAGGCTGGACTGCGATAGCCGCCGCCAGAATGTGGGTTAAACTATCGGCTGTGGAACAAATGTGGTCAAGCCAGCGGTCTCTCGTTTTTGCTTGGTCAAACCAGCCGCTTCTTTATTTATTCCCCCCGTGTTGTTGTGAGCACAGAGACGGCTCGGTGCAAGTTGCAACTGATAGAGACAGTGAGAGAACAGCGCTGGCTGCGGCAGCTACGTGACATCGTAGCAGTGGGACACAGTGTAGCCAACTGATTCATTTAATGACGAGGAAAAACACCACACAATAAACAGTGCCGCGCTCACAAGCCAGCGATCTCTCGTTTTTGCTTGGTCAAACCAGCCGTTTCTTTATTTATTCCCCCCGTGTTGTTGTGAGCGTGTATAGCCTACTAGCCTACTAGGCTATCTATGGCGAAAACACACAGAGACGGCTCGGTGCAAGTTGCAACTGATAGAGGCTGCGGCAGCTACGTGACTAGTGGGACACAGTGTAACCAACTGATTAATTTATTGACGAGGAAAAACACTACACAATAAACATTGCTGTGCTCACATTTTCGCCAATACACAAGACTCTCTTCACTCTTGCCGAGATGACTACACATGGCGGAAATGATTATTTCGACCAATCAAATGACGGCTCCGCCGTTTCGGTCCGCTTTCAGGCGGCTAGTACCCCTACGGAGGAGTACTGAGATCGGGAGCGGCTCAGAGCGGTTAGGTGCGCTTAAACCGTACCCTACCCAACTTTTGGCAAATGAAAAGCCAAACTACCCGGACCGAACCGCTCCGATCCGACCCGCTCTACTCGGTGGAAACGAGGCATTAGTCGTCTTCCCCCACCCAGCTTCCTTAAGTATGTATATTCGAACCTGTCTACCCCTCTCCTACATATTATAATTGTGGGAGGGGCAGGCTGACCAGAGAAACAGCAGGAGGCTGTCTGTAAGGGGCCACTCACACTAGGGCCGCGGCCCCGTGCCAAAGCTCATTAGCATACTAAAGTCTAGAACGTTTGGCTAGTGTGACCACACCATCCGTATTCCAGCACGGAACAGCCCCTTGGCCACGGCACACCTGGGAGAGGTGTGCCGTGGCCAAAGTACAGATGCTAATGAGATGACACGCGCACAAGCAAGCGCACAAGCAAGCGCACAGGCGGAGTTCCTGACGTGAATTTATTAAGGATGCGCATAGTCCTTTAACGCCCGCTGCCTTACTAGTCGGCACCAGAATTGCCCACCACTTGGACTTGTAGCTACATAAAATGTGTGAGAATTAACGTGTGTGTAGGCCAAGGTGTGGGCTAATAAAAGAGGGAGAGAAATAAATAGGTGAGCGCAGAAAGCAAAGCAAAAAGGTTTTCGTGTTTACTCACGTTCGTCAGATGATTTTTTTTCTTTTTCCTCCCGTCAGCTGTCATAATACTGTCTTTACGCATGGCGGTGGAGACGAACACAAAACAACACACAACGGGACTCCGCGGCCCAGTGATAAGGAAACAGTAGCCTACACTAAGGTTTAACAAGAAACTTTATAAAGACACTTAAAAAAACGATCTCTGCCCATACAAAAAGTTCTGACTTGGATTTGATGGAGCGATCGATGTGTATAAAACCATCCGGTACGTATGGTCTGATGACGGGCCGTTATATTAATAATAAACAGCGTGCTGGACAAATATGAGACTGTCCACCGCGACCTATTACGTCAAGGCTACATTTAAAAAAAACAATAGCTTAAGGATTCTCGTTGCTCTAATGTGGAAGTGGAATATTTGATGCAAATTTGGCCGGATGAAAATATTCACAAACAGTCGTATAGCCTACAAGTAGACTACGCTTCAAATCCTAAACGCGCACGGTGACGTAGGCAAGGTGCAAGTGTGCCCAGGCCACGAGCAGTGTGAGCACAGGCCAGCGGGGGGAATGGGGAGGGGGGGGAATCGTGCTGAATCGTGCTGAGCACGGAACAGGCAAAAGGCACTAGTGTGAGTGCGCCCTAAAAGCAATGTCCCTTCAGATGTATATTCAGGCTGGGCTATTTTACCACCACACCCATTTTAGGCAAATGTGTGACTAAGGGCTATATACATTAAGGTGACTTGACTTAAGTTGTTTAAAGGGGTAGTTCAGGATTTTGGACATAGGGCCTGATTCCCAAGTTAGCCTTGGTGTTCTTTATAATTGGAGACAGTTTTCAACACATTTAATTCAGTCCTTGTAGTTGCAGAGTGCGCTCGTGCTAAGCTAGCGCACGGCATTGGGGGGATACCTAGCTGCTACTAAAACAGTCTTACCCACTCCACAGTACACCCGAGGCTAATCAATTATAACGCCAGACTATCGATGTAAATGTCTGTGTTGATAGAATAATTTTAGAAATAAAACCAACCTCGCATCGCATGAATTATTGCATTTTGGGGACTACTTTCTCGGCAGCAGCGGACTTTTACTTTGCTGTGTAACCGAATCACTTTAGCAGAAAGTAAACAGAGCAGCGTGGGACAGCAACTGAAACGAACGACTAGGCAACATGGTGCGCCAGTGTGCATTCAGGAATTGTACAAATAAATCCCACAGATGGACACCACAAAGTTTTGCTCTGTCTCGGGAGACGCTATGCCCAGACACGTCTAGACCCTGAAAGCTAGTGTCCAGCTCCAGCTCTTGCATTTGTGGGGTGACCAAATCCCACTCCCTGCAGCAAAAACATTCGTCCTGTGTCGGCATTTCTATACATTTTCTGCACTGGCACCACCAGTCTCCTGTTGTTCTGTCCCGATTCTCTGCTGCATCTCCAGCGGGGGCTGTCTCTAAAGACGCTCTTTCTTTTTCTGCCCTTTGCGCATCCATCTCTCTGTTCTTCATCAGTGTATTCCGGCTCGTACAGGTACGGTTCCGGTGGTGGATACAACAAATTCCTCATAATCGTCTTCAAAAGCATCGCTAAAGGTGCGAACACACTAGGCATTTTACACGCGTAAGATTTACGTGCGTAACGCGGCTAAAATGTTGCTTGATCATTTTGTGTCAAAAATGGTTATACGCGCGTAATGTGACGAGTCTCCCTCCCGATATTGTATTTCCCTTATCAACCATGGCTGCGATCAGAACCGACCCGACACAACATGCGTGCATGTCCACACAAAAACAACAACAATACGGCCAACAACTGTGCCAAAAGACAAACTGAACAGCACAAATAGCCTAGCATTAAAACAGCATTGCATATTCACGGCAGCTACATAACAAACACAGTTACAGCAGCATCGGTGCACGGCGGCACAACATAAAGGCAAGTAGCCAAAATTACCCTACCTGGCTGTGACAGGGGACCGTGGCTGGCGTAGATCAACACCGGTGCATCGTGTACTTGTCGTGAAAGTCCCGCGGACAGTCGTCATGTTTGGGTTCATTATATGAGGCGCTAGCCGCCCGCACACAACAGGGTGAGTTAACTAATGCTATACGGCGCTAACTTTGTTTATCGGCTAAAGCACAGCTACACATATTCACTGAATTAACCAGGAAGTCCACTCTCCTGGTTTACTTTCCCCACGTATTGTAACCCCGAGCGGCTTCATACAGCACCGGCCGCCGCAATACATTTACTCCTCGGTGTCTCGCATCAGCCTCTGTGTACAGTACACTGTTCTCCGACCCTGCCAATGTATGTGACGTAGGGTCAAGCTCAACGCTGATTGGCCAACGCGGCTAATCGTCTCGCGTAGGAGCAACAAAAGTTCAATTTTTTGAACTCCTCGCGTAGCTATACGCGCGTAATATATACGCACGTAATATATACGCGCGTAAAAATGTTGCTTTAGCGCGAGTGAAAATGTTGCTTTAGCGCGAGTGACGCATTTACGCGCCATGTACGCGCGTAAACCAATGGTTCCCTATGGAAAAGGGGCGGGTTTCATACGCGTCTGTACGCGTGTAAAGTGCCTAGTGTGTTCGCACCTTAAGTCCTCCAAACGTGGCCATATCTTGTTTATTGAATAGGCTAATAAAAGTCCTTCGTGCGTGCACTGTACTCTGCGTCTGTAACTATGAGAGCAGCAGGTAAACAAACTATTATAGATCCGGTAACCTAGGTATTAGTCCGCCGCTGCCGCAGCCTGGCAGGAATACACACTGCTACACAGCAAGTCCCTCAAAATGCAATATGCGAGGCTAGTTTAATTTCTAAAATTATTCTATCAACACAGACATTTACATCGATAGTCTGGCGTTATAATTGATTAGCCTCGGGTGTACTGTGGAGTGGGGAAGGCTGTTTTAGTAGCAGGCTAGGTATCCCCCCAATGCCGTGCGCTAGCTTAGCACGAGCGCACTCTGCAACTACAAGGACTGAATTAAATGTGTTGAAAACGGTCTCCAATGATAAAGAACACCAAGGCTAACTTGGGAATCAGGCCTTATGTCCAAAATCCTGAACTACCCCTTTAACGTATTCCTCTCAATTTAATTCTGGTCTTAGACAGAAATCATAACCCTTAAAATCAATAACCTTACTATTTAGTGTTCTTAGATTTTATTTTGCATTATAATAAAAAATATTGGATAAAGCCAGAGTCAAAATCTTTTTTATTTTGATAATGTATTAATGTCCAAAGTTTTGACAGAACAGATTTTGGATTCTGCCTTTTGCAATTACATATATAAATAAAATGTGTCTATGTACAGGTCTTAAAGATGCCTTTTCATCATGTTTTTAAGAACAAAATGTATCATAAATCAGACAAATAGGAATAGGAGGAATATAGCTACAGACACAAACAGACAAGGTTTAGTAGAATAAACCCCTAAATGTACATATTGGACCTTTAATATGAAAGAAGACATGTTAGTATGGAAGTGAAATACCCTGAATATCTCAAAATTGACCAATGCTTTAAAAAAACAATGTATTTGCCTGCAGTGTTTCGCCTTAGTTTATTGTCTATCTTTCTCACCTTGATACCTGCGCGGACCAGAAAGTCTACCAGCACCGACTTGATCTTGGTCTGACCGGATTTGAAGTCATCTCCTCCAATGAACACTCCTTTCTGCACGGCCAGCTCCACCGCTCCCGGGACAAAGGTGTTCTGTGGGGAGCCGTTGATGAAGGCACAACCCTCCAGTATACTGGCCACTGCAAACAGAGTGGAGGGAGACACCTCTGCTCCAACCTAATGGTTGTAGCGGGGGATAAAAGAGTGATAATGACACTTACTGAGTGTATCATCCTATTGAGTCAGAATTCTCAACACAGAAGGTTGCACGTCCCACTGAGACTCTCTTTACATAGCACAACTCTATTGTGGGCTTCAAGCCTATCTGAGATTGAGCTATTTTCTGAAGATCATAGATATGAAATAGTCTATTATTGTTGCTGACAGCTGTACAAGCATGCTGATATAAAAAGGAATAGCCGACTGTTTCAGACTCATTATGGAATTTAATCTATTCAGATTTCAGTTTAATTGAGGATTGCTGTTTGGTCGGCATTAAGAGGAAATTTAAGTTGATAAGAGAGATTCGGGGCTACCGGCCACCACGATTATGCTTTTAGATTTCGCACTTTAGTAGCCTGGTCCTACCAGACCATCATACTTAATTTAATTTGTGCAGAGGGTCTGGAATCGCTCAATTGACTAAACTCACTTAAAGTCGGGTGTATGCTGAAGTTTAAAACTATTGGATCTGCCAAGTCCCACTCTGGATCTGCCAACCAATCGCATAACGTTTGGTCTTGAAGTCATGCGCTGGCTTCTGACTACAACTGAAACTGGCGCACGTCATTGTTCTCAGCCACTCCCTCTGTTCGCTGATTCGACCGCCAAAAATCTGTCCGGAGAACCCGCTAATATACCGCAGGCCCAGACTGACTACTGAAGGGACATGAAAATTGAACGGAAGTACGTAGGCGGGCGGTGCCAGGCTAGCACTTTAGGGCATGTTTAATGAATTGGGATTTTTTTAAATCAAAACTCTTCCAATGGCTCCTGCACTCACCTGGATTGCAGCTAGCAGGTTTTTTGCACTGTCATTGACCCCTGGTATGATGTCGCAGAAGCGCTCAGTGTTGGCAGTCCACAGAACGATGATTTTGTCCACACCACTCGACTGATGGAAGTCTCTTATGTCAGCTCTGATCTGCTCCACCTGAAAAACCATTCATGACCATTCATTAAAGCAGAAGTAATGGTTGGATCGTTTTAGCTAACTTCCTCTCAGTGATTGCAGTTAGCAGTCCCCTCGCTCGTCCCTACGTCACCATATTACACACAGTGGTCTTCGAGCAGCGACTTACCTAGCGTCACCTCAGATCCGCAAGAACGATAAAACATGATAAAAGCTACAAAAAAAAACATTGGTAAAGATTTTTACCTGCTCCGCCATTGTAGCCGGGTAAACATTCAGCTCTCTGTGCGATCACAAGCCGAAAGATCCGTCTCTTTGTAGAGTTCTCTCTCCTAATTGGATAAAGGCTTGTGGGGTATCAGAAAAGTGTCTCTGCTTACTGCAAAGCGGAGTGACTGTGGAACCTGCTTTATTAACACTGCATAAGTGTGCATAAGTGCATACTGTATAAGTCATTGCTGTATGAATATTAGAGCAATTTAACTTGTATATTAACAAAAATATACTGCTCACCTCTGCTTGACGTTGAATGTGAAAATGTCAAAACATAAAAAGCACAATATAAAGTGGGCTTCACGGATGAAGAAGACCCAGTAGACCCAGCTTTACCTGCTCTGCCTTGGTCCCAGTGAGGACGTTGTCAGCCCGACTCTCTTGGTTTGCAGCAATGAAGTCTGGGATATAGATGGACGGTCTGGGTTTCATGCTGCTCATGTGTGGTCGCAGCTGCTCTTGTAATGACCAGTCCAGTACCTCAGCCCTCTCCATTGCGCTGCCAAGATCCAGTTTGGAGATATCCCAGCCTAATAACACAAACACCGCTACAGTTTAAAAATTTGCTGGACCCCTAAGATTTCTCTATTATAATAACTAAAAGGGCAGAGGCTGAACTACGCGAGTCAACACATTCACAGTGTTGTTGATAGGTTTTCAATGTAGTGAGTCCGCAAGACCCACAGGTGGTGATGTGAGAAGGTCCCTGGAGTCAATGGGTCCCCAATAAAATGTTTAATTCTTGAGAAATTGTAATGTTAAACTCCATTCATTCATTGTAAGATATCGTTATAATTTACATATATATTCATGTATATTTAAAATGTATCTGAAATTAAACAAATAATATTCAGAATCCGAAAAGCTTATTATATATATTATATATTAACTGTCACATCCGCAGTACACACAAAATTCAAATAAATTCATAATAAATTAACTTTAAAACAAAATGGTGCCTGTATTACAGAATTAAATTAAAAATAATAGTGCTGATTTAAAAAAGAAATTAAGAAAAATAAAATTATACAGGTATGTTTGTGGTGTGAGCAGCTTAATGTGTCTATAGTATATGTTATGATTGCTCGTACTTAATAGTGTACAGCTTTTTCTCAGTTTGAACTCTTTCCACTTGTCCAGCTGCCATGTGGACTGAGTTCATTTACTACTATGTTCGAAACCTCAACTATTGAAATTAAATCTGTGGTGTTTGATAGCCTGTGTCCACATCATCACCTTCGCACCGAGCCTTTCCAAGCCGACCTAGTGCCCACGAGGGGATCCTCTTCCAACGAGCCTAGTCTTAAGGATAATTGCAACAGAGATAATTTCTTTATTTTATATATAAGCCATCCATAAATCATTGTAATTTACAGTACATTAGATACCTTAATCACGTAAATGTCATGCTTGATCACGCTATGCTATAACTGCAAACACTTTTGTGATTATGTAGTTAAAGTTTAAAAAAGATATATCTTTGCTATAGTTGCGGACAATAAGTTATGTATATTTGCATAATTATGACTGTTCTATCCTGATTAAAGCAGCTGTATACATATAAACCTTTAACAGGCTATGCCCATGTACTGAAATCACTTTTTGGCACCACACCCTCCATGACCCACCCAGTTGAATTCCGCATGAAGACTACGGGTACCCAACTGGTTTACCTCTGAATGGTTTCACGCCCTCTTGAATTCTTTTTTTAAAGTTCTCCTTTAAGGGATAGTCAATTTGTTGACTATCAGTATCCATTTGCGATTAGCAAATTGCAAAGGCCCTGATTTAGGACATACAGTATCTCACAAAAGTGAGTACACCCCTAACATTTCTTCAAATATTTCATTATATCTTTCCATGCGACAACACTGAATAAATGACACTTTGATACAATGTCAAGTAGTCAGTGTACAGCTTGTATAACAGTGTAAATTTACTGTCCCCTCAAAATAACTCGACACACAGCCATTAATGTCTAAACTGTTGGCAACAAAAGTGAGTACACCCCTAAGAAAACATTTCCAAATTGGGCCCAAAGTGTCAATATTTTGTTTTGCCAACATTATTTTCTAGCACTGCCTTAACCCTCTTGGGCATGTAGTTCACTAGAGCTTCACAGGTTGCAACTGGAACCCTCTTCTACCCATTCATGACGACATCAAGGAGCTGGTGGATATTAGAGTCCTTGCGCTCCTCCACCTTCTGTTTGAGGATGCCCCAAAGATGCTCAATAGGGTTTAAGACTGGAGACATGCTTGGCCAGTCCATAACCTTTACCCTCAGTTTCTTTAGCAAGCCAGTGGTCGTTCGGAGGGGTGTTTGGGGTCGTTATCATGTTGCAGTACTGCCCTGCGGCCCAGTTTATGAAGGGAGGGGATCATGCTCTGCTTCAGTATGTCACAGTACATGTTAGAATTCAATGAACTGTAGATCCCCAGTGCTGGCAGCACTCATGCAGCCCCAGACCATGACACTCCAACCACCATGCTTGACTCTAGGCAAGACACACTTGTCTTTGTACTCCTCACCTGGTTGCCGCTCCACACTCTTAACACCATCTGAACCAAATAAATGTATTTTGGTCTCATCAGACCACAGGACATGGTTGCAGTAATCCATGTCCGTAGTCTGTTTGTCTTCAGCAAACTTTTTGTGGGGTTTCTTTTGCATCATCTTTAGAATAGGCTTCTTTCTGGGATGACAGCCATGCAGACCAGTATGATGTTCTAATGATGCAGAGTGCGGCGTATGGTCTGAGCACTGACATGTTGACCCCCCACCCCTTCAAGCCCTTCAGCAATGCTGGCAGCACTCATACGTCTATTTTCCAAAGCCAACCTCTGTGTACGACGCTGACCACGTGCACTCAACCTTCGTAAACTGGGCCGCAGGGTGGTATTGCAACATGATAACGACCCCAAACACACCTCCAAAACGACCAGTGGCTTGCTAAAAAAGCTGAGGGTAAAGGTTATGGCCTGGCCAAGCATGTCTCCAGACCTAAACCCTATTGAGCATCTTTGGGGCATCCTCAAACAGAAGGTGGAGGAGCGCAAGGTCTTTAATATCCACCAGCTCTGTGATGCTGTCATAAATGGGTGGAAGAGGGTTCCAGTTGCAACCTGTGAAGCTCTAGTGAACTACATGCCCAAGAGGGTTAAGGCAGTGCTGGAAAATAATGGTGGCCACACAAAATATTTACACTTTGGGCCCAATTTGTACATTTTTTCTAAGGGGTGTACTCACTTTTGTTGCCAGCAGTTTAGACATTAATGGCTGTGTGTCGAGTTATTTTGAGGGGACAGTAAATTTACACTGTTATACAAGCTGTACACTGACTACTTTACATTGTATCAAAGTGTCATTTCTTCAGTGTTGTCCCATGGAAAGATATAAAGAAAAATGTGAAGAAATGTGAGGGGTGTACTCACTTTTGTGAGATACTGTACATTGTGCAGCGAGTCTGACCCAGGGTTCAAACTGTCAAGTCAATGGTTTTACAAATTCATGCCATCCTCTTCAAGTACCAGTCATGCTCACCAATCAGAAGTGAGCCAAGGCTCCTGCATATACACCAACCAACAACAAGCACGTGGAATGCAGTTTAATATTACATACTGACCATCTTCACCATTTGAAGAGGCTTGTTGGCACCCAAAGCTGCCCTGGGGATAGGTTAAATCACACATCTGCTCATATTACACACAGTCACTTCTCAGTTTCTGTGTCAGGAGGTCAGACTTTGAGCAGCCTGCAATTGTCCTTACCATCAAAGATGATATCATTAGGGTGCACCATGGGTAGGAGGTCACGGAAGGGCACGTTGACCTCGCCCTCCAGGTCTGATCCCACACAAACGGTAGACGCCTGCAGGAAGGAGCCAAAGTAGTTTGCTTTCTGTAAGGATGTGGGAAAAAGAGAAAAACACTTATTTGATTCCCTGTATGGACTATAGTGTCCTGTAAATCCTAAGAACCGGACAACCAAATAACCTACATTTATAAAATAGGCAGAAAATCTTCTTTTTCAGCTCCCTGGTGGCACCTTCACGTTTTTCATATACTATTATAGTGCGATCATTAAGAGGTGTAATCGAAAAATCATAATGACGTTTGCATGTTTTAGCTGTTTAACTACAAATGAATGCTTTAAAGAAGGGATGGCTCTTTTCATCATTATAATTAAGGTTACCAAGTCTAAGTTGGATTAATTAACATCCTATGGTAGTATTGTTTTTTGTGAATTAATCCTCTCAAATGAAGCCACTTGAAGCACTATGCAGGGTTGTTTCTCCCCTCTTTTATATTGAGTATAAACCAGCACTAATGTTCACTCACCTTCACTCCTGTCTTAGTCCTCCAGGTCAGACCCAGCCTGTTGGCCAGTACGGCTGCTGTGACCGTGGTCCCGTTGTTGCCTCCCCAGCCCACCAGCATCACACCCAGTCGAGGCACGCACCTCTCAGTGCGGAGCGTCATCTTGGTGGTGCGGGGGGTCACCTGTTTCCCATATGGGGCAGACTTCATAAGGGGGCTGTACAGTTGACTCACACACATGCGATTCCAGATAATAGAAAGGTTGCCCCTACCGTGACTTTGTTGCCATCCCTGTGCACTGATGCGGTCTGGTACGAGTACTGAGCCTCAATGTGTGTATCTGTGTACCTCACATCAGGGCTGTTGATATGTATGTTGAAGGACATGGTTGCAGAGTCTGCAAATATATAGTAGAAAAACAAAGAGCATGTAAAGTCCAAATTGTAATGTGGAAATAAACCAGGCTTCAGGCGGACGATCTTGCAGCCTGCATGTGAATCTCAATAAATTAACCAGAGGTAACGGACTTCACTGGAGGCACTGGAAAAATCCTCCTGATTGGACATGTCTTATTATAAACATTTGTTTTTATAAAATTGTAAAATACTGTTTTAAAATAACACTTTTAATAAACGTTTAAAACATAAATGTTGGAAATAATTGCTTTTATAAATAAGGTAAAACCAGTAAACCATTAGCCTTATGATTGGACATGTCTGTAAAAAAAATAAATATTGTAAATACATTTTTTTAAACTTATAAAACAGATTTTTGTAAAATATGTTTTTCGATGTAAAAATAAACCTATGTGAGCAAAATGTCGAGAATAATTGCTTTTATAAATAAGGTAAACAAAAATAAGGTTATAAATAATAAGGTTGTAAAATAAAAATATTAAAACATTTTTTTACCGCCCCTCCCCCCCAAATGTGTCTAGACACGTCTGAAGATTTGTAGCCTACGCATTTACGGAACTGCGTGTAGCCTACGCATTTTCAGATATTGTAGCCTACGCAGTTACCATACCCACATACACACGCATCTGAATACGCACACACAGATTGGGATACACATGTGTAACTAGTTGTATCTACAATAATAGCCACATAGGAAAAACCCTCACCTTATTCCACTTCAAAAGTAGCTTAACAATGTCTGAAAATATGTTGCTTAAAAGATGTCCCCGGTGCGTCTCGCTGGCAGTTCTCCGTCTGTCTGAATGATGGACCAATTCTAAGAGCTTTGAATGGAAGTTTCCGGCTATTTATCCTGCACTTTTCCCGACTGCGTACTAGTGACTGCGCCACTGACTGCCTTGCGAGTTGAGGAGGAGAGGACCACTGGTGCGTAGAGTGAATATAGGCTGTATGTGGAGCGGGACCGGATGTAAAATTAATGTGTCAAAATAAAAGCGAAATGTGTGAGAACCCTATGGTGAGAACTTGAGACAGTAGAACGATTAACTTTACACTGAATTGGTTGCATGCTAAAGTTAGCTTACTGTGGTACAAATGTATATTATTTTAGTTAAGGGTCTATTTTATATTGCAAACCAAATGAAAACCATCTACCCCACCCACTTTGAGGGTTATAACATCAACATGGTTATACATCATGGTTATAAACAGTAGCCTCATTTTAGCAATGATAATAATGATCTAACATTTCATTTTGGATCAAATCTACATTCCTCTATCATTAAATAGCCTATTGTGTCATTAATAGGCTATGATATGATAAATGATGTCTCAATTTAGCAGGTATGACCTATGCTCTTTTGTCTTTGGAAGATAATTAATAATATCCCCCAAAAATCTTTGTACAAATAGTATATCACTTACTAAAGCTCTCTTCACTGGCACAATGTGTAAAGCTATTTAACTGGAGCTTAGCAAATTATATGATACACATTACACAATGAAGTTTAAGCGGAAACAAACCAGATCTGTGCATCCACAAAGATTATGATATAAACTTTTACAAAATAAAATTATAGGCTTTTAAATCATTGTTACACAATCACATGCCTTTATACATTATCTGATACATGATATTCATAAGTATCATCCATATCTAGTCTGTTAAAACTGCACAATGAATGTATATTTAGAACGCTAAAGAGACTTGAACCCGATCTATTTACTCATCAGAAACACATGTAAACAGACTGTTCAACATATTGATATTATCATTATTACACAAAGCAGTGTTAAAACTGCAGCCACAGAGAGATCAATACACATGAACATTTCACACACATAGCTGCATGAAGATAGATGACAAAAACGCCGGAACGGAATTTTCAGTTTTTCCTGATTCTAGTGGCCCCTTTGGACAAAAGCAGTAGTGTTTTTACAACACCAGCACCTGCTGTCCTAAAGATGTTTGCAAACATCTGCCAGCGGCGCGTGCATTTGTTTTGGAAGCAAGTGAAAGAGAGACTGCAGGATGCCTCACGATGAGGTCATGTTTGTGACTATGAAAAATTAATAAAGGGAATATGAATATTGTGAAGCAAAGTGACTTTGATTTAGTATGGGAAACACAGGATTTTCCAGTCTGCCTTCCATAAATCGCTTCGTCTGAGTTCCCGGGGTTTTGTACCCGATCAATGGCATTAGTAATAAATAGCATTCTTTTCATTAATGGTCTTGTTTGCTGTTACAGGTAATTTATGATCATCAGAAAAAAAATTATATCGTTTCATTAACATTTAAAAGTTCCAAGTAGTTTCTATAACTGACTATGTAATAAGAGGAAATACCCTTTTGTAAGTATGGGATGATTCACTAAATCATCACATTTTTAAGAAAACGCTTGGTATTTCAAGATGCGGAGATCTTTAGATACAGGCATTTAATTGTATAAGTAATAGGAGGCAACACACTTTTTTCTCAAGATCATGAGCTAATAAAGTCATATCATGAGAAAACTGCTTTACAAAAGTCATACAAGCTAATACATTTTTACTTTCTGTACAGTGTGTAAAATTACAACATCCTGAAAATCGAAACATGCGTTAAGATAAAGATGGATTGCAGGTGATTATTATAGCTGTCTTGAGTCATGACAACTGTGTAAACTGTGACAATAATTGTTGAAGTGTTTGTGCACCTGTCTCATTTAACAGAGCTGCTGTGACTTCAGGTCAGTCAAAGGTACAGTCAAAGTAAATTACTCTAAACTCTGATCTCTGAGTTTGTGTTTGTTGATGAGCCATCATCTCTTGTTAAGAGAGATTTGCAGAGCCAAGTGGCTAATATTAGATATGAGACTGATGTGAAGAAACAAACGTGGAAGATGAATCAGGGAGTGACCTGTTTGTGCTTAAATTGGACGTGAGGACTCAACGTAGTTGAAGCATCTGGCACTGTCAGACCATAGCTGTGTGGGATAAGCTTTGACTGTGAGGTATTTTATCTTTGTAATTTAAAAATATGATGCACTGCATGTGTTTTAGTCGTGCTGTAGGCCTATCTCATCGGGGGAATTTACCAAAATGGTACGGAAGCCAAAACAGCCATGCTGAATTGCTAGACAGTTTTTGGTTCTATTATCCCGTGATCATGAGATATCGAAGCTGGTTTTTCAATAAAAAAAGGCTATTAATCTTGTTAACAAGGGATAACGGAACAAAAAAAAATAGCCATTGGCATAGCTATTCTTGGCTTCCGGCTTGATGCTGAAAAAGTGTATCTTGTCTTGAGGCAGTTCAAACTTGAATTCTTCTAAACTAAAACTTTAATCTGCTTTTTAACTCTTTGAGACATTTGGACACATCTGCAACGTGTTGGTTTTCTTGTGAATTTATTCAAGCGATGGACACAAATAATAATTTCCTTTGACTACACAGCAGCTTCAAGTTGGTGCAAGAGAGCACTGCTAGGCCTCTCTGTCTGACAGCTGAGTCAGGTATGGGTTGTTAAAGAAGTCTCTGAGGAGGCTGTGCGTCCGGGCGGACTGGGGGCTCCCAGCGTCAGGGACCAGTGCTGGATTGAGAGCCAGGTTCAGGCTCTTGGTGGGGTTGAGAGCAGCGGAGCGAGTCTGGGCAGTGTGGAGACCCTCCATGGCGCTGGACAGCCAGATGAGCCTCTTCAGACTCTGAATGTTTCGGCTGCGATCGTGCATTAGTTGGTGTTCAGTCACAGCTCGGCGACTGCAAGAGGAAAAATCCATTACTCTTGACAGGTAGGCTACATCCTCAGTACAGGTCCTCACAACAAAAACTGAAATATCAGAAATCAAACATTTAACTTAGAGGAGGAACCCCTTCTGATTTTGTAAAAAGTGATCAGTATTTAAATCCCAGAATTTGGCTTCTTTAATGTCATGCTCATTTTCAACCGGCGTTACAGAAGTTATGCAGCAGCAGCACATTTAAACACACAAAGTGCGCCCCACAGTTTGAAAACCACTGCTCTAAGCTACAACAGACTTTCCTACTTTAACTCTTCTCAAGTGTGTCCACGTTTTGTTTCGGAGCTTTTAAAAAAGACTCAAAGTTTGCTCCATGTTAAAAATGTTGTGTTAGATCGGGAATGGCCGTCTCACCTCTCGTTCTGTTGACACTGGACGGCTGTAAAGATAAGAAGAAGCATGGCAGCAAGCCAGTGCACAGGCCTGTGGGTCATCTGCATCTTCTGTGACTGAACAGCAGGAAAACACTCACATTAAAACTCTTCGTGTACAGGAAAAAGAACAGGGAGGAACCAAAAATAATTTAGTTACAGGTTTCAAGTCGACGATCTAACAAGTTTAGCTTATAGCCAGTGAACCCGAGAAATATATCAACTTGCATCCCCTCATCCTTGTTTGCCATATTTGAATAATTTTAAGTTTTTCAAGACCAACCAAAAAAAAAAGTTTAACATTTGAGAAGGGTGAGGAAAGAATATATGACTGTACAGCAGAGATTGGAAAATACTATGTTGCAATTCATATTTCATAGAATTCAATAGAAATCTTTATTGTCATTATTCATTGTACAACAACATTTAAATTAGCGTCACCCTGAAGTGCAAAAAATGCAGGAATCCACAATGACAATCATATCATATGTATATTGGAAACAAGTACCAAGACCGTGAATTCTCAGCTACATTTCTTCCACTTTTCAGCACAAAATCTCAGAGTTTGTTTTCTGTCAGTAAATAATGATGAACACAACTTCATTGTTGAAAACAAGTAAACAGCACATCTCAACAACAAAGCAAAGTGAACCTGCAGATCAAGCTGATACACTGATCCTCATCCTGTCAGGATGCTTGTGTTAGGAAAAAATTAAGAACGTAAAAGAAAAACGACTAAAACGTGAACATCTCAGAATGACCTCTGTGTGAGTTTGCTTTCATCCAGTCAATCAACAAAACCCCCAGTAGAAACAGAAAGTACTCCAAACCTCTACTCATAAAATTTAATTTTTTTTACATATTTCACGCAACAACAAAAAAATGCATTTATAGAAGATTTAAATTTTCAATAAAATTTTCAAGTTTTCTGTTATTGATATGATAAATGGAAAATATAACACACAGTTCATTGAAGTCGTAATTCCTTCAACTTTAACAAGGAACATTTAGTCAATGTTGTTGCTCGAAAGAATGAAAAAAGCACTTTGTTCCTCACGGACGGACAAGTTTCATGATTACATTCGTTAATCATCACATTTACATAAGTAAGACTTTGAGCTGTGTTAGGTGATGATAATTAAAGATACCTACATTGTCCCTGTTGGTGACAGCAGCTCCTCCAATGAACCGACACAAATCAACTGACTTTGGGTTCGACCTCCAGACCTTTTTATATAGCCTTACTCCTGACACACACACGCGTGCACACATACACACACACACACGCCCCCCCCCCCCCCCCCACACACACACACACACGTAAACGATTCAGACCTCCCACAGGTTTGAAAGCCACAACAAAAATCAAAGTGAGGCGTTTGATTTGTTAATGAAACGAACGTCAGCACGGCCATATCTCTCTGACATATGGTTTTGTGTCTGCAGGAGGAAAAGTATCAAACATTTTCCACGTTATTTGTGTTAATTTAATCCCAAACCTCCCCCTGAGCCTCAGTTTCGATGGTGGCGGAGGTTCACACACTATTTACATAATCAAGGTGTTTAGAAAAGGGAGATGAAATTCAATGGCGAGATTATCATTATTCTATTTTGTGGCCTAATCCCCCGCAGGTTCCTCCACAGAGAGAGATCCATGAGTCTGACAAAGAGGATTTTTTAAGCAGGCTGCCACACATGCAGACACAGCAGCAGTGATTCAGTGTGCAGAAAGTGAACGTCAGCAAACTCTCTGTCGTTTCAGGTCTAAACTTTTCCTGAACACGCTCTCTTTGTAGTTAAGATGCTTGTCGCTTGGAGCTCCTCTGCAGCTCATTGACATTACAACCACACCACCACCTCCCGAACACTAATGAACCTTAATAAACTGGAGTCTCCGGTTGCCTCTGTGTCTTCACAGTCACCGCCAGATACGCAGTCGTCTTGACAACACCTTCCCTCCAGGATGAGTTGCCCTCGGTGAGAAATGTCGGCTGCCATCAGAGAGACGCGGAGAAGTGATTTAGTCCATTAGAGGAGAGATGACGGTACTGTGAGGAAAACTCAAAGACAAATGAAGAGGAGGACAACGAGAGAGAGAGAGAGAGAGAAGAAAAGAAAAGGAACATACGTAGGCTATACAACAAGATGATGGAGGTGAACATTTCTTACAGCAGGAAACATAGAAGATTGAGTGTTTTTTATAGATGAAAACTGGGCATGTTTCTAAAAACTTACATAGATTCCTTAATGATCTACAGAAGAGAATTAGGGCCAGGAGTGAGAAAAAAAAGGAACAGACGTAAAAAAGTTTGAATAAACTTGTCAGTCCCAGACTGCAGTAAAGTTGGAAAGATATTGACATATTAGGACTTCCGGGATTAATGACTCATAAATAAGATGTTATTAAAACACAAACAATGCTTCTATTTATCGTCATAAGGCAGACAATGAGATCCAACCTAATTTTTACTGATATGTACTCCTCCAAGATCCACTGATAACATTGCTCTCTATGTGCAGCGGGCTGGGAGACAAGAGTGCAGGGACTGTCTACAAAAGGCAAGGCAGAGGAGAAAAATATTCTTCACTACAGTGCAGCGCCGTTCTTATATGAGCTTAGAATACATCTAGTTGCAGTAAAAATTAGGTTGTAGTTGATTTCGCAGATGACTGGTGGCTTAAGGCAATCGATATAATGAGCTCAACATCATCCTGTGCTCGCCTTGGGCTCATACAGTTTAAGGTATTCCATAGAACCCACTTTTCTAAAGCCAAGTTGGCAGAGATTTACCCTGACGTAGACGATAGCTGAAACCGGTGTGGCTTTGCCCCGGCTGACCACAGTCATATGTTTTTTCTATGTCCAAGATTGAACAATTTTTGGTGTTCTGTCTTCAAAACACTGTCTGACGTCCTCACAGCCATTTTTGGGTCCCCCTGGTGCCTCCTGCCCACTCTAGACCGCAGTCAGATGTTATTAGTGTGAATGCTGGAGCTTCCAGCATTCACACTATTGTTATCCAAATCTTTATTAGTGTGAATGCTGGAGCTTCCAGCATTCACACTATTGTTATCCAAATCTTTATTAGTGTGAATGCTGGAGCTTCCAGCATTCACACTATTGTTATCCAAATCTTTATTATTATTAGTGTGAATGCTGGAGCATTCACACTATAGTTATTCAAATCTTTATTATTAGTGTGAATGCTGGAGCTTCCAGCATTCACACTATTGTTATCCAAATCTTTATTAAATCTTTATTTTTCCGCTTCCGTACGTTTTTTGGCTCTCTTCAACTCCTTCAAATCTTCAGCTATTTCAACCATACAAATACCAAAATGTTCAGCTCTTTAAGGACATGTTTGGACCTCTTTTAACATTTTTCTACCTTTTAAACTTTTTAAAATATTCAGCTTTTTAACCAACTTATTTAACACTGAAGCGGATGGGAGCAGCCTCCAAATCCTTCAAAAGTGTAACTCCTTCAAATTTTCAGCTATTTAAACCATTCAATAATCACAATGTTCAGCTCTTTCAGCACACTATTAAACACATTTCAACATGTTTCAATCTTTTAAACTATTTCAAATATTCAGCTTTTTAACAAATTATTTTAACATTGACGCGGATAGGAGCAGCATTCCAAACCGCTAAAACTTCCTCCGCTTTGAAACCTATCTCCTCCCGCATTTTTTCAGCTACAACCTCCATTCAAACGTTAAACAATTCACATTAATTACAGCTATTCAATTCCTATTCAACTTTTTAAAATCTTAAACAGTCTTTGAACAAACATAGTTTTAGTTTTAAGCTTTTTTCAACCTCTTTCTAAATTTATAATGGGATCCGGATGGGACGGAATGTTCAGAGGCAGAGTGGGGGAACCAACTGTTACAGTGTAGAACTCGTGTAAAAATACACCAAAACCTTCCACATAACTGCCTCTCACTCCCACAAATTAAACCCTACGCGGATAATTTTTACATAAAAATGTAGGACATATTCTGCCGGTCGCATAGATGTGACTACTGAAGCAATCGGACCTACACAATGGAAGTTTTGGGCTTCCAAGCTAAATGGTGTCCAACCAACTGCCGCCTTGATAACTGAGACATGACATTTCTGGAGAAAGGCAGACTGTACCACACCTTTAAAATGCTCTGGTTCTCATATTCTTCACATTACAGACATAATCTTCACACTGTGTCTTTATCAGATTCTTCTGGTTCTAACAATAAAATAATTTTGTCAGTTAGACTCACGGTCCGTCAGTTAGAGGCAGCGGTTTTAGGTGAGGTTTTGGATGAAATGACCTCTCTGAGGCCTCTAAAAGTTGGGATTTCTGCCTGATCACAGACCCTCAATAAGACATACACTCACCTTGGTGACTCACTCTGCCCATTAAAGGGCAATTTAACTTTTTTTCTTGATTATTTTTTTCTTTTTTCCGCTTTATTAGACAGTTCGGAGAGGCACAGTTGAAATGGGGCAAACACTCTGCTCTTTGAAGGCCTATTTCACACATCATTTTTTTTTTCATGTCTTTCAGTAATAATTTTATCTAGACATTTTTAAATATTCAACATCATTCCTATAAGAGTTAAACAATTCACTACTGTTCATACTTAAGACTGTTTCTTACTTTTCCACATCTTCATACTCCTTTAGCTGATTCATATACATTCAAGCCATCAAGGTAGTTTAGCTCCAAGTCTATTCAATTACTATTTCATAGTTTTAAGATTTTTATCCATGTCTTTCAACTTCTTCATAATTTCAGCAAGAAATGTTATTCAAACCTCTATATATTCAACTTTTCAACTCCTTTTAAACTTATTTTACACAATTATGACCTTTATAAACTTCAACAACTTTATAAACCTTTATAGACATTTTCAAATCTTCATACTCAGCTATCCAGTTTAGCGTAAGCTGTTTCAGCATTCACACGCATTTTCAGCAGGAAATGCATTTTCTAGTTAGTGTGAATGCTGGAGCATTCACACTATTGTTATCCAAATCTTTATTATTTTTACTTCTTCCGTACGTTTTTTGGACCTTCATACCTCCTTCAAATCTTCAGCTATTTTAACCATACAAATACCAAAATGTTCAGCTCTTTAAGGACATGTGTGGACCTCTTTTAAAATGTTTCTACCTTTTCAAATATTTCAAATATTCAGCTTTTTAACAAATTATTTTAACATTGAAGTGGATAGGAGCAGCATTCCAAACCGCTAAAACTTCCTCTGCTTTGAAACCTATCTCCTCCCGCATTTTTTCAGCTAGAGACTCCATTCAAACGTTAAACAATTCACATTAACTACAGCTATTAAATTCTTATTCAACTTTTTAAAATCTTCAACTGTCTTTGAACAAACATAGTTTTAGTTTTAAGCTTTTTTCAACCTCTTTCTAAATTTATAATGGGATCCAGATGGGACGGAATGTTCAGAGGTAGAGTGGGGAAACCAACTGTTAAAAATACACCAAAACCTTCCACATAATTGCCTCTCACTCCCACAAATTAAACCCTACGTGGATAATTTTTACATCAAAATGTAGGACATATTCTGCCGGTCGCATAGATGTGACTACTGAAGCAATCGGACCTACACAATGGGAGGTCTGGGTTTCCAAGCTAAATGGTGTCCAACCAACTGCCGCCTTGATAACTGAGACATGACATTTCTGGAGAAAGGCAGACTGTACCACACTTTTAAAATGCTCTGGTTCTCATATTCTTCACATTACAGGCACAATCTTCACACTGTGTCTTCATCAGATTCTTCTGGTTCTAACAATAAAATAATTTTGTCAGTTAGACTCACGCTCCGTCAGTTAGAGACAGTGGTTTGAGGTGAAGTTTCGGATGAAATTACCTCTCTGAGGCCTCTAAAAGGTGGGATTTCTGCCTGATCAAAGACCCTCAATAAGACATACACTCAGCTGGGTGACTCACTCTGCCCATTAAAGGGCAATTTCACTTTTTTTTCTAGATTTTTTTTCTTCTTTTTTCCGCTTTATTAGACAGTTTGGAGAGACAAAGTTGAAATGGGGCAAACACTCTGCTCTTTGAAGGCCTATTTCACACATGAAAAACATTTTCATGTCTTTCAATAATAATTTTATCTAGAAATGTTTAAATATTCCACATTGTTTCAATTAGAGTTCAACAATTCACTACCGTTCATACTTTAGACTATTTCTTACTTTTCCACATCTTCATAGTCCTTTAGCTGATTCATATACATTCTCTCTCTAGGTCGTCCTCAGACGAGCCCTCCATCAAGCCATCAATGTACTTTAGCTCCAAGTCTATTCAATTACTATTTCACAGTTTTAAGTTTTTTATCCATATCTTTCAACGTATTCATAATTTCAGAAATAAATATTATTCAAACCTCTATATATTCAACGTTTCAACTCCTTTTAAACTCCTTTTATACAATTATGACCTTCATAAACTTTTTCAAATCTTCATACTCAGCTATCCAGTTTAGCGTAAGCTGTTTCAGCATTCACACGCATTTTCAGCAGGAAATGCATTTTCTAGTTATTTTTACTTCTTCTTCCGTACGTTTTTTGGACCTTCATACCTCCTTCAAATCTTCAGCTATTTTAACCATACAAATACCAAAATGTTCAGCTCTTTCAGGACATGGTGGGTCACCTTTCAGCTTTTTTCTACCTTTTCAAATATTTCAAATATTCAGCTTTTTAACAAATTATTTTAACATTGAAGCGGATAGGAGCAGCATTCCAAACCGCTAAAACTTCCTCTGCTTTGAAACCTATCTCCTCCCGCATTTTTTCAGCTAGAGACTCCATTCAAACGTTAAACAATTCACATTAATTACAGCCATTAAACTCCCATTCAACTTTTTAAAATCTTCAACTGTCTTTGAACAAACATAGTTTTAGTTTTAAGCTTTTTTCAACCTCTTTCTAAATTTATAATGGGATCCAGATGGGACGGAATGTTCAGAGGCAGAGTGGGGGAACCAACTGTTACAGTGTAGAACTGTTGTAAAAATACACCAAAACCTTCCACATAATTGCCTCTCACTCCCACAAATTAAACCCTATGTGGATAATTTTTACATCAAAATGTAGGACATATTCTGCCGGTCGCATAGATGTGACTACTGAAACAATCGGACCTACACAATGGGAGGTCTGGGTTTCCAAGCTAAATGGTGTCCAACCAACTGCCGCCTTGATAACTGAGACATGACATTTCTGGAGAAAGGCAGACTGTACCACACTTTTAAAAGGCTCTGGTTCTCATATTCTTCACATTACAGGCACAATCTTCACACTGTGTCTTCATCAGATTCTTCTGGTTCTAACAACAAAATAATTTTGTCAGTTAGACTCACGGTCCGTCAGTTAGAGACAGTGGTTTGAGGTGAAGTTTTGAGGCCTCTAAAAGGTGGGATTTCTGCCTGATCAAAGACCCTCAATAAGACATACACTCAGCTGGGTGACTCACTCTGCCCATTAAAGGGCAATTTCACTTTTTTTTCTTGATTATTTTTTTCTCTTTTCCGCTTTATTAGACAGTTCGGAGAGGCACAGTTGAAATGGGGCAAACACTCTGCTCTTTGAAGGCCTATTTCACACATCATTTTTTTTTCATGTCTTTCAGTTATAATTTTATCTAGACATTTTTAAATATTCAACATCATTCCTATAAGAGTTAAACAATTCACTACTGTTCATACTTAAGACTGTTTCTTACTTTTCCACATCTTCATACTCCTTTAGCTGATTCATATACATTCAAGCCATCAATGTACTTTAGCTCCAAGTCTATTCAATTACTATTTCATAGTTTTAAGATTTTTATCCATGTCTTTCAACTTCTTCATAATTTCAGCAAGAAATGTTATTCAAACCTCTATATATTCAACTTTTCAACTCCTTTTAAACTTATTTTACACAATTATGACCTTTATAAACTTCAACAACTTTATAAACCTTTATAGACCTTTTTCAAATCTTCATACTCAGCTATCCAGTTTAGCGTAAGCTGTTTCAGCATTCACACGCATTTTCAGTAGGAAATGCATTTTCTAGTTGCTTTTTCGACTCTTCTGGCTCGAAGAAGAATACTTTTTGAATGGAAATCTCTTAAGCCTCCCGTTTTCTTCTTGGTTGAGCGATGTTATGTTTTTCTTAAACTTGGGAAAATTAAATATTCTTTGAAAGGTTATTTGCACAAATTTGATTGTAGATGGCTCACCTTTATTTCACATTTCAGTAAGTTAAGTTCACTCCACAATTTTTAACAAATAACACTGTATTGCATTGTCTTGTACTTTTTTAAATATGTTTTTTTTATTATTTTTTTTCTCTCTTCAGAATGTCCAAGGATTGTTTAGGGTGTGGGGTGGGTGGGGGTTATAAATGTTTGATGTTTGTTTGTTTGTTTGGAAAAAAAAAAACTCAATAAAAAATGTTTATGGAAGTCCGAATCTATCAATATCTTTCCAACTTTGCCGCAGCCTTTCCATTTTGAACATATTTACAAAATTGCATGTCAGCTTTAATCACAACATTTTCTTTGAGTGCACAAAAAAATTAAAATTCCTCCCCTCAATTGTTTCACTCCTGTGGCCCTTCATATTAACGTGATGAGCGCGGGTGAAGTCCTCAGGTGTAAATACGCCTCTCTCCACGAGGTGGCAGTGTTGCACTGAGCAGCTCAGTGCTTCATCAACACAACAGGAACTGTGTCTGTCTGATATTTAACATGTGGACTTCTGGACTGTTGGATAGCGCAGCAATGCTAATTGCAGCCATAGTTTTCTTTGAGTTTCACCAGGAGAGGTGAAAGTATTTAGATCCCTTAGTTAAAGCTATAGTGCTAGCTCTTTCATATAAATGAATGGCGTGGCATTCAAGCCATCTCCTAAGAGGTTGACACAAAGTTGATTAAGCCTTTTAGTTCCACAAAACTACCTTTTTCTCAGAATGGCAGCATTTACAAACTGGTGTCTCCCCTGGACACAGGCTCCTTTTAACTGCTTTATAAACTGTTTGCTAGTTAAATCTACAGCAATGCATCATGGTTTTATGAGATCATCAAATATGTTTGTAGTGTTGCTGTCCTGTGACCAGTTATCTTTAAAACGTCCAGAAGTACAGCTGTTTTATATTTCGTGATGAAACATTTTTCAGCTGATAAAAAGTTTATTTAGCATAAAGGTACCACGAGGAACTTTAAATATTTCTGAAACTGTCTAATTTTTTCTCTGATGATCATATCATAAATGACATAACAGCACAGGAGACAATTAGTGCTAAGAATGCTATTTTTATATAGTTTTTCTGAATGCCTTGTCATGGGTATGCGCTCACCCAGGACTACTGTATAGCTGGTAAAAACACTACTTTTGTCCAAAGGGGGTGCAAGAATTGACTCAAGCTGAAAGTTCTTCAGAGCACCTTTAAAGAAGGAGGATTTTCTCAACCCATAAAGGAACATAATTATGTAAAGCCTATCCATTTTATGTGGATTAGGTGTAGGATGTGTATAAGGCTGGATCTGAAAGATGTATTGTACTTGACTTGAGAAAGAGAAAACGTTTAGTCCATATGTCTGTAATAAAATAATTGGAGAGGTGCGTCTTCTCTTCACCTCATGACCAGCAACAGAAACTTCTTTGAATTACTCTTCTTTTTATTGGGGAGACAGAGATTACATGGGGCACAGAGGCACATACAGAGAACGACCACAGGCCAGATTTGAACCTGTGGTCTGCTACTTCTGAGAACTGAGCCTCTATCGGGGGAATTCTCTAACCACTTCAGCGCGGCTCTCTTTTTAATCAAGTGAAACTCACTCATGACTCCTAAGCAAAGGTCACGTGTCTACGAGCAACGGCAGTGATGCTCCTTCTTCTAATTTTTTGTTTGAATCCTGCATTGAACTCTCTGCCGCTGCTTACATAAATAACAATTATTTACATACAATGTGTTGGAAAAAGATGCAACAAAGACAACTACTCCCTTATAAATAAGCAGTCATGTTGGGAGGAAATACTAAAATGTTCTCATTAGCTTTTCATATGGCTGAGGCCAACTACAAAGCATTTTGATCATAAATTATTCAAGAACCCAATGTGTTAATCCGTCTCTCAACACTTTAAGTCTGTTTCCTACTAGATGTACATTTACAAAAAAAGAAGCTTTAATTCCCCCAAATTAGATGTTCTTGTCAGTTTTTAGCTGTTAGTTAATGTCACTCAAAACAAGAGGAAGTGCATTTGTTGGGGACTATTTTCAGCAGCGGATGAATCCACATTTACACAGCGTTTATGTTGGACTGAGTCTATCAGGCTTTGATGCTCACAAAACTTGTTAGAGGATCTATTAAAGGTGAAGTAAGCTATTTATTTATGTTAATATATGTGTTAATCGCTCTTTATTAATACAGTGATCACTTACATAATGTGCGTGTTTCATTAAGCCGATCTCTCAGTCAGCTGCTCTGCATGTAATCGGCAAATAAACTTTTTGTCAGATCCCGAAATTAATATCCAATCACAAGAGAGCACGCTACAAACCGACACCCGTCTCACTCATGGTCTCCCTGCCAGTGCACGCCAGAGTAACAGATGGGTGAATATTTATGCGCCTACAATGGTGGAGCAGGTATCCTTCCCAATGTCTGTTTTGATGGTTTTTATCATGTTTTATCACAATTACTTATCTGAGATGGTGCTAGATAACTCGCTGTTTGAAGAACGCAGTGCATTAATGTGGTGACGTAGGGACGAGCTAGGGGACTGCTAACTGCAGTAACTGACAGGAAGTTAGCTAAAAGAACCATTCCGCTTACAGCACCTTTAAATTTGCTTTTAACTTGTGGACCATTACAAATATTAAAAACATATCTAAGCCTAAAGCTCTGTGTTCCTTTAAATCCTTCCTCATAATCTTGTAGAACTGATGCTGATCTCTTCGTTGACAATACATCCAAAACATTTTAAAAAGGTTGTTAAACAGTTTGCCCTCAAATGATTTTAAAATGCTAAGACAAATTTAATCGTATATACTATTATCATGACCTATTACCTGATCTCTGTATCATAAGGTTGTGAGTTCATTGTCTGTTATTTGTTTGGTTTTCCGTTGTTGTGTTGTGCTTCAGCATGATTTTATATTACATTCAAATTCTCGGTTAAAAAGGGAATAATAAAAATAAGTTAATTCAACTTTAATTTACTTAATACTAATACTGTAAACTAAACTAATGATACTGTAAAACAAATCACAACAATGATTTCCTGGCATCCAGCTACTAGTAAATTATAATAATCCCTTTACATTTGATAGTGTCTTGTACGGTTCTGTGCGTGTTCGTTTGGGACGTCCTCCAATAGGGCAATAGATGCATCTCAGGGTCCTTTATTCATTTGTTTGAGTTTTTGGGATTAATCCTATCCCAGTAGAAGCATCTCGTTCTTAAAAGTCTTGAGAATGAATTTAATTTACATAGTAAATAAATAGAAATATGTGTATTTAAAAAAGGATCACAAATTGACACTGCTTTACTTCAAATTCCAATGGCTTTATTTTATTTATATAGATTTGTATATATTTATATGTATTTATATATTATATATATATACTAATGTAACAACTTTTACTCAGTTGCTTGATTATCATCTTTTGTTCAGCTTAAGTTCAAACGACATGACACTAAGACCAAGGCATTCCACACGATCATATCTTACAAAAGATGTAAAGAAAAAACAACACAAGTGTGTGCACCTTTCGTACACACACATACATCGATGTAGTACAGGTGTCGTGGTTCTGTTTGTAGAAAGAAATTGGAGAAAATAAAAGGAAAAGAGTGGAATAAAGACGAGCGGACGGAGTGAGAGTGTGAGGGGAGAGAGAATGAAGCACTGGAATCAAAATGAAGGATTTTCTGTTGCATAGATTGAAGCAAACAGGAGGAGGATGTTTGATAGAAACAGACAGGATGAAGGTTGACGAGAGGGAGAAGGTGACGCACACACTGAGGAAACACACACACACACACACACACACACACACACACACACAGGGAAGCACAGGAAGTTTGATTTTGGCTCACAAATCACCACCGTGGCTCAAGATCTGCATGACATTGGGGTCTTCTGCAGCTCAACAGCTAAACGCTAACATAAGTTGTGTCAGTCAGAAGAGAAGTCTGAGGAAGTGAATGAGATTTCAATTGATTAATAGTCAATTATTGTTTGTAGCACATTTCATGATACTCAATAGCTGTTTAGACATTTGAATCAAAAGCTCAACTGTGAACCTTGTGATGCGTTAGATGAAAATTGTTATCCATCAAATATTTGTTGAGATATTTCAGTCCGTGTCGCTTCATTTCTCTTTAAAATAAAATGTCCCTTTCGGAATTATGAGATAGATGTTCACCTGAATACTTTTCCCACAAGTTATTTAGACTCATTGTAGGCCTACTATTGAGTATTAATACAATTGGTTAGGGTGTCATCATGGGATCATCATGACCTCAGTAAACTTCAACGTGTCTTGAGCACAAAGTCCAACATTCATAGACGTTAACGCCATCATTCATACAGCCTGATAAATACACAATGAATAAAAACCGGTTTATACAGATTTAGAATTTGAGGAAAAATATTAATCGATGTTACGATGAAATAATATGTTTGACTGTACCGCAACATGTGCTAATTTACCTGTCAGAGCAGGTTTATAAAACATATTCATAAGTGTTGCCGCTTGTTGATAAAAGCTTAAAGAAACCACTCATGAAAAACTTCTGGCTATCTCCCAGAATCAGAATTCCAGTTTCAACAAATATCATTTGACAAAGGACAAAGGCCTTGTTTAGCCTAGCTTAGCACAACGACTGGAAGTATAGAAGGAAACTGACAGCCTTCCTCCAATAAAAGAGAACGACTCCAAAGTTTTGGTTGCTTGTTGTTCATTTTTTAAACAACAACAAAGATGTATTTCTTGTGGCAGATTCGAGCTGTCAGATTTAAATAAATAAGTAAAGCCAAGTCATTTTAACAGTGAACCATTTTTCTGAAATTACAAATGTGCCATGCCATCACAGAAATATGTTCTTAACCGTCAGGCAGACAGTGACGTGATGTGGTCAAGACAAGATATATATTTTTGATTCTGATAAAACAGTTTGAATGTGTTTTTTTATAGACATTTGAACAAGAAATTTAACGAACCCTACATATTAAAAGAGCTAAAACAAGCAATTCATCTTTTCTATCAAACAATGAATCCCTTTATTTTAAGGTCAACTAATTTTCTGATTCCAATTTCTCGGATTTGATTTACTGATTTTTTTTGTCATGTATGAAGCTAAAGTGGATATATTTCACAGATTATACATAATTATATATTGATTAATCGGATAAATAATAATCAATATTGAAAGGTTATTATCCCCATTTTCCTTCTAAACTGGATCAGAAGAGAGAAGCAGGAGGATAACGGATCAATAAGATCAATGGATGTGAATGGTAGAGAAGATGACACCTGCAGAGCCGAAGCCTACCTAAAGCACATTCTGAATATTTCAGGCCTGTTTACTGTCATGTCTCCCTCCTCCCTCCACTGCACGGTGAGTGGATGATGAGTTTAGGCGCATCTGCAAATCTGAGTGTTTGTGCGTTTGTGTGATGAAACAGTGGATGATGATGAGTGTTTTTGTTGCTTCTTCGATAAATGAGACGAATCTCCATCTTTCATCAATCCATTCATCAGAAGTCACACAGCTTTAATTTCCTCAGTGTGTTCTCAACTCACAGTGCAATTAAATGTGTGTGTGTGTGTGTAATGTTGAATGAGTTTGGGGCGTGTACTTGTGATTAATTTGGGAAAAAAGTCAACATTTGGGATGTTTCATTCCATAACAAAACATGCATAACACAGAACATTGAACACATATACTGAACAATTAAGTTTTTATCCAAATGCAGTTTCTCTTTTTTTTTTCCTTTATATCTTTTCGCACAGAGCGGCTTTAGGCTACACAGAACACGACAGAACCAATCGCACCAGGTTGGACATATTGCTTTAAACCACCAAATTTTGTATATATGTCATGCATGCCACATAGATGATATTATGCTTATACAAAAATAACACCAACGCCTAGTACTGTGTATCATAGCAATTACAGAAAACAATATAAATGTATCAACTGAGAAACCAAAAACCTATTATATATATATATCAATATATTTATATCTAATATACATCTATAGATATCTATATATATAGATATCTATATACATACCAGATATAAATATATAAAGATAATATATAAATATAGAGATAAATATGTTAAGTGGTATGACGTTGCCAACTGATATTCCAGTTTGTTTTAACCTTTGTTTTTTCAAATTGTGAATCAGTGGATGTGAAAGTTCTCCTAATAATTCCTTAATAAATCGCCGACAGGAAGTTGTTCTGGAGAAGGCAGTGCTCTGCAGAGGAAGCAACGCAGTCAAAATGCGACAATGACTGGATAAGAAGCGAGTGCCTTTTTTCCACACAGCAGTCCTATTGACACAAAACTGAGACCTTAAAACCAGGTGAAATGGATTTTCAGTCCGCTGCTGAGTCTCGTTTATTGGTGACACGGCTGAAACCAGAAGCACAAATGGGGTTTTGGAGCGTATCTGGTGGCAGGGCTGTACTGTGCACCTGGCATGAGACGTGGCAACCAGTCCAACAGATGACCACCACAGCCGCACCATGGCCATGGCAAGAGCAGAGGGACAATCTTATCCAGGCAGAAGACGAGGGAGGGAGAAAGGGAGGGAGGAAGGGTCATGTGGCAGCAACTTTCTAAACAAACTTGTGTAGTCGAAGAAAAGAAAATACTTTGGCACAGCATTCTTTAAGCGTCGCTGGGTGATGATTGGCCGATTGCCCTCTTTCCCAATTCCTGTCACAGCCACACAGCAGGTACACTTCTTTCACTTTTATGACAATATTTACATCGAACTGACTGCAGGATCAGCACAGGTGTCGTTTGGATGGTGTGTCTCACTCACAGCCAACATACATATGGCAGGAAGAGGAAGTGATGACACAAGCGCTTAAATAGTCCTGCTCTCTTCCAAAGAAATGTGTCTGAACTTGATTATTGGTATAAAACTGCCATGACATCTACCACTGCAGCTGTGTCCCGTCAGAAGCTCCGCCTCCTTGTGACCAAATTCAAAAATAAATGAAGCCAGAAAATGTGTACATCTTTGGCTTGAATTTAGACGTCCTGACCTATAATCCAGGGCCGGACCATATCCCTTTTGGGGCTCTCGTAATGATTAGACATTTTGTTTATTGTCTTTTTGTAACGACTCAGGTCCAAAGTCAAATTTTGGAGCTAGTCCTTTTTTTTTAATCATAGACTTACATTGGGACTACTGTCATTTTAACCTTAAGATGCTTGGGAAACAGGATCCAGGGTCTGTGTGAGAAGGATTTGTTCTCGCTCAATTGGTTTGTTTCATGACTCCTGCCGACCCCTCTTTGGTCCTCAGGTTAGTCTCTCAGTTCTGGTGTGTTTCAGTGGTTCACAACTGGTTTTGGACGATGGCAGACGCCCCTTTAAAGGTGGTAAATCCTAAAGCGGGACACAGCTTCATCAGCTCCGACAGCAGTCAGTTGGAAAAAACAGCATCAATCCAATCATTCAAATAAATCATTAGTGGCAGCTTCAAATTACAGAAAAAAAAGAAACCCAGAGGTTGGATAAATAATTATACACTCCCATTTAATGTTTGATACAGTTAGCTGTATTCACGTTGCATTTGCATAACACTAATGGAGTTGGATTACTGCGAAATCACATAGCATGTAGTGTATCACAACAGCTTAGATAAAGTGAATATACTCATGTAAAAGGGGGGCTGATGAGATAAGATAGTTAAGATTCCAATTTAACGGCCAACAGGAAGTAAACAAGTCACTGCAGGATTCTGAGCCCTAACATCAGGTGACCAAGACGACACACGTGGCATAAATATATAGAGAGCTGTAAAAAGACACAGTCCACGTTAGATTCATCTCATTCATGTACTGTACTGTCACCAAACTCTTCAGCCTATACATATATATTCATATATCTCCAAAATATTAAAAAGTACTTAATATAAAAATACAGAAGAATTGTAAAAAATGAGCAAAACATTGAATTTTATATGAAAACCATGCAAGAAAGATTCCCCAATTAGTTAAATAGTTACTCTAAGATTCAGGAAAGCAAGGGAATGAAAGGGAAGTGGTCGGATGGGAGAAGTGCAGGCAAACTGCCACCCACTTGCTTTTCATGTAAACATTGTAGAGGTCCTTTTAACTTGGTTCGGCAGTGACAACTGAAGATTTTCTCGTTGCTTTTTGGTCATGTTTGGAGTAAAGGGGCCAGGGAAGAGGGAAGGAGGAGGGAGAGGGGGATGGGGAGTCGAGGGGGTCAGGGGTGAGAAAGTCCAAAGGAAACCTCGATAACAATGAGATACAAAACAATACAGACAACCTATAAAATATGGCTCTGAGTTACATAGAAAAAAGCTCATCAGAGGGGAGAGAGGAAGAACCTAGTCATGACAAAAAAGTTGGAAATATGGCAGTAGTAGCACATTACTTCAATAACGTGTCCTAGTTCATAGATAGGTTAATGGCCGCAGACTAAGAGGGGATAAGACGCATTGCTGTATCTGATTGGAAGATGATTCCTTCTTCTTTTAAGACAGTAAACCTGCAGGACAACGGCAGGCGAGAAGAACTGAGCGGCACACAGTGGATTTAACTCTACAGGCTGACTAGTGACATTATCAGTCTCCCATAGACGTCAGCGTGGAGAGTGATGATGTAAAAACACTGCTGCTGTTAATGGTACTAAGATTTGTCTCAAACACAGACAGGCGGTACAGACCCTGTTCAGAGATCAACTGAACCTCCCGCAATTTGACCCCCCAAACAGACTCATCAATACTGTGGTCAACGTGTGTTCAGAACGGACACAAAAGGATCTCCCAAAAGGAGGTGGTGCAAACTGAGCTAAAGGCTTGTCTACGGGAGGTGAAATGTGAAGCTCACACAGTAGAACCCATTCTCTTTCATGTTGACAGGGGTCCAACTGGGAGAAAGCCCCTGGCAGACCCAGACTCGCTGATGAGATTATACATCCTCTCCTCTCCTATCTCATCTGCTCTGGAAACACCTGGAGATTCAGGAAGAGCTTACAGATCTGTCTGGGGAGAAGACAACGTAATTCGGGGATGCCATGCTTAGTCTGATGCCACTGCAAGCCCAGATCTAGAAAATAAAGTGGCGAAAACAACTTTGTCTTGAAGGCCTTTTATTTTTAATAGACAAAGGGATGAATTTTTTCTCATCCTGTGGCATAAGTGTTTGGAGAGTCCGAAACTCAAAGATGTGAGCTAAATGATTAAAGCAGGTCATAGCTCAAATTACATTAGAGCTGTGATATACATTTGGTCATCTGTGAGGACAGCACAGTGGGGCAGTGGTCAGCCGTTGGGGTGAGGTCAACTCACAGTGTGAAGGTCCTTTCTGATTGGTTACTAAACTCCAGGAGGGGTCTTTTCTAAAAAAGTTCTCTCCTGGGACAAACCTAACATATGTAGACACCCATTGTAGTATAAAAGAGTATTTTAGAGCGTTAATAAGTATTGATGAGTCTGTTTTGGTTCTGTTGTGGAAACAAAATGTTCGGTCCTACCTACAGGAAGTGAGTGGAGCTCTGAACAGACGCTGCTGCAGACTAACAAACATATAGTTGCCTAAACAGAATCCCAAATATTCATTCCTAAGTTATCATGCCACTCAACACGAATGAAACATATCATGCATCCTACTAGAGGGAGGGAAACACGAACCACACACCGGTTTCCTATCGACACTGTGGACATACTGGGGGAGAGGGAGGGGCAGAGAGAGAGAACCAGAACCCTGACTGAGATGAGATGAAGTCAGACCCCCAATGAGCAGAGAGCGAGCCCTCTCTGGACGCCGCCATGTTAGATATTTTTGGGTAGTAAACATTCTGTCCTTCCACATGCAACATAGCAGCTATAAAACAAAAACAAACTAACAACACAGACACGATAAGGGAAGAACATTTTTTTGAACCTTGAAGACTGTAGTGTCGCACTCACAAGACATTCTCAGGAATTTGAACAAATCAATTAAAAATCGTTGCAGGTTTTTTAAAACAAACAAACAAACAAAAGTTACATTTTTGCATTTGCCTAAAATCCTCTGATCATCAAACCCGACTGTTAGCTGTGTGGACGAGCGAAAGCGTTATGTACACGAGAATCTCTGCACTCTTTGAAAAGTTCTGTGCTGTTTTTGAGAGCGTTACGTCCGGAATGAAGCGAGTACAGAAGAACACAACATGCTGCTGCTAGTCCCGCAGGTCGAAACCCAACATAGTTTAAAAGCTTTTCAAAAAGGATCATTGAGTAAAAAATATACATGAATGGACAAAGAAAGGCCTTCCACAGTGGAGACTCTGGACTCCACCCTCTACTGATATGTGTGTGCGGTGTTGCCAGTGGTTGGGTGGAGGGACAAACTTACAGGCAGAACAGTCAGTATGAAAAACTGGCAAGAAATGACTTGAGGAGGGGTGGGGACGATGTGAAGCATGATTGATGTGTGTGTGTGTGGGTGTGTGTATGAGCAGAGTGATGACTTCCCTCTCCTCAGTGTGACAGTTCTGTTGGTGGGATGATAGATGACGTTGGTAAAGAGGGAGGAGAGGGAGGAGGGGTAGGAGGAGCTCAGATGGATGGCTCGCGGCAGTGGGGGAAGGCGCTGGGCGGCTCTCCTCCTCCTCCCTCCGCCCCGGAAGAGGAGGAGCTGGGGAGGGGGTCGATCTCGTCTCCATTCTCCTCGATGGTGGGGATGCGAGCCTCCTCCTCAGACAGGGGCACGAACTCGGGATGGGCCATGAAGTTGTGGATGGAGCTACGGGACTCTGGGCTCTCCAGCCCCGTGTACAGGGAGCTACGGAACGCGTTCACAACCTTAATCTGAAACAAAGAAAGAAAAAAAGAAAACGTCAAGAGGACGAGCGGATCAGCAGCTATTGGTCCTTTTTAGTATGAAAAATGTGATGTCACACAGGCAGCAGGGGGCTGATGGGATACATGATGGTGGTCATGCGTCTGAATCAGGATGGGAGGGCAACGCAAAACCACAAAACACAGCTTTACACAAGTGAAACAGGTGAACTAAAAAACAAAACACCAACAGAAGAGGTCAAAATAAAAGGTCAACATGATGGTGGAAGCGGCTCAGGGCAGGAAGACAAACTGCAACGAAAAAATTCAACAATAGGCGGCTGAATGAAATGAAATCACAACGGCCACACACACACACACACACACACACACACACACACACACAATCACATTCATAGGCAGGATAATTTTGTCCTCTGCTCTCCTCTCTCTGCCTTAAGTCATTTCCTCTGTCATGAATCCATAGAGGCTGATCACACTGATTTATACGCACCAGCAGACACTCTTCATCATACTTAAAGGCCTACTTCACCGGTTTGAATATGAAGGTGTATTGAATTCTGAGATCCTATGTAGTATAAATGTGCAAATTTTTTTTAAATTGGTTCATCCTAGCCTGAGAAAAGGCAGAAAGAGTGTTTTTTTTAACCCTATATTAATCTTACTGTGACATCACAGTAAGATAAATATAGGGTTAAAAAAAAAATTACTTTGTAAATATTACTGTGATGTCACAGTAGGAGAAATCACAGTAATATTTACAAAGTAAGGTTTTTTTTTTAACCCTATATTTATCTTACTGTGATGTCACAGTAAGATTAATATAGGGTTAAAAAAAACACTCTTTCTGCCTTTTCTCAGGCTAGGATGAACCAATTTCAATTTTTTTTGCACATTTATACTACATAGGATCTCAGAATTCAATACACCTTCATATTCAAACCGGTGAAGTAGGCCTTTAATAACCCTGCAGTTCAAAGCTCTCTATTACTGAACCACAAGAGAGAGCTGCAGCTTAGTGCATACATGCAACACGCACACGCACACACACACACACACACACACACACACACACACTAAGAGCTGTTGGCTGTTAAACCACGAGAGACTTGCTTAGCCTGACAGATTTTACCGTGCTCAGGTTTAACCCATACAATTATCTTGGTGCCCAGGCTGTCGCCTAAGAGCAATAGAAAGAAAACAACAAATTCTGTCATGAATCAGAACAATCCATGGCTTCCTTCTTTCCTGGTTGGTCACGTGTGCAGACAGTTGTGATCTGTCACCGACTCGTCAGGCAGCAAGTCACATCAGAGTTATTAGATGCATGTTAAGGGTTTAAATCTCACCAGCATGCGGGAAGGGGAAGCTGCAGGCTGAGAGGGAAGTGATGAAAGGTATTAAAGAAAAGGCAGAAAATAAGATTAAGTTCTCTTTTCTTTTTCTTTTTTGGAGTTAAAGGTTTTAAAAAATTCCGAAACAAACAATGTGTTTGTCCTTCTCTCAATGACTTCCCTACCCTCTCTGTGGCTCTTACTGAAGAACAGGCTTTCATAAATATATACATTTAAAATTTTAGGAAAGACATTTATTTTATGTGCGCCCGACATGCTCTTGTGCAATTTAAATTAGTACATCGTATCCACATATCTAAAACTAAATTAGCTCGTATGTTCCCTGATGTAGACCCGACCTGTGATAGCTGTAAGAGCGCACCGGCATCACTCTTTCACATGTATTGGTTGTGTCCCACCTTGACTGAGTTCTGGACATCAGTTTTTCAAACAATTTCTGAAGTACTTCAGCATCAAATTGAGCCGAACCCTTTTACTGCAATTTTTGGCGTTGCTCCAAATTCGGGCTTGCCTAAAGTGAAGCTGAAGGTACTGGCCTTTACCTCATTACTTGCTCGTAGGGTTATCTTACTCAAGTGGAAAGATCCTGCTCCTCCTTCCCACTCACATTGGATTAGAGACATTATGTCGTGCATGAATCTAGAGAAAATACGTTAAACTACCTAGGGATAGGAGAATAAATTTGACAAAATATGGCGCCCCTTCTTAAACTATTTTAAGAAGCCAACTACAATAATAGAAGAGTAGCTACCCCCTCCCCTCTTTTATTTAATTCAATTTTATTTCTTTATGTTTTTTGTTTCATGTTGATTGTTTGTTTTTGTTTCTTGAAGTGTGCGTTTCGTTTCTGCTATTTTTAACATTATGTATTATTTTGTGTACTAATTTCTTAATGCAGGATTGTTTGTAATTGGGTGTGAGGGTGGGATATGGGTGGGGTATGTTCGGGGGGGAAACATTTTTTATAATCCATTGTACTGCAGTTGCTTTGCTACTCTGTGATTTAATAAAAAAAACCTTTGAAAGAAAGAAAGGAAAGAATTTTTTTTTAAAGCTGTGGTTTTCCCTTTTTTACATTATTTTTTTCCCTACAGATTGAACAAACAAGACTAAATGTATTGTGCTGGGGAGGTGTATATTTTTTTTGTATTTTTCTTACTTTGAACAAAGCCACGCTAAGCCCTTACTCAGAGATAAAAGGGATAAATGGTGTTGAATTTATTTATTTATTTTGCACTTCAGTGCACACTGAGATCTCTGTTAGGGGTTTTATTTTAAAATCAAAATAAGTAGGCTATGTGTTGCTATTTTGACAGCAACACAACACACTATAGCACATAAAAGAAAAGGTCTCATGACCTCCATATTTACAAATTTAAAAAAGGCAAAGCTTGACACAAATGATGTCTTGAAAATACAAATCCTGATACGATAGGGTATCGTTTTACCAGAGAACAATCAACTTTACTTTTTGCTTTCAGCTACGATGGCTATCACGCGCTAACTCAACTTCCCGTTATGTATAAAAGCTCAAGGTAATCATTCAAATATATTAGATTAGTTAAGGATGTGCAGACATCTGCTGACAAACACAGGTTGATAGATTAAGCATTGGTGAGTCATGCAGCGTTCAGTGGTTCATGCAGTTCAAGCAGAAGAGAAACAGTTAAGCCTTGTGTTAGCTGGCCCCTGGTCACCCACTCACTGCCTGCAGTGGAGGAGGAAGCAGCAGGGGCCGAGTTGGTGAGAGAGGAAGAGGAGCTAAGCCCCACGTGGGTGGGACTAGACAGAGTTTTGGTAGCAGTGGCATCATTGTGTTGGCTGACGACGGAGGGCTGGCGGCGCAGGGCACCGGGCACCGGCGCCTGGCCCGTCTGGAAGGTATAGACCACATCCATCTGAAGGAAGGACACAGGGTTAGATAGCAGAGAGGCAGAGACAGAGCGGGAGATAGCACAGAGGAAACAGAAAGGGATGAAAGACTTCTGGAGAGGTTAGAGAGGTAAAAAAAGAAGGCAGGATGGAAGAGTTTGACAGATTTGGGGTTTGAAGGTCAGTATTGTGTGTATGTTTCATGTCTACAGTGCATAAGAGAGAGTCCAGGTACAGCAGCGGATCAACAGAGTGAATGTGATGTTACAAGTATTATATAGTTTCCACAGGGCCTTTCGGAGAGGGCAATGGTATTTTGATACATGCTGTCAGAAAGTGTTGGCCTTAGCTTTTCACAGACAGACATCATCTTCAGCTGGTCTGAAGATGTCTGCAGCTTTTCTTGTGATCTTTCAACTGGTTGGGTTGGATTTTTCATTTTTGGATAGTGTCAAAACTGTACACATGACACTGACACCTGACAGATCACAATGTGAATCTATATGGTATACGATATGGTCTGGGTGATGAGTTTTTCCTGATACAGAATAGATATCAGGATACAGATCTGATTCAGGTTTGATAAGTGTTTTACTTACTTTTGTTTCTTATTTTGGCGTAGAGAAAGAAAGGCTCCTTTAAAGGAGTCTCAGTAATAATCTCTCTTTCTCTGTTTTTTACATAACCCATCTTCCCATAGGATAACCTACACAGCAGCAATCTGGCAGAAAGACAATAAGTCGATGGAATGTGATTAAAAGACAGAGAAAAACATGAGAGAGACACAAAGACAATAAGAGAGGTGGATGAGGGAGAGCTCAGGAGTGAGGAGAAAGGGAGGTAAGCTTCAGACAAAGAGCATAAATAGAGACAAGGCAGTCATTTAGTTAGGGAAAGACAAAATTTAAGAATCAAGAAAACGCTCTGATAGAACGAAGGGATGAAAGAAGAACCAGGAATAATAATAAAAAAAGCTTTTGAATCGAGAGAAGCAGCTTAAGATAAGAGAAACTGTGTCACTTGGCATGATTGATAAAGTTTTGTCAGCGAGGTGCTGCTGCTTTGCTTGTACCAATTATTCCCCCGACTGTGTTTGACTGTCGAGGCGTTGAGCGGCACCAACGCTGCCCACCAGGATTAGAGGAGGAGGAGGACAGGAAGAGGAGCGTGGAGAGATAAGAACCTAATTAGCTTGCAGCCTTTTTCGTTGCCTCCATCCCCTCCATCCCAGGAGGATGACAGACTGATATTACAGATACACACCAACATGAAGAGAAAAGAGAGAGCGTCCCCCTTTTCTCTACCGCATGTCTGTGACGGTGAAGAACTTTATTTCTGCTTCTCCTCGCATCCCTTTGTTCTCTCGTTGCGCTCTGCTGCTTCACCAAGGTCACGGTGAAGGTCATTTATCTGGCAACAGTGTCAGAGTTTCCCAACCTGTACTAGAATAAAACCTGCACCTGTCGGTCCTTTCAGTAGATTCTGATCTGAAATCAGCAGATGGAGTAATGTAATGTTGGTTGTTTGGTGGAAAGGACACAGAAAAGTCCGATATTCATTGAGTATGTTTTTTTGATTCTTTTACAGAGAGTCTGTGTGAGTAAGCGGAAAGCTGCAGCAGAAAAACTCAAGAGGACAAAGAAAGAGAAGATTTTAGTTTGTATTAATGCCGATGTCTTTACACCAGGGCCACAATAAGTATAAGTTGAGAGGAAATCACCTGACCTCTCTGCGTGGGAGCAGAGCAAGCCGTGGCTACTGTTACCGTAGGTGGGTGTTAGCATGGAGGCTAATGAACCCCATAGGGACTGAATGGATCTGCCTGTGTACATGCTAATGCTTAGCGAGTGTTAATTTATCCTGTAGGAGAATATAAACACAAACGTGACCGACTGACACACACGCACACACACACACACACTCTATGCTGTCTTTAATTAGTTTTTTAATAAAATGTTTCTGTCTGTAATTTCTGTGTGAAATTACAGACACACACCACCATGTTGTGTGTGTGTGTCACTAAGGACACAACATGAAGCTTCACTCAGTTAGAGCTAGTAAAAGTAGAGCTTGAATGGACCCAGTGAACTTGTTTGTCATTTTCAGATGTGCAACTCCATCTTAAATAATGACATGCTCAAGTCACATGATATAGAGTCTCCAATGTGAAATAAAAATAGGTATGGACAAAATACACACATACATACATACATACATACATACATACATACATACATACATACATACATACATACATACATACATACATACACACACACATACATACATTTATGTGTGTGCTTCCAGAATGTCTTGGCACTGTAACTCCTTCAGATTTTCAGCTATTTTAAACCATTCAACTATCAAAATACTCAGCTCTTTAAGGATATGATGGGAAACTTCACACTCTACTCTATACATGCAGAACTATGTTCGCCATCATGCACGTTTGTATTTCCATAGGTGTAAATGGATTCCTTTTATGTACAGGGCTGTGTATGTGTTGTCGATACCTTTATGTATCTATATCATGTGACTTGATACATTTTCTATTTAAGATGGTGCTGCCACTAGTCACTTTAGTGTGATCGAAAACAGTGGTGCTGGAAATGTCACCTTGGTTTAACTCTTACAGCCCGCGTGACGCTCTATTGCGTCATTTGATCATGAACTGATATTGGAGGCCTGCAATCTGCTTTGTTTAATTCACCCTAAGCTGAAGGTTTTTGTTTGCTTTTTTATATTACTTTTGTATATATATATTTTTTTTTACAAAAAAACAAACGTAATCTATAAAGGTACTGCTTTGCTGAAAGGGTTTAAGGCGTCCATACTCATATTTTATCACTGCTCTGTGATCACTGCTACAGGACAGAATACAGTGAAACATCAGTGGTAGGCAAAGCACTCCTCCTCCTCAGATGATAAACAGGCAATACATATTAAAATAAGGATCCTGTTGTTCCCCCTTTCGTCATATCTTTACATTCATACAGCATTGTGTTTGTGTTTATCACAACTTAAGTTTTCCTTTGGTGTACTCAGGTCTCTCTTGCTAAACAGACCTTGATATCAACGAGTCTACCTGATTAAATAAAGGTTATAAAAATGATTGAAGTGCTGTGTACTCGGATGATCCCCACATTAGTCTTCAGAGACACTCCCTGTGTCAGATTAATGGATCAGAGAACCATAAATTCTAGCAGTGATTTGGATGAGAGAACATGTCAGACTCTAACCAGGACCTTTATCGGGCTGTAATCATGTAGTGTGACCTTGGCATCACTTGAAGATAAAAAAAAAAACAAGCAGATCTTTTAGTTTTAGCTTTGACCTCATGAGTTTTTCTTGAACATCACACAGTTTGTAGTTTCTGAGATTTGCAGAAACAATACTCTTCTTTTTGAGTGTCTCTAAATAATCTTTACCACAATATTTTGTTTAGCTCTTTCTTCATTTTTTATTTAAAGATAAGTTGGATAAATGAAACGGCACATATTCAGGCTAATTGTAAATGCACTGCAGCTCTAATAAAGAGTAAAAAAAAGTTATAGTGAATGAGCTCGGTCTATGCTCTCAGTCCTTTTTATCTTCCACCAGACGTTTGATTTTAGATATCAGCAATCAGAAACAACAAGAACAGCTTTTCAACTTTAAAGAACAATTCACCAGAAAACAAAACAAAACAAAAAACAAACGCCTCCATCACCATGGAAACTGATTTTGTTTTTCTGCAGCGTTCAATGAGAGAAAACGTATTTGAGTGGAGTCATTATCTTTTCATCCTCACAACCTCTGAAACTTGATCAGAAAAAAAAACAAAAAAAAAAACGTAAAAAATAAAGTTAGTGGTGGCGGCAGCGGTACCTGAGTCTGGATGCGGTTGAGCCCTCTGAACCAGAGGATCTGGCCTCTCCTCATCTCCATCTCGGCGTGGTCGATCTCATCATTGCCCTCAGTCATCTGCTCCTCGTGGATCTCCTCCTTGGTGCTGCCGTGGCCCGCCTCCATCAGGAACTTCAGGTGGTGGGTTGGGATGGCCGAGATCAGCTGAGTGCGACAAAAAAAAAAAAATGTGATAACGTGTCATTCGCCCCACACTACTAAGCCTTACAAAATGGAGCTGTGTGGAGCTATAAGGACGTGGGTGTTTATACCAGGCGGTGGTTTAAACATTAAGATACTATCCAGCTGCATTATAGGAAATGTAGGATCCAGTGTATTTTGGAGCTTCATTCAAAGGACTAAAATCCGCTTTTCCATTACATGATATTGGCTCTACTGTACTGTACTCGCCTTTGGTATCAGCTACTTTTCTTTTTATATATATTACAAGATAGCACTCTGTGTAGCTGGTCGTCATAGTGATACTGTGCGATAGCCTGGTAGTTTGACCACCAAAACAAAATCAACTCTCAAATCAAATGTTGGTCTATTTGTCCACCTCATTTGCAAAATGATTCATCAACCAACACTTTTATTGAACTGCCATCAAAAATGGCACAAGAAAATATTATTTCTATTATAATATAAATATTTGAATGTCTTCCATTTTCTAGAGAAAATATGTTACACTACCCAGGGATCTGAGAATACATTTTACAAAATATGGCGCCCCTTCTTAAATTTGAAGCCAACTACAACAATAGCAGAGTAGCTACCCCCTCCACTCTTTTATTTTATTCCATTTTATGTATTTATGTTTTTTGTTGTTTCATATTGATAATTTATTTTTATTTTTTAAAGTATGTATTTCGTTTCTACCATTCTTAACCTTTTCAACATTTATGTATTATTTTGTCTAGTAATTTCTAAATGCAGGTTTGTTTGTAACTGGGTGGGAGTGTGGGATATGGGTGGGGTATGTTCGGGTAAAAAAGGGGAAACAATTTATAATTAATTGTACTGCAATTGCTTTGCACTTTTGTCATTTAATAAAAAAAACATTTGAAAGAAAATGTATTATATTAATTTATTATGTTTATATGTTGTATTATATTACCTATGTTACTGTTTTGTTCATATTTCAATTGGAGGGAGAGAGAGAGAGCGAGAGAGAGAGAGAAAGAGAGAGCCTCCTGCTGCAGCTGCACTTCTCTCTAAAATAAATCACAGACAGTCTCTGCCCTCCGAATGAACCCACCATTCTTCTTACCACTGAACATTTCCCCCCCTAATATGATGGATGCTTTCTACGCCTATGTATGTGTGTGTGTGTGTGTGTGTGTGTGTGTGTGTGTGTGTGTGTGTGTAAACATGTTAACAGGATCATGCATGGGATGTGTATGTGTGTGTGTGTTTGTGTGTGTGTTTCCACAGAGGGACTGACATGCTGCGTTTGTTTTCCCCTCTTTGCTCGTAAACAGTAGTTGCGCTGTTTTCATGTCCCGAGCTCATTACCATGGCAATGGTTGTGATGGCAACACTGCAGCAGCGCGAGTGCGACAGGAAACAGTTTGCTGCCACAAAACCTCATGTTTCCACCACCTATTCATCGTCAACCTCAGTAAGTCTTTTTTCTTCTTCTTCTTTTTCTCATGCCTTAAGGAAACACTTGTGGTTCTCACCTGTCCCCACAGTAGCTCTCCCACGCCGATGAACACACACCACAGCCACTGGTCGATGGTGAGAGCCGTGCAGGAGAAAGGCTTCCCTCCGAACTGAACGATGACGATCTGAGGAGGAAACCAAACATACGGGACACGTTGGCAGTGTCTTACATATTCACATGTGCCGACACAAGCCAGTAGATAATTGTTTCCAAGGGTTAGTATTTCTATGTATCTGTATATGTGCATCCAAAGTCTGATAAAGCTTAAAGGTGGTGTGTAAAAAAAAAAAAGATGTATTTTGGCTTTATCAAGTGGTGAGATTCCAAATTGCAACCCTCCTGTGATCACCCCTTCCTTTCAAGAGAATTTACAGAAGCTACAGTGGCCTTCAAGGACAAGTTGCTTAAGTCTCTCCACAGTTTAAAGAAACAACAACTTGTATTTGTGGTGAAGAATATGTTTTTAGTTATTTATTCTACAGTACCGTTAGTTTGTCCATGCTGTGCTACTGTAGAAACATGGTGGTGCAACATGGCAGCGAACTCCGCTCTTATGAAAAAATAAAAGGCTAATTCTCAGGTAATTTAAATAAAACTTGAATTTTAAGCTATTATACACTAATTAAAATATTCTTATTATTATTGAATTCCATTTCTACCAATTATGTTCTGAAAAATGCAAATTCCCCTTGACAAACTGCTTATTTAATCTTCCTGGGACAGAGTTCCATTAAAAACACATCAGTGAGCCACATTGTAGCACTTGGCGACATGTTCCTTCATTAACACACAATAATTCATTTTGACTTAATCCAACATACTGCTGCTGGAAATATTCACTAGGGCTCTGAAAAGGTATCAATCCGCTGCTGCAAATAGTCCCCAACAAGCGCACTATTGCCTACAGATACGTTTCCTACTTAAACAAAAAGATGTATTCTTCAGTGAAGACTGGATGCATTTTTTGTTACCACAAAAGAGCATGGAGAAGTTTGTGAAAGGACTGTGAAGTAAAAGCACATGTGAAACAAACTATGTCTGGTGATCAAACTGACTTAAGCCTCGTAAAACTGTGATATTTCCTACAGATCTATTGTTATTTAAGGTAGACGACTGCCTTTACAAGTACCTCATTAAATATGTGACCTTTCCTGTGTGATAAAGCAACTGTGCTGTTTCTCCTTGACATCATATCAACATATCAGTGATTCTTGAGAAGTGGGACAAAACATATACTAAGCTACTAAGCTAAGCTTTGACACAACCTCCCAGCTTTTTTTTTTTCACCACTGTCAGATGTCAACTCCGTCAGATTTCCAGTCTGACGGTGTTGACATATTTAACGTTTCTTAAACATAACAAATGGAATTTTTATATTATTATTAATAACTTCTTCAGAAATTCTAAGTCGTTGTTGCCATATCATGGTTGTGACACAGGACTTTCAAGATTCGGAATGTAAAATATTCTAAAACTACAACACTTATCAGGGCCTGTTTGACTCTAATGTACTCTGCAGATAATAATGAAATAATGACATAATGAAATGTCTGACGGTGTTGACTTACAGTAAAGTGTCCCACCACTTAGAATCCTTATAAAACATGAATGTGTTGTAGAAAAACTGTTTTTATTGATATGAGAGATAATTTAGTGTTGCTTTTGATGAAAAAAGCTCTTTTTAATCATTAAAGTACATTTTTAATAGGTTTAATTGCATATGAAAGATTGAAACCTTCTCTGAGGACACACTGTTTTGGACGTCATGAGAAGATAACAAGTGTCATTTATTTTTAAGATATTTATTTTTGCATTTTTATGCTTTTATGCTTTATTGATAGTGTAGAGACAGAGTTGAAATGGGGCAGAGAGGGGAGTGGCATGCAGAGACCGACCGCGGGCTGGAATCGAACCCGGGTCCGCTGCTGGCCGAGGCCCATGGGGGGGACGCCCTACCAACTGAGCTAAGGGCGCCCCTACTAGTGTCATATATTTGACATAATAATGATACAATTAAATTTAAGGGGATAAATGTGCTCCAGACATTCTATTCTTAATCCCTAATAACATCTACAATTTAAAATATTTTTAGTTTTAAACATAACAGCAGTTACATATGGAAGACGGCCTTTTGTCCCGGTTCTCAAGAATCAGTGATATAACAACTTCATCTGACATAATGATGTAGTTAAATTAAGCAAGGTTCTGCAAAAATATGTTGCAAGAACTCTTGACGGTGAAGTTTTATAAAGTCCTTGTGAAAGAAAGGGACAACTTAAAGACACATAATTCCAATGAAAATGTGGGATAAACTTCAGAAAAGCAGTTATGTCCCTGATTTTACTGCTCACCACCTGTGTACTAGGCAGGCCTTTAAGGGTTTTAATGGTGACCCCCTTCCTACCTAGAGTGACATTTTAATCTTTGTGTCTAGAAAAAGTGTCAGAATCACTGCATTAGATGATGATGATGATGATGATGAAGTTACCTGCAGAATGAAGGTCCCCAGGACGACACTGCAGAAGATGGGGTTCCTCCAGATTCCCTCGAACACGTTCCTCTCTCCGTGGATCTTCCTGGCATTGATTTCGTTGAAGAGCTGCATCATGACGAACACGTTGAACACAATGGTGTAGTGCTCCGACGGTGGGGAGTGAAGGGGAGCGTTGCGGCCGCTGTCGATGTCGAAAATGCTCTCACCTGAGAAAAACAAATAATAAATAAATATCTCATACGAGGAACATTTTGAATGTTTATGAAACAAGTCAAAAAAATTCTCTCATGATCAAAATTGACCTGTAACAGCAAACAAGACCATCAGCAAGAAACAATGCAAAAAATAAAATAATAATTGTTATCGTTAATGCATTTGCACGGGTCCGATTTTGTGTTTCCTGAACTAAATCAAAGTTAACTTTGCTTCACCCTTGTCATATTAACATTATTAATCTGACATAGTTACATGTGAAATACATAACCTCAACGCGGGCATTCTGCGGTCTCTCTCCATTTCTCTTTTAATCGCTTCCTAAACAAATGCAAGCTCAACTGGCACAAGTTTAGGCGCTGGTGTTTTAAAAACACTTTTGCTATAGATACTTTAATATCAATGTTTACTTACTAACTGAAATATTTAGTATAGTTTATTCACATACCTTCATATCATAAAGAAACTGTTTTTTGATTTTCACTGCATTTAACAAACAAGAACAATAACTCAAAAACTTCCTTAAAACAAACTTGGCTGAATGAATTTGAATTTTAGAATTTTTTTTAAAAGTTTTTTTTAACTCACCTGCGAAGAGCAGGGTGAAGATGATGATGAGCTGGTACACTGCGTGGCCCAGGATGTTCTTCATCATGGTCCTGGAGATGAGCGGCTTGTCTCGTCCGTACGGTCGACGCAGCAGCAGAGATTCGGTGGGCGGCTCGGTGGCCAGAGCCAGAGAAGCCAGAGTGTCCATGATCAGGTTGACCCACAGCATCTGCACAGCCTTCAGAGGAGAGTCCTGCAGGAGGAGAAGGAGGAGGAAAGAATTAGGCATGGGATGATAAACTGGTTTAAAGGTATAGCGCCATAGACATTATAAAGGATAGACCCCGCGTTGGCCGCTACTGCCTATTGGCGCTGACGAGAAATGCGGGCGCCATCTTGGACCGGTCACACGTTCCACTCAGTGTAGTCTGTTTGGCAGGTGCAATGAACTGTCAGCGCATGTAATTAATCATATCTCATTAAATACCAAACTGATTTTCACGCGGTTTTCTTTGCTGCAAAGATCATACATGTAGCTAAGATACAGGGCACAAGTTTCGACGTGTTTTAATATTCATAGTGGGCTTAACAGTCATAGAAGATTCTGATATGATATAAGTAACCAGACGTCCGAGATCAAAACGAGGAACATCCCCCGAAAAGGGGGAAAACGGAGACATTTCCAGTTTGACTAGCAATCTGATTGAAAAACCTAATGAGGTGTCAACAAAACGGGAACAGGTAGTTGTTTCTGTTTAGCCAGGGACAGGCAACCAACAATGGGGACGTCTGGTCACCTTTATGATATGTGATGTAGGCTATGATAGGTATTTTGCAAATCACACACTTTAGACTAAATATGATAGAGAAGCAGAAACAGATAGGGGCAGTAAAGTCAGCTATTTTAATAAGTTAACAATATATGATTAGGCTATATATAAATATATTTATTCATTTACAGTGACGAGCATACACAATAAAGACAATCACAGGGATAACATAAACAGAGAACAGAAATAAAATAGGATAAAATATATTAATTTAAATAAAGTAGTCCTATACAAAATACAAAACAAGAGCAAAAATAAAATACTAAATGAACAATGAATTCAGCTAAAACAGTTACAGTCAGATGTGTAAAATTCAGAAATCATAGATTCAAATAAACCAAGAGTAGGAAGAGCAGTCATTTTTAAATTGCTCTGCAGAGCATTCCATGAATTAGGGGCACTACATGAAAAGGCAGTTATTCCTAAACTGGAGTTAGCTCGGGGCAATTTAGGAGGAGTAGTCGAGCATGGTAGGCTACATATGAGGGGTGGATGTTTCCCATGAAGGCATTAAATATAAATAAAAACCAGTGTATATAATATCTCATTAAAAGAGAAGGACAACATGAGTGTTCATGTAAAAATATGTTTTATTTCTCTAATTTAAAACACAAGCTTGTTAGGCAATTGCCTCTTAAAAGAGGACGGGATTATTTAAAAGCAAAGTCTTCTTGGTTGTCCAATGTTCTATACTAGGGGGGAAATACCAAGTTCAGTCTAGTCTCGAGTTGGTTCCTCAGACACAGACAGGAAATCAATGCGTGCCTTGCAGCGCGGTACATTTAAAAACACATTCAATACAAAACCACAGCAATCAAAAGTATTAAATTAAGGGAAAATCAAACAACAACAGCAAACAATAATACTCAAATGCATAAAATAAAGTTAACCATCCTTACAATCGCATTTTACTCCGAAGAGAAATTCAAGCGAGGCGAGTTTGGCAATGTGGTGCAGCCTTAATTTGTGAAAGACAGACACAACCAATGACAACAAGTCGGAATGGTGGTTGTCGATGCCAAACTGTGTCTCCTCAATATGTTCCCCAAGCAGAAACACATCCTCCGTTTCAATCTCCTCCCGGACGAAGTGTGTGACTCGGACGTCTGGTTACTTATATCATATCAGAATCTTCTATGACTGTTAAGCCCACTATGAATATTAAAACACGTCGAAACTTGTGCCCTGTATCTTAGCTACATGTATGATCTTTGCAGCAAAGAAAACCGCGTGAAAATCAGTTTGGTATTTAATGAGATATGATTAATTACATGCACTGACAGTTCATTCCACCTGCCAAACAGACTACACTGAGTGGAACGTGTGACCGGTCCAAGATGGCGCCCGCATTTCTCGCGCTCAACGCCCAATGCGGGGTCTATCCTTTATAATGTCTATGTATAGCGCCATATGAAAAAGTCAAGGTTTCAATACCGCCATTACCTCTGTCATACCGATCTAAGGTACTAGAACACACTAGGATCTTAATATACAACTTTATTAATATTCCTGCATCATAACCACTTTAACTGTGTAGAAAGTGATGCATGTCTCTAAAAACCTTGTTGAGCTTCTGACTTAAAGGACTGCTTTTATTTCAATTGTGTATAGTATAATTTAATTATTTATTTTATTATGGTATCATACAAGTTTATTAATGTTTAGAAGTTTTTACCTGAACATTTCATCATAACACATTTGAGAGCTGTAATCGCATTACCTTGATACAGTGAAACCGTGGTATTTTTGCTTAAAGTTATCATACCATCAACATATCATGCTTTCGAATAGCTGAACACTGTAGTGAGAGTTGAGTTAATTGCTCAGACTTTCTGATTATTTCCAGGTTAATGTGAACATATAAGAGATTTTCAATGTGGCATGGCCTCAGACTTTATACCTTATTGTATACGGGTGTAGCTAAACCTTTTTTTTTTTTTTTTTTTTTTTAAAGATATTTTTTATTAGATAGTACACAGTTGAAATGGGGAGACAGAGAGAGAGAGAGGGGGGATGACCTGCAGTAAAGGTCCACGGGTCGGACTCGAATCCGCGACCACTGCAACGAAGGCCGGAGCCAATATGGTACGCGCTCTATCCACTACGCCACCGGAGCGCCCCGTAGCTAAACCTTTTAACCTAGTTGTCCTTTTTAAATATGGATAGTGTTCTAATAATACTGAATTATACAGTTTGTCATTTACATTTGTTTTGTTATGATACCATCATTAAACAAACCAATTACACCATAATGTGGTCTCTGCTTCACTGATTCACATGTCTCTAAACGCAGGAAAAAGGATTTCCATACACGCTTCATAGGGCCCGCTCCACATCTGAAACCAAACATACCCCGTCCACTGAATAAACAATAAAGACATGAATCAGTTCTCCATCTTTTAATGATGTGTGCCAATGTGTCAGTAGCCTAACAGAAACTGAGATGATCACAGCGCAGACGTGAGTATTTGCTATATTTCAGGATTATCACGGTGACGTGTTGCCATGGTTTCAGGCTGTATCTTAGCCTACTTTGTGCTCTATACCAATAGTTGTTTATCTGTCCTGCCAGCTGCGAGCCTTTCAATTAATACACAGCCGCAAGTTAGCTTTTTTTTAATTGTGTCAGGATTTAAGGTTTTCTGTTTAGAGATGCATAATGGAAAAAAAAGGAGACACGGATACCTTGCAGCACTGAGACATTCATATTAAAATTTGGTTTTATTTGTTTCTGTGGAGATTTGATCAAATAGGAAAATAACAGATTTATTCTGAAAGAGCCGATGCATCAAACACAACAGCAAGAGTCAACTTTTAGCATAAAAATCAGGACTAGGGTTCATGTTTAATCATGATAATCCACATAAGAAAGTAGAAAAAGATGGCTGATGTCAGAGACATGAAATACTTTAGTCTGGAGGATATTTTTTTTTTACTAGACATCTTTCTTCGAAAAATACACAAATATTAAATTCAAATAGGATTTTTCTATTTGGGTGTACAGTATATGCACCCAAATAAAAATGTGTTTAAACGATTTCATTTTGATATTGGCATCCCCGCACTTCCGTAAAAAAAACACCAAAGATGCAAGATGCATGATACAAAATAAAAACTAAATGATCAGTTATAAAAACAGCATATGATCAGTTTAACCGCGTCGTCCAACCTGCTCTGTTAATTCATCCGTTAACACTGACCTGTCCATCTTATTCCAACTGAAAAAATATTTATGTGTGTAAGCCCTCGTGGTTACAACAATGATCAGAAAGCCCTACATTGACCTTCTAGCCTACCTGTGTGATACAGGCGCCGGTGAACGCCACAATCACGGCCACCACATTGACGGTCAGCTGGAACTGCAGAAACTTGGAGATGCTGTCGTAGACGTTCCTGCCCCACATGACGGCCTTGACGATGCTGCTGAAGTTGTCGTCGGTCAGGATGATGTCAGACGCCTCCTTAGCAACGTCTGTGCCGGCGATTCCCTGATAAGAAAGCAGAGTGCGACGTTCAGGTGTTTTGATTCAAGCAAAACTCAATATTACCAGTCGGCAGCTGGGGCCGAGCATCTTATTAGAGATGCACCTTTTGTACAGTTCCGACCCGATTACAATAGCTGGATTGCTGGTACAAATAATGATTCAGATACTTGGGCTCTTTTTTTTCTTATTAAAAGAGGAAAGAATATTTTAAAAAATGCATCTAATTTGAAATGGATTGCAAAAAACTAAATCGAACTGTTTTGAACTGCTTTGCGTGAGTCACATGAGCTCAAAAACATAACATAATTTCAAAGAGTGCAAATTGACAACTCCTTCATAAAAGGTTCCAGAACTGAATATTTGAAATGAAAGTGCAAGAACTGTGATGAAAAAAGAAAAAAAATATCATCAAAACATCGAAAAAAAAAAGGGTTATGGAGGTTGAATCCACTGAACATCTACAAATTAGTGCTCTTAAACAAGGCACCAAGAATGTGAGAGTTGGTTATATAATTCAACTTTTTTTTAAAAAGCATGATGACAGGTATGCGGCAGAGGAGAGAGAAAGCTGCACAGCTGCCGAGGGGATAAAATGTACCTTTGACAAAAAACACACCGCAGTTTCTTTGATATTGTTCTTGGAGGTTGTCATGGCCCCCTAGTGATTTGAGTTTGACACCCCTGATCTGAAGGATAATGCAGCTAAGGTTTTTAAAGCTTTAAAGGAGAAGTTAGATACAATTTTGAGTATCCCGCTCGTTTTCTCCAATCAGGAGATAGAACGCTATAAAGAGGCAGGTCTCCGTGCCCGTGAACGATGACTCGCTGCTCTCCATCGCGGCACTATCTGACGAAGACAGCTGTGTGCTCAATGTGGTGGTGACGCACGTAGGTACGAGGAAGGGGACTGCTAACTGCAGTCACCGACAGGAAGTTAGCTAAAAGGTCCATATGACTTACTTCTCCTTTAAGTGAGAATGTAATTAACCAAATGGACTGAAGCAGCAGTAAATATTAAAGCATATAAGTGGTCTCGTGTTAGCAGTAACCATAAAGAAGCTGTAATGTGAGTTGCTGTGACTCTCTGCGGAGTCAGACTCTCCCTGACAGACGGGGGCGGATCGCTCTCTGTTTTCCAGCTGAACAGGTGATAATTGAACAGGGACACTTCGGAGCAAACTGAAAATATTCCAAATGGGACACATTAGGACGTGAAGGTCACTGGTTTAAATCCCCAGACTACCTCAGTGATGTGTTAAGGAACAGTACTAACTTCTGCCAAAAGGCTGGTTAAAGCACAACATCTGCTCTGGAGTCTGCTGGAGACACACACGGTGTACACATGACTTTGCCCAGTAAATAAAAGGTCACTACAACACACGGGAAGCAGAGCTCATCAACAGCAGCTACACTGTGTTTTTAATTGATCTGTATTTTCTATCGCATCAGCTGATCATTTGTTCACTGTAACTCTAAAGCACCAATGGCAACCACAATTAGCTAGGAATTAACACAAAGATATGTGCCATGAGTATCCACTTAAATAGATCAGCAGTGTTAACAGCATAGTCTTATCTATTATCTACTGAATAAATGTAATGTGTATATGAAGCCAGTCTCCCTGTTGTCCCTCTCTGTGTGTTGATCTTCGGAGAATCAGTAACGTAGCAGCAGCATGGAATCCTGCTGAGCTGATGAGCCAAGGCATTCAAGCTCAACATTTATTGATTTATTTTTCCCATTTCACAGCTATATTAATGAATCCACTGCATTAAACCATTACGTGGATGTCATTTAGAGAAAATACTTATTTCATGGCTGCATTGGAAATGTAATTAACTAAAAGGATTTTCCCCCCCTTTTGGTAATGATGCGGAGCAAACTGAGCCGTGGAAATGAAAGACGACAGAAACAAAAGGTGAAAAAATGAAATGGTTACCATGGCAAAGCCAACATCAGCCTTCTTGAGGGCGGGGCCATCGTTGGTACCGTCTCCTGTCACTGCCACCACCTGTCTTGTTTCACCCACCAAGCTGTCAATGATGCCTGATCATACAAGTGGAAAAGAAAAAAACAATTCTCCATCTTAAGACGTGAAGAACAAATGAATTCTGTGCTTCTGCCAGAGCTTTAAAAATGTAAACATCTCACTACACTGATTGATTGATTGAATTTATTTCAGGCATATCAAAAATACAAAACAATCTCACCTTGTAAAAAAGGACACATAAACATGCAAGTAGCAGTAAAATATGCTAGTATAAATTTAATTATACATCATATAAAACTAAATCCCAGTTAGAATGAACCCACCTTTGACCAGAGTGTGTTTGTCTGTCGGAGAGGAACGTGCCAGAACGCGCAGTTTGGGCCAAACTTTGTCCAGACGCTCTTGTTCCACCTGGAAATAACATACAAAATATAAATATAAATATAAAGTATGCATCAAGATGGTTTGCTAAGTTAAAAATAAATTAAAACCCCTTAATACCGATAACAGGAAAGACTTTAAAAGCCATTTCACACCAAGCACCGATATTCATCCGATAAAACCACACTGAAATTTGTTTGAACAGATTCAATAGATCCTTATTCTGTGCCCCTGTTGCTTTGTGTCTGCTGTTAAGAGACCAGGGTTGATGAGCTTAAATTACACCAAGGTTAAGTTGCTGTGAATTTTCAGTCATAATGTAGTAAAAAGAAGAAAAAAAATTCACAGAGCTTTAGGCAAATACACTTTAATTACAGTCTTTTTGGTTGCATTTGTGTACTTGACTGACCTCTCCCTGGTCGTTTCTGATATGCTGGTTGAACTCTTTGCCCTCCATACACAGGAAGTCTTCTCCAGGCAGCAGGATGCCACACTTGGTTGCGATGGCGCGGGCGGTGTTGATGTTGTCTCCTGTCACCATACGGACAGTGATGCCTGCACGCTGGCACTTGGAAATAGCATCGGGTACCTGGAAGAAAGAAAACATTTTTTTTAAAGTTTCCAAAACTTTAAAACTAGAAGACGTGCACATATGTCGGATGAATTCGCAAGTTTCTCTTGCTCATCTAGATGTTCATCTAGTTTGAAGATGATGTTTCACGACTGGAGCCTGAAGGACTAAGAGAGGACACAGGCTAAAATGTGAGAATCTGCTGACTGAATTTCCGATGGCAAATCTGCCACATTTATCACTGTGAATTGAACATGTGACATGCTATGGTTGAAAGCTGCCAGGCATAGCAACAGTAACTTGGGGGGGGGGGTGAGGCTTCAGGAAGGGTCATGCGACACCCTTGGGACACACCAGGCATGGCATACAGACAGAAGAAGCAATCCAAGTTTCAGATCTGCTTTACATAGCTAGAACAGGGGGTGTATCCTGAGCAAGGAACTTACCATTAATTCCAAATGGCTAAATTGGGTCCCTGCTCTTTAAAGAGAATTAGTCCAATATATAGTTACAGTATTTGTAGAGTTGCAGTGCAAGCTATACACCATCAGGTCAAAGCCACATACATGTTCCAATGTTTTAGAATATAAAACAGTAAGAATTATTTTATGTCTAAAAGCTCCACTATTCTGTAGAGTCTTGCGTCCGTCACATCGCAGGTTGCATAGAGACAAGCGTTGTGTGCTGCTGACTGACTCCTGCTGCTCTCCAGTTTATTTCCATCCTGTCTGTGATCTTTGTGCTCTGACATTAAAGCAGCAGGCAGCACCAAGGCTTTCTGAGCTTCATTACAGGCTTCATTTAACATTTCAGTGGATCCAGCACACCTGACCAGGAGTCAATCCAGTCTTGATGTTCGGAAAATGTTCATGTATCGTCATCATGAACTACTGAATGTCTGTTCACCCTTTCATGTTTCTTGGTATAAATACAATTATATGATTAAATGAATCCTGTCTGATCAGTTCAGTTAAACTGTTCACGTGGAAAATATCAGCATTGTGTTCTCTTCCTCTGTGATCTTTACGGTTACTGTTTACTTATCATTACATTTGGTTCAAATGCACTGACTTTGTTGTCAGTCTTATTTAAATAAGGGCTTTGAACTTAACCTGTCTTTTTAATATCGCCTCGTCTTTCTGTTATGTCTCTTCTATATGCATTTCAACCTTAAGTATAACACTTTGAATGCCCTTGTCGTTGAAAAAGGGCTATACAAATACACTTGCCTTGCCTTGCCTTAGGTGTTTCCTCACTTCTCTCACCTTTATCTTTTTCTAGAGTCTTAGTTCCTCCCTGAGCTTTAGTCTCCCTTCTCTGAACCATTATCCGAAGATATGTCAGTTCATGATGATGGCAGCACAGCTGGATCCGCTGTAAGTACGCAGGTGTTGTCAGCTCCCTACCATCTTTATAGATATGTTTCAGGCAAAGTTACAATTACACACATTTATCTCACATCAAAACACTCGACACACAGCAATTTTCAGTGCCACACTCTACTGAATAGAAATTATATCAATAAATAAAATTAAAACGTGCTTCTAGTTCAATAACAAAATACTTTGGGAGGCACCCTGGTGCTGAATAAACTCAATGAGTAGTAATGAATGACATATATCAGTCTTTATACTAAAAATTATTAGAAATTGTACTGTGGGGGGAAACTAGCCAGCCTGACTATACATCTGAATAAACACACTGTCCATACAGACAGCCCCCTCTCCGGTCAGCCTGCCCCTCCATGTTTACAATATCAATGTATGTATATTCTCCAACCCCACTGTTCTCTGGTCAGCCTGCCCCTCCCATGTTTACAATATCAATGTATGCATATTTGAACTGTCTGCCTCACAGCCGGTCTCTCCTCCAACCCACTGTAATGTAACTTATGCCTCGTTTCCACCGAGTAGAGCGGGTCGGATCAGAGCGGCTCAGAGCGGGACAGCTCACTTTTAAGAATCTCGTGTTGTTTCCACCGCGGACCCTACCCTTACTGGTAGGGCGGGGTTTATGACCCTACCCTTACTGGTGGGGCGGGGTTTAGGCTGGACTGCGATAGCCGCCGCCAGAATGTGGGTTAAACTATCGGGCTGTGGATCAAATGTGGTCAAGTCAGCGGTCTCTCGTTTTTGCTTGGTCAAACCAGCCGCTTCTTTATTTATTCCCCCCGTGTTGTTGTGAGCACAGAGACGGCTCGGTGCAAGTTGCAACTGATAGAGACAGTGAGAGAACAGCGCTGGCTGCGGCAGCTACGTGACATCGTAGCAGTGGGACACAGTGTAGCCAACTGATTCATTTAATGACGAGGAAAAACACCACACAATAAACAGTGCCGCGCTCACAAGCCAGCGATCTCTCGTTTTTGCTTGGTCAAACCAGCCGTTTCTTTATTTATTCCCCCCGTGTTGTTGTGAGCGTGTATAGCCTACTAGCCTACTAGGCTATCTATGGCGAAAACACACAGAGACGGCTCGGTGCAAGTTGCAACTGATAGAGGCTGCGGCAGCTACGTGACTAGTGGGACACAGTGTAACCAACTGATTAATTTATTGACGAGGAAAAACACCACACAATAAACATTGCTGTGCTCACATTTTCGCCAATACACAAGACTCTCTTCACTCTTGCCGAGATGACTACACATGGCGGAAATGATTATTTAGACCAATCAAATGACGGCTCCGCCGTTTCGGTCCGCTTTCAGGCGGCTAGTACCCCTACGGAGGAGTACTGAGATCGGGAGCGGCTCAGAGCGGTTAGGTGCGCTTAAACCGTACCCTACCCAACTTTTGGCAAATGAAAAGCCAAACTACCCGGACCGAACCGATCCGACCCGCTCTACTCGGTGGAAACGAGGCATTAGACATCTCCCCCCCGGGGAGCAAATGTTCCTTAAATATGGGAGGACTTCAAGGAAACGGCGTCACTACTAGCAAGATACTCTCGTGTATATGCCACTAGTGACCCCTCCGGAGGACCCTTGCTATTTTGAAATAAACCTTTTGCTTTAAACACTGTATCATTCTGCTTCTTATCACGACAGTACCCAATTTGGAAACTCAGTTTTACTCAAATGAAGCGTATAGCTGCTGGAACGGATGATGAAATATTCTGTATATAAAAAAAAAATTTGGATGGTGATTAATTATATATATATATATATATATATATATATATATATATATATATATATATAGCACATAAGCCAGCACCAGGTGTTGATTAGATGAAGTGTTTCCATATCTGTGTGTGTGTGTGTGTGTGTGTGTGTGTGTGTGTGTCTCTGTACCTCTGGCCTGACAGGATCCTCGATGCCAACCACCACGATGCAGGTGAGGTCATTCAGGATTTCGTTCTCATTGTCCCAGTTGGGCTCTCCGGCCTCGGCGGGAAAGTCCCTGAACGCCACGCAGATGGTCCTCAGCCCTTCACACGCCATCGGCTCGATCACCTTCTTCACCATCTCGTCGCGGTCCTTGGCCTTGAAAATGCGGAGCTCACCCTGGGCGTCCAAGATACGGGAGCATCTGGGAGAAAGAGAGGAGCGGGAGACAGGAGGAGGTGGGATCATTAGGTTTGGTAAATAACATCTTCCTTTAACTCCATCCTCTCCTCTTTATTATATTATTCTTCTGTTTATTCGAGTCTTTTTTCTTACTTTCTCAGGATGATCTCCGACGCTCCTTTGCTGTACATGCGGTAGCCGCCGTCAGGGTTCTTCAGTACAGTGCTCATAGACTTGCGGGAAGAGTTGAAGGTGTAAACCTTGTAGAGTTTCTCTTCGGGGATCTCGTCTCTGATTGGCTGGTAGTCCCTCTTCAATTCCAGCACCAGGCCCAGCAGAGCGCACTCCGTCTTGTTGCCGACATGACGTGGTAGGCCACCTTCTTTCTCCGGAGGCTGAGAAAAAGGTTTGGATATTACCCAATAGCCCAATTCTGCATGTATATGTGTGGTTCAGTTGTGATTAATGAATGTTCTTTCACACAAGCATGTGTCTGAATAAATATTGAGCAGATCCACGGGGACCAAGTTCCTTACAGCAAAATAATAATTTCTTACTAGTCTTTCACTCGCATCTTTGTGGAAGCCGGCTTTTGACCTTGAAAAAGTCCTAACTTTATCAAAGGGACTGTTTTAGACAGGGTTATATTGTTAAGGTCAGGATTAAAAAAATTAACGCAGATTAATCACACTTCTATAATGCCCTTTGACCCGGTGCAAAAGTGGTGCGCAGCTGCACCGAGCTGCACCTGTAGCTTGCATACACAGCCCGCACGGGTGAAAGGGAGAAAAGTAAAGAGAGAAGCAGGGGAAAGGGCGGGGCCGAGGGCTCTATGGACGGTTTATGGGATGCTTCGGGCAAATAAGAATGAAGGTAGGAAGACATCTTACTTTATTCTCCGCAGTGTCTGTGCATTATTGATTTAGTGGGTGCAACAATGTAGGTTCAAAAGTATCTCTCAATCTTCCTCCGTTTGTCTCAATTTTGTTTGCTAGCTGTCTCGTCTCCCGCGTAAACGGACACCCGCCCCGTGTGTGTGTGTATGTGTGTGTGTGTCAATATTTTTGCCTATGAGTACGACGATGGTGAATGAATCGGCATAGGCATCTGTGGCAGTGCAGCGCTGTCTGTTGTGGAGACAGAAGTTACGAGAGACGGAGGGAGAGCGAGAGCGAGAGAGAGAGAGAAACAAACTGTACTAGCAGGCTATACAGCTGTTTATAAACAGGTATAAAAGTGTGCGATTAATTTAGATTAATTAATCAGAGCCTGTAATTAATTAGATAAAAAATTTTAATCGCTTGACAGCCCTAGTTAAATTTTGTTCATGCGTCAGTGTTTTTTTTTTGGTGCAGCTGTAACAGCGAGGGCTCTCACCAGGATCTTAGTGGTGTATGCCGAGTTGATGGAGATGCTGTTGATCATGACTTCCAGAGTGTCTGGTTTGATGGCTTCAGGTTCGGGGACGGTTCTGTAGTGTGTGTCGCCGATGTACGCCTGCACCACCGTCATGCGGTTCATGGTCAGCGTTCCCGTCTTGTCGGAGCAGATGGCTGTGGCGTTGCCCATGGTCTCACAGGCGTCCAGGTGACGCACCAGGTTGTTGTCCTTCATCATTTTCTAAAATATGGAGAAAGCGTTTGGAGGATAAAGTTTCCTGTTATACATAGTTTGGAAAACTACACTACCTGGCACACTTTCAAACATTTTGTTAGCTTCGAAAGGAACAGTGTGTAATAAGGCTGTATTTTGGCGTCATGTAGTGGTCAAACTTCTAGATTGCAAAAATCCCGAGTGTAACCATCCCATACAGAGAATTTACAGAAGCTATGGTGGCCTTCAAGGACAAGAAGCTAGTCACTACATTTCAGCATTATACAACACTGGCTTAAGTCATTCTACAATATGAAGTGATGAGATGAAGATGTATTTAATTACTTAAAAGATAGTACTTCTTCCTCGTCTTCCTTTTCCAAACATGTCACCATAGTTTATCTCATTCACCCATTCACTCATTACACAGATAGCAGAAGCTACAATGCATAGTGCGAGCTAAATATCGGGGTCAATTTCAGGTTCACCAAGGACGCTTCGACAGGCAGGAGGAGGGGGTATCGAACCACCTACACCGCAATCAGTGGGCCACCCATGTAGTTGACAAATCTTCAACAAACATGCCATGATTCTTAGTTAAAGAATCCCCTTTGCAAACCGGTCATGGTTTACCTTGACAGAGTAGGCCAGCGAGATGGTGACGGCGAGGGGCAGCCCCTCAGGAACGGCAACAACCAGCACAGTCACACCGATGATGAAGAACTTGACAAAGTACTGGATGTAGATAGGCGTGCACTCGGCCACCCAGGACCGGCCCTGCACCGCGAAGGTGTCGATCACAAAGTACAGGATGAGGATGACGACGGTCAGAGCTGACATGATCAGACCTGCAGGCAGAAACGAGCAGAGTTTAAACACAAACAAGTCATATTCAAAGCCAAGTCACTTTACTGTATATGTAGAGATTTCCACAGGTTTTTTATTACAGCGTGAAATATGATCTTCACACACTGGAGGTACGCAATTACGGATTATCACAAATAATTTTTTCTTATCGAGGAAATGCTTTTAAAATTTTACTTGAGAGAACACAAAATTAAGGATTTGATTTTTTTTTAATAAATAGGAAAACAAATTAAAAACATTTTTATCACATTTATCTACTGATGCTTGACAAATGCAACATTTGAATATACCAGGTTTAGAAAACACACTAAAATCACAATTGACAAAGGAATTCTGGTTAAAAGGTAAAAAAATATTGATCTATATTTTGGCAAGCCTGTGAGGTCTGCATGCACGATGAGGAAATAATTTTACAGAAGTTTCTGCACTTACAAATATGAAAATGATTTGTTGGTCTGTAAGTCAGAGAGCATCCCGAGTGTGAAATCAGAAACAGATAAAGCCACAGCTTGTGTTCTTCTGCTAATTGTTTCCCCGTCAAGTGTTTTGGCCCAAAGTCTATTTCTGTCCAGTTATGCGGGTCAGTTTACTCCTGAGAGACATACATTCACCTTCTTATAACTCCAAAAGCAGCAGTTTGATATAAATGGGTCTCATTCGCCAACAAGCCATCACCAATCCAACCCGTAGTGTAGGTGGGTTAAGATGTTCCAGATACAACCTGGTCACCCCACAATGAGTTGTCAAAATATAAAACTAATCAAGAACTAAAGAAAACTTGTTAGAAAAACTCACGTTATTGTGGAGAAAAAGATCCTTAGTAAAAAAACAGATTGCATGCAATGACTGCAAATGTTCTCATCATCAGCATCATCAGCATGGAAGTAGCTCAAAACTCTGCTTGGCCTTAAAATCAAGTGCCTCGCTGAACTACTCGCGTGGCTGTATCCTTTAGTTTTGTTTAGATTGGCAGTAAATATTGTCAGTGTTTTTTAACCCCGCTTAACTATAATAATACACAGATGCTTTAATATTGCCTACATTACAGGCTATTACAGTTATTTATCCATTTATTTTCAAGAAGCACTTTGGTGGATAAATGTTTATAAATGAATGAATATGTTGACCTGACTTGGGGTTGTTTATCTTGTTAAACTTTTCCCCCTGCTTCAAGTGTGCGTGTGTGTGTGTGTGTGTGCGCATGTGTGTGTGTGCATGTCCACGTATGTGTGAGTGCATGTTTGCTTGTGTGTGAGTGCATGTGTGTGTGAGTGCGTTTTTTTCTCTGTGTGTGTGTGTGTGCCTGCGTGTGTGTGTGTGCGCGAAATGTTCGCGCATGTGTATGTGTGTGCGTGTTCCTCACCGGCCTTCCCGATCTGCACAGCCAGTCTGGTCAGTTTGCCCTGCAGCACCGACTTCTCCTTCTTGGTCACGTTGACCTTCTTCACGGGCTTGGCCTCCTCTTTCTCCTCAGACTCCACACCATCTTCGCTCTTCAGCGGCTGGATCTCCAGGGCGATGCCGTCCTGGGTTTTGGCTGTGGGGTGGTGGAGGAAGGGGGGCAAGGTGGTGGGGTAAAAGGAGAAGAACCGGGTCGAAAAGTAAAGAGAGATAATGATAAGGAGGGAGAGAGGGAAGTGTGCAATGGAGATTTTTTTTTTTTTTTCAAAATGGTCAGGATAGGGAGCAGAGGATGACAGAAGGAACATGAGTTAAATCAATGAAAAAATAATAAATTACAAAAGAAAACAAAAAAGATGAAGGGGGCAGGGTTCAGGAGTGGTTAGGGGATGAAGGGTAGAAAAGCAGAGAAAATGTTACAGATTCAGTCAGAAGGGAAAGCTGAAAGGTAACCGGACGAGTTTTCTCAGGAGGTTCAGACAAAGACTTTTCTTCATCATTAAACATATGGACCCTTTGGCCTTTGAGTGCAGAGAGTAGCATTGTAATATATGTATGGCCACAGAACATTCATGAAAAAAGGTCCAGGGAAGCTTTCAAGAGATTGTTCGTAGACGAGTAGGGAGCAGCAGTTCATAATGAAGAGCAGCATACAGAACAGAGAACAGCAGATACAACAGAGAGGATTTAACCAGTGGGGCTGTCAATTACTCACGCAGGCACACACACACACACACACACACACACACACACACACACACACACACACACACACACACACACACACACACACACACACACACACACACACACACACACACACACACACACACACACACACACACACACACACACACACACACACACACACACACACACACACACACACACACACACACACACTAAGAGTTTGGAGTCAGTCTGAGATCCGACGTCTGGGCTCAAGTCCTGCACGCCGGACAAACTGTCAATTTGCATTTCAATCCCGTCAGCTGGGACCCTGTTTGGACTGTAGTACTGTACAAGGAGCTTTTTGATCTGTTTAAGCTTTCACTGAATTCAGGTTTTGCAATGCTGAATGAAGGTTTTAAGTCAAAATCAAAGTCCTTTGTTACGTTAAATACTGAAAATGTTCTTATCGGTTGTTAAATGAATGCACAACTACTCAAACATGGTTCATCAGAAATTCAGCAGAAATTTAAACTTTAAATGTATCAAAATAAATGAACGGATTGGACCTCATGCAAGAACAACTTGTACACACAGTTGTACGGGATAGCTATATGTTGAGAGGCGTTTCTGATTTGCTCTCCTCCCTACTTAAAAACTTGATAATATTACAGACAACCCTCAATATAATGCCGGCCAGTACAAAACAAATACTCAAGGTGGCCTAAAATGCTTAAAGATATAATTCAGTTAAGACGACTTAGAGTTGCAAACATATTATGAACTCCCATGCTCCCATTTTGATTTTCAACAGATCATGTACAAAGTTGTAAAGTTAGACAATTCAGACAATCAGAATTCTTTATGCTGTTATATTGAATTTACATTGAAATAACAGAAAATGTAATGCTAGCTTAAGACACAGGAATCCATCAACAAAAACTAAAATGTTCTTGCATGGGGTTCAATGTCTCCAAGAAAACATTTGCTTAGATGAAGCAGCTTTTTTTCGCTGCTCTATTGTTATAGTTTGTAGAAAAATACAAAGATGCGGGAGTGTATCTTTAATGTAATGTGTTTTTATGACACATTTATCCTAAAACCTCCTTCATGGCCAAATCGTCACTGCTTTACTAAGTTTCATCTCATGACGGCATGACCTCAACATGTAGGTGACCAACCAGGAAGCTGTGGAGCTTTATGCACATGGTCCACTCTGAAGACAAGCCACAACATAGAACTAACTGACACAGCTTCACATGAACAGGACTGAGACCCACTGACCAACCACAGAACTGTAAACAGGCGCAGCACTGAACCATGGGAGAGCGCACGGCGGGCAGAAGGGAAGGGGGTGGTGGTCTGACGATCAAAAAAGCAAGTCAACAAACAGAAGACAAACTCAAAGGATCACCCCAAAAAACGAAAGAACGACAGCGATGCAGAACCACGACAGAGAGAGAGACAGGAGGAGGCAGAGGAGGCTGCAGAGCTGTGGAGGCTGCAGGAGACTTCAGCAAGACATAAAAGTAACGGAGAAGAGGGAGAGAGTCAAACAGTGATTACAAGACAACATAAAGTCCTGAGCAACACCCTGCAAGGAGGCAACAGTGAGAGAAAAGACAGGAATAACAAAAGGCAGAGAAAAGAAACTGAAGGTACGCAAACAAAAAAGACGACAGCCCACAGCTCACTAAGACTGCAAAGGGTGCAACTCCCACACACACTGACAGCCTTGCTACAGCCAAAAAAATAATAGATAAAACATCACAGCACTGTTTGGGTCAGTCTGTCTTTCCTCAACACAAAGTCACATTCATTAGGATAATAATAAATGTGTGTGACGGGAAAACTGAACATATAGCACTTTGAATACTCCACAGCTCAAGACATTAAAAAAGAAATAAAACAATTGGTAGGCATTTATTATGAAATACAGCAGAAGGAGTTAAGTTTTGAGTTTTACTGATGTTAGTCAAATATTAAGTGTGGGTGATTGACTGAATGAAAACAGGTTCTCTGTTAAAAAGAGAAACTTAAAGAAGCCGCAACATGACTGTACATGTTGTAGTACTGATGGAATTAACTTTAAGAACTATTTTCTAATCTTCCACTACTTGAGTTTCTGAAAAACTCAACACTTTCCACCTGTTGCTTTGATAAATACATTATAATGTCCACGACACTAATTCCATCAATACAACAGAGTCAATGTACCACTTTGCTTTTTTAAACAATAACGCTGTTATCTTCTACTTTTTTATAATTCTAGCTGTTGTACTTAGATGTTCTTTTCTAGCGCTGTTAAATTACTGTCATTTAAAATTCATGCACAAATGTTTCACTTTAAAAGCTGTCCAGCAGCTCAAAAAGCACAATTTTCCCTAGAACTTAAATAATTAGCAATTATTACGAGAGCCGACTGATTGGTAATGTGACAGCAAAAATAACAACTTTAGGTTCTAGACTGTCGGACGGGGTAAAAACAAAACAATCTTTAGATGTCAAATTGGGCTTTAGGAAAATGTGACGGCAATATTATTCGTCAGTAAAAACTGTCTTTAGTTAAAGCCCTACTACTCTCTGAGTAGGCTTTTATTGTGAAACATCTGCACAACGAAGAAGGGTATCTATACCTTGTGGTGTGTATTTAACACATGGGAGTTTAATTTAAAGGTGCTTTATTGCTTTTATTTGTACAGTAGGGGGAAAAATAATCACAACATAAACTGACAGATACACAATCCTGACCGATCATAAATTGCTGCACCAGCTGCCTACTTCTACATCCAGCACACACAAAGATACATCATCTTTCCATGATTGGAGTTATGCGAAAACAGCTGCCGGCTGGTGGTGGAAACGTGGTAAATTTAAGGGGTTGAAACTAAAACTGCACAGTAAACGTGCCGTGAAACCAAAACAAGGAACTAAAAGAGGCTGACAAGAGTCGACGTGGTCTCTGTGGGCTATACAGCTTGTGACAGTCCATGTGACAAAAGGAATTTCTGCAGGTTTTGTTCTGTTTTTTTTTCCCCTGTTAGTGGAGGTCATCCGTGACGACAGCTCTGTGAATATTTATGTGTGGAAATGTGTCATGAACGTCCAAGAGAAAGGAGTGTACAGTATGTTTGTGTGTACATCAAGAAGCAATCTGTCTGCAGCAGATGCTCAAACCACGGGAGGTCGAGAGGAGGGGAACTGTGTGTGTGTGTGTGTGTGTGCCTGTATGTGGACGTGAAGAGACAGCTTGCAGAGGAAGTTGGACATGTGTTGGATCACAGGGGATATTGAGGACGGTTGGCTGCTCGAGTTTGATGGTTGGAACAATGGTGTCATCGCCAACAAACAAATCAAATTTTTTAAATATTATGTATTTCAAGGCACTGATTGGAGCGCCTGATTTCAACACAGCGTTGCTCATAAAGGACCCCCAGAGGTCACACTAGTATTTAAGCGTGAACCTCAATGGTGTATCTCGTGTCTCACAGCATGATGGGACATTTATAGGGCAGATTACATGTTTTGTAAACATATGAAATACACTTGAGAGAAAATGTGTATCACTCAAAATAATAATTTAATTTGAGCAAACTGAATACAAATTTTTACTCACTCAAGTGTGTAATAACGTGTATTTGGCGTCATGTAGTGGTGAGATTCTAGATTGCAACGCTCCCTTTCGGAGAATGTACAGAAGCTACGGTGGCCTTCCAGGACCAGAAGCTAGTTACTAAACATAGCATCATCCACCACTGCCTCAAGTCTTGAGGTGAACATGTATTCAGTAATACATTTTACAGTTCTTCTTCTTTGTCTTCCGACAAGTGCATTTCCAGCAGACAACCACTATATAAAAAAACTTGCCAGGCCGTTAAATTTGTCCATTCTGTGCGACTGTAGAAACATGACAGTGCAACATGGCGTCGAGCCTCGCTCCTATGTAGATATAAAACACTAATTCTAAGGTAATAAAACTAAACAACAACTTTGGGAATTAAAACATACTGATGAATAGTATATTCAATTTCTTCCTAATGAAAATGTCAATAAATTCTACACACTGTACTTTCAAAAAGGCACAGATATAATACCAAAGTTAACCTACGACAATTACCATGACAACTGTGGACGCTGTAATTGGCTGTCAAAGACTTTGAAGGTTGAGAGTTGCACCCTTTCACCGGTAAAGCAAGGCGAGAGAACGTCCCCCTTTATACAGCAGAGAGAGATAGAGAGAGAGAGAGGGACTGGACACCCCCCTCCTGCCGCTGGATGGAGGGTGAGGAGAGGGTGAGTAACAGGGAGGATGGAGGGACAGAGAGGGACAGATGGATGAATGGAGGGGTTACCTTTGTTGCGATTTTCGGGGGGTCCTTGTTTTTTACCTGTTCGGACAAAGAGAGAGGGCGGAATGCTGATAAGATGGCTCAAAAGAAAAATAAGATCAAATCAAAACCGAGGGAGAAACACAAAAGTTCAAAGTGATAGAAACCCACAGGTGTGTGTGTGTGTGTGTGTGTGTTGTGTGTGTGTGTGTGTTGTGTTGGGCAGGAATGGACCAATCAGAAGAGAGAGACGCATGACTTCCTGCGGTGGAGGACCAACCGCATTTGACAGCAGATCTAGTCAATCTATCAATATCTCAGTAATCTAAATCAAACACTCATCTGACTGGTTAAGTTGAGATGGATTCTGTTTCCTTTCTTCAATTCAGACATCTGAACTGTGACCATGATGGTTATCTACGTATGGACCTGTGGATCTAACATCTGTAACTGATTCTTCTCATCAGATATGTGACGGCACGAGCCAGGCGCAAGAGCATTGTCCTCCTCAGGGCCATTAACTTCCTGTTGCCCTGCAATGGAGCTTTTGGCTTTTATTGTGAAAACAGGTTTGACAAGGTCAACATACACATACAGCTCTTTGTTATTTTGCTTGTAGTTTGTGATTGATGAGACTGAACTGCTGCAAGTGTGTGTATCTCTGTGTTTCCACTCACTCGAAGCCCTTATGCTCGTAAGATAACGAATGGGTGTGACTTTACAAGAATGCATGAGTGTGTGTGTGTGTGTGTGTGTGTGTGTGTGTGTGTGTGTGTGTGTGTGTGTGTGTGTGTGTGTGTGTGTGTGTGTGTGTGTGTGTGTGTAGAGTGGGTAAATGCAGCCATGTGTGACAGTCAAGGCTGCTTTGTGTCTGTCAGCAGAACACAAGAGACACAAAACAGTGCTTGTGTCTAGTGGTGTAGCTACTCCTATTTTTGTGAGGACAGATTAAAGTTTCAAACTTGGTAGCTAGTTCTCACTTCATTTAAAGGGCTTTTTGGTGGTTCAGTCCTGGTTTTGGTTACTGAAAGATATAGCTTAAAGAGGACCTATGATGCTTTTTGACTTTTATGACCTATAAACGTTGTTATGATGATTCATAGTCATGCTTAACCATACTAAATTATCAAATAATGACTTACATGCATTTCGACGTATTCCCTGCTGACCGTCTGGGGTGTCTGTGCAGAGCACTAAACACTATTCTAGCCAGTCGAGAAGTCACGTCTTCAAAGCGGTCTACCCTTTCATAATTCGTGACGTCGCATAAAAATTTGTGACGTGACCACGCGGATGTTTCCATGTATGGTAATGCTGTCACTTCCCTGTTTGCGTCTGCCTCGCGCCATTATAGGTCCATGCTCGCGCTTCCCGCCACTGAAAGTGTTCCCGGAAGGAAGGTAACCAATCACAACGGAGTGGGGTTTGCAAGAGGGGGGAGAGGGTAGCGGAGATGGCCGATGCACAGGCGGAGGGAGCGGAGATTGCCGAAGCACACACACTCAAGTGTTGACAGGATGTGCTGGATCGCCAAAATAAGAGAAAGAGCTTCCCGAAAATCTACATAGTTTTTTGTGATGTGATTCGTGTCAGGTTGCTCTATAGCAGTGTAAAACAAGAAATTAAGACCAAAAAAGTAGTATAATAGGTCCTCTTTAAGGTTTTACCTAGGGGGAAGGGAATCTATTTTGTTAATGAGGTCCTTCATAAGTGTAAAAGTAGAGGCACAAGCAAGATATGCTTAACTAAATGCTCATTTTCTGTTTAATTAACATTGAATCTGAAAACCTGTCTTACGGTTCTCCTCATTAGAAAATCCTTACTGGTTTAAAATCGAATCATTAGAGGCCGAAATATATTCGAACTTGAGCGTCTCTCTCCGCTGAGCTGGTACATTCAGCCAGTTCACAATGAATGCCTGACAAACTCAAACTTTAGGCAGTAAAACAAATGATCAGACAAAAACAAACTTAAGAAAAGGATACGAGTAAAAGGGGGTTAGCATGATCACAAGCAAATCAAAAGCAATAGAGACCGACTGCAGAAGCTTGTTGGTTTACGTCAAACTGCTCTATGATAGTAAAAGGATCGTCTGGCTTTTTGAAGGGTTCTACTTCAAAAAGCATGTATATGTGAACAAGGGAAGATGCTTTTGGCATTTTGAACAGACATTACATCACCGTCAAATCAATACCTCAGTATCCGGGGCATGAGCAACCACGAATAAATGAGACCATGATGGAGTTTTTTTTATTAAGGTGAGTGACCAAATCGTTTTTTTGGGTTGTGTTGTGTTGTGTTTTTTTTTTTTTTTTTGTGGAAACACATTTTAAAGTGATGTCTTAATTTGAAAGTGTACAACAAATAACTTAACAGAAAAGATAATTTTTATTTGATAATAAATGTATTGTATTGTAGTTAAGAGCTATTTATCTTAGGTTTTAACTCAAACAAGAACAACTTTGTCTAATGATATATAATATATATTTTTTAGACTCGTCTTGACTATAACTGCTAACATTACTAGCAGACAATGACTATGAATGAAACCCCATAAACCGTTTGGATGAGGAGTCAATCTCTTTATACGACCCCATGCCTTGATATGGTTACAAAGCTATCACTGTTTAGGGGAGCAGTTAAGTGAACAATCAATTAAAAAATAAACTTGTGAACTTGCTGCTGTTGTACACATCTTTTTGGGTCGGATACTTGAATCCAATATCAATATTGTTCAGCAAAAATTATCATTGCAGGTGAACTCATCTGTGGTCTCATTTATTCACTGATGATGCTTTTCTGATTCTAATTGAAGCTCTCTAATGTTAAAGCATCATACTTGGACCCTTCAAACAGCTCTGCAGAAATCAGCTCAGACTGGATGAACACTACCTGCTGACAGGGTCGGCCGGCACAAAAGGAGACACTTCAAATCAACACCAGCTGATAAAAACGTGAGATATTTCCAATCTGCACTGTTCAAACAGTCGAGTAGAAATATTCAGAAGCTGACATGGTGAAAGTCGTCTTTCTAACCAAACTTTTCTCCCGACACACTTAGAGACCTCAAGAAACACAGCTCATGTTGAAGATGTGTGGGACAGGCTTCGTCTTACTTTTCTTGACCTTCTTCTCTTCGTCGCTGTCGCCGGCGCCAAGCAGCGTAAAGATGATGCCAGTTTGAGAGTTCAGGCCGACAGCTGACACCACCATCCTGCCTGATCCCTCCATCACATGGGTCCCTGAGGAAAGATATTAAAAAAATTACAAGTCACAACTGGAAACTTTGTAAGTCTTAATGTGTTATTTCCTGATCTATCTTCAGTTGCATCGGTAACACTTTATAATAACTATCCGTTGTAACTCGTTAATAGATCATTAGTAAACTCTTAATTAATGATTTATTAATGATTTGTTAAGTGTTTGTTAGCAGTTTGTTAAGGATTTATAACAATGCCTTACAGACAGTTAATAGACCATTAATAAACTTTTAGTTAATTGGTTATAAATGACTTGTTAAATGACAGTTAACCGTTTGTTAAGGATTTATAACTGTGCTTTATAGATAGCCGATAGATAATTTTCAAGCTAGTAGTGAATTACTTACTAATGACTTATTAAGTATCAGTTAATAGTTTATATGTGTTATCGGGACGTTATTCTAAAGTTGCAACTATTCCTCATTTATTAATTGTTTGTAAATGAGGAATAGTTGCAACTTTAGAATAACGTCCCAATAACATATATAAACTATTAACTAATACTTTAAGGCCTACTTCACCGGTGGGAATATGAAGGTGTATTGAATTCTCTTTCAAAGGTTTTTTTATTCATCAAAAGAATTTGCAAAGCAAATACAATACAATGATTAATTTTTTTTTTTCCCCTTTTTTCCCCCCCCCGAACACACCCCGCCCACATCCCACCCCCACCCACAACCAATCCTGCAGCACATAAAAAAATATATATATATATATATAATAATAAAAAAAACAAAACAATACACAATATTAGAAAACTACATAGACAAAATACACACTACAAGAAACAAAAAAAATTAAAAATAAATAAATAAATAAAAAAAAGGAGGGGAGGGGGTTGCTACTCCTGTAAAATTGTTGTTCGTCTATCAAAATAATTCATAAAGGGGCGCCAAATCTCGTCAAATTTAATCTCCGATCCCTGGGCCGTATAACGTATCTTCTCTAAATTCATACATGACATAATATCCTTAATCCAGTATGAGTGGGAAGGAGGAGCAGGATCTTTCCATTTGAGTAAAATAGCTCTGCGAGCAAGCAGCGAGGTGAAGGCCAGAACCTTCAGCTTCACTTTAGGCAAGCCCGGATTTGGAGCAATGCCAAAAATTGCGGTGAAAGGGTTCGGCTCAATTTGATGCTGCAATACTTCAGAGATTGTTTGAAAAACTGATGTCCAGGGGCCTCATTTATAAACGTTGCGTACGCCCAGAAGAGGGCGCACGCCAATTTCTAAGCAAATATTGGGATTTATAAAAACCAAACTTGACGGGAGATGTGCGGTCCTCCACGCAAACTCTGACCCATGCGTACGCACAGAAAGTGGAGAAAGGAGAAACTGCGACTCCGTCGGCACATGTATGAAGTGCGAGAACGTGAATGTGTTTGTGTAAAATTAATCCAGATAGGCCTAGTATAAGCCATGTAGGTCTATCATATATTGGGAGTTCCTTTGCAAAACGGATGAAGCCATTCTTACAACTAATGAACAAATGCCTCCACGGATTTTTCCATGGAGTGATACCAACAAAAACAAAACGAATTAGGATCTTAAATAGCCTACAAACGGAGATATATGAGTGCAAATAAAAACCAAATAGCAACGTTCGTATAAACTCTGCAGTTATTAAAGAATAACCTATCTGCATGTTGTGGAATTAATTCTGATAATATTGAGGTGGAATACAGCCTATTACTTTTACACTGACGCTGTTCTCGATGCCTCAATCAGGCAGACAGGAGTGCACCTTTTCATACACTAATGATAAGCCTACTGTACATCACATAGGCTACTGTGATTTTTTTCACGGCTTTTAGTCCGTTTTATCTATGTGTTTTTCTTTGTGTTTAAGCACGTCGCAATTGTGTTTTGAAAGGGACTGTGAAGTTTATTATTAACCCTCCGCCGCCCGCCACTGCCCCGGGATGAATTCTCCGAATCTGTATCTCATGGGGGGTCTCAGTGCCCCCCGCTCGTGGCACAAACACTGTGTGAGGATATGCACTTGTTTGCGTCCACTTTTATGTCGGATCACTTATTTTTATTTCGGCCACAGCGTTCACAGAGATCGCCACAGGCTGCACTCTATCGCCTTTACGCTCACACTGCCACCAAACTATATTTTCCCTGGTCGCCACTTCTCCAACGGGTACTTCGGGGTGACCGCAGTGATCCACACCGTGTGGAGTCTATTTTTCCATTTCCCTTTCAGTCGGCGATTGCCACTACCGCCTTCATGCACTCAGTAAATGATATTAATTCGGGCGTGTCGATGACTATGTATGGGTAAATATGGGCGGTACGTGAAGCCCGCAAAGGCTGCGCCACATTTAGAGTTGATTGTGATTTATAAAGGGAAACAGGCGTAGGACGTGAGTGCGCACTGTTTTATAAATCCGAATATTTTTGTTCGCACGTATATCCTACATTTCTTCCGTACGCCAGCTTCCACGTGAATCCCACGCAAAGCTTTATAAATGAGGCCCCTGAACTCAGTCAAGGTGGGACACAACCAGTACATGTGAAAGAGTGATGCCGGTGCGTTCTTACAGCTATCACAGGTCGGGTCTACATCGGGGAACATACGAGCTAATTTAGTTTTAGACATGTGGATACGATGTACTACTTTAAATTGCACTAGAGCATGTCGTGCGCACATAGAGGTAGAATGTATCTGATCCAAGACTGAATCCCACATGTGATCTGTGAAGGCAGAACCAAGGTCCTGCTCCCACAGAGTTCTTATAGCTGCTAATGAAGGGCTATGCAACTTCGAAATAAGATTGAAAAACACAGAAATTGAGCCTTTTAATGTGGGGTTTACAGAAAAAAACAAATCGGCATGATTGGCTGGGGGTTTGTGAGGGAATTGGGGAATTAACTTTTGCGTAAAATTCCTGATTTGCAGATATCGGAAAAAATTCGTCTTTTCTATACCAAAATTTTTTGTCAATTGAGAAAAACTAACAAATAGATCATTAATAAATAAATCACCGATGCATTTTAAGCCTTTTTTATGCCAGATCTTGAATGCACCATCCACAGTCGAGGGAGTAAACGAATGATTAGCTGCAATTGGACTAAAAAGTGAAAAATTCTGCATTCCAAAATTCTTCCTAAATTGGGTCCAAATTCGAAGGGAGTGCTTAATCACGGGACTACTGTTGGGAATCGCCGAAGAGAGTGGAAGTGCAGCGCTTAAGAAGGCAGATAGAGATAGTGGGCTAATAGCGCTGGACTCCATTGTTACCCAGACTGGGGCTGAGTCGTCAAGGTGAAAATGCACCCAATACATTAGAGAACGGATATTAGCCACCCAGTAATAGTATTGGAAATTAGGGAGAGCCATTCCACCTGTTTGTTTGGGTCTTTGAAGAAAAGCTTTCCGTAACCGAGGATGTTTACCATTCCAAATATAATTTATCATTAAAGAGTCAAGGGCCTGAAAAAAGGATTTGGGAAGAAAGATGGGGAGACATTGGAATAAATATAGGAATTTTTGGAGTAATGTCATTTTAATTGAATTTATTCTACCTATAAGAGAGAAAGCCAGAGGAGACCACTTCGATAATATTTGCTTCGCCTGGTCCAATAATTTGAGGAAGTTATATTTAAGTAGGTTTTTAAAATTTCTGGTAAAACATACCCCAAGGTAACTCAGATGGTCTGTCACCACTTTGAGTGGGAGAGCTGTATAATCAAGTTTAAGAGCTTCTTTATTAATCGGAAAGAGTTCGCTCTTACTCAAGTTAAGTTTATAGCCAGAAAACTGACTAAAGACCTCCAACACAGAAAGAGCCTCCGGTAAAGAGGAGGCTGGCTTGGCGACAAACAAAAGTAAGTCATCGGCGTACAATGATACCTTATGTTCAATTCCTCCTCTCCATATCCCCTGAATCTGTTTGTTACCACGAATGGCAATAGCAAGTGGTTCGATTGCAATAGCAAAAAGGAGCGGGCTCAAAGGACAACCCTGCCGGGTCCCACGGTGCAGATCAAAACTACTTGAGTAACGGCTGTTTGTTAATACTGAGGCAGAAGGACATGCATATAATAATTTAACCCAAGAAGTGAAAACAGGACCCAAACCGAATTTTTCCAGGGTGAAAAACAAATAATTCCATTCTACTCTATCAAATGCTTTTTCAGCATCCATAGAAGCGAGACATTCTGATTCAGTATTTCTGGGGGAATATAAAATGTTCATTAGCCTGCGGGTATTATAAAATAATTGGCGTCCCTTTATAAACCCAGTTTGGTCAGGAGATATGATAGAGGGGAGAGCACCCTCCAATCTATGGGCAAGAATTTTAGCAAGTATCTTCACATCCGTATTTAATAGTGAAATTGGTCGGTATGATGCACAATCTAGAGGATCTTTATCCTTTTTTAACAACAAGGAAATACAGGCCTGGTAGAACGAGGGCGGAAGTTTACCTGAGTCAAATGAGTCTGAAAGTACTGAACATAAAAAAGGCGATAATTCGTCTGAAAATGTCTTAAAAAAGTCAGATGGAAATCCGTCTGGGCCAGGAGATTTGCCTGATTGCATAGATGTTATTGCTGCAAAAATTTCTTTCTGAGTAATAGGTGCCTCAAGGCTATGTCTCAGCTCCTGAGAGAGGGAAGGCATGTTCAGGCCACTGAAAAAGGTTTCCATCACCGTTACGTCTACTGTACAATTAGAACTATACAAATTTGAATAGAATGTTTTAAACTTTTCGTTTATCAGTTTCTGATCTGATGTTGTACACCCACTGTCTGTCCGTATTCCCGGGATGAGTTGCTTCGCTCTAAATCCGCGCAATTGATTGGCCAGGAGTTTACCAATCTTGTCACCATGCTCGTAAAAAGTACTTCTGCTCCTAAGCAACTGGTCTGCAACCTGACGAGAGGAAAGAAGGTTGAATTCTGTCTGAAGTTTTAAACGTTCTTTGTAAAGTTCAGATGAAGGTGAGTTAGCGTATTGTCTGTCTATGTTCAGAATCTGATCAGCTATTTCAGTTTGTTTCTGTTTTGTACATTTATTTTTGTATGCTGCAAATGATATAATTTCACCTCTCAAATAGGCTTTCAGAGCTTCCCAAATTGTTGCATTGGACACATCAGGTGTATTGAATTCTGAGATCCTATGTAGTATAAATGTGCAAAGAATTTTTAAATTGGTTCATCCTAGCCTGAGAAAAGGCAGAAAGAGTGTTTTTTTAACCCTATATTTCTCTTTCTCGTGACATCACAGAAAGAGAAATATAGGGTTAAAAAAAAACTTACTTTGTAAATATTACTGTGATGTCACAGTAAAAGACATCACAGTAATATTTACAAAGTACGTTTTTTGGTTAAAGTTGCAACTATTCCTCATTTATTAATTGTTTGTAAATGAGGAATAGTTGCAACTTTAGAATAACGTCCCAATAACATATATAAACTATTAACTAATACTTAAAGGCCTACTTCACCAGTTGGAATATGAAGGTGTATTGAATTCTGAGATCCTATGTAGTATAAATGTGCAAAAAAAATTTAAATTGGTTCATCCTAGCCTGAGAAAAGGCAGAAAGAGTGTTTTTTAACCCTATATTTCTCTTTCTCGTGACTAAATCATATCTCTGTATGTAATATAAACTGGTTAAAAAAAACGTACTTTGTAAATATTACTGTGACGTCACAGTAAAAGACATCACAGTAATATTTACAAAGTAAGTTTTTTTTTAACCCTATATTTCTCTTTCTGTGATGTCACGAGAAAGAGAAATATAGGGTTAAAAAAACACTCTTTCTGCCTTTTCTCAGGCTAGGATGAATCAATTTAAAAAAAAATTGCACATTTATACTACATAGGATCTCAGAATTCAATACACCTTCATATTCCCACCGGTGAAGTAGGCCTTTAACTAATATATTAACTCACACTTTACAGATCAGTTGTTAATAGATTATTAACCTTCTACTAATACCAGTGAAACTTTGTAAAACTGCACATGGGTGAAACAAGTTCAAGGTACAGAAATTTGACATGATATTTAAAATATCAAATTTTTGTACCTCAACCTTGTTCCACCCATAGGCTGTTCTGTGTACTGTTTTTACCAAAGAAACACCACAGATGAAATGTTGAACATTGTGTTCAACAATCTATAGAAACACACATACTGAGCCATCACATGGCATAACAGTAGTATACAAAAGTATACAACAACATACAAACCCATGAGGTTTGGGAACTTTTTGTGGTAAACACTGGATAAACAGAATTTCAGATGGACATTTAATGTCCATACATCACGGCAATGTCATGGATTATCCGTCCTAATGGCCCTTTGCGATGCTATAAAGCACAGTTATAAATCCTTAACAAACGGTTGACTGTCATTTAACAAGTCATTTATAACCAATTAACTAAAAGTTTATTAATGGTCTATTAACTGTCTGTAAGGCATTGTTATAAATCCTTAACAAACTGCTAACAGACACTTAACAAATCATTAACTAAGAGTTTACTAATGATCTCTTAACAAGTTACAACGGATAGTTATTATAAAGTGTTACCGTTGCATCTTTAGAGACATAAAATAGGTTCTATGCTGATGACACAGCTTTATGCGACTGAGTTTCCTGAGGTAACATTATGGATGAAAACAAAAAGACCTAAAACAAAGTCCCAAAACATCTTGTACAAATTGTATCTATAAGAGATTGAAAAGTCCACATATTAGCACAGTTGGATTATCAAAGTAGAACTTTTAGTGTGATTTAAAAGAACAAATAACAAAATAAACGAAAGATAAAGCAAAAATGTTGCTCAAGCCAATTTTTTGAAAATTGTCAAGTCTAGATAACCTGCCCACATATTTAGATTATCTGCTGATCTATGATTATTTTTTTCCACAGCATCAGCCTCCATTTGTATCTGATATGGATGTAACGCACACTGATTTACGAGATCTGATTGCACATTGTGCTGCAGAGGATTTTCCTGTGTTTGTAGTGAATATCAGCAGAATTAGCGCAGTATGATGTCATGACACTCACCGGACAGCAGCATAGGGTCCTTCTCCAGAGACTTGCGGACCTGATCAGACTCTCCAGTCAGGGAGCTCTCATCTATTTTCAGGTCATTGCCTTGAATCAGGATACCATCAGCTGGCAGCAGGTCTCCTGCAGGCACAGAAGTCAGAGGGCACACTTCATTCATTTGTCCAAACAGCTACAAGATTTCAAGATTGTTTATTTCAGAATCAGAAAGACTTTATTGTCATTGCATAGGAATACAACAAAATGCATATGCACAGCAATTACAAGGGCAGTGGTTGGCAATTAAATTCTTGAGTCTCAGGCTCCCTTCATCAATGCAATATAAAAAAAATAAATAAAAAAAAGAGGCAAAGTTTAAGAGCAGCTCGAGACATGGTGCCATCTCAACTATCTAAACAGATATTTTCTCTTTTCTCTTCCCTCAAGAAAGCTGAACAGCAAAACAACAAAGTAAATACTTAGAATTTGACTCTGTAGTTGTTACTGTTGGAAAGAAAGAGAGAGAGTAACGTCCAAGAAATCCACAGTTTGCTCACGTAGGACCCAATCAGTGATTCTTCAGACCAATGTTTACAAAAAAGATGGAGGAGGCAGAGTGTGAAATTGCCTTCTTAGAGCTGACTCTTTTAGTTAATAACAATTTGACTCCGTATACAACACCTTCTGTCTCAGACCCTCTATTCTGAAAAAACAAAAACAAAAAAAACAGAGAAACCCTTTAACGGTAAAAAAAAAAGAAAAAAAGAAAAAAAAAAAAAAGATTAAGATTAAGAAGCCTCAGCTATATATAGAAGCAATCAGGCAACAAGACAACATAAAGGGATTAACTATAGGGCAATAATCTCATAAATTAGCATTGTATGCAGATGACATTATTTTATATTTTACTTCCCCTGAATACTCACTCCCAGAACTAATGGAAACAATAAAAGAATACAGTGACCATTCAGGATACAAAATGAATGAAAATAAATGTGAGTCTATATGCATAGGTAAACAACTGACAGATTACTCTAAAGGAAACCTCAGATTTAAGTGGAACCAAGATAAACTGAAATATTTAGGAATAATAATCCATAAAGATTTAAGTAAAGTTCACGAAGTTAATTATCAGAATCTAGAGAACAAAATCAAACAGGATCTGAACAGGTGGAAAACTATACCGGACTCTCTTTTTAGTAGAGTAGACACAATTAAAATGATGATACTCCCACAATTCTTTTTCCTTTTTCAGAATCTGCCAACATTAATTCCTTCCCAAAGTTTTAAAAGATGGAATGGCATAATAACTAAGTTTATATGGAATAACAAAAGGAAAAGGGTCAAATTTAAAACATTAATAAAATCGAAAGAACATGGTGGACTAGCACTTCCAGACCTCCAAACCTATTTTCATGCCACACAAATAAATAACATAATGAAAAGGAACAAACTCCATTTTCAATAAAAACATTACCATTCATTGATAGAAAAGATATGACACAACTGAAAGGGCAAAATAGATGGATTAACAATACTTTATGTAATTGGAAACACATTTGAAAAAACATGATATAAATAAGGAATTACTCTATTTTAGAGAAATGGCATGGGATCCAGATTTCAAACCAAACAAAATGGACAGTGTCTTAAAAGTCTGGTCCTTAAAAGGACTACAAATATATTCACAAATAATAACTAAGTATGAAGTAAATTCCTTTGATGATATTTTAAAGAAATATGATTTAGTCCAGTCAAATTTCTACAAATATTTACAACTTAGAAACTATATAAAAACCTTTCAAAAAAGAGCAGGCATTCACGAGCAGCATCCCTTAGTACAATTTATGATTAAAAACTATAATATTGACATCAAGAATACACTTTCCAAAATATATAAAATACTACAAGAAAAGAATGAAACACAAGACACAGTGGCATTGAAGTGGAACTTAGAATTAGGGGGACAGTTAAAAGAAGAGGACTGGGAAAACATTTAAAAAACAATACATAAAACAACAAACTCTAGGTTTTGGAGGGAGTACACATGGAAAATATACACAAGATTCTTTATCACACCAAAAATACAATCAAAGTTTAGGACATTAAATTCATCAGATTGTTGGAGAAATTGTGGGGAAAATAACGCAGACCATTCACATGTTTTTTACTTTTGCCCATCACTAAAGACCTTCTGGCAACTGATTGCAAATTCTATTGTGAAATTTTTCCAAATTAACCAGGTACCTGAACCAAAATGTTTAATTTTAGGTGTAACACCAGCTGAACTCATATCAGAAAGAGACAAATACTTATTTAGGATACTTAGGATAGCAGCAATGAAACAGATAACAAGGAACTGGCTAAAACCTAGTCCACCATCTTTTAAAAACTGGAAGTCAAACGTAAATAATATTTTAGAAATGGAAATAATTACCTATAGAATTAGAAACCTAGAAACTGAGTTTTCGATACGATGGAATAAATGGTTAACATATATGGATTGTAATTAAACTAGTATTATTAATATTCTGAAGATAGTCGTGAAGAGCTGGAAGAGTTTAACTCGTGTAAATATATACTTTCTGTGTTCTTTTTTTTGTGTTTTATTTTTTTCATATGTAGTATATGTGTACTGATGAATATATTTTGGCCTAGGCATAGGTGGATGTACGTGTACATATATATGTGTATGTATATGTATATATATATATGTATGTGTATATATGCATGTGTATGTGTATATGTATATATATATATATTATTTATCATTACTATATTTTGTTGTTTTTGTTTATTTATTTACTTATTCATTTATTTATATTGTTTACATTTATAAAAAAAAATTGTTTGTAGGATGATGTAAATATAAACATAACTCATCAGAATACTATATGATCCTACAATAAAGTATAAAAAAAAGAAGCCTCAGCTTAGCCTTGTATCTAAGTTTTCTTTGATCCTCCTTGACCATTTGTGTATGTGAAGATATTCCATCAGCTGTACACTATATAGCAAATCAGACAGCATTGATAGTTAGTATAAAGCTTTGAGACAATAGTTTGGGGAAGGACGTTTTCCGTTTCAAGATGACAATCACCTACTGTTCACAGGTGGTTCATAAAGACATTTCTTGTGATTTGTCTGTGCCTAAGAGGTTTGGGTCAAACTCTCAAAACATTATTATCATTTATAAATGTAGGAAAGGAAAAACTACAAAAATCAGGAACGACAAAAGGCAGGAACCCTCCCGTCCTGTTTGAGTCTGTCTTAAAACTGAATGTGTCTCGTACCGTATTTAATCTGAGCGATGTCTCCTGTCACGATCTCGGCTACAGGGATCTGGATGACCTGGCCTTTGCGGATGACGGTGAACTTTTGTTCGCTCTCGATGCGATTTTGCAGCCCACGGAACTGCTTCTCCTTGGACCAATCGTTGAAGGCCGTCACAAGGACCACAATGGCGACCGAGAACAGAATGGCAGCGCCCTCTATCCAGCCAGCCTGCGCCTCGCCCTCGTCCTCCACGCCACTCGCAGCCTCGCCACATGCTGCGAAAAGACAAGGAAACAAACAGGTCAGTTAGCTCTGTCAATACTAAAACTGTGACTAACTTACAGCTTCAAATACGATAAGAATATTTTTAGCAGCAATATGTTCAACAACAAATGCTTTGATGTGAATTTCACTTTTCTATTATTATTTTTTATATCATGTATATTCAATTCTACATTTGTTTCATTTTGGATTTTTTTGCAGGGCCATAGCCAGGATAAAGTACTGTTGATAAGCAAATATATAAATAAATATGAAGTAATATAAAATAAAAAATTAATGAAAAAGAAACGCATTTATAAAATAAATTAAAAGGGAAAAAATGAATTAATATAAATAAATATCTAGTATTGGGGCCCCCTCCCAAATGTGGATAGTTGAATGACATTTTAATAAATTACACTTACTAGAAATTTGATTAAGAAATGACAGATTTAATTTAGTAATTTAACTGCTTAGTTATATTTTATGTCCATTTTAATTCTCCGACATGAAGGTCTGAGGAGTGTTTTCAGGAATTATATCAAATATTGGAACTTAGTGTTTTATTTTGTTGTTGGCCTTGCAGTAATCACATTTAATGAAAATACATTTTTGGTATTCTTCGAGCTGATATTATATATATATTTATATATATATTAAATAAAACTGCTTAAAGCATACCCATAATATCTTTTCAATATAGGATGAAAACTCCTCCAGATTGTTGCATTTTCCAAAATGTACGCGTACAAAAATATAGAATTTTATATAAATAAAAATGGAGGTTTGGCATTAGCATTTATTTTTGAGTTCAGTCTCGAACATTACCTTCACTATCGCCCCCTGGTGGATGGTAAAAGGACAGGCCCAGAGAGATGATTGCAGCGATTTCCAGGATAATAAGTGTGACATCCTGCAGAGCCTCCCACACCAGGGCCAAGAACGACTTGGCCTTCTTGGGAGGGATGAAGTTCTGGCCGTACGCCGTGTGACGTTTCTCCAAATCGACTGGGTTACCTGAAAGACCTGAAGAGCACATTAACACAAGGCATCAATATTCATGTCAATAGAGGACATTTTTCAAAAGAAAATAAGGAAATAACTAGAGTGGAGGGGGAATGAATCCAAGTACAATCTTTGGAATCATTAAGCACTCTGTATTCTGTATATTTTAAAGGTTGACTTTTGGCTTTGAATTTTTTTTCTCTTTCTGAAGTAAATTTTACAGTCAAAGACTTGTTGTTATGTCTTATGAACTAAATTCTCTCATCTTGGGTCCCACAATATCATAGCACCAAAACATCAGGCAGCAGCAGCAGTTGTGCAGAAACACGATGTACCTTTGTCCCCCAGGTCTAACATAGTTCAATGGATGTTCAAGCACAATATAGAGCGGTCTCGACTTCACATCTGGGTTAGCATCTGTTCGAATACCTTCTGTAACTCAATGTCTCATTAAGCATGTATTTCATCGTCATTAAAAAAAGCCTTTTCTTCGGTGCCTTGGATTCACTCTTCACATTTCAAGACTCATCTACACACACTACAACAGTCGCTAGACTGACAGCTTCATGAAATTATATATTTAGGTATATTCAGTAAATACTTAAAGCCCAGACAAATGGAGCATTAAGGTGCAGCCAGACAGATTGGAAAAGTAATCCCCACGATTATAATTTAATTATAAACAGCTGTAAGTATTGGGTACCTGACATTTTAAGCATGTGACCCACTTAAACAACCATTGGAATATAATTATTTTATTGTCATTGTACAGAGTTCGACAACCCGCAGCAATCCACTAGGTGGACAATATAAATATGAACAGCAAATATTAATTAAGTAGTATAAATATATAAAAAAAATAAGTGAATTTTAAAGCGGCTACGAGTAACATTTAAATATCTTTTAAACAGCCTCATGTTTCCTCTGATAATCATAAATTACCTTTAACAGCAAACGAGACCATCAGTGCAAAGAAAGACGTTTTTAAATAGTTTTTATTACTCCTTTTGGTCTGGTCGCACACCCAGTCCGATTTTCGGTTCGCTCGTGCAGGCTCTATGGTCACATATCCATATTGGTCGCAGATTTCAGTGTGGCGCTGCAACGTGAATTGAGAAGCCTATCCCTCCAGGTGAGGGAAGGGGAGCGGGAGCCTTGTTTGATACAGTTATTTGTTGTCATAATGACTGATAACGGGGCTGAACCATCAAAGAAAAAAAAGAGAATGCAATGAAAAGCTAAAAGGGAGAGTGATATAGGCTACGGGGGACGAGGGCGTTGCCAAGCAACGTGTATAAAATTTCACGAGAGCGAAACTAGACTGCAGTGTTTACTCCTAAATGAATGAGCGGTTGGTACTAACACAAAGTTTGCTTTGCTTCACCATCATCAGATAACCATTATCTGAAATAGTAATTATTTACAACAACATAAACACATTACCTCATCGTGATCCATAGGCTACTAACTGCCGTCTCTCGTTCATTCGCTTTCTGTGAGGAGTCGGACACGGTCGGACACGTAATCTTTCAGCTCCGTGAGAGAGAGAGTAGTTAGGTGACACTGCTCAACTCATTGCAATCAGGTGTGTGTGGCAGTGACTGGCATTAGTTGATGCAGTGTCAAAACCACTCTCACGGAGCCGAAAAGAGTCCTCACACTTTCAACACACGGACATGCACTCTATTGCTCCCGTCTCAGTTCACACTCACGCGCCTGGCACGCGCTTTGCGACAGCGGACGTCGTAAAAATACCACCGCTTTTGTCCAAAGGGGACGCCAACGTGCCATGTTACCCGTAGTGGCTTTAAATATAGAACCGATATAGCCAACATTTTAGCAGCATAGTTAAATTCTTTGATAGTCACCAGTTCCAAAGCAAAAGTTGTATTTTTACTTATTTTAAAATATCAGGATTATCCCTGCGTTCCAAATCACATACTTTCTTTTTACATAGTACTACATACTAAAGTACAGAAGAGTTTGAGCGCCACAGCAGAGGAAAAAAAAATCAGATTAAGGAAGTTTTTTTTTCATTATGTCGAGAAATGTCAAGAATAAAGACGAATACGCCAAAATGCTATTAGAGTTCAATTTGTGGACCCAACCCCAGGCTGGGAACCACTGGTGTGTACTGTCGGTGTAAGTGATGAGTCCGTAGCAGCCTGAGTTGACCTCCACCCTGTTGAACACACAGTCTGCTGTTCCACCAGAGCCAAGCCAGTCAATTAACAACACACCACCTGATCGGACCAACCCAGTCTGGATCAGCTGGCTCACAGGAAGATGATCATGAGTTTATTTGTATAGCACCTTCCAAGAGCCTCACAAAGTGCTTCAGAACAAATGCAAGAAAAATAATTAAAAGAATAGAGCAGCAGATGATAAATGCAAAAATCAGCCAAAATACAGAACAAGGGGAAAAAACAGAAATACAATTTTAAATATCCTTAAGATAAATTACAAAAATGGTTTGTCTTAAGCAGTTTTTTTTTTAATTCCACAGACTGAAGGAAATCATAATTGAAAGCTTAGTTGCACGTCCTATAATCCGACAACCAACGATCAAAAAGCAATACAAGTGAAATAAGGTCGGAATAACCAAATGGGATATGTACTGTCATTGTACTCGTCTACAAACTTCTTTCAATCCCAGTAACAGGATTTCTTCAACTAATTGATCCAGTTAGGTGAAGAATCAGAAATAAGATGTCTATCCTTGTGTCCTGGTAAAAAAAACATCCTACAATCCTCTGCTCACTGAAGACCAAACAATATCTGTGTGTTACTGATTCCAAAGCTGTGACTGTCATCTTCCAGCAGTGACTCACATCTGACTGATCATTTATTCTCCATATAAAGGCATTATACTCAAAAAGACTTCTCAATCGAACCAGATGCTTACAAGGGAGGCACAGTAGGATGGCTTTGTCTTTACAGCTCCTTGCTTACTGGGTGAAAAGCCAATTTTCAAAAAACCACCATGCGCAGTTTATTGATATGATACTTCATCAATTAATAAAACGGTAATGAGCAGCTCGTGTTGATCTTCACTCTCTAATACCGGAGGAATTGCTGAGCGGAGCTTCACCACAGGACCTCATTAACTTTAACTTCAGTAAACAGTGTTTATTTGCAACAACTTCAGGATGGAACAGGCGCAAATGACTGAATGAAAAGTAGCTTCACTGAAGAATATTGGGTGTTTTTCTCTGGTGTCCTCTGCATGGCTGTGTGGGCAGCAACATGGCTGCTGTGGATTCTTGGAGGAATTGGGAGATGTGCAGTGGAACGTGATCTGAATGTCAACAGGCTTCACTGCCAGGATTTCTCATGAAGGAGGACTCTGTAAGTCAGCAGTAGCATGAGCTTGGACATGTTTCTGTCTCATGTTTAAATAATGGCCTTATTTATTCCTTGACAACAATTCTGTCCAGACAGACTGAATAAAGAGTTCCTCTCCCCTTCCTCTTGACTCCATCTGTCTCTCTGTTCATTGGACGCAGTGATTAGAAAAGGTACCAGTTTATTATTTAGTATTAAATTACCCAGCCACATCACACATATGTACTAGTGTCCGCATGTCATGTAACCTTAATTATATGGCTTCAATGTTAGATTTAATTAACAAGTGAAAGGTTAAGATAAAGAAGACAAGGTGAGGTGAAAGGAATAAGGACATGAGAGCAAGTGAGATAATAATGAAATTAGAGGAGACCACATCAGAAAAGATGTGGGGGTTGAAATTAAACGAGATTGGCACATTGGCTTAGACCTGGTGAGGTCTAAACCAATGTGTGATCTGAAATTAAAGGTGGTTAAAGGGATGATAGATGGAGTGATCGAGGGACGCACCAATCCAGGTATTGACCCCGATATTGACCCAATAGCTAGATCAGGTATCGTGACAATGAGGCTAATCCATTGAGCCAATAACTTCACTTAAATTCTATGTGTGCGACACACGTCATTACGTCATGCTCCGGCAGCACACGCAGCATGCACAGATTAGTACTGCATGGAGCGAACAAAGGGATCAGCTGTTAGGCGGTACTTCACCCTCACTGCACCAACCAAATTATCGGGCTACTTGCAATACGTGCGTTTTTATAGTACAGACTGGAGTAGATAAATAAATAAATCGGAAATCGATTTTGAATGGGGAATCGTTTAGAATCGAGAATCAATTTTGAATCGAATCGAGACCCCAAGAATCGGAAACTAATAGAATTGTGGGATTCCAAAATATTCACAGTCCTGTATGAGATGACACAAAACAACACAAGATTCTTAGAGATGAGATAAAGTGAGGTGAGAGGAGAAGACATCCGGTGATGTGCTTTTAGGTGAAATGAGATGGGTGAGAGGTGATTAAGTAATGTGATGAGCTGAGAGGAAGTATCAGAAGATGAGATGTTGAGATACAGTTATGAGATGAGATGAAGTAAAAAGATATGGAGGTGCATCGATGATAAGATGAGATGATAAGTTAATAAAAAGCTCCACCGCAGACTTGTACATGAATATCAACAGTGCAGCTTCCTAACATGACTGACTGAGCTCAGCTGCTGCACAAACAGATTTAAAAAATAAAACCGGCTGCCAAAGCCATCAGCAGCAATGTTTCATCACGCTGAGGTTGAGTTCAAAGTTTGGTTCGATCATTACGAAGCCAGTGATTGATGCTGCAAGCTGTTGTCACAATAAAGTAAAGAAAAACACAATCACAATCACAGAGCACCTTCACTGCCCTTCTGATCGATACGAAGTCTGTTAGATCTCTGCTCTATAATTGTGATCGTGAAGAGGGTTTCATCTGGTGCATGGCGTCGGCCGGTGTGATGGTGAACGTCCCAGTGGAGATGCAGAATAAAGAAGATGTTCAATAACAGTAGAGCGGGCTGCTGCATGCTCGCCTGTCACAGATCTGAATGAATTTCAGCTTCCAGCTAAAAAGAACGGCATTGTTCCAAAAGGATGTCTCTTCCAATTCACAGCTTGAGCAGCCAACGCGCAGCTTCTTCTTTTACCGCACAGTTGTTTTCACTTTTATTCATTCTCTCTCTGACACGTGAAACCACAGCAGCAGGTATATGTCCAGTCTCATTGTTCAGAATTGTTGTAGCCCACGACAGAGGCAGAGGTTTCATTTTATATATCCGTCTTTGGTTCATCCACCAGTTCTACTTTTTTCTATCATTATCCTGCAGTTTTGTGTCATTTCACTTCCATAGCTTGACTAACAGTCACTGACAGACACAACACACAAGTGATGCTAATGTCGCATTTAAGCTTCAGCTGCATCTGACCTAGTTCAAGTACCAAAACTAAAGTATGTTAAGGTGCAAAGCAAATTTTAAAAGGAAATTAATTGCATATTTAAACCAATGCAACCATGTGATGGGACACAAACAGTTGCAAATGTGTCCCAGAACCACATGAATTATAGCCTGGTGTGAGAAAGCCTGTACTTGTGAGCTTCACAATGTTTCACTCACTCAGATAAGTCTGGACTTCCTCCATTCGCTGTGGAGTGAAAGTAAGATATAAAAATGACTTCATTTAAAAACCTTTTCAGCACTGTATGCATTACATACAATTTTCCTTGGGTCTTTCTGGTTAAAAATAAAGAAAACCTTTTCACTCTGCTTAAACGTGCATGAAGATATGTGGAGATGTTTTGCATGCAATGCTCTGTGGTAACACAGCTCACACACGTTTGTACACACCACACACACAGTGAGATATCTGCAGTCCGGGGGCCAAATGTTATAATGTTCATGCTCTGCAAATGGAGCAAAGGGAGCTGTGTCATTTCCAAGTAACATCTTAATTTTCAACGCATCATCTTAACTGCACGAATATGACCCCTTACTAAAATGACATCATATAGGCCTACACATTGACAAAGAGTCAGTCGAAAAATTTGCATTAATCCGCCGTTGAAAGCAAGCTGATATGAATGGCTATAATTTAAGCTTAACCCAACTGCACAACGCTAATATGTTTTATAAACTTCTATTTTCTTTAATAACAATAAAATTTAGTTGGATTATTTTCTTTCCTGTCATTGTAGAAACAGACATAACCATCTTGGTTGAAAGAACGTTGGATTTACCAGAAAAGTTTAATATACAGGCTAACAGGCAGGGTGTGGCGTATGAAGTACCATCTTCATCCAAAGACTTTCTTTAATAGAGAGACTCACATCCTCTGCAGCAGAATAATGCAATGATTGAGCTTCATTAATCCTCAAGCAAGTACCTTTTAAAACCCTTTAAACAACAAAAAAACTAATATTTAGATTTTTAAATTGAATCCGTTTGATTTCCTGGCAGCCGTCCTTTTGGGCCAACATGAGCTGGGATCAGCCTAAACCTGTGACCTTCAACAGCCAATAGATTAGCCATGACTTCATTTAGTCCTCCTGTTTGTGCCTCTCACATACAGTATAAGAATTGCATCTGAACCACGGAGTTCAAATTGTAATGCATCCATTAGCGGGTGTAGCTTATGGATGGACTTGTTTTCTCAGCTACTTTCAGTTCTTGGAAGGTCTAGAGAGAGTAAATTCAGAGGGTGGCATAGACTACTACAACTAACAATTTAGGTTACTATAAGAGATGTGACGGAGTGAAAAAATACAATAAAAGAAAGGAACAAAGAACGTTGCATGTCTTGATCTCTTTCTCGCTCAGAGGAGCATTAGCCTTCAACTGGCAGAGACATGGAGGGCCTCAGGCTGTGTGTGTGTGTGTGTGTATATATTTGTATGTGTAAATGTATGTATTGGTGTGTGTGTGTGCGTTACATTGACTGACACTTGGGTCACGCAGCTCAATCTAAAAGACTCGCTTCTCACACCACAGCGCTCATAAGAGATTTTACACGCCAGCAGGCGAAGAAACCTCTGAACCTTCATACACTACTACTGTGCGTGTGTGCGTGTGTGTGTGTGTGTGTGTGTGTGTGTGTGTGTGTGTTACCCTTGACTGCTGATTAGTCATTTGCTTTGTGGGATATTGAAATTGACCCTTTTCTTGACATTTTATGCACTAAACTACATTATGATCATCTTACCCAAACAGTACTGCTGGATGTCAGTACTGTAAATGTATTAGTGTGATATCAGTGTTGACAGGTTTTCAAATGTTCAGAATCAGCCAATACTGACTTTACTTACTTTTGGGAAGCCAAAGTTAGTTAATGCCCATCTAGGGCTGAACGATTCATTGATTTCAGATAAAAATATGAACTTTTGAGAAATTTCATTAATCTGTAATGCAATTTAAATCAGATTTCTAGAGATGTGGGGCGCCCTTAGCTCAGTTGGTAGGGCGTCCCCCCCCTGGGCCGGGCCCAGCAGCAGACCCGTTCGATTCCCACCCCCGGTCGTTCTCTGCATGTCACTCCCCTCTCTGCCCCATTTCACCTCTGTCTCTTCAAACTATCAATAAAGCATGAAAAATGCCAAAAAATATCTAAAAAAAAAAAAGATTTCTAGAGATGTGTCTTCAGTCCGGACGCTCTGGTCGGTCATATAGGACGTCAGAAGGCCTTTTTATTGTCACTTATAAAGTAAGTAACACACAACGACCTAAGTCTGAAGCTCTTATCTGAGGGACAAATGTCTGTACTTTAAATATGTATAAACCTGATAATCTGGGGCCGGTTTCCCAAAGCCTTCTTAGAGCCTTCTTAACGCTACGTCATTCGTAACCCCTACGTAGAGTTCCTACTTAACGTTTCTTTGCTACGAATCTCTTTCGTACGTCATACGTTGGTAAGGTTGGTCTGGAGCGCCCTCAGAGCCTTCTTAGCTCTACCGTAGGGATGTTTCAGCTCTCACTTGTGTCATTTAACTACTAAATCTGACTGTATTTCATATCAAACGGACACAGCGATGACTGTATTTAATAACAAACTGTTCAAAACGATCCAACTGTATAGTGTATATCACGTATATTTAAAGTATGCTTAGGCTAATATATATTTTAGCAGAATACCATTAACTCTGATTCACAAAGTGTTCAAACTATATGAACAAGTAGCCTACTTTTTAGTCATCTAACTGACTTGACAATCAGCATTAAAGCTGCAGTTGAGAGTTTTTTTTACTGTAATATTTGGCAAAACTGTCATAATAGCCATTCAGCTATATGTAGGTGAAGTGGTCTGAAAATATTTTTTTATCACTTTGCTCCCCCCTGCCTCTGTGTGCTGCCCCCCAAAATTGCCACCGCTCATGTTAATTTTGACCAATCAGAGCGAGGTCAGATTCTCCGTTCTTATTGGCTGTGGGACCTTGGCAACGACGTTGATGCGTCAGTTGCGTGAGCGTTCACGACCCTAGCAGTCTGACACTAGCCTACTGTTTGGTACTAGGCTACTACGGCGGACAGCGAGTAGCAATGTCTTCACAAACGAACCCTCAATTTACCATTCCCAGGATACCAACAACTAACACCGCTAAGACAGCAAACGAGGAAAGACGAATGTTGAAAAGTTAACTGCTGAAAGATAGACGGAGAGAGCTCGAAAAAAAGTACACCGGCCATGTCTTCTTGCCCCATCACATCAAGACCTCTCCGACCGCGACCTCGTCCCCTTCCTCTGCCCCTAGGCTGCCTGCCGCTAGCAGCAGGACGTCCGCTGGCCCTATATAGCCCTCGTCCTGTGCTCAGTGTTGCCAACTCAAAGCGATTTTGTCGCTATATTTAGTGACTTTTCAGCCCCCCTGGCGACTTTTTTTTTCAACAGCGACAAGCGACAAATCTAGCTTTTTTTCTGGTGTTATTGGTGACTTTTTTCGCCAAAGCAAGTATCACCTCTTCTCAACGAGCAGCGGGAGCACTGACACGCAGCAGCCCCGAGCAGCCCCTCCCAGCTGCGGTCAGAGCAGGAGCATAGATAGTAGGAGATACACACACACACACCTCTCCGCTCTCCACCTCTCTGTTACAATTAGTTTGCTATCTTGCCTGGCTGTTACAGCTACTTTTGTTAGGCCAACCAGCACACTTACAATGATTTTAAGCTAACATACATGGTATGTCTGTGATTAAAATGTATGCTCAATATGTACGTATGTAGTTATCATTACTAATGTTTAATCACCTCGGAATCGGACATGGCGTTTGTCTCCTGTCAATGTAACTGAATTCACATGAACGCGCATAGCTGTCGTTCGGAGGGAGAAACTCTCAACTGCAGCTTTAACTGAATGGATGCGATGTCCGTCAATATGAAAATACTTTACGTGATACACTATAGCCTACAGTCGGATCGTTTTTATCAGTTTGTTATTAAATACAGTCATCGCTGTGTCCCTGTGATATGAAATACAGTCAGATTTATAAGTTTAATGACACAAGTGAAAGTCCCTGCGATCGCTGTGGCATCGCCGGAGATACAAACCCCCACATTTCCTTCCGTAAAGCACCATGCGTAAAACGGACACGAGTGACATCCATGTTGCGCATGGAACTGCCACAAGTCATTCATGATGAAAATAATTGCTGTAAACAATCTTCATCTCCTCCGCTGTTTCTATATCTTTTTTAAAAATCAGTATAGGCTATGGTAGTATGTTCGACCATGGTTAACACTAGAACCTCCGCACTGTGTTCCACACCGGCTCAGCTGCAGGCTGAGCTGAGCCGGGCAGAGTGCGTCGGATCCTCCGCCTCAAAACATGTAAACGTGCGAAAAAATTAATGAATAATCAATTAGAGCTTACCTTAAAATAAGTGTGCCATGTTACTGTTTATTGTATTTAGGATTTTAGCTCATTTGGACGCTGTTTGGGCCGTCTGTTTTTATTTATATAGGCTATTGGCGATAGCCTATTATATCTACTTTCAGTTTCATTACTGACCCACCAAGTAACGTGATTAGTGTTCTTAAAGATACTTAGATTATAAAACAAGAGTTCCAAAACACAGATGATGATTCAACAAACTAATGTATGACTTTATATTACACTAGAAGTGCACGGGTAGATTTGATTAGACAGCATACAGATGCAGCTGCGCATGAAATGAGCAGGAAATGGATAATCGAACTCGGAGCAACCGATTTCAGCAGTGTACAAACGACGTAAGGAGTGTTTCTCCTAAGACACTGTTCGGGAACCACGACTACAGAAGTAAACAACTTTGGTAAGTCATAACGTAGGAGTCTTCGTAGCTCGCTAAGTGTAAGAGCCATTGACCTTGTTTGTTTGTATTACTTAATTTGACCGCCTGGCGGCAGTACAATGCAAGGCTATAAATCAGGCGTAGCAGGGACGCCAGGTGATTGCATGCCGGAAGGCAAATTGTTTTCGACCGTGCCCACGGAGCTCAGTTGTACAGAATAGTAGTTGGATGTAGCAAGTCGAAACTTCATTTGTTTTAAATAAATAAAGTAAACTTTTAAACGCTAAAAGAACGAGTGGACATTCAAAGTTTTACTGTCAACTGTAGGCTATAGGCACGCGTCACACACCCAACGACATGCAGCCTAGTGGCTAATGGGGAGCCGCTACACTAAGAGAGGACGTTATCGGGAAACCGGGCCCTGATCATTGGCTGGTGACGCTCACCGACTGTTTAAATCCATTTTGATCAATTTCGGCTCTGAGTCCTGGATGTTTGTTTCAAGTAAACTAACTCCTTTACATGAATAAAAAGTGATGCTACAGAGACAAAAAGAAATCCTCTCCTGCCTTCTTCTCACCTGAGCAGTGAGAGAAGAACACACTGCTGTTCTTTGGAATTATTCCGAAAATAATCGTTTTTAGGTGCATATGGGTCTCTTTCTGTTTAAATTATGTTTATCTCTCGCTGTGCGTCTCCAGCTCAGAGGCTGCGTTTCTCTCAACATGACATACACTCAGATTTTGTAAAATGATGAGAGGGACGATCAATAACCTCCAAAGGGGCAGCAGACCGATTCATCAATACACATTAACCAGCGGGATGCACAGCTGCAGTTGTTTGTGTGTGTGTGTTTACAACGTACGCGTGCGTGCGTGCGTGCTTGTGTGTGTGTGTGGGTGGGTGCGTGGTCAGGTTGAACACAGGACAATGACATTCGCTAAGTGTCCAAATGGAATCTGATTTTACAGGATGCAAGTAGAAGCAGCTGAAGAAAACAGCTTATTATCGCAGTCAGAACAGAGAGCTGATAGAGAAACATGGTTAAATATAACTGTGTGAAGTCTCTAACTGCTAACAGTATGCTTCTGTTACTGGGCTGATCAGGTTAGCTCACTGTCAACTGGCTAGAAGACGGCCTCTCTTTGTTGTATTTTAGGATGTGAGAAAAAGTCTTCTCAGCCTCAGTTCCGGGCTGACGCAGACTGTTTATATGACGACAAGCAACCAGAATCAATGTGAGAAATCAGGTGAAGGTGAGAAACGGATAACCCCTGTGTGAATCTCACCTTTCAAGCAGGTTTCCCTTCTGTCACAGAGAAACAATACCATCTATTTTTAAAGCAATGACAAAATAAGATTTTTAGTATTTCCTCTCCCCTTTTTTATTCTATTTATGGTCAACAATTTTCATCAAATCATCCAATGTATTTGCCTTCTGTCATTTACCCTCTCCTTATAATAGGTTTTGTTGTGGGTTTGAACAATTCTTTTGTTGATGTTGATTCACATTAAAAAGCATAGAACTTTTCAAATTCATTTTCCATTTATTTAAACCTGCAGTGTGTAGAATTTTGGGTTTTATTTTCTAGCAGATTTTGTAGAAAGTAATTATAATATCCATAAGTACATTTAATTTAGTGCATAATAGCTGAAAATATTTTTTTGAATTATTATTTTTTCCCTTAGAAAGGGTCTCAAATATGTCCATATATCTGCATATTTTGGACCAAGGCCTAGTGCCGCCATCTTGAAAGTGTCATAGTTGGAATGTCATCAGGTGCATTGTTTAAAATTTAGAATGGTTCTTGTCCTTGAAGGCCACTGTAGCTTCTGTTATTATTCTAAAGGGTTGGGGTTACCCAGGGAGTGTTGCATTCTAGAACTTTGTAGAACTTTCTTGATGATGTCATATTACACACTTCACCTTTAACTGGTGCTTTCCACCTTATTGCATGCCCTTCATTAGTTGTCATGGAGACTGATCAGCTGACATGACAGCTCAGTAGCTGTAACTTTCAGTCCATCTCCAACTGAGAAAACGTCATCCACTGATGAAGACCATGTTTACAACAGCAAAAAGCTTTTTTTTAAATTAAGGGTGCTTTTACACCTGCCTTGTTTGCTTCTGTTGAATTGAACTCTGAGCATTTACTCCTTTGGTTTAGTTATTTTGGGCCGGTGTGAACAAAAGAATAGCACAGAGACATTGTTGATCTGCTTTCAAACTAGCTCCCATAGCCAGCCTGTTGCTTTACATTATGACTGCACTACTTATGAGTAGGATTAAAAGCCCTTGGTTTATTTAGTTTCTACAAAATGTAGCAGATTAATCCAATATCCAAAACGCAGCCAGGTCTCATTTTTTAAACTTTATCAATGCCTAAAGTGAGTGATAAATGCAAACAATGTTATAAACCAGTGGTTTCCAAACTGTGGGGCGCGGAGTTGTGGCAGGGGGGGCGCGGATGAATATGTGAAAAAAATAATAATAATTGTTTGCGTTTTTGATATTAACATCATATTAAAGAGGACCTATTATACTACTTTTCTGGTCTTAATTTCTTGTTTTACACTGCTATAGAGCAACCTGACACGAATCACATCACAAAAAACTATGTAGATTTTCGGGAAGCTCTTTCTCTTATTTTGGCGATCCAGCACGTCCTGTCAACACTTGAGTGTGTGTGCTTCGGCAATCTCCGCTCCCTCCGCCTGTGCATCGGCCATCTCCGCTACCCTCCCCCCCCCCCTCTTGCAAACCCCACTCCGTTGTGATTGGTTACCTTCCTTCCGGAACACTTTCAGTGGCGGGAAGCGCGAGCATGCACCTATAAGGGCGCAAGGCAGACGCGGACAGGGAAGTGACAGCATTACCATACATGGAAACATCCGCGTGGTCACGTCACAAATTTTTATGCGACGTCACAAATTATGAAAGGGTAGACCGCTTTGAAGACGTGACTTCTCGACTGGCTAGAATAGTGTTTAGTGCTCTGCACAGACACCCCAGACGGTCAGCAGGGAATACGTCGAAATGCATGTAAGTCATTATTTGATAATTTAGTATGGTTAAGCATGACTATGAATCATCATAACAACGTTTATAGGTCATAAAAGTCAAAAAGCATCATAGGTCCTCTTTAAGCAAATGTAAGTTATCTTACAAAAAAGGAATACAATGTTTTGGTCTAGATAGTTAATAGCCTAGCTGGACAAGAGTTCTTCTGCTTCGTTCCTCTCACTGCATTTAAATGCATTCACTATATTACAGAGAAATATGTCTCGTTAAAGAAAAAGAGCTCCAAGCCCAACCCAGAGGACCCTGCATAATATTTTATTTTAAATAAACATTTTTATGGAAAATCCATGTGTCTTTCTTCAATAGCTTCTAATTCATCCGACCCAGCGTCTCCAAAATATTTGTTCACACAAATAACCCCGGACCCCTCTAGGAGGGTCAGGATCTCTGCTGGCTACTAATTTCACCCAGCAGGACATTGGAGGCACTAGCGAAAAAACACTGGGTGGGTGAATGACATTTAACAATAGTCAATAATTTGGGCAAGTCTTTCTGCCTATCTCTCTCACTCCATAGCACACTCAGTCACTACTATCCATGCTTAAAGGAAGCAGGATTAAACCACTGGATAAAGATGTTCAAATGTATTTAAAAAAAGCTAAACAAAAACATACGTCGATAAAGATGTTAAAATGTTTAAAGAAATGTGTTTAAAAACGCACAAAGATGTTTAGAATGTTTCAAAAATATGTAAAATAATGATAAGATCTTTCAAAACACACAGGGATTTTGAAAAAAAATTAGGGGGGAGGCTCCGCTGAAATTTCTTCTCTGAGGGGGGGCTCACTCTCTCACACTTTGAAAACCCCTGTTATAAACAATGACTGAGATCTGAGTTCACTATTCTTCTATTATGTTTACTGTTAACCCTTACCAGGGAGTTTTTCCGCATGGAAATTCTTACCAATCAGAGCTCAATTTCCTCGCACATCACACATTTTGGACTGCTTATAAATGCGGCTGTGTGACCAAACTCGAGGCAAAATGTAGCATTGGAACAGACTGGATCTGGGATTGTTCTTTTAAATCAGAACCACAAGATGAGACAATATATTTTAATTCTGTCTGATGAAATACTAATCTATTGATCTATCAATCTGGCTGTAACACAATGATACACAATTCCACAAAATTAAACTATAATGTGATAAATGGTTTTATCTATGCAACCCAGTCCTACTGTAAACCTTCTGCTCACCACCCGGTGTCACACAGTAGTGAATCAAAAAAATGTCACAGCCATTTTGCAGTTCTTGGGGACACAGTGCGATGATCTACGACACATTCAGCTCATATGGCAGTGTGATATTAGAGGATGAATGCCAACAACAAATTACAAATCCATTCCTAAACTACAGCTATACCACAGCCTCTGACACAGAATGATAAACACAGAAAAAGGGGCCAATTCACTGCTTTTACACTTTTAAGTCCAATGTGATGTTTTCTGTGACTCTGTGGGAAACAAAATAACCCTGGTGATGTCATTGTGATGTCATCCAAAATATCACACAGATTAAGCTTTGAGACTATTAACATACATCAGAAAGCCTGCCCTTTAAAGTGGAGGTGTTTGAGTTTGAAAGGTATGGGAGTTCATGGCCTTCATGTACATCAAATACTGAATTACTGAAGTCCTATTAAAAGCATAGTATAAACACAAAATGACGCTGATGAACGACACACAGACAAAAAGGATCACTCTGGTTAACAGTAACAGTGAATCCTTCTGTGTGTTTTTGCCCTGATATGTAGGTTTCCCCTTATTTATTTCTCTCCCATCTCCCTCCCTCACTGTCTGTAGTGAAAATATAATTACAGTTTCTTCATTAAAGTGAGTAACTTCTTGTGTGGAGGACGCGACTACAGCTGTCCTCTGATTACTAAATGGAACACAGCAATGATCTATGGAGCCATTAGGGGAACGGGCTGGAACTAATTCCAATCCTGGAATGGACCCATGGACACACACACACACGCACGCACGCACACGAGAAACAACAGCAGCAGCATGTCGGCCATTTTCTGGCCTCACACAAATCTCTGACTGAAATCGAAACTGATCATTTATCACCACAAAATAAGGACCGTGGCCATGTCTTACTAGAAGTCCATCTGATTGAATGAATTATAATTGTTTAATGCCCTACATGCTTTCACCTCCTGGTGTTTGTGTGTGTGTGTGTGTGTGTGTGTGTGTGTGTGTGTGTGTGTGTGTGTGTGTGTGTCGGCTAGGACTGTACCGTATTTGTTTATTTTATTATGTATTACTTTTTGTTATATATTTTAGTTTTTTCTTGTTTTAATTACAAGGTTTTGCATCTACTTGTTCTTGTTTTCAGTTCGCAGATAGAAAACCTGAGTCGAAATGCAGAAAAAAAATTCAGTGTATTGTATTCACCCTGCTATCAGCAGAACGTATGGTTCCGTTTCTTAAACCTGCGTGCTTACCCGCTTATTGTTATTTAATTTTAAGGGGAAGGGGAAATGCCTGCACTGATTATCATGTGACAGGGTTTTTCCTGCATTCAAAAAAATTTGGCGCCCGCCAAAGGAATTTTAGCGCCCCCCAAAGGAAAATCCTCAGCGCCAAAGCGTGTTTTTTTTTTTTATAGATAAATAAATAAAAATCTACTTAAAACGGCTCCAAATGTGTTTCCATTTCCGCGCCATTCCAGTCATATTACTTGCAATCTCAGTTGTAAAAAAATAAATCAGGTCGGGGATAATCGTTATTAAACTATCATTGTTCCGCTCGCCGGGGCATGCAGGCTTATAAATGCAGCAAACCCTTTCAGCCGTGAGCTCCGCTCGGCCCCTCCCTCACCTGATAGTTTCGCTAACGGCTAGTCCAGAGAGTACGAGGGAGATGTTGCGCATTGCCGGGTGTTTTGAAAAACTTGTAGATGACGAGAATAAAGGTAAAACTAATTGTGTTGTCTGAAAACACTTCAGACTCACAACAGACTAAAATAATGTGCAAGATTTGTCACGCGCGGACTCGCGAGTAACATGACATACGCGACCGAGAGAGAGAGAGAGAGAAAGAAAAGTGATATACGACCTGATCTGCACCTTTAAACATCCCGACCAATTTGTTTATTCACTTTAAGTCGAGTCATAGTGGTCTATGACCAAGCAATCAATGAATAAAAACACAGGAAGTTTAAAGCTCCTTAACTCCTGCCACCACAACTGTCAACACTACAATGCAACTGCCTATCCAGCCAGCTCCTTGACATAAATAAATCATGCCCTTACATTCAATGCTAGCAAAAGACCCTATCAACACCATTTACAACTGGTTATTTTTATTTTGACATATTTTTATTAAATTATTAAAAATATGTTTCACTTATTTAGCCTATTTCTATTCTCCCTGTTTTCAGTTCAATTAGGCCTTTGTTTAAAGTCCAAAGTCATGGTGTTTTTAGAAAAAAACCTTAAAAGTAAAATAAATGCATAATGCATAATGTTCTTAAATCAATGATTAACTGTCTTTAATAATCGTGATAACACAATGTGATTACTCAAAATAATCATGATTATGATTTTTTCATAATTGAGCAGCCCTACCTTCTTCCATGGTTTAGATCAATTAGAAACAATTAAAGTATTAAACAGGTAGGCCTAGTCATTATTAGTATTTTGACTTCATATCTACAGGTTGTTTATTTCATAAGCGTCAGTGAGCTCCATGGTAACGCAGTGATTGACAGGCTGACTGAAATGCTCTTGAGCTGGACAGAAACTCCCCTCTCCCAACCCAACACCCCTCTTAAAATACACAAACCGTTTGCCTTTACTGTCGCGACCCCAAAAAGAGTCGGTCGCGTACTGACCCCCCAAAGGCCCATTCTGAGCCAGGAAAAACCCTGTGTGAAAGCATTAATTACAGAAAAGAGTGATGTTCTGTGTGAATTATAAAATGAACACAATCGTTTTAATTCAAATGAAACAACCGAGGCAGAAAACATAACCCAGCAGACTTTTTATTTTAAGCCCAACATACGCAGCTTGTTAACCTGATTGCACACACACGCCAGCAACAATATAAAGAAGAAAAAAAAACTGTGCCGCAAACAACTGTACGGGGACCTGCAGATCCTGCGGGCATCCCGAATTATGCAGAACACAAGGCTTTCAAAATGCTGCCTGCAGCCAGGCCATTTTTAGAGAAGACTTGATATGTAACGGTTTAAAGCCATGAATGCCAAACAGTAAAAGATGGCCCTATAAATTTGCCGTTTGCTGGCTATAGTAAAGATTAGGTAACGGTGCAGAACCTGCATTTGGTGCGATATTAGTGGTTCCCCAGGGCAGTTGCCTTCTTTTCTTTGTTGGTGAATCAATCTTGCCGGTGACTGAATAAATGAGATTCAAATCAGCTGATCCCTGACTGATGATTGAAACAAATATCTTGATCAAATGAAGTATCATTTAAAGCAGTTATTCCCAACCCCTGATGTGCAGACCTATAACAAGTAAATGAACAGGGTTTAAACCATTCCGCGAGTAACTTGATTACTGAAAATGATCAATTCAAAGCTTTATATAACTTCCATTCCATGCAAGACCTGAGTTTCACACATGATTATTGCTATTAGACACATGGCTTACACTGCACACACCTGACCTTTCAAAGTGGACTCTCATTGGCTATTATAGACTCCTGATGGTGAATTGATGTGTCAATCAAAATGTAAGCATGCAGCGACTATTTTCAAATAAAGACACCGTTGATGTCTACATGTGAATTGGAGTTATGACAGTTATACATACAGCAGACAGTGGGGATTTATTGAGGTAATAATGTGTTTTGGACATATAAATGGATCGGATCATGTGGACCTTTGCCGATTCTACACGCACATTTTTGTCGGGATGTAATCGATTGTTGGATTACTGTGATTTTTGTTTGCTTGTTGTTGGTCTGACAGAAGCATAGATTATTCTTGTTGCTGTGATTGTATCTTGAAATGGATCATTGCAATAATCGAATCACAAGAGTCTCAGCTTTCAAAAGATATGTCACATGAGCAGGGCCGCTGCTACGCTTTTGGGTGCCCTAAGCAGAAATTGTCAATGATGCCCCCCCCACCCCCCCCAAAAAAAAAACACACCCAGAAGCTCGCGTCCGCAGGGCGCGAGCAAAAGTTTTTTGCCCTTGCAAGATCTCTGCGACTGCTTTTTGGCACATTTGCCAGCATTTACTAACAGAAAGAACAGCTTAACTTGTGAAAAAACTGCCTTTGCAAAGGAATTGAGTGATAGGATCATAGACTGATTATGAGATAATGGGCCCCTGGGCTTACACTCTTAAAGGCCCCCCCACTTGTCCCTATCCAGTCAGGTACACTGAATTTTCTACACGGATACATACAATTAATGGCAAAAACATATTAAGGCAGTCAGTGTTTCCCACAGGATTTTGGGGTATTGTTGGAGGGACCCTGTACCTTGTTGGGGGGTGGGTGGATTTTTTTTTACCTTTTTAAAGTAAAATGCATCAACCTGGTGCACTTTGTGAGGAAATTTTAGAGACTAGAGAGATATCAAATCCTGAGATGCAGAAGGAACATTATTTTTCAGATTTTTCTTAAACAGGTAGCACTCTTTACTCTGCAACTGTAAAAACAGTAGATTGGTCTGCAGACCCATGTTCTATGATGGAGGGGCCCATTTCAACAGATAAAGGGTGGATATGAACAATTTAGAATTCACACATATAAAGTTTATTTGTGTATGTGTGAGGGGGCCTTCAACCCCCTTAGACAGAGCTACTAATGCTGTTGTTTTTAACTTGCTTTTGTATTTCTCCCCTACTAGTTGAGGGGCCCATGATGATTTCTATCTTGTTACATTTTAATGAGTATTTATATTTAGGCTATTCCTTTTTGGACCCTGTTATTGACATCAGTGACTGAGCTCTTTGACTATGCAACATGAAAAGTTACTATCAGTATCTCTGGCTAAGGGCCCCCCTGAGCCCTTGGGCCCCTGGGCCTGTGCCCGGTGTGCCTGTGCAGTAATCCACCCCTGGATAGGTTACACAATTAAGAAAAAACAACGATGGGCCTGTTCATAACTAATTTATATATTTTTTGTAATGTAATGATTATCATGAACTTTTAAAAAAAATACACTATTTTGGGGGGCCCCCGGACCATCTCTTTTTCCTTTTTAATTAAAAAAAAAAAAAATATATATATATATATATCATTTTTTTTTTTTTGGGGTGCACCCCCAGGAACTTGGTGCCCTACGCAGTCTGCGTACTCTGCGTATAGGGAGCGGCGGCCCTGCACATGAGTACCCACTTAAACATAGCAGTTGTGTACACAGCTAATTTGAGAATTAAACAGGCTGACAGCCCTTAGCTGATAGCTTCTTATCCGACTACTCGATTAAGTGATGGAATACTCAGTCCTACTACCGACCGAAGAACAGTACAATTCAGCAGAAAAATTTAATGATGAATTATAACGCTATTATGAGCTAGGTTTGCGGTAATAACCACAAACTTAGTATTTAGGGAAACAACAAAAAAACTGCTGATATTATGCACATGGAGGTGAAAAGGTTAAAACTTTTAACTTTTACTGTAGATAACATTGAACTTTGGGAGTTGAATACTAACATTTTTGTATACAATATGAAAGAAATGTTTGAATAAATATGCAATTTTGGCCATATGTAACTAATTATGCATACATTTGTACAGTATCTCTTTAAACATAAACTCTAGATGTAGAAATAGACAGGAAATGAACGATTCAACCGATTGGATGTGGTTTGCTGTGTTGGGAGTGTCTTACCTTCGATAGGTGATGTTTTCAGGCGTCGGCAGATGCCCTGCACGTCTCCGTACGAGTCCTGTATGTGGTTGACGGCCTCGGCGCTTCGCAGCTCCATCAGGTCTCTCAGTTGCTCCACGGTCACCCCAAAGTCCCCTTCATGGTTGCCCTCTGCAACCGAATTCCCCGGAGGGTGCTCAGCTGTGTTGTTGGCCATGTTTGTGCTCTTCACAGCAGCGTTGTTGAAGTTTTAGTTGTAGTTGTCTTTGTTCCTCTGAGATTGTTTGTTAAACTGATCCAAATGTCAGTCTGAGTGTGTCAGCTCACAGGTATTGTGGGTAGTGTAGTTCTCACAGGAGGCATGCGAAGGAGATGAATGCTGATGAACGCATGGTTGTTACCATGGAAAGAGGAGAGTAAACATGTTCTTCAGGCCTGTTGCTGTGGAAGAAACAAAAAGGGAAAAAACATTTTTTAGAAACCAGATGCAGACAGGAAACGGCCTGAAAGCACAATGTAATAATATTCTAACATCAGCGGACAGATCAGTTCAGACTCAACTTGATTTTTTACTAATTAATAGGACAAACACTAATTGGGCCAATTAGAGGAGAGTTTCTCATATCAGATTATTAACGTAGTCCTCTGAACCACCTAGGTCGTTATGATATAAAGTGATTATCTATTTGCGCCGCACCTCTGAGACACATAATTGGTTGGTAAATATATTCCTTCCCTGAACCATCTACTCTGAGTTTATGACTGGAATGTAGAAAGAACAGTTTACTAAAGAGTTTACATTAATATCTCATCTTTCAAAACATCAAACCAAAGTGCTTCATTGGAAAATAAATCAGTCCAACCTTTTCAATCAGTTTAATTCAAATTCATTATTATTTCATTTATTTTAGTGTTTCATATAACACTCATTAACACACAGATCGGAAGTGTAAAAAGAAGATGTACAGCTATTCAGCGAGCTAACCACACCTCCAATAAATGCTGACGACAGGAGTGAGCCTTTGAATTCATTACTGGAGGCATAGGAGAAATTGTATAAACAGTGTTGGCTAACAAATTCAGTTATTGTGATTGCAATTGAGAAAAAGATTAGATATCACGATAAAGATGAAATGTATTGTTAAAAAAATACATGTGTGTGTATGTGTTGGACATTACCACCCATCAAAAAATTTAAGTGCACATCAAACTGTTTAATGTTCAAGGTCAGAGGTTCTTGTTCCCCTTTAGATTCATAACGCAGCTTCTTAAAGCTGTTTAAGTGACGGCTTTTTGATCATTCGGGCATTAATGTTGCTTTCTCCCTGCAGACACGACGGGATGTCTGAGAAAAGAGCAATTGGTCTACAGAGGGAGAATGTTTAATGCCTCAAAGCAGAAATAGCGTTTCCCGTTTCATTGTAAAACATCCAAATCTGCCAAAAAGTCTTTCTTTCTTTACAAAGCTCTTAATGTTCAGTTCATTGGTTATAAGCAGAGAGCTTTATATCCTAAAATACCCATGAGCCAAAAACCCACCCAGTCAATTGTTCTGTCCAGACTATACCTTTGTCTTTTTGAATATTTTTATTTTTTATTTTCTAAATCACTGCATACACACACAGTACATATATTTATTTACTTTATAGTGTATACACACACACTGAATAATACAGTATATATACACACCATATGTTTTATGGGAATATGTATCTTTCAGATCAGTTTATGAAGTGCCTTTAGTTTGCATGTTCTACATTTTACTCGCACTGTAAAATGGTCTGGTCAGTGGTATTGGTCATGACTTGGTCTTGCTTTAGGTGGTCTCTACTCCAACACTAACTGAAATTCCATTCAGTATTAATTTAAGATATAACCATGTGTTACTATAGCAAACAACTCAAACTGTTTTATATTGGAAGAAACAATTTTTCATCAAAAACTATTTTAGAACATGTAAATGCTAATTTATTCAATCTCTGAGTAGCCCAGTTTATTCAGCGGGGGCACTGGATGAGACTTGGCCGAGGGCACCAAAACATCCGGGACGTCACTGTGAGCACCACAGGGTTCCGCTATTTTGGACCATAGGGAATATGGTGTCTGTGGGAGGGTCCCTCGGGAACTAAACCCCCGGAACTAAATGTGGAAGTAAAGTCAGGACTCATTAACTATTCATTAAATACACTTGATAAACAAGATATGAACCCGGAGACTAAATGTTGCATCTACGGAACAGGGAAAATCAGGTTCAGACAGCTTTTGGACTCCTTTTTGTTTTTCTTGTTAACGTTTAAATTTTGGGTGTGATGTTGGAAAAGTTGCTCAGCTCTTAAAAAAGGTGAGAAATAGCTATCAGGAGCTCAATGTCCAATTTTTTTTTACCTCTCCCCTAATCCACTACCGTCTTTTAGCATATTTTAAACTTCCTCATCATGAGGTTTCACAAAGTGTGCCCTGCCTTTGCAATTTGGAACAAAATCTGTGTCCCCAATAGTAAAATGCAGATTTTTGTGTCAGTGGTGAAGGCTATAGGGTTAGGTAAAGTTTCCAGGAAATAAATGTTAGTCTATGTAAATACCCCAAAAGTGACATTAGTACACGTTTCAGATCTTGAACAGACCAAACCATATTCCCTTTCTCTCTGTGTTCAGTCTGTCCATTAACCATTAGCTGGGTCATTATAACAACAACACTACAGAGAAATATAATGTGAAATGAGCTGCATTGAGCTCAGCGCACTCATGTTTGTTGTGCATTATTACACAAATAGTTTGTGATGTCATTGTGATGAAACGTGTTAAAGGCCTACTTCACCGGTTTGAATATGAAGGTGTATTGAATTCTGAGATCCTATGTAGTATAAATGTGCAAAAAAAATTAAAATCGGTTCATCCTAGCCTGAGAAAAGGCAGAAAGAGTGTTTTTTTTAACCCTATATTTCTCTTTCTCGTGACATCACAGAAAGAGAAATATAGGGTTAAAAAAAACGTACTTTGTAAATATTACTGTGATGTCACAGTAAAAGACATCACAGTAATATTTACAAATTAAGTTTTTTTTAACCCTATATTTCTCTTTCTGTGATGTCACGAGAAAGAGAAATATAGGGTTAAAAAAAACACTCTTTCTGCCTTTTCTCAGGCTAGGATGAACCGATTTCAATTTTTTTCGCACATTTATACTACATAGGATCTCAGAATTCAATACATCTTCATATTCAAACCGGTGAAGTAGGCCTTTAATTATAGATGATGATATTACTTAATTATACAGGCACTGATAAAGAGGAAATGTACGACTACTTCATTAAAACAGACCAAATAGGTACATCATTCAACATAGATTACTCGGATTAAAACAACAAATTTGGTTACTGTGTTCGTATCATGAATAAAATTAACGATAGTGCTTTGTAATTAAATAATCAAATATGAGGTTTGCATAAAACTGACGACAGCCGTTTTATCACAAGTCGTGAGGTATAATATTTTTTCTGGCTCCTCTTTACGCATTGATTTGTTCTTCTTTATTTTTTCAATCTTCCTTTGACTTTATAAACTCAGGCAGGTTTAATACAAACCATCACTATGCTGATTACATAATGAGGTGGTCAACACCACTATACTCTGAACAGCCTCACGTCTTTCCTCTGGTAATACAACACAAAAGTGGTAACATTTGTCAAGGAATGTACAGTATATGTGTTTATTTTTTCAGCAGTGGAAGAACCATGTGCAGTGATGGAACTACTGTACTTAAGTTTGAGGTACTTTTATTTTACTTGTTTCCATGCCATTTTATACTTTTACTATTTGTCTTGTCCAATGAAAACCACTTATCTCCATGGTAATGAATTTTTCTGATAAACTTAAAGGATTGCATTTTTCCGTGATTGGTTTAAATCCTCCGCATTCTGTAAGCTAAATAAACTAGTTAAACCCTCATTTGGATCAGCTGTAAAATAAATTGTCACAAGGCCAAAAACAGCATTTTTTCTGGAATCTTTAGAGATATATAGGACGGTAACACGTCCAAAACACAATGATCTCATAGACCATGATGCATTGCTGTAGATTAAACTACATTTCTCAGTCAAGCTTAGGGTTTAAGGGCAGACGGTGAAGCCCACTGATATGAGGCAAATGGCTATTTGTGATATTCGGATATATAAATAAAAACTAATGCATCAATATTAATCCATTAACATCAGATAGACAAGGAAAACACTGACAAGGAACATTTTACTGCAACTTGAGGACTTTTATATTTGTTTTTTTTAAATTACATTTAGCTGATTAAACTTTAATTATTTTATTTAAGTCAAATTTTTTTATACAGGAGGACCTATATTTTTTTTCAGTGGAGTATTCTCCATGTGGTGTTGATGTGTTTACTAAAGTAAAGATTTTGAATACTTCCTTCTGTCCGTGAGCTGGTTTTATTGTGAAACATTCTGATGAAAACACTGCCGTCAACAATTTCCATTAGTCATTACTGGATGTATGGCTGTTTTCAGAGGGCACAGTGCTCCTGTCCTCATTAGCAGTTTTACTTTGATTCTCCACGACAGATCGCCTTTATATCAGTCTAAGAGCAGTCAGTGCAGGACTTCTGGTTTGTGTTGTCTCTGACTGCGCTGACCGCGACTTGCTTTGCTAGTACAAGCTAGTCGACCTAAGTGCAGCTAGTTTATGGATGCTGAGAGAGAGAAAGCATGCATTTTTCATGAAATGACATGATTCTTGACGGTTCCGTTTAAACTCTGTCCGTGCTGCTTTTTAGCAGTAATGCAGAGATGGTGTAGAGATGGTTGAGCGATGTCAGGTTTGCTAAATAACTGCATTGCAGTCCATGGATTTTATGTTCTAATGTAGTGCCTTTTATTAAATTGTTATGATCCTGCAGAACAAACAATCTCTTACATCCCAGAAACAGATGGATTAGACCATACACTCAAAATGTCCTGCACGCTTAAATGAAAAGGTATGAACTTTAGACCTGATAAAACGTTAAAAATAAAACTGCATTGAAAGTGATCAACAGTTGACCGTGTTAAACTCTAAAACAACCAGACCTGTTTTAGTTGATGTTGTTTATACAGCAAAGCTTTAACATACATTGCACAGTTCAGTTTATTCGATCATTGCGTGTCCACTTTTTAAGTAGTATTATTTTAGGGACCTTTTATGACCATATATATATATATATATATATATATATATATATATATATATATATATATATATATATATATATATATATATATATATATATATATATATATATATATATATATAATGTAATTTATTGTCTGACTTTTAGCCACAATAAATGCAGCATTGAAATGTGATATGGCGATAATATGAGCTGTGGAAAGAGTAGAAGAAAATACATTTTATTATGAAAGAAACTACTAAGTCACTGATTTTGGGTGGACTTTCACAAAAATAACACAAAAACACACCTTTATTGCTTGTTAACACACCACCGCACCCACTGCAGCCCAAAGGTGAGCATTCCTATCTATAGACCTTAATGACACACCTGCTGACACTGCAAACACCTTTGCTTGCCATTGTCATGTGTCTCAGTGTTTGACAAACACACACACACACACACGCACACACACACACACACACACACACACCATTATATATCAATTCAGAGGAGAGAATACTAATGGCTGTGTGAACTGAGAACTGAGACCTATTGGGGGGGGGGGGGGACTAAAGTTGATTGTGATATTGTGTTACTTTCACACAGATTTTTGTGGGACTTTTTGGGGTCATTACTGATAGCTTCACTTTTCTAACAAGAAACCCATTGAAATGAAGCCTCAATGAGATTATGTATTGAGTTATAGGAGTTCGACAGGAAGTGATGTCAGGACTTGTCCGTCTCTATATATAGATAGAGCATCAATGTAGCTACAGGACAACCAGTGTGTGTGTGTGTGTGTGTGTGTGTGTGTGTGTGTGTGTGTGTGTGTGTGTGTGTGTGAGAGAGACAGTGTGTCTGTTCTTTGTTCATCTTATCTTTGTGTTATTGACTCCAGAAAAGATTATGCTGCAGCAGCCATGTTATTGCCAGCCACTTATACGTGTGTGTGTGTGTGTGTGTGTGTGTGTGTGTAGAAAAATTATGAAAAAGGCAGAGCAGATCAGCAGAATCAGCGGAGGGCAGCCTGTAATCCTGTATGACTGTAGAAGTATTTTTTTTCTTTCTATTTTATTTATTTATGATTTGATTAATGCATGGTGGAATTATTCAAGTAATCTAGACCTTTTATACACCAAAATCGTCAACCGTCCTGTTTCATGCTGTGTTTATATCACATTGATGGAAAGAGTCCTATTTTTACCACTTGAGTCATAGGATTTTTGTTCCATATTCTGATATAAATGTGTTTACTAAGCGCAAAAAACCCACTGTGGGGCAGAAGTTTGTGGAAAAGAGGAAGTGGAAGATATTTATTTCTATTGTATTGGTGTTTCAGTGTGGAACCATTGGAAAAAAAATTAACAAGAAAATGTACGCACTTCTTATCACATGTAAATAGTTTTCCAAAAATAATCCGCCTCAGTGAGGTCCTGAAGTATGTTTTGGCCGAGTGAACAGAGTACACATCAAGATTACATTGGGTAAAACTAAAATAAACCAAGATTCAGCGTGACTCATGGTGACCAACATCACATCTACCATGTTTGTATTATTAGGGAATCAGATGTACATTAATTAATTAACACAGCAGACTCAGAACAAGTTTTACATGCTAGAGCTTTCATTAAACATTTTAGAAAGGCAAGGAGACAAGTAACAGCTGTTTCTGTGGCTTTGATGGGTCAACATAGGGCTGGGCGATATGACCAAAATCTCCAATCCCAATATAGGCATTTGCATATCCTGATAACAATACATTTCACGATATAGCGTAATGTAAATTAAATAAAGAAATTGTTCATATAAATGAGTAGTATTATTCGTCGTAGTAAAAAAGTATTTACACATATTTGTTTCCGTCCCTCTGCTCTAATGCTGTGATCCGTCTTCCTCTGCTCTGTGCCTCTGCAGACACACCTGCTCTGCATACTAAACCGGCAGCCTGCACCACCTTCCTTCTCACACACACACTTCTGGCCACACCCTCCATACAAAGAGGAACTTGTTTCTTGTTGCACCCAGCAACAGATCACTCTCCCACACACACACAGAATCCCATGAAATAATGTCCTAGTGGCCTCACAGACATTTCTACATGCAGGGCACGTCAAACAGCCGACCCGAGCCTGTGTGTTTTGGTCTAGACGACGGAGTGTGTGTGTGTATGTGTGTGTGTGAGAGAGAGAGAGTGTCGCAGCATGCCAGACAGAGTATCAAGAGAGGGAGGGAGAAAGAGAGAGAGGCAAGGAATGCAGGAACCACACCCATATACAGTCATGTGACCAGAGTGGAAAAAGGAAATCCCCACACTGCAGAGAGAGGAGGCAGAGGTTTGGGATCATTGTGGAGCATCACATGACACACACACACACACACACGGTAAATGACTCATCAGTTTCCCATTTATCTCTTTATTGTTGTATCTGCCATCTTGGACAGTCAGAACCAATTTTTGCAATTTGTGATCGCAGTTTCCTAAGATATGTAAATTTGTGTAAATATGAATTTTGAGGGGGAGATTTGTCTAAAATTATGCACAAGAAACCATACAGCGAAGCTATGAGGGACAATCGCCAAGAGAAAAAAATATACATTAAATATAAATCTTTTGTCTCACATTTGCATTAGGGCCCGACCGATTTATCAGCCAGCCGATTATATCGGACGATTATCGCATATTTCGGATTTATCGGCATCGTCCGTTTTTGCCGATTTTTTTTTTTTTTTTACATAATACAGAAAAAATTTAAATAAGGTTTGAATTTCAGTCGGGTGTCATTATGCTTCCTTAAAGAGGTGAGTTTTGAGTTGACTTTTGAATGAGTTTATTATGGAATGAATTCAGTCTCAATATTAATGAATGCACAGAGAAGGATTCACACTTGTATTTTGTGATTTATATATAAATGACTCTCTTCTCACAAATACATTTCAATGCACACACAAATGAAAACCGTCATATATAAATATAAAATAAATCCATCTATAAGAAAAACGTTTCACAAACACATTTCCGATCCACACACAAATGTGTATTGTTTTAAATAAATGTTATATAAATCCATAAATATATTAATTTAAAAAAGATTTGCAATTTTCATCAAAAATGTGTTTGGATGTTATTACATTTATATACAAACTGTTACATTTGAATTTACAAAATGCTTTTAATTTGTGAACTTCCTTGCATTCATGTGTGAATTGGTCTGTATTTGTGTGTGGACTTTTGAGACTGCCCTGAGGTCGCTGGTTTCACAAATGTGTTTTTTTCAACCAGGAACTACCTATAGCCAATCGGATGTCTTCCTCGTTTTCAGCCAATCACATGAGCGCAGTCTCACAAGGGTCCGTTTACGCCCAGAGACAGAGGACGGTACGGTACGGCAGGACTGAATGAGCTCAACCTCAATGCATTATTTTTAAAACTGCCGTGGAGTTGTTTTGCTGCAGTGGACCACGTTTTTGGTGAATCATAAACGAGTCACCAAAAATTCCAGCATTTGCAGCGTCCATTTCTCCAAAGAAGAGTTTAGTAACTTTGGCTAGAAGGCTGCTGGCTTTGCAGAGCGGCTATGTCTAGCTGATGCCTGCTGGAGCTGCCTTTCTTTCCTTCAGACTTCACCGACCCCGTGCTGATTGCCGATCATGTAAGTCACTTATCAGCTTAGCTGTACATTACATTTTACTGTCTCATTAGCTTTAGTTATGCTACTACAGTGTATTTCACTTGTGTGTCTTGCTAACATTTAGCCCTAGGCCCAGTGTTTGAAGCTAACGTAGCTAACGTTGTTATCATAGTAGCCTACTACCAAATGTTTATTTTTAGCATGTCATGCTAGCTACCTTGATGACAATCACACAAAATATAACCACTGAATTAAGAATTATATTATACCCTAACAGAATATCTCTGTATTACAGCATTACAGTCAGCCTGTGCCAGAGTGAATGCCAGTGTGTTGAGGGCTAATGCGACATTGAGCCTGAACCTCTCATCTCAACCCGGGACCCTGGAAGACAGACGATGTGACCTACACCTGCAGTACCATGGAGAAGAAAAGGAACAGAGGTATGATGAAGAATCTACTCATGCTAATGTAGTTAAAGATATCCTAAACTGCATAGAACTCTCTGTATATTCTATTTGATTATTTCACTTAATAAGCTTATTGGGTGAACAAGCACACTGCATTTATTCTTCTCATAAGGACTGTTTTCTTCAGTGTCATCATTGTAAATATATTCAATTTCTTCTTAAAAGCAGAAACAAGGTTTTACTCAAAGACATCTTGAAGCTCAGCCCACTGTACCAGACCTCCAACTTGGAAGTCGTCAAGGTGTTGTCCAGGAGTGTCCTCTGGTTGTCTCATTTTCATACTTTGGATGCAGATCAGGTACTTATGAATATATATGCTAATCTTATAGTGTATGTATAATAAATGCCCAATAAACAATTAACAAACAACATATTGTACTTGCAGGTGTTCCCGTGGAGAGTGCCAGACGACGACAGTAACTATTAGAAATTGTATGTCGCAGTTTGTAACATTGGTGTGCAGTAAATAATAAATGTATTATACCTCTCAAATCTCTATCTATATTCTGTGATGGCTTACCTTGGCTGAAGGAGCATAAACTAAATTACTTTTACTATGAAAAACATTGTTGCTGTACCAGTGCATGTCCCTTTACAATAATACTTTCTCCAGGTCAGGAACGAGGTGCTTCTGGAGCATCCAAGGTGCAGGACGCTTCTTCAAGGCCTTGAACCAAATGTTTCTCAACCCTTATGCCTTAGAAGCTGCTCTACGTATATAGGGAACATTATGGAACCCTGCCTTTGAGAGGGAAAGCAGCTTACTAGATAACTCAATATCCATCATTCTTCAATAATACTGTATCTACTATTTGAAAATGCGTCATCATTTATTACACTTCAATTATATTATAATTAAAATAATTATTTTAAAATGCATAAATACACATGCACACAGTGTTGAATGAAAATATGTGAGGCTTTATTTAAAGAGTTTGAAGTCAGTAGGTCTTTGAGCAGGACACTTCTACAAAAACACTTTGTCCTTTCTCGTCCAGTTCTTGATAACTGCAACACAAAAGCACAGTGACAGAAAATAGGTAAAGGTTTGCTTATGGTTAACACACACAGACCTGGCTAACTGTTGTCAAATGATCTACAGTGGGTTGCAAAAGTATTCAGACCACTTGAACTTATTTTACAAGCCACACTTTTCATTTTTATTTATTTATTTAAATATAAAAAATTTAAAACTATGTATCATCACATCACAATTATAAGCAATGCTGTGTTGGTTTATTACATGAAATCCCAATAAAATAAATGTACGTGTGATTTATCCATGTGGAAAGGTATAAGGGGTATGAATACTTTTGTGAGATTGTGAAGATGCACTTCGAGATGTCTTTGAGTAAAACCTTTTTTCTGCTTTTAAGAAGAAATTGAATATATTTACAATGATGACACTGAAGAAAACAGTCCTTATGAGAAGAATAAATGCAGTGTGCTTGTTCACCCAATAAGCTTATTAAGTGAAATAATCAAATAGAATATACAGAGAGTTCTATGCAGTTTAGGATATCTTTAACTACATTAGCATGAGTAGATTCTTCATAATACCTCTGTTCCTTTTCTTCTCCATGGTACTGCAGGTGTAGGTCACATCGTCTGTCTTCCAGGGTCCCGGGTTGAGATGAGAGGTTCAGGCTCAATGTCGCATTAGCCCTCAACACACTGGCATTCACTCTGGCACAGGCTGACTGTAATGCTGTAATACAGAGATATTCTGTTAGGGTATAATATAATTCTTAATTCAGTGGTTATATTTTGTGTGATTGTCATCAAGGTAGCTAGCATGACATGCTAAAAATAAACATTTGGTAGTAGGCTACTATGATAACAACGTTAGCTACGTTAGCTTCAAACACTGGGCCTAGGGCTAAATGTTAGCAAGACACACAAGTGAAATACACTGTAGTAGCATAACTAAAGCTAATGAGACAGTAAAATGTAATGTACAGCTAAGCTGATAAGTGACTTACATGATCGGCAATCAGCACGGGGTCGGTGAAGTCTGAAGGAAAGAAAGGCAGCTCCAGCAGGCATCAGCTAGACATAGCCGCTCTGCAAAGCCAGCAGCCTTCTAGCCAAAGTTACTAAACTCTTCTTTGGAGAAATGGACGCTGCAAATGCTGGAATTTTTGGTGACTCGTTTATGATTCACCAAAAACGTGGTCCACTGCAGCAAAACAACTCCACGGCAGTTTTAAAAATAATGCATTGAGGTTGAGCTCATTCAGTCCTGCCGTACCGTACCGTCCTCTGTCTCTGGGCGTAAACGGACCCTTGTGAGACTGCGCTCATGTGATTGGCTGAAAACGAGGAAGACATCCGATTGGCTATAGGTAGTTCCTGGTTGAAAAAAACACATTTGTGAAACCAGCGACCTCAGGGCAGTCTCAAAAGTCCACACACAAATACAGACCAATTCACACATGAATGCAAGGAAGTTCACAAATTAAAAGCATTTTGTAAATTCAAATGTAACAGTTTGTATATAAATGTAATAACATCCAAACACATTTTTGATGAAAATTGCAAATCTTTTTTAAATTAATATATTTATGGATTTATATAACATTTATTTAAAACAATACACATTTGTGTGTGGATCGGAAATGTGTTTGTGAAACGTTTTTCTTATAGATGGATTTATTTTATATTTATATATGACGGTTTTCATTTGTGTGTGCATTGAAATGTATTTGTGAGAAGAGAGTCATTTATATATAAATCACAAAATACAAGTGTGAATCCTTCTCTGTGCATTCATTAATACTGAATTCGTTCCATAGTTTATTGAGTCTGCGATGCTGATGTTTGGGGGGAGGGAGTTGCAGAAGGTTGGGTGCAGTAAGATAAAATGCATAATGTCTGAATTTAGACATATTTGTTACACTTAATTTTTTTAGACAAAGCGCATTGCAATAAAGAAAAACTTCCTGCACATATTTTCAACAGTAAAAGGTATATATATATTTAAGGGTTCAAAAAAAGTAAATTTTTTCAATATATATTTTGGGGATTTTATTTTGTATTTTTTTTTTAATCGGCCGATTTAATTGTAATCGTAATTTTTCTCTGAAAATAAATCGGCATCGGCACTCCAAAATCAATATCGGTCGGGCCCTAATTTGCACAAGGTTTTTTATTCCAAAGAAGTGGAGTTAAAGGAGAAGTGATATTTTTTGTTAATATTCGTGTTAAATCAATCTATATTCATATAGCAATCACTTAAACAGTATGCAAAGTTCATAACACAGGTCTTCCAGTCATTCAGCTTTGCAGTAATTGGCAGTTTAATTTTTGAGTATCCCACTCGTTTTTATCCAATCAGGAGACACAGCGCTATAAAGAGGAAGGTCTCTGCTCCCGTGAACGATGACTCGCTGTTCTCCATCGCGGCACTATCTGACGAGGATGGCTGCACGTTCATGTGGTGGTGACATAAGGATGAAGGAGGGGATTGCTAACTGCAGTCACCGACAGGAAGTTAGCTATAAAAGGACGTAGCTTTAAGTAAACTGTTCTACCCTCTCAAGATTACAGGAAAGAGGTCAATGTTCAGGCTACAATGGCTTAAAGTCGCTATTTGAGTTCAGCTTCCATCCAATAGGGTTGGGCAGCAAAACGGTAATACCGTATCCCAGGGTATGTTAAAATATGAAACGGTATTATTATTTTATTACTTATTTACATCTATCTAGACGCGCGTCACGTGACAGCCTCTTCTGTAGGTTCTGAAGGTATAATGAAAAAGAAAAGATTGCAAATGTAAACGAGTTAGTCCCTGCAAAAATTTCAACTGCTGCTTCATAGCCTTTTTTTTTAAATCTCTCATAGCGTAAAGAACACACAATGTTATATGCATAGACAAATAGTTTGTTTATTTTTATGCATTCAGACTCAGACCAGTTGGACCTGTGTTTGATGATTTAAGAGGCTATGTGAAATACAAACTACAAGTTTTTGTGCATTCTAAATATGCATGTACGTACGGGAAGTCTTATATACAAATTAAGATATTTCATTTGTAAACAGTGTTACAAATATAAGACATGGTCCCTGCCATATCAAACATGACAATATGTTTGTGCAGCAGAGATGAGGCTCTGTAGTCCGTGGAAAAGCAAACCAGTTCCCGGAAGGTTCGCAAGTTGAACCAACTTTGAAACACTAACACCAGTCAAGAACTAGAACCAGGCTCGTCTCTGCTTGTGGTTGAAAGCCTGAATACTACTGGAGTCAGACTGACCGAACATTGTTGAGATGCTGTCAGTGTTTGTCAAGGTTCAACCGGGTTCTTCAATGATCCATGTTTCATCAGAGCTCTCACTGGAATTACTTGATACCGTCTTTGTTTTTTGTGACTGTGATGAAGGTGAGATCATACCCAGCTGTGTGAAAATAAAATGACTCCACCCAACATCTGCAAACGTATGCTAAGGTTGTAAATAAGTTCAGTATGACTGTTTTCAACAAAGAACAAATACGAGCAGATATAAAATATATATTTAAATGTATGAACGCAAGGTTATGATCTTAACAACCGATTTCAGACAGATGTGATCAGTGGTCGCAAAATTATGTGTGACATTAAGGCAGAGAAATAGAATCTGATTTGTTCAGCGAGTGGGTGTGTGTACAATTACATGGCTGTTTCAGTACAAAATATGGAAAAAAAACAATCTGTACTGTCTTTATTCCCCCTATCTTTACAGCAGATCCTGTAGTCTCTATTCTAGTTTCTATAGTCTATCTAACTCAAAACATCCACACAGCTTCCGTAGTAATTTGTCTCTACCTGCTTATAATAGTAGTAGCAGTATGACCTGAGAGGGTGGTAGTTAAGAAGAATTGGTATGAGCTCCCCCATAAATCATTAGAAAAGTGGTTTCTCCAAGTTTTGAATGCATTAAGAAGTTGAAATGCAATGTGAAACACTTTTTTCATCTTGCAAAGTCAAGTTTATACATTTTAGGGAAATCAAATCCAGTGTGTAAAGTTGAGTGGAGCTGAAAAGTTTTATTAATTGCAAGAACAAATTGGCAACAATTTCGATCAGCCATGTATTCCTTGAAGTCATTATCAGTCCTCTTAGCACCCGTGCCAACTGTTTCATTGGCGCAGCTTCTTAGCTAGGGATTTGTATCCATTGGTTGAGGATCTGATCTTGGTTTTCTTAGTCTTCTAGTAAAACTGAACATCTTTGGGTTTTTGGACAAAACAAGATGTCTGCATAGGTTAACTTGGGTTTGGGAATACATTTTACTATTTTCTGCCATTTTAAGACAACTGTATTCATTCATTATTAAACAAACGCCGGATTATTCAATGTTGAAAATGTTTGCCTGAGCATACAGATGTAAAAATGCTATGTGATAATATTCGCAAGAATGTACACAGTCAAGCTGTGTGATGCTGTATACGTGTGTTGACGGTGATTTCCTGACATCATATACAGTATGAAGTAAGTGAACAGGGTGAACGCAGAGAGACAAGAAAGTGGTCCGAGAGACACAGCTGATAGGGGACAGCAGCTCAGAGGAGGACTCCTTTATGAAAGAAGATGACACCAGGGAGAAGAAGGCTCTGAACCAAACAATGCAGCAACATCTGGAGAGCATCCAGAGATTAAATAATCCTGTTTACAGCCTGAAGCCTGAGCCTGTTCATCACTGCAGTTTCCTGATCCAGACTGAATCAGACCTGTTTCTAGGGAGGACACATCAGACAGTGCTCAGCTCCCATGTGTGAATGTCTACAAGGAGCACTCTGATAAAAGCCTCCATTGTTGCAGCAGATGAAGGAAAACTGGCTGCAAATATCACAACACAAAGCGGGGGCTCAACGATTTAGTGTGCTGTCCCTTTAATGTTTGTGCTTTTCAGGAAACAATATTGTACTCCAGGGCTTTTTCTACAGTTAGGGAGTAAGCTGTGCCAAGTTATGTTGTGAATGGACTAATCCTTGCTAATCAAATACTGCAGAATATGTCCATATTGATTATACCGGTTTCAGCTGAAGAATAGACCCAGACCTTATAAAAAGAGGACAAGGATTCAATAATGTTCGGTTACATTTTTTAGAAAGACATTTTTAGTTTATTGGGTTCAGGTGTTTTTATACACTCAACAAAAATATAAACGCAACACTTTTGTTTTTGCTCCCATTCTTAAAGATCTAAAATTCATTCCAGATACACAATTGTACCATTTCTCTCAAACATTGTTCACAAATCTGTCTAAATGTGTGATAGTGAGCACTTCTGCTTTGCTGAGATAATCCATCCCACCTCACAGGTGTGCCACATCAAGATGCTGATCTGACATCATGATTAGTGCACAGGTGTACCTTAGACTGTCCACAATAAAAGGCCACCCTGAAATGTGCAGTTTTGTCTCACAGCAAAATGCCACAGATGCCACAAGCATTGAGGGAGCGTGCAATTGGCATGCTGACAGCAGGAATGTCAACCAGATCTGTTGCTCGTGCATTGAATGTTCATTTCTCCACCATAAGCCGTCTCCAGCAACTTCGCACAGCCATTGAAGAGGAGTGGACCAACATTCCACAGGCCACAATTGACAATCTGATCAACTCTATGCGAAGAAGATGTGTTGCACTGCATGAGGCAAATGGTGGTCACACCAGATACTGACTGGTTCTGAGTCCCCACACCCCCAATAAAGCAAAACAAGGCACACCTGTGCACTAATCATGATGTCAGATCAGCATCTTGATGTGGCACACCTGTGAGGTGGGATGGATTATCTCAGCAAAGCAGAAGTGCTCACTATCACACATTTAGACAGATTTGTGAACAATTTTTGAGAGAAATGGTACAATTGTGTATCTGGAATGAATTTTAGATCTTTAAGTCCATCTCATGAAAAATGGGAGCAAAAACAAAAGTGTTGCGTTTATATTTTTGTTGAGTGTATAGCCACCTGTAATCATATGACCACAGTTTCTCACTCAATGGCAACTGAGCGAATGCCATCAATGTATGAAGGGCATGAGATGGGGCTGAAAGCTCTGAATGAATGAATGAATGAATGAATGAATGAATGAATGAATGAATAAATAAATAAATAAATAAATAAATAAATGCAGGGCTGTACAGTGCAACAGTTTTGATCGCATTTGCTACTGAAATTGATCACGTGCGATGATGAATACAATTCCACTCGCACGAGTGCGATAGCTTGCTAATGAACAGATGCTGTCCGTCTGAGACACAGAGGAGTGCTGCACAACACTGCTTAGAGGGCTCTACATTAACACTCTCCAAATTCGGGTAAATGTAGTCTTAGGCAAGTAAGTTATTGAGTCCACCCTCCACTTTGGCTGGTGAAAGATGTGTGCTCGGGACCTGTGCTTGTGCGGCGATTAATACACTTCACCAACGGTAATAACCGGAAGGACTCGGAGATGGCACGCAGTTAAGTTAGCGCGCGTGCAAACAGAACATTTCCTGTGCGCCTTCACATTAAAAGCCTGTTACTAGCCAAACGTGAGTTGACTTTTATTTTGAAGCCGGTAAGAACAAGAAGTTAACGCTTCACAGCCCTGCAGTGCGCTAGCTTGAAAATCACCTGCTTCAGCTGCAGAGAGCAGTCAACAGTAGTCTTTTTAAACAAAGTTTGAAATAACTGATAAGCCACTGAAGAACTACTCCCAACACATTCACAACAACCTATTTAACTTATTCCAAATTTTACCAATATGTATACTTATTTATTTAATAGGCTATGTTTGATGTTTTAAAGTTTGGTTTTAATTAACAGAAGGACATTTACCAAAAAAAAATATTATTATGAATATAATAATGATATGTATATACAGAAAATATATAGATATACATTTTATGGGGAGAAATAATTCTGAATCAGCAAAAAATTACAAATGGCAGGTAAGATTTTTCTGTCTAAATTGCAATCAGTGCACCCCTATTAATTTTTCTACAATTATTACTGCACACACTAGGATATGATATTAATTGAGAATTTCAAATGAGACCAAGATGACAGGCTCAAAGGTAATTAGAGCTAAATGCATGGGTTAAGGTTATGCAAGTTTTCGATCATACTTTGTGTGCAACTGAATTTATTTTTGTGCTACTGATTTTTTGCTACCACCTAAAAAAATAAGCATACAGCCCTGAAATGGGACATAATGATAAGAATATTTTTTTCAAACAGCAATTTTCAAGGTCAAGAATGAATTTTCCCTCAAAACTAGTACGTTATATTTAAACAACATTTAGATTAATTATTTGGTATGTTAAAAAAAGGAAAAGTAGATATAGATCAAGGTACATCTCGGTCTGAATCGTTTTAACAGGGATTCAGAGGTAATTGACTGTGGAAGAATAACCGAGCCAAGCAGAGCTTTGTAGGTGGAGAAAGGGTTGAAGATGTTTGCTCTTAAACCAACGTAATTCTGTGGTTGACATTACAAACATTTACTGTGAGCCAAGAAGCCACTACGGCAACCGTGTGTCGAATGTAAATGGCATTGATAGTCAGTCTGATCGACATCGTACAAAACAATGTAAAAATGTCACTATAGAAATGCCAAACACTAGTTTGATTGATGAGCAGCAGAGTCAACAAGTCTCAGGTGTTTTCTGGACTGTCCTCAACAAGAGGACCTGTTTACTGTAAACGTAGCTCAACTTTGCAGCAACAAACACTAAAACTGTGATACCTGGGAACATTAGGTCTAATCATTGTAACCCATGGAACACCTTTAAAAAGGTGAGGAAATTTGAATGTTAGAGCTGGTCAAATGATGAGTGTGCTGGACTTGAGATGACAGTTACACTGATAAACTGTGTATGAAATCTGCATGTTCATGTAAAGAGTAAATACTGCTGCAAATGACAACATGCAGAGTCTAAATGTCACTGGTCCTCTTTTCACCAGCCCTTATTTGATAAACCGCGCCCAGTCTTGAACGAGCCTATGAAATTAGAGGCTTTATCAAATTCTAATATAACGCCTACAAATTCTGTTTTACTCAGATAAACATTACAGAACGCAAGCTGCCACCAGTGTGACTTTAATATTGCAGAATAGAAATTGAATGTTTAACTAGTGTGCTTCCAACTGTGTGTCTGTCTCTTTCCTGTGTCAACATGACAATGCCCCCATGCACAAAGCCAGGTCCATAAATAAATGTTTTTCCCAGTTTGGTGTGGAAGAACTTGACTGCTGCTGAACCAACACGTTAGGGATTAACTGGTTCTCTGATAAGAGCCAGACCTTATCAGCCAACATAAGATGCAGACCTCAATAACGCTCTTGTGGCTGAACACCCAGTGAGATTCCAATATATGGCAGAGAGACTTCCCAGAAGAAGGGAGGCTTTCTCACATCCTCATATATGGCTGCAATGTTCACAACATAGTTTTGGTCACAAAGTATGCAATTTAGACAATTTACTAAAAAATATATTTTAATATTTAAAGAAAAAGAAGTTGAGGTTCTGCAGGTTGATCTGTCATTCTCTCTGTTCTTTAAGTCAAACTATTTAAAATAAATGTATTCATGTTCCTTCCAATCTTCTGACCTGTGTTAAAAAAAAAGTTACGATATAGGGGAGAACGGGGTAATCTGAGCCACTTTTTACATTTGCTCCCCTCTAAGCGAGCTAAAATGATTTATCACTCAAATTTACACATTTCCCATTAATTCAGGATTTTGAAATGGGCATTAGCAGAATTTTTTCAAGACAAAGGGCAGTGAAAATATGATTGTTTAAAAAAAAGTTGTCATGTGGCTCACTTTACCCCAGCTGTGGGGTAAACTGATCCACTTACTTTTTCCACTCTGAAACTACCATAACAACACATATTGTAACAGTAAGAATCCTGAAAGCTAACCACACATTCCAGAACTAATGTTGGACTAGTAAAAGAATGATGGGGTTTGGTCAATTAAGCAAAGCAAATTTTCTAAACACTTGAAAGTAACTCTGAACAAAATCAAATACAACATATTATAATTCAAAGGGTTTTAATAAAATTCAAATGAAAGATATAACCAGTTAGATTAGAACACAGTATGGGGGTCAGAACATAGGACCCTTAGAGCCAGCTAGTGTCTGGGGGTCAAAGCATAGGAAAATCAGAACCAGCGAGAACAGCCTGGGACTCAGGAGAAGACCCAACTGGATTATAACATCAGCCTGTCATACTCTACAACTAGGCCTACTCTACATTCCAGCCCTGAAGGTTACAGGGAAAGATGAGAAGGTGCTCTTTCCGTGTGGTTGCCCTAGGTCGTCTTTCTGGTGTATTTCCTTGGCATGATGGCTTTTCTACAATGTGTATGACATTAAAATAAAACATATATGTCATGTAATATTACATTAAAATATGTTTAAGACTAAACTTAACTTGTGCCTCATGGTGGGGGAAAGTGAGACAGTGGCTCACTTTCCCCCACAGCATTTGGCTCACTTTCCCCCACCACCACAATTTGAGAAAAACTACCTCCCTTAGCATTTCAGGCTAATCTTCAGTTATCAGCATCACATGGTTTCATATGTTGGTAGTTCATCAACACGTATGATAGAAGTTTTTCTACGTGAATACATTTGCTTTGGCACAACAGCTGATTAAGTTGACAGCAAGAAAATTTACTTTTACATGCAAAATACCTATTTTGGTGAAAAAAACATGCTTACCACAGCACCATGAGGTCCTCTCTTTCAGGGCCATGGGGAAATGAGAGAGGCTTGAAAACATATATCTCACAAGACCAAAAATGTTTTCCCTTGCCTAGATACAGGGGGTGGGTCACTTTACCCGATGCCTAAGATTCCCCCGTTCTCCCCTATTGCTGTATAATTGTTTTAAGCACAGCCTCATTAACAACTTGTTAATGAGGCTGTGCTGTTGTAAGGGGGTTGTTAATAACAACCCCCTTACCATGTTTTATTTTTAACCAGGACAGGAGTAATCCGGTCTCATTGTTCTCATCAAAGTGCCATCACTAGTTCACTGAGTAACAAAGAAATGTTACTATTGCCAATTGTGTTTAACAAAGTCAGCAGACAGATGTACATCCATTTCAGGAACAACCTCCTGCTGATACGCGACATCGTCTGTTGCATTATGCACCAAGGATTTTGATTTTGGCTATGGTGTGCTACACCTCCTTTAAGTTTGGTAGCTTAACTATTCAACACAAGTCAGGTACATTTCAATAAATAAAAAGGGCAGAAAAACAACACTTCATGGCATCTGGCGCATTCTTGTCTAAATGTAGACTGTGTCCTTGTCTGTCCTTGTGTACAGTCCCGATTCAGACTGTTGCTTTTATGAAAATCAGCCTGAAATTAATTTGAATCATAATCGCTGAGGAAAACAAATTAAAAAAAACTGTTTCTCATCTCAAAAACATCCTAAAGTAGATTTAACAAAAATGTGTGAGTTCTGCATGGAATGTGTTTCTAACATTAGATAACAGCGTCTGTCTGCAGCTTGTTGATAAGCAGGGCACACGGTGTGGGACACAGCAACATTTTCCCTGTGAGGTAAATGAAAAAGAAGCTAAAAATATGACAGCATTGGGCTGCAAACATCCTGGCAGGATAACACAAAGACAACACATCCTACTAGTCAAACATCGGGCCCCGCCCCGGCCCTTCCAGATGACATCGGGGAGCTCATCTCTCAACAGATTTGAGAGATGTCAGGTTCAGCATGTGTCATTGGGAGGGCTTGAGAAGTGCAGGAAAAACTTCAAGTGTCAACCTCAAATGTTGCTTTGTTTAAACCAAAGTCACCCACCTGTCACCACATTTAACCTCTAAAGTTTAACCTCTAAAGTTCCTGTGTTTCTGATACTTATCAAGAGGGAAATAGCCCACTGTTAGGTCGCCAATTAGTTGCCTTCCTTCCTCTTCCTCTCTTCCTTTGCTTTGGAATTATGTTCCATAACATGCCATCGCTGTCACTTTCAGTTCCTCCCTTATAATGAAAGGAATTTACTTCTCAGCCTACTGTATGTCCAAATGGAAATGCAGCATTGCTGAGTCTAAAGAGATTCCCGACGACTTTCATGATTCATGAAACTTAAGACCAGTTGTCGGTCGTGATTAAAAACTGTTACACCCATATTAAAGCAGAGGTAGGACATCTGACTGGGAATAAAGTGCTTCTCCAGCAAGAATAAAATAAGATGTTTGAATGGGGGCGCTTGTGGCGTATGTGTGGATAAAAGGCCAAATTACACAGAAAAATATACGGTTACAAAAATACCTGTATTGGACATAGCCCAAGTCTAATATGTGATAAAGTGTCATCTCCAAGAAGACGTAAATCAGACAAATCTTCTGCAGTCAATTCACTGTTGACTTTTCAACAATGATCACTTTGAGCTTTGTGGTGCCACTGTGGACACAAATATCTACAGTAGACAGGGTATTAAAACCAATAAATCAACCAGTAAAAAAAGTAGTTTTCTTCCTGGTAACTCCTCATTAAGCCAACTGTTTTTTCTCTCCAGTAGATTTCTGGTGTTACTTGGAGGGTGGAGTTTCAGCCGATTGAATGGATAAGCACTTAAGTGGAGCACACACTGCAGACATCTGATGGGAATTGATGAGAAGACAATATTTTGTGAAACTAGCCCTACAGTCCTTATGAAAGCCTTCAACTTCATCTCTTCAGTCCACTCCAACTGTCTCCTAATGATACCTAGGACAGGTGTTGTTTACCAGCAGTCAGACAGCGGCAGTTTGTTTTCTGTTGCACTGAACTGAATAATGATGGTACTAGCTGCAGGGCAACACAGGATCCAACATCAATAAACACAGTGTCAGAGGAAAAGGTGAACTGGAAATATACAGCACACAAGCTTTGGGAAATATAGCCAATGCAACATTTTGCCTCTGAATCACAGGAATAAATAAATGACATCCTGAGTACACGACTCGTTGTGATGACCATTATTCATCTGTCCAGTGAAATTACCCAGGACTGTTTCAGGAGAGTCCTGGTTGAGGGTGTAAAATCCACAGGACGAACTGATCGACTGCTACAGCTTCCCACTGCTGCAGACTCAAAGGCCTTATAGTCCACGAGACAAACTGGGAGATTAATAAAGTAAAAACACATCTGTAACCATCAGAAATCAGACTCCTTGCCTCTATCAGCATTACTTGCTTATGATTAGTGGAAAAGAACAAGGGAAACTACAACAAACATCATTTTATATTTTAACCGTACGACACCCATTTTGGCAGAAACATGCGTTCCCTTACACCAGTGCTTCTCAAATGGTGGGGCGCGCCCCCCTGGTGGGGCGCCGTGAGTTGTAAGGGGGGGGGGGGGGGGGGGGGGGCACGGGCTGCCTTGATTTCCAACTGACCCAACTTTAAGTGCTACCAAGCGCGATGTGTGCTTGTGTATGGTCATATCCGCGCGAAAGGCCGCGATTTGCAGTAAATAAATGTCCACGTGTCTCCAAGTGTCTCTGTAGGCTATTTAAAAAGAAATCAAGCAAGTAGACTAATAATAACATTAATTAATTATTGGTTATCTCATCACAGAAGGCTTATTGGCCTATAATAATAAAAAAACACCACCTTAACTATGTTTACAGTTTAAAAATGTTTTGAATGAAATGCAAACAAATTGAGCTAATAAACTGAACTTTGAATTTTTTTGCTGCAGAAGTTATCTCAGCTAATTTTTGTTAACTAATTTGATAATAAGGTGATTGTATGCAGAATGCTCGTGCCAGAAACTCATACAGTGGTTTTGTACATATAAATAAATAAATATTAGCAGGTTCTCTCAATAGTATTTCAATTTAGGGGGGGCGCGAAAAAATTTCTGTCCCCTAGGGGGGGCATGACAGAAAATAATTGAGAACCACTGCCTTACACTCAAAGAAACACACATGCATGCGCACGCACACACACGAACACACACTCTTTGACATGACTTCCAACACAGAATGAATTTGCAATATTGTCTGGAATTAAAAAGCCAAACTATTGTTTTCCTGTTCTGTAGTTTCTCCACATTTTAATTGGAATCCCTTTTTAGGCTGCACAATTTTGTTCTCATCTGCAAAATGACTTAAGGACACTTGAGCAAGAATCACTCAAATATGTGCAACACCCAAAGTTGGACTCAAACTTGGGATAGTGTGGTTAACTATCTGTGCCAAACCCCTAGGGCATCATAAAGCATTCTGCGTATGCCCTGTTTGTAAACCTTTGTTCTGGATGGTCCTGCTGCTGCCTTTTAAAAAAAGGCATACTGTAGGGGAGAACGGTAGCCTGGCGCTACCAGACCATTGTACTTCATTTCATTTGTACAGAAGGGCTGGAAGTGCTGTAATTGGCAAACGTCAACTCACTTGGAGGCGGGTGTCTGTTGAAGTTTAAAACTATTGGATCTGCTCAGTGCCACTCTGGATTAGCCAACCAATCGCATAACGTTTGGTCGTGAGCCGGCTTCTGACGGTGCGTTCAGGGAACTCGGAAATTTCCGACTTCACTACATATTGTAGTCTATGGATCTACCGGTACCTGGCAACGGTAACTTGTTAGAGCCTAACGTTTAGTTATTTGGATGAGAAAGGTTGTAGGCGTCCATACTTTCCCGAGCAGATGCACTGGAACACAGACAGGTCGGAACTCGGAACTACCAAGTCGGAAATTTCCGAGTTCCGAGCGTAAGGGAACGCAGCATTCAACTGAAACTGGAGCGCGACTTCGACCTGTCGTTCTCAGCCACTTCCTCTGTTCGCTGATTGGATACTCAGAAGTCTGTTCGGAAAAATCTCACTAATACGCCCCACCACCAGACTGACTACTGAAGGGAAAATGAAATTTGGGCGGAAGTAGGTAGGCGGGCGGAGCCAGGCTAGGAGAACGGGGTAAGTAGGCACACTTTTTACTCTAGTGAGAATTGCTTATCACCTAAACATCTTTCAATAGTCATTCCTACATTAAATTTAAGCTTAAAGAGGACCTATGATGCTTTTTGACTTTTATGACCTATAAACGTTGTTATGATGATTCATAGTCATGCTTAACCATACTAAATTATCAAATAATGACTTACATGCATTTCGACGTATTCCCTGCTGACCGTCTGGGGTGTCTGTGCAGAGCACTAAACACTATTCTAGCCAGTCGAGAAGTCACGTCTTCAAAGCGGTCTACCCTTTCATAATTTGTGACGTCGCAAAAAAATGTGTGAAGTCACCACGCGGATGTTTCCATGTATGGTAATGCTGTCACTTCCCTGTTCGCGTCTGCCTCGCGCCCTTATAGGTCCATGCTCGCGCTTCCCGCCACTGAAAGTGTTCCGGAAGGAAGGTAACCAATCACAACGGAGTGGGGTTTGCAGGAGGGGGGGGGGAGGGGAGCGGAGATTGCCGAAGCACAGGCGGAGGGAGCGGAGATGGCCGATGCACACACACTCAAGTGTTGACAGGATGTGCTGGATCGCCAAAATAAGAGAAAGAGCTTCCCGAAAATCTACATAGTTTTTTGTGATGTGATTCGTGTCAGGTTGCTCTATAGCAGTGTAAAACAAGAAATTAAGACCAGAAAAGTAGTATAATAGGTCCTCTTTAAGGTGTTAGCTTGAAATGTGTACCCCTCACTTTTTCTATCTTATTGTAATAAAGAAGAAATTAATCATCAAAGACACCCTTACACATTGTGACAACCAACCCCATCAAGGGGTCGGTTGTCAAACACTATGGGGTTGTTTGTCACAATGTTATCTTAATGGGAATAATCTTAAAAAGAAGGCAAGAAAGTAGAACTAAATTTGAAAGTTTAATTGCATTGTCAAGTTGACAAATAGGCCTACATAACTTACTGTAGCCTTGGCAGCTGGTCTAGTTTGGGATGCACTGGGTTGTTTTAATTTTGTTGCCCTTTTTTCTTTTGCATGCTAGCTGCCTTTTCCTGCTCTATTCTTTCCTTCTCTGGGGTGTCAGTGAGGATACAGCTTGACAATATATTTCGTTATAGGGTTCCTTTTCTCGCTGCAGCCTTGAGATAACATGTGACAACCAACCCCCCAAAAAATGTGACGACCAACCCCAACTTGAATTTCTTGCTAGCATCAAGGCCAACAACCATCTGACAACTAATTAGCTTGCTAACCACAATCTAAACTATAGTTTACCCTTCCCACTTTGTATGGGTAACAAGTGTTTTGTTATAAACCCATTGTGTAAAAGCCTAGAAGAAAAATACTGAGGAGCTAAATATTTTCAATTTGACATGAAAAACACAAACAGTCGTCTCACCTCAAATTCAGCAGTCTAACTCCAAGGAAGACTATGTAGGTGACCTCTGATCCCAATTCTGGATATTTACATACCAAAATTTCACAGACAGCGCCTTCTGGTTCCGAGATATAACGATTGTGACAACCAACCTGTGTGACAAATTACCCCGTTCTCCCCTATAATCTAGCACTCAAAATCAGCTAATATATCTATAGGGTTTGACGTTTTGGGGAACGGGCCGGGACGGGCGCGATTAGTAAGCATAAACAAACGTTGAGCCATTGCTTGAGATTACCTTTAATGGTGTACAATTTTCCCAATTCTTAAAATACTGTAGAAAAACAACGGAGAAACTCGTAGCACGTTTCTAAAAAGTTCATATTAAGAAAAAGAGGACTACAGTACGAGTAAAACCGAGAAATCTGACTATTAGTCGACTTACACTTCTGGATTACACGCACTCTGTTGTGCACAAGATTTGTTACGGCATTTCCTCTCCTATTTTGCAGTCAACTCCCCAACAACAGTTCATTTTGCAGTGACACAGAACATTACTCGGATGACTGTTAGTGGAGCATCTTGTGACTGAGAGCAGAGTGGAAAAAAGAAGCAGCTGCACAGTCTGTTGTTTGTTGGGCTGGAAACTAGTTGGACAATGTGACACTAAACATTCCTGGGTTTTATGAAAAATATCAGATCAGACAGAGAGAGAGAGCCGAGTCTTAAACACATGCTGCCATTCATACTGATGGGTGGGAGGGGCGTATCTAGGAGTCCAATCAGAGAGCAGCTGAGTGTTACAGGGATGCATTCATGTGCAGGAATGTGATGTTTGAAGTGACAGGAAACAAGTGTTCTGTTTCGTTGTTCAGTATGAGGCACAACAGAGTCCAGAGACCTGCAGTTACACACTTAAAGTGTTGGTGGCGGTAAAGAACATTTATTAAAAATCTGATATAAAGTAGGGATGCACCGAAATGAAAATTATTGGCCGAAACCGAAACCGAATAAAATGAAACAGTTGGCCGAATGGCCGAAACCGAATACCGAAAGAGGCTTTTGCAGTTTTGTTTATTTATTTTGCCACTTCTTTCAACATTGCATACATGAACTCCCAAATGTTCTCCTCAAACATAGCCTACAACTAAAAATCAACCCTAAATAAATAAAGAAACAGTAAAACCTTAAAATCTAAGAGTAAAATTAACATTTTACTAGGAATGTGATTGTGAACCACTCATTGATTTGTACCTTGACTTATATGAGGAAGAAACTACAAAAAGATCGACTTATTGCCATTTTTTTCTTTTATTTTTTTTGCAATGCAGTGCAGGTTGAGTTGCTCTAAAAAGCTGCACCACAGCTCCCACCGTAATGATCAGACTTCAGAATTTGCGTCAAAGCCTAATGATCATAACAATGAGAGGCTTTAAACGATGTCCATGCTTAGGAGGCGATTGTAACTTTTTCGGCTGTAGACTGAAACTAACGGGGGGAGGCGGCTCACTGGACATATATTTAGTTACGCTGTCAGTTTGCCGAGATGGACATATAAAGAAATGTATTCAGGCTCGAGCAATGCAATCAGATCGCAGTGCCCCCCCCCCCCCCCCCTCTCTCCCACAGCGCTAACGGACAATATGATTATCATTTTCGCCGTCAAACCAGATTTTTTTTGCGCTGCGGCTCTCACCGGCAAGGTGTCACTGTGAATGACACCGTTACCAACCGTTAGTTTCACTGGGTGAATCGCTGCTTCGCTCGCGCAAGGCTTTTGTGTTTAATGTGATAAAACATCAGTCTTGGACGAGCGTTTTATCTTAATGCTGCAGCATTGCAATGCACCGTGTTTCATCCAGTTTGAAAACATATGCTCCCACACTGGACTCTGACATTTTCATGCACGCAGCCTACAGACTGCTCCTGCTGCGCGCTCCCGACCAGACGTGGACTCGCATAGGCCTACACGGTTACGTCTCTCTTTACTTCCATTTCCTGGTTTGCAAGCGCGCAGCTCTTTTAAAAAAATATTTCCTTATTGTCATTTAGTTTGTCAGTATTCGGTAATTTTGTTCGGCCTTTTAACTGTTTCGGGCCGAAACCGAAAATGACTTATTTTGTCATTTTCGGTGGCCTAATGTTCGGTGCATCCCTAATATAAAGGTAAATTGAATTAAGATGCAGTGGGGTTATGTGTAATAAGACCAACAAATACAGAAAAAGCAAATAAAAAAGTCTTCATATAGTTTATACGAATATTAGATTGTAAAGAATACCTTTAAACACACAATTAATTAAGCGAATGCAGGAGAACGGCGCAGGGAACAAAGGCTGACGTTAATCTTACTTAAGGTTAGAGCAAATCGTAGCAGGTGGGATTTGGTCTGGCAGAGAAAAGACGGATATATGCACAGGTAATGTTGTTTATTTTGGTCAAGAGGTGAAGATTAGAGCAAAGCATGTTATTATGCATTGAGAAGCCTGTTCAGAGTTGACACACAGAGGACAGTGAGTGAGTGCAGCATCAGCTCTGTCTGCACTGACCACCAATTATCACAGCAGATCATTGCAGTTTCTCAGGTCTGCACCAATAATCCTACAGCTAGCATTCAACAAAAACATGATGTATTATTACATCATAAATCTTCTGTACAATATGATAGATCAAGTGTGCACAAGCCCAAAAAGCATGTGGGAGTACATCAATCTCCAATTAAAGTGAAGTAGCGGCCCTGTTGCTAGAGCTTAACATTAACGTACACCCATCTCAATCAGTATAACAAAGTTTTTAGATTTTCTACATTCTGTCAGAAAAAAAAATCAGGTTTGGTGGAAAACTAAGCTTCAGTTCTTCAACTGCAGCTTTTAGTATCACAGAAATACATCTCCAAAAGCCAAAGATACTTTCATCCGTAGCAACTTGGGGATCCAACTGACCACCAACCTTGCAATCCATTGAGAACTTGTTGTACTACACCATTTTCAGACATATAGCATCAAGTTTCCCCCAGGATGTTGAAAGCAGAACACAAAATATATGACACATTCAAAAGTCACGTGAAAGCTGTTTGTGTAAATGTGTTGTATGGACACACAAACCCCCCCCCCCCCCCCTCCCCCTCCCCGGATAGTTATTTTTCCTCTGGTGAACTTTGAAATCAAGACCCACTTCAGTTTAATTGAGCACATGATCTCACAGAGCTGAGGCCAAAGGATTTCTGACGGTACAGAGAATCAAACCGTTAAGAAAACACACTCAAGGGTCGTAATAACAAACCCTGAGATCTGATTCTGATTCCTCGAGTCAGGTGTCTACAAGTTATAGTGACAATCGGAGTTCAAGAAAGCTCAAGTGGAACAGCTGAGAGTAAAGTTTGCCTTTTTTTGCAAAGGTTTTTCCTTAACACCACAGAAGCGAGCAGGCCCCTGTCCCTTTTTGATATTTTACAACATTTAATTTTGTCGCAAATTGGAGTGTTGTGGCTGTGACGTGTGTTTGTGTGTGTGTGTGTGCGTGTGTGTGTGTGTGTGTGCACGTGAGTGAGTGAGTGAGTGTGTGCAGACTGTGATGAATGGCTGCGTGCCGATTGTGTTCAGAGTCACCATGGCCAAACAAAGCCACGCCCAGCTCTGTAACACAAACACTACATTCCACAGGAACACTCCTCGCTCACAGACCAGAGACGACCGAGGAATGAAGTCTGAGTCAGACCTGGTTGTATGTGCGTGCCTGTTGCAGGGTTCCCTGTTGGCAGAGCTCTCGGTCGGCTCCACATCACACTGACAGGAGGACAGAAAATAAACCACAGCGGGGACTGTGCAGCGTCTGCAGTCTGATACAGGAACCTAGACTGTCAGCAGGGTTTCCCCACAAAACTGTTAAGAAACCCAGACTGATGCGCCTCATCGCATGACAAGTTTTGGTGTGCTATTAAAAACAATGTGTTAAAAATAGGCAGTAATCAGGATGGGTATCTCCCCCACTCTTACGATAAGACACACAATGCAATAAAAACAATAATTACATTTGTAATAATCGGATGCACTGCAATTGAAAGTAAATTAAATAATTTTCTGTATTATTGTTATATATTATAAGATCAGATCCAAAGATCTTTGCTTTTCTCTTGCTCAAAAATGTAACAATTATTTCTGGTTTGGCGTTTCTTAAAGACCATCACACCCTAAGTGATTAGTGCTTATGCATTGATGTAGTCGAATCAGTGATTATCAGTTTCACAAAAATGTCACTCACATATTTACAACTAATGCTGCAACATGCTGCTCTGATTAATTGCTGTGCAGAACTGTGTGATCAATCAATAAATCACCAGTTTAGCTGCATCAGATCCTGTCACATCTCATCTCGTCATCAATGCAGTTAAGCCTCAAATTAATGTTCATAAAAATGCAAACATTTCATTTTATGGAAGTGGATGCACCGGTCACTTTATTAGGTAAGTTGGACGTGTTGTGCGTTCAGAGATGGTATCTGCATACCTTGGTTGTAACAAGTGGAGTTGAGTTACTGTTGCCTTTCTATTATCTCGAACCAGTCTGCCCATTCAACACAGCATTTTTGTCTATACAACTGCTGCTCACTGGATATTTTTTCTTTTTCAGACCATTCTTTGTCAACCCTAGAGATCCCAGTAGATCAGCAGTTTCTGAAATACTCACAGCAGCCCATCTGGCACATGCCATGTTCAAAGTCACATACCCTTTCTTCCCCATTTTGTTGCTCGGTTTGAACTTCAACAAGTGGTCCTGTCCAGGTCAACATGACTAAATGCATTGAGTTGCAGCCATGTGATAATAAATAATAAAGTGGCCAGTGAGTGTATATAAAGCTGGACTGAAACATGAAAGACACACATATATACACTGATAAACACAGCACCTGTTGGCTATATTGCTAAAGGGGAAGTGAAATCTCGACTGCTGCCAGTGCCAGCCCAACATGAGGAAAGCATTGAGGCTTCACTTCCTGTTGGCTCTCCATCAGCCCTCCATCTGCTCACTTCCTCCTCCAACCGATCCCTTTTTCTCAATACCTCCGAGAGGATACGGTCACTTAAAACTCACTAACACACACATACAAACCTCCGCCCTATTCTTTCAGAGTCTGAGAGGAATCTCTTTCTGATGTTGAACCCTTAAGCAGCTTACTGAAACTTTTCATTCTTTCTTGACTCAAATTATATCAATCAAATAGTCAACACTTAACAACGTTTTCCAGGATACCCCAAGAGTTTTCATTAATTCGTTATTCGTTTATATAAATATGCATCAGTGTGACAATGTGCTTTGATTTGTGAAGGTCTGATTTGCTGGTTTAACCACAAACTCTGTTTACCCTATCCTCTCATTTATTTACATTTCATTTTTCCAAATCTTACTCTCGCCTTTATCAGCCGTTAACATGCTGAAGAGAAATGCCAAGTGAGCTTCCTACATTAAACACACACACACACACACACACACACACACGTGTAAATTACATAGAAGCTCCAGCTTGGACCTGAGGTGGCTCACCGCAGTGTGTTTTAGACATTATACATAAAGCTGATCATTAAGTAAACTTTCAGACAGCGAGCAGGTGCCTCCACTGATGTAAACATAAGAGCAGTCGCTTAACGAGGTAACCGACTCTTTTCTTGACACTGCCGACTATTAGCATATCTTGAAAAGATTAACAATTAACAAGGATTATAGGGGATCAATCATAGACGGATCAAATGCTGATTATAAACTGGCAGAGAGAAGGAAACGGACAATTACTGATCCTTATGGCAACTGTTGAGGAACATCAACACTGTTACAACCCACAGAGGCAAATACACTCGCATAACATTTCTACACGCACACACACTGTAGCTAGTTTATCACATTCACAACAAGCTTCAACACCTCTCCGCACCGACAGCTTCATCAGAATTAAGACAGACGCACACACGAACACACGTCAAAGCTGCACCTTCCCCTTCAGGAGGTTACAGAAAAGTTAAAGTTAGAGCACCGAGAGGAAAAATAAGATAAACAGACACAAATCCGTCACACAGATTTAGATATTTATTATTTAAACTATTAATTTGTTCCTTTATAAACTGGATTATCTTCATGACCTTGTGGTTAAAACATATATAGTAAACTTTGATGTGTAGTTTTTGTTTAACCTTACTTCTCTGTGTTTATGATTAAGTTTGTTTATTCATAGGAGCTCATTGTGCACATTGCATATGGATGCATGAAACCAGCAAGCATCGCCCTTATTAATCGCTAAGAATTAAATTGTTTTATTTGTGTTAAGTGTAATAATTGCTTCTTCTCTGTTTGGCTTTCATGTTCAAGTTGGTTGTTCTGAACCTATCTGTGCGTGTCAGAAGGGGCGTGGTTTCCATCAGATTTGAATGTGGTATACAAAACAGCACACGGAGAATAAACTGACCAATCAGAGTTTGAGTGTGGAATCAGAACAGGTGATGTCATGGTGTGGATGAGATGTGTGCAGCTGTACAAATGACAGAAATACAAATAACTTGAAGCAAACAAAGCAAAATTACTCCCTGTCCCAAAGTGAAAACAGACAATCTGACCACCATGCCACACTGAATAATGCAGAGGAACTGATTATCTGGGTAGTAAACAATAGAGACATATATTTAGTCATTTAGCATCCAAACAAAAGGAACTGGATAATAAAGATATTCAACCAGCCAATAGAGCAAAACTACTCTTGAATATGGAACTATTCAGACAGTAATTCAAAGATATACGTAGATTGAAATCTTATCACACTCAATCAATACCTTGATTGAATAGTTAGGGATGCGCGATATCGGTATCGGCAGATATTGTCTTTAAAATGAAATATCGGATTTCGGAAATGTCCGAAAACTTGCCGACCAAACTGATAAATATACTGTTGCTTCATCACATACGTCAACTGCACCTGTTTTAAGTTATGTGAATTCAAGTTTATAAATAAAAATATAAAGTTACATAATTTAAGTTTTGTAGTTTATGTCTGCATTTGCCAGTGGGCCAACACAATAAGAGTATGTATAATAATATGTGAATTCCGTCGGTTATCGGCTGAATGACTTTTACAATATTGGTATATCGGATATCGGCAAAAAATCCAATATCGTGCATAGTAAATAGTAAAAAAAATTAAGTATGTGATTTGAAACTGAGGGTCTGGTTGAGTTCATCCTTTTTAAACAGTGTTGAAGAAAATGTTGTTGTCGAAGGTTCACCATGCTGCTAAAACCTTCCTGTCTATCACGCAAACACATTAACTCCCACATACCCACCCACTAAACACCTGCCAGCCATCACACACATGCAGGCTTTATGTAAGTGTGTGTCAGGAGGACACTCTTGGATGATCCCAGATAAAATCATCAATCCTGCTGAAGCCTAAACAACATTTGTATTGATTAGTTCTTAAGGCAGGTGCAAAGTGAACCCACGACAACAAAGGGTCTCCATGGAAGACTAACATGTCTGCTGAGGGGGTGTTCAGGTTTTGGTTTCATCAGCTAACTGCTAAATTAGCCTGAAGCATCAGTACTGTTGCTATGGTAACCTACACTTTAACATACATGGTACATCACTGAACAGGTGATTTTTTGCCCACTGGTGAATGTGAGATGGAGTGAAACAAAGACAAATTCATCAGTAAGCTGCCCATTATAATCACATACTGTTGGAATTTTAATATAGCAAGCAAACCCTGTATAAGTACTTAATCTTTAAAAAGGTAATAGGTCTAATTATATTTTTCAATGAAGGTTATTTAAAGCTTACATTTTCAAATTGATAAATAAATAAAGCGCTACACATGGAGTTATATTTCTGCGGTTCTCCATTGCAGTGGGGTGGAGGTTTCCTGCAAGGCAATAAAATAATGATAAGAGCCAAAAGCTCTATTATAACCATAAACACTGAGGCTGGGCTGAACGGAGGAAGTTCAATATCTTAAATATAGGACCGAGCTGTTAATAATTGATGTGGACTTACATAAGAGACAATGTGTGCCTGCTGGATCTGGTTATAAGGCAGGGTTTACGTCTGCAGAGGGGTTTCCACATTACAAGTGAACTTTATAAACCTCAGTGGCAAACCGGCATTAAGGCCAGGGTGTTTGGCGGGTCCAAGTGGACGATACGCCGTCATCTGGCTGCTAAAGGGTCGTTGATTTACTCTCTCAATGGACTAAATAGTTGGTGTTGGACTGTGCTTCTATGACAGGCACACCCACAAATAACGTATATCATTATTGCATCTGAAGTGAACCAACCAAGTGAACTACAGTAGATGCAGACCAACAGGTGTTAAACCACCCCCAGATCACTTCGATCTGTAAATCAAGTCCCAGAAGGTGCGAATCACTAAGATTAGAGTATCACACTTGCTTTGCAGCATTATCAGTGAAGCAGGGTAGTCTGAGGTGTTAAAACTTCAAACCATGTATAAAGAAATCTGTGTTCATCATAAAATGGGGTTCAAAGGTCTGTTATTTCTTCTTTTCTATTAAAAAATGTTGTTTCAAAAGCCCCTTTTACACAGAGATTGCGGCATATTGACGGAACAACATCACTCCAATATGCCGGCTTTGCTTGCTGCTGTGTTATTTACACAGAACCAAGCAACGCCGGCCTGCTAGCGCATCAGTAGCTCCTTTTACACAGCGCTCCGGAATGAAAGAGGTGCTTGTAAACAGCGTCAGGTGTGACGTAAACATTTAGCGCCGCGCCGGTCAGCTGCTTTACAACAACAACACTGGCCGGTGAATTGAGAGCAGAAGTGCTGGAGCTTGCAGTAAGAGGGCCGTATTTTACTGTCCCCACGATGTGCCAGTTGATCTCGCTACGCGCTGAGTCCAACATCACTGGGACTGTTAACCAAACTGACAAAATCAATCCGCTTCACCTCTTCACGTCTGGAGTTGTGTTAGCAAAACAGTAGCTCTGTGGCTAACAGCTGAGCCGGAGCCTTCAGTCAGCTGAAGCAGACAGTCTAGCGGGGCGAGCAGACTATTCCCCCGTTACTAGGTCGTATCCTTGGTCGTTCCTATTTACTGGCGTACTACTGGTTCGATCCCCCGTCTCCCCGCCACATGTCGAAGTGTCCCTGAGCAAGACACTGAACCCCAAATTGCTCCCGATGGTTCAGAGAGCGCCTTGCATGGCAGCTTCTACCATCGGTGTATGAGTGTGTGTATGAATGGGTGAATGTGGTAAGATATGTAAAGCGCTTTGGGGCTGAGAAAATCGGCTAGAAGGCGCTATATAAGTCAAGTTCATTTACCATTTACCATTACTGGCCGCAGCTTGACATAGTAACCGTTGCTACTGAGTGAGTTCCGACCGTGTAGCGGAATGTTTTTGGCTGTTAAAACAACATGTTGCTTCAATTAATTGCTTTATTTTTTGTAGTAGCCATGTAATAAGCGGGATAATGTATAGCGAACGGGTCACTTGCTAGAAATAAAGACCTTCAAGCATGTCGGTCTTTATTTCTAGCAAGTGACCCGTTCGCTATACTTTATCCCTTACTTAGCCTAGCCTAGCTTTCCCAACAACTTCTCCTGGGCAGAAATAGACTCATACACTCTGCAAAATGAAGCGCGGGGTTTGGATTGAGCAACGGACCTCATGATCAGATAGATTATACGCCGTTCCTTTTATTTGGTGATTTTACGGGACATCAGGCCGCCGTGATTAATGTTAAACACACGTCCTTCAACTGCTAACCTGGTCGCATGTTTAGAACGTAGGCTATGGAACGTCAAACGCCCCCCTGTTCCGCAACAACAAGCTGGAGCATTTAAACAGAGAGGCGGAACTGATTGTGTCGGGAATCTTACTCCCCCCCGAGGTAGTAAAATTCCCGGAACAATCTCTCGCACCTTTCTTCCCTCGTTCCGCAACGGTCGCATTTAAACAGCAGGGCGGAGGGCCGAAAGGCCGGCATATTCCCGGCTTTCACTGGCTGTGTAAAAGGGGCTACAGACACTGTTTCCCCTTATTCTAGCGACTTTATAAACACCAAAATTAGTTGTTCACATCATTGTGCACTTTCACATTTTAGCCAAAGAAGGAAGGATGCCTTGTTGCTTTCATCTTTACTAACATTTAAGTAAAAATTACACTGGAGAAAATTCAATGTGCCGCTACCATACAGTCTTTGACCGCTGACAGCCAGCTACGGAAATATTGAAGGAACTTTTCCTTCATGTTGAGGTGATAGCTGACTATCATCGTCTCTCTTGCATGAAATGACCTACACTTGAATGAGGACTGGATCTTGAATGCTCAAAAAATTTCAATTTTAAACGGATTATGCAAACTGAAAATATTAAGTTTTTCTAACTTAGCATCTAATTGCGCTTTTCCACTATGGGTACGGACATACTCTTGATCCGCTCATTCTATATTTCTATTTATTCCTAATTTAACATTTCACAAGACAAGCTGATTTTTTAAATAGTTCTTAAACCCCAAACCTTCTGATTATTTCCAGGTTAACATGAAAGTATTAGAGATTTTTCAATGTGGTTATCTTATTTAAATTTTAAAGTCAGCCATAATGTACCTAAATGATTTTGTTGTGTGCATTGTGGTTGTGGAGGACATCGCACAATACACAATCGCTGACATTTCAGTGAGATTTTTCGCTCATTCCAATGCAATGAGCAGTTGTCTTGGGGCAGTCATCTGACAATAAGTAGCTAATAACTCAAAACAGCAGATTTAGAAACACAAAATGTGCGTGCGTGTGTGTGTGCATGTGTGTGGGTGTGTGTGTGAGGGCAATCAGAGGGGCGTTTATGAAACCAACATTCAACTATACCACAGGGAGAGAAATCCGTCCAGCAAAAAGGAAATACAGTGACCAGTTCCCTCGAAGACAACAGCCTCAGTAACCTACAATTCCCTGCAGCCTCACATAACATCACATGCAACACTATAATATCCATGCTGGGCAACCAACCAGCAAGACACAGAACTTAACACTATACAACACAATCTCCTCCTTTCTATGCTTTCCGACATTTACAGTCAGTCAACTTTGTCAATCGTCAATTCTGCAATGTTTGCCAGACTAAGTCTTTCCATGTTTTTGTTTTTGTCAGTTAAAAAGTGTCCACGTTTAAAGACTACCAGGGAAACACTGGAGTGGAAACAGTGGAATAACACCTATCCAGCACAAAAGGCCAGTCTGGTTTTGGATAGACTCATCACTTTTGAGTGTGACTGGGAGGGATCATATGCTAACATCGGGGTTCTCCCACAGCATGTTTCACTATTATGCTTCCCCCAGCTGCAGGTGAGCAAACATACACAGGTGATGTTCTGGCGTGACTACAGTGCTGATGGGGGTAACATACATGTCCACAAGGAAGCAGCATCAAGTTGAGCTGACCAAAGGTTAAAGAAAAATAGCTGAGTGCATCAAATTTCATCCTGTGGAAAGTGTACAACAAACACCTACATCTATTAAACAATTGTCAGCTATGCTGAAATGTACGCAAACAGCATGTATGATCAGCATGTTGGATCAACCAATACGAGAACAGAGAAAATATCCATCACATTTTACCAGACCTCAAGGTTCTGATCCACAGCTAAGAACCAAAAGAAGTTTACAGTGATTCACATTTCAGAAGCTGGCATTGGAAAATTACTGCATTTTTTTTCTTGAAAACGTACCTTTAACAAAAACCTAATTATCAAAATAGTTGTAAAATATGTTTATCTGGTCAATTCATCACTCATTGGGTCAGCTCCAGATGTAGCAGATGTAATGTAGGCCACATTACAAAAAGCAAAGGCCACCTAAACTCACTTCATGAATAATTGACTCGTAATAAAAATTACAACGTTAACCTTCAGGGCAAAAAGAGCAGCGGTGCCATAACTCACAGCAAAGGCAAATTATAGTGAAGCTATTACTGAGACTGTCATCTTTGAAACTGTAATGTCACAGGACAAGATGCATCAGGCAGTAGGCAATAGACCACATCATCAGCTGACCCTTTTCACGGGGGAAACCCTGAAGAGTTACCGGTATTAGCTAACTTTTGTGCAAAAAAATTCAATATATTGTGTTGTGAAGACAACAACAGAATCATGTATGTTTTAAATCACTTGTGCTGACTTTATTACTAGTGTTTGATCCAGTGGATGTCAATGAGACTGTGCGGTCTGCAAAAAATCTGGATCTGACAGAGGTGCATCACTTGTTAGCCTACATGTCTTCTCCCTTCAATTCCTGGTAGCAAAAAAAAGGAAAAACAGACCTAGGCTGTGACACTTGGAGCTGCAGTGAAAGGAACACCATTTGATCAAAAAGAGCCTTTCTTTTTTTACCAGTCACTTTGCCACAGCTCTATCTGGGTGTCAGTTATTCACCTCAAATTCAACCTATTTCTGCAAACAGGCATAGACGTTTTTCCTTGCTTTCTAATTTTCTTTGCAAATATCGTCTGTTGTGAGGCCTAGGTGAATTTCGCAGTAGAGGAAAACCGAAGGAGCAGAATGCCCTCGTTTGGAGGTCACAAGCTGAGGAGGAGTCACCATGAGCCAAGATGCGGGATCCCCCCCTCCTCCTTCCTAACGCAATAAGGCAGGACACACCCAGCTAGAGATGGGAGGAGGAGATGGATGAGACGAGCGGAGAGGAGGAAAAAGAAGCAGAGCTGTTACTGGTGGTGCTCATCCGCCCAGCTTGGCAGATGACGTCAGGACGGTTCATAGCGAGCTGAATGCCAGTTAATTACAATGAAACGAGCTCGGTAACGATTTTCTTTTCCTCCTCACCCTCGTTCACTAGGCCTATGTTGACCAGCATTATGACAGCATGCAAAAAGCAGAACAAGTATTTACAATGTGAGTGCCCAAACCGCACCAACAGGCTGAACAAGCTCGTCCTGCACAGTGTGAGGAGGACACCACAATTAGGCTACTCACGTTTTAATGTCAAAGCAGGAGCAACAACCGCAGCAAACAGTGTTCGCTGGAAAAGAGAAATGCCTGTTTTTCGTATGAAGTTCCCAGAGACCGTGTAATTTTACTGATGAAAAAATAAAGGTTCCTTTGGTAACCAAGGGAAATTTAACCCGGAAAACAAAACATTGCAGTCAGATACCATGAGCAAACTGTTTCCAGACACTCGGGGACATCCGCAGGCGGTCTGCAGCCTGCCTCGCAGCCACTGCAACAGTCGCCCGGGGAGATCGGTCAACATCACCACCATTCAAAATCTGCCAATTTAAACTAAATCCCATGTTAGATAGTGAACATGAAGGTGTGATACACATTTTAAAGTATATTCGGAATCAGCAGGATGGGCTCTTTAATTCGGCATGCCTTCAGTACACATGCAAATTATAGTATTCAACTAAAAGTACAACTTTTAACAACTGATACGCACTCACGTTCTCCTGGATGGGAGGTGTAGCGAGCACCATAGGCCTACCGAGTCTAAAAGTTTTTTATTTTACTGAAAATTAAGTACCATTCGATGTGTTATAGCTTTATTCATCCCTAAACCATCGTACAATACCCCATGTGTGTGATTTATTGTGTTTTAGTTGGTGGAAAAGCTGGTTAAGTTCGCGTTTTAACCGTTTTAACCTCAGCGTTTTTGAATGGAGGCTTGTTAGAGCGTAGACGGGAGGGAAGCACGTATCGGGGCTGTAACCTCGCTAACCGTCGGGGCGTTTGGCGAGAAGAAGCGGGTGGAAAACGTGCCCTTTGGGAGTTTGTAAGACACCTTTGAGACCAATAGGTAGGTGAAAAAATTAAAATAAAGAACCAAAAAGAGGTTATGGTGCCCTTGAAGAGGATAGTTGTGCGTTCACACCTGTGGAAACATCCCAAAATCCGCTTGTAGTTGCGAATAAGCGGGTTTCAAGGTAAATCAACCCGGATACTAAGCAGTGCGGACAACTGGGGACACGACAGTCTCCTTTAAAACACGGTTTCAAAATATCACTATAACGGACACCGACACACAATAAACGTTGTGGTTTCTATCGCCCAGCTACAAGTTGATGAAAATAAAGCACACTTGTGGCGGATGAAGTTTGAATAAAACAAACAACAAGAGAATTCACGTTACCTTCCACTCGTCCAAATCACGTCCTGTGGTTGTGTTGGAAAGGCAGGGCAGCTTCTTTACTTCAGAGGGGTTTGTCCATTTCCCAGCAGGGCTCCAACTTGACAACTGCAGTGGTGTAAAGATGACTGTCACTCCGAGGTATTTTTAAAAAAACACGTCGCTTTGTTCCGGCGTTTGAATATCAGTTTATTTGAATGTAATTTAGGCTATATTCGTGGAAGCATTGGCCTCCTAGTTCCTTTGCAGCCCCTCCACACACACAAACACACACACAGACACGCACACTCGAGGAAGGAGAATTAAACCAGATCCAGATCCTTCAGTAGGCCTAGCCTATAGGAAATCAATCCGAGAGGAAAACGGAAGAAACAAACTCGCCCTTTCTCTCTCCAGAAATAAAGGCAGAGGAGAGAGGCTCTGATATCAAAGAGCTGATACAGTAAATGATGACTGCTAGTGTGTTTGTGTTGGCGAGCGGTGGGTGGGACTGTGAAGGGGGTTTGGGGAGTGGGAGGGGGATCCGACACATTCAGACAGGACCAGGGAAAAAGACCCAACGTCCGGATCAGCGTCTTTTTCTGGATCGCTGGGGGAAACCAAACTGAGAGAGAAGAGGGAGGTGAGCCTGGTGCTGGAGACCGCGAGAGAGGGAGGGACCAGCCCGGGATTACCCTATATTTAAGGTGGATCTATGAATTAATTGGGTAATCAGGCAAGAAACAGAAACCCAGCTATCGAGACCATCAGCCCCGGGGTGAAGATCCAGGCTGCAAACCTGGAAAGTTGAGAACAAAAATCCACATCTGGATCTGGAGCGATGTTTGAAGGATGGTTTCTGCTATAGTTTCAGAGGAGATGGAGAGATAGGCCTAGCCTTATCTCATTTATCATTAGGCTAAATAGGAGGCTATCTTCGGTTTAATTTTACAGGATGCAAGAGATGATTGCAACTGGTTCAGGGTAGGCTAAATTAGGTGTAATGTCAAAATACACAGAGAAAGTCAGAATTTCCAGATTTGAGTCAGAATATTTCGAGATTAAAGTCATAGGCTAACATAGGCCTAGGCTATAGCGTAAATAAAACATGGTAAAGATAAAAGTAGCCTAATAATATTTCCTAAAAACATTATTCAGTGCACATCTGTTAGGCATATAGCTACAGCCTATTATGAGAAGAAGAGATCACATCCTTAATAAATAGCCAAAAGGAGTTGGATGTAGCCTGCCTATCCTATCCATATGTAGCCCTACACCAAAGAGACTGTGCTTGAGAACGCTGAACATTTCTGAACCAAACACAGAACATGAACAATGAAACTGAAAATAAATTTCTCTCTCACTGCCAACTGGCCACTCAATCAGCTCTGCCTCCTACGCTATGCTAATGACAGAGAGGTGGTTAGAGCTGCCATTTAACAGCACAGTACATTGCTGCCTGACTGTACATACAAACCGACTGCAGATGAAGGAGAGATAGGTTGCTGATTCTCGTAACCGATCCCATGTATTTTCTTATATGCATCAAGGGACTTTAAGGTTATAGGACAACACAGGACACCCATGGTCATTAGACCCTCAATTCAGATAAAGAAAAATCCCCCCAGAAAAAGGCTTTAATAAGGAAAAAATGGAAGAAATCTCAGAAAGAGCAGCAGAGGAGAGATTCCACTGAAAGACAGGGAATAGATAGACTTAGACTAGTAGCCTACTATATACTAATATACTCTTCTCTTGTATATTGTATCCACTATTCAGTGTCTTTGTACTAAACAGTTTTTGCAGTTAGTTAAAAAATAATAAGAGAAAAAAAGGTATTCAACCAATTATCCTAGTCACTATAGGACTTAATGTGTTTGGGAATTTATTTTGAGACTAATGTAATTTCTGCTTAATTTTTTTCATATCTGTTGTTTTTTGTTGTTGTTTTTTTCGATGCTTTGAAAGGGTTCAACATAAAATGTTCCCCAACCTGTCCAATAGCAAGGGAATGCATTTGTGTAAATATTTTAGTATAATGTTCATGCATCTCAATTGGGGGTGTGAAACTGTGGAATGGGATGAGCATGGAGCTAAAGCAATGTCCAAACATGATCCAGTTTAAAAAAAGGTTCAAAGCAATGATTTTCAAAAGGTACAGGGATGAGGGAGAAAAGTAAGAAGGAAATTATAAAAAATAAAAATAAATAATAATGATAAATATATATATATATACAATCATATGAAAAAGTTTGGGAACCCCTCTCAGCCGGCATTATAATTGACTCTGCTTTCACAAAAAAAAAGATAAAAGTGGTATGTCTTTAATTTACCAGGAACAGCTAAGTACTGGGATGTTTTCCAAACAAAGATTTTTTAAAAAGCAGTATTTGGTTGTATGAAATAAAATAAAATGTGAAAAACTGGCTGTGCAAAAATATGGGTACCCTTGTGGTTTTGTTTATTTTAATGCCTTTAACAGCATGTAAAACTGATGACTTTAAACGCAAAGTTGGTTGGATTATGTTGTTAAGCCTTGAACCTCATAGAATTGTCTGTTTAATCATGAGAAAATGTATTTTAGGTGCCTAAATGCAAGTTGCACTTCTCTTTGACTCTCTGCTGAAGTGAGACAGAATGGGATCATCAAAACAGCTCCCAAAAGATCTTAAAAACAAAGATTATTCATTGTCATGGTTTAAGGGAAGGCTACAAGAAGCTTTCCCAAAGGTTTCAATTGTCAATTTCTACTGTAAGGAACGTTGTCAGGGAATGGAAGGACACAGGCACAGTTGCAGTTAAACCCAGGTCTAGCAGACCAAGAAAAGTACAAGAGCGGCATATGCGGCGGATTGTGAGAATGGTTGCAGACAACCCACAGATCACCTCCAAAGACCTGCAAGAACATCTGGCTGCAGATTGTGTATCTGTACATGGTTCTACAATTCAGTGCAATTTGCACCAAAACATCTGTATGGCCGGGTGATGAGAAGGAAGCCCTTTCTGCGCCCACGCCACAGATACAGTTGCATGGAGTATGCAAAAGCTCATTTAGACAAGCCAGCTTCATATTGGAAGAAAATGCTTTGGACTGATGAGACAAAAATTAAGTTATTTGGTCTTTATAAAAAGCAGATGTTTTGGTGCAAATTGCGCTGAATTGTTGAACGATGTACAGCTACACAATCTGCAGCCAGATGTTCTTGCAGGTCTTTGGAGGTGATCTGTGGGTTGTGTGCAACCATTCTCACAATCCTCCACCTATGCCGCTCCTGTTTTTTTCTTGGTCTGCTAGACCTGGGTTTAACTGCCACTATGCCTGTGTCCTTCCATTTCCAGACAACGTTCCCTACAGTCGAAATTGACAATTGAAACCTTTGGGAAAGCTTCTTGTAGCCTTCCCCTAAACCATGACAATGAACAATCTTTGTTTTTCAGATCTTTTGGGAGCTGTTTTGATGATCCCATTTTGTCTCACTTCAGCAGAGAGTCAAAGAGAAGTGCAACTTGCATTTAGGCACCTAAAATAAATTTTCTCATGATTAAACAGACAATTCTATGAGGTTCAAGGCTTAACAACATAATCCAACCAACTGTGTGTTTAAAGTCATCAGTTTTACATGCTGTTACAGGCATTAAAATCAACAAAACCACAAGGGTACCCATATTTTTGCACAGCCAGTTTTTCACATTTTATTTTATTTCATACAACCAAATACTGCTTTTCAAAAAATCTTTGTTTGGAAAACATCCCAGTACTTAGCTGTTCCTGGTAAATTAAAGACATACCACTTTTATCTTTTTTTTGTGAAAGCAGAGTCAATTATAATGCCGGCTGAGAGGGGTTCCCAAACTTTTTCATAAGACTGTATATATATATATATGGGTTGTATTGATATATATGGATATATATACTGATTGTACAGATATGTATGTAGATATGGATATATTGATTGTATATAAATATAGATATATGCATTGTATAAATATATAAAATATAAAAAATCATAGTATATTAAGTTGTATGTATGTATAGATCGTAAATGTCAAATATAGTATCGCCAATTGTATAGATTGTATAGAGATTATATGGAATACAAGAAGCGAATATAATAAATATTTAAAAATTTTTTACTATGGAAAAGGGGTAGGATTAAATAAGTGTATACTTCTTCCTGCTCCTTTTCAGGCATATCACATCAATACAGATAATTTGTTTTCTTTTTTTTCTTTTTGTGAAGTCATTTAAACATACATTCTGTTTATTGTATTTTTATGCTTTTCATTTTGTTGTCTGAAATAAAATTAAAAATTAAAAAATTACATTAATATTGTTATACTTTATTGGTAGGTTGTCCTTGGGGCATTAAGCAAATATTCTTAGAATAATTTATTTCACATGTTTCTATTCTAAATTGGCGCAACTGTAACCAACCAAATTTCCCTCCGGGGATCAATAAAGCATTTCTTATTCTGATTCTGAAAGAAGAACATTTAGGAACCAACAGCTGAGTTCAAATAACCCAACCAGATGTTCACCTGCAAATGAACTCCTCACAAACCCATTTACCCAGCACAATAAACCCAACAGTGTGTGTTAAAATACCCAGACAACCCAGAATTATTACCCAGCATAAACAATCCAACAATGTGTTTACAAAAACAACACAGCGCTTTTTTTTTTCTATGAAAAAGCAAATGTTAAAAGGGCCCTAAAGTGGTTATTGTGCTTTCCATATTATGGTTTTCCAACAAAATATTTAGAAATTCTTTGTTCTCATTTTAATAATATAAACATATTAATAAAACATGACTTCAACTGATATTCATTTTGCACAGAGAAGGTGACACAAAGTGCTTCACAAGTAAGACTAATAAATAGTTAAAAAGTATCTAAATAAATAAAAGCGAATATGTAGCCTAAATAGATAATTACAATAAATAAATAATAAAATAAGATAAATAAATAAATTGAGCGTTACTGTAAACAAAAAAAAATCAAAATATTGTAAAAATGTAAACCTGACATTTGGGGGACCATTTATCAAGCAGCCACTTATTTACATAGGGAGCACCCTTCGTATATGGACTTGTGTTGGTGTCCATCTGATAATCCTCTCCTTATTGCTCTGTTTTCTGTCTTTACCAACTCTTGAGGGAAATATCTAGCTCCTAGGCTGCTAAATGTTCCTCTTTGTCCACGAGATACTCTAGTTTGGTGCTGAACGTGCTTCGATAGTACCGTTTAGGGGGATTTCTATAGTACTTTCTACTACTCTGCATATTTTCATTCAAATCCCCTAAACAGGTGATTTCATTGGTGAATTTCTCTCCTGTGTGTGAGTACTTATTACTGGGTGGAGTTTAAACCTGCAGACTGTTGGCTCTCCTTAGCACCTGTTATTAACACTTTAGTTTGAGTTGTTAGATGTTGACAAATAATAATTTTTGTTAAAACTGTATAGTTAAAACTTTACATTCTGCCAGCATATCAATTATTCTCATTTGTTCATGTGAATTAAATAAACTTTCAAAGTCACCTGATAATGTTAGTAATCCAGTTTGTCTGTTGTTTCAATGTGTGTCTCCTTATGACGTTTATGTCGCCTCCATCCCCCCAAGCTCAGAGAAATGTGCCGTGTCCGGACTGACTTGCTTGATTCGCTGCAGTCCATCACCTCCCGACCTGAAAATTCTGTTTTCACAACACACCTGTGTATATAATGTCAATACGACCGGAAAGGCAGGGGGAAAAACACTATTAAACTGTGTGAGATCAAATGTATACAGTATATATACCATAGGATCAGAGTTTGATGTTTGGTGTGTTGCACCAAATATAGGCCTACAGGTGATGGCTATGATCAGCAGTATTGTATTTATTTTCACTGGTGATTATTTAATAAAAACTTAATGAACTGTTGTAGCTCTGGTTTGATGAATAAAAAGGGCTGAGATCCTCATTTTCCATCCTTGCTGCATAATTGCATTTCGGTTGTGTCTCATTTGTTGAGACCTGTGCAAACAATCATCTCTGGTGTAAATGGATTATTTAGATTTGTTGACAAAGTGATTGCATCTTACTCCATCACTTTCAAAAATACTCTCACAATCAAGCCGATTCCTTACTAAAAAAGTGCTTTTCTAAAACTCTGGCAGAATGAAGCACATTACAAGCAGCAGACTCACTCGTTGTGTTCAAGTTTCTCAATCGTCTTCTGGACTGTCATTAACTTTTCACAGACTTTGATTTGGAGTGTAAATTATTCTGACTTTGATCTCATGTCATTGGCATATTTTGCTCTTCCTACTTTGCTTTCAACCAGATGACTTTGCCACCTCCAGACAACTGCACCTAGTAGTCTTCAATCTCCTTAAAAGGTGAGGCAGACCTTTACTTGTTTGCGAGCATATCTTAATGCAACTCTGTCCCACAACCTCATACATGTAAACAAACTGGTGTGTCTGCAGATGAGCAGGCAGCTGGAAGAAAATCCCTGTACAGCTGGCAACAACATCTAATCCAGGGGGCTACTTTCTGTTTATATTTTCGATCGACTCAAAGAGATGCATTTGAAATGACTCATAGACTTAAAGATTTATAGAAAGCTTTAGGATGCTTGCACCTGCAAGTGCTTGCCCTGATGTATGTTGTTTTTACAGATTCTCTTAAAAGGATGTGGTGAGTGCAAAGTCAGTATGGCCCACAGTCTGACACAGAAACTATTTCTAGGTGTTTCTCTTAACTTATCTGAAACTAATCTCTCCTAATTGGCTCAAGTTAAAAGCCACTTTTAGCAGAAAGATGTTCTATGAATGGGGCCCGCAATACATAACCTAAAGCATCTAAAACTTTTATTTAGCTGCTGGAGGCATTCCAGAGCCTGAAGGGAGATTTTCCCGAGAGACTCAATTCAGGGCGATATAGTCACCCCTACATCTGTTAAAGGCCTTGAATGAAGTAGTAGCTCTCTCTCTCTCTCGCTTGCTCACACACACACACACACACACACACACACACACACACACACACACGTTACTTGAAACTTTCCAAAATAGTGTTTTTGACAGCCACAGTAGCCAAAGCTTCCCTGAGTTTGAAATCCGTTTTCTGAGACGGAGACGAGGACTTAGTTTGGGTACTCAAATCTATCTTGTAAGTTTTCTGCATTTGAATCAGTTTCTCTCAGTTACTTCTTTCAGTGGATATGAGAGTTCAAGCTTGAAATCCTCGTCCAACAATATAACCAGAATTTTATCAGACATGTATGAACGATAACAACAAAGTGTTGATGGTAGAAATCTCGAAAGCTGTATTTGTTATCTAAATAAAAAACAAAGCTTGGTGCAGCACAGACTGAAGCAGGCTGCTGACTGATCTGGTTCTGCAGTGTAATAGCATCATACATCACTGGGTGATGTGTCATTGGTGCTGCTGCCCTGCAGTTTCACAGATACGAAAGACCGATTCCACCTGCAGCTCAGAGTTACTGCAACACTGAGCAGGTGGCTGAATTTAATGAAAGCAGGACTTCATATTTTCAGTTATTATTTTTAGATGCTCTGAGTACTTTGGTTCAGATATTCAGGTTCCCTCGAGGATGAATCGCCTGGCGTTTTTATTTTTTATTATTATTCTTCCGGACAATTACACATAATACATAATTTTCTCATTGCATATTCATACATATTACTTTGTGTTATCGTCCGAAGGGAAGCAGGAGAAGCCAAAGGCTTTCATGCAGCGCCTCCAACAGTCGGGTGGTGACTGACTCTCTAAATGTGCATTAGAATTAGAGTGACTTCTTGGTTCAACTTTGATTTACCGGACTGCAACATGGGGATGCAACCCGCACATTTCTGGCACTTCATTAAATAACTTGTCTGACAAGTTGTTTTTACCGTCGTCTTTGTAGAGATGTGTGCAACTAGGCACTGGCAAATAAAATTTGCTGCGCCTGCTGGTCTGGACACTCTCCGTTGAAGCTTTTTCAAGAAGACCAGAAATCCGGGCTCACGTTTCAATTGGTTCTATCTAAAGGCCAGGACACACCGGCCAGATAATCGCCGTCGTAGTGTCGGTAGGGGGTCGGGACACGAATCTGTTTGGTGTGTGCCGTGACGTCGGCCGACGTAGAGGTCGTCAGGCTTGTTTTGAGCCGATTGTTCAATCGGCGGCCGACTGTCTTTCATTTGGAGCAATTTGATTGGTGGAGGGCTAGCGAATCAGTGAAGCCCGGAAGTGAGGCGGGTAGCACAAACAGCTAACAACAGCTAGCCATCGTTTTAATGTGTTTGTTCATTTTGTTTTGAGAGTACTCACATGCATCAACCCTTGTTGACTGCTCGACACCATGCTCGACACTCTTTGCTAAAAATTGTGCTCTTATGGTCCATTATGTGGGCGACTGTGGCTCAGCTGGTAGAGCGGGTCGGCCGATGATCAAAGGGTTGGAGGTTCGATCCCCGCCTTGCCACCTGTGTCATGGTTGTTGTGTCCATGGGCAAGACACTTCACCCACCTTGCCTCGTGTGAATGTCGATAGTTAGCCTGCTATCGGTGTATGAATGTGTGTGTGAATGGTAACGTGGGAAAGGAAAAGGTCTCCCTTGAAAAAGAGTCTTCGGTCTCAATGGGATTCACCTGTATAAATAAAGGTTAAAAAAATAAAAAATAAAATAAAAAAATATATAAATACGTATTTCTATCTATGTTTATGCTCTAGAGAGCTGTCCCATCATTTCCGGCTTTCGTATTTTTTCGGGCCACAATACAGATTAGCGCCGCCTGCTGTTGTGGAGACATTACGTCCCGCGCAAGCGCAGAGCGTACGGAAAATAAGCAGTCGTCTCGGTGTGTTTTTTGGCCGCGACGGGAAGACTGGAGCTTCCTGAAACGGCGACTCCATTTTTTGGGTAGTCGGAACGAGTCAGACTGGTGTGTCCTGGCCTTAATATGGGCGTGCCAGAGCCCTTTGTATGGTGCTCTGGGGCGGACGTAACCGGATGACGACAGTGACGTGCATGCGACGTCGAAGCAGTGATAGTAAACATCAAAGATGGCTGCGGATATGTTGTGTGAGTTTGAGACTGCTTTGGCCTCGACCCTTTACGATTTGGAAGACAGCACTCAAATCTTTCATTAGCAAGTAAGTGGAATGTTCTGTTTTGCCGACCGACCATGGCAAACGTTTAATTTAACAGTTTAACAGCTGTTCGCTAAACGAACGGGGCTTACGTCACCTTGTGCATCGCTCTGATTGGTTGTAGTGCTATCCAACTGCGTGCAGTGGCATTTGAAATGCAAGAGTAGGAGCCGCCCCGTGAGTTGGAAATTACTATTGATCGTGGCCAGACCCTCTATCGTTCAAGATATCAGGGTCTGGATTTCCAGGCTAGTAGAAAGTGTGTGCCATGTGCAGTTTTGCCAACAAGGGTGGAAGATGGCCTAGAGGAAAGGTGGAAGACCAGTAAAAATCCGTGGTTTGATCCCTGGCACCCAACAGGAGGGTGTTAGTTGTAAAACTAGTTGTGGCTGGTATTACGTCTACCATGCCCACCGTCTCTACCGTTGTGTCCTTGAGAAAGACACTTAACCCCAAACTGCTCCAGGGGTGCTGTACGGCTGACCCTGAATATGACCCCCACCCCCCCACACCCTCCCAAACCCTCCTCCCCCGAACTTGACAGCGATATGCGGAGAGACAAATTGACTTTGTGGTCTTCGTGACTTTTGTAACCCCCTAAGACATTGTTTTAGGAGAGACCAGTGACAAATCTAGTGAATTCTGATGCTCCTGTTCCCTGAGGAGACTCATCAATATTTCTCATTGAATGTGCACTTGTCCTGCCAATCAGCAGTCTGATAGAAACGTGATTAGGCTGTGAATGTGCTTCCAAATATAAAATAACTAAATTACTCGAACTTTAATTAAAGGTGAAGTATGCGGTTTATATATCTTAATATAAGTGTTAAATCGCTATTTATTCATACAGTGATCACTTACATAATGTGCGCGTTTCATAAAGCAGATCTCTCAGTCAGCTGCTCTGCATGTAAACGGCAAATAAACTTATTGGAGGATCTCGAAATTAATATCCAATCACAAGAGAGAACGCTACACACCGACACCCGTCTCACTCATGGTCTCACTGCCGGTGCACGCCAGAGCAACAGATGGGGGAATGTTTATGCGCCTACAATGGCGGAGCAGGTAAAAATCCTGTCATGATCCCGCTTGGGCCCCTTGGCCTTGTGTGTGTTTTCCCTTTCACCCTTGTCTTTGTGCTGAGCTAATTATAGGGGTGGAGCCAGGTGTGCTGGAGTCAATTAACAACATTCACAGCTGCCTTCAATCCTCATCAACTGCTCTACATATACCCGGGCCTACCTTCCAGACACTGCCAGATTGTAGCTTCTGTTTTCATACAGTCAGTTCACTCTCTTGCTCACCTGTTTACAGCTCCGCTTTTTTTTTGCATTTTTTCCTGGTTAACCGCTGTTTCTCTGCCACAGTTCTCCTGGCCTGACTCCAGCCACCTGCTCCGAGTAGGGTCCAGCTGCAGCCCCGGAGACAAGTTACCCTGGCGTGACAACAACACCCAGGCGTGACGGAAGTAACTGTGGTGTGACGGACGTGATTTTTTACTATTTAGCTTCCATGACATGTCTGCTATGTCACTCATTTGCCCTAACCCTAACCACCCAGCTATGATGCCTGAACCTAATCCTCAAAACAATATAGGCCTAAATAACCGAAATTTAGTAGCCTATCGGTCTGCGGTCTTTTTTATTGTTTGACGTGACGTACTCAAGATGGCCGCCGCCGTGTTCCGTCAATGTTCTATCTATATTCTAACCTCTCCCTGTCCCCTTGCCCTAACCCTAACCACCCAACTGTGATGCCTGAACCTAATCGCCAAAACAATATAAATAACACAAACTTAGTATCGGTCTGCTGTCTTGTTATTGTTTGACGTTGTTTACAACTTAGAAGTTTATGACGTTGCAAAAATAAAATCTACAGGTAACGTCCGTCACACCACAGTTACTTCCGTCACGCCTGGGTGTCGTTGTCACGCCAGGGTGCTTGTCTCCGGGGCTGCAGCTGGATACTATTGCCTGCTCCAGCCCTAGCTCTCCAGCACTACTCCTCGGACCCCTCCTGCCTGCCTGCTCTAGCCTGCTTCCACTCAGCCCCCTGGACTTGCACGTTGCTCTCTCCCTGGACCCCCATGCCAGCCAGTTCCCCTCCCCGGATCACAGTCCTAACACCCTGCTGGTTTCTCCTGAAATAAATCATCTTTTACTTATACTGTCTCCGCGCCTGTGTCCTCCAGACCCAACCGTTACAAATCCTTCCCAATGTCTGTTTTGACGGTTTTTATCATGTTTTATCACACTTATGGATCTGAGATGATGCTAGATAACTCGCTGCTTGAAGACCGCTGTGCATTAATGTAGTGACGTAGGGACGAGCGAGGGGACTGCTAACTGCAGTAACTGACAGGAAGTTAGCTAAAAGAACCATTCCGCTTACAGCACCTTTAAATAACGTTGCTATATTTTTTCACAAGCAACATGGATTTTATAAGAGTTTATTCTGGTGTCTGAATCCTCTTTATTCAAGTCACTTTAGTTGGGACAGACAATTATGATAAAGACTATTTAAAGAATATAAAAAAAAATCATAGTTAACTGATTACATTTTTTAAATAACATGTTTACATTTTGACTGGAGGCATTTACAAGGACTCGTGTGATTCAACCATAAGAATCATTGATCAGCCCTGCTGCTTGAATGCAACACTGTTTCACTGAGAAACTTTTCAGTATTAATGTTAATTATGAAGGCTGTGATTCAAATCCATCAGGCTTATGTAACGCTATGACTTCCTGGGGTCAGGATCCACCTACACTGCAGCTATCTGACAACACACAGCATTTAGACAACTTGAGGTGGAAAACACATACATCTCTCCACATATGTACTGACAAGGGTGACTGGATGTTGTATCCATGGCTACCTTCTCACGTAATCTGTATTATTTTTTATCACAAAGGCATTTTCAGGTTTTTCTTCTCCCGAGCCTCCATAACATGATATTGAAATGCACAGATTTAGTTCTATATGTGAAGGTACAAAAAACAAAAAGGCTTAGTTAGAAAGAGAGAGAGCATTTTAGTATCAGCAGAAAATATGAACAAACTGGAGTTCAAGTGGAGTGTGTGCTTGTCTCTAACTGATGTCGGTGGTACTATGAATTGATTTATGTGAACATAAATGATAAGGACAGAGCTGGTTCATCTACAGCCCATTGCACAAGTAAGATAACTTATGTTTGACCTCTTTTTCATCTGCATTTGGGACGAGTTCCTGGAAATACAGAGATACTAAACGAATGGGCACTTTCCAGGGTTTTAGTCAGTTACCATAATTTTTCTATTGCGCCTGAACATAGCGGGAAACCGACCCATTCAGGAAGTCGAAAGCCAAATTTTGTGATGAATTACTTAGGCACTGCTATTTTTACTTACACTTTGCTCTTTCGCCCTCAATGGGGCATAAGGCATCGATTATGTTCTTCCATCCATCACAGTCTTTAGCAACATCTTGTACCTTGCCCCATGAGGGACCTATCTCCAGCATCGCGCCAGGTGATCTTTACTCAGACTTGTTTCCTTTTCAATTTCATATACCTATTATCAAATTTTCATTACTGTCAGATATTTCAAACACCGTAGTTTCCTATTTTTGTGTGTTTTTTCAATTTATTTTTTTTTTGTTTTCTTTTCTTGAATGCAAGGAGATCAAATTATTTACTACCATGTGTTGCTATGCACCGGGTTGAGACGAGGTGAGAAGGTGAACACCATTGTCGGCGGTATTAAAAGAAATACTGTCTAAACTGAATTTTACTTGGGGGATATTAATTAAAATAAAACTATAAAAAGAAATGAAAAACATTAAAATCACACCCTCAGGCGCTTCCACATTAGAATAAAAAAGAAATACAGCCTTGGACAGCCGAGGTGAAAGGTCGGGAGATAATCGATACGAGGCAACGTTGCTCGAGATCAAACATCAATCCCTGTCACCTGCTCAGGGAGTTCCCCATCACCCTCAGCACAGCGGCTCCTGCAGCAGCTGTCAGCTGATGGATACCACAGGCAGAGTGTTCCCCTCCCTGGGCAGCGGGGTGAGACTTCCTCCCTCTCCTGGAGCTCTGCTGGTGGTCCCTGACACAGAGTCCAACCCTACCATTACTGCTTTCCGGGGGGGTTATTTCCTGATATTATTAACTTTTCATCAACAGCTCCGGCTTTCAGCTCAGAGCAGCCCATCATGTTTTCAACATACTGTATACTTGTCGAAGAGACTGTAGAAATACCCCTCTTGCTTTATCCACTTTACTCCTTCTTTTGCTGTACCACCCGGTTGGAAAACATTACATTTACCAACTAGAGATGGGACCAATCAGATTCAATATCGGTATCGGGTGCCAATACGCCTGTAATTCACGTATCGGATATCGGACTGATGTCACCGTACTGAATTCCAAATGCTAATCAGGTTAACCCAGGTCCCTTTCACCATGTTGTTTATTTACAGTTGTTGCTGCTGCATTATAATACAGTCTGACTTGATTTGTCCCAGATTTAAGAAGCCAAGCCGCCATTGTTTTTTAAAGGTTTCTTTTTTTTGGCATTTGTATGCTTTATTGGTAGTGTAGAGACCGAGTTGAAATGTGGCAGAGAGGGGAGTGACATGCAGAGAACGACCGCGGGCTGGAATCGAACCCGGGTCCGCTGCTGGCCGAGGCCCATGGGGGGGACGCCCTACCAACTGAGCTAAGGGCGCCCCCTTTAAAAGGGTTTTTTGATGGTAGGGGAGGACGGGGGAATGTGAGGCATCGGGTAATGTGAGACACCCCCTGTATCTAGGACACGGGAACACATTTTTGGTCATGTGAGATATATGTTTTCAAGCCCCTCTCATTTCCCCTTGGTCATGAAAGAGAGGACCTCATGGTGATGTTGTAAGCATGTTTTTTTCACAAAAATTTATTTTTTGCATGTAAAAGTAAATTTTCTTGCTGTCAACACGTTGTCGAAACGGCAGATTCAAGCAGAGGGCAACAGAGACGGACGGCGGCCTGGGTAATGTATCTCCTTGCCCATGGTCACTGAACCTGTCTCTGTATTGTTTTCCTTAAGTCTATTAAACCTTGCGTGCTTGTACTAGGTAAATCCTGAATGGTGTCGCGAGAACGAACAGTTCACGAAGGAAAGCAGAATCAGCAGACTGGTATGTATAATTCTGCCAGTCGTTATTAACTGAACTTGTCTTTTTCCATGAATTGTTAAAGAATTTGTGTCCAGTCTGAAGGAGATAGATAGGTGAGGTTGTGTTTGTTGGTTGGCCACTCTTGCTGTTTTTGTGAAGTGTGTTCTGTTATATACTGCAGTGTATTGAGGATTCCTGTTGATGGTAAAAAGGGCCAGTCACATGCTATCTGTCAGGTACAAATATGCGTTCCCACGGTGTGACATGCGTCAAGGAGGTTATTATGCTGCCTGTAATACCCTTAAATTCGGAGAAGACATATGCTGTTCAAAAAGACGGTTGCTACTACGTCAACAAGCTCCAGTTATCTGGGGTGGTCTTAACGTGTAAACAGTTAGTAATTCTGTTTCTTGTCTAAGAAGATTTCATCTGATCAATGATTTCTCGTAAAAAGGACAATTATACAGAGTCTATGACGTTTGATTTCCAACAGATGAAGGCTTGTGTTTTAAAAGTGATAAAACTAAATATAAAATTTTTATTTTTTAACGAGGTGTGGTGGCTGCCATGGCGGGCTCGGTCCCCACAACAAACTAGATGTAAAGAACAGGCGGTCCCCCTCGGGCAGGAGCGGAGGGCGGGCCCCCTCGGGCAGGAGCGAAGGGTGGTCCCCCTCGGGCAGGAGCTGGCAGCTAGCATGTTGGGGCTCTTGAGGTTGCTTGGGCTGGTAGCTAGCATGCTCGGGTTGGTAGCTAGCATGCTGGGGCTGGTAGCTGGCATGCAGGTTGCAGGCGGCCGGGGGCTGGAGCTCGCTGCTGGAGGCCGGGGCCTGGAGCTTGCTGCTGGAGGCCGGAGGCTGGTAGCTGCGGTCTGGGAGCAGAGGCTGGAAGCCGGAGACCGGGGGCTGCGGCTGGAAGCAGGGGACCAGGATCAGAGGTTTGAAGCTGGGGACCGGGGGCAAAGGCTTGAAGCTGGGGACCGGGGGCAGAGGCAGAGGCTTGAAGCTGGGGACAAGGGGCAGAGGCTTGAAGCTGGGGACCGGGGCAGAGGCTTGAAGCTGGGGACCGGGGTCAGAGTCTTGATGCTGGGGACAGGGGGCAGAGGCTTGGGCTTGTGCTGGCAGCTGGGAGACCAAAACTGCGGAGGGTATAAAAAGTTATTTGCCCACTCCGGTAGGGACTCCCTGAGCCAAGGCTGTAATTCTACAGCTCGACGTGCCAGAGTCAAGGCTGCCTCTCGGTGGTCGAGTGTGGGGCCCTTCTCCCAGGCTTTCTTGAGGCAAGATATTGTAAAGATTACCTCCTCACGGTCCACCTCAAAAGAGCTGTCTGCTGGGTCCATTTCTGGTCTTTTGCATTCTGTTAGAGTGACCACAGGCAGACAGGCAAGCAGGACCCAAATGCAGAAAGTTTCAAGTGAGGGTAATTTATTGTCCAAAAAAAACACAAAAACTCCAGAAACGCGGCAAGGCATGGCACATGGAACACATGGACATACAGGGACATACAGGGACATACAGGGACATACAGGGACATACAGGGACAGACTCACCAACAGGTACAATGCAAAGACACAGAACAATGACACACAGGGAGTTAAATACACACACACAAGACAGGGTAGACAACGAGGGACAGGTGTATCACATTAGGGGAGGGAGCAGTAATCACACAGGAGGGAAACTTGACAGGACATGGGGAGGAACAATACAGACATACCAAAATAAAACAGGAAACATGGGGAACCACCAAAACAAGACAAGACAAAAACAGACCATGACATTTTCAAGCTAGCTGTCAGGATTCTAACTGTTACAATTTGTGTTGTTATGGTAGTTTCAGAGTGGAAAAAGTAGTTTACCCCCTTGATTTTTCTGGTCTGTCTCAGTTTACCCCACAGCTGGGGTAAAGTGAGACACATGACAACTTTTTTTAAACAATCATATTTTCACTGCCCTTTGTCTTGAATAAATTCTGTCATTTATAGGAAACATCCTGAATTAACGGGAACTGTGTACATTTGCGTGATAAATAATTTTAGCTCGCTTAGAGGGGAGCAAATGTAAAAAGTGGCTCAGATTACCCCGTTCTCCCCTATATTTATTTTTATTTCTAAACACATTTCTTGCACTTTTATTTAAAATATTCACTTTGAGAAACTCATGAAGTCTTCTCTACACTTTTCGAAATTATATTATTAAACTTTTGAACCCATGTATAGAAATGGTTCTTAAAGGCCTACTTCACCGGTTTGAATATGAAGGTGATGTCTTTTACTGTGATGTCACAGTAAAAGACATCACAGTAATATTTACAAAGTACGTTTTTTTTAACCCTATATTTCTCTTTCTGTGATGTCACGAGAAGGAGAAATATGGGGTTAAAAAAAACACTCTTTCTGCCTTTTCTCAGGCTAGGATGAACCGATTTTAATTTTTTTTTGCACATTTATACTACATAGGATCTCAGAATTCAATACACCTTCATATTCAAACCGGTGAAGTAGGCCTTCAACAGTTTAAATAAAAATATTTTTTTTGGAATATGCGGTGTGGTTTAGTACAACTTTATGTAACCACATATTAACACCAACATCAACCACAATAATATTTTTTTTAAATAGCTCAGGTATCACAATCAATAACAGTAACGGCAGATATTCAAATGTATTTATTGCAACTGAACTGTAATAAAGTGAACCATGCGTCTCTATTACTAGCACCACAATGTCTTTTCAATCATATGTACCAACGGCCCAGCACAAACACTTTTGTATGTAAAAGACATTAAGGTTTGTCCTGTTTTGACCCAACCTATCCATACCTCCCCACCTCATTCCTCTCTTCCCTCCTTTCATCCATACACTCTTATTCAAGCATGAGCATACTTATACCATGGTCCATGTCTTCTTTCTCAGGTGTTCTATTGTCTGGGGCTGGTCATTTGCTGGAGTGACTCAACTCCCTACAGAGATCACCCACACTCTCCTCAGTCTCCTCCTCCTCGGCCTTTGATCCGTTTGCCCCTTGAGAGACAATTAACATGTTTTTTTAAAAATTGAATACCGTATGAACAAGCAAAAATTAGACAAAGAAAAGAAAATATATGCGGTTTATGCCCATTTACAGGTTTGTCTGTCCTGTTACGTTGACTCATTACCTGCATACCACTGAAGATAAAGAGAGTTATCTAAGCTGAAGGGCTTGCTCACACTGTAGAATAAATTACATTCACTCTTAACTTTTCTCAGTTCATATTCAATAAATTACAATTCCGACATATTCATACAAAGAATGTAATGATTGAAATTTCTCAATCTCAACTACCATGATCTGGAATGTCTCATTCTCTGATGGGCGCAGATACACACCATATTCTAGTGAGGCAGAAGTGATCATGAGAGGGATTATTTTTAAATCTATAATTAATTTTTTCATTAAAATGTTCTGACTTTACGGTAATGATGTGCCGTAGGTGCTACAAAGCAAAACTCTGACCGTTAAAATCTGTGTTTGTTTGACAAAAGACTTGACAAGATCGTAGGAGAGCCAACATATGAGTTCATTATTTGTCCCACTTCTTCCATAATGAATGATAGACATAAGGACAGCCTAAGTGTCACTTTAATAATGAAAGCTTTCAGATTATGGTGAATATGTGAATTCAACAAAGACTTTATGTGCATGCAACCATTAAACATTATGACCCACCATCAAACTCACCATGAAAAAGCACTTTCATTACTCCCACAAAGTGGTGCAATCAGCGGATTGTTCTGTACTCATACCACTGACCAATGACCATCACAGGATATATTTCACTGTGGGATCACATGTGTTTCATTTAGTATTGAATTCGGAGGACTTATTAATGAGGATAAAATGCCCTCAAACTTGGGCGGTCTCCAATTAATATTGGTCCATCAATGGCTGAAAGATGTTCTTGTTCATCTGGATTCAATGTTGATGTGTTGTTGGGTTTGAGCCTCCTGATGATCTGCAGAGAGGCAGGAACACATCAACACATCCAAGCTGTTCTTGGATTTTTTACTAGTAGAAGTGTGAAATGGCAGGTTCAGATTTTCTGTGTGTGTGTGTGTGTGTGTGTGTGTGTGTGTGTGTGTGTGTGTGTGTGTGTGTGTGTGGGCGGGCTCTGGCCTTTTCCCCTCCTCTCCCACGTCCTCCTGCTCTGCCGCAGCATTAGCATGCAAACAGGCAGCTGCAGCGCTGCACCCCATTGCTCACTTCAAACAGCAGCACAACCTCATCTCCCACACACACACACCATACACACACACACACACACACACACCACATACTATACACACATGCACAGCGTCACACCATGACCATGTAGTACAGTTCATATATCACATCAGTAGAGCAGAAAAAGCACTACGGTATATGTACATGTCAATGATTTGTATTCATTTGACATTCAATCCCCCCACACACACAGTTAACAACCCACACAGTATCAATGCTGCAAGCACAAACACACGCACACACACATAGCTGTACCCAGTCAGTTGCTCTGCAGAAACTGTTCCAATGTTTTCTTGTTTCTTTACTTTCTGAATTTAAACTTGTGCATTAGGAGGTTGCAGCTTAGCAACAGAGTCTGGGAGCCTCTGCAGTTTCACAAAAACTTCCACCAGGGCTGACTTGCCCGTCCACACAAGCACAACATGAATATACAGATTTCTGGTTTACTTCAGCTCTGCAATGGTACATATAGCTTCCAAGAAATAGCCCCAACCTTATTTGAAACCACAGTTATGCAGCCTGTATGCTAAATAGGCTGCACAAACACTGTAAAGCGCTTTGGATACAAGTGCAATAGAAATATAACACATGTGAGTGGAGACACTTTAAAACAAACTCTAGGAGGAGGTTTTTTATTAACAAAATATAAACAAACTAAATGAACCAAACCAATTTGTTCCCACAATCATATTGAATACATTCTTGATCCAACCCAACTCATTAATATGACTTGTATCAAACAAGGGCTCAAAGCTGCTGCTGGGCAATGTAAAGCGATATCAATAAATCACAAAAGCAGATGAAACATTCCAGTAATATGTGAACATTTGTTTCCACCCGGTCACATCAACTATTGGCAGAAGATCACACACTGTGTGAACTCTACACAAAGCTGGCACAGTGTGAAACAACACTATGATAAAATGTTAATTGACCTGAATTTGTATAGCCTTTTTTATATTTAAAGGTGGATTCATTAATAATGCATATTGTGCATACTTATAAGTTTATTTTATTGGACTTTAAAGACATAAATAAGGCTTTACAAATATGCAGAAGAGGTGCAGAACAATGCAGTGTAACCAAGCCCCAACGATAGTGAGTTCTACCAGCATCCATTGCGGAAGAGACAAAAAACTAAATTCACCGAGTGGCCACTAAGAGGTGGTACCAAAACAGAGCAATTTCTCATTGAGTCCCGTGTTAAATAGGCCGTTTTCACATCATTATTAAACGTATTTACGGCCTGGTCCAAAAAAACATTCTAGTCTGTATGTTTAGGTCATATCTTCATGACAACACTGAGGGGGGTGAATTTTTTTGGATTACGCTAGTTTTTAAACTATCGTAGGTTAAAACTTACGAATAATTCAAACTCTGACAAGATGGCGACGCGCATAAGCCAGGATGATTGGATGCAGCTGAGGTCAGGCCGGATGCTACATCCATTTTATATACTATCTATGAGTGTAACCTACAAACTAGACTACATTTATAGTTAGCACAACTATAGCATACATGAGGTGCCTGTTCACTTTCATCCTTTTTATGGTAGTAATGAATAATTTGTAGAGAATATCGAAGCAGAATTTTTCTGACCAAAATTGAGATTGCCATTTGATTTGCGATAAACATTTTTAAAGTCAAGCCTCAGTGCGAAGGAGGTAGAGAGATACAAAACAGAAATGAATATTGCAGTGTTTATATAGTAGTTTTTACTTATGTGTTCATATGTCTTAACTGCAAGGCACATTTTTCATATTTTATGTGTTTTTTTTAGAGTTATGATTGTTATTATTATCTTATCTGTATTTCTCAAAGTACAAGCACAATTCTCCTGTTTATGTACATTTTCCTATCGTTTGTTTCGCACAGTATTAGAACCCAGTTGAAACAAATAGAGAGCGAGACTCCCTGCTTGACCATAAATAAATAAAAAATCCCCCATATCCAGTTCAATTATGTGTGGGCTACTTGACTAAAGTTACAGTCAAACCACTCAGAAATACTTCTGTAGACTGAGCTAGAGCATCGAGATTTTTATCCAAAATCTAAATATTGTTCCGCCCATTTTGGTCTTTTTTGCTACTTACCTTAAGCTTTCAGTAACAGTTCAAAGAGAAAGAATAGCATTTTGATTTTAGACGTTTTCCGTCACATTCGTTACGTTAACCAATAGGAGCAAGGAGCACTATAAACAAACATGGCAAAGAGAAATAGGAGTGACGTTTCCGTTGCCGTAAGGTAGAACTGTGAGACCAGACTGAGGAAAGGCCTGTTCTGGAAACAACAACCCTGTCTTTTTGAATGTGTCTAGAAAATGCCTACGAGAAATATCAGAGGCACTTCTGCAACCCGGTGAGTAACATCAGTAGCATCAAGCTAGCAAATAATTTATCATCTCAATGGTAACAGCTGTCGAGGAAGAGCTCTCATATTTTTACCAGAAGACTTCTGTGTAAGAACACAGTGTAGATCTACTTCTTTACAAATACTTGTCCTGCACATACGTAGTTGAGGACGGCAGACGGATACTGATGGGATCGGTGAACATCATGTAGTCTCTCATGTCTTGGCCAAGATATTGATTTATAATTGTCTAATTTGACACAGTGACCTTTGTTGCAGACAAAAAGATTGTCTGCAACCCTGGCATATGGCTTTGACTCTATTGGGTCTGCCTTGCGTTTCCCATTAGGCTTTACAAACTAGACCATTGTGGATTCATGGAAGGGTATTGCAGAACAAACTTATTCACTTTAAGGCACTGTTTGTCAGACGATCATACAACAGTTGAAGACACCGATTTATCTCAAACATTTAACAGTAAAAGCTGAAATGCTGATATCATAAAAATAATAAAAGCGCCTAAGTCACTGTAGGAGGTTGACAGAATGGAGCGTAGATTAGTAAACAAGACCCGCTGCAAACCAGCTGCCCCGCTCAGAAGCTCGATTCCCTCCTGAATCAGAAGGAGGTGACAGTGAAGAAACAGTGGGGAGGACAGACTGCGGCATACACAGAAACAGTTTCTGAGCTTTCTTTTCCTTCAAAATAAAATATAGTGAAGCATTGTTTTGTTGCTCCACCCCACTGCTCAGTGGAGCACACAGCTCAGAACTGGAGACGTTACATGATCTATCCAAATGTTAGTGTGACAAATTTCCCAACACTGTTCAACAGTCTACAGCTTAAATGAACAAATATACAAGGCAGCAAAACACACACTGAATCAAAATTTCATGTGTGTATTTTAACACATTGCAATGCTTATGTATATACACACGATGTGTTTGTATATAAACATTGCAATTCAAGTCTGTTTATTGACTGCTTTAGTAAATGCGGTATTTGTGAATAGTACCTGGAACTTAATTTTTGGTATAACTTCCAGAGAAAGTCAAATGAGAGTCCCCCGAGCAACAACACAGACATGATCATGATGGGAAGCATGACAAAACAAAGCTGTCTGCGGTTTGTTGATCACCACTGTATAATCCATGGATTCATCTGAGAGTGACCTCAGGACTGATCTCTGCTTCAACACAGATGGTGGTTTCTAATTACACATTCCCAAGATTCGATGGGTACAAGCTGAGTGCATTAGTTAGCAGAAATGTTCGGATGGAAGCTGCTATTTTAATGAATATTTAAATTTGAGATGCCAATAACACTGCAGCTAACTGATTTTTTTTTATGTCTTTCTTGACGATGATGTGTTTGTTTAAGTGTTCATATATTGCGTAATGACCAAATCCAAGTAGGCCTAGTTACTCAGTAATGAGTGACTACTTGGGTTTTACTCGCTGACGTCAAAGAAACAATGATCTCTCTGTTTCCTGTTTTTACTGCAGAAAACAAAGATCCTACGGAGGCTGATAATCGATGACCGTGACACAGTCATGCCGTGGACTGGCCTGTAGCAGCAGGAGTGTGTGAGCTTATTTTTGACTAGGTTAAAGGTTACCAAATTAAGAACTGACTTTTCAGAAAAAAGCTTAAAAGAACATTTATTAATTGTTTTCACTCAGTGACATGCATCAGGCTGTTGATTGTATTGTTTTAATTATATATATTTAATTTGTATTTTCTGCCTGTCAGTGTCAGAGCCCTTTGATTGCGCGATGCCTGGTTGCAACTTCTCACCCATTATCAAACAATAGTACACAGGTTCTTACGTTAAATAATTCAGCTTCTGCTTATGAAAACATTTTGCAGCCAAACCAGAAGTAATGAAAAATAATTAAGAGCCCAAACCTACACTTCAACGATTCTTTGATCTCTGGTTGTTGTATAAAAGCAAATGATTGTAACGTTTTCCACTTTTTATTACAATTTTAGAACTGTTTTTTATTATTAATTATTAATGTTTAATATTAATGTTTAATAGCCTACATTACACATACTACATAATGTTTTTGTGCATCAAATGGACACATGTCAATGAGCTCATCTGACAGGTCTATGAATGGTCTGAAAAACAATGTTTGGCACCTGTTTTTAAAATTACCATCGACTTTATAAATGTTTGTTGTCCACAGCCAACTTGGACCCAAGCTGTTTCCATAGCAACAGCATCTAATAACACAGCATATATCCAGTCACAAGCAGAATTTCAACTGATCAGTTGTGCGTGAGATCATCTAGGTAACAGTCAAAACTTGAGGAAGGATAACATCCGTTCATTGCATGTTTATAATAATAACAATAAATCAGAGTTGTTAGCATTTAGCTCAAACTCCACATTCAACTTACGACAACAAAAACCTGAAATATCAGATCCTTCACACATATACATTAGAAATTAGTCAATAATGATTAGATGTTAATTAATCATATTGATTTAAATGCAAAATCTATGTTGTACTCAGTACAGGGCTCAAGTTGTACTCTATTGAGACATACTTCAACAATCATATAATATTTATTGATTTCGTACATACATGTGTAAAATAAGAGGAACCATTTTAAGTGCTGCCAGCTCACAAAGGCAGCTACTAAATACTGTTTTCTTTCTTGCCTCCCTCACTGTGACACACACACTTCAGTAATACAGTGTGTGTGTGTGTGTGTGTGTGTGTGCGTGTGTGCGTGCGTGCGTGTGTGTGTGTGTGTGTGTGTGATTCAGATATGACTGTGCCATCTAAATCATGTAGGCGCTGCAGCAGTGTCAGCTATCGACGCCATGGCAACAACACAAAGCTGAGCGGTTACATAAAGCCAATCAGAGTGGAAAAGGCAGGCTGATCAAAAACAGACACGGATTCACCTGAGGAGCAGCTGACCTCCACTGACATGAACTGTTATGAACTAAGACCCTGTTGAGCCCATTTATGAGCCAATCAAAAGAAAATGCGTTCACAAAGTGCATCTGACCCAGGACTGGGCTAAAATGAATCGAAAACGACATTCAGACCCTGTACTCGACTTAAACTTGCACATGACGACCTGATTATTTTTATTCGGGTCCTGTCCAAGCCCCTTTTATACATGACATTTGTATTTAAAATACTCATTTACTAGAGATTCTAGTTATTTTTTCATTCTTGACAAATACAATCATTTATTTGGTATGCAAGAAATGCAAGTTATTTATTTTCTACTGTTTTGGAGAACTTGATTTTTACTTCAAAACTGAAACGTGACATTTTCATTCCAAGTGATGCTTTGATTTCAGTTTGAAATGTTCAATAAATAACTATGTGCATTTTGTTAATAAATAAAACAGATAAGATAAGATATGTAGTATATCAATAGATAAAATATCCCAGCTTTAATAGTTGACCATCGTTACAGTACAAGCCTTGTCGGTGAACTATGAGGGCAAAAACACAAAAAATCGTTCATTTATCATAATCGAGGTAAAAAAAATCAATTAATCGTGATATTGATTTGAGGTCAAATCGCCCAGACCTGATCTAAACAGATGTCTTTAAAATAAAAAATAGATTTTTCTTTGAAGGACACATGTCATATGTTAATTGTAAAGTACATCTCTATTCAGAGTGTGAATTATACCATGACAAAAGGCTGGTAAACTTTTTCTGCAGGGTGAGCTCTTTTCTGTGCTTTGAAGTTGCCGTGCTACATTGTTCTCTCATAGGAGTCCTAGGACAATAAAGATATGTATGGAAATCAATTATTTTTCCAGAGGCCTGTTTCAGGTAGATGGTTTTACATACTCTGAGTTTAATCCTGCGCTCTGAGTTGGTCAACTCAGAGCGCAGGGTTGATGAGCAACTCTGGGTTTTCGGTTTCAGAACAGTGGATCAGCGTTGGGTCAATCAACTCTGAGCGTGTTCACTCTGGGTGGAGCGTGTGCGTAAAAGCCATCGTCAATGGATCGCTGATAACATGATTCACCATGGAAACAGGTGAAAGAAATGCTTGATCCTTAGCCTGGCTCCGCCCGCCTGCCTACTTCCGGCCAAATTTTATTTTCCCTTCAGTAGTCAGTCTGGGTGTACAGCCCATTTCCCAGTTTAGCCGGAGATTCGACAGCCGGTCCAATCAGCGAGTGGCTGAGAACGATGACGTCGAAGTCGTGCTCCAGTTTCAGTTGTGGCCAGAAGCCGGCTCATGACACACGTGACGACCAAACGTTATGCGATTGGTTGGCTAATCCAGAGTGGCACTGGGCAGATCCAATAGTTTTAAACTTTAACAGACACCCGCCTCCATGAGTGAACGTTTGCCAATTACAGCACTGCCAGACTTTCTGTACAAATGAAATGAAGTACGATGGTCTGGTAGCACCAGGCTACTTGATCCTCCCACTTCTCAAAAAATAAAAAAAAATAAAACTTCTCCACTCCTCCCACTAGAGTTAGAAATATTAATGAATGATCTTATGGAGAAGAATTAACGGGGATATTGTCTCATAAATCTGATCTAATCACCTCGGCAATTCAGAAAAAAACGGTGCAAACATTTTTTGTCAAGAGCATCATTGCTTCCGTATGAGAAGCAATCTATTTTAAGAATTAAGTTACCATATCAGCAGCAACAAAATTATTAAGATGCCGCTGCACAGCATTGCTAACAGTGTTTTATATTCGCTGTATTATGTAGGCAAGCTATAATAGCCTACTGTGCAGTAAACAGACTGTCGCTTCTTTTAAATGGGGAGTGAAAGATATTAACGTTTGACACATAAGATGACAGTTTCCATTGTAGATCCTGATTGATTTATTACCAGATCCCTTGTCCTCTAGTGATCACAGTTTAAATTATTATATAATTTCTATATTCATATTAGGCTATTTAACGAGGCTCGTCTGTGACTTTGTGATCACGCAAGTGAACAGTAACGATTGTGTGCAGCCGCGTGCAACCTGACATAAATAACCAATGTTCAGTGGCACATACGTTAAAAAACTCCTGATAATAATAAAAATAAATAATGAGATACATACAATACAATAGGTTTATTAATCTGAATGTAGAGCATGTTCACGATGTGTAAGGTGGCTGCATATCGGCACAAGGGCTGAGAACTATGCTACTGATCAGATAAATGATCGATCAAACGTAAAATCATCAGGAAATGATAGAAACATCCCGATGGAGATTTCTATGGTGTGATTTTGCTTTAAACTGTACAGGGTCGCGTTGTGGCAGTGACACTCTTTCTTTAGTCGGAACTGCAGCGTAAAGTGAAGGCAAGGCAAGTTTATTTATATAGCACAATTCAGACACAAGGGGGCAAGATTAGAATACATAAAACACATTATAAAACATTTAAAAGCGAATAAAAGAAGCAAATAAAATAAAATTTACAGGTTAAAATGGAAACAAAAAAGTCTTCAGACTCGATTTAGAATAACTGAGAGTTGCAGCAGAGTTTTCTGGGAGTTTGTTCCAGATTTCTGGTGCATAATAACTAAAAGCTGCTTCTCCTTGTTTAGTCTTAACTCTAGGGACTGTAAGTAGACCTGTCCCAGACGACCTAAGGGCTCTGGACGGTTCATAACGTATCAGCATATCAGTAATGTATTTTGGCCCTAAACCATTTAGTGCTTTATAAACCAACATCAGTATTTTGAAATCAATTCTTTGAGTGACAGGAAGCCAGTGTAAAGACCTCAGAACTGGGGTAATGTGATCCACTTTTTTGGTCCTAGTGAGGACTCGAGCAGCAGCGTTCTGAATTAGCTGAAGCTGTCTGATATATTTTTTTGGAAGGCCAGCAAGGACACTGTTACAGTAGTCAAGTCTACTAAAGATAAATGCATGGATACGTTTTTCTAAATCTTGCTGAGACATAAGCCCTTTAATTCTTGATATGTTTTTTAGGTGGTAGTAAGCTGATTTATTAATTGATTTAATGTGTTTCTTGAAATTCAAGTCGGAGTCTACGACAACACCAAGATTTCTGGCTTGGGGTGTGGTTTCTAACATAACGGATGTAAGCTGTGGGCTGACTTTTAATTGTTCATCTTTGGCACCAAAGACAATTACTTCAGTTTTGTCGTTGTTTAATTGAAGGAAATTTTGGCACATCCAATCATTGATTTGTTCAATGCACTTACTCAGTGCCTGTATCGGACTGTAGTCTCCTGGTGATATGGTTATGTAAATTTGTGTGTCGTCTGCATAATTATGGTAGCATAATGTGTTCTTATTCATAATCTGAGCTAGTGGGAGCATGTAGATGTTAAACAGAAGAGGCCCAAGAATGTAACCTTGGGGGACTCCGCATTCAATATTTGCCTATTGACACATAGTAGTCTCTGTCCTTTAAGTAGGATTCAAACCAGTTTAGTACAGTTCCAGAGAGTCCAACCCAGTTTGCTAGTCGATCTAGTAATATGCTGTGGTCAACTGTGTCAAAAGCGGCACTGAGATCCAGTAAAACTAAGACAGAACTTTTGCCACTGTCTGTGTTTAAATGGATGTCATTGAGGACCTTAACCAGAGCAGTCTCAGTGCTGTGGTGTTGTCGAAATCCTGACTGAAAAACATCAAAGCAGTTGTTCTTTGCTAAGTAGTTATTTAGCTGTTGATAAACAGCTTTTTCAATGATTTTACTTAAAAAATGGTAGGTTAGATATGGGCCTATAATTTTTCATGAGTGATGTATCTAGATTGTTCTTTTTTAGGAGTGGCTTGATGACTGCTGTTTTCAGGGCCTGTGGGAATACACCTGTCTGAAGGGACATGTTGACAATTTGCAGAACATCTGAGGCCATACAGCTAAAAACAGTTTTAAAGAAGCTTGTGGGCAGAATGTCAAGGCAGCAGGATGAGGAGTTCAGGTGTTGTATAATGTCCTCCAGGTTTTTGTGGTTTATAAGATAAAATTCTGTCATTGCATTTGAATTGATTTTAAGAGGGAACACATATGTTGAACTTGGTATTGATGCAGTGACAGCTTGTATCATTTTGTGAATTTTCTCAGTAAAGAAGGAGGCAAATTCATTGCAGGCTCTCGTGGAGAGATGTTCAGACGCTACTGACACAGGAGGCTTTGTTAATCTGTCGACAGTAGCAAACAGGGCACGTGCATTGTTGTTGTTTTTGGTGATGATGTCAGAAAAGAAAGACTGCCTTGCATTTCTCAGTTCTGACTTAAACGTGCACAGTTTCTCTTTGAAGATGTCATAATGAACCTGGAGATTTGTTTTTCGCCACCTGCGTTCTGCTTTACGGCACTCTCTTCTTTCTATTCTGACCTGCGGGGCATTTCTCCAAGGAGATCTTTTCTTACCAGAGACAACCTTCATCTTAGTGGGCGCAATAGCATCTATAACACTTGTAAGTTTGCAGTTAAATTTGTCTAAGAGCTCCTTAACTGAGTTACAGGGGAGAGGTGGTATTGAAGAAAATGCTTGAATGAATGTTTCACTGATATTTTCTGTAATATACCGTTTTTGATTACTTTTGATTGATCAATTGTGTGCACAGGCATTTTACTCTCAAAAAATAAACAGGAATGGTCTGAGAGGGGACCCATATCTGCCACTGTTACGTCTGAAATGTTCATTCCTCTGGAAATGATAAGGTCCAGCGTGTGCCCTTTGTTATGAGTTGGTTTGTCAACATGCTGATTTAGTCCAAAGTTGTCAAGGACACAGCACAGTTCTTTCGCACATCTGTCCTCTGGTTTGTCAGTTTGAATATTGAAATCTCCGACGATTAATACACAGTCAAACTCAGTACAGATTACAGACAGTAGTTCAGCAAGGTCATCAAAAAGCTTGTATTGTATTGTGGTGGCCGGTAGATATTGATGAAAATAGCTCTAGAGGCTGAATTTAACTGGAGAGCCACATACTCAAATGAATCAAAATTTCCATAAGACATCTTTTTGCATTGTAGAGATTCTTTAAACAAAATATAGCAAAACAAACTCAGGGTAGGTCTAACCACCTCCCGAGCAGGTTAGACCCACAGTGTATGTTGCCGCAGTAACTGACTCTCGGTTGCGCTGAACCTGCTTCTTGAAACAGAAAACTGAGAGTTTCCACTAACTCAGAGCGAACAAACTCTGGGTTGCCTCAAAACCAGCTATCTGAAACAGGCCTCAGGTGTCATAACTTCTGTCATTCTCCTGGAACATTTATATGTGGCTCCTATTTTTCAGAGCATGCTTCCAAAAACACATTCACCTGCTTTCAGTGAAGAGCTCATGAATAATTATTTCACACTTTTCAAACCCTCAATCACTTATGCTGTATATAGACCCTGTGAGCTCCCCTGATTATGCTGTTTGCTTGTTTACGAACATTTTGCCTAGCAGTCTTTGAAACTGCTCGCTTTTCACCGTCTCAGGGGTACGCAGCCATCCGGATGATGCTTCTACTTCATCCTCGCAGCTAAAACAGACGTATCCTATTCTCCAACAGAGTTCACTGCTGCTGAAGGAGAGTTCATCAAAGCTCTGCTCAAAAAATAAATATAAATAATAACATATATTCACTGTTTTGCCTCTGGGATTTGGCTCCAGCTGTAAAATAGCATTATGCATATGAATAAGTCTGTCATGCAAACCCAAAGATGTGTTCTTCTCTTTCCAATTCAACCTTTTTATAAAGTTTATCCAGCAGAGAGGAGCAAAATGTCAGACTGGCTACAGTGTATTTAAACCATTCAGGATGCTTTTATAAAGCAATGCCAGTCAAGACCACTTTTTTTTTAGTCCTATCTTAAACACGAGACCCTCCCTTGATAGTTGTTTTATGGATCATTGAATATATCAAGATCCGATAACTTTCCAGACAGATGAGTCAAAGTCAAATTACTAACAAGAACATGGCACTTTGGGACTTCAGATTGTTCTTGATACTGAGACTGGATATAAGTACTGTGACGTATCATAAAGTCAAAACAGTGTGTATGTAGTTGTAACTAAATGACCTTGTGATCATGAATCTATCAATACTAAGTCCCAGTAAGTCTCTGATAAATACATAGAAAGTGTGCAAGGTTCCCAGATGACTCTGGGACCTTTGTTGACCTTTGATGAACATTTGAGTGTGGGTGATGATGCTCCTCCGATCAATAATGCCCACCATACTGAGAAGCTGACAGAAAGAGTGAAGCAGAGAGAAATCATATCTGTACCCTGCAGCACAGAGGTAGTTAGTCAATGTCAAGTGTGTGTGTGTGTGTGTGTGTGTGTGTGTGTGTGTGTGTGTGTGTGTGTGTGTGTGTGTGTGTGTGTGAGAGTGACTATCGTTCAGTTTCTACTTTACTTAGCGTCATTCACACAAGACAGACTGTGAGTCAGGTGAAGCAAACACCATCAATCTTAAGTTCTGCTAGTGTCCCCTGGAGGAGGAAGAGCTCATTACAGCCAAAATATGCAACATGCTGATTCAGCTGGTTCTGCTTAATGAACGTCAATACCTTCAATGTGAAGAATTGTTAATGGGAGAGAATTGATTGCTGTGACTGATGGGGATGAATCATCAATCTCATCCATAGCGGGTTGCCATAGGGGCCGATACCTGGTCCAATGCAATTCACATTGACATAAGTTATGCCTTTACTTTATTCTTTGCCACAGCATGTATTTTTTCTGATAATGATATAATTTTATTTGCCCCTGGTTCCACTCAAACCCAGGCTCTTATATAGGGGAGAACGGGGTAAAATGTCACACGGGTTGGTTGTCACAATCGTTATATCTCGGAACCAGAAGGCGCTGTCAGTGAAATTTTGGTATGTAAATATCCAGAATTGGGATCAGAGGTCACCTACATAGTCTTCCTTGGAGTTAGACTGCTGAATTTGAGGTGAGAGGACTGTTTGTGTTTTTCATGTCAAATTGAAAATATTTAGCTCCTCAGTTTTTTTCTTCTAGGCTTTTACACAATGGGTTTATAACAAAACACTTGTTACCCATAAAAAGTGTGAAGGGTAAACTATAGTTTAGATTGTGGTTAGCAAGCTAATTAGTTGTCCGATGGTTGTTGGCCTTGATGCTAGAAATTCCAGTTGGGTTTGGTTGTCACATTTTTTGGGGGGGTTGGTTGTCACATGTTATCCAAAGGCTGCAGCCAGAAAAGGAACCCTATAAAGAAATAAATTGTCAAGCTGTATCCTCACTGACACCCCAGAGAAGTAGGGAATAGAGCAGGAAAAGGCAACTAGCATGCAAAAGAAAAAATCAAAACAACCCAGTGCATCCCAAACTAGACCAGCTGCCAAGGCTAAAGTAAGTTATGTAGGCCTATTTGTCAACTTGACAATGCAATTCAACTTTCAAATTCAGTTCTGCTTTCTTGCCTTCTTTTTAAGAGTATTCCCATTAAGATAACATTGTGACCAACAACCCCATAGTGTGTGACAACCGACCCCTTGATGGGGTTGGTTGTCACAATGTGTAAGGGTGTCTTTGATGATTAATTTCTTCTTTATTACAATAAGATAGAAAAAGTGAGGGGTACACATTTCAAGCCAACACCTTAAGCTTCAATTTAATGTAGGAATGACTATTGAAAGATGTTTAGGTGATGAGCAATTCTCACTAGAGTAAAAAGTGTGCCTACTTACCCCGTTCTCCCCTAATCTTTACAGTTTTCACACGTTAATCATATACTTTTTTTTTTAAGGTTATTTTTAGGAGCATTTTTACTTTTATTAGATAGGTATGGAGAGACAGACTTGAAGTGGGGCAGAGAGGGGAAGACATGCAGAGAACTGACCCGGGCGGGATTCGAACCCGAGTCTGCTGCGGGGCCAGAGCCCGGGGGGGGCAACGCTCTGACCACTGCGCCACGAGCGCCCCAATCATTTACCTTTAAGATAAGAACAAACACAAGTGCATATTCTCTACATTAACCCGTGTCTCAAACTGTCCTGCTGCTACTTTTGGACGCAGACACTCAAAGTGGATTGGTGGGAACTAATGGTCTGATGGAGTAAGTTATTTGTGGAGAGGTTAAAGTTTATATTGAACTTGTCACAGCCCCCATTCCTGCACATCGTCCCCCTTTTGTTTCCATTTGTGCGTGCCAATTACCATATGTCAATAATATTTAGCATGCCAGAAAAAAAGATTTAGGATGTTCTAATACATCCAAATGAATTCTGCCAGAAATACACAGATTTCCAACTACATCGGGTCACATTTAACAGTATGCAAACCAGCATGCTTTTTTGTCTGCTGTGACCTACAAACCTCTGCCACATTGACTTAGTTGCAGAGAGAGCACAACCTACTTCATTGGATAAATAAGTAATAATATGCAATACAGGGCTGTACGCTTATTTTTTTAGGTGGTAGCACTGGTGGTAGCAAGCAAAAAAATTCAGTAGCACAAAAATGTATTTGGTAGCACACAAAGTATGATCGAAAATTTGCATAACCTTAACCCTTGCATTTCACTGTAATTACCTTTGAGCCTGTCATCTTGGTCTCATTTGAGATTCTCAATTAATATTATATCCTAGTGTGTGCAGTAATAATTATGGAAAAATTAATAGGGGTGCACTGATTGCAATTTAGACAAAAAAATCTAACCTGCCAATTGCAATTGTTTGCTGATTCAGAATTATTTTTCCCCATAAAAATATAAAAATAATATCTATATCTATATATTTTTTGTATATACATATAATTATTATATTAATAATAATAAACATTTTTAGAAAATGTCCTTCTGTTAATTAAAACCAAACTTTAAAACATTAAACATAGCCTATTAAATAAATAAGTATACATATTGGTTAGGGCTGTCAAGCGATTAAAAAAATTAATCTAATTAATTACAGGCTCTGTGATTAATTAATCTAAATTAATCGCATACTTATATGACACTTTTATACCTGTTTGTAAACAGCTGTATAGCCTACTACAGTTTGTTTCTCTGTCTCTCTCTGTCTCTCTCTCTCTCGCGCGCGCGCTCGGTCTCCGTCTCTCGTAACTTCTGTCTCCTCCCCTCAGCCAGCTTTATACATGAACTAGCGCCAAATTTTCTCAAAAAAACAAGCAGACAAAATTACGACTTTCCATCTCCCACAACAGACAGCGCTGCACTGCCACCATTTCGTAGCCTACTCATAGGCAAAAATATTGACACACACACACACACACACACACACACACACACACACACACACACACACACACACACACACACACACACACGGGGCGGGTGCTAGACAGCTAGCAAACAAAATTGGAGGAAGATTGAGAGATATGGCCTACTCACTGTTTTGAACCTAGCCTACATTGTTGCACCCACTAAATAAATAATGCACGGACACTGCGGAGAATTAAGTAAGATGTCTTCCTACCTTCATGCATCCCATAAACCGTCCATAGAGCCCTCGAGTCGGCCCCTTTCCCTTGCTTCTCTCTTTACCTTTCTCCCTTTAACCCACGCGCCCGGCCCGGCGAGCTACAGGTGCAGCTCCGCACCACTTTTGCACCGGGTCAAAAGGCATTATAGAAGTGCGATTAATCTGCGTTAATTTTTTTAATCGCGTTAATTTTTCTGTGATTAATTAATCGAAATTAACGCGTTAATTTGACAGCCCTAATATTGGTACAACTTAGGATAAATTAAATAGGTTGTTGTGAATGTGTTGGAAGTTGTTCTTCAGTGGCTTATTTCAAACTTTGTTTAAATAGACTATTGTTGACTTTTCTCTGCAGCTGAATGAGTTGCCTTTCAAGCTAGCGCACAGGCTGTGAAGCGCTAACTTCCTGTTCTTACCGGCTTCAAAATAAAAGTCAACTCACGTTTGGCTAGTAACAAGCTTTTAAAGTGAAGGCACACAGGAAATGTTCTGTTTGCACACGCGCTAACTTAACTGTGGTAATCTCCTTCCGGTTATTACCGTTGGTGAAGTTTTTATACAGTAGAATCGCTGCACGAGCACAGATCCCGAGAGCACATATATTTCACCAGCCAAAGTGAAGGGTGGACTCAATAACTTACTTGCCTAAGACTACATTTACCCCCATTTGGAGTATAATGTAGAGCCCTCTAAGCAGTGTTGTGCCGCGCTCCTCTGTGTTTCAAAGACAGCCTCTCCTCATTATCAACTAGCACTAGTGCGAATGGACTTGTATTCATCATCGCACGTGATCAATTTCAGTAGCAAATGTGATCAAAACTGTCACACTGTACAGCCCTGCAATATGTAGTAGGGGAGAACGGGGTAATCTGAGCCACTTTTTACATTTGCTCCCCTCTAAGCGAGCTAAAATGATTTATCACTCAAATGTACACATTTCCCATTAATTCAGGATGTTTTCTAGAAATGGGCATTAGCAGATTTTTTTCAAGACAAAGGGCAGTGAAAATATGATTGTTTACTGTGGGGTAAACTGATCCACTTACTTTTTCCACTCTGAAACTACCATAACAACACATATTGTGACAGTAAGAATCCTGAAAGCTAGCCACACATGCCAGAACTAATGTCGGACTAGTAAAAGAATGATGGGGTTTGGTCAATTAAGCAAAGCAAATTTTCTAAACACTTGAAAGTAACTCTGAACAAAATCAAATACAACATATTATAATTCGTAAGGTTTTAATAAAATTCAAATGAAAGATAGAACCAGTTAGATTAGAACACAGTCTGGGGGTCAGAACACAGGACCCTTAGAGCCAGCTAGTGTCTGGGGGTCAAAGCATAGGAAAATCAGAACCAGCGAGAACAGCCTGGGACTCAGAACACAGGAGAAGACCCAACTGGATTATAACATCAGCCTGTCATACTCTACAACTAGGCCTACTCTACATTCCAGCCCTGAAGGTTACAGGGAAAGATGAGAAGGTGCTCTTACCGTGTGGTTGCCCCAGGTCGTCTTCCTGGTGTATTTCCTTGGCATGATGGCTTTTCTACAATGTGTATGACATTAAAATAAAACATATGTCATGTAATATTACATTAAAATATGTTTAAGACTAAACTTAACTTGTGCCTCATGGTGGGGGAAAGTGAGATAGTGGCTCACTTTCCCCCACAGCATTTGGCTCACTTTCCCCCACCACCACAATTTGAGAAAAAACTACCTCTCTTAGCATTTCAGGCTAATCTTCTGTTATCAGCATCACATGGTTTCATATGTTGGTAGTTCATCAACACGTATGATAGAAGTTTTTCTCCGTGAATACATTTGCTTTGGCACTACAGTTGATTAAGTTGACAGCAGGAAAATTTACTTTTAGATGCAAAATACCTATTTTGGTGAAAAAAACATGCTTACCACAGCACCATGAGGTCATCTCTTTCAGGGCCAAGGGGAAATGAGAGGGGCTTGAAAACATATATCTCACGTGACCACAAATGTTTTCCCTTGCCTAGATACAGGGGGTGGCTCACATTACCCGATGCCTCAGATTCCCCCGTTCTCACCTATAGTTTAATGTGGAAACATGCGACTTGGAACATAGGGGATGTGTTTTTCTTTGTATGTATATGGGGTAAGAGGTTCTCAACCCACCAGTAAATTCTCCAGTTCTTCATCCACTCATTTGCAGATAATTCACAGTGTTCTTAATCGCGTACTCTTTTTACTATACTGCTGAAGCTGTCCATAACAATAGTTGGCATAAGGGTAACTAGAATTGGGACATACTTTCACTCATATTTAGTTATAAAATTGAGAAACATCCCTTCAGTTCACCCGTCTGCCACGCCTGCTTGCCTCCCACACCAGAGCTATCACCAACCTGCCAAACTCAACTCCTCACCTCCCTGCACTGCTCTGTTCAGCTCCACCAACCCCCATTCTGCTGGGCTCAGCTCTGCCTCCCGTCATGCTTCATCATACCCTGCCTCTGCCACTTGTCTCCTCCTCATTCATTGTCTCCACAGTAAACCTTTTACACCTTCTTCTCAGTCTGTGTCTGCGTTTGGGCCAAACTCTCACTTATCGTAAAGGATCTGCGATTTTTCATAGGACTGTTTGATCTGTTCTCGGTTTTGTCTCCAACACGCCTGATCTTACACTGCAGTAGAAACGATATCAAATTATTTGTCCTAACCACCTAGGAACAGTTCTTCCTGTGGTCATTTTGCAATAGCCTGGGACTTGCAGCACAACATTGTGGCTTACCACTGACATAAGTCCATTCAGAGACCAAGTGATGAAACAATCTGCTGCCTTCGGCTAGCTATTCAGACAGGCACTAGGGTAGATAAATTATTGAGCTTAGTTGCTAATGTTAAATACACTAAACTAAGAAGGTTCTAGAAGAATGGTGAATATAGATAGATAGATAGATAGATAGATAGATAGATAGATAGATAGATAGATAGATAGATAGATAGATAGATAGATAGATAGATAGATAGATAGATAGATAGATAGATAGATAGATAGATAGGTCTTTATTTGTCATTGAACCATTACAGAACAACGAAATTGCATTCCAGTTCACACCCCCCCCAAGAAACATATAGACAGTGACATTAACATGGGTGGACAGGGAGAGTGTAACTGTAGATACGTCTAGCATGGGCCGCGCACCTATTTCTTAGAAGGAAAAGGGAGAACAAACTGGGAAAGACAGGTTAAAAAAATGCTTATCTCGAACTACGTTCCTTATGGGAGCGCAGTGCGTGATCAGTGAAAAACTACCTTAGCACAATAAGCAACATGATAAAACACCACAAACAGTAAGACTCGTAGACATTGCACATTAAAGGAACGGGTTAGGGATTTATGGGACGGTAGGTGTCACAGCCCAGGCACCAGGGGGCGTACACAGCCCATAGGCGCGCCCCGCCCGCAGCATCCGGTCTGCAACGTGGGAGGGAGAGGGGGTCGGATTCAAGAGGGCTTCAGTAGTCAGGATGTGTGTGCTATGTGTTTACGTGTGTGTGTGTGTGTGTGTGTTCCATGAAGCTATCTCTGTCCAGACGTAGTGGGAGTCTACAGGCGCCAGGTGTTATGAGACAGCCGCGGAGACGACCTCGGGCCCGGTCACAGATAGAGTTCACAGGAGAAGTAGGTGATGGGAGGGTGGGGGGTAGAGCGTCTCTCCACGTAAACATCCAGAGGAGAGAAGAGATAGCATCGCGCCAAGGACGGTGTAGGGAGCCGAATTGAGAGATTGCGATTTGTTTTGGTTGAGACTAGGCGCTGGAATGAAGCCTGTCTTACAGTCACTGGTTTCCGTCTAATAATCCGAAATCCAGTGGCCTTTTCCAAGTGCCTACGGCCGGTTAATGGCAGCCATGATCGAATCCACTTTCCGAATAAGTCCAGGAATCACTTCCAGCTTGCGATTCACCTCGCTTATCACTTGAGTCTGTGCATTAACGGCCCGGCACAAACCCTCAAAGACGGGCAGCTTCTCAATGGCCTGATGTGCTGCCAACGCCTTATTACCGTTGCGGTAAATCAGGAATCCGCCAACTCCAAACAGCAGGAAACCTGATACCATGAGCCCAATGATGTAGATGTCTTCGGCGTCCTCAATGGATATCACCATCTCATTGAGAAGAGAAAAGTAAAACACTGTTCAGCTGTGCCAGGCTGCCAGCGCGCGCGCGTGTGTGTTTGTGTGTGTGTGTGTGTGTGTGTGTGTGTGTGTGTGTGTGAGTGAGAGAGAGAGAGAGAGAGAGAGGAGCACCGACGTGACAGTTTAGCTGTAGTGCGGCCGCTTGTCGCTCCGTCTGTAGAACTGCGGACTGTCTCTCTCTCTCTCTCTCTCTCTCTCTCTCTCTCTCTCTCTCTCTCTCTCTCTTTCCACTCGCATGTCAATAGCTGTGTTATGGCCAGGACACACCGGCCAGATAATCGCCGTCGTAGTGTCGGTAGGGGGTCGGGACACGAATCTGTTTGGTGTGTGCCGTGACGTCGGCCGACGTAGAGGTTTTGAGCCGAACATGTTCAATCGGCGGCCGACTGTCTTTCATTTGGAGCAATTTGATTGGTGGAGGGCTAGCGAATCAGTGAAGCCCGGAAGTGAGGCGGGTAGCACAAACAGCTAACAACAGCTAGCCATCGTTTTAATGTGTTTGTTCGTTTCGTTTTGAGAGTACTCACATGCATCAACCCTTGTTGACTGCTCGACAACATGCTCGACACTCTCTGCTAAAAATTGTGCTCTTATGGTCCATAAATATAAATACGTATTTCTATCTATGTTTATGCTCTAGAGAGCTGTCCCATCATTTCCGGCTTTCGTATTTTTTCGGGCCACAATACAGATTAGCGCCGCCTGCTGTTGTGGAGACATTACGTCCCGCGCAAGCGCAGAGCGTACGGCAAATAAGCAGTCGTCTCGGTGTGTTTTTTGGCCGCGACGGGAAGACTGGAGATTCCTGAAACGGCGACTCCATTTTTTGGGTAGTCGGAACGAGTCGGACTGGTGTGTCCTGGCCTTTACAGACATAACACCAGTTTAGTGCGGCCGCTTGTCGCCACGTCTGTAGAACGGTAGTGCGTCTCTCTCCACTCGCATGTCATTGAAAATGTATTACCAGACACGTCAAAAGCCTCCCTTCTGAAAAGGCCATGATGGCGAGAGTATATTTCATTAGTAAAGGCCACTATTTATGAATTAAACGAATAATAATTTAATAAATAAATAAATAAAAACGTGGCCAATTTCGGTACTCCCGGACTGACTCATTTCGCGGGAATCCCGAAATCCCGGGACCCGTCCAGCAACCCTACTAAGTAGGCTACTTCAATCAGGAATGAACAAGCAAACAACAGCATGTCCCAGCAATCACTTTCTGACACTGAACAAAGTACATGATTTTTCTTGCGGACCTGGATGCAAAACTAGTTTCAACATGAAAGAAATTCAACAAAAGTGACACTCTGCCATTGCGCTTTCAGAGTAGGCCTACTGAGGTAATACACAGCTGAATAAATCTTGTATTTTTGACGGAGATGCCCCGACATTCATTCTGATATCAATGTTTTATGGGATGGATGTTATTGATCTAAAGCTTAAAAAAATAATGAGAAGCACAAGCAAGAAAAGAGAGATTACTCGCTAAAATCCTGTTGAACGAAACATCCACCATGGATCAAAAGTTCAAAGAGGATCTTTAGAACCACAGAACAAATTTTATACTACGAAGTTTATAGTGTAATAGAGTTATGTGAGTGGGATACAAGTGAGTTTACAGTCAAAAAGTTAATTGGGAATATAGATTTTTCGACTGCAGATTTCCACCTAGATAAAAGGTCACATATAGGCTGCTATAACCTCCACATCACTCAAACTACAAAGGACACATCACCTCAGTTGTAGCTGCAGCCCCATTAGCAAAGGTGATAATAAGCACCTGACACTTTCTCACACTGCTGCGAGACATTTGGTCAAGTAGCACTTCAGTTTTGCCTTTGTGAGAAGTGCAGTTATGATTTTATTGACCACCTTCTTCTGCTTCTGCAACAGCAATACACTTTGTCTATGACCCTTTTTACTTACGGAATTTGAAAGAAGACAGTGAGCTATGTTACTCGGTTTTCAGTCACGCCCTTAAAAAAATCCGGTGTGGGTAGAAACCGGTCGGCTTTTTGTGAATTTTTAATCTGATATACCCTAACTATCTAAGGTTTTTTGACTATCATTGGCTCGGTGCGAGTGTGCCTGAAGTAGGCATATTCCTTCCATCTTTTCGTGACTGTCGTCAGCTATGTGTCAGAGCTGTAAGCCACTTCATCACACTTACAGAAATATGACGAAAGGTGTTGACGTGTTGTGCATCAGACAGCCTTCGACCTCTATCAGGCTCTGCAGGCCTAAGTGGCACACAAGAACACTAACAGAGGCTGACTTGGCATCTTCTTACACTCTGCAACTTAAAAAAGGAACACGTCATGTAGACGGCTTACACGTAGTGAAAGATCACCTCACGTCCACCTCCTTGCTCAGGTCTCACAGGGACAGCTGATGCACATACTGCCGCATCTGCCTGGTAACACGCCTATTAGACCTCTGTGCCAAAACAAATCATTATCATGTCATCCCTGCCTTCAACACAGACCTGTGTGTTCCTGCTCTCCATTAGAATTAGTTTATATCAAATTAATTAATTTTTAAAGTTCAATTATCTAAACATTTTCCAGACTGATGACATCCATTCTATTGGATGTGCTTAACAGACGGCACCATAACAATACTACAGTACCTACGTTCAAGATTCAAGATGTTTTTTTTTGTCATATGCACAACAATTACAGCAGCAGTCATGGTCAATACAATTCTAAGGCCTCAGGCTCCTCTCAACAATGTAATAGGGAAGAGAGAAAAACACCTGAGACACAAATAAACACAAATAAGCACAACAGTAGTGTAGTGTTTGCGACACTGCCGCATATGGTGTTGGTCATGACGTATGTACATGAACGAGTCTGACATGCATGGCTATCCCGGGGATAAAGCATCAGTACTGATAAACAGTTGTCCGCTCGTCTCATTCATATGGTAACCTACAACATCACATTGGCGACGAGGGTAAATATGGAACTATAAAGTCCGGAAGAGAAGAGGAATATAAAACGTCTCGTAGACTGCGGTACTTTAGCTAGCTTCACAGTTAGCATAGCCAGCATTCCGAGTACTGAGTGGCCAATCCTACACGCCGCACTCGTCATGTCGTTCGCGCACACTCCTACACTTCATGCATTTGACTCAGAAACGTATCCAAGCTCGGTGGGACCGCGATGGACGGCGATGCTAGGCTAAAGGCACTGCTGCTGCACCTAGCAGGAGAGCGTGTGTATGATATCTACGACACGCTCGCCGAAGAGGGAGACAAATATGCGGACGTAAAGGCAAGGCTCGAATCGTACTTCACCCCCAAAAAGAACACTCAATATCAAGTTTACATGTTCAGAAAGGCAGTGCAACTGTCAGGCGAAAATCTGGACACATACTGCACTAGACTACATATGCTTGCAAAGAACTGTGAGTTTGCGGACACAGACAAAGAGATCAAAGCACAGCTGATTCAAAGCTGCACTTCAACCAGGCTGCGCCGACGTGCGCTGAGAGAGCCTGACAAGGACTTAGATGACCTTCTCGACCATAGTAGGTCGCTAGAACTGTCCGAGCAGCAAGCAGCGGGCATGGAACAGACAGCTACTGCATCAGTGAATGTGATCCAGCAGAATTGGCGGCCCAGCCAATACACTGGGAGAGGCAAGCCCAACAACAATTGCAGGAACTGTGGAGGACAATACCCACATGAAGGAGACTGCCCAGCACGGGGCTGCAAAGCATACGGTAAAATGAATCACTTTGCTCGACAATGCAGATCTAAGCAACAAGAATCAACCAAAGGGCGTGAACCAAAAGACGCAGACAGAGAGAAAGGTAAACAACACAGACGCAAAGTGTACAATGTGACCAGCACAGAGCAAAATGATGACTATAACTCGTCTAGCAGCGATGAGAAATATGTGTTTGTATTAAACAGCAACAGTGACAATATGCAGCCACAGACATGCATCAAGCTCAACGATACCAAGATATCAGCACTCACAATGAATATTATCAGTGAGTCTGTTTTCAACACAATGACTCCGCGCCCCCAGCTCACCACAGTCAGCGTAAAGATATATCCCTATGGCTGCGCCAAACCACTGCCCATAGCTGGAGCATTCAACTGTGACATAGAGGCAGGGAACAAAAAGACTAAGGGCATGTTCTACGTGCTGGACGGCGATGGCTGCTCTCTGCTAAGCTACAAAACGGCTGATGAGCTTGGCCTGATTAAAATAGTCAACAGCGTCTCCTCCACAAGCGGCAGAACAGTTGCATATGAGCTGGTGGACAGTTACCCAGAGCTCTTCCAGGGAATAGGCAAACTGAAAGACTTTCAAGTCAAGCAACACATCAACAAAGACATGCAGCCTACCTGTCAGCCACACGGACGGGTGCCATTTCACATCCGGAAAAAAGCCGAAGACGAACTGATGAAACTCGAGAATGATGACATCATAGAGACAGTCACAGGCCCCACGCCATGGGTCTCCCCGATTGTGACGCCTCCCAAACCAAAAGACCCAGATAAAGTGAGGATCTGCGTCGACATGAGACAAGCCAACACCGCCATACAGCGCGAACGTCACATCACACCCACCATGGACGACGTCATCCATGAGCTCAACGGAGCTACGATCTTCTCCAAGCTGGACCTGACTGCCGGGTATCATCAGTTAGAGCTTCACCCGGCCAGCAGATACATCACAACCTTCACCACACACCAGGGTCTGAGGCGATACAAACGCCTGAACTTTGGAATATCGTCTGCAGCGGAGGTGTTCCAGAACGCAATATGCCAGACATTACAAGGGATCAGCGGTGTCAAAAATCTGAGTGACGACATCATCATCCACGGCAAGACACAGGCTGAACACGACGACACCCTCAGAGCGGTGTTCCAGAGACTGAAAGAGAGAGGTCTCACACTTAATCGCAAAAAGTGCGAGTTTGACAAATCCAGCCTTGAATTCTTCGGGTTCATTTTCTCAGCAGACGGGATCTCAGCCGACCCCAAAAAGGTCACCGCCATCAAGGTCACCGCCATTTACTGCTGCACTAAAGACAATCAAAGACAGCCTCACCAGTGACACAGTCATGGCGTACTTTGATCCAGCCAAGGACACAGAGCTGATCGTGGACGCCAGCCCAGTAGGCCTAGGCGCCATTCTTTATCAAATGGACAAAAAAGGGGTGAGGCACACCATAGCATATGCCAGCCGTGCTCTGAGTGATGTGGAAAGACGTTACTCACAGACTGAACGGGAAGCATTGGCCATCGTGTGGAGTTGTGAACATTTCCACTTATATATCTACGGAAACCCCTTCACCTTAGTCACAGACCACAAAGCCCTCGAAGTGATCTGGAATAACCCCAAATCAAAACCACCGGCGAGAATCGAGAGATGGGGACTGAGACTCCAACCCTACAACTTTCACGTGGAATACCGGAAAGGCACAGAGAACCCCGCCGACTACATGTCACGTCACCCCATCCAGACACCAATGGGAGAATCTACAAGAGCACGGAAGGTAGCAGAAGAATATGTGAACTTCATCGCCCACCATGCTACACCCAAAGCAATGACCCTGGCCGAGATCAGGGGAGAAACACTCAAGGACCCGATACTTCAGGAGGTCGCTTCCTACTTCAGACACAACACGTGGCACAGGATCACCGACAACACACAGCATGCTGCTACTCTGAAGAAATTCATCCGAGTCAGCAAAGAGCTGAGCATGCTGCCCAGCAACGACATCATCTTCCGAGGCACGAGGATCATCATCCCAGAGTCCCTTGAACACAGAGTGTTACAGTTAGCCCATGAAGGACATCAGGGCATTGTTAAAACAAAGACACTTCTCAGGTCAAAGGTATGGTTCCCCGACATCGATCAGAAAGCAGAACAGACTGTAAAGAACTGTTTAGCATGTCAAGCAAACACAACCATAGCCCAGTCAGAGCCCCTGAGAATATCAGACCTACCAGAAGCCCATTGGCTTAATGTCAGTGCAGATTTCTATGGCCCCCTCCCTACGGGAGAGTATCTCTTAGTTATTATAGACGAGTACTCACGCTACCCTGTAGTTGAGATAATAAGGTCTACGTCAGCTAACACAGTTATCCCAGTGTTTGACAAAGTGTTTTCCATGTTTGGTATACCCCGAGTGGTCAAAACTGATAATGGTCCACCATTCAACAGTGAACAGTTTTCCAAGTTTGCTGACTGCCTAGGTTTCCATCATCGGAAGATAACACCCCTCTGGCCTCAGGCCAACGCGACAGCAGAGCGTTTCATGCGCACACTCGGGAAAGCCATCCGAGTGTCAGAGACTGTGGACATCCCGTGGAAGCAGACACTCAACACATTCCTCCGTGAGTATCGCTCTACACCTCACAGCACCACGGAAGTATCACCAGCCGAATTAGTACTACGGTACAAGATGCACACAAAGGTCCCCACACTCACCTCAACCATCGAAAAGAACATTGACCACACGATCAGAGACAGAGACAACACAGCTAAGGCCAAGATGAAGCGCAACTCAGATGCACGCCGTCACGCGAAACCACGCCCCCTCATTCCTGGCGACACGGTGCTTCACAAACAACCCAAGCATAACAAGCTTACCACACCCTACAACAGTGAGCCACATACTGTTTCAAAAGTGAAGGGCTCAATGGTCACTGCGACCAGAGATGGACATTCCATTACGCGCAATTCATCTTTCTTCAAAAGGGTGAATCCAGAGATACAGAACATTCCATCAGATCCCGACGAAGAGGACGAGGGTGACACTGTCGCTGGTGCCTCACCAATGCCACAATGGTACCCCTCCAGAGCCATACGACAGCGCCCTCCATACCTCAGGGACTACGTGTGATATGTTGGTCAAAGGCAATATGCCAACATAGTTCATAGTTCATATTGTTGTCAGTAGACATGACAGCTGGTTCGAATGACTGTTCATACCGAATACACTTGCACTTATAATGCAGAGATTGTTATGCACATGACTGCGAATGTTATAGCACAGGTTTAATACATTTATTTGATATTTGAAACCAGAAATATGTGTACTGTTTGGTACTGTGTGAAATATTATTTTGTTTACTAGAAGCCACAAGTAAATGGTGGTCTCATCTGTTACCAATGCATAAGTTCATGTATGCCCATTCAGAAATGTTGCGACGTTAGACATCTAAAAAAAAAAAGGGAGTGATGTAGTGTTTGCGACACTGCCGTATATGGTGTTGGTCATGACGTATGTACATGAACGAGTCTGACATGCATGGCTATCCCGGAGATAAAGCATCAGTACTGATAAACAGTTGTCCGCTCGTCTCATTCATATGGTAACCTACAACATCACAAGTAGTGCAATGGATAGCGTCACAAGAGGAGCCGTCAAAGAGGAGCCGTCAAAGAGGAACTGTCAAAGAAAACACTCGAGGTGTCTCAAAGCAAAGTGAATTGCCATCTTGCTTTATTTGTGGAAATATTACAGCTGGACTGTTGACTGTTCATTTGCCCCCAAGGTAATGATCATTTAAACCTCTCATAGAGCCACTTTTCATGTGAAATTCAAGATCGTAAAAACAACAATTCAGCAGTTGTTGACAAGCAAGCACAAAAGTCTTAGGCTTCCCTCAACAATGTCAAATAAAATAAAATGTATAAAAAGAAACAAACAAGTGAAGAAAGCTACCGAAAATTACCTAAAAAAGGATAGTGTACATGTTTAGGCGTAAAGTTGGTTTTATGGAACGACAAATGTTTTGGTCATGTTTAAGTAAGCTAGTTGGCCAGCTATGCTAACATTTGCAGCTCACCTGAGAGCAGACACAAATCTGATAAGATACTCCAAACTCTTTTCCCAACAGCTCCATGAAAACAACTTTAAAATATGTATTCCATCCAAATAGTAGACTAGAGCTGGTAGAAGCCCAACCATCCTGTAAATATCAACCAAAACGTCACGGTTTACCTCTAGTTGTCACATAAGGTACCATTACTTTGAAGGGGGTGAATATTGCAATATGCTAATCAGTGACTGACTCAGGCTCATTCAAAAACAGAATAACAAGCACAACCTGGTAATTCTGTCACTAAATGTCAGTAACTCATTGTTAGCTACAGGCAACAACACTTTGAAGATTGCAGGAACAGCAGCACACTCCATGCTCTGCTCACTAATTAGCCTAAATTGACTTCAGCTGTTGAAGCTGTCTATGTGAATGTCCAGCAAGTTAAACGGAAACAGCCTGATTAATAGTATTCATAATTTATATCAAATTATTACAGGTCACCTCTGTATTCATATCTAGATCATCAGTAGGCCTGTGTTGTATTTTATGTTAAAAACTGTATTACTAGAAAGAGCCATTCTAGGCTCGTCACAACAACTAGAGACGTTAAGTCATTGGAAAGCTCTGTTGATCCTGTATGATTGTGACACAAAAAAATATATTCTTAAGGTTTGGAACAAAGAGATAGCACCCTGTTTTGACATCTGGCTCATAGAGTTCTCTAATACTTTATAAATGGAGGAAATTTGTTATGAGATTTCAGGGAATGCAGAAAAACTTAAACAGATATGGCACACTTTCCCTGACTATATAACAGTATTGAAGGGACCTACATGACAACTTGTTGACTTCTTATTTTCTGCTTAATATTTGCCTATAGCTTAAACAATTATTAATTAATTGGAAGACCTTTTTTCAGTTGTGTGTGTACGTTTCTTTTTTAAATCAAAAAATCAAGTATATAAAAAAAAATATTACTGTGTATTGTCAGTGTTGTGAAATTAGGTTAAACACACAATCCGATTTCAACATCAGCAAAACAAGGAGCTGATGGTGGACTATACAAAGCTGCAGAGAGAAGGACACACCCCCATCTATCATCATAAAAACATCACAAGCTAGCTCATTTACTGGGGGAAACAGGCAATACATAAATCCAGTAACAAGCAGTGTCTGCAACAGGAAATCAGTCCAAAGGTGAGTACTGGCGAGTCATGTATGAAAGGGTGACTTCAATCCAGCAGTGAGTGTGTGGAAAGCTGATTCTAAATTAAGGCTGAGTAATGAGGATCAGGTGTGTGCAGATAAGTGAGCAGGTGAGGGTGATTGACCTGATTGCAGCAGAGTGGAGTGGGGGCGTGGCAGAGTCTGAGGTTGTGATCACACCTAGGTTGAGTTCCGAATCGCATACTCTTTCTTTTTTCTATTCTACATACTACATCCGACGATAAAAATAATCTAGTTAGGATGCAGTAGGCATACTATTGGGACATACTTTACTCTCTTATTTCATCATAACATTGCGCCTTGATCTTGCCTCTTGCTTTTATATCCGTCGCATCCCCGTTTGTTTTCATATGGAGGCTTCGTCGATGTTACGTCACTTCACGTGCACACTGGATTGTGGGTCAGAATCGCCCAAATAGGATGCACTTTTCAACACTAACAATCTTGGCCGCATGAAGTAGGACATCCGGGTACTTCTAACCATCCTAAATCTGGCCACAAGAATCGGGACATCCTAAATCTTTTTTCTACCATACTAAATAGTAGAAAGTATGCGATTCGGAACGCAGGGTTATCGCCAGAGCCTCTGCATGAAAACAACCGGGGATGCCCGGATATAACAGCAAGAGGCAAGATCAAGTCGCAATGTCATGACGAAATAATCAAGTAAAAATGTGTGCCAACTAGATTATTTTTATGGTTAGATGTAGTAGTACTGTATGTAGAATAGAAAAAATAAAGACTGTGCAATTTGGAACACTGATTGTTAAGTTTTTTAGATGCTGTCGAAGTTGTGATAGTCAACAACAAAGATGGATGCAGATACGTTTTATGAAATGGCTTTGGTTTCGACACTTGACGATTTGGAAGAGGGCACACAAATCTTTTATTTGCAAGAAGGATGAATTTGCTGTTTTGCTGACCAACCACGGCAAAAGCTTAAATTACCAGTTAGCCCCACTGTTCACTACACAAACTGGGCTGAATACGTCACATTGTTCATTGCTCTGATTGATCGTAGTGCCATTCAATTGTGTGCAGTGGTTTTTGAAATGCATCCGTTGGTGCTGCCACTTGAGATGGGAAGTTCTATTGCTCATTGCCAGACCCTGCATTGTTCCAGATGTGGGTCTGTATTTCCAGGCTATGAACAGGGTGTAAGTAGGCTAATAACTGAGTGTAGAATGACTAGGCAGGCAGAAGTGGGTGACCAGTAATGCAGAACTTTGACAGCAATAATGGATATTCTGTAACGGCTGGACAGGGAGGACACAGGCGCAGAGACAGTACCAGTTTAAGAGGGTTTATTTGGAAGGAATCTAGGGTTTTGGGCCGGGCTCCGGAGGGGCTGGCAGGCATGGGGGTCCAGGGAGAAGTGCCAAGGGGAGAATCCGGGGAGACGAGCTGAGGCAGGCAAGAGCAGGCAGGCAGGGGGGTCCAGGGAGGGAGAGCTGGCTGACGAGGGCTGGAGCTGGTGGCAGGAGTCAGGCTGGAGGACTGTGGCAAAAAAGAACAGTATTAGCAACAAGCTAAATGCAGGCGGAACTACAAAGAGTCTAGGTGGCTGGAGAGATACTGACTGGGTAACAGAGTTTACAATCTGGCAGTGTCTGGAAGGTTGAACCGGGTATAAGTAGAGCAGTAGATTAGAAGATTGGTGGCAGCTGTGGATGCTGGTGCCTGGCTCCTGCACACCTGATTCTAACCCTGCAATCAGACAAAGGAAAGGGGAGAACAAAACCACAAAGGGCTTGAGGCTTCCTGTGAGTTTCCGCTTCCTGTCTGTGAGTTTGAATTGTCTGTGAATTGTTTGGTACTTGGCTTTTTGACACTTTTCTGGATTATCGACCACTGATTTTGGATTTTGGACATTGGACTGATTGATACACGGTAAAGACCCCTGCCTGGTTTACAACTCTGATTTGGAACAACGGACTGTGAAAACAGTAGCAGAGCTAGCGACGACTAGCATCTGGCTGCTAGGCTACCAGCCGACAGTGCTAACAGCTGTCCGGCTGACAGCTGCCAAAAGCAGGAGAAAGGTCGTAACCGGGAAGAATGGGGCCGAAGAAGGCTTTCACGGCCGAAGAAGGCGAGGACATTAAAAGTTCTCTCGACTTCCTTTCTGGAGAAGTATCCAAGATGAGGAAACACCAACGAGACATCCTAGACCTGGCCGGGGAGATCAAAATGTTGCGGTTGCAGAGCGAAGAAAAGGATAAACGAATTATCCACCTTGAAGGCAGAGTGTCTGACCTGGAACAGTACCTATAACACAAAGGATTGCAGATTGTGATAAACTGGAACTGAAAACATTCGAATATACGGAGCACAATTTACAAGACATGGAAGACAATATCGACCCGGAAAATAACTTCTTCTTTAACAACAATGCCGACTGCGGCTATTACACATTTGAACAATACAATAAGACCATTAAGACAGATCAGAAACTATCCATCATTCATTTTAACAGTAGAAGTTTGTATGCAAACTTCCAATACATTAAGGAATATTTACGTCAATTTTCACAACCATTTAACATAATTGCAATATCAGAAACTTGGATCAACCCTGAAAAGGGGGTGGACTTTGAACTAGATGGCTATGAACTGAACTACAGAAACAGAGAGAACAAGACTGGAGGAGGTGTGGCTCTGTATGTGGACAAAAACCTCAATTGCAAGGTGGTTGATGAAATGACAACTGCAATTGGAAATGTATTAGAATGTCTAACTGTAGAAATCTGCATGGAAAATAAGAAGAATGTGATTGTTAGTTGTATTTATAGAGCACCGGGTTCCGATATTGATATATTCAAGGAATGGATGGAAATAATTTACACATTGTCAAAGCAAAAGGTCATATTTATCTGTGGGGATTTTAATATAGATCTTCTTAATCCCAATAATCACAAACCAACTGATGACTTTATCAATACAATGTACAGTCTATGTCTCTATCCAAAAATCACCAGATCAAGCAGGATCACATCTCACTGTGCCACATTGATAGACAACATATTTACAAACGTTATAGACAATAATACAATAAGTAGATTAATGATCAATGACATCAGTGACCATCTGCCAGTATTTCTTGTGTACAATAACAACTACAAGAGGGAAAAACAGGAGAGTACATTCAAGTACAGAAGAGTACGGACAGAAGAGGCAATAAACACTTTAAAAAATGAATTATTAAATCAAAAATGGGAACTATTATATAAAGAATAAAATATTGATAAAGGTTATGAAATATTCTTAGGGATATTTAAATTGTTGTATGATAAATATTGCCCAATAAAAGAAATTAAAATGAAATTAAAATATTCAGATAGTCCATGGATAACTAAGGGATTACAAAATGCCTGCAAAAAGAAAAATACACTATATAAAGAATTTATAAAGCTTAGAACCAAAGATGCAGAACATAAATATAAGAAATGTAAAAATAAACTAACTAACATTATGAGAATTAGTAAGAAAGAATATTATAGAAAATTATTAGATAATAATAAAAACAATATTAAAGGTCTATGGAATATACTGAATAATGTTATTGGAAATGGTTCTAGACAAGTTAACTATCCACATGAGTTTATTGAAAATGATATGACTATTGATAATATGGATGATGCAGTAAATGGTTTCAACCAATATTTTGTAAATGTTGGACCAATACTGGCTGAAAAAATACCTGTTCCTGTGAGATCTGATGACAGGATTAATGATTTCTTAGACATTAATCCAAAATCAATGTTTCTAACAGCAGTGGAAGAGAGTGAAATTGTAGAGATTGTCCATAAATGCAAAAATAAAACTTCTACTGACTATAGTGACATTGATATGAGAATAGTCAAAGAGGTAATTCACGGAATTTCGAAACCATTAACGCACATCTGTAATTTATCATTTAAAACTGGTAAATTCCCAAGAAAAATTAAAATTGCAAAAGTCATACCGCTGTACAAAACTGGAGACAAACACCACTTCACAAACTACAGGCCTATTTCACTGCTTCCTCAATTCTCAAAAATCTTAGAAAAAGTATTTGCTGCTAGACTTAACAAATTAATCAATAAACACAATTTACTAACTGACAGCCAATACGGATTCAGACCCAACCGATCCACTTCATTAGCAGTCATTGAGCTAATTGAAAAGATTACAAATTCCCTGGACCAAAAGAAATATGCAGCTGGTGTTTTTATTGATCTCAAAAAAGCATTTGATACCATAAATCATGATATATTAATTAATAAATTTGAACGGTATGGTATCAGGGGGGTTGTATTAAACTGGCTGAGGAGCTATCTACAGAACAGGCAACAGTTTGTGAAGATGGGTGAATATGTGTCAGCTTGTTTGGACATTGATTGTGGGGTCCCCCAGGGGTCAGTGTTAGGGCCAATTCTTTTTATTCTCTACATAAATGACATATGTAAAACATCAAATATTTTACAATTTGTGTTATTTGCAGATGACACAAATATTTTTTGTACGGGAGAGGACTTGCAGCAGCTTCTGGAGTCAATTACAGTCCCCTCCATAAGTATCGGAACAGTGAGGCCAATTCCCTTATTTTTGCTGTAGACTGGAAACATTTGGGTTTGACACCAAAAAATGAATATGAGACAATAGCTCAACATTTCAGCTTTCATTTCCAGGTATGCACATCTGGATCCGATACACAACTGAGAAGATATCATTATTTGTAAAGGAACACCACATTTTTAGGCGAGCAGAAGTATTGGAACAGATAGACTTTAAATAAATTAAAGTGAATAAAACGTACTATTTTGTCGCAAAACCTTTGCTTGCAATAACCGCATCAAGCCTGTGACCCATTGACATCACCAAACTTTTGCATTCTTCTTTTGTGATGCTTTTACAGGCTTTTACCGCAGCCTCATTCAGTTACTGTTTGTGTTAGGGGGTTACTCTCTTAAGTCTTCTCTTTAGCAGGTAAAATGCATGCTCTATAGCGTTTAAGTCTGGAGATTGACTTGGCCAGTCTAAAACCTTCCACTTCTTGCCCCTGATTAACTCCTTTGTTGTGTTTTGGGTCATTATCTTGCTGCATGATGAAGGATCTTCCAATCAGTTTGGTTGCATCTTTCCTTAAATTGTCAGACAAAATGTTTCTGTAAACTTCTGAGTTAATTTTGCTGTTGCCATCATGTGTTACATCATCAATGAAGAATAATGAGCCCGTCCCAGAAGAAGCCATGCAAGCCCAAGCCATGACATTGCCTCCACCGTTTTTCACAGATGAGCCTGTATGTTTGGGATCATGAGTAGATCCTTTATTTCTCCAAACTTTAGCCTTTCCATCACTTTGGTAAAGGTTCATCTTGACAACAACACAGTAACACATGATGGCAACAGCAAAATGAACTTAGAAGTCTACAGAAACATTCGGTCTGCCAATTTAAAGAAAGATGCAACCAAACTGATTGGAAGATCCTTCATCATGCAGCAAGATAATGATCCAAAAAAACTGCAAAAACAACAAAGGAGTTCATCAGGGGCAAGAAATGGAAGGTTCCAGACTGGCCAAGTCAATCTCCAGACTTAAACGCTATAGAGCATGCATCTTACCTGCTAAAGAGGAGACCGAAGGGAGTAACCCCCCAAAACAAACAGCAACTGAATGAGGCTGCGGTGAAAGCCTGGAAAAGCACCACAAAAGAAGAATGTAAACGTTTTGTGATGTCAATGGGTCACAGGCTTGATGCAGTTATTGCAAACAAAGTATTTGCGACAAAATATTACGGTTTATTCACTTTAATTTATTTAAAGTCTATCTGTTCCAATACTTTTGCTTGCCTAAAAATGTTGTGTTCTTTTTCAAAACATTATATCTTCTCAGTTGTGTATCAGATCCAGATGTGAATACCTGGAAATGAAAGCTGAAATATTGAGCTATTGTCTCATATTCACCTTTTGGTGTCAAACCCAAATGTTTCCAGTCTACAGCAAAAATAAAGGAATTGGCCTCACTGTTCCGATACTTATGGAGGGGACTGTACATCTGAAATTAGCAAATTAAAAAGGTGGTTTGACAATAATAAATTATCATTGAATTTAAGCAAAACAAAAATCATGTTGTTTGGAAATTGTAATTTAAATGATGATGATGATGTTGATGTAAATGTTAAGATAGATGGTGTTAATATTGAAAGAGTGTATGTAAATAAATTCCTGGGTGTGACAATAGACCACAAGCTATGCTGGAAACCTCACATAAAACATGTTAAATCTAAACTGTCACGAAGCATCTCAGTCCTGGGTAAAGCAAAGCATATATTGGATCACAAATCATTGCATATTCTCTTCTGTTCAATGATCTTACCTTATTTAAATTACTGTGTGGAGGTCTGGGGGACCACTTACAAAAGCTCACTGCTACCACTAGTCACACTTCAAAAACGAGCCATAAGAATAATCAATAAAGCTGGATATTATGATCACACCAACCTCCTCTTTTTACATTCCCGCATCATAAAGTTCAAGGACCTGGTTGAATATCAAGTTAAACAAATCATGTTCAAAGCTAGAAACAAACTGCTACCAGGTAACATTCCAAAACTTTTTTTTGACAGAAAGGGGGGTTATAATTTGAGGGAACAGTTAAACTTTAAGACACTGGCTGCACGCATGACTTTAAAATGTCAATGCATTTCAATTGGTGGTGTGAAACTGCGGAATGGTATGAGCACGGAGCTAAAGCAATGTCCAAACATGATTCAGTTAAAAAAAAAATCAAAGCAATGATTTTTTAAAAGGTACAGGGATGAGGGAGACATTTAAGAAGGAAAGTATATTAAAAAAAGAAAAGAAAATGTAAAAATAAAAAATAAATAAAAAATTGTATATATTGTATATATATATTTAAAGTGTAATTATGGTGCATCATATTGAATGAATATTTGTATATAGATATATTGATTGTATAGATACAGTGTCGTGCGAAAGTTTGTGAACCCCTTGAGCCTTTTGGAATTTTATTTATGTTAACCATTATTAATTAATTTTTTTCAATACCAGTATTTTTTATATGAAATAACAGATGTTTGTTTATCAATTCAACATTTTTCTTTTCCAGAAATCAATTGTTAAAATAGATAAAACAAATTATTTGACAAATGTTGTATGTGCAAAAGTTTGTGAACCCTAAGCTGCATTGCTTAAATCGAGCAAGGTAAACACAATCAGGTGGGCCAAATTGAGTGATGAAATAGACCAATGTAATGAGAGATCTTTAGGGAAGAAATTTGGCGCCACTAGATAAAACACGGATACAACCAGGTCAGTTTAGACCCACCAAACTGAACCCATACAGGTCAGACATGCTAAAAGGGAAAACAATCTCAGAAGATCTCAGGAATAGAGTTGTGATGCTGCACATTTGTCTGGGGACAGCTATAAATTAATTCAAAAAAAGTTTGAGCTCCATCGGTCCACCGTGAGGCAAATCATCTACAAATGGAGAGCTTTACGAGTGACTAAACATCTGCCTAGAAGTGGACTTCCTTCAAAAATATCTTCAAGCACCACAAGAAAAGTATTTTTTTAGTTAAAAGCCAACCCACACATTACATCTAGTGATTTGCAGACCTCTCTTGCAACATCTGGGACAGATGTGCATGGTTCCACAATAAGAAGAAAACTCAGTCAACATAGCTTTCAAGGGAGGGTTGCTGAAGAAGCCTCTGCTCTCAAAAAAGAACAAAACTGCTTGTCACAGCTTTGCCAGAGAGCACCTGGAGATACCTGAAGTCTTATTCTGTGGACAGATTAGTCCAAAATGTATCTGTTTGGTCATAACCAAAACCGCCATGTTTGGGCAAAAACGCAACTCTGCCTACCACCAACAGAACCTTCTCCCAAGTGAAGAATGGTGATAGCAAATGGTCTGCAAATCTCCAGATGTAATGTGTGGGTTGGCATTACCTGAAAAACCCTTTTCTTGTGGTGCTTGAAGATATTTTTGAAGGAAGTCCACTTCTAGGCAGATGTTAAGTCACTCTTAAAGCTCTCCATTTGTAGATGATTTGCCTCACGGTGGGCCGATGGAGCTCAAACTTTTTTATACGAATGTATAGCTGTCCGCAGACAAATGTGCAACATCAAAACTCTATTCCTCTGAGATTGTTTCCCCTTTGAGCATGTCCGACCTGTATGGGTTCAGTTTGGTGAGCCTAAACTGACCTGGTTTTATCTTTGTTTTATCTAGATCAAGATCTCTCATTACATTGGTCTATTTCATCAATCAGTTTGGCCCACCTGATTGTGTTTACCTTGCTCGATTTAAGCAATGCAGCTTACGGTTCACAAACTTTTGCACATACATTTGTCAAATAATTTGTTTTATCTATTTTAACAATTGATTTCTGGAAAAGAAAAATGTTGAATTGATAAACAAACACCTGTTATTTCATATAAAAAATACTGGTATTGAAAAAAATGTATTAATAATGGTTAAAATAAATAAAATTCCAAAAGGCTCAAGGGGTTCACAAACTTTCGCACGACACTGTATGTGGATACATGTAGATATAGATATGTGAATTGTACAAATATAAAGATACAGATATATGGATTGTATAAATGCATATAATAGATATATTTTTGTATAGATGTATGTCTATAATAGATATAGATATATGGATTGTATAAATATAAAAAAATTATAGTATCAAGTTGTATATTTGTATGGATTGTATCAAATATAGTATAACTAATTGTATAGATTTGTAAAAAGGATTATAAAGAACACAGGAAGCTAATATAATAAATATAAGTTATTGAGCTGTGGAAAAGGGGTAGGATCAAATAAGTTTATACTTCTTCCTACTCCTTTTCAGGCATATCAATTCAATATGTTATTTGTTTATTTCTTTTTTTTTTCTTTTGTGAAATCATTTGAACATATTTTTTTATTGTATTTTCATGCTTTTCATTTTTCTTTTTTTGATATGTCTGAAATAAATTGAATCAAATCAAATCAAATCAGGCAGGATCGTAACATATTCTTTTCATGTGCTAAGGAGACATAACATTGACTACGGGATACTCTGCAACTTCTGCAGGTTCACCATCCATAGTATCCTGACTAGCTGCAACACTGCCTAGTTTTCAACCGTAAGTCTTTACAGAGGATGGTAAAAGCTGCTTAGCACAGCACCTGGATGAGCTGCTGCCATCCATGGAGGACCTTTACAACCCAATTATCCCAGGAACTGTCTGAAAAACGTTACCACATCACCACTTTGGTTCACTTAACATTATACTATACACTACCTGTACACATTGCAGAATACCTATATATTTGACTACCACCACACTATATTATATATTCTTTTAATATATACATTTACATTATAAGGTCTTATGTCTTAAATTCTGTTTTTCTTTCATGTGATCCTCCCATATTATGTAAAGCATTGTTGGAGTCTAAGATTCAAGAAAATTTCATTATTGTGTAAATGACAAAAAAGAGCTTTGAGAGCTTTCAGTACACCTTAAATATCACACTGGGATTTGACAAGTCAGCAATCCCAACACACTATAGATGTGTGTGTGGGAGTCTGTATGTGCACACACAGAGTGGTATATTTTGTACGCTGTGGCACGCGCCAGTGGTAGCCTCTATTCAGTCAACAGTCCCATTGGAAATCCATGCAGCCAAAGCCTTTTCCACCATAGCTGCCTGCTCATTGATTACCTGTCAGAGGAAGAGAAGGCGAGAGCGAAGGCCTGGGCGAGAGACGGAGAGAAACAATGACAGAGAGAGGGAGCTGAGAGGATGAAGTAGGAAGCAGAATGAGAATGAGGTAAAAGAGGAAGAGTTCAGCAAAGTGAAACAATGAGACGATGTGAATGGCAAAAGAAAGGGAAGAGTGACACAGATGAGTCTAACAATTGGAACCACAATCAAACCCATTCCAATCCACACACATTCAGGCACATCACCTATTTGTCTCTTTCCTTCTCATTTTCTCAGAGATTTCACCACAATTCTTCATGAGGTTCAAAGGTGGAAACCAGCGATTCTGGAGAACGTTTGTTGTCAAAATCACTTTCTGTCAAAATCAGTGATATATCTCCTCACGGTCCGCTACCTGTCTGTACAGTGTGTGCACTGAAAAGCTAGCTATGCTGGGCCCCCATTGTTTACATATTCCACTTTGTTTACATACCAGTTTATCTATGATAAGCCTTGGGATCTCCCTGTGGGAGCTTGATGGATGGATGGATGGGAAAATCTGTTAATAAACTTTAGATTAACACCATAATTTATCTTGGATTCTTGTAATAATTTATATATTTTTTTACCGTTTGCAGAGAGGGCACTCTAGATGTCTTCTTACGTAAAATTAACTTGACGCAGTTCCAAAAATATATAAAATTCTCCAAACTGGGATATTTTATTCTCCAATCAACCAGTAAAACAGAACAAAACATTAGTATCAAAAGGGAAAATCAATACATTTTTTCCTGTTGTATTGAACATTTTTGTCAAGTTTTTCTTAAGTGCGTCTAAGAAACGGAGTTGGGACAGTTTGGGAGACAGAGCGAACTGCTCAGTGGTGGAGGATGAAGAGGGAATGTAAATGTCAAATGTTAATGAGATAAGAAAAGGCAGAGCAAGGGTTGAAAAGAGGGGGTGAAGCAGCAGAACGTGGGGGTACAGTCTCCTTCTGATGTATCCCAACCATCATATCTGCGCTTTAATGATTCTCTCTGGGTAAAGGAAAGAGAAACTAAAGACTAGAGAGACATCAAGGGAGCTGAGGGGGAGAGTGGAGGAGGATGGAAATAAAGTAAAACAGTAAAAACAGCATAAGAAAAGACAGGAGTGCCCTTCCAGTCATACTCATTCTGTCAGGGAACAGCATCTCATGGCCATTATGAAAGCCCAAATTTAATCTTGGCGTAAGGTTATCACTTGATGAGGTGAAATTAAACTGTAAATCACATTTTACAAATTTTTAACAAGAAGATCTTAAATGATTTTCCTCAGAGAGAACCAAAGCTTTAATTCTCCCTGTTTAATAATCCTCCCCGCCATGTTTGCCACTTGATAAATATACAATGTACATTGACATTCCCCGACTCTAATCAGAGAGTTGTGTCCTTTTCACCACCCAGTTGCTTACACTGTTGCCATATCGTTGTTAAGCTGCTGTTTCAACACTTCCTGCAGACGTTTCATATTAATAGCCTACCAGTAGCTCAGCAGAATCCCTCCCTTTTCTGATACTTTTATCTTTACTGATAATCATATTTATCTCATATTTAAAGTACTTTCTTGAAAAATAAATTGTCAGGACCCTGAACCCTTAACATCTAATTCATGTTAATATGATATTAGATTAATTTGAACTTTTCTCAACTCTTTATTTATTGTAAACTACTTAAATATATGATATTAAAAACTAGGATCTTTTTAAGTCATTGTCTCTTTAGATGGACAGGAACACAGTTTGACTGACAGGGAAATGAAGTTAGCCGGTGGGAATATGCTGTGAGAGGGGATTCATTAGTACTCTCAAAGGATAATTTATAATTAAATTATGAGGTCCTTCAATAATTGATGACCAACAATTAATGTTTCCCTGTGACAGAGCTTGAGACAAAAACGGAGGGAAGAGCAGAGTATAGGCCTACAGACGCTGGGAGGGAGAGGATTCATGAAGTGCATAACCTTCAAGATGGCTGAAATTAATTACAAATGTAAAATACAATTTTTAACCCTATTCGCACGGGATAGGTATATCATTGTATCAGTTGGTATTTGAGGCAGTCACCCGATGGCAAGGTCTAAATCCTGTGCAGACAGTGGAGCTTTCAGACAGGATGTATTCTGTGCTATTTTAACCTTAAAAACACGATTTAAGCTAAGGAAACACCACATCACTGCATGCTGGGCTCGCATTCCCAAGCCCAGTATCACAACCATTTAGCAACCTAGAAGTAAAGCTTTGACTCCAACCCAAAACAACTTTGTATCAAAATTTGGAAGTTATTTTCCTGTTCCCAAACTACAACAACAATAATAATAATAATAATAATAATAATAATAATAATAATAATAATAATAATAATAATAATAATAATAATAATAATAATAATAATAATAAAAGTAAAAGTAATAATCTTGTTATACCCTAGCAATTACCACAAACACCCTAACTACCAACTCTGCAGTCACCAAGAGCACCTTGGCAGCCACAAAGCAACGGCCTTGCACCCAACATAATCACAGTTATTACTTATAACCAGCCCAAAATGTCTGTTCTTCCCCCTAAAACCTTAAAAACCACCCAGTTGGACTACTTTGGTGGCCCTCTGGTTACCGTGCATGCCTTAATATTGCAACTTTGCTGCTTTGATCCCAGTTGACAACCTTTGTTGCATGTCATACCCCCTTCTTTTCCCATGCAAAAAAAAGAAAAGAAAAAGAAAAAATTTATTTTTGGTTGTAAATACTTCTTTATCATTACCATCATAAACATATAAATTGACATGTTTGTTATTTAAAGGTGCCTTTTCACCAGGCCTGAATTTATTATCTATACCAGGGGACATTCATGTTTAGGAGTAATTGTTTTAATCATTTTCAAGAGAAACAAACACGGAAGAAGCTCTGTAGCTGAGGGCAACAACTGAAAAATAAATCATTACCTGCTGATGTCTAATTTGACCACAGTGAGACAAATGAGATGAGGATCTTTCTTTACAACCACCAGGGGAGGAGCATAATGGCAAGATGCAAGGTCACCGGCTAAATTAGGCAACGCTGGTAATGATATTGGTGCTGTCAGAAAGACACGGGGGAGGAATAATTCAACAAAAAAGACATTATTCTGCAGAAACATTTCCACAGACTGATGAACATGTGGTGAAAAAGATGAGGAGACTGTTATTCAAACACTGTTAGGGGGAGCAATCCAGCACAGAGGGAAGCCCTTAGTGTTCACTTCTTGGATATGTACACTTACATACACAGTGTGTGTGTGTGTGTGTGTGTGTGTGTGTGTGTGTGTGTGTGTGTGCGTGTGCGTGTGCGTGTGTGTGTGTGTGTGTGTCTTAATGACTGCAGCCTGCGATGAAATGCTGACTGGCGGCCATAACTCCTCCAGCAGCAGGACACATTTCATTTGTCCCTCCCCCCTCATGTCACCTCTCTCTGGTTCCATTTCTCTCTCTCTCCATCACCCTCTCTCTCGCACTTCAATCTTTTCTCTCTCTCTCTCTCTCTCTCTCTCTCTCTCTCTCTCTCTCTCTCTCTCTCTCTCTCTCTCTCTCTCTCTCTGTTGATCTTTCTAATTAAGAATTTCTATCTAGATGGGTGGAAAACAAAGTGCATTCAAATGTTTTCTATTCTATTTTCTATTGAAGAAAAAGTGAAAACTGAGGTCTGCAGAAATCTTATTAACCTCCACTGCACTGGGGTTGAGGCAGGAAAGCTCATAATAATCATACCAACACTTGCAGCACAGTCTCTAGAGCTAGAGCACAATTGATTAATTGCCTGACTAGAATATTAACTGTATTTTTGAAAGAAAAAGGCTCCCCTTACTCAAATGTGATTAATTGCTGGTTATCTTCTTCATAAGGCATTAGGTGTGTTGTTTGGCTGAAAATTACCTGTTAAATTCAGTATCGACATGACTTTTTTATGAAACTTTGCATCGAATTGAGCTTTAAGGCTTGCAAACGTAGCGTTTTCACTACCTGCTGAATTCCTTTCTGTCGACGAGTTATTTCACCCCAACACCACTTTTTTCAGCTTAAAAACAATCTATGACGTTAAGCCCTGTGTGTCGCACGTTTTTTTTTTACCATATAGAGGGACCCCAAAACAGTAACGCCAGTAAGAGGAAGGGAAGGAGTTTTCTGATTAAAACAGTCGACAGGCTTATCTCAGCTATCCACATCTGGTAAACCAGATTACCCTTTAACTAGCTGTTAGAGCAGATACACAGGTTTTGTTAATCACCTCTCAAACATATTTTCAGTGGTTTGCAGCAAATTCGATTGTTTCTAAATAATTGAAGAAACACTTTCATCTCATTAGCTGTCTATCAGGCATGAAGCAGTCACTATTCAAATGCTATCATGCAAAGCCAACCACACTTCACTCCTTTAGATCATTTGTTGCTGCCTTATCCTTCCTCATTAGACTCTACTGTTTGACCTTTCAGCTTGTATGTCAGGGAGTCAAAGAGAGGAACTTAAACCCGCTGACTTTGCTTTAAGATTAACCAGGTCAGGGCTTTTCCAGGGTTTCCATGGTGTGTGTTTCTGTGTATGTGTGTTCAAATGGTGTATATATGTGTATGTTTACACACATTGCCACAAAGGTCATTTTATTAACCTTTATTTTTCCAGGAATATACTCATTGAGATTCAAAATCTCTTTTTCAAGAGAGTCCTGGCCAAGAAGGCAGCATAAAAACATAAAAGTTTCACATTAAAAAACAAAATTTCACACTTAAAACAAGACACAAAACACAATAAAAAGTAAATAAAAATAAAATAAAAAGTCACAAAGCATCAATCTCATTGGCAGTAAGTCAGTGTTCAGTAACCGGGCATGTACAGTTTGCGGTTAAATAGTCCTTAATCCTGCTTTTGTAATTGTTCATGGTGATAAGGGATTCAAGTTTAAGGTGTTCCTGTAGCTTACACCATGATGAGGGGGCAAAAGATTTAAAGGCACTTTCACCAAACGCAGTGCGAGTCCGAGGAACGTTATACATAATCAAACTGCTAGACCGAGTGATACGAGCACTGTTTTTAGGAACCATTAGAGAACACAAATAAGGAGGCAGATCGTACAAAATTGCCTTATAAAGGAACATATACCAGTGTTCCATCCTACGGGTGTATAAGGAAGACAGACCAACTTTCTCATACAATTTACAATGGTGCGTTCGGAATCCAGAGTTTGAGACAAACCGTAATGCTGCATGGTACACAGAATCTAGCAATTTCAGAGATGATGAGTTTGCGTGCATATATATAAAATATCACCGCAATCAATAACAGATAAAAAAAATGGCTTGGACAATTTTCTTCCTGGCACAAAAAGAAAAACAACATTTATTTCTGTACAAGAAACCCAGTTTCATTCTTAGCTTTTTAGTAAGACACTCAATATGAGGTTTGAAAGAGAGATTTTCTTCTAGAAAAAAGCCCAGGTATTTGTAAGTTGCGACTCTCTCGATCACTTTGTTGTTTAGAGTAACAATCTGGTTGTCATCCATATCAGATGTTTTCTTACTTCTTGTAAAGCAGATCATTTTGGTTTTGTCAATATTTAGTACAAGTCTTAATCCATGTAGGTTTTCCTGAACAACATTAAAAGCCGATTGGAGGTCCTGTGTGAGATTGGTTGTCTCTGTAATCTATCACACCTGCAGACAGCAGAAGATTTCCCCTAAAGGTTCCAGAGAAAACAAAGAGGTTGGGGGGAAAAAAGTAAATCACCTTTGTCTGTATCTGCAGTAATAGGAAAAGCTTCTTGTTCCACTGGCTATAAATTCTGGAAACGACCATATAGGCGTCGGAAAACTACTGCTTTTTCAAATGAATCTGGTGTGAATGGCTTTGTGTGTGTAGACTTTGCTGTTATGTGTTTTGCTCCTCTTCCTCTTTGTATTTTCGTCGTTGTCACCCAAACTACTTTTCGTCATGGAGATGAATCAAAAGCAGGAAGCACATGGTGATAGTTTGATTTTCTTCATTATTATTCTGAAGGAACACAACACCATTGGTTATTTTCCTCCCACCTTCCGACAGCTCATTCAACCCCCAAATGAAAGCACAGGCATGTTTAAATTATTTGTGTTGATAGTTTGCGCAAACCAGATACATGGTTATTTGGGATTTTAGAGTTGGCAGGTCTATTTTCTAAACCGGGGGTTCTCAAACTTTTGATAGCTGAGGGCCAATTTAGGAACCCAACATTGGACAGAGGGTCGCCGAAGGAAACAAATTTAAAAAACTGAAATAATTTCAATGGCCAGCATCTTTGCGTCTTTACAGTTTACATGTATTGGTCTGCATCCAATAAGGGCTAGGTTTCATTTCAACATTGGGGGGGACACATTAAAAGCCGGGGTCTGGGGATTGTCCCCCAGAAAAATTTGAGGTTCGAACACTTAATTTTGTGCATTCTGGTTAAGTTTTATGCAGTAATTTGTGTTTTCTGTATTTATTTATGGTCGACATATTAAGGAAAAGACAACTAGCTCCCATTGACGCAAATCTAATGGAATATAAATCAGTAAGGCACTGAGGCATTCTGTAGGCTATTGCATTCAAATATTTATTCTACTTTATTGTTCAAAACTTTTGGAGTGTTTTTTTGTAGGACTCACTACTCATGATGCAGCAGCAGTGTTAACTATTATGCCACTATACATTGGAAATAAACAGGGTGGGCTATCAGCAGTCAACTAGGCAGATAGTTCCATGGCTATCAGCAGCTAGCTAACGTTAGCTTGTTAGCTAAACTTTAGGCAAGAGAGTTAGAAACCAGATAATGTTAGCATCCATCCTTAGACACTTGACCTAATCTAATTCACCTTGAAGGTGAGAAAGTGCATGTATTGGGCTTAACAAGCTCACTATCTAACAACTTACATTGGGACAACTACACTGCCTGCTGCACTGCGGGAGGCTGACCAGCAGTCTGCAAGGAGAGGCAGAGGCCAGCCGAACGTCGGCAAGTTTAAGATGGTATGGTCCACTGTAGGGGTGTTATTATTAATAATTGGGGAATGAATATAAACAATTAGGAGGGATATTTAAGTGTTTCGACCCCTGTACTGTTTTTACTGTTACGGGGGACGGATCCCCTCTGTGCGTTTCAATAAAAAATAAACATTATTTTTATTTTTTTCATAATTCAATGCAGGCCGCCAGATATGTTTCTGCGGGCCGCCATTGGCCCGCGGGCCGCACTTTGAGATCCACTGTTCTAAACGTTGAACAGAGACAGGCTTTTTCTTTCCCCTGCTTCCAGCTTGTTATGCTAAGCTATCGCTTTCAGACTGCAACACATAGTCAGAGAGATATCCTTCTGAATCTCTCACTCTCTGCATGAAAGAGAATTGAGAGTGTACACATGTTACAGTAATGTTGAAATACTCCTCTAATTAAAGGGTGGGGAGCTTCACATTTAGGAGATGAATTAGAAAATCTAATACGCAATTGGTGGGAGAAGACATTAAAGAGATCCTATTATACTACTTTTCTGGTCTTCATTTCTTTTTTTTTTATAAATCTTTTTATTGGAGGAGCAAGCATGTTACCTTGTACAGGAAGGAAGACAGTTCTCCATTTTCATTTTCTCTTAACAAAATAAAAAATATTACAAACAAAACAAAAACAAAAAAAGTAGCAAAAAGAACATTGCTAAGCATTATCCCCCCTCCCAACAAAAATATCCCACCCTTCCCACCCACCCCCATATTGACAACATTCTGGGAAGCTTCTGTTTGGTACACATTACTTCAAAAACATTTAAGGGTCTACACACTGAAAACAAGCACACGTCCGCATGTCAACATATCTACACAAATGGTTTACAAGGTTTTAAACTCACGTTTTCACAATTGTCAGTCAGGCTAATCAGTTCCCACCCCATCAGGGTAGATGATCATTGATTTGAATAAAAATACATAAAAAAAAATAAACAAAGGAAACAGATAATAGATGGGAAAATATAAAAGTGTCTCATTATTCAGGCATTACTTTAAGATTCTCAAAATATGTTACAAAAGGTTGCCATTTTACGTAACATTTTTGGACTGAGCCTTTCACCGTGAATTTAACTTTTTCTAGTTTAAGAAAAAATAAAACATCCTGTAACCATGCGGCCACTGCTGGGGGAGCAGGGGAAGTCCAGACCAATAAGATTCTTCGACGGGCAAGAAGTGATGTAAAAGCAATAATGTCCGATTGATTCCGGGTTAAGGTTAAACTCTCGCTTGGAATACCGAATATTGCAATCAACGGGCAGGGCTTAATTTTTATTTTCATGGCTTCAGATAAAGTTTGAAAAACAGATGACCAATATTGATTTAAACGGGGACACAACCAAAACGTGTGTGTTAAATCAGCTGGGGAGAGGGAGCATCTAATACAGCTGCCGTCTGTTCCTGGATATATATCTGCTAACCTAGCCCTACTGAAATGAGCCCTATGCACTACTTTAAACTGAATGAGCCCCAAGCGTGCACATGATGAGGATGAGTTAATCCTTTGTAAAGCATCCTCCCAGTGTTTGTCCAACAACTCAATCATCAACTCGCCCTCCCATCTGATCTTAATTTTTGAAAGGTCATGGTTTTCTAGAGACATTAGTTGCGAATATAACAATGATATCAGTCCTTTTTTTGGACAGAGGAGGGTCATTTCTTCCCATGCTGCCTCAGTAGGGAGGACAGGGAAAGAGGGAAACAGCGTTTTGACACAGTGGCGTATTTGGAGATACATAAAAAAATTACTGCGTGATAAATCATATTTCTGGCATATATTTTCAAAACTATCGAACCCTTCTTTACACTACAAGCTTTTAAAACAGGAAAGCTGCTTCCTGCCCCACTGAGTAAATGTTAAGTCGAGAGAGGAGGCTGGAAATAAATGATTCTTACAAATAGGACTTAAAGGGGAGGGAGAAGTGAATTTATAATGATTTCGGAACTGTGCCCAGATTCTAAGGGTGGACAGTACTACAGGATTGGAGGTAAACCTGGACCACTTTGTGGGCAGGGAGGAGTACACCAATGCAGGGAGGGATGACGAGTGGCAAGAATGTGCTTCAAGTGTACACCAATCTGCATCTGGCACATGGAGCCAGAATAAAATTTTCTGCAAATTGGCTGCCCAATAGTAGTGAATAAAACTGGGGAGAGCTAGTCCCCCCACATTGCGTCCCCGCTGAAGTAAGCCTTTATTAACTCTTGGGACTTTATTATTCCAGATGAAGGAGGTAATGGATGTGTTAACTGACTGAAAAAATTATTTCGTCAGGAATAACGGTAGGCATTGGAACAAATACAAATACTTTGGGAGTATGTTCATCTTCACCGATTGTACCCTTCCTGCAATAGTCAGAGGCAGATTGCTCCACCTTTGAAAGTCAGATTTCATTTGATTATTTAGGGGTGTAAAATTAGCTCCAAGAAGAGAGGTGAAGGAACGTGTGATGTTTATTCCAAGATATTTGAATCCAGAATGTGTTAAGTGGAAGGGGAATGACTCTTGTTTAATTTGCATTGCCAACTCATTAATGGGGAAGCATTCGCTTTTCTGATAATTAAGTTTGTAGCCAGAAAAAGACCCAAAATTGTTCAATAGTGATACGATTACAGGGGCGCTAGCTTCTGGATTGCTTACATAGATCAAGAGATCGTCTGCATACAGAGAGACGCGATGTTCCTCATTCCCACGGCCCACCCCCCGTAACAACAACGATGACCTCAATGCAATCGAAAGAGGTTCAATTGCCACTGCAAACAGGAGCGGGGATAACGGACATCCTTGACGTGTCCCACGTGACAGGGGGAAAAATTTGGAATGAGATTGATTAGTTTGAATACATGCTTGTGGGGACGAATAAAGCAGACGGATCCATGCCAGAAATATGTCACCAAACCCAAACCTTTGCAATACGGCGAATAAGTATTTCCACTCCACCCGATCAAAGGCCTTCTCCGCATCTAGAGAGATAACAGCTTCTGCAGTCAAGGAAGGACCGGGGGAGTAGATCACATTAGCAAGTCGGCGAATATTTGAAAAAGAGTGGCGACCCTTTATAAAGCCCGTCTGGTCCTCAGAGATTACTTTAGGGAGAACGGATTCTAAACGATGTGCCATCACCTTAGCTGAAATTTTTATATCAACATTTAGGAGGGAGATAGGACGGTAAGAGCCACACTTAGTAGGGTCCTTGTCCTTTTTGAGGAGTAGTGTAATCGTAGCTTGTGTGAGGGTTGGGGGCAAAGAACCCTTTCCCAAAGATTCGTTAAATACTTCTAGCATAATGGGTGCAAGTTTATCTTTAAATTTCTTAAAAAATTCAGGGGGGTAACCGTCGGGTCCTGGAGATTTACCAGTTCGCACGTCCCCGATGGCTGTAGTGATCTCTGACTGTGTAAGAGGTCGGTCTAACCCTTCCTTATCTCCAGGCTCAATAGTAGGTATATCCAAATTATCTAAGAAACGGTTCATATTTGTAGTATCTGATGGGAATTCAGAGGTGTAAAGTGTAGAGTAAAATGTTGCAAAAGTATTATTAATTTCCTTTGGGTTGGTGACTATATTCTGATCCTGATCTCTCACTTGGGGTATGAGCCGTGACGCAGCCTGGCGTTTCAGCTGGTGAGCCAGCAGTCGACTAGCTTTTTCTCCGTACTCATAATAAGTGCTCCGGGTCCGCAGTAACAAGTACTCAGCCTGGTTGGTGGATAGAAGATTGAGTTTAGACTGTAAAGCTATCCGTTCTTTATATAATTCTGGGGAGGGGCTTTCAGAGTAGCTGCGGTCTAAATTAAAAATTAAATCCGTCAAGTCTTGTATTTGTTTACGCCGTTCCTTATTGGCATGCGCTATATAGGAGATAATTTGTCCTCTTAAGTACGCTTTTAGAGTTTCCCAAAGTAGGGAATATGATATACCTTCCTTCTTGTTTACTTCCAGAAAAGTATCTATATTAGTAGTCACATGTTTGCAAAATTTCTCATTTGAAAGCAGCAAGGAGTTAAGTCTCCAGAAGGATTGCTCTCTAACGTTCAAAGTAAAAGAAAGGTCTAAGATGAGTGGTGCATGATCTGAAATGATGATGGCCAAATATTCAACAGATTCCACTGCAGGGATGAAAGAGCTATCTATAAAAAAGTAATCTATCCTTGAGAAAGAGTGGTGGACATGAGAAAAGAATGAAAATTGTTTGGAGGTTGGATTTTGAAACCTCCATGGGTCTACACAGCCATTTTGTCTCATAAAATCTGAGAAGACCCTTGACATTACAGATGGTGAGGCAGATTTAGGGCTAGATTTATCGAGCAATGGGTCAATTGTACAATTCAAATCTCCTGCAAGGATTAATCTATGTGTATCTAAATTAGGGAGGGATGACAGAAGCTTATTGGCAAATTCAGCATCGTCCCAATTAGGGGCGTACACGTTTACCAAAAGAACAGGTGTTTGAAATAGGAGGCCCGAGACAATGACATATCGACCATTGGGGTCAGCAATTATAGCAGTTAGTGAGAATTGAGTTCGTTTATTAATCAAAATTGCCACCCCTCTTGATCTGTTATTAAATTTAGAATGGAAGATATGATTAACCCATGCTTTACGAAGTCTGGTGTGGTCTTCTAACCGTAAATGTGTCTCTTGTAGAAACAAAACATCAGTTTTCAATTGTTTAAGATGAGAAAAAATCCTAGACCGTTTCACAGGACCATTCATCCCCTTAACATTCCAGGACACAAACCTAACTGCAGCTCCCCCTATTGGGCTTGTACCCCCTGCATTATTTATCATAGCAGACATCCAAAATGGGTATGATTAGCTCGAACCACATGGTGTATAAGTACTTATGGTCATAAGTGATGTCCAGTTGTGTAGAAGTAAAAAAGAAAAAAAAAGAAAAAAAAAGTATCAATGATAAATAAGTTTTACCATAGCTGTGTGCATCCTTAGAAGATAAAGTGTTGCCATATAAATAAAATGTTCCCCGGTTTTCATGAAACTTAAGTTGGAAAACAAAAACAAAAACCCCATTGAACACCCCAAACCTAGATCTTCTTCCCCAAACGAAGAAAACCGCAGGAATTCCCAGATGAAAGACTTCCAAGACATCCAGCGTTGTCTATAACTCCTATCCTAACCTGAGGGTGGCTCCCCTCTCATTAAATGATGTATGTTCTACCTATATACAATTATCTATTCGGCTCACCTTGGGAAAAAATAAAAGAGGGACCAACTAGATAAAATAAATAAAATGGAAAATAATATAATATATCCCCGGTTTGCATCTGGATCACCAGTGCTCACTGTACGATTACAAAGAGCACGATTGGACTAGAAAAACTATTTCAAATAAATCAGAGTGGCTGGCCTTGTTAAAATAAAATGAATTCAGCCTTTTCAGGACCGATAATGTAACTTATTTTACCCTACTAAAATTGACCCTAGTCTGTAAAATGGCCATATGCAAAGTTATGTGTGAAAGCCACACCAACTAAAACATAACTGTGCCATGCTAGAGAATAAAACATAACTGTTGTATATTTAAATCACAGAGGCCCCAGCATTGTTATTGTACCATAAACGAGTATGAACCACATTAGACCACATTAACTTAAATATAATCGTGTCAGTAGGCATGTAGCTTAGTTGAACTTTTTTTTTTTTTTTTTCCCATACAGTAAATATTAACCAAGCCATATAGCAAACAGTCCCAAATAATCAAAGTGTCTAAGCCGAAAGCTAGGCTTAATTTCACCTTTGCATAGATTGTTTATGCTTCAGCATCGTTTACTCTCCCCAGTGAAGATCGTAGAATTCCCTGGCCTTCTCCGGTGTCTCGAAGAACAGCGTCTGTCCGTCGTGCAGGACGCGGAGCCGGGCGGGATAGATGAGAGCGAACCTGACGCTCTTCTTGTACAGGAGGGATTTCACTTCTTTAAAGGCAGCTTGTTTCTTGCCGAGTTCCGCGCTGACATCCTCATGGAAAAATACCTTGTGTCCCCTGAAGAACAGCTGCGCTCGTTTCCTCGTTATTATGCGGTGTTTGTTTTGGAAGGAGTGGAAGAGAACGAGGAATATCCTCGGCCGTTTGGGGCTGGGGCCGGAGTCCGCGGTCAGCTTGGGTCCCACTCGATGCGCGCGGGAGAGAATGACGGGATGCGGGAAGAATTCTTTTCCCAAGACTTCCTCGAAAAACTCAGTCATGAACTTAACTGTGTCCGGCCCCTCCAGATTCTCAGGGATGCCGACAACTCGCAGATTGGACCTACAGGAGCGATTTTCTAAGTCCTCCACTTTGTTTTTCAGCCTCTCGTTGTCAGCTACAAGTGCGGCGCATGTTGTTTCGATAGCCTCGAACCTGTCGCTGTGGTTGTTTAGCCCTTCTTCCATGTCATGAATGCGTTCTTCGTGGGAATCAAGAGACGACTTTACCCGCTCAAGGGATGCCGAGATTGGTGCCAGTGCCTCGCCTAGTGCTTTTTTCAGGAGGGAGTCCATTGACTGTGCAAGGTCAGAAAGAAGCACCGAGTGGAGCTGAGCAAGATCAGCAGGTAACCTCGAGCGTGGGCTAGCTTGTGCGTCCATGTTGTCTTCACTTGTAGCATCTTCGTCCATTTCGGCAGTTTTTTGCCCTCGGCCGTGTCTCCTTAGACTCATTTAGTCGTGCAAAGTTATTTCTTGAAGTACACCGAATCAAACCAAGACTCGCCAAACTTTATGCTCGAAAAATTAGGTAGAAAATAAAAAGTAATTCGGGAGCCACTTCTCGTACGTCTGCTCACTGCATGCTCAAACCGGAAGCCTCTGGTCTTCATTTCTTGTTAAAAACTGCTATAGAGCAACCTGACACGAATCACATCACAAAAAACTATGTAGATTTTCGGGACACTCTTCTTCTTACCCTAGCGAGCACAGCAGTCTCTCTCTACACACTGCTTTGAGCTTCTCCGCCCCTCCCCCCCCTGCTGCAAACCCCACTCCGTTGTGATTGGTTACCTTCCAGCAGCGGGAAATTTTAAGGAAGGTGGGGGCATGCAGCCGGAGCTTGCCTGAGCGGCAGCATTCCCATTTATGGAAACATGACAGAAATGACCCCAGTGTGACAGACACAACCCGGAAATTTGAACAAGTTCGGCTTGACCGGCTGCCATAGTTTTTAGTGCTCTGCATAGCCACCCCAGACGGTCAGCATGGGAATACGTCAAAATGCATGTACGTAATTACTTGATACTCTAGTATGGTTAAACATGACTATAAATCATTATAACAGCGTTTATAGGTCATAAAAGTCGAAAAGTATCATAGGTCCTCTTTAAGGCTCTCGCTTATTATATTACATTTGAAATACTGTTGAATCTCTGAATTTAAAATGCACTGTGTACTAGTGTTGTTTTTGTCAACAAAATGTATGACTAAATATCGTCGTCAACTAACCTTTTTCACGTGACAGTGACGAGACTAGACGAAAATAGTCACAGATAATATTGACTAAGAGAAGACTAAAAAGCTCAAGACATTTAGTCGACAGAAACTTGACTAGACTTATAAGAGTTTAAACGTGACTAAGACTAATAAAAACTAAAATTAAAGTTTGACAAAAAGACTAGACTAAAACTAAAATTAAAACAGGCCGCCAAAAACAACACTACTCCTGTGTTCCCTGCTCTCCTGATACATGCAAAGACATGTTGAAAAAGTATTCCTTGTTTTCTGAACGAGTATTAGCCCTGTTTGTGGACGTCTATCCATCAAAACTATGACGTAGGTCCTTAGCAACGGTCATTATACCCCTGTTATTGTAGCTCTAGCATTCAAGCACATTGTTTCTCTTAATTAAACTTGAATGTAATGTAAATTTTTTTCTGGCATTGTCATTTGAAGCTATTTTATTTAGGCCTATTTATTTTATATAAATGTACGTCATTAGACAGGAGATTTTGAAACACAAAGAGAAGCTGTCCGAGCTCCACCAGACTGCTGTTCAGTTGAGGAATCCGGCATTCTTACATGTTTGGTAGCTCAAATAAATATGATGTAAATTCAATCAGAGCGTCTTCCGTGTCTGGTATTGCATGTATTCTTGAGTCTATAAGGTAACAATAATATAATAAGATAAGATAACCTTGTTTGACTTGTGAAATGGGGGACTTAAAGAACATTTTGATTTTGGCTGTACTATACTAGGTAATTGTACTATATTAACTGGGTATAATTGCATTATTAAAAAGACTAAAATACAAAAGTCATTGACTAAGACTAGACTTAAATGTCATCAGCTTTTGTTGACTAAGACTAGACGAAAATAGTCCCAGATCATTCTGAGCAGACTAAAAAGCTCAAGACTTTTAGTCAACTGAAACTTGACTAGACTAAAAAGAGTTTAAACGTGACTAAGACTAATAAAAACTAAAATGACAATTTGACACAAAGACTAGACTAAAACTAAACTTAAAACAGGCCGCCAAAAACAACACTACTGTGTACTTGTAATCGTACTCAGATTGAGATTTGAATTAGAAAGAGACACTGTGTAGACCTTTGCAATCAACTGTGAAATATTGCATAGAAAAACATCACATTGCAGTACCTTTGGTCAGCACTGAGCAATGTCTGCAGCTCCTCCTTTCAGCAGTGAGGTTGAGCAGCCACCTTACAGGGAAAACCAAGGGCAAAAAATCCCTGCAAAGCTATAGCCACTCCTGCTCGGTAGGCTAATTGCTCTGAGCACACAATAATAACTGAAGCCTGAATGACTCTTAAAAATATTAAACATGTTTATCATCTCACAACTTCTCTCAGTTTCTCTGGATTATGATGGCAGGACTAACCTACAACAATGTTCAGGGAGACTTAAATTATAATTTTCACTTAAAACATTCAAAGGGAGGTGAACAAAAACGTAGGATTTTAAAGGGGTATTTTGCCCTGTTGAAATTACGCCCTTTGCAGCTGTGTGTCATCGTTCTCACTCTGTTGATGTAATATTTGAACAACGATTTGGATTTAATACCATGGAAAACTGAGGCTTATTGCTGACCCTTTAATATACAACTGTTTAACACAGACACTAGCTTGCCAACTATTCTGAAGTCACTTGTTAGCTTGGCAATCAGTAACAAAATAAATTAAGATTTGTCCACAGTATCTTGGCTGCATTCACATTGAGGCAGATTCAGCCTCCTTTTGTCACAGTATTTTATGGCTGCTGTTTGAGCTTTTATCACACTGAAAAACGGTTATAATTGCAAGAGTCTATAAACATTAAACCTTTTTATCGTCCCCCAAACACCCCAATGTGACGCTGAAACAATCCCACATCCTATGAAGGCTTTATCCAACATATTTGCAGAGTGAAGACGTGTTGCACAGGGGGGATTCCTGCCTGTGTGAGTATGCTACAAAGAAAGTGGTGCAGTACTTATTTATGTGTCCATTGCGGCATCTAGCTTCAGCAATGTGCTCCAGTCGCTTTTTAGCCCACCCTCCCGAACCCCCCTCCCCCCCCCCCCCCCACACACACACAGACACACACACAGTCCCTTGTTAGAGAACACAGTCATGCGAGTGGTGCTTTATGCTATTGAATGTGTCAGGGCTCAGCTCCTATAATCCACATTGATTCATGTTTTGGAGAGGAAACAACTCCCAGGAGGAAAAAATTCAGGGCTGCTGTGTCCATCAGCAGCGGTGATGGTGTGTCACTGTGTCTTTCTGACAGCTTCTTTGTTTCGAAAAGTGTGTGTTCAGTCTGAATACACCAACAGGAACCTAGGTGGAGGTTTGGAGATCTGCAACTAAATAAGGGAGTGAACTATGAAAGAAAAGCATCACGTGTATGTTGGGAGGAGTTTAGCTCAGCTAAACATGTGAGTAGAATTCAGATGAGCATCTCTGGAGATAGAATTTATAATCAAGTCATATTTAATTAAATATTAACAACCATTCATCCAAGGATAGTTTTTTCACCCGTACTGTAGTGGTGTCTTGGTACAGTATGTGATTATACCCTAACTCCTTCTATGCAGAATTATAAGTGGCAAAGAATAAAAAACCTTAAAGAACTTACCATGTGTTTTTTTTATATTATCATTTTGGTGAATAGATTAATTTGTCAATGAATGAATGTTAAAGTAGATGCATAAATGAATGGATGAATTGACTGGTGGAATGGATTGGTAGGTGCACATATGGACAGATGGACAGATAGATGAATGACGGTTGGATGGGCTGATAAATGGATCAACTAAGATAGATAGATAGATAGATAGATAGATAGACAGACAGACAGACAGACAGACAGACAGACAGACAGACAGACAGACAGACAGACAGACACACACACACACACACACTCACACACACACACACACACACACACACACACACACACACACACACACATACATACATACATACATACATACATACATACATAGGTGGATGGAAAGATGGATGGATGACTGATAAACTGGTAGACAGTGGAATAGATGGATATAAACGCTGGATTGAAAGATAGTTGGGCAAAATGAATTAAATCAATTGGATTAAATAATGAATAAGTGTATGGGTAGCAAAATATATTTTAGGGAGGGATAGATACATAAATGAGTAGTTTGTAGAATGGATGGAATAATAAATGGGCACATTTAGGAATATATTTATAGATGGGAGGCTGGATCAATTGTTGATGGATGGATGGATGGATGGATGGATGGATGGATGGATGGATGGATGGATGGATGGATGGATGGATGGATGGATGGATGGATGGATGGATGGATGGATGGAACGATAGCTTGATGGATAGCTGGTAAAAGAAAAAAGATAGAACAAGATTAGAATTGATATTTCTTCCCTTTTCCGACTCACCCACACACACATGTTCAAAATTAAGCCTCAGTTGGTTTGTGTTTTTCCGCGAGCAGAGATTCTAAATACGGCTGTAAATATTCAACCAGCTCCTGCCGCCTATTCACACAAACAGCAATAGGGGAGGAGGCAGTAAATCCAGAGTTTATGATCTGTCCATGGCCCAGTAAAACACTCGGAGCTGCAATATCAGTCAGCAGGTCAGATGGAGAGAGAAATGGCCCATTAGGGAGAGAGGGAGGACGAGAGAGATGGAGATGAAAGGAGGTCAAACAGATGCAAAAGAGGAAGGCGAGCTTTGTGGTTATATTATGTTTCTTGCAACTCTTCCTCTGTGTGTGTGTGTGTGTGTGTGTGTGTGTGTGTGTGTGTGTGCTTGTGCTAGTGTTGTGTGTGTGTGTGTGTGTGTGTGTGTGTGTGTGTGTGTGTGTGTGTGTGTGTGCGCGTGTGTGTGTGATTTATATATCTATCAGGAGAAGGGGCATTTTGGCCAGCTAGACCTTTGGAGTGCACAATCTATCTATGGTGCGATATTAGATAGGGGATGTTTTTTTGAACACATTTATGTTTGAAAATAAAACTCTCACAGGATTTTGTTTTTCTTTAAGGGACCAAATGACTTCACTGTCGCAGAGAGTGGCACTGTGCCAGGCCAACACACTTATTTATGAACTTCAATATTTAATAAAAACATAATCTCAAATTCAAATAATTCAATGTTTTGTCAGCTAAGGGAACCAAGAACGTCACATAGCTGGGGTGTAAAATCTTTTTTCAACCAAACTAATTTCTGATTCTATCATTGTTTGCACTTTAGACTGTTCTTATATCTAAGCGCTTTTCTCCTCCCTCCTAAACCTTATCTTCCCTGCTCTGCTCTCTGTCTCTGTGCTGTCTCTGTCTATCCCTGAGACACTCTGTGCATATTCCTCCGAATACCTAAATTATGGATCTGATCAACTGGGGTCTCTCTGCAATAGATACAATTTTCTCAACGAGAAAAGTGGGCTCAGGAGAAGCCCGCTGTCCTGATGGAACCTTTGCTGCCGGATACAGCTGGGACGCATGGAGCAGTTGGAACCCGATGTGTCTGGCAACACTTTCCATCGAGGATGCTGAAGATATCTACATAATTGGGCTTTTGGTAACAGGGTTCCTGCTGTTTGGTGTTGGTGGGTTCCTGTACCGCAAGGTTAAAAAGGCGTTGGCTGCACATGAGGCCATTGACAAGCTGCCCGTCTTTCAGGGCTTGTGCCAGGCTGTTACAGTTTTTGCCTAATGCTTACACACTGATAGTGGTTGCTAGGCCCAAAGCATCACAACCTCTAACTTTGGTGACCATGCCCTAAACACAAGCACCAACCCCACAAACACAAAATATGCTTTGCACTGTTTGAAATTCTCCAAAACACTTCTTGCAAAACACTACACAGTTTTTTACATAAGACACATTGTTCAAAAATGAAATATCCTGCAATCATTGGGAAAACACATCTATGTAAAATACTAAACACATCCAAACTTGGAAAAGCACACAGACTCACACACATGAAATGTACAAAATAAAGCTAATTGAATACCAATCAGTGTGTACCTTAGCATTACAAATAGACTTCAGGTGAGCTCAGCTTCTTTGTGAGACAGTAAGAGTCAGGGGAAGAGGACAAGAGAGAGCGGTAGGAGGACGAGGACAAAGAAGGCAACAGACGGAGACAGGGTCACTATAGTGGACCATGTTATAGATCATGGCCTATCAATGTAGGAGCCTGGGCAGAAAGTCCAGCCCAACTACACAATAGCTCCATAATTAGGTCATTTAGACTGCATCAGGAATATTTTTCGCTGTTGGCTCTCAAAGGATGAAATTGCATGTGATGTCGATGAGGCGTTGTGGCCAGACGCAAGCGTGAGGCGGTATCCAAATGGTTTATAATCCACCTGCCCCATTCCTTACAACACTGTTTTTTTTTTTAATCGTAATTGTTTCAGAGTTTACAGTATAGTAGTGATACACTGAATTGCTTCTTGAACTGCATCCTACCTATTGGTTTTTTTGTTTGCCAAAACCATGGCATTGCAAAATACACTTTTTTTTTCCAAAAGCTTTTTTATTTTTATTTTCATATGTCTAGATGAGCTGTAGTGAATCAATCTTTCACAAAAAAAATCAGTATGAGACTTCTAAAATCAAAAACCATCCAAAGTACTGAATACAGCTGTGTTTTGCATAAAGCACATCTGTGTGTTGTTGCTGTTTGGAAAGAGTAATTCAAAGGTGCGTGTGTGTATTGTTTTGATGCTAAAACCAGTTTTGAGATGGGATTGTTATGTTTTGTTTCAAGAGTTTCATTTTGCTGTATAAGTTAGAAGTTTATCTCCATGTGCTTTGTCTCATTCGGCCTGCGTGTTAAGTTTTGACACAGTGGGCCAAAGTCTGCAACATGTGTGTAAGCAATCGGCAAAAACTGTAACGTACAGACTCAAGTATTAAGCGAAGTGAACCGCAAGCTGGAGGTGCTTTACGGACTTAATCGAAAAGTGGATGCGATCTGGGTGAGCGTTAACAGTCCATAGGCATGGAAAACGGCCACTGGATTTGGAATATTTCGGATTTACCTAACCAGTGACTTTAAGACAGGCTCCACATTCCAGCGCCTAGTCTCTTCAAAACAAATTCATTATCTCGATTCGGCTCTCCACACCGACCTTGGTGGTGTTATCTCTTCTCTCTCCGGGATGTTTATGCAGAAAGACGCTCTACCCCCACTCCTGACCTAATCTCCTGTGAACTCTACCTCTGGCTGGCCTCGCGGTTGTCTCCTTGGACTTGCTATACCATCTGGCGCCTGAAGACTCCCGTTATGTCTGGACAGATTTAGATAAACGGAACACACATACACACACACGTAGACACATAGCACACACGACCCCTTAGCACACACGACCCCTGACCACACAAGCCTTCTTGTCTCCTTACCCCTCTCCCTCCCTCGTTGCAGAATGGATGCCGCGGGCGGGGCGCCTGCCGGCTGCGTACGCCCCCTGGTGCCTGGGCTGTGACACCTACCGTCCCATAAACCCCTAACCCGTACCTCTGTGCTTATCAACGTGTTCTATTTGTCTGTGGCGTTATCATGTGCTTATTATGCCAAGGTGGTTTTTGTACTAATCACACACTTCGCACCCATAAGGAGCGGAGTGTGAGAGTAGCATTTTTTTTAACCTGTCTTTCCCTGATGTTCTCTTTATCATTCCTACTTTAAGGGGCACAGCGCACGCTAGACGACTCTTCAGTGTATCCCCCCTGTCTCCCATGTTTGGTTACTGTCACTCTATGTCTCTTGGCGGGGTATAACTGTAAACAGATTATCGTTGTTCTGAAACATGTACAATGACAAAATAAATCATCTTGAATCTTGAATCTTGAATCTATACAGTATAAAGGGAAAGCTCAAAAATATATTTTTTTTTGGAAATGGACCCAGGAAGACAGGTTGTTGGAGGTAGAAGAGTGGCAGTGAGAGTGTGGATGTGTGGAGGAAGACCTAGAAGACATAGAGCTGTAATGTCTGATGAAATACAGTAAGGGCAACACTGATAGACCCTGTTGTGAATCATGATGGTCTCTCATTGAGAGAGGCAGGGTTGAGAGTGCAACCCAATCTGCAAAAAAAGTTGCATCTGTAATACAAATTTTCCAGCAAACAAACAGCTTAGAGTTGCATCCTTACAGTAAATGACAACATTACAGGAATTGATTTCTGTATTACAATTGTAGAATATTTACACAGATAAATACTACATTTGGAAATGTTTTCAATAAAGTATACAAAATGTGTATCTATTTACAGTTTTTTTCAATCGCTAAACCACAGTGGGCACAACTGTAGCTCAATGTGCAAAACTCTAACTACAGTCTGCACTACCAACAGTCATTGGAGGTGAACAGTTCACTTCACCTGCAAAATAGGCTCAGTGCAGCAAACACTATGAATTGTCCTCACTGAGATAACACACACTGTCAGTCAGAATATGCTCTGAGTACAAACACAAGCATCAAACCCCAATACACAAATTACAAACTTTTAATCTTTACAGTTTGAATAATTTGAGTTATTTCACACAAATTACATACTATTTTCTTTGATGAAAGGGTTACATTCTTTCACATGAAATTGTTTATTTTATAACATACCAGTTTTTTTAGGAAAACAAAAATAAATGAAAATCTGAAGTTTGCTTCAATAGATACACATTTTGTATATTTTATTGAAAACATTTCCAAATGTAATATTTATCTGTGTAAATATTATATAATTGTAATACAGAAATCTATCCTGTAATGTTGTCATTTACTGTAAGGAAAGGCAACTCTAAGCTGTTTGTTTGCTGGAAACTCCGTATTACAGATGCAACTTTAGATTTTTGCAGATTGGGTTGCACTCTCAACCCTGCCTCTCTCAATGAGAGACCATGATTCACAACAGGGTCTATCAGTGTAGCCCTTACTGTATTTCATCAGACATTACAGCTCTATGTCTTCCTCCACCCATCCACACTCTCACTGCCACTCTTCTCCCTCCAACAACCTGTCTTCATTGGTCCATTTACAAAAAAAAATATATTTTTGAGCTTTCCCTTTATACTGTACTGTATATGTTCACTAACAAGTCTAAAACAAGACATCTTAGTGTTTCAGTTGAAATTGCAATCTGCAGTGTTTGAAATGCACTCATTCTGTTTTGAATGTGTGGTTTACAGTTGTGGCAGTAGTGTGTTAGTGTTTGAAGGGCTGGAAATCCACAGTGTTGTGCAGGCTGTGGTTAAGCCATGAGATAGGTGTGTAGAGTTTTGAAAATTGTGTTTAATCAATGAAAAACGAGCTAGAGTTTGGTCCGAATGAACCGCTGCTGTGCATAATGTTAGAGTTGTGCACTTGTCGTTCCAGTTGTGCCCACTGTGGTTTAGCAATCGAAAAAAACTTTAAGCAAACTTCTGATTTTCATTTATTTTTGTTTTCCTAAAAAAAATAGTATGTTATAAAATAAACAATTTCATGTGAAAGAATTTCACCCTTTCATCAAAGAAAATATAATGTAATTTGTGTGAAATAACTCATATTATTCAAACTGTAAAGATTAAAAGTTTGTAATGTGTGTATTGGGGTTTGATGCTAGTGTTTATACTCTGAGCAGGTTCTGAGTGACAGTGTATGTTATCTCAATGAGGCTGGTTCATAGTGTTTGCTGCACTGAACCTGTTTTGCAGGTGAAGTGAACTGTTCAGCTCCAATGACTGTTGGTAGTGCAGACTGTAGTTAGAGTTTTGCACATTGAGCTACAGTTGTGCCCACTGTGGTTTAGCGATCGAAAAAAACTGTAAAAAATAAAAGGTAGAGAAAAAAAAATGCTGCAGTTCAACCTCACAGTGAAGACAGGCTGCAGTATGAGGGAAGGAAGGCGGACATCTTTAAACTCCTCTGGGCTTCTGTGAGAAACTGATGTCACCGTGAATAATATATGAGTCATATAAGGTTTTCCTCTTATAGCTTTGCATACTTGACCAAACCTGCTGTTTCTGAGTAGCGGAAAGAGCACACAGCACTCAATTTACATGCAGTTTGTATAGTTATACACACTTGAGTTTGAACTGTCCTTTTAACAATCACAGCTACAACCAAATACTCTAGCCTAAATATAACTGTAAAGCAAAAGTATTGTTATAATCTCATTTATTATTAAAAAGTCCAATTAAAATACCACTGATCTGATCTTCTGACTAATAAAGTAATGTCTGTTTATTCAAACCCTGATAGATCTTCTCCCTCTGAGCTATAGAGCTCTATTGTGGTCCAAAAACGATTAAAAACCTATTAACACATCAAAAGCAACGGGAGCACATTGCTGAAGCTAGATGCCGCAATGGACATTAAGATCAATACAGTTACGTCTTCAAGGCGAAGTACAATGTACAATAGAAAAATAACCAAATTGAAATGTTCCAAATGGTCAAAATGCAATGAACAATATTTGTATTCATTTCTAAAATATACCTTGTTGTGATTAATGAATCTCCATACATGGCTGATGTATCAAATACAATACAAATCATACATGTCTTTAGAAATTGTGTTTTTGTCAAAATGTCCAAAGAACACTTAAAATATATATAGCTACTATATGTAATTTTGAAACCTGCATTGTATTCATGTTAAACCCTCCAGCCCATAGCCTTTTGCGTGTGCAATGCGTTGCCTCATGGTCTCCACCTTCAGCTCAGTTAGATAATGTGAAACGATTGGCAGGAATGTGTATTGCTGGGGGCGCCCTTAGCTCAGTTGGTAGGGCGTCCCCCCCAGGGCCGGGCCCAGCAGCAGACCCGGGTTCGATTCCCACCCGCAGTCGCTCTCTGCATGTCACTCCCCTCTCTTCCCCATTTCACCTCTGTCTCTCTGCACTATCAATAAAGCATAAAAAATGCCCCAAAAATATCTTTAAAAAAAAAGGAATGTGTATTGCTGAAGAAGCGAACTTATGCAGGAGAAGGCCATACAGCAAGTAAAACAAGACACCAAGTCAACAGGATTTGCCTAGCCAAGGCATCCATGACAATATAGTTAGGGGAACCAATTTCTGCAGTCTTATGTCAAGAGTAACAGGGAAACTCTTCCTGGAGATAGAAATTGCCATTTTAATTTAAAAATGTTTATCTTTTCACTCAGATTCAATACAAATAGACAGTATATAATGGCTGTAACTGGCTTTCATCCTGGCTGCAGCAGCAGAGGGATCTCCTATAGAGATGCTGCCTGCAATTATTCGATTATTGGAGAGTGGAGGAGCTGGTGGCCAACCTGAGCCATTGAGACTCATGATCACAATCTCAATACCCTCCTCCCTCTGCAGCCATCCATCCTGCAGCCCCCCTCCTCTCCTCAGGCTGCTGAGTGGGGGAGGCAGAGCTGCTGGGAATCCCACAGTCATACATTATATAACCAGCTCGGTGCTGCAGCCATGGTGCTCAAGCTGTGACACTGATTAACTGGTGGCTGTTTCTCTAAATCTAGCATATCAACCTCCACAAGGAAAAAATTATAATTTCCCCCCCATCTACTTAAAGGTACGCTCTCTGATTTGTTTTGCACTCAGTTTTGCTAAAATGTCCTTTTCGGCTATAGGTTTGAACAAATCTGTCATATTTTGTAACTGAAAATTATCTCAATGAAGACTGATAACAAAGTAAAAAAGATGTGGCGGGTAGTAGAGGAACAATGTTGTGACATCATTCAATAGACACAGAAATAGGAGGTGAAACAACGCAACTGCAACATCGTGTTCCATTATGTGAAATTAAAACTTGGTAGTCAAGAAGCTACGGAAACACAATCTAGCAACAAAACTGAAAACCATGCATTTACGTCAAGTTACTGTTCGTTCAATAATATCAATACATGTGCAATAAACACCCAATACTGGTTTGTATGTCAATTCATTGGGAAGATGAAACATACCACAACTAAAAAATAATCTTATTGTTTCTCTTATCCGAAGCAACTAAAGCCTAAGACCAATACTTTGCTCAATATGTAGGTTTACATGACAGTGGAAACAGCACAAATCAAATGGAATCTGATCTATTTAATCCCGATGCCGTCTTAAATCCAATGCAGGCTTACATTTTTGCAATGCGACATCAGTCTGGACAGTAGTCATAATGGAAATCATGAGAGATTTGCTAACGCGCGTGGGTTAGACAGATGTAGTTAAATATAGCCTAGGTTAGACAGATTCACAAATAGTTCAAAGTTTCCCTTTGACAACCTGAAATTTGGGATGAAATCTGTGAAGCTGTTCACGTCACCATCACACCACTCCTGGCTCTGACTCTGATCACACACCTCCGTACAGTAGTATTGCTCCACAAAAATATATATTTAAAATTTTTACTCTCCTTCTTCTCGTCTTTGTTATAATCTGATCATGATTGCTCTGGCTTCCACTGCCATTATACTCATTTCTTATCTATTTTTCTTACTCCAGTGGCCTCCATGTTTACTTCCATGTGACGTCTTTGTCGATGTTCTTTCGTGCATGGAGGTGATTTCAGGACTTTGAGCAGTTCACAATGGAATCTGATAAGGGCCACATTTGAAAAATTAATGAACATCCAAACAGAAAAAAAAATCGAAGAGCCTGCTTTCAGTCTTAATGATAGGCTAGGCTCAATATGTTGTGACTTCAGCTTTGTATATTTATACATAGACTAAGAATTAATATCGATCTTCTAAATATCACTCTCAGAAAGAAAGTGAATAGGCCTAATTTTTTCCCCCCAAATAGTTAAACCAAAACTTTATGGTTCAAATTCTTTACTAACAGAAAGTACTAATAATACGACAGTGTGGAAAAACTCCAATAGACTACAGGTAAAAGTATTATCCAGAAAAATCAGGTGCGCAGTGTTTACTATGAATGCTGCATAATTGTGATGTCACTGGTTTAATTCCATCTAGTGATCTTGTCGCATGTCTGCACCCCTTCTCCTCTCTGTCTCTGAAAACTATCCAATGAAGCTAAGAAAAATCCTCCAAAAAACCTTTAAAAAAGGAAAAAGGTTCCAAAGCTATGTTTTTCATTATGCAGAATTGTTTTTCCCTGTCACGGTTGAACTTTTACTACAAATATAAGAGCAATACTTGCCTCCGACATGTAGCCTAGTGGAGTAGAAGTATATGGAAACTATAAAATGCTCAGGTAAAGTAAAATAACCTTGTACCTACGTTTAGTACTTGAGTTAATTAACTTTGTTACATTCCACCACTGAGTGGCAGTAGTAGAATACGTTTTTAGATGTTTGGGTATATAACTTGGTTAAAAATATTCCATTACAAGTTACACTGTTAAATTCAAGTTCTTACCTATACGTTTTAACTTTTAGTAAGTATTTTCAACAAAATGTAATCAATATATCAAAAGTAAAATACCTCTTTTTAACATCCTCCAGCCCCAAACAATGATTTAAATGAAATTATTTGAGCAGTTTAAAGTGGAAATGTTAGCATGTCAAGTATAAAGTAGCATATAGACATACTCAAGTAAAATACCTTGAACTTGAACTTATAAGTACAATACTTGAGTAATTATATTAGTTAGATTCCAGCACTGTCAGAAAGCATCTGGCAGTAAAAAACACTCCTCAATCATTTCTCACCACATTCAGTCAGGAGGAGGTGTTTAATTTATACATTTATTTAATATATTTTGCAAAGACTGAATCACTGGCTGAGTGCCGGGGCTCAGTGAGAAGCAAACAGCAGTGAGGACAGAAAAGAGAAGCAGAGGGCTAATGTATAGGAGGCGGCATGGTGTGGGAGTGAGGTCACAGTTATAATCAATGTGAAACAGTTCCTGAAAGTTAGAAAGTAGAGGCAGACATGGAGGGGGCAGGTAGTGAGGGGGTGGGAGACAGTAAAGCTCAACTGATTTGAATTCTATTCCTAATTCTCTGCTAGTTAGCTGAAGGCGGCGGATGATGATGAGAGATGGAATGAAAGAGGGGGACAAGGTGTGGGAGGTAGAGAGAGAGAAACAAAGGCAAGGACAGGATGGGATGGAGTGTCGAGCCTCTGAGGGGGAGAGAAACTGGGAATAAAATACAGCTCGGATTCAAACAGAGAGGAACGGACAGAATGAATGAATTAAAGACAGACAGACATACAGACAGACAGACAGAAAAAAGGAGTTGGTGCCTCTGCTGTGTGAAGGTCTGGACAATGATATAGCCTAGGCTACAACAGCTGGTTAAAAAAAAGATCCATTATCCTCCACATACACACACATCGTTAGCAGTGATGCAATAACAAGTAGCCTAGGCTACACTAGACATAACGCACATATAGAAAAAGAAGTCAGAGTAGCCTACTAACATGTGTGTCACCTCAGCAAGAGTGAATACTACAAACTGCTGGATGTCCTCCATTGTAGCTCTTTGTTTACTGTGTCGCGTTCTTCCCCTTTATTGAATTTATTTGTGGGCTACACCGTACCAAACCGGACTGTACTTGTACAAAAGGCTCTGCTGATCACGTGCAGCACAGCCTGTCTGCATGCAGCGTCCCCCCGTTGCTAAGCAACCGTTTGGACTAGCCCTCCGTTTATGTGACGTTCCGAGCCGTTTGTCAGTTGATGTGTCTAGACAAAGTTTGGCTGTGTTATATGTGTGGCGGCCCGTGTGCGTCGCTGAGAGAAAGTAAGTAGTCTAGATGACACTGATGTTAGTTTATTCAGGTCATGTTTATTGTTTATTGTTAAAGCTGTGTGTCTGCATGTTAACAGCTGACAGTTATTCATTGTCTGTGTAATAGTGTGCCGTACGTCAGTTAAGTTTCACAAGACCCTATGATACTTTTAATTGAACCTCCTCACTTCATGAAGGGAGTAATCCACTGTTTTCCAGCAGAGAACCACAGCCTCAGACTTGAAGGTGCTGTCTCTCATCCCGATCAAATCATACACAACTGCAAACTACCCCCGGTAAATAAGGATGATCACAGAACCACATCATCTGCAAAGAGTAGAGTGGTGGTTTGAGATCACATCCATGAAGATCATAAACAACCTGTGATAAGGGATAACCGTGGTGGAGGCCAACACTGAAAACATGTTTAACTTCCTGCTGAGAAAATTGACCTGCAGCCAACTCTTGATGCAATTATTAAAGAGTTCATGTAATGATTTTCCTTATTTTCTGACTATCAATGTGATGTTACAATGAGGTACGCAGATTTATTGTTATTTTTTTAAACTCTGGTCTCAGAGTGACATTAAAGTGAGCAGGACCTCTCTATATGGTAATGCTGCTGCACACACAGCGCTGTGAATTTGTTAATGGCACTTCACACTGGACTGTTTTCTCAACACGGGCCAATAATACAAAGCTGGATTAGCGGTTAAATTGCTACTAAAGGACGGAGTGGTTCCAACGATACTTGGTCGTGTTGATGAATCAGATGCGCAAGCTGTAAGTAACATCAGTGTCACTGGCAAAAAGAGGCAGTGGTGCTCTGCAGCCCTTCAGCAGTCTTCTGGAAGGCTTCCTCACAAAGATGGATAAAAAAAAGTCTAACCAAATTGTAAAATAAATCATAAAATAAAACCTTGTGAAGACTGTGTCAGCATGTGCATGCACACACACACACACACACACACACACACACACACACACACACACACACTCACACACACACACACACACACACACCATATGCGGTTATAAAATGCTGGGTTGTGTCCTGCTGTGTCTCACTGTCATAAACAATGGAGCTGTTGGACCGTCTTGGTGTCTAAATATGGACGTTGTGAGCTGGTCTCTGTTAGCTGCAGTCCTCCTGTACAAACATCCAGCCTTGGGATCCAACACACACACACACACACACACACACACACACACACACACTGCTTAGATGGAAAATCCTCTGCAGTAAGAACAACTAACTTCCTAACAACTATCAGGCAGACAATAACCTGCAGATGTTTTACATTCTGTTGCTATGACAGAGTAGAATAAGTCATAATAAAAGTTGGAAATAACAGCAAGATAATCATTTACAGGGGTTGAAATCAACCTGTTTCAGAAATGATCTGCAGCATCTTAAAACAAGACAAAATAATAAAGATGGCAGCTCGATTGCAAGAAAAATTGCAAACAGTTTAAGAAATATTTTTTGGGGAAATATATATGCATACATTTTTTTTTATTCAGTTGCAACATTGTGTACTCATTCAATACAGTGGCACACATCAACCATCACTTATCCCAATGGGGCTGTCTGGTGTCTGTGGGTCAGAGAAATATTTCTTCTGACATGAAGCAACACTGCCTCTATGTGGCCAATGAAAGACATACAACACGTTCTAGTATACTCCAATGTGTAGATGGGAAGTTATATATTACATGTCATTTAGTGGATGCTTTTATCCAAAGCGACATACAACTGGAGGGAGGCAGTTAGTATTAAAAGGACAGTTCAGTATAATTGAAGTTCGGTTGTATTAGGTACTGGTCCATAGTTAGTGTTTTACTTTACAGAGATGGTGGTCAGCGCAGTCACATGAGGAGTTTGGGGGAGACTTCGCTGTAGAACCAGTCAGCCTTGTAATGTTGCAGAGAGGGCCAGCAGGAAAACACTTTTTTTGCCACATATATAATTGCTTACCTTAAAATAAATATCCTTGGTAGTATGGCCTAGAGGAAGAGGGGCCGACCAGTAACAATGAGGTCGCTGGTTTGATCCCTGGCACCGGATAGAAGAGTGTTACTTGTAGTACGACTGGTGGCTGGTATTACATCTACGGTGCCTCTCTACCATTGTGTCCTTGAGCAAGGCACCCCAAAACTGCTCCAGGGGCGCTGTACTACGGCTGGCCCTGCGCTCTGACCCCCTCTGAAGTGTGGTAACTTGATATGCAGAGACAAACTTAAATGTGCCTCATGAAAAAAATATATATTTAATGTCAGTTAAACTAGGCCTATTTGTTGTTCTTGAAAGACGACTTTCAGATTTCCGCCTTTTCCTGCCAAGTTAATGAAAGCCCTGTTTGCTCAGGATTGAAGGGGACCCCCATAGTTTATTTGTAGGCTTAACTGACATTTCCCATGTCCTCTTAAAGAGCTGAATGAGGAAGTAGTCTCCACCAGCCAGCTGGTGGGACTTTAGTCGTCTACCACTGCCTGCCGTCTCACACTGACGTGACTGCAGGGCAATCTGGATCGCTGCTGGTTTCTGGTGACGGGGAATATGGGGGCATCCGGTTCTCTCTCTAAAAGTCTCAGCGGCATCAAGGATGGACCAAACCTTGTGTGGGCCCTATTGTACAGTTGTTTATGTAGAAGTACTTACAAAGAGTCAATACCCTTCCAAATTGCACGTAATGTTAGCATTTATTATTTATTTTTTAACACATGAAATGCGAGTGAAATGGACATGCTGTTTACAGTTTAGAAATACACCCACCTCCACTCCAAAAGCTCATCATAGGTAATCAGATATTCAAAAAGATATTCATATTTAACTAACTTTTACAAACAGATTCAATATGTTACAAGCTACCGGAAGCTGACCGTAGTTCCTCAAAATGTCTTGAGATGGAAGGACATTTTGTGATATTGGTTAATACTTTGTATATTGACAAAATATGAACAACAAGGTTACCAGTGTCTAAGCAACCTTACAGTTCGTCGTTGCCTCGAGCTTGCTCTGCATCAAGTCAACACAGAGCTCCACACCATTAGCATTGCTGTAAAGCAGTGAACTGTCGTCTTGGTAATGGTTGCTGCTACCAGATATTGTTCTGTGTTTCCTGATCCTGCTGAGCCTGGAGGCAGAACAAGGGGAGCATAAAAAAACAACTGTCAGAGCAAACAGAGGAGAGTTTGGAAATCAACACAACGAGGCAGTAAAAGTAAATGCACGAAGGCCAGCACTTTGAAATGTTTCAAGGAATGTACATTTTTGAAAACAAGACTCTAAGCTGGGTCATCTCTCAAACATTTTTAATCAGTAACCTGTTAATACAGAATAACAGTGCTGCACTTAACAGGCCTAAAATTACTGGAACTTCCCTGTAGAGGCTGCTGTGCCAACAAACTGTAATTGGAGCTGCAGGTTTCATAATGCTGAAAAATTAACCACGTTTAACCTCGTTAGAATCACAAAAAAAAGCAGCTTCTAATACCAGTCATTAGATGATCATTTATGCTAGAATATGGATAGGGGAGAACGGGGTAATTTGTCACACGGGTTGGTTGTCACAATCGTTATATCTCGGAACCAGAAGGCGCTGTCTGTGGAATTTTGCTATGTAAATATCCAGAATTGGGATCAGAGGTCACCTACATAGTCTTCCTTGGAGTTAAACTGCTGAATTTGAGGTGAGAGGACTGTTTGTGTTTTTCATGTCAAATTGAAAATATTTAGCTCCTCAATATTTTTCTTTTAGGCTTTTACAGAATGGGTTTATAACAAAACACTTGTTACCCATAAAAAATGTGAAGGGTAAACTATAGTTTAGATTGTGGTTAGCAAGCTAATTAGTTGTCAGATGGTTGTTGGCCTTGATGCTAGCAAAAAATTCAAGTTGGGGTTGGTCGTCACATTTTTGGGGGGGTTGGTTGTCACAAGTTATCCAAAGGCTACAGCCAGAAAAGGAACCCAATAACGAAATAAATTGTCAAGCTGTATCCCCACTGACACCCCACAGAAGGAAAAAATAGAGCAGGAAAAGGCAGCTAGCATGCAAAGGAAAAAAGGGCAACAAAATCAAAACAACCCAGCGCATCCCAAACTAGACAAGCTGCCAAGGCTACATTAAGTTATATTGGCCTATTTGTCAACTTGACAATGCAATTGCATTTTCAAATTTAGTTCTACTTTCCTTCTTTTCAAGATTATTCCCATTAAGATAACATTGTGACAAACAACCCCATAGTGTATGACAACCGACCCCTTGATGGGGTTGATTGTCACAATGTGTAAGGGTGTCTTTGATGATTAATTTCTTCTTTATTACAATAAGATAGAAAAAGTGAGGGGTACACATTTCAAGCCAACACTTTAAGCTTCAATGTAATGTAGGAATGACTATCGAAAGATGTTTAGGTGATGAGCAATTCTCACTAGAGTAAAAAGTGTGCCTACTTACCCCGTTCTCCCCTAGTAACCCCCGGGAATCATTAATTTTTCAAAATAACTAATGGACAAATGGTGAATATCATGAGGCATGAGGAATTTTACACTTAAGAAATCAGACACTCAAATAAAATATCAGACATAAAAACTGATACCCAGCCTTACTTATGATAAAAGTAATCACATAGCCTATGTCTAAAGAGATAGAGCACCTGAGGGACCCACATGAACACAGAACAGTCCAAACAGAGGTCTGGTGGTTTAAACCCAGATCCTTGTTGATTTTAGGCTGCTGATATTGCTAACACGAGGCCACCATGCTGACTGCTGTCTTAACTGGTTGTTAAGGCGACTAAGAAGAGAGGAGTTTGGGTTTGGGCTTATCTGGGTGGAACGCAGCAGTATTTCCTCCCCTGCATCTCTGCCCTCCTTTCTTCTGTCTCTCTTCAGTGACTGGGGCAGCTGGTGGGAGGTGGTGGGTGTTGTGTAGCTTAGCAACTCCCTTGCTGGATGTCGATTGATATGCAGCTTTGTTCGAGTGTCTCTCTCTCTCTGAGCCAGAGAGGGGGACGCCCGGAACAAAGCAGGGCCTTATTGAAGCTTCCCCTCCTCCTTCTCTTTGCCGAGGCACAACGAAATGGGAGGACAAATATTTCAACTCAAAAGAAACCGAGACTCAAATTGACAACTGCGGGTCCTGAAAGTGTAACTCAAGGGTCGCCGACATCTGTGAAGGGCCTCCAGGTGCAGCAAAATGAATGCATTAGGGCGGAAGAACTTCTTAATTCACTCACATTAACAAACCCACTGAAATCAACAGGTAAACGGTTCCTATACTGCTCCCTAGGACTTTATCTGGTTAAACGTAGGTCTTTGGGTCTAATATGAGGGTGAAGGGTCAGTGATATTAAAATTGGATGTAGCCCCTATAGCCCAATCCATGTTCCTGCATATTGTGTTGGTATACCAGAGGGGTATACTACGAAGCGAGATTAAGGGCTGAGCGAGGTCTGTTGAGTCTAAAGCGGTCTAAAGCCAGAGTTTTCAGTATCACGAAAGGTGGCTCTCTTTTTACCTGGCTAGATCACCGTGGTAACAGAGGCTGCACGGCTAACCTGCTCAGACCAGTTTTTGTTTCAGAGTTTGAGCTTAAATTCGGCTCTTAGAGCGCTGCCCTTCAAGGAAACTACACATTTAGAAATCCCGCGGACCTGACTATATTGTCTGAGCGCTACATTCTCACTGAGGAAACTGTTACATCTAAACTTATTGATCAGTAAGTTAATGAACGAAACGAAGCCGTGACATTAGGCTTACAGAGTGAACTGTAACATCGCGCCGGGGATTTTTGCCACATGCATACAGTTATTGAAAATGTAAAATAGCCCACACCTATAGGCTACTGTATGCAGCGCCACTCTATGCTCTCCTCTCAAATGATTTTACCTGGCGATATACACACACTGGCTCTTAATAAAGCGTTCTATAAAATCACAGGTTGCAACATTATTTCACTGTAGGCTTCTTTCTTTTCATCAGTAGCGATTACAGTTGGGACGTGACAGGTGACAGCTGTCACAGTTCGGACATCGTTGCAGACTCGCAGGTTAAGCTTCTCACAGTAGATTCATATTTGTCCGAAAAATCCAGACTACAGGTTTTTTAATGTAGGCCTATTGGTATTTGTAAGATACAAATAAAAGGCTAATAGTCTAAATCAAAATTGTATTCATTATGATGTGGCCCAAAACTAAATGATTTTCCATAGGCTATTCATTTGGGGACAGTGTCAGACTTAAATTACATTCTTAAGTGTGGGACTATAGGCGTAGTGCTATAAATATAGCAAAGTAGCCTATATATATATTAGGCTAAATGGTATAGTGTTTAAATCCGAGTTCAACGTTTCATTGTTTTATAATGTCACGTTACGCACTGCGAGAACGATCGGCAAGATAAATAAATAATTTCAATGCTGGCAGCATTCCACTCTCCTTATTTGCAGTAAGAGTTTTTTTCGGCTCTCTGATTTCTGCTGTAATAATTCAGACTGACAAACTCTTCCTCTTGAATGAAGTTGGCGACACACTTTTGTTTTACTCAGCTGCTCACAATCAGTCCGTTTGTGTAAAGTTAGCGGCAAAAGATCAGTCCAGTCTGTGCGGAAGCAGAGTCAAATGACGGTCAAACGCCCCCTCTCATGGGGACGCGCACAGAGCCTGAAGCTGAAACCCTCGTTCAACATAAGAGATTGATAACTGCCTTCGTGATACTGGTTAGCTCTGAGCGAGGGTATGTGTTATGTTGAACCAGATCAAAAAAAGAGAGCCGGGCTCTGTTGAGTTTGCTTTGTAGTATACCCCTCTGGTGTCAGTGTTTCCTGTTTACTGAAGTTTTGTAAACCAGCAACAAAGACTAAACTTCAACTGTTTATTGTTTCAAACTCAGAAAATTCAACGTATCAATATTAAGCTGAAATATTTTTCTTCACCTTGTCAGAGGAGGAGATGGGTATAATTTTCCTCTCTGTGCATCCAGTACAGCAATATTGTTTTTGCCTTCATACAGCTACTGTATATTGCACTGATATATTGCAGTCGTGGAGCAACAATTGCACATACAATGGTAAACACACACACACACACCCACACACACACCCACACACACACACACACACACACACACACACACACACACACACACACACACACACACACACACACACACACACACACACACACACACACACACACACACACACACACACACACACACACACACACAGTATCGGGACATTCGCCTGCTTCCAACCGTAGCTGGTATTATTGTCTCCTTTAGCACCTGCATTTGTGAAAAAGTCAACTGCTGATAACTGACAAAAAGAGGAAAACATGATTTGTCGAAAATGTTTGCAGAGATTCAAAAACCCTCATCTGTTCCTTCTGATTGTGTCAAAAGTGGTTAAAATCCATCAAAAAAGCAATCTAATCTGTCAATATAAGATGGTGGTATGATGGTAATAAGATAATAATAATGATAATAATATTGATCAAGATATGTATCTTGTTCTTAGAAGATATACTGTTATAGAAAAGGTAATATTTTGAGACTTCTGTGGATGACAAACTGTTTTTAATGTATCTTCTAAATGACTCTGGCTCTAAATTAGAAGGAAAGACAATTCGTGAGACATTTTTGGTAAGATAAAATGTATGTTTTTTTTTCACATCAAAATATTAAAAAGAAAAAAAAAATAGGAAATGGTGTGAAATCCTTGGGTAAGCAGAGGATACTTGTCTGCTCTCCACAGCAACTGGCCACACAGCGAGTGTGTGTATTATGTCTGCAGAAACTCAAAGGCCGAACTGTCATTGTGAAGCTGTGACCTTCAATAATTGAATAATGACAAAAAGGAGCGTCACAGTTCATGCATGAACAGCTTTCTCCTCCAGTGGGTGTTGCGCTGCATTCCTTCCAATAGAGATCAGAGTTAAACATGAGCCCTCTATGGTTTTTCAAATAATTTCAATCAAGATTCTCCCAAAAAAAATCTGATTTTTTTTTAACAAATACAACTCTCCATTCCTAATTTTTTTCCTATTCCCTCTCTGTCTCCTGGCCTGTTTTTCAACAGTTCTCAAACCCGCCATTTATTTACTCTATTGTTTCTCCTCTTTTTCTGTTTTATTTTCTGTCTGACTTTCTCTTTGTGCTAATGTTCAACAGCTTAACATTTGAACTTTGAACTGGACCTAGAGGTCTGCAGATTTAGGTCTTATGCTTCATAACACTATTTTACAAGAAAACAAATACATTTTTGACAGTGAACAGGAGTTCTTTACACATATTTTTCTTAACCTAAAGCTTAATGCACTTTCTTAACAGTTGGGATATTTAATACAATTATTGCTTACTGTGGAGATAATAGACAATGTAATTCGTTAAGAGGAGTTTTTTTTTCTTGTCAACAAATCTCAACCAACAATTAGCCTGTATCTGAATCTTTCTGACTTTGTTAGTTACAAGCTCATGCTCCACTGGCTCCTACTGATGACATTCATCTTTAAAAATGCCTCACAAATACATTTTAATTTTTTTAAGAAGGCTCTGTTTTTATTTCCGCTGGTAATAGTAGTTTTTCACAAACCTTCCTTAGACACAAGGACATATTGCCTTTGTTTTCAGCGGCAAATTAAAACACACTTTTCAGCAGCAAGATTGAGACAAGATCAACAACAGATCGTGTTCTTGGTAATAAAGGAACAAGTGCAACAGTGTCACTCATTGATGTGTTTTTAATAGTTTTTGGACAACAATTGAGCTTCATGGCTCAGAATAAAAAGAAGGAATATCAGGATTTGAATACACAGAAAATATTTAATAGTGCTGATTTGGGTATTTCCATGTGATGTGTTGATAAGAAAAATATAGAATATCACCAGACTTGTCTTAAGATGTGATTGTAGGTTCGATAGAAAATAAAAGTGAACCAACCAACTTGTAAAAATGTATAAACTTGTATAAAAATTCATATTTAAAATATGTAAAAAGAGCACCTTATTTCAAAGCTAAAGGTGTTACTCTCGCCTACATCTATTCTGATAATTAATGGAATAAAAGTCTCTGTAAACACAGAGAGAGCCTTCATCAAAATCCTAAAATACAATAAAAGAGAAGTACACGTGATGTAAAATTAACTAAAGCAAAAGTAATAAACTAAGTAAAAAAAAAATCTAATTTCCCACTGAATTGTTTTAAGCTGTCAGGCATTTAGGAGCAACAGCAAAGTCATGTAAAAAAAAGAAGTTTACCAGAGTCCGTCAGTCTGCTGACTATTATGTCTACATTTTACAGTTTAACTGGCTTAAAATCCCAAATACTCAAAATATACATTGTTTCTCTCTAATACAGTCCTTAGAGCAAATCTTACTTATATCCTGAATGCATTAGAAAATGATTAACATACTCCATAATCTATATATCTATCGATCTTACTCTAGTCAGACATGTTTCTGGCTGCTCATATAGTGGCTCCCTACAGACTAAGATTAAAGGATTATTCGAAAGTATTACAACTTGGGTCATATTTTGGTAGTTTTGTCCATAATTTCATTCTATAAGTAATATTGGAATTGCACTTGGAAAGTTAATAGTTCAAATCTGAGAAAGATATCAGACATGTCAAAAACACAAGCAGTCAGAGATGATCAGACAGGTTGGAAACAGATCTGTAAGTAACTTCATTTGGAAGATCAAACTGTTCCCAGTCTCACTTCCTTCTACAACTTTGTTCTTATGTTCTTACCTTACTTGCAGATTTACCTTCAGTAAAATTAATTTCATTGCCAAATAAAGTGATTCAGATCAGACCACCATATACTGTATGTGATAGTTGAACACATGATTTCAAAACCATAAAAAGCCTCCACAACCCTTATGGTTTTAGGAACATTTTGAAACATGGCTGCTTGGGTTTGTTTCCCAATCATTCAGCATTAATGCAGCCTAGACACTGATGTCAGGTGAAAAGGTCTGGCGTTACAGTCCTCCAGAAGGTGTTGAATGGGCTACCTCAAAGGAGGTAGCACACTATCGTCCAAAATAACATGCCAAGAATTCCCTTCACAGAAACAAAAAGACCTTGACCAAACTAGAAAAAAACAGACTGAGGAATAATAGTACTATCCACATACTTTTGGCCATATAGCGGGATATGGAAAAACTGGTTTGTTTGTTTGTGGCCCAAATTCTCCACTATTTACTTACTTACTTGGTAAGTAAAATATCATTATAAGTGATCGAAATGATGCAACAAAAAAAAACTATGAAAATAACACCCAAGCTGTAATAAACGTTACGATTCCGTTACATGTGGTCAAATGCAGTTCCGAACATCAGCAGGGCGTCCCTATGGCTGTTGAAGAGTTCTTGACTATGTCGTAGCAGACTGCTGGTTCTGTCACCTTTGTGTCCTCTTTGCTGAAAGGGGGCAGGGAGGACGGAGACAGCGACGTGGGCGAGGAAAGGTTGGAGGTGGCCGTGGTTGAGGCAGACGAGGATGAAGAGGAGGTGCCGTCGGGGAGGCACTCTTCACAGCAGCAGCAGCAGCAGTCCATGAAGGCCTGGCCCAGCGAGCGACACAGAAACAGCAGTAACACGGGCGACGCCGAGCATCGCACAAACAGCAGGAACTGTCCAAACAGACCCAGCGCCGGCAGAACCAGAGCTGGGAGAGCGGAGGACATGTGGACGGAAAGATACGCCAGGGTGATGTTACAAATGCTCTCCGGCAGGTTGCATGTGATGTACAAGATGGTGAGCGCCATCACCGTGGTGCGCAGCCTCTGCTCTCTCCCATGCTGCTTCTTCTTCTTCTTTGTCGAGGAGGAAGACGAAGAGGAGGAAGAAGAGCATCTGATGGTGACCTTCTCGGCGATGGGTTGCTGCGGTAGACGCTGGGCTAACACTTGCCTCGTCACCAGGTCGCAGGCCAGAGTGAAGAGCAGGGGCAAACAGATGTAGCACCCAAAGAACCACCACATGCGGGCCTCGTGGTAGGTCAGCACCAGAGCATAGATATTCTCTGGGAGCTCTACAGACGGCTCACGGACACAGATATCCACCTTAAATGTGTCTTTTCGGGCTCTTAAGTTGGCAATGAGGGAGCCCCCCGGCTGGCTTTGGAGCAGGTCAGAGGAGACCATTGGCAGGCTGACAGTTTCCTGGAGGAGCTGCCACAGAAGCAGCTCGGGGGCGGCCAGCACCAGGGAGCCCACCCAGATGACAGACAGTTTGGATAGAATGGACTGGCAGGACTCCACCTTGGGCGTCTGAAGGGGCCCGGGGTCAGTGGCCGCATGGAAGCGATCGATGCTCAGAGCACAGAGGCTGAATGTGGCCACGCCAAGAGAGGTCACCTGTCACAGAAACAACAGAGGGGCAAGAAAAAGAAGGTTAACGGAAAAAGTTTCATTAGGGAAGAAAATTGTTTAATAGGTCAGGTATTAGCCACTCATTACAACATTTTTGGGTTGCCAGGTTGGAATCCCCCTCTCAGACCTTCTCAATTTACAATGTTATGTCCACTGGATTTTACCATTGACTTTTTATTTAAAAAAAATTATAAATCAAAACTAGGGATATTTTGTTTTAATGTGTTAATGTGGTTTGCAACTGTATAGTTAGATGCTCCAATGGTTAATTTTGTCTAAATCTTGTTCTTATTTGAGGGTGGTACTATATATGAAAAACAAAAAGTACATTATTTATCACCTTTGATATAGCCTTTGATATATAGTTATATACTGTATATGACTTTATAAACCTGTCATATGCTACCTTAATACAAAGTGGAACTGAAAAGGGAAGCTTTCTGGTATCAGCATTGGGTATAAAACAAAATTTTAATACCCAGCTCTGCTTTTAAAATGCCACAAAATAATAAAAAAACATCCAATACAATTTTTTAATAATACAATATAACTTATTTTCACTTCCAGGTTTGACCTGCAGGTTGTATTAATTTAAACGTGTCATGTTAAAAGGACTGAGAACAAATCAAGACTTCATGCTTTGGGTCTAATCTCAGCACATGAAGGTGTTTTATTGCTTCCCTATGCCTCGTTATGCAATATGCAAATTAACCAAAACTACAGTAATGAGGTTGTTAAAACAGCTTTTGAATAAAGAAACAGGGGAAATAGAAGGAGCCACGGAGGGAATAGTGAGCCATTATGTTGTACTAGCTCTTAGCCAACCCACTGGGGACAGTTATTGGAGCCTCGTGCACATTAAAGTTGATGGTTTTGGCCAGAAAACACATACTATCATTACAGCGACTTGTCCTCCCTCTGTGGGTGCTTAATGACCTCAAACAGTTTAAGACACAACTCAAGATAATTAACAAGGAGCTGAAATTAGCATGAAAATAGTTTAACTAACAGAGCACAGGGGCAGCTGGCAGCCTGACCTGCTTTCAGAGATGCTCAATACAACGCTCAACGAAGTGAGTGCAGACTGCTCAAAAGCATTTTAAAAAAAAGTTAATTAATTAGCAAGAAATGAATTGAGGCATTAGCATGAAAATAAGTGAGAAACAAAGAATAGAGGAGGCCAGCAGCCTAACCTTGTTAATGACAAGCTGGTATTACAAAGTACTAAAACTCCACTTGAGTGATTTAAAGCTTTGTAGGCTTATGGAGCTGCTTCACATGAGAACAAGGACTCAACGGGCCGGAAGAGTCTGTGTCCTTGAGGAACCAAGAGAATCCGAAAGTCCAACAGTGACTCACCGACAGGCTGCAAGAGCTCCATGTTATTATTCTGTGAAGCTAACTCCCCCTCTGAACTAACCATGGCCAAGCTTTTAACTTCCTCTGGACTCTAGGGACTGGTGATAAATCAATATAACTGTGTACTTAGAGCAACAAAAATCAATATTTCCATTCGATATTATTCTGTTTTATATTCTATATATTTTACTTAATCTTATATAGTATGCTATTCCTTCATTTTATTTGCATTCATGTTATCTTTTGTATTATTGAGTTCATGTATGCATTGTTAAAAGTATTTGATTGCTTTTATAACTGTTGAGCACTTGGTGATAAAGAACTTTGAAGTTTAGTCAATCGTCAGCTACAAAACTTACAGCTGTTTGTATAATCAATAAAGCATTTAAGTCCTTTTTCAAAACAAAAAATGTCAATTTCAATTGTTCAAATATCAAGATTTCCTGCATTTCTTTGTTTTATATTATTGTAAACTGAAAATGTAGGTTTCTTATAGCTGGTCAGAAAATAATCATTTAAAGACATTACCTTTGAACTCAGACAAACTTAGATGGATACGTTTCTCTATTTTCATTTTATTTAGATTTCTTTGAGTTGGAGGGTGCAGCAATAATGTTGTTTTCTCTCTCATAATTGAGACTTAGTTTTGGATCTCTACATTCTGAACTAGTGAGTAAACATCCCAGGGCTGATAATGACGTCTCTGTGTTTCATTGTTCGCTTCTGTGAGCTGGAGAAGAAGAGTTGTTTCATGCGGGGCCCAGTCTGCCTCCCCCTGATAGTTCATAACAGACAGATGAAGGGGCCAAACAGACCATAACAGCATGCACGTTTGTTAAGACTGATATGAGTCTCGGACTGAGGAGCAACATGACACAAACAGGCCATTCAGCACAAACCTAGATCTCTCTTTTGTGAAAACAATTACAAAGAGTTTCACATGGGGGAATAAAGACAGCACTGATAGTAGGCCTATAAAAGCAGACAGGACTGATTAGGCATAATCTTCATCAAATTATAACTTGTTTGTTTGAACTATAACTGGTTTGACATCTCTTTGATTCACTAGGCTGGATATCTCAGTTTTGGTAGTTTTAAGATAGGCTACTTAAAGTTAAAGGCCTACTTCACCGGTTGGAATATGAAGGTGTATTGAACTCGGAGATCCTATTTAGTATAAATGTGCAAAAAAAATTGAAATCGGATCATCTTAGCCTGAGAAAAGGCAGAAAGAGTGTTTTATGGTCTCACTGTCTAACCCTGTGACATCACAGTAAGGGTTAGGATTAACAGGACAGCTGGGCCAAGGGAAGACTAAGGAAAGACTGAGGGAAGAAAAACCTAATTCATTAAATTATAATAGTTATTTTATAATGATAGAACGCTTGTTCCGTATAGGTGAAGTATTCCTTTAAAGTCTTTACACTATTAAAAAAATATATAGGCTACATTTGAGAATATCTATAGGCCTACACCTTATTTTCTATTGTTGCTATTAATAACTCACTTATCAGATGGACTTTTTACTTAGAACTTAGTTTTAATTAATCTCTTGTTAGTCCTGGTTTTATCAATTTCATTCTGTTTTTGCTTAGATTTTTTGTATACATTTTGATCATCTCTAATGCACTTTGTAACTTTGTTTTGAAAGGTGCTATAGGCCTACACATAAAGATCATTATTATTTTTGTTCTAATTTAAATTTGATTTCACTCGATTTTAAGGTGTAGGCTTATTAAATCATAAAACAAACTTGAATAATGTTACAATATTTTTCCTCACCTCCAGATAGGGCACTAGCCGACAGGACAGGTCTCCTAGCAACCTCTTCAAGGTGAGCTCGTGGAACACAACCACGGGCAGGCAGAAGAACAGCACGATGAAATCCCAAAAGGCGAGCCCAGCCAGGATACAGTTCCACGCGCTCTTCAGGTAGAAGTTGTGCCACACAATGCACATGAGCGCGAGGTTCCCCACGATGCCCGCCGCGAACAGCACCAGCGCGAGCAGCATGACAGCGTACGCCCAGTAGGAGCCATCTGTGACCGGGAACAGCGGGTTGAGGAGCCCCGAACCGTGGCCGGAGGAAGAGTTACCTGGTCGGGCGGAGGCAGTCCTGTCGGTCCGCGGGGTGGTGAAGTATCCGCTCGGGTCGTCGTACCGCCGCGGATGCTCGTGGCTGCTCGGTGAGTGCGGGTCTCTTTTCCCTAAACTCCCATCTTTAGCTCCCCGGGCGACTCGCCTTTGTTGGGGAACTCCTGAACTTTTAACCGTGCTCAGAGAAGTCCTTTCCTGTAGGAGAGGCTCCTCTATCCCTGCGGCCGGTGTTCCAGCCTCCTTTGCCAGCTGAAACTCCCGGGCTACGCCGACATGACGGAGCTCCGCGGTCCGCAGAAAGAGAAGCATAAGAAACAAAACCGGTCTCATGTTTACCGCTGAACTAACTGGCCCTTGTTATCTCCCTCGTTCAAAGACATGTGCTGCAACAAATATTTGACTCATGAAATAAAAATGTCCATAACAAGAGCTTCTCTAACAGTCCACCCTCCCTCTGGTCCTGATGGAGAAGTTTGGAATCAGCTGCTCTGCTCAGCAAAGTCAGTGCACTCCACTTATTATAATTCACCACGATTCAGGACACAAGAGGGTGCTATTTCCGGTTAAACATTTCAAAATAAGGAAAATTAAACAAAATATAGCCTAGCCTAAAGTCTGGCCTGATTATCTAAGAATGGAAGCTTAACAAACAAATTGCATAATACTGTATTTCAGTTTGTATATCCTAGTAGCAAGTCATATTTCAGGTGATAAGAAGGCTAATGATATTTTAACTAATTTACTTGGGTTTGAATGCCTGATATGGACAAACCACCAGTTTGTTTTGCATCAGTTCATAAAAGGTATTACCAGACCCCTCACGGGTCTTAAAGGTTCACAGAATGGAATTATTGGTAATTTGAGGACAATAAGGCTACCACCTCTGTAATTCGTACTATAGATTTTTCAATTGTAGTGACATGAATGACACTTTTAATTCAATATAGGCTATTCATGTTGTAAATAGTTGTCTTTGAAGGAATAGTTCAATACATATATTTTTTGCTTTTTGTCTCACTCTCCGGCTAAAGAAAAGGTGACAGAAACAGTTCCTCTAACTGTGTATACATTTTTGATATAGAAATGGGCAAAGGTCGTTCATCCAGGTTAGCTTAGCTCACACTGGTAGACATGGGAAGCAGGTCAAAAGATACACTTTACAACATCACTAAGCCGTCCTATTTGCTTGTTGGGAATTGTTTATTCATCACGCTATGTTGCGCTCTATATTTTTACAAGTCATGTAATTTTAGAATCAAATACATACATGACCGTCACAGGCACTTCCTGGTTTCCTCACGGTATGCATTTAGTTTTTAAATGACATAACGTATAACCAGGGGTGGACTGGGACAAAAATTCAGCCCTGGCATTTTTGGCCAAGGCAGCCCACCATGATTATTTATACGATATGTGGAGGCAGGGGCGTTGCTCCAAATTCTGGGCCCCTATACAGGAAGTCCTGATGGGCCCTCTGAGAGGCGGTCTTACAATACAAACATGTAAAAGCTATGTTTGTCTATAGTCCAAAACGTATGAGTGACTGGTCACTCTCTGAGCCAGATAACAACACAATGTTTCTATTGATGAATGACCAAATCATTACGCGTACTTGAACACAACCCCTGGTCTAATGACTCTTAATAACCATGCACACACACAGTGTTTCTCACAGGAATTTGAGAGACTGTGTCGTGGACCCTGGACCTTCTAGAGCAGGGGTTCTCAACCTTCTGCAAGCTGGGCCCCCCCAAAGCTGGGTCATTGCAGTTGGGCCCCCCCACCGACCCTAACAACTCCCCCCGTCCCCCCCCCACACACACACACACACACCACCCTACACAGATAGATAGATAGATAGATAGATAGATAGATAGATAGATAGATAGATAGATAGATAGATAGATAGATAGATAGATAGATAGATAGATAGATAGATAGATAGATAGATAGATAGATACTCTATTATTGTTATTATCACAAGGGCTAGGCCAGTGGCGCACCTTTGAGTTGAACATTGGGTTTAGGGTTGGGGTCCGGAAATTTCTTATAATTTAACGTTAAATTCTGGTGCACTTTTATGTGACACTGAGGAAATGTTTTTTTTTTAAATCTCCTTAGAAGAGAAGAAAATAGTAGCCTAAATAGAACATACACAGAATACATTCTACAATAGGTATACCTGTTATGAAAAAGCTTCACAAAACAAAGTCTATGATCAATGGGAAACACTGCTGTCTGACAACCCAGTTCAGAGAATGTTTCAACTATTGAGTCTTGGATTTGGAAAGTGGCCAGATTTAGCTCAAAATGCTACCTGCGATTAATGTGCTGTGCAGCCTGAACGCGGAGTTGTGTGTGTCTCAGTGGCGATTCCAGGAAATTTTGACTGGGGGTGGCCAAGGTGGGCCACAGAGCTAGAGTGGGGTGGCCATCGCACCCCTGAATTAATAGCATGTGATATGCTGTAACCAATTCAAAGATGATTTATAATCCCAAATGCCCAAATCATGTTAGTATCCATTGTAATGTTTGTCAGAAAACTAAACCCCTGAAGGGGGGTCTGGGGGCATCCCCCCCCAGAAGATTTTTTTGTGTTTTTAACATGTAATCTAAGCATTCTGGTGCATTCTGGCGAAGATAATAAAGGAAAAAGTCAATATTCATTTCAGTTCAGATGAATAGTAAAATTAGCAAAACAACATAACTTGCTAGCAGCCAGATGCCTAACAACTGGACAGAGGGACGGATGACAACTAGATTTTGACCAAATATCTTGCTAAAAAAATAAACCTTTATTTATGAAATTCTGCCCTAAGAACATGTTACACTTGCTAACTACAAACTTAAATTTTTTTATTCAGATTTCAAAAATCTGCTGGGACACGTGCCCATACACATGCATGGGTGGCACGCATGTCACAAGCACACTTATGCTGTTTTCAAGACCTTTGCTGACCAGAGACCAGTTCTAGTGGCCACAGTCCTACCATTAATTCAGTACTTGAAAATTGCAAACTGATCTCATATCAGCGGATTGGAGTGTTTGTGTGATGAACTTGGCAACTACCTATCAAAAAAAGTTAAGTTTTTTTTTTCTCATCCCCCTCGCGCCCCCCCGGTAGAGTGTCCGCGCCCCACCGGTTGAGAACCACTGTTCTAGAGGGGTCCGGGGGAATGCTCCCCCGGAAGATTTTTTTTCAAATGTTAAAGTAAAATTCATCAATCTGGTGCACTTTGAAGAGAAAACTAAGGATAAATCAACTGTTTCCTATGTAAGCTATTTAGTAGGCTATTATTTGCTGGAATAATGTATAGACACAGATGACCAAAAAGCAGAAAGAAGAAATGTACATGTTTAAAAAATCCAGTCAGCTTCGGGAATTTTTTTCCTTTGTTTGTATTTTTTAATGGCCCAATATAGGCCCCTGATCTTCGTAGCCCCGAACAATGTTATTTAAAAAATAACATAAATGTACTGACGAATGAAAGGCCCATGAAATCTTTTTTTTCCCTAAATAACGTTTTTCTGGGCCTTCAAAGATCAGGGGCCTATATTGAGCCAGTAAAAAAAAGAATAAAAAAAAAATATATATATATTTTTTTTTGGGTGCAGCCCCCCTCTGCCTTGGGCCCCACAAGCCTGTCCGCAGTCCGACGGCCCTGAACGTAACTGACCATCGTCAGATGCTCATAATTACCGAGTAGAAGTTGAATGCATGATAATACAATTTAATGCAGCCTCTGAATGGGCGGCCCTCTGCTGTGTGTGTGATTGGGCCAGGCCCAGCCTAGAACCAATCATAATGAGTAATGGCCTGGGACTAAGTTTTATTTAACTTTCAGGTGAAGTTGACAGCCTGCACGCACAATTATATGTCCATGGCACTCCCGAGAGGGAAGGGCCCTCGGCCCTCGGCTGTGTGACTTGGCCGGGCCGGGCCGAGTCACACAGCCGAGGGTCCATAAAAAAAAAAAAAAAAAAAAAAAAGATTTTTAATTTTTTTTTTTTTTTTTTTTTTTTTATAAATGGACCCGGCCCGGCCCAAAATGCCTGCCGGCCCACCGGGACGATGCCCGGTATGCCAGATGGCCAGTCCACCCCTGCGTATAACTATATTCGTCAGTATATTGGTAGTGTTTTGTGAACTTCGTTTATCTAGCTGGACCAAATACAAATACAAATTACTAAACTCCACAAACGATGAGTCATCAGCAAGCCCGGTCTGAGCTGGGAAAGACAGCTTTTAGCTTCAGTGCACCTGACTCCTGGAACAACTTACAGCTAAAAATTAAACTAAATACATTCATATCCTCTGGCCAATTTAAACAGACTATCTTGGATCTGCCAAACTCTACTTGTAACTGTTTTAATTAGACTATATTGTACTGTATGCCTTTTAATTGCTGCCACTCTTCCCCACTCTGTAAATGTTTCAATCGTTTTGTTTTTTCTTCTCTTCACTTGTTGTGTATTTGATGTTTTTGCATTGAATATTTTGTTTGTATTGTTGTTTTGAATTTGTTTTGACTCGACGTCATTGAAAATGAGGGTCACCCCTCAATTGGTCTCTCGAGGATAAATAAAAGTTAAATGAAAATGAAATGAAAATTACAGTCTGATGAAACTCTGATCATATCCAGCCCCATCAATCGAATCATAACCATTTGTCTCATAAGCTGATTGATATAGATACAGGTGATGTGATGTATTTATTAACACAACTAACTAATAAAAGAAAAATGAGTGGACTGGCCAAGTTTGTTTATTTATTACTTTTTAGAAACAGGCTTGGTCCTCTGAAACTGTGATTGGCTAGAGGTTCATTTGCATCAGTTCCTCCATGGCAGCTTACAAGAAGTCCAAATCAGAGTCTCTTTCAACAAGAAGCTCTGACAACAAAATGTCTCTCAGTATTTACTGAAATCAATGTTAATTTGATACTTGATGTCCTTGATGTCTGTGTCTTCACCATCCATTTGGCTTCCCTTCCTGATAACTTACAAAATCAGTCTTAGACACAAAATGGCACAGAGAGGGAAAAACAATCAGTCAACTCCTCATTTTGAAATCCAGACTTCCCCTCCCATAATCCTCAGCTTTTCTGCGAGGACTTGAACTTCCTGCGGGCATCCTTGTGTTTCTTGCGGTATTCCTGTGGAAACGGACAGTACAGTTAAAATATCTTTAATAAATCTTCCCTGTTATTGTCCACATCTGTACTCAGTGTTGTTTTATTTTATCCATTAATGCAAATGTGTAAGAAGAGTTTAAAACGGATTCTTACATGTGAATTTAGATTTGTTTCTATGAGCATAAGATTTGGACATGGGAAAAAGCTGCCAAAATGTAAAGGTGTCCTTTTTATAGACTGTGCCCTATTATTAACAAATACAAGTATTTGGCTTTAAGAGCCATAAACTTTTATAAAAAACTGAATTCTTGGTGTACATACAGTATATGAAAATATGTGTTTAAAGCTAAAGACGCCTACTTTGTATAGATACTTATCAGCAGTTAAATAAAATGTGGGAATTAATAAGCTTTGACTTCCTCCTGCTCCTTTTTCAGACATGTATGATTCATTTATTTATAAATATTGTTTATGACACTTTATATATATTTTTTTGTATAGTGTTTCACACTTGTTTCAAATTAGTATTATAATTTTTAAATAATTCTGTTAGAAATAAAGAAGAACTAAATCAATCAATCATCAATCAATGAAAAAGGGTCTAAGGACAGAGGGTACCAAATGCTGTACAGAGTGTAAAGCCCCCCCTGAAGCTAATTGTTATGACGAGTGATACTGGTCTATATAAAGCTGACTTGACGAGACGTGTGAAGATCCTTCCATAGCTCCTTTTAATGCAGCAAATGAAAAATTCTGTCGGTCCAGGTGTCATTATTAATTGCAAAGGAAACATGTTCATGTAAAGTTTAACGTGTACCTGTCTGAGCGCAGTCCTGGTTTCCTCCCACTGCTCCCTCTGCTCCTCCAGCTGAGAAGAACAACAGAACAACCGGGGACCCTCTGATGGAGGAGAGAGAGGGGTTAGAAGATCATACCAACAAAAATCCCAATAACTTTAATTAAACGGCACACCATGAAACATATCTTTTAGTTTTCTGTCATTCTTGTTTCACAACCAAATTAGCAAGAGTTTGACCTTTCCCTTTAGTTTGGATAAGGAATGGCTGAAGTCACCAATAGGACTAAAAAGATACATTATAAACTTTTCTTTTTTCTCCATCTTACCTGTCAGTCTGCTGTCCTCAGGATAGAAGAAGAACAGATCGGTCTTAGAAGGAGTCTCCTCTCTAGGAACAGAAAGGTAAGTGTAAGTGTCTTTATTATGTATGACACAACATTTAATATAATTGGAGTTCGGACAGACTTTTCGATAAAGAAAAGTAATTTGAAAATGTTGCTACTATAACAGCAATTCTTACTATTATCAGCACGTTTTTAAACAAAACAAAAATGGGAAAATACCGAGACAACAAGTCTACCTGGTTCGAAGCAAACTGCGGTTAAAAAAAAAAAAGCACTGAGCATTTAACAGAATTGATCTTTGTTTCTCACTCTGTGGTTTTAGCGACGATACTGATTTGCTCATCATCTTTCTCCTGACCCTCTTCCTCTTCCTCCTCTGAGCTGCTGTCATTGAAACGTGGGTCTTGATGCCATGACACCTTTGGTGCCTTTAAGCTTTCAACCTTGTACTCTGCTGGAAGAAACAAAGAGAGACGGACAGAGATTTAAAAACTTTGGAAAACAAATGTTTCCGTTTGATTCTCAAATATTCCAAGCTATAACCTACCTGTCTCCTCAACACCTTCTGGTTCTGTGGCGTCTTCAAAGAAGGAGAATTTAAATCCAGAAGAGTCCTCCTTCTCTGCGCAGTGATCATCTGAGAGGAGAGAGGAGGTCGGCTGTTCGTCCTTCCCTCCTCTATCCTCTTCTTCCTTTTGGTCCCACTCGGTCATCTCTCCTCCTTCAGTGGCTTCATCCTTCGTGGAACCGAACACAGCCTTCAGGTCGCCAGACACGTCATAGTAAATCTCCTTAGAAACCTCTGGAAGCTTCATGGCCTCTTCCCTCTTCTTCTTCCTGGCCGCCTTGCTGTGAAAATAACAGGTCACGTGACAGTTTTACTATGGTACAGGATGCACGTTTTGATTGGATGAGCACCTCAGTTTTTTGCGTGTCCTTTGCTGCATTTGAAGCTATTGAGTACACTTTTTAAATTGTTTGTTACACAGGACTCTCCTTAAAACTGTATTGATGCTCAGTGCAACATCCTCATGACATGAAGCAGATTGTAAGAAGATGGGTTTGGATATCTGGATTCAGATATGAGCGGGTTTAAATCTAATCTGTCCAACTGAAAATTCTGTCACTATTAATGATGAAGATTTATTTATTTTTTATTTATTTTTATCAGCCCGGTTAATACAGCATGCCACAAGGCTTTACCCTCAGTCCAAACCTATGGTCTACACATACATTAAGGAATGTATTTTTCTTTGACATTAACTTCCACAACATTGTAGATAAAAAACAACTGAGCGCCCTACCAACTGAGCTAAGGGCGCTCCCTCCTGGGCATTATTAACAATAACAAAATCATACTGCCTTAACCTTTAATGTTGATCTGGTCAGTATCTGTGCGATACTGATTAATCAGATCAGATCTGTATTTCGTACCTCTCCTTGGCTTCATCCGCTTTGGTCTCAAACACAGCGTGTTCCTCTTTGCTGGGGTCGTAATGCAGCGCTGAGACATCTCTGCAAACACACATTGAATTTTTTTTATTAAAATGTATTTCCCATTTAATATCAGTTGCGTCTCAGACAGTGCCCTCTCTGTGTGTGTGTGTGTGTGTGTGTGTGTGTGTGTGTGTGTGTGTGTGTGTGTGTGTGTGTGTGTGCGCGAGTGTGTGTGTCGGACCTGAAGGTCTTGGCCTTGCCGGCTGTATTGCTGCTGCAGGTTTGTTGGCTGCTGCTGAGGACACTCTGAAGGATGAACAGATTCTTCTTCCTCTCCTCCTCCATAACCTCTTCTTCCACAGTCACACTCTTCTTACTCTCTGAATCCATCAAACAGTTGCTTTAGACAGCAGGACAGGACAAACTTCCAGCAGAAAAAAAACACATCGTACACAACATCTCACACCAACAGGTATCAGTCTGTGCAACAAAGTATTAAGACACAATTGAACCATAGGCTACTTTCTCTGCTATTATCTATTATAAATGTGTGTGTTTTTAGACTAGCTGGAAACATTTTATTTGCATAGACAGAGACATTTCAACATCTGAATGGATAGTTCCCATTTAACCGCCCTTTAGATTTTATCAACCTACTTAACTTTCCTTTTGAGGGGGGCCCCTCAGGGTAAAAACTTCATAATGTTAGCTCCACTAAACAAGATAAAAATGAAATGTACTTTTGGAAATTAAAACCATAGCAAAACATATTATAGATTGTGGGCAGGACTGATGAAGAAGAGAAGACTAGCTTAATTGTTCATTTGTAACTGTCTTGAACAGGTATTCCACAGACTGTGGACCAGAGGGTACTACCAGGCTCACAGCCAGATCCTTACCCATCTCCTCGTCTTTGTCCTCCTTGTCATCGAGGAAGCGAGAGTCCATCCGAAAACGCTCGTCTGTCCCGAAGCGAGACTGCAGCTCCATTAGCTGGAAAACACAAACCAACAACATCAGAGGCAGGCATCCAATCACAAACACTCCTCAATCAAGATATGGTAACACAGGGATATGAATATGAATTAAAACCTGGTTCTGACATGTGTATTGCCCAGAGGATGAACCATGATGAGTTTGCTGATCATCTTGACTTTTCATTTACAGTTTGAGCAACTTATGCTTTATTCTGAAAGGTCAAGTAATTTCAGGTACGCATCCTTTACTCACCTTCTGTCCTGCTGCACCTTCAAACTGAGGCCTGACGTCAAATCTGCTGCCGTCCTCCTCTTCAACAACATCCTCCTCATCCTCACTGCCGCTGAACAGCTGAGGAACCGACTGCTTCGGACGCACCTGTCCCCACAGTCACAGTTATACCACAGCTGATTTAGGGTTACATTTCCAGCACTTCAATAAGATTATATATTTCTTCAGGCGATTCATAGTAGGCATTTCTCCAAATTCATAGGAACATAATATAACATTATCGGACCCATTTCTCCTTAGTTCAGTCTTTCCTTACCTTTTCTTTCATTGCGTCTTTCTCACTGACTGATGCCTTATCATCACCCGTGGTCTTGTCCTCTGATTGGCTGTCCGGCAACAGCATCTTCTTTGACGCCGTGACCTCTGAAGTTTTCTGCTGCTTATCTTCATCATCATCAGAGCCAAAGACAATGTGTTTCCCTGCACCTGGTTTAGGAGTATCCTAATGAAGAATGACAGACTGTTATATAACACTCAAAATGAAAGCTAATGTTGCTCTGTTATCAGCTGTAGGTGTAAATACAGGACAAGTTTGCCATATCGTATGTATGTAAAAGGTTAAAAAAATGTGTGAACATTTGTTCAAGTCAAAAATATATATATATTTTTATTAGACAGGTTTGATTACTATAACTCTTAACACCCAAGAGTTAAAATGGAAAATAAGAAGAGTTATATGATGATATATATTTCAGTCTTTTCGATTTTCCAAGGTCAACACTTACCTCAGTTTAATTAATTGGTTTGTAATATATTGTCACACCCCACCACCCATTACCTAAAGCTTATTTTAAGCTTCACCCCAAGACAGACACAATTTCCTGACTTTCTTAACACTCAGACATCCAATCTGATCCTCCCACACTTTCTGCACCCACCGTTTTGGCTAGAGCTCCCTGGATGAGCTTCTTGTGTTCTTCAGCCTCTTTCTGTCTCTGCTGGACGGCAGCCAGCCTTCTCATGTTAGCCTTCCTTTGCTGCTCCTCTTCCTCCTTTGCTCCCAACGGCACCCAGATAGGAGCCTGCTTTTCCTTTTCCTTCACCTCTTCTTCATCTTCCTCCTCGCTGGATGAGGACTCGCTTTCGGGAGCAGTGGGAGGTACTGCTTTCACAGAATCTTTTAGAATGATGTCTTGCTTGTCCTCGTCTTCCTCAGCAGAAGAGCTGGAGGATGAAGGTGAAGCTTTAGCAGTAAGAACAGTCTGATTAGCCTTCACCCTTTCCTCCTCCTCCTCATCATCACTGCTAGAGGAGGAAACAGACTCAACTTTCTCAGCTTTTGCTGCAGCTTTAGTTGGAGCCACTTTTAAAACATTTGATGTAGCCTTGTTCTTAACCATCTCCCTCTTTTTCTCTACCTCCTCCTCCTCTTCTTCTTCATCTTCATTCTCTTCCTCACTACTACCTGAAGTCTTCTTGTCTGTTTCTGCGTGTTTCTGTTCGCTCAGAGTCCTGCTGTTTTTTCTGTCGGCTGCTCTGTGAGTCAGCTGAAGTTCTTCAATGATTAGCTTCTGTTTTTTAACCTCACGTCCTCCTCTCTCCTCCTCTTCCAGTCTCTTCTCTGTTTCTGATCCCTCGTTCAGTGCTCTCGTCCCCTGGAAGGCAGGCAGCGGCGTCGACCTGACCATTTTTTTCTTCTTTTTTTTCTTCTTCCGTTCATCGTCGCTGCTGTCCATCTCCATGAGGGCGGCGAGGATTTCTTCTGGCGTGGTGCCTTTCTTGGGAGCCGGTCGTTCTGCAGGTGCAAGGTTAGCTTCTTGTTTGGAGGAGGCGCCGGGCATGCTGGGAGCTGTAGTCTCAGAGGTTTGCTGGGATTCTTCAGCTAGCTTCTGTAGATCAGCCAGTGAGATCTCCAGATGGGTGACGTTAGAAAACATGGCTTCATAATCAGAATCAGAATCTAACTCCTCTGCGTCTTCATTTTCATCTTCATCCTCACTTTCATTCTCTGACTCTTCAGGAGGTTTTACAATGGGGAGCACTGTCTTCCGCTTCTTCTTACTTTGTTTCTGAGAGGAATCCTCATTCTGATGTTCGGTATCCGTTGAATCATCCTCTTCCTCTACAGCTTTCTTTTTCTTCTTTGTTGTCTTTCTCTTCCTGCCTGTATCGTTTCCTGAGATGGGTTCTGCAGTGGGCAAAGTCGGCCTTTCCTGTGGCAGAGGAGCTGGTTTCCTGGAAGCGAAGAGTTCATCCGTGTCTGCGGAGTCGTAGTCATTCTCTTCTTCGTCACCTGGATCGCCTGGAATCCCAAATAAAAACTTGTGTTGATACAGTTGATCACATTTGTACAGCATATGTAAAATAGTATTCACCTTCCTAAAGCAGATAGCTCTTATTGACAATATTCATAAATTACATACAACTACTCTTTAAAATGCTGAAGAGATAAGTTCTCAGTAGCCAAAAAAAACAACAACGCTCACTTCAAGGTTAAAAAAAAAAAAAAACAACAACAACGCTCACTTTAGGTGGTTTTTGATTGCGAAAAAGAGTTAATGCGCAAAATGGGATACGGAAACATATTTGTCAAATAAGTTCTGTCATTCTCAAAAGTGGAATCCTTGTCTCTTACCTTTCTGCTGCTGATGAGAGCGTCCAGACTTCACAGAGTAGTCCAGTCCGACGACTTCCAGGTTATCCTCCTCCATAAGTGCAGCATGGGAGTCGGTCCGAGCCACCACCATTTTGCAGATTTCCTCGTCTGAATCAAGATCACTGGGAGTAAAAAGTTCCCCCGTCCTCTGAGCTGGTCGGTGGTTGGTTGATGGTGCATGTCCGTTGGTGGGCTGATGAGCCTCAGTCTGATCAGCAGTCTGCTTTAATCTGTGACATTAGACACAAAGCATGTTTAAAGCTGACTAATCAAAAACCAAAGAAGGGCATCAGTTTCTGTCTAATACGTTATATTTTTTTTAAAATCAGAATTTTTTTTTAAACTCAAAATCGAAGACCTTTCTTATGTACACAGAAAATCAGGGAACCTCAGAAACCAGCAAGAAATATGAACAAGAATATGTAAACACAGAAATCATCAGGGACTTCTGAGAAACCAGCACAAACCTTTTGCACTTATAATAAAAGAAAAACTAGGGATGCACAGATCCACTATTTTTCAGTACGATCACATAGCTATGGCCAAAATTATTTTAATTTATTTTATAGTTAAAATAATTTAGATTTATAAAAAAATATATATATATTTTTTTTAGAGTTGTCAGTCCAATAAGTAGATTGCAAGCATATCAGAACCGATACCGATATTGGATAGGATAGGTCACATCCCTAGGAAAAACCTTACATTAAACATTTTTTCACCTGGTTCTGCCCACAGCGATTTTGGAGTTGACCGTGTCGGTCCGACTCTTCTTGGGTCTGGATGGCTCAAACGGAGGGAACTCTCCCCGTCTCTTCTTACTGATGTCATCATCGCCTCCCTGCACCTCCCAGGTGAGCTGGGTGACGGGTGTGTGCTGGTCTTCGGTGGACCGGTCCAGCTTTCGGATGTTGTGGCTGTATTTGGAAGGGTCGTACTTCACGGTACGAGCTCTGCTGCCTTTTTGACCAATGAGCTGCATGACGGGGAGGACACGTCCAAATTTACTGACCACCCAGTCCTGAAACCACAGCACACAGAAGACAGCTCCATCGTCACACATTATGCCAGCTATCACATAAAGACGATTATTATATAACAAAGTTGCACATTGTTTTTTATATTAGGACATGCTTTTATTCCTTTTTTCACATGCTTCCAAACTAATGCAAACGCATCACTTTTCCATGTTTATCGGTCGTCTTGATACATTCTTGCTTATCGTTTTGTAGGCTTTTATTGTGGTAAAAACAACAACAGAAAGAGTCAGAAAAGTGGAGAGTGGAAAAACTGGCAGCTTTCTATTTCTTTCTTTCCATTTCTAGTGGTCAACCAACATGGGTTTTTCAATGGCAGATGCTGATATTTAGAGAGCAGGTCGTCAGATGGCAGTAACAGTATATAATGTTGATATCATGTTTTTTTGCATTTGATAAAATACAACAATATCAAATCAGAAACAAAATGGAACTTAAAAAATAAAATTTATTTAATAAATCGACACAGAAAAACTTATTTAAATACAAAAATGTGCATTGTCTATTGCACTTGGCCTTCCCTGGTGTTGACTGTAAAGTATTGCAATAAGGGACTTCTGGATTTCTTTCCAGCCGTCTGTAATCATCATTAATATAGAAAACATTTCCAGGATAATATTTGTGTTACATTTTTTTTTTAAACATTATTTCTTTATGGTCTTAATCAGCCTTGTGAGCGCAGGTATTGGCCAAAGCAGATCATCTCCAAACAACATTCAATGGTCCAATTAATTGACAAACCAATTTATCGGTCTACCTTTTATTCTTCTAAATACAGTATTGCTTGTGCTCTACTTGATTTATGGGATCTGAAGTCCATCAAACCGAGATACTACAAATTCCTCACTCAAACACACATTGGAAAATGACTCGACCTTGTGTCCTGGTACTTCGGTCCCTGGCACTGCAGCCTTCATGGTGAAGTTCTCCACGCCGGCTTTGCTCAGTGAATCCAGCATCTTCTGTTTCTTGTCCACGACCACAGGCGGCTGGAGGCGCTGTTCTGCCTCAGTCTGCCGCTCCTCGGCCAGTCTAAGACACAAATACCACAAACTTATCACCAACTCAGATCAGAAAGAATCCATCATAATAGTGTGTGGTTGAGGGAGGTGGAATATGTTGTTAATGTTAACAGTCTTGGACCATCTGAATGCATTAATCTTAACCTCCAGAACTACAAATCTATTTAGGATAATGTGACAGCTCCTGGCACCTCCTGATTGGCAGGCTGCCAGGAGCTGATTGCTGATAATCAAAACCCAGGCTGGCTGCTCTCCTGAGCTATAAAAGCTGCAGGAGTCAGCCACTTGGGCTCCCTCCCTTGATGAATGGTTTGTTTTGGTTTGGTTTAGTTAGGGTTGCATTACACACACCATACACTCTTCACTCACACAGACACCGCACCCATTACTGACTACTGACATTCACGCACCATTCATTAGAGTATTTAAACTTGGTTTAATAAATTATAATTTGGTTAAACTAATTCTCTTGTGTGGTTTCCTCCTTGAGCCGGGATGTGACTTTGACCACTGGCAGAAGCTCTTTTTAATAGCCCAGATGCTTTCATCTTACTTCCTTGTCTGCTATCATTTTGTAGGTTAAGAAACAAGTTTTAGCTTTACCAATAAAGTTATACACTAAACCTCTTTATTGTGATCAGCTCCTCCATGTCTTCTACCAGCATGCACAATCACAGACGAAATTAATCAGGAGCTATCTTGATAACTGATCAATCATTTGAGTAATTTGCCAAATAAAATATTAACTGTTCTCCAATGAGAGTGTTTAGTGTTTTTTTCTATCTAGTATGATTTTACTAGAATATTCTTCCTCAGCAGGTCAAATGAAAAAACACACTTGAAGACATCATCTTGGACTCTGGGAAAATGTGACAGGTATTTTCTTGCATTTCAAAGACAAAACAATTCATGGATTGAGAAGATGATAAGAAATTATTAGCTGATAATAAAAATTGTTAGTTGCAGCCTTCTTTCAAATTAAATAAATTGTTCAAAATGTCATATTTCTCTCACCCCATAATAATTTCTGTGTTAATATTAGACTGTCCGAAGACTTTCCAGGTAATGTAAACATGACTATACCTGTGCAAAAAACTCTCCTTAGCCATTTCAATCTGCAGAGTTCCTCCTTTCCATTTGGATTTGTTCAGCACCGTCAGACCTGCAGAGGAAACACACTGAAATCATACTGATGTATGTCATAGTAGACACAAAGGTAAGGGACACAAACAAAAAAATACAACCTTATTTAAAAAAAATATTTTTCCAGAACCAGCATTGTGCAGATTAACATAAGATGAAACATGAGAGAACAGTTATTTCTCCACATCAACAGTATTTTCTCATGTAAAGGTAAAATAAGGAGGATAGATGATGCTAAATTACATGTCAAAGATGGTTCTCTTGTAGTACAAAACAATGCAGCTCAGTTCACTTACATTTCTTGAAGTCTGCATCTGAAATGTTTATGTTTATGTAGCTGAATGTTTTGTAGGGAACACCTGAGAAACAAGAAAGATAAGAAGTTTGGAGTGTGAAACTGGAATTATTACAGAATTTCCCAATGTTTAGTTGAAATTAAACAATAAGCTGATACATTAAAATGCTTTTATTTAAAATATGATGACCGGTATATTTGCACTAAAATTAGGCATTAATAAATCAAATGCCATTATTTGAAGGAATTAAATTGTTTAATTTATAGTTGAATTTTAAATTGGAATTGCAAAGTAAAATAATTATTTTTATTAAAAAGGTTGACTATGAAACATTTTCATTAAATATTAAATTCACACAAAAACAATCCCTCTCAGTTATCACTTCTGCCTCACTAGAATGTGTGGTGGTGTGTTTATCAGCACAGAGCACAGTGTTTTTTTTCATTAAAATATTGCATAGTGTGCATATACATAGGCTTTAATATAAAATACGTGTTAACAGACCAAGGCCAATCAGAGCTCGTAAAGCATAAAAATAACAGTATAAAAATTAAACAATCATTATCATGGCTGTCAGAGTGTGTTTTGGACTCTCACCCTCATCGTCTCTCCTGGTCCGGACCTCCACATCTTCTACCTCTCCAAACTTTCCAAATCGATCCTTTAGGTCCTTCTGGGTGACAGCGTGGCTCAACCCACCGATGTAGAGACGCCGCATTGCTCTGTATCCACGTCAACACTGCACAGAAAACAAATACCAGAGATCTAACTGTCAATTCCTAAAAATTACTGCAGGACAGGTCTGATAATAAATTATATCTTTCATCTGTAGAAGTCACTACCGTATTCAGCTATTAAAATGCGGTTTTCATGTGCGTGCATAGCTTTTGGTGGAATAAGCACCATAGTTAATTTATTTGTATTATATATGTATTTAACATTATAATGCCTCGTTATATCGAATTTGAGTTCACATAATATATAATTTGATTGACTGGTTTATTAAAAACATATTCAATCAGTTGATATGGGTTGTCAAAATTCATGCATTATACGGATACTTTTCAAATATAACTCGGTCATTTCACTTTATTTCAGGTTGTCCACTCATCTCACACAGAGATGAGTAATAATTTCTTCATATTTTGAAAGCAGGATCCCCACTAAGACTTTTCAGCTACAGTTATCTAACAAGATAGCCTGGTCCTACCAGACCATCCTACTTCATTTCATTTGTACAGAAGGTCTGGAATCGCTCAATTGACAAACCTTAACTCATTTGGAGTCTGTTGAAGTTTAAAACTATTGGATCTGCCCAGTGCCACTCTGGATCTGCCAACCAACCATGTCATGCACCGGCTTCTGAGCCACTCCTTCTGTTCGCTGATTGGACCGGCATAAATCTGTCCGGAAAAACCCGCAAATATACCGCAGACCCAGACTGACTACTGAAGGGAAATGAAAATTGAGCGAATGTAGGTAGGCGGGCGGTGCCAGGCTACTAACAAGAGGCAATACAACTAAAATGTACATACAATAAAGGTAGGTCAACATATCCCTTGAAAATTCTCAACAAAAACTAAACGTTATAAACCTGATTACAGTCGTATTATTAGACGGCAGCAACTGTGTAAAGGTGGATTTGGTCAAGTAAGAGTAAGTGAAACAAAACGAGTAAAGTCAACATGAAAAGATTCACTTGATCACATGCATAAAATATACTCTCTATATGGACAGAGTGAGTACAAGTATGAAAAACAAAATGTCTACACGTTTAGTCTAACTAAGTTTATAGAATGATGACAGTCAAACTACAGATGTAATCTATATAGCTACAAGTAAAAAAACCAACAAATGTTTAGCCTACCTCACATGTATTCAGCTGGTGTTACCGTAAAAACTATCCGGGCTACACTCCTGCGGACAGTCCCTTCCGCACTTGTTTCCGCAGAACCGAAACGTTCCGCTGTGGTTTAGAAGAAAAAAACACAGATAAAGGCCAAAAAAGGGATGTCGCTATGTTTCTTTTAAAATGGTTATGTATTTAAAATCTTTAATTAACAAATTAATAAGAAATAATATTATTTATCTTTATTCGCTGTAATCTTTACGAATATATCATCATATATTACAGCTTCTTAGTAGAGGGGAGTCTCGCAGTTCCCACCTCAGACAGGCTTTTATTTGTGCCTATAAATATCATAAAACAGGATAATAGTGTTCATTTTCAAACTTACATTTTGAGCATTAACAGCATTCCACTATGAAAAGAAGCAAATTTAATGACGCTTTCTTCAGACGAACAATCTATTACCCCCTCCGAGACGCGAAAAGTGGTAGAGTCCAGAGGGCGCGAGGCTGCGAACTGTTTTGGTTTTCAGGCTGAAGATACAGGAATCAGAATCAGCTGAGTGAAACGTGTTTAATTTATCAATTGAATTATTAAAACTCGTTTATACCGGTGGAAAAGTAGCTTGTAATTAAACCTATTCAACCTTACTACGGAGACGAACAAGGTAAGTTAACTTAAAACATGACAGCTTGTCTCAATTTCCCCAACATTATCAGTGAAGTGTTATGCTAAGAGCTAATTTTGACTACTATTTTACTACAATGTGAATTAAAAGACCTACGCCAAATTAACCACTCTCTAGGCCTGTTGCTTTTCTGACAGCAAAGCTCATCACAGTGAAAAATCAAACATCCTTTCACCTCCTGCATAAAGTAGAATATTCCTTCGTTTGTGACAGTTGTTATTGGCTTTCTTTTATATGAAAGTTCAATACAAATATCTAATCAGAGAAGTTCTTAGTACAGATAATACAGAGATCGTACCAATAACCCAAATAAAGGGTTTGTATAGAGATCATTTTAAGAAGTCTTAAAGGGCAAATCAATTCATTAATCTAAACATAAGGCATTGGGATTGGGATTAACATCTCTTTACGTAATCGTATAGAAGACCAAGGTATGTAAAGACATGGGGAATAAGATGTATGAATCGTTTAGTTTTATCATGTTGCAAATTTAAAAAAAATGATTAGTAAAATATATATTATTTTTTTAAATTAAGAATTTATAAACACTAATTACATTAACATCAGCATGGCACTTTCAAATATGGTCACACTTTTTTTTTTTTAGCTTTTAACTGACTTGAAATAAAGTGATGACAGGAGTAAAAAAATAAGGCATGTTTTATGCAGAATTGTCCCTAACCCAAAGTTATAGATGTTATAGTTGTCTTTCTCTACAGTTTTAGTTTGTGTTAAATTGGTCTTTAATTTGAAAAATAAAATACCAATATAAATATATTGACAAAATAGAAAAAAATTGTGAAGAATAAAACTGTATCTTATTTAGGGATAATTGGAAATGTAATTGTCTTTGTATAAGCAAGAAAAGGGCCCCATCTTACAAATTTTTTTGGAAGAGCCTTTTAATGTAACCAATGTTTTTTCCCCGTTGAAATCAGGCAGTGTTTGACCATCATGATGGAGGCTGAGATGAGTGAGGAGAACATGGATGAGGTGAAGGTGCTGGAGGCTCAGATCGAGCAGCTCCAGGCTGAAGTGACTGCATTGCAGCGCCAGCAGCAGGACAACGAGAAGGACGTAACGTTCCACCTCAGAGGACAAATACAGGACGCCATGTGAGTTTCCTTTTTATTCTTAATTGTTATATATCTTTCACATCCTACTTTCACTTTTGAACCTGCAGTATTTTCTAACATACAACAGTACATGTTCAAATCTAATTTTCAGATTAAATTTACTTTTACCAAGTACACCTTGGTGGTGCAGAGGTGTGTGGTTCACTGAAAAGTGTAACCATAATATTTTCTGGAACTTTACAAAGATAAGGTTATGTTGGGAAAATTTTAATGCAGTTGATATGAAATCCCAAATACCTGCCCTGTGATGTATTTCAGGAATATTCAAGATGTTGTGATGAGAGAAGATCGCTAATTAAATACATTTTTAATTTTAATTTGCAACAAGTAAGAACGCTTTTCTAAGAAACTAGCCAAATGTAAATGCCCAAAAAGAGGAACAGTGGCTGGAAATTGTCCAAGATATGTTTGTTATGGACAAGCTGACATACCTTTTTGAAAGTCAAAGTGAATACATTTAATAAGAACTGGAAGAAATGGAAAATGTATACACAACACTGACTAAATTAATATCCGATTTCAAATATTTATATGAATATTGAAATAATTCAAGACATTATTTTATTGAATTTATTTTGGTACCACATTCTATTCTTTTATTTTTTGTTGATATTGGTTTGTTGCTTTGTCTATATCTTGTTGAAAACTCAATAAAAACGTAGACTTGGTGAAAATAAAAAGAGTAAACAGGAGTGCTGAAGTCATGTCCGTCTCCACAGGCTGTATATGTGCGGACAGAGACGTGGAGGAGGGCAGGAGAAGGTGTTGTCAAGGCTTAATGAGGGGGTGGAGAAGCTGGAGAAGGATCTGAAGCGACAGACACAGATGAACGGCATCAGTCTGAACAGCTGCACCACAAAGACTCTGCAAAGCAGTAAGAGCCAAGAAACAAAACGTAGCAATGCATCAATAAAAGCAATAGTACTTTATACAAGATTTATAATATAAAATCGGCTTTCAAATGGTCCCATCCTGATAATAGTAGTAATAATTTACTGTGTGTGTGTGTGTGTGTGTGTGTGTGTGTGTGTGTGTGTGTGTGTGTGTGTGTGTGTGTGTGTGTGTGTGTGTGTGTGTGTGTGTGTGTGTGTGTGTGTGTGTGTGTGTGTGTGTGTGTGTGTGTGTGTGTGTGTGTGTGTGTGTGTGTGTGTGTGTGTGTGTGTGTGTGTGTGTGTGTGTGTGTGTGTACTAGGTGACAGTAAATTGGTCCAGCAGCTCTGTGTATCGGGTCACTGCTCTGAACTGATCTTTCAGGTGGAGTTCCACCTCTCTGAGGTCAAGGTGAGTATTTTCATTGTTTTAATTATTTGTTAGACAGAAGATCTCTGGTCCAAACCTGCAGAATTTTTACTACTTCATGTCCCAATGTTAAGCGTTTGTGGATGAAATCCATTCTCTCTTTTAAATGTTTTTTGTTTTATTTATCAACTAAGCAAAGCATCAAACTTTTGTCGGCTCTTTATAATTAGTAAGGTCATCTGTTGTAATAACTGAGAGGTATACTCATGATTACAACCCATTATAAATTATAATCTCATATCAATCTCAAAAATCCAGTATTGGTAGGGCTCTACTCATGATGTCCCTTAGCCAGATGTATTTGATGAATATGTTCATATCCAGTTTGGCCATTAAACAGAACTCCAGCCAAAACCTTAATCTCTGTAAATAAAAACTGTAAATCAACAGCTGAAGAGCTCTGCATAAGATTTAAAAGAACATTGTTGAATTTAGAATTGTATAAATTATTTTGAATTTTAGACTTGTGACTCAGTGGTAGGCAGTCTACAAACATCTCTGGATCTTTCACTCAAAATACATTTTAAGAGAGGGACAGAGGCCATTTTTGGAAATGATTTTGGTAATCTTTTATGCACTAAAAGGAACACACTTTTGTTATTTTCGGCTGTGTCCTCACAGAATGGGTGCTGGTGTTGTGTCCAGCCAGCAGAGGGCGATAGAGTGTCATGTTCAGTTGGTCACTGATGAGTAATCAAGGGGACAGATAGGACTTTAGCAGCTCCTCAGCAGCAGCAGCTGTCAGGCAGGCAAACCACTTGAGAACAAATACAAACATTATGTCAGGTCTTAAGTGTCATCCGGTCAGGTATGAGTACTACCTCAGAGGAAGAATCAATGGCAGGTGGTGGTTTTACTACCTGAAGTCATGCTGCTGGAAACAATAACATTTAAAGGTTTACATTTCATCTCTTCAAAACAAAAGCTCTTTAGTGTTTTTTCTTTGATTTCACGCCAACTAATTCAAAGTTCAGATTGGAGAACTGTCTAAATTAGATGCTTGTTTAAATCTCACCATATGTTGTTCAGGCACAATACATATGCCAACACTTTCCTCCAGGTAGAGCTTGGTATCCTTTTGGTATTTCAGTAACCAATTATATTGTTAACAATAATTTTATCCTTACCTTGCTTTGAGAATTTGTGTTATACTGTATGTCTAAACATAGGCAAGAAGCAATAAGAACCCTCTAAACAAAATATGTTTTTCAAGATTATGACCAGACATTTGATGCCAACTTCCAGTACTTTGTAGTTTTTCACTATGTTTCTCTTGTCCTTTGTGATACAGTTTAATTCACACCTAATTTTAACACAATGTGAGCTACTACAACTTCCAGTAAGCTTAAAAAAAAGAGTTTTCCAAATGTTGTAAACCTATCCGAAATCAATCCCAGACAGCTAATAAAACCTTCATGAAGGTTACAATTTTATGTATTTGTTAAGACTGTCTTAGAATGATGTTAAATTAACTTTTGTAGTGCAGTTAGGATTTTTCTTTAAACTGAATTTACCCACATGCAGCTAAGCAGCTCTGGCTATCTTTAGTTCCCCTTATGTACTTAACTGTCTGCTTTGCTCATTCTCAGATTATGTACGTTGTCTGAAACTCTAAAAACAGACCAGTTTCCAGAAAAAAATTCATGCTTCATTTGAGAACACTTGATCATTTAACACTGGAGTGGCAGAAATTAATGTTTTTTTTAACCAATAAATTGATGGTATACTTTGCTTATCCTGTAGGCCGTGGAGAAATCTGAGAGGACGATCAGTAATCTGAACGTGGTATTGGACGCCAGTGACCTGCAGAATTTCAGCAGCTTCCTGTCTGGGTAAGAAGTCACACTGCAAATTGATTTTACAGACTTTTCCTTCCGTCTTATCTCTAGAACTAAAGACGCAACACAACAACACTTTCTAGTTGCTTAACATGGTAACATTCAGGTCAAAGAGTGACCACAGGGGATCACATCAAAACAGAGATATCATTCTTGAAATAGTCAAACTAATGAGCTTCAAGTGTGAACATCAAGTAAAGGAGAGACTGAACAAACTATTCTAAAAAATGGAGCAAATAGGGCCACACATTAAAGTAGAGCCATTGTATCTGATAAAACCATACACTGTTTATGAAGATAAAACGTAGGGTCTACAGTACACTATATGGCCAAAAGTATGTGCACAGAACTCTTTACCAGGCCTTATTGCCCAAAATAAATAGCATAATCAGTAAATTTGAGCACATTTCTGCAGCCAGGTTCCTTCCAACATCTGCCAAACAGCCCAAAGCAAGTAAATGCCCATGGTTATGTAATCACATGTAAAACAAACGGGGATGCCTGTAATGTTCAGAGGAGGTCCATATACTTTTGGCCTTGAAGTGGATTTGGCACATGGGTCAGCAGTTCAGTTTGAACTTAAATGCGTTTGCCAGTCAGTTTGTTATTTATTTATACTGTCTGCTTAGTCCAACTCTACATATTTAATATTGGATATTATTCCTGTCAGGATGAAGTCTGTTTAGTTCAACCAAAGTGTTTAAAGTAGAAGAAGATGTCAAACTGCAAACGGCTGTCCTCCAGCTGAATGTCCACACTCACGCATCTTCTCGTCTGCTCTTTATTCACAAACAACAAACCTTTCCCATGGCAGACTTCTGGCTTGTCAAACACAGGTGCATCTCATTACATTCATAATGGCTGCATTCCATTTAGGTTTGCTGGCTTACTTGCATACATACCTGTAAATTAATAACATATTGGTTACACCTGTGTTCTTTACCTGCTGTGACTGTTATATCTGGGTTGAATTTGGTCGTTAAGGTTTTCTAGGTAATGTTTGGAGCTTTTGTCAAAGTTATAGGGCTACAATTGATATGTCAATGCAGACTCTACAGGCATGGAGTTATGTTTCACATTTATTTGACCCTCAACTGCACAGATTTCTTTCTCGGTGGTCTGGTGAGTCCACAGATTGTATTTATTTGTTTATTTGGCATGGACTTTTCGAATTTATGAAACTAATTGTATATGTTGAAGAGTTGGCCTGAAGTTTATTTTTAATTTGTAGTCAGCTTGTGAGAGATAGTGGTTCGAGTAGGGTTGGAAGATGGTTCACTCTGGAAATATCTTATTGAGTAAAAATTCTGTGTGTGCTTTGTGTGCACAACGGGCCATGTCTGAAATAGAAAATTAAGTAATTTTAATATACTGCATGGCCTCTTGTCTTTTCAGTATTCTATAGTTATTTTGTTAATGCAAAGTGGAAAAAAAATAGAAACAGGTGATCACGATACTGAAACATCTGAGAAGTACCATTTGGATATAGAATCCTATATACAAGCCATGTGTATTTCCTATTTAGTGTTGGGGAGAAATATAAGTAAAGATTTTGGAATAAAGTTTTAAAACTTGAAAGCCCTGAACAAGATTTAACCATTTGCCTAATGCAATTTTGTAGTCATTTTCGCAGCCCCATGTTACAAAACATAAACGTACCTCATTCTTAGATCCTCGAAAGAGCAACGGAGGAGGGAGGGTCTCCAGGATGGACAGACAGGAAATAGATATAATGTGTACAGAATAGACCAACAGAGTGAACTGACAGTTTGGACAATCGGTATGGCAAAATTATGAATAAATTGTAAACATATGTGAAGAATGGATCTTTGGGGAACATTTCTGTTGTCACCAGATAAATTGGACCTGAGCCACAAAACCTCCTCGCCACCATGGAACTTTTTTAATGGTAATACGTCTTAACATTGTTGCTGATCTTTTGAATGTATAAGGCAACCTATAAAAATATAAAGAAATTTCAGCATGACAAATATTTCAAGACATAATCACTATGTATCAGAGAATCAATACATTTTCCATTCCAACACTCTGCGGCTGCGGCATGCCTAAATGCATGGAGTTGCTGCCATAGTATGATTGGCTGATTAGCTAAATGTGTTAACAAAAAATGTAACCGGTGTACCTAATAAAGTGGCCGGTGATTGTATATATACCGTATATATACATATATACGGTATATACTGTATGTACAGTATGTATGTGTTTTGATATGCAACAAAGAAGTTTTCCTTGAATCTTTGGTGAACTCCAGTCTCACTCTTTCTGATGGTATCCACCTGAGCATCACAAGCACTTGCATTGTTCTTGGCTCCTGTCAGATCTGAGCTCGAGTTTGTTTATATAAACTAAATGTGTTGGCAGTGTTGTTTTTAGGACCTCAGGTACCTTTTCTGTCCTTGTTAACACAGGCGGTCGAAAAGTCTGTTCTGTCCGTGGATCAGTGAAGCAGAGGTCTGCTTTTCTCTATATCTGAGGCCACACCACATCTGGATTGCATGGTCTAGTCTGAAGAATTTGGCAAACAACAGATGGAAAAATACTAGAGATAATGATTCTGACACACTGCTGCTGCTGCTGCTGCTGCTGTGTGTGTGTGTGTGTGTGTGTGTGTGTGTGTGTGTGTGTGTGTGTGTGTGTGTGTGTGTGTGTGTGTGTGTGTGTGTGTGTGTGTGTGTGTGTGTGTGTGTGTGTGTGTGTGTGTGTGTGTGTGTGTGTGTGTGTGTGTGTGTGTGTGTGTGTGTGTGTGTGTGTGTGTGTGTATTATAGTTTTACAGGATAAATCAGATGATCTTTGTCTTATCAGGCTAGTTATGTACTACTGACACTGATTTTTATTGGTGAATTGTATTTAGCAAACACATGTAGTTTCCACATCTGTCCTCCTTTCCCATGAAAATATTTCTCAACTTTGTAAGTGCACAAAGTCACACTGTAGATACACAGACTGTCACACTTCCTGATGAACCTCTGCTTAACACAGTGCTGCTGTTGTCATGGAGCAAGTCAACTTAAAGTTTGTGTTTATTTGTCCAAGCCAAGCTAATGGTGTGAAGCCAAACTACTAAAGTCAGGACAACAGCAGGAACTGTCAATGCGCACTGCAGCTAAAAGAGAGGTTTACTCTCAAGGTTTCCTTTAAACACATGCACACAATGCTTACAGTAAACATGCATGCATTTTAGACAGTGTAACATGAATGTGATCAGTGCATTGTATGTGTATCTACCAATGAGATTCTGGTATTTAATATGAATGTTATATTACGGTGACCAACTTGACTTGAAACTGTGGTAGATTCAAGTGGTAGTGGTAGGTCTTCGATTTTGTGGTAGGGGTGTGCTGATTCAAGGCCGTTTCCACTGTTGTAAAAAACGCCCAAGCCAATCTGAGTGAGCTTTGTCAGGCAACATATTTCTTCAATAGATGTGATGAATGGTAAGTCAGTTGCTCCTGTCACCCATTACAACAGCTTGTTTGTCAAAGAAACAAGACATTGAGGGATTAGTTGACTAGTTAGGGTGGATTTTGAGGCTACAATCTAGGGATGAACAGAACATTGTGAATAATCTTAATATGAACATCCAAAGCAAATATTAAAGTAATATTGGTTGAAGCTGCTCCTGTTGGTCTACAAGAGATGTTAATCAGGACTGCACGGTTTTATCTGAAAATCAGGCTGAGTCGTTGTTGCAATGGCCCAGGTTGGACCCTGGCCTTGGACCTTTGTCCCTCTATCTTCCCAATTTCCACTCTGCACTGCACTATCAAGTAAAGGGTGAACAAATAAAAGAAAAAAAAAAGTTTAATCTGTAACAATTTGTCCAAACTCCGAATCCAAAGTGTATAAGCCAGTGTTGTAGTATTCAATAGAGTCTCGAGATCACTTTTTAAGGTCTTGGACCACATTTTTACCCATTCTTGTCTCGGTCTCAGACAAAGAGGATTTAGATTTTATTTAAAGACCGTCCAAGACCACAACTTAATACACACCCGTTTACAGTATATGGCTAAACAAAGTGAGGTGAATGAAGGAATCCTAATACATTTTTTTGTGAATGATTGTAAGGGGATATTTCAAATAATTTTGAGGAGTGCCTATGGTGTACATGTTCCACATTTTATCCCAAATGTGTCATGCAGTGTGGGACTCGCACTGGTCTGGCCCTCGTCTCAACCCCTCAATGGATTGGCTTGTCGAGTCTCGTATCGATACACTTAGGACGTTGGTCATGTTTTGTATATGTTTAGGTGGTCTTGACTACAACACTACCATGAACACAGGAGGTGGTGCTTTGTACTGCAGCAGGGGCCTTCTTAAATGCACAGATCTTTCTGACAGCCCTACTGTCTACATAGTTTTTACACTGTTAAATAGTATTGAGGTCAATGCACAGTGCTATAGACCGGTCAATTATTCTAGTGTTTTGATCTTTTTTTCCACTGTTTGCCAAACTCATATTTGGTATGGTTTATTCGGTTCTGTACTGATCATTCAAACCCGGTAATGAGTTCAATACAACAATATCCAACCAGGGATAAGTCTCTCCTTGTCTTTTTGGTAGTTATCCATAGGCGGGTGCTGCCATGTTTCCATCAGCTCTGTGTGGAATAACAGTCGTCTGGAAACTTAACCCAGCTGCCGTCTAGCCCCAGGCCCCCTTGGAAAACTCTGGAAAGACTTTCCCAGAATGTCCTAAGCTTTCTCAGACAGAGAAAGCGGGTTGAAAATGTCCTTTTATGACCGAACACCTGCAAAACTAAGGACATTCCTGACTTTATTTGTATTGCAAATTAACTAATGTTAGCAGCATGTTAAGACACTAAACTAAATTGGTGAACATGATAAACCTTCACAGAGAAGCTAATGAAGACTCTTATGAAATATCTACACAGTAGGTGTCTCAGCCAAGATTGTCAGTCTTCCATCTCTGACGCATTTGACAGAACAGATACTTCTATTTTCACTTCTAATCAATCCAGCTGTCTACACATTATGCCTAATGGCTTGAGTTTCACTCATGCTCCACATAGGTAAATGTTTATTTTACATGAGTAACTACAGTGATTATGGGTTGGGCTTCAAGTGCTGCCAAATGTGGGTGACTCGGACACCATACTGTCCCTGAATGCATGCTGTGTATTCACAATGTTAGTTTTTCTAAAAGCCTATACACTATACACAGTGCTACAGTTGAGACGTCATACAGTTTACAGTATTAAAGGATTACATGTATTAGAATCCTCTGGTATTAGAAAAAGTATAAGGAAAATATTAACTTTTGATAATTAGAACTGATCACATTAACTTTATGTTCATATCCATTCTGAATTCAATGATGCATATTGTCACATTTTTACCGATATTTCTTTACACCTTTTAATGTTCAGCGAGTCATATATTAAACTTTGAGGGAGCAGAACTAATAAATGTCATTAATAAATGTTTAAATGTTGATTTTTTTCTATGTCATATCAGGGTGGAGGAGAGCAGGGATCTTTTGCTGTTCTTCAGGACTCTCAGGACTTTCTTAGACAGATGTAAAGACAGGAGCAGAACCTTTCAGCACTTTCAAGTAAGCAAAAACCCGCCTGCACCCAAATTGACTTAAAACTTGCATCCCTCACCCGCACACGTGTTATTGACAGATTACAAATTATTTGTTGCTCACAATGAATATCGAGGATTTACTCTGGATTAGGCCAAGTTGGTCCTTTCCTCTTATGTCTGGTTTAAACACCACTGATCACAATTTTGCGAAACATAACAGCATGTTGGACCAATGAGGTTTCCCCAGCTTTTCATAAATTGTTGAAATAACAATCTGGAAACATTAGGGGACATTTTGGACTTTTATCCCTCTCTGCATCATATGTGGTGGGCAAGATTCATCAGCCCATCATGAAGTCTTTCAATTTGGAGACCAGGTCTTCCATCAACATGAGGGGACACAGAACTAAAATGGGAACTTAAGTTGGGTTTAAACATAACTTCTGCCTTACCCCTGCTGGGATTCACCCTCATACATCAGCCTTATTGTCTTTTCAAACTTCGAGAGGACAGAACGTTAATGAAGAAGCAAAGGGACTAGTTTTGGCTTAATTCATAACAACCATACAGTTCTTACACTGACATTTCTTAACCACCCCTTAACCACCCACTGTTCCACACATTGGACTATGTACAACATAAGACTGTCAGCATGTATTAAACATGCAAAATATGTATCGCTAGATAAGAACCTCACTTATTCAGGATTGTAGTCACTCAACCCACTCATCTTCAACCATTTATCTGGGGTCGGGTCACCTGGCAGCACCTCAAACTTCCCTTTCCCGGGCCACATTAACCAGCTCCAACTGTAGGATCAGGAGGCGTTCCCAGGCCAGTGTGGAGATATAATCTCTCAACGTAGTCCTGGGTCTTCCCTTAGGCATCCCCCCGGCTAGTCGGGCCTGTAACATCTCCCTAGGGAGGCGCCCAGGTGGGATACCTACCAGATCTCGAACCACCTCTGCTCTACTCCGGGTGTCCCGGATGAGTGAGCTCCTCACGTTTTCTTTAAGGGAGACGGCGCCCACCCTCCTGAGAAAACCCATTTCCGACTCTTGTTCCTACGATCTACTTCTTTTGGTTATGACCCAGCCTTCATGACCATAAGTGAGGGTAGAAACGAAGATTGACCAGTAGATCTAGAGATTTGCCTTCCAGCTCAGCCCCCATTTTCATGACAACGGTGTGGTAAAGCAAGTGCAAAACATCCTGGACAGGATATCCAAGCTACTGTTGAGAACCCAAACAAAGCTCTAGCTTTAAGCGTACAGAGATTGGATGGCATGACATGGTGAAGTGATTTTAAAGGGTTCATTTCATGAAGCTAAATGTTGGGTCCCAAACCAAGTTAAAAAAAATCCTTATCAGTGCTGTTTGTTCTGGACTTCTAATTTTCAGGCCTAAATTGGTACGTAATCCAGTACAAAATTGCTAGATGGCTAAATGGTTGGACAGATAGGTAAGATACATACTGTAGATATTAGATATCCTAGATATATGGATGTCTCTCAGTATTGTCTGAAAAAATGACTGATCTAATTTGATTTAAAGTATAGGGCCAGCCTTAGCCCTTGTATGTGGGTTTTCTTCTGTTGACCGCCTTACAATGAATATAATTAGAATAGGAGGAGGTTGTCAGCTATATTTCGACAATGAAGATGCAATGACAACTGGACAAAAACACACTCTGTATAGGGAGCTTTTGTTTCTAAACTGTTTAGATTCAAGCTGATGAAAGAATATAAAAATGAAGGTTAATGTTGTGGGTGTGATTTGGTATGAGCGTGATAAATGTCAGGGCGGGACATTAAGAAGTAGCAGTAAAATGTGAAATACTAAATAAAGCTGCAGAAGCAATATGGAACCTATTCTCCTGTTTACTTAGAGAATGTACAGTTCTGCCAAGTTGGCTGGGATAAAGAAGGATTAACCCACATTTTCCATACTGGACAGTGTGCTCCAAACTCTTATTTTGCTTCAGTTGCATTTTCTTCTGTGTTCTTATGGAAAAATTTAATTCCCATTGTAACTATTCAGCTGTAATATGGAGAGTGCCTTGTATGCGGATATCCATGCTTTGACACACAGACATGAACATTAGAGGAATAAACAAATACACATATTAAACACAAAGGATTCACATAAAATCCCTGGCATTAATTTAGCTATAGACCACAACATTAATCAGCCGGGCACTGTAGTATACCAGAACTGCAGATGATGGTTGTCTACGTAGCACTTACAAACCGTAGACATTTACAAGCACAAGGCCAATCACTGATTGGGATTTCTCAGTTGTATCGCTCTGCACGCAGACACCCCAACATGCCCAGACTCTTCAGTCATTCATGGTGACGGTGTAATGCAGTAAGTGTTATTCTTGTGCTGGCTGTGTGGCCTAAATATGGCGATATCAATTACTAATTCCAACACTGTCACCATGAACGTTTGCGTTTATCGGTATCTTGGAATGTACTTTCAAGTAAAAAAACATACATTTTAACCTGTAAGGGCAGCTAGCCCTGCTTTGGATATATAACGTGTGAATGTTTCAGTTGTTTATGGGCTTGAATAAAAAAAAAAACCTGTGCTGATGACAATTGAGTTGAAAGTATAGTTCTGTATTCCATTGTACATTGGTAGGTTCTATTTCTACCTATTAGCTCATATGCATCTTCTCACAAATATAACTACATATTGGTGGTGAAGGCAAACCTTTCATTAGTCATTCTTTGATACATCTCAACGTGAATATAAGTGTGTAAAATAAAAATACTTACGGTCGGGAATATAATGCATGACGCAGCATGATAATATTGGAAAACATTTATTTACTGTTGTGATTGTACCATCAACCAATTAAATCACAATCTAAACTATAAAACAAAACCTTTGTCATCGAAACAGCATTGCCATAACCACAGCCAAAACTTCCTTTGTGAAGTGTAATTCCAGTTGTTGTTTTCTGCCAGTACCTATACTTTAGGCTTAAAGATCTCCTATTATACTACTTTTCTGGTCTTAATTTCTCATTAATGACTCCTATAGAGCAACCTGACATGAATCACAGCACAAAAAACCATGTAGATTTTCGGGAAGCTCTTCCTCTCATCTCAGCGATTTCAGCATTCTCTGTCCACACTCGGCTTTGTGCTTCTCCGCCCCCTCGCCCCCCTCCTGCAAACCCCACTCCGTTGTGATTGGTTACCTTCCGAAACACTTTCAGCGGCGCACAGACAGATTTGAGCAGGCAGGTGGGGGCATGGCCGGAGCGTGCCTGAGCACGTTGCAGCATTACCATACATGGAAAAATCCGGATTTCCAACGTAATAAATCCCGGAAATTTGAAGTGAATCGCAACGAGCTGCCCTAGTGTTTAGCGCTCTGCACAGCCACCCCAGACGGTCAGCAGGGAATACGTCTAAATGCATGCAAGTCATTACTTGACACTTTAGTATGGTTAAACATGACTATAAATCATTTTAACAACGTTTATAGGTCATAAAAGTTGAAAAAGCATAATAGGTCCTCTTTAATATTAAAAACACTAATCCTTACACATGACTCCAACAATGACACCAACAAAATGTTATTAAAAAAAAAGTTTAACTTTATTAAAATATCTTAAAAACATAGCCATGTTACATACATTTCTTGTACACCACTGTTTCATTCACATCAGTAATCATTTCTAAAGTAATTTATATTACTGAAAGAGAAATGTTAGGACACACGAAAGACATTTTAAAAGCAGACAAAATATAACGTGTTACCACACATTACCATAGTTCGTAGATGAAATGTTTCCCATTTCTCTTCAACTTGAGTCTATAAATTAAAAAAGCGAAGCTGCGTCACAAAATGCTTAAGAAAGCCTGCAGTTGCATAAGTCTACATGGCCTTTGTCCTTGATAGAAAGAGATAGAGCTGTTTTTAATGAAACAATTAAAAGGGAAATTAATTCACACGATGGCAGAGCAAAACTGAGAAGTTGTAGTTAATTTCTAGTCACTCAATGAGAATAGCATTTTCAGACTATCCCTGCTGCCTGTTTATTAGCGGTCTCAGTTAGCTGGGATCAATAGTCTGACATGCAAGAAATTTAAAAGCAACATACAATTTATGTAAGGTGAAAATGTAACAATGCTCACAGGCGTTTCAGAAAGATTTTCCACTATCATGTAACAGGGTCCAGTTGGAGGAAATAAGGCTTTAAATCAACATGCAAGTATCAAGTATACATTTTTCTTTGACTGAAATTTCTTAAATCTTGTTTGTAACTTGCTGTTGCATCTACTATCCCACTTTCATCAGGCACTTAACTCTATGTCCTTTCCCTAAACTAACATTTCCATTCAGGGGTCACAGTATGTCAGAAATAACTTCTATTTTAGTTACTCGTAGTAATAAACTGATTCTTTATTTAGAAAGCATTTCATAAAGAATGCAAAAGCATTGGTTTGTTGTGTTTTTAAACTAAAAGGTACAGGTAGTTATAAAGCAAGCCTGTTGGCTCGTTGCTGCATGTTTGTGTTGGTTCTATGCAGTTTGTGTAGTTGCATTCCTTTAGGTGTTACAGTGTCAGGTCTGAATAAAACAATAAATTGGACTGTCAATGTAGAAGTGTTGATTTTCTCAACTCATCAATTGGGTTACATCAGTTCTACTGGCATTATGGAACGTTTTGAAAGGACCCCACTTGTAGTATCTTTTGAGCAGTTGGCCTTAATCTTTCAGGCTGTATGTCACTTACAGTCCCATCGTCTAGGCTTCAGTACGCTTTAAACAAAGTGTTTGTCAAATGTATTGACACATGAAACCACCTTTCCTATGGCTGATTCAAAGGCTGTGATGGAGGATTTTTGTTGTCCAAAACAAACAAGCTGACAAACACATTTCTTTCCAGCAGGGATGGGCCAGGTGTGTTGAGGTGTGAAAGAGTTTGAACTTCTTTAATCTCATAAATGTCTTTGAAGAAACTGTCTAAAAGTGTCTGCTGGTAGGCTTTTCTCACTTTTAGTGAAATATTGTAACTTCATTATAGAGTTGTAGAACTAATGATTTTAAACATAGTTGTAAGCATATTCAGGCCTACACACCCCTTTTCAGGTGATTCTGTGCCAATTCATGTGATTATGATCCTTAACAATGCACAACAACATCTTGTAGATGTAAAAACCTGACACTCCACACAAGTCAGTAGAACTGAGGAAGGCCAGAGTAGAGAAACTTATTACATTCTACACCTTTAGTCCAGTGAATGGTTTAATTTTGACCTGACAATGTCATAAGCTGTTGGTTTTCTGAAGTAAAAACAATAACACCTTGGGACCAGCACCCCAAAATCCATTATGTCATGGTATCCCCCCAGCACTCTGTTGTGGGACAACGGCTCCATCAGCAACAAAGAGCTACAGTAAAGTTTCGGCCTCCTCAGCGGTACCGTCCAGAAGGCAGTACCTTCATACAGGTGAAGCTGTCTGGGTTTTTAGAAAGCACCACGGGGTTGGCATCCAAACGGACCTCACTGAGATTAAGTCGAAGGTAGTAGGTGTCATTGGACCTGCAGAAGGTGTTTATGCTGACCTCAGTGATATTGTTGTTCTGGAGGAAATGGAAACAATGTCAAGAATGTTACAGATTGAATAAATGCTGGTCCAGTTCTCAGGATCGTGATTTCTCAGTATTTTCTTGAAAACATTTTAGGAATTAAACCCCTTTTTAAATGAATTTGGGACCTTTTTGTAGAGCAGTTATCAGTAAAAGATACAAACCTGTAGATGTAAGATCCGAACACTGTCAGGGATGGATGGAACAGCCTCCAGTTGGTTGTCGGCCAGAAACAGGTTAGCAAGCTTGGTCATTTTCTGTTTGGGAAAAAATTCACATCATGGAGACCCATTAAATTAATTTGAGTTGTTATTGGTTGTGCTGTGACTGTGTCGGAAGTGAATGTGTTGTAACAGCCTACCTTGCTATTACCAGATATACTTTGGGAATAGCAAATTTGTCTGATTTCAATCTTACGTCTGTACATTAGGTAATAAGAGGAGTTAGGATGTGGTTAGCTTTACAATAATACTTTCTTATTTAAAGGTATCTTTTTCTTTATAGCATGAACGATCATTTTAAAAATGTTGGATTAAGAGAAAGAGCAACTAAGAAAATATGGGCTTCTTTTTTTGTATGACTGAAGGCAACTTGCTAATGTTTTTTTTTAAATGCCTTGATTTGAACCAACCTAGAGTTCGGTTTGGAATATTCCAAAAGTTGAGAAAAGTGATGATGTGTACCTTGAAAGCATTAGCCTTGACACCCTTTGTTTTGAGCTGGTTGTGGTTGGCATTGAAGGATGTGAGTTTGGCAGGCAGCATTGGAAGTTTGACCAGTTGGTTCTCAGATAGAGACAATTCTTCCAGTAGGGTTAGCTTAGAGAAAGCCCCATCCTCGATCTCTGAGATCATGTTTCCCGTCAGGTCAATCCTTTTCAGAGTCACTGTTGATTGTTGAAAAAATTACAGTCAATACAGCTCTCCCACTCAAAGTGGTGACAGATCATCTGAGTTACCTTGGGGTATGTTTTACCAGAAATTTTAAAAACCTATTTAAATCGAACTTCCTCAAATTATTGGATCAGGCGAAGCAAATATTATCGAAGTGATCTCCTCTGGCTTTCTCTCTTATAGGTAGAATAAATTCAATTAAAATGACATTACTCCCAAAGTTCCTATATCTATTCCAATGTCTCCCCATCTTTCTCCCCAAATCCTTTTTTCAGGCCCTTGACTCTTTAATGATAAATTATATTTGGAATGGTAAACACCCTCGGTTACGGAAAGCTTTTCTTCAAAGACCCAAACAAACAGGTGAAATGGCCCTCCCTAATTTCCAATACTATTACTGGGCTGCTAATATCCGTTCTTTAGTGTATTGGGTGCATTTTCACCTTGACGACTCAGCCCCAGTCTGGGTAACAATGGAGTCCAGCACTATTAGCCCATTGTCCCTATCTGCCCTCTTATGCGCCGCACTTCCACTCTCTTCGGCTATTCCCAACAGTAGTCCCGTGATTAAGCACTCCCTTCGAATCTGGACCCAATTTAGGAAGAATTTTGTAATGCAGAGTTTTTCACTTTTCAGCCCAATTGCAGCTAATCATTTGTTTACTCCCTCGACGGTGGATGGTGCATTCAAGATCTGGCATAAAAAAGGCTTAAAATGCATCGGTGATTTATTTATTAATGATCTATTTGCTAGTTTTTCTCAATTGACAAAACACTTCGGTATCGAAAAGACACATTTTTTCCGATTTCTGCAAATCAGGCATTTTACGCAGAAGTTAATTCCCCAATTCCCTTATAAACCGCCAGCCAATCATGTCGATTTGTTTCTTTCTGTAAACCCCACATTAAAAGGCTCAATTTCTGTGTTTTTCAACCTTATTTCGAAGTTGCATAGCCCCTCATTAGCAGCTATAAGAACCCTGTGGGAGCAGGACCTAGGTTCTGCCTTCACAGATCACATGTGGGATTCAGTCCTGGATCGGATACACTCTACCTCCAGGTGCGCCCGACATGCTCTTGTGCAATTTAAAGTAGTACATCGTATCCATATATCTAAAACTAAATTAGCTCGTATGTTCACCGATGTAGACCCGACCTGTGATAGCTGTAAGAGCGCACCGGCATCACTCTTTCACATGTACTGGTTGTGTCCCACCTTGACTGAGTTCTGGACATCAGTTTTTCGAACAATTTCTGAAGTACTTCAGCATCAAATTGAGCCGAACCCTTTCACTGCAATTTTTGGCATTGCTTCAAATCCGGGCTTGCCTAAAGTGAAGCTGAAGGTACTGGCCTTCACCTCATTACTTGCTCGTAGGGCTATCTTACTCAAGTGGAAAGATCCTGCTCCTCCTTCCCACTCACATTGGATTAGAGACATTATGTCATGTATGAATTTAGAGAAAATACGTTATACTACCCAGGGATCCGAGAATACATTCGACAGAATTTGGCGCCCCTTCTTAAATTATTTAAAAAAACCAACAACAACTATAGAAGAGTAGCTACCTCCCCCCTCTTTTATTTGATTGATATTTTTTTTTTTCTTTTCATATTGATTGTTTATTTCTGTTTCTTGTAGTGTATATTTCGTGTTGTTTGGTGGGATGTGGGTGGGGTATGTTCGGGAAAAAAAGGGGAAAAAAATTTGTATTCATTGTGCTACAATTTTGTTACTAACATATAATAAAAAAAACTTTGAAAGAAAGAAAAAATTACAGTCTTCTGTTGTTGGACCACCATATTAATGTTACACAAAATAGTAGCTTATATACGGTATATGTTTTTGATTAGCATTTAATTTAATGTTTTTAGGATACTATGACTGACAGTTTCAAGTTTTACATTCGGATATTTCCGTTTCCAAATTGTCTTACTGTTTTCAATCATTTCCAGGAAATTAGGGCATCATTGATGTTAATGTCACCTGCTGAGCTCAAAAATCACATTGCATCTGTTTTCATGATGAGTGTAGTACTGGAAGGCAGTTGAAACACTTACCTATCAATTAGGCCTACATTGCCTCAATTGCTTACCAAGCTGAAAGAACCCTAATCACTAAAAGTGTTTCATCACAAACCGCGACTAGTAAATTAATATTTTAAACTGTAAGTGGTAAGGTGTCTCTTTTACACAACGGCTACAATGGCTTTCTCTAAATAATACCATACAAATTGTACAATTTTAAATTAAATCATTAAGTGTCTAATTAATTAATTAATAAAACAAACAATTTGACTAAGCATTCACAGCTGACTTTTAGTTTTTGACTACATGTCTTGACAAACTTGGCTGTGCAATCAACATCAACAGGTTGTGATGGAGATCATTTCCACACTTACCAGTGTCAGCAAAGTCTTTGGCGGCGATCTTTTTGATCTTGTTGAAGCGGGCATACAGGTAGGCCGTCTCTTTAGGCAGGGTGGGAACACTGGTCATGTCTGGACTGACCTCCTCACAGTACACTGATCCAGTCAGACACACACACAGCAGGCAGGTGGGTAGGTCTGCAACACAGAGGCATTACAAAAACGTTAAACAATCTTCAGGAATAATTTCCTATGGGGACCCTCTGCATGCCAGGAGAAAAGCCTTAACTGACTTTGCTGTTCTCTCAACAGTGCACTTTTAACAAGCAGCCATTGATCCTGCTGAATGCGATTAAGGCTCACTTTTGATTGTGACAAACATTTATTTTCTCGATTCATTATTTAGACTATAAAATAACAGGAAATACAATTTTGTAAAGGTCAACATTATGTGTTGCAGCTTGACCAATCTACTTTCAGAACCTTCAGATCATCTGATCTATTACTCCTCTCTGTTCCATGTTCTCAGTCAAATTCAACGGGACCAAGCTTTTCACATTGCTTCTCCCAGCCTGTAGAACAATTGACCCCTTACTTTCATGTCTTACATCAACTTTTTTAAATCTCTGCTTAAGACAAGAATTTTCCTTTCAGTTCCATTCATTATTATTTAACTATTATATTGTAACGAATATTTACGGATTCATATTGAATTTGATTATATTCTAAAGATCTTTGTAACGCACTTCACTCTGTTAATACATTTGACTAACTCAATTTTATGAGATTAAAACTAAAATGATTTCTTCAGACTTTGAAGTTTTTTTTACAAGCGATAATTTGAACCTATTTTAGAATGTCTAGTAGTTTCTTATTTAAGGGTGCATTCACACTGGGCAAGTCCGCTAGTTCACTTGCTTTGGTCCAGACCAAATAGAATTTAGATCATTTTTGTTTGATGTGGTCCACTTTCACATTGCCCTTTTTTTGCAAGTGAACCAGCATTACAAGCAAATGCACACATGTGCTTGCTAAGTTCATTCATTCATTGAACAGACATTCTAGGGCGAGGAAAAGTAGGACGCACAAAGTGAAAACTGCCAAAATGTAAACAATCATGAATATATTCGATAAGTGATTTTGTGCCATCAGCAAATAACAGCTGTGGGTTAGGGTTAGTATCTGTAGTCACATCTGTAGTCACATCTGTAGTAACAAATCTGATTCATTTATTGACTTATTTACTCATAGGAAATGTCCAATGTCTGTCCCAGACCTTCCAACTATGATCATATTGGGTCAAAGCTACTTGACAAATTGTCCCTATAATTTAAATGTGATGCTCTTGTGTTTTTTTAAAAGGTGGACACTAGGTAAACAGGTATTTTTCTTACCTGAGGCGTCCCCTCCCCCTTGGATTGGGCTGTCATCAGGTTCATCAGCAAGAGGTAGCGCCCTCTGTAGGAGAAAACATGGCCTGTTCATATGCTGGCCATCTCATTGGATAGAGCAAAACATTGACACTGCCAGGGTTAGGAGGTCAGTCTTGGAAATATCCCCACAGTGCACTGTCAAATTTCGAGTAGAAACCAAAAAAATCACATAAATATGTGTGTATGTCAACTCTCCTATTAAGGTAATAATCCCAGGTGATCAGTTCAATTACAGCGTTCAAGTTACAAAGTCATCTTCCACAAATGTATAATCGGATGTAATTGACTGGTCCAATGCCTTGTGTGCTTTCATGATGTTCGTCAAAAGTTTTGGCAAGTTCCAATTTTTGTTTCTTTGACCAGAGCCTCTGTATCTTTTTATTCGCTTTCCCGACACATTGGTGTGACTGAAATAAACTAGGAGGATGGTCTGAACACGAACTCCAGTCAATACCCTCTTTATCAACAGTCTAACTACCACGTTATATTCGGTTGAAGAGCTTACTGTAGTAGTCCACATTATCCTCCACAGCTGGTTACTGGATGACTGGCCCCCGCCTTAACCGCTGCTGTGTGCATGATTATAATTGTTGTTCAACTGCAGTATTAATAATTTTGTGGTGATACATTTTTGATATGTTTTGTTTCTGTTCTTCTTTTTGGAGCTTTGTGAAGTGAAGCCTGTTTTCGTGTAGTAGCCAATCATAATTAATTTAGATTTAAGTTTCTTTGCATTATTATACCATAACCCTTTAGACCTTTGGATGTTGTGGCACATTTTATCTTTTGGCTTGAAGACTTTTTGGCCTATGATGGCCAACTGCTAATTTAATCTCATGTTGCTTGGTAATTAAGGCAACCAATAAAACATTCACAACTGAAGCTCATAAATCAGAGGTACTGTTACTAAAAAGTGTGTTAGTAAACATTCAACCAGTAGGGAAGTTATTTGCTACCAGTTCCTGTTAATAAAAGTTTCAACCACCACTGGTCTTAATGGTTGCTAAGTTTATGCTCTATCAATCGAGGACTCAGTTCAGTCACCTTCAGAGTTATTATAATCAATCAAAGTTCCCCTATACAAAACTCCAACCCAAAAATCTCTGGGGTTTCTGTTCCAACTGATTGGCCCTCAAACAAATGAAAGAGAGAAACATGTTGTGGATTAATAAGTTAGCCTAAATAAAGCTTGTGTTTAATTGTATCAGTGAATGTTATAAGGCCTGTCTCCTAAGGGGTCTGGCACTGACTGAGTTTTGTATGAGAAACAGCTGGTCACAAATCAGGACTCATTCAAGCTGAAGTAAGCCTCGACAAGCCCTGGCTTTCTCTGATCCCTTTTTTTCGAATGGGTCTAGTGTCTATCATGTAAAAATTGTCTTGATTTTATTTGTAATATTAACTATTATTTTTATTTTATTTTTTGTTACATCTCATAGAAGTTAGTTACATCTCATAGAATACGCTAATTTCTTTCCCTCTCAATCTCCGGATTGTTAGTGGGTTCTTCACTTCCTGCAAATGGTTCCCAAAGGACGAAACCAAACCAGACTTTGGTTTTTGGATCTTCCAAATATTTCCAATAGGGGTTAGTGTGGTTAGTTGAGGGGTTATTGTGGTCGATCCAGGGTTCGGGTTGTCTGGAGGAAGAACAAGTTAGACACAGCCGTGTGTGTGTGTGTGTGTGTATGTGTGCATGTGTGGAAGCTGTGAGCTGAATATATAATCTCTTAGAGTAGGAGGGTAAAGTCAAGTGCAGAGTTTTCTATGTCGAAGAAAACAAATTAGCAGACTAAACCATGAAGGTGATTATAAACTTTTTGACTGGATAATTGATTCAAATTAGGCTTTTTGTTTTTAGGTTTGAGTTGTTGGTAGACAAGCATTAAGCATTAGATATGGAAAGTCTTATCTTTATATTTTATCCCATATATTTTTAATTGCTTGTAATAGCTTTTATAAGAAATTTTTCTGGTCTTATCCTATTCATTTCTCTATAATTTAATAATGTACATTTAATGGTATTTTTATATGTGTTGTACAGTAAATGTATTCTTATCACATCAATTAGTCACCTTGAATTGATAACCACAAGGGAAATGATTGTCTTCAGAAGTCATACTGCAAGTAAACAGCAAAAACAAACTACTGAAAAAATTGCAATGTGACATTGGATTACTTGTGTAAAATCTGTTTGTGTTTAACTTGAAAAATTATGTTAATTTAAATGTTGAAGCTTATTTCACATACATTAATTTGTCAGAGTAATTTAAGAGATTTTTGGCAGTCAAGCATGATGTAGCTTGACTGCCAAAATTTTAATTAAGTTCTTACCCTAGCCCTCCTTAATTTCAAATGGTCACCGAAGTATCCGTTCAGCTCCATGCCAGGTAGAGATCCAGGTATCAGCTGTGAGTGCTGGTCAAACCTCCTTGCAGAGGCTGCCACCAACCACGGCACCAACATACAGGTGAATAAGAGGGCCTTCATCCTGTCCAACGTAGTGTGACACCAACACACAAACTTGCCTTAAAGCCTAAGTTTGGGTCAGCAGCTACTCTCTGCTACAAGCCCCTTTTGGGATGTGTCAAATGACTGTATTTAAAGGCTGAACCAGTAGCTTCCAGCAGACTCTCAAAGCAGAGTTTATAGAGCAGAGCATTTAACCCTTCCCTGAACACCCACCAGTGTGTGTGTGTGTGTGTGTGTGTGTGTGTGTGTGTGTGTGTGTGTGTGTGTGTGTGTGTGTGTGTGTGTGTGTGTGTGTGTGTGTGTGTGTGTGTGTGTGTGTGTGTGTGTGTGTGTGTGTGTGTGTGTGTGTGTGTGTGTGTGTGTGTGTGTGTGTGTGTGTGTGTGTGTGTGTGTGTGTGTGTGTGTGTGTGTGTGTGTGTGTGTGTGTGTGTGTGTGCGTGAGAGAGAGAGAATGTACAGAGGCAGACACACCAAAAAAGAGGCACATATGGAAAAAGTCAGTCAATGAGCATAAAGCATCCAATTTTGTTGAATGTCCCTTCAATGCGTAAAGAAAATATGCAAAGCATAAACAGCAGAGAAAGCAGAAAAATTGAAAGTTGACAACCACAGAGTGAGTGTGTTTTGTCAGGAGGAATTTCTGTGGTCTCCGCCCAGCTACTCAGTAATGACTCTTTATAACCAATCTATCGTTCATTAGGATGGATGATTTATTTTCTCCACTGGCTCTTTTTCTTTCATCCAACTAATTTGTCTGGTCAGACAACACATTTAGTGTGGGAGATCTTGATTATAAGCTTAGATGTGTGTATATATATTTATATGGGTTTACTTTGGACAGACAGTATTTTGATCTTGTTGACTTTTAATTTTTTCATCCTATCATTATTTCTACAGGCAAGTCATAAGAACAAGTTGTTATTTACGATAGCGGCCTGAGAGGCAACACATGCCACTTAATGTGGCTACGAGGAACTTTTAAGTATTTTTAAAACAGTCTAATTTTTCCTCTGATGATCATACATTAGCTTTAACAGCAAACAATACCATCAGTGCAAAGAAAGCTGTTTTATATAGCTTTTATTAATGCTTTTGATCTGGTCGGACACCCAGTCCGATTTACGGCTTGCGCATACAGGCTCTATGGTCACATATTCGGTTTAGTTCTAAAGAAATAAAATAAAAGTCGGTCGGAAACAGAAAATGTATCTTTCTTGCTTATGAAATATTTGAGTGCCGTCTTCCAAATTGTTAAGTGTCGAGGCCAAAGCCATTTCTAACAACATATCAGCAGCCATTTTTGTTGTTTACTATCACGACTCGACGGCGCTTGCACAGCACTTTCGTCATCCGGTTATGCCCGCTCATATAAAATACTACGATTTGATTGGTAGCTTCGAATTTTCCAACATAGTTGATGAGCTTCAATGCTTCGTGCCCAGAATAGTATGTGGAGCAAATTTAAATTTATCAAAAGAGCTTCTTTTGAAGATTCTAGGACAAGGAGCACTGTAGCTGATTTGGAGGCTTATAATGGAAAATTACCTTCCTAACACTTTACGATAGGTCTAAATTTTACTAGTCACCCAGTAGAAATTTCAGGAGTAATATCCTGGAAGCTCCTTACTGTGGTTGTTAGTACATAATACAAACAGGTACTTATTTACGTTGACATGGCTGGGTTTAGTCCTATTTTTAAATACAAATGTTGTGTCAGAAGGTAAGCTTAACAGAGGATTATTTTTGTGCGATTGGAGCCAGTATCGGCCCTCAAGTAGCATTTGGTGTCTTTTTTTGCTTCCTTACTGGTGTCTAGTAGCCTGGCTCCGCCCACCTACCTACTTCCGCTCAATTTTCATTTCACTTCAGTAGTCAGTCCGGGGCTGAAGTGTATTCATGGGTTCCTTCTCCAGCCAGACTTTTGGCGGTCCAATCAGCGAACAGAGCGAGTGGCTGAGAACGATGACGTCGAAGTCGCACGCCAGTTTCAGTTGAATGCTGCGTTCCTTTATACTCGGATCTCGGAAATTTCCGACTTGGTAGTTCAGAATTCCGACCTGTCTGTGTTCTGGTACATCTGCTCGGGAAAGTATGGACGCCTACAACCTTTCTCATCAAAATAACTAAACGTTAGGCTCTAGCTAGTTACCGTTGCCAGGTACTGGTAGATCCATAGACTACAATATGTAGTGAAGTCGGAAATTTCCGAGTTCCCAGTACAACTGGAACGCACCGTCAGAAGCCGGCTCATGACGTACGTCACGACCAAACGTTATGCGATTGGTTGGCTGAGCCAGTGTGGCACTGGGCAGATCCAATCGTTTTAAACTTCAACAGACACTCGCCTCCAAGTGAGTGAACGTTTCCCAATAGAGCAGTTCCAGACCTTCTGTACAAATGAAATGAAGTACAATGGTCTGGTTGGACCAGGCTAGGTGTCTAGGTGTTTTGAATAAGAATATTGTTCAGATGCTTCTAATCTTTGAATGTTTCTGTCTTTCTAGTTTGTAAAATGTATTTGTTTGTCTTTTTGTAACTTCATTATGGGTTCAGTTTAGCTATGTCTATAATATTTTTTAGACCTGGCTGTATTTTCGTTTGTGGGTTTCAAATGAACTTTATTAGAAATCAGTATTATGTTTATTTACTTCTGTGTGCATCTATTTTTGAAGATTATATCAACGCTTTTTTTTGTTGCCTTGATTGGAAGTGGCAGCCTCCCCTATTTATGAAGGCTGGAGTTTCATTGTGGCTTCTAGTGTTGAATTTTGAATCTATAAACACTTTTGATTTCAGAAAGGGTCAGACAACACGTCGTACAAACTATTTCTCAAGCTTAATCCAATTTTGAAGTAGCTCAGATGTCCCTCTACCAGGCCACATCCTACAGCTATGGTGGGGGATTCCAAGTTGTTCTTCTGGGTCTAGCCCCCAACCACTTCTTCAAACTCATTTCATTGAATAGAAATGGTGGTTCTTCTTTGAGATTATTCTTGACTTCCAGGCTTCTCCCGTTGTCTCTGAGGGTGAGCACGGACACCCTGCTGAGGAAAATGTATTTACATTGCCTGTATTTATGACATCAGTTTTCCTTTTCACTACCGTAATATAAAACTAATGTAAAGTACATTGTAATATTGTTAAGAAAAGTTCTATATAAATAAAGATGATTTATTATAATATAAATTAACTGCTTTTAAACAACACTTAATCTAAATGAGTACTGCTTTCAATTGTTTCTAAAGCAGAAAAAGGTTAACAGGTTCTCAGTGGTGAGCTCTAACCGAAACAATGATCGCTGGAATATATTGTGAGAACATTCTGGAGAAGTCATACCTCCACTGTTCCAACTCTTTAATCTATTAATCTAAATGGTTTAATATGTATCAGCCATATATAGCCTTGCAAATTAGTTATAAAGTGCTGGACAGGCAATAACACATCTATAAATAACTGCTATTATGAACACAAAAACGGCATAAACTTATCCAAAACAGAATGACTGGAAATGGCAAAATATTAAAGTTTCTCAAGCAGACAGGCCAACAGATTCCTTTCAAAAATGAAGAGAATTTCCACTCAGTCTATTCTACAGCTGTTGAGGTCCAGCTGTTCTTGGATTGATTTCAACCTTGGTTGTCAAATCAGAGAGATGTTGGTCTTCCCCAGAGCAGTTCATAAGAATTTGCTGGGCTTTTTTTGTGTTGTCCCTTGACATGGTATAATGAAAGAAAAAAAAAATTGACAAGAGACAGAACGTCTCTATAAACAAACAGAGTGAAAGTGCAAAGACTGAAGTTTAACAGCAAAACAGTTAAATAGAAAACATGTGACTATTTTAGCGTTCAAGAGGAGGGGGAAAAGAAGGGGGCCCAGACATAAACATTCAAGGAACATGAGCCCAGACTGTTACAGGTGTGTTAGCAATTATGCACACCTTTAAACTTTTATGACTCCAGGAAGAGGGCCAACAACTTGAGAATGTTTTTACTGTTGCTAATTTTCTATACCAGAGTTTGGGCTGTCAGGGTGGTTTCCTGTAAGGCCACTGCACAAAAAAGCAAGTAAATGGGTAAAGTCACCCCACAACAACACACCAAATGCACGTAACGTCTGTCATGTTGACTTGCTAGTTATGTTTGAACATGAGTATGTTTTTATTAATATATCTTGAAACTTGTGGTTTTGTAAAATACACAGGAACTTACAGTATATTGACTTAAAGCAGCTACGAGTAACATTTTAATATCTTTTAAACAGCCCCATGTTTCCTCTGATAGTCATAAATTACCTTTAACAGCAAAATCAGTGCAAAGAAAGACGTTTTTATATAGTTTTTATTACTGCGTTTGGTCTGGTCGCACACCCAGTCTGATTTTCGGTTTGCGCATGCGGTCACATATCCGTATTGGTCGCGGATTTCAGTGTAGCGCTGCAACGCGATTTGAGGAGCCTATCCCACCAGGTGAGGGAAGGGGAGCGGGAGCCTTGTTTGAGACAGTTATTTGTCGTCATAATGACTGATAACGGGGCTGAACCATCAAAGAAAAAAAAGAAAATGCATTGAAGAAAAGCTAAAAGGGAGAGTGATAGACGGACGGGAGGAGGCGAGGGCGTTGCCAAGCAACGTGTATACAATTACACGGGAGTGAACTAGACTGCAGTGTCGTCTCTCGCTTTCTGTGAGGACACGTAATCTTTCAGCTCTGTGAGAGTAGTTAGGTGACACTGCATCAACTCATTGCAATCAGGTGTGTGTGGAACTGACCGGCATTAGTTGATGCAGAGTCACTAACCACTCTCACGGAGCCGAAAAGAGTCCGTGCCCTCACAGCTTTCAACACACGGACATGCACTATATTGCATCCTAATCAATTGAGATGGCACGACCGGCACGCGCTAGAAAACAGCTTTACGACAGCTGGCGTCGTAAAAATACTGCCGCTTTTGTCCAAAGGGGCCGCCAACGGACACAGTTACTCGTAGTGGCTTAATAGTTTATGTGTATAACATCAGTGTCTCTGGTATCATATTGATTCTATTTTACTTTCTTTCATCTACTTTCTAGTCAACTTTGTTTTATTTGTATGCCTTGAAATCACAAGATTATGTCAGTGGTCTTTACATATACAACCCCAATTCCAAAAAAGTTGGTCATTTGTTAATCCTTTTTGACATACATTCAAGTTGAAAACAATACAAAAGCTATATATTTAATGTTTAACCTTTCAATGTTTTTCGTAAATATATGCTTATTTTGAATTTGATGCCAGCAACACATTTCAAAAAAGTTGGGATAGGGGTAACAATTGCTGTAGAATGACCAAAAAACAAGTTTGGAACATTACTCCGGTTAGTAAATCATAACCGTTTAGGAAAAATCAATAAACAAAAACCTTTTTTTTTTTAACGGTTAAACGTGTACACGAAAAAAATTGCAGCTGTGTAACCGTTTAGACATTTTTGTAAATGTTCACACCCCAAGTTGGGATAGAGATTCAAATCCAAATACCTTAACCGCTCCACTTGTTCTCTTTAGTCCCTCCCTTATGGTCCCTCCCTGACACGCTCTACACCAACAAAGTCGTGCCAAAGTGAATGGATAGTCCCAACAGCCAATAAGAACAGAGAATCGGAGCCTAGCACTGATTGGTCAAAGTGTACAGCTCATGTTAACTTTGACCAATCAGAAATCACATACCCCAGCTTTAACTGGTAACAGGATATAATATCCTGATTGGATAGAAAAGGGCCATCCCATAAAGGTTAAGTCACCACAAGCAATAATGGGGTGAGGCTCACCACTTTGTGAACAACTGCATAGGAAAAAAGTCCAACAGTTTAAAAACATTGTTTCTGCAAATAATTTAAGGATATCACTTTATACAATCCATAATATTATTAAAAGATTTAGAGAATCCAGAAGGTCGAACATTTAAATGTAATGCCCATCACCTCAGGCGGCACTGCATTAAAAACCGTCCTATATGCAGTGGTTGACACTAACGGTTGCCCGCTTGCCCGGGGCAACTGAAAATAATGTTTGGGCAAGTTGAGATTGCTTCTTGGTTGCCCGGACGGGCAAGTGGATTTTAGAGGGTTTGTCTGTAGTCTAGGCTATGTATTCATGTGTTTTACAGTCTGCAAAACATTTTTTTTCCCGCTAACTCACACAAAATAGATCGGCTATATTCGCAATTGAGCAGCTGCGTGCGGCAGCCAGCAGCATCACGGTCGCTCTTTCGCACTCGATCTCTCTATCTCTCTCTCTCTCTCACACACACACACACACACTACACACACAGCCTGTGTGCGCGCAGTTTCGCTGTCTACGTTCCGAAGGCCGGCTCTATCCTACGGACCTGGTTCCGCTATATTCAAAACCCAGAAATCAATAACGTTTGAGTTTGTCGATACCGCTATGGAGTCCAGTAGGCTAGGTCACATTATATCATTTTAAATATCGAGTCGGGTCATCTTCATCTAATTAGGCCTACTTCAGCGTATTATTCCATCACTGGACCGCATCACGGACTGTAAAAGTGTTTTACCTTCGACTGTCTTGAAGAAACTCCTTCAACCCGCTCCGTCTCCAAAAAAAAAAAAAAACTTGTCTGCTGAGCCGCTGCCGCTGCAGACGGGCTCCGCACCGTCTCATCATTCATTCAATGCAGCGGTGATCAACAAACGAGAGACTGTAGCGAGTGACAAGTCCCGCAGTTAAAAAATCGGATAGTTTTTAAATCCATATTAAAATCTGCAGGATAAGACCTAGTTAGCTAAAAAAAATCGCAAACGGTTCAAATGTGATGTGTTCAGGTCGGCTCAGTAAAATGATTATTAGGCACAGGTCAATAAAATGACATCATGATGTGTTCAAATGTAACATCAAGAAAATAAGAAATTTTAGTTTTTCGCGGGAAGCTTGAATAATAGCCTACAGTTTGGGTAAAAAAATTGTTTTCCCAGTAATATAAACTAAATTGTAGGCCTAAATATGGAATTATGACCTGCTTAAAGTCCTATCCTGAGCTCTGCTCATCATATAAGCAATTAAAGCAATAATACCAGTTCTCTTTAAACAAAATAATAGAAAGGTATCGATAAAGATTTGGATTGTGGAGTCTTTATAATGGTATCAATATGAATAGAAATGAATGATCCCCCTCTTACTTACAGTATAACTGGGCAATAGCTTTAACATGGTGGACTTTAATCATTTTATGGCACACGATCACTTTTTGGCAATGTGACCGTTTTAAATAAGTAAAATTGTTCTGTGGAAGCTAACATTCAGCTTGACTCTGAGCTAGACTGAGTTTTCTGAGCCCCTGGGCAAGGTGCATGGCAAAAAGAGGCCCTTTCACGATGCTGCAGCAGGACCAAGCGCTTGGTGTAGTGTGTGATGTCATGATATATAGGCTTATATGAATTGTTGTTCGTTTTATGTGGTCAGGATGAGACTAGTAAGCAGTGTTTGCATTTAAGAGATAAGAGATCGCTAAAATGTATAATTCAATTAGCCTATACTGTATATATCATTGTTTAACAGTTTTTTTTGGGCAAGTGAACACAACATTCGGGCAAGTAAAACATTACCTGTACTTGCCCTATGGGCAAGTGCATTTGAAAGCTTAGTGTCAACCCCTGTGTATAAAGGATATCACTACATGGGCCATGGAACACTTTGGAAAACCATTGTCAGTAAACACAGTTCCTCGATACATCCACAAATGCAAGTTAAGACCCTCTACCATGCAAAGGGAAAGCCATATATCAACAACATCCACAAATGCTGCAGACTTCTCTGGGCCTGGGCTCATCTGAGATGGACTGACACAAAGTGGAAAAGTGTGCTTATGAATATACATTTAAAATTAGTTTTTATAAAGCATGGACGTTGTGTACTCTGGGCTCCAGAGGAAAAGGACCATCCAGATTGATACGAGCGCAAAGTTGAAAAGATATCGTCTGTGATGGTATGGGGGTGCATTAGTGTCCATGGCATAACCTACACATCTGTGAAGGTACCAGGGCCGGCCCTGACCAATTTGGCGCCCTAGGCAAGATTTTAGCTGGCGCCCCCCATTGCATTGCAGTCAGGTCCACCACTGTTCATACACTCACACAGAACTGGATAGGTTTGTCTTTGACATTTCATTTTATTTTAGATAGAAAATAACCCACAGAATAAAAAAACATATTACAAAACAAGTGACATAACATTAAAAAATTAATACAATATTACGATTTGCACAAAAAAATGCAGACGTTAACATTTAAAATTATAATCTATTAAAAGTATAGTTTAAATAAATCATAACTTTGCATTGAATATTATTCCACACAAAAGCTATATTACAAAATTAAATGACAGAGACCTCTGGTCTGTACTGCTATTTAACTTGATTCCAACAGAGAGCTGTCTACATTTAGATGTTAAGACCTCATCTTCATATCTCAACAAGCTCACCTCACCTTGCTACAGCCTGACTACTCTTGCCTTTGGGTCTATTGGTGAAGCCTTTATTTCTCATGCTGCATCACTGGGCTGTGCTGAGGTGGGGTAGATGTCTGCAGGACAGGTGGCTCAAAGTATTTCAAATGAAAACCTGAAGAGAAAAGAGAAGTATACATGTTGTTACATTATTTATATGAAGACATGGTGAAAAGCTTTAAAATGGAAATTATATAAGATTAAACTCTTGTCATTAAAATGAAATGCAGTTTAGCATCCAACCAGAGTGAAGAGAAGCAGTAACTAATGGAAAGCTATAGGCCTAGGTAAGGTACAATCAAATGGAAAAGTTTGCTCCTGCTTTTTTATTAAATCAGAATCAAGCCTTCTGATGATATCTCATGGCTTTATGTATAGCACTTTGATTTACCTTGTGTTGAAAAGTGCCTCACAAATAAACTTGACTTGCCTCAGGTATGCAATAACAGTTATTATACTGTGCACTTTTAACACTGATGTAAACTAACACAATAAACCCAAGGTTGACAACCATTAATTATAGTGGAAAAGGAATAGCGTTCTAATAACCATTACAAGCAGTGCAAACTTTGGCAAATTATGACGTGTAGGCTACCTGAAAAATCTTTCTAAATGTATCTGATGAATCTAAGCTGGGAGTAACGTTATCCATCTTCCAAAAGTAAGCTAGCAAGTTAACACACTGCTCCTACAACGGCTAAAACAATGCAGCACACTATTCATTCATCACATTAACGTCACTGTAGACCTACCTCTGTCTTTGTCACGTTTTTCCTCCTCTTCTTTTCCTTTTCAGTCTTCCCTTGGCACGAGAGAGCTTTTGTCATTTTGACATAGCGTGCGCTCTTTTCTTCCGGTTCCGACCGGTGAAGTTACCGTTCAGATACCTGGCTGATCGCCAGAAATCTGGAAGAGTCTATCGGAGGAGAGGGGGGGGAGGCGCTTCAATTTTTTTATATAGTTTGTCTATCCTCAGTGGTTGTCATATTTTAAGCTTAACTCATATTTTGAAATTATAGTATTAACAGTATTAGTAAAAAAAAAAAGTTTTGGTAGCCCATTTTTTTTATTTATTTTTTTGTAGCGGCGCCCCCTGCGGATGGATGCGCCCCTAGCATTTGCCTATACTGCCTATGCCCAGGGCCGGGCCTGGAAGGTACCATCAATGCTGAAAAGTGCATACAGGCTTTGGAGCAACATGATGCCATCCAGACAATAGGCTCGTTCGACCCCAGTTGCGGCTCATCTGGAAAGTAGCCGGGTGCAGTCGGGGGAGTGACGAAAAAGCCTGACTGAAGCCGGACAGATCCGAGTTGGCTCGACTTGCACGTAGCGTCGGGAGTAGCGTCTTTGTTGCGGATGCAGTTAGTTTTCTAGTATTATTTTGAAGGCATATTAGAAACATATTTGTAGAAGAGCTACTACACATACTACAACCGATTAGAAGCAGAATACAAAACAAAGAGGAGTGAACTCTTCAAAAGCGAGGGGCATTTTCAAAACAAGAAAAGAGATAAATCACCATTCCTCACACATCTTTATCTTTCTTGTTATTTTACTAGAAAACCTATTTGTAAGTGATAAAAAATAATTTACAAATCCAAATAAAGGTGGTTTAGTATTTCTCCCTTCACATAACAAATATGATCGGCCTAAAGAAAGTTAAAGAAGGTCTAATAAAAGATCCCTTATTATTATTGTAGAGATGTACGTATATGATGAACTTTATTATGATGTTTTACATGTAACACACAATTTTCAGACCATTTTTATCACTGGAAATAAGGCTATGATTTAATCTTAATGGTTTAAAGATATCACTTCACCACAAATGAATGTGACTCAAGTTTGTGTTGACTTTTAAATAAATCTATTTAGGAGAGTTAAACCTGCATTCTTATTGCTTTCCAAATTATTTCTCTGTCAAGGGTTCAGACCAGTGGAAGTTTAACTCTGATTAAATATATTTCTGCTTAAATGCATACACTGTGGAGTAGGCCTTATGATTAAACATAAATTAAAATCAAAAAGAATGGATCGTAATTTAATTTTGAGCGGTGATGTCAGACTTATGCAGGGAAATGCATCAAAGACACAGGGTTTCAACTCCCAATTAGTGCTCAGCTCAGCCTGTGAGCAAGACGTTTCCCATCAAACATTTCGCTCCTGCAGCCCCTGGAACTCAACTGCAGCGACTTGCTCCTAGGTCTGTGTCCGTCTTGATCCCGCGGGACTTCAAAGTCTCATGCAGCCGCAGGTGCAAGTCGGTCAAAAAGTCTAACCATAATGCTGTGCACTCAACAAGACACGCGTCATAATTGCGCAGTTCTATTGGATGTCCCTGCTTATTTCAGCAAGCCAATACCGAACCACATTCTACACGTCTTAATACAGCTTGGCTTTGTAGGAACAGAGTGCGGGTACTACTCTGGCCTGTCTGCAGTTCATACCAGTCCATATGGTGCATTATGAAGCACAACATTTCACAATGGAGACCCCAGAATGTTGAGCAACTGAAGTTGTATTTCAAGCAAAATGGGAAATAATTCAACAACTGAGCACATTAAAAGTAAACAATTAATATCCTCAGTTCCCAAATGCTTACCCAATATTGTTAAAATAAAGGGTAATGTAACACAGCGGTAAACATGCCCCTGTCCCAACTTTTTTGAAACGTGTTGCAGGCACTACATTTTTTTTTTGTATAGGGGAGAACGGGGTAAGTAGGCACACTTTTTACTCTAGTGAGAATTGCTCATCACCAAAACATCTGTCAATAGCCATTCCTACATTAAATTGAAGCTTAAGGTGTTGGCTAGAAATGTGTGTCTCTCTTTTTTTCCAACTTATTGTAATGAAGAAGTAATTTACCATCAAAGACACTCTGACACATTGTGACAACCAACCCCATCAAGGGGTCGGTTGTCACACACTATGGGGTTGTTTGTCACAATGTTATCTTAATGGGAAAAATCTTAAAAAGAAGGCAAGGAGGCAGAACCAAATTTGAATGTTTAATTGCATTGTCAAGTTGACAAATAGGCCTACATAACGTTCTGTATCCTTGGCAGCTGGTCTAGTTTGGGATGCACTGGGTTGTTTTGATTTTGTTGCCCTTTTTTCTTTTGCTTGCTAGCTGCCTTTTCCTGCTCTATTCTTTCCTTCTCTGGGGTGTCAGTGAGGATACAGCTTGACAATTTCTTTCGTTATTGGGTTCCTTTTCTGGCTGCAGCCTTGAGATAACATGTGACAACCAACCCCCCAAAAAATTTGACGACCAACCCCAACTTGAATTTCTTGCTAGCATCAAGGCCAACAACCATCTGACAACTAATTAGCTTGCTAACCACAATCTAAACTATAGTTTACCCTTCACACTTTCTGAGGGTAACAAGTGTTTTGTTATAAACCCATTGTGTAAAAGCCTAGAAGAAAAATACTGAGAAGCAAAATATTTTGAATTTGACATGAAAAACACAAAACATCCTCTCACCTGAAATGCAGCTGTCTTCCTCCAAGGAAGTCTATGTATGTGACCTCTGATCCCAATTCTGGACCTTTTTTATATCAACATTTCAGAGCTAGCGCACTCTGGTGGCGAGATATAACGAATGTGACATCCAACCCATGTGACAAATTACCCCGTTCTCCCCTATTTACAAAAATAAATCTAGTGTATCAGTTTAAATGTACATTTGATGTATTTGTACTGTTTTAAATTGAATAAATGTTGAAAAGGATTAGCAAATTATCACATTATTATGTAATGTCATCAACATTGGGGTTGTAATACCCTATATTCCTAGGCCCTAAGTCAGGTTAACCAAAAGCCAAAAAATACTTTCACTTCTTGGAATAGTTTACACAGTTGTAAAATTATATTTTCACACAATCAGCATAACGGTATATTTTTTTCTGGTTTATTCCTTCTGCCATCATCGTGGTGTGAGCATAGGGTACCAGGTGTAAGAGAGCGATGCATAATGGCAGACTAAAGCCAGCCTAGACAGAACAACATACAGTATGTCAGTGAATTTACTCCAGACACAGACGCCCATTTGGCTGCAGAATAACTTTTGACAGTGTAGACCACCATGCTAAGCATTAAACAGCCTTGGTTTGCAGGGGTCTGGCTGACAACTGACATGATGTATTACCCCACCACTGAGAGCAGTGTACTTTGGTGTTTTGACATAGCCACCGGCTACCTCTAAGACGGTGGCCTAGAGGTAGCTGCCATCAGTTGCAAACCTGACTGTGAGGTGTTTTATTTTAATTCAGAGGATCATTATGTAATAACCTGGGTCACATGTTTTCCAAATTAAGTGGTTAACACAAAAATACTACCTTGGATTCCCTTTTAAGCCCTAATGGTAAACAAAACCGAGACTAATTAAACTCACCTACAGAAAATGATCACCCAGCTCTGCACCTCTACAAACTTTTTTAGCATCTCATAGCTTTTAGTTATATCTTTGCAGTCTGGTAAACCAATTGTATGATACCTGCCCAGATCCAAAGGACTGACCGATAAAGACTTGCTGGAAGAGCGAAATTTTTTCTTTTGGGTTGTGCTGACCAAACAGGAAATAAAGGGAGTGTGTAACCCATCTTGTGACCTGTATGGGTTCACTTTGGTGGGCTTAAACTGACCTGGTTTGATCTCTGTTTTATCTAGTGCCGCCTAATTTCTTCCCGTAGGATACATTGGTCCATTTCATCACTCAATTTGGCCCACCTGATTGTGTTTACCTGCTCGATTTAAGCAATGCAGCTCAGGGTTCACAAACTTTTGCACATACTAAAGTTGATAAATCATTTGTTTTATCTGTTTTAACAATTGATTTCCGGAAAAGAAAAATGCTGAATTGATACACAAACATCTGTTATTTCATATAAAAAATACTGGAATTGATAAAAATGAATGATTAATGGTTAAACTGAATACAATTCCAAAATGCTCAAGGGGTTCACATACTTTCAAGCAGCACAGTACACTCACCGGCCACTTTTATTAGGTTCACCTGTTCAATGGCTTATAAAAACAAATAGTTAATCAGCCAATCACATGGCAGAAAAATCAATGCATTTAGACATGTAGACGTGATCAACAGAACTAGCTGAAGTCAAACCGAGCATCAGAATGGGGAAGAAAGGGGGTTTTAGTGACTTTGAACATGGCATGGTTGATGGTGCACTGCAGGATGAAACCATACTTTCATGTTGTTTACGCCAAATTCTGAACCTGCCATCTGAATGTCGCAACTGAAATCGAGACTCATCAGACCAGGCATGATTTTTCCAATCTTCTATTGTCCAATTTTGGTGATCCTGTGTGAATTATATCCTCAGTTTCCTGTTCTTAGCTGACCGGTGGGGTCTTCGGTTGCTGTAGCCTATCTGCTTCAAAGTTGGATGTGTTGTGCCTTCAGAGATGGTATTCTGCATACCTTAATTGTAATGAGTGTTTTTTTGAGTTTCTGTTGCCTTTCTATCATCTCAAACCAGTCTGCCCATCCTCCACTGACCTCTGACTTTAACAAGGCATTTTGGTCCAGACAACTGCCGCTCACTGGATACTTTTTCTTTTTCTAACCATTGTCTGTAAACCCTAGATATGGTTGTGCGTGAAAATCCCAGTAGATCAGCAGTTTCGGAAATACTCACACCAGCCCTTCAAGCATCCTCAACATTGCCATGTTCAAAGTCACTTAAAACCCCTTTCTTCCCCATTCTGTTGCTCGGTTTTAACTTAAATAAGTTGTCCTGTCCAGGTCTACATGGCTTAATACATTGAGTTTCTGCCATGTGATTGGCTGATTTGTTATGTGTTAAGAATAAATTGAACTGCTGTACCTAATAAAGTGGCCAGTGAGTGTATGCTTGAAGCAAAGGTACTTCCTGTCTAACTAATTTAAATAGCTTAGTATCTAGGGGGCACTTTACACGGTGAAAACGTGAGTTTTTGATTTAAAAAAAACATTCAGACGCAATTTATTTGAAATATTCACTCATACACATGTTTTCAGAGGAAACGGGCCGAAATCGCTGTAGTAGGCATGCCAAGCCAATAGTCAGCGGTGACACTAGCCTAGTAGATAGCTCTTCCGGTACATTTGATGCATAAAACCTTACTGTAACATAAAATTAATGCCATTAACGTTCATAATGCGGTTGGTGTAAGCTTGGGGTTACAAGTATTGTAAATTACAAGCTTTCTGTCCTCTTATTTCACCGCATTGAACTCGTGAAAACAGAAGACATGCTGATAGTGAAGGGGCTTTGTGAGCGGCTACTTTCCTGTTAGGCGTACTTCAAATTAAAAGTCGACTCACGTTTGTCCAGTGAAATGCTATTAATGTTTAGCCAGTGAAATGCTTTTACTGTGAAGCCGTAGCCTTAATGCTCCTTTTGTTGAACAGTAACTTAACCGCTGCGCGCTGAACTATGGATAGTGTTTTTTAATGTAGAGAGAGCCGTGTCCCTGGCATATAGAAGCTACACACGTTTATTTTGCTAGAAAAACCGGCAGAGCACAAATCTTTCCCCAGACAAAGTGGCGGGTGGTCTCAATAACTTACTATTCGCTTAGACTAAATTGGCGAGTGTTATATTTGAGCCCTGCACGACACTCTCCGCTGATCACAGTGATGGTGCCGCGGAGACACCTTTCATGTTATGTTGTCTTCTAACTTTATAACTCACGTGTGGGTATTGACAGCAAATGTTATAGACTACACATACGTGAGGTGGAGCCGTGACGTCAGCGTTACCAGGGAAAATGGTTTCGGTGTTTACAAGAAACCAAAACCGTTGTGTTTTCCAAAAAATCCTCCCTGGGAGTTGATCTCAAAAACTTGCAGTTTCATGCCTGCGTTTGCTGTTTTCATGTAAATTATATAGTGCAACCGTGAAAATATTTTCGCGTATGCACCATTAGGTGTAACGTAAAGGTTCTGAGATGTTTATTCTCAGCACTCAATTTCCAAAATACCAACCACTCCCATTCAGCAAGCTCATTTCAATGAACTTCCTACCTGTTTATGCTTCTCCTCCCACATGAGCACCGTTTGCTCTTGGCACCAAAATACCACACAGAATGAGAAACATTAATGGAAATACCAAACTGTGGGAGGACTGCTTGCCCTGGTCATTGCAGAGAAACACAAATATGGCAGACGTTCTACAAATTGTTTAGACACTTTATTAGCCTCTTTAACAATGTTAAATGAAATTCGGTATATTCTTTCTACTATTCTAAGTGAACCACTGTGCAAGAAGTGTAGAAGTGAGTGTTTTTCCTCATGCTGAGCTTTGGTTCAAATACTGGCTTTCAGCCTTGGAATTCAGTCCCAGAGGATCTAAGGATGACCAGATGGTTAAAACAGAACAACTGCAGCTACCACAAGGAGACCACCACTTTAGTTTGACAAGAAACAGGTTTAGATTTTAATTTCTACAAAATTTCCTTTTTTGCCAGAGCCCAGTAGTTAAATAGGACCGTTTATTGTTTTACAAAACATTTGAAAGGTGATATTTTGTTAGAGGAAAAGGAATACTTTTTATTTTTCAATTCCCTGTATCTCATGAACACTGGTTTAGTTGGCATAACTTAAGCCTATAAGCAACCATACAACAATAATGGGGCGACTGTGGCTCAGTTGGTAGAGCGGGTCGGCCGATGATCAAAGGGTTGGAGGTTTCGATCCACGCCCTGCCACCTGTGTCATAGTTGTTGTCCTTGGGCAAGACACTTTACCCACCTTGCCTCGTGTGAATGTCGATAGTTAGCCTGCTATCGGTGTATGAATGTGTGTGTGAATGGTAACGTGTAAATGGGAACAGGTCTCCCTTGCAAAAGAGTCTTCGGACTCAATGGGATATACCTGTATAAACAAAGGTTAAAAAAATTATAATAAATAAATAATCATTGTAAAAGTGTCTGGATTCTGGTTATAATTTCAGCTTTTGTTTTCAGATCAAATTAAATCTGTGAGACAAAAAAAGGAAAAGGATTTTTGTAGCTCATTGCTTAAAGGTTTTTTTGCTTGATGTGTATAATGAAGTTGTCACAGGGAGTTGCAGTTTGCGCAATTTCAAAGCAAATTATGTTTCAAAAATTATTGAAAATTACAGACTAATAACCTGAGCACAATGTCAATGTCACTTTCATTACAATGTTGTAACAAATAATACAGGCCAGCAGACAGACTTGTTTTGGAATACTTTTGCAGAAGTGTTTAGACTACCAGTTTAGTAATGGAACAGGCCAAATACAAGGCCACTTCACACTTTATACATTTGGCATTGTCACAGAAAAACTGAACTGTGCTGAACTGATTTTAAAAGCTGAAGCAATTAGATTAAAATTGACTGTGTATTGGACTGCAGATTCTTAAAAAAAAAGTATGTGTATGTATATATATATATATATATGTATGTATATGTGTGTGTATATATGTATGTATATGTGTATGTATGTATATATATATATATATATATATACGTATATAGCTATATATATATATAAAAAATAATGTTTTTTGTTTGTTTTATTTTTATTTTGTAACAGTAATCTGTGTATCTGAATCCGAATTTGATGAAAATGGGGGCGGGACCTGATAAGCCTTTGGCTTCTTCCGTCTCCCTTCGGACAACACAAAGTATGATGTATGAATATTTGCAAGAGAAAATTGTGTATTGTGTGGAATTGTCCGAAAGAATACTAAATAAATAAATAAATAAATATCACTGTGGAACTGCTTTGAAGAGTATTGTAGCTGCTGCTGCACTATGTGCACTATGGCTCCTGTTGTCAAGTCATTGTTCATCTATATAGCTATAGCATATTTTAAAATTCTTCAGTTTACCACAGTGCTTTACAGCATCAAGGTACGGCCACACCAAACGCGTTAGGCGCGGTAGAGGCGTAGAAAATCGGCATTTTTCCATAGGGAACCATTGGTATAGGCGCGTTGATGCGTTACTCGCGGTAAAGCTGTGCGTTGGGCGCGGTAGCCGCGTTACCAGCGCGCCTACCGCACCAACGCATCAACGCACGAGTTTAAGAAATGTAACTTTTTACGCTCCAACGCGTGACACTTAGCCGCGATAGCCAATCAGCTCGTAGAATGACCGGCGTCACAGACATCGGCACGGTGGGAGGACAGTGTACACAGAGGCTGAGAAACACCGAGGAGGAAATGTATTTGGGGGCGGCTGGTGCTGTATGAAGCCGCGTGAATCTGAAATGCTGTTTTAAGGCTATTTGTTCCGTTCAGTTGCTGTTTATTTGTCTTTTGGCACAGTTGTTGGCCGTGTTGTTGTTGTTTTTTTGCGGACATGATCACTGTTGAGTGGGGTCTGATCGCAGCCATGGTTGATTAGGGGAATAAATATATCGGGAGGGAGACTAACTGCGTAGGTGCGTTGGGCGCGTTGAACCATTTTTGACACAAAATGATCAAGCGCCAGATTAGGTGCGTTGGGCGCGGTGGCCACCGCACCCAACGCGTTTGGTGTGGCCGCACCTTTAAAACACAATAGAAAATCATTTATATGTATTACACGAGAAATAAAAACAAAATTAATAGGAAAATAATAAAATGTCAAGTTCAACTTGTATAAAAAGCCAGAGCAAGGGGTGAGTTTTACGTGACCACGTAAAGGTTTCAATGGACTGAGCAGGCCGCATTGCTCTGACTAGAGCATGTAGGTACATCAACTTGGACAAGTATTGAGGTGCCAGCACATGCAAGTATTTAAAAAACAAATAATTAAAGCTTAAACTGGATCCTAAAACAGACAGGAAGCCAGTAAAGAGAAGCAATCAACACCAAAAAACAAGGAGTTACAACAATCCAAACGAGAAGTTATAAAGATGTGAATGATTCTCTCAAAGTCGTTTGCAGAGAGATAGGCCTTTACCTTCTCCCGGAGTCGCAACAGAAGGAAGCTAGTCATGACAACCGAATTTATCTGTTGATCAAATTTAAAACAGCTGTCAAAAATAAACCCCTAATAGGGAGCGCCCTTAGCTCAGTTGGTAGGGCGTCCCCCCCATGGGCCTCGGCCAGCAGCGGACCCGGGTTCGATTCCAGCCCGCGGTCATTCTCTGCATGTCACTCCCCTCTCTGCCCCATTTCAACTCTGTCTCTAAACTATCAATAAAGCATAAAAAGGCAAAAAAATAAAAGAATCCCCTAATTTGACAGAAGAGCGGCTGTTGTCAGAGCTAGATGAAGAGCAGATGTTGGGGTGTATTTAGGGAGGAGGCCAGGGTTTAAGGTTTGCTGTTGCACATGACTCTGTAATACGACAAAAGTTCTTTTAACTTTTATCTTTCAGATAAATGTCTCTAAGGTTGAAACTATTGTAAGCGCAGGAATTTATGTCAAACCTATTCCGAAGCATGATTTCCAATTACCTCCCAATAAGTTTGATATGACTGTCAGTGCGTTTACATGGAACAGCTAGATAGGATTAAGCCAAATACAGATTTTGCCACTCGAACGGACCGCGTCACTTTTCTGAGAATACATGGCCTTTCAGAGAATCTAATAAATGGCCGGAGCATGGGTGACTCCGCTACGCTAGGTGGCGAGGTAGCCCTTTCAACAAGTGGTTATAGAGCCACTTCCGGTTCCTTTCCGGCGACAACTCTACTATTTATTACAGTCTCCTTCCACTTCCTTGTGAAATCCCCGGCGAGAATTCACGAGCATGCGCGGAACGCGATCTCCGATATGAGATATGCGTTCCTGTATACATACAGGTAGAATGCCGATAAACGAGTTATCCAGGTGTTCTTATCCCACTTCGCTTGTCCATTAATGGGCCGATTCTTGTGCGAAGTAGATTCCGATGAAGGTGTTTACATGCATTTTACAAGTCCTGTTGAAGTCTTATTTGTTTATTTACCCGATTATGATTCTCCATGTAAACATGCTGAGTGGTGCAATGCCAGACTGTCATTGGATGAGTTTTGAAGAAAACCCACATGTGACGTAAATCTTTCCTTTTTTGTTTTTTACTACTTGCTTGCTTCAAGACATCCTTTTGCCTCCAGCACTTTTGGCCAACCCCCCTCTTTTTTTCCAAGCCAACGGGAGGCCCTAGCCTGGCACCGCCCACCTACCTACTTATGCTCAATTTTCATTTCACTTCGGTCTGGGGCTGCGGTGTATTCATGTATTCCTACTCAGGCAGATGTCTGCCGGTCCAATCAGCGAACAGAGTGAGTGGCTGAGAATGATGACGTCGAAGTCGCGCGCCAGTGTCAGTTGAAGACAGAAGCCGGCTCATGACATACGTCACGACCAAACGTTATGCGATTGGTTGGCAGATCCAGAGTGGCACTGGGCAGATCCAATAGTTTTGAAACTTCACCAGACACCCACCCCCAAGTGAGTGAACGTTTGTCAAATGAGAGATGCCAGACCTTCTGTACAAATGAAATTAAGTACGATGGTCTGGTAGAACCAGGCTAGGGAGGCCCTGCAGTTTTTGGGTAAAGATCCAGTTTGGTTCTCTTCTGGTTAATTCTTGGTTTATTTCACTCAGACTTCATGAAGAACCATTGAAGTCAGCTCAGGAGAATTATACAGGAGGTTTGGTTCATATCATGTTGTGGACATCTCAGGGTCTGCTGCCTGTTTGTAGCAGCTGACTGTTTATTTGAGAGAGACCTTTATGGTTCTTAAAGTCTGGAAGCTCTTATCCCAGCATGAAGTTTACGGTTAACTCTCTACTCCAACAAATCACCTAAGCCAGGGACCCAGGGAGGAGGGTCTTCCAGTAGGTTCCCCTGGGTCTGTGTTGGATAAGGCAAGAAAATAACAAAGCACTTACTGAAATACAAATTCCAGCTAGCAATTGAAAGACTCATTTCTGATGCCAATATTGCGTCTATTTCATGTATTCATTTGAGAAATGTTAGTCTCCATGTTGCTCCACACAAATCAGATGTTTTCATCTGCTGTTTTTTTGTCTCTCCCATAGATGTATGTATAAGTAATTTGCTTTATAAATGTCATTAATTTCTCACTGAATACTTTTCCATTGCATTTTGTCACATTTTTCCTTAAAAGATAATCCTTATTTTTCATCTAATCCAAGTATACAAATATTTTCATAAAATTTAGAAAAAAAAGTTGTCTTTTCCACTCAGGAACATCAATAATTATGGTAATTGTTTTTACCCAATATTTCATCAATTAATCTAGTAATTGGATAAGACGCCCGCTGGAATCTTGATATCGAAATTATCCCTACTTGCAAACAATTTGATTGAAACCTCACTTGAGCAAATAGGAGCTTCAATATCCTGTCCCCTGTTTTGCCTACAATAAACAATAAAAGTAATACTCATCTGTGAAAAACACAGTGTGCTGCCTTTGTTCAAACTAAGCTTGATGCAAAGAATTCGCAGTGATGATTTTAAGTTATCGAGTTACTCAAGCAATTGTTTCAGAAACAACTGATTTACATCATCTAAGTAGATATTTTGGCAAATAAAACAAGTGCTTTTGTTCCTTCTGATCATATCTTTAATTTTTTCTCTTTCTTGGCGCTGTGTTGTGTTGACAGTATTAGTGTATTGATGATAGCCTCTCTGTCTGTTGGTCCTGGACAAGAGACTGACTATGATTAGACTGTCAACTGAGACATGACGGTATGGACTAAAGCAGTATGAGACATATGGAGAGTATTACTGGCTGACTGGTTTCCAGTGTGCATTGGTATTGGATAGTTGTTCTCTTTTCTCTGATGACTACTGGATTTGTTTTCCTCGCATTCCTGGCATTTTCCATCTCCCAGACAGACACTGAGAGATAGTTGGCCCAAAAGTAATTCATGCTTCACTTGAATCGGTTAAAATACTAAACATCAGTTGTTGTAGTTGTTAAAACATTTCAAACAATGATTCATTTATCTTCGGGTTGTCCCTGCTAAGAATTTGCCATCTTTATCATTGAGAATAAAAAGTTTAACCTAGAGCTAAAAAGGCACTTTGTATGACTTGGGTCCTGCTTGGATATAAAAACAGAGGAAACTCAGTCAACGTGTTTACACCTGAGTCTGCTGAAAATGTAATTCTGCCAACTCTGTATGTTGTTAAGATCTCAGTAAAGATTAACTGTATTATATTTTAGTTTTTTCTGACCTGAACTTAACATTGTGCTCTGACAACAAGGTTCTTTCAGTGACTTATTATCATAATCAAGGAATTATCAGTGACATTAAAAATTCAATAGAATATACAACATACACCCCAATTATGTGAAGCCCTATATCATTTGTCTTGATACTTTGCCACAGTTTTAAGTTTATATCTCTTGAGTTCTCCACTATCTGAAATACTGAAGAATGAAGTCAGTTCAGTTATTCAAAATGAGCGGCTTGTTAAAATGGTCAGAACTCATTAAAACTAATGAGTCGAACCATTGGCTGGCTAACAGTCTTCAGTGACATGTGAGACATGATGGGACAAATCGAAGGCCTTGAAGTGTGTGGACCAAAGCATAATCGGACATATGGAGAGTGTTATCTGTTGAGTAGGTTCCAGTGTTGGGTTTTCTACTACTGAAATAACTATCGAGACATTCCTGCTGTTTGAGTTTGAGGATGGTGGGATAAGACTTTTGTATTTGAAAAAAAAAAATGTTAGCATTGCAACTATCGGCTACTGTCAACACACCGCAAAAAGGTTGATTCAAGTACTGCTGCACAGTTCTGGTCATAATCTTGATTAAAATGTTACAATAAATATGATAGTTGGCTACAAATAAAGAAAAAGCCCACTATATTCAAAAATCAAGTCTGTTGACTTTAAAAAAAAATTATAATAATTCCACTCATTGAGTTGGTTATTTGTGTTACTGGGAGTTTATTTTTGCCATTGTCATGCTCTGTGCATTCCCCCAGAGTTCAACAGAGTTGCACCTTTCGTTACACATGTCTTCAAACAGACTGATGTGTGATGTAGTTTGTGCCTGTAAAAATGGTATATAGTTTTAGTTGTTTTTTAAGTTGGTGAATCATACCGTTCCAGTGGTACAGTAGCGTACTCTGTGTTCTCCCCACCACAGTTACAGATCATCTATATTATTGTTTGTGGTTGAAGTCAATGCATGTGTTTGTGGGGGCAGAGAATTTCTGGGAAATTCCCATGTTAATGCAATTATATCTGTTTAATAGGACATTGTGATCTTAAATGTTTCCCTCTGTGCCAATGGTGATGAAGAGAAACACTGCGTCTCCTCAGCAGCAGACTCCATCTGGATGTAATCTCTTTTTATTGGACTGCTCTTCAAAAGCTCTTACTTTAAGATCGCTACTGGCTAAAATAACAGTGTTTGTGATTTTGTCTGTGACTGTCTGTCCGTCTCTGTATTTCTCTGTGTCTTTTTCATTTCTGCTATTCTGTCTTTGCGCGTGTATAAGGCTACAGCATAAACACATACACAACACAATTTTATGCAGTTTTGTTCAGAAATGTAATACCAAAAATTATTATATTTATTTATCATTTAGTTGGCTTTATGGAGGGGCAAAAGAGTGTTTAAATGTTAGATTACAATTCTTGCACAATTTGATGTAGTCTGCATTTATGGCCATACTCTGTTGTGTCTTTCTCTCCACCTTTACCCGAATGATGCAGCAAGAGAAATGTTGGGACAATGTTTTATGATAATGTATTAGTCAACTTACTGAAGTGAACAAAGTGGTGCATTTTGGTGTTAAACCAACTAGTTTTAACATTTAAGTTAGTACTGCTTTATACTCAAACATGGCTACTGTACTGCTTCACACTTAGCACTAGCGCTATAACGATATGCGCATCGAAACCGAATTCGCGATACACAGAGCCACGATCATGTATGTGAGAAGGCAGAATCAGGATTTTTTTTTAAATGTTACATTAAGTTAAATGTTATTATAAATATTATTTAAATAAAATACTTTCCTAATTTAAAAAAATCGTTGTATGTATCGTTGGTCAAAAATCGTTATTCGAATCGTGAGTTGGTGTATCGTTACAGCCCTATGCACTTAGCACATTAACGGTAATGACTTTATTGTTTGAAAGTGTTGGAAAGACTAAAATAATTAAGCTGGCTTCAGTATAGAAACTTTATTTGCATTAGTAAACAGGTATGTTTTTTACTTTACCTTTATTTGACTATTTTGATGCTCCTAGTATCGTTGACACCCTATTTCTCTCTCACACTCTCACGTACTCTCTCACACATTCATCATAGGTGAGGTTTTTTTCCACTCCAGAGCCAGACAGTGTTGGCTCGTCGTCCTTGTTGCTCATTTTTCATGTCAGTCTTTTCCCCGCAGAAAGCATCACTGCCGGGATCCTCACATCAACAAAACAGGCCTTTCAGTCTCGCCTCTAAACATTTTAATTTCATTGGCCACATTTAGCCTTGGCTCCACTCTGGATGAGCTGCTTGGGTATGTTTTAGCTTTGCATGTGTGTTTTTGGACAGTGACTGTGCGTTGAGTGAGTGCTGACAGACTAAATGTCCAAAATGTTGGCATCCTGAAGTGTATGATTCGTCTCTGAAAGCGCCCACTGTGGCTTTGTAGACTTTGTGCCTCATTAGTTGTTTGAATTTGTTGGCACTAGCCGTGCAGGATTTGTTGTGCACTAAACACTTGACGATGTATAAACTCAGAATGGTTTTGGTAGGACAAGCTTCTGTAGTAAGCAAATTATGATTTCTTATAATTGTAATTTCTCTAGAGAAAAATGTTAGCTTTGCATGTGTGTTTGCATGTGCTTTGCAAACACAGTATGATCACTACAGGCACGTCTAACAGGTAAAGAGACAAAGGCAGTCTGACCATCAGACAACTTTACATGTTGTCCATTGCTTACATTTGTTACACTTGACAGACCCACTTCATGCTTCAGTTTTAACCTAAATCACTTACCAGAGTGTGCTCCGAGTGTTTCTGTGCTATGATAAATTGTTACTGACATATCAATGGCACATTTCTTTGGTTTGCTTTTCTGCAGAGGGAGCACTTTTGAAACAGCTGGAAGAAGCCGTTATGAGACAGTGCAACTTGGTGCAAGAGGTCTCTTAAAAGATGAAACATAAGATTTAAGAAAGGACAAGCTTTATTGAAGAAAGTTAGATGGTAGAGTGTTATTACAGTAAAATTTAAATGATCGGTTTCAAGATTCATGGTATTTTCGGGGTTTTCAATCAGAGGAGCAGCTGAAAGCAGTGGCCCTTTCCTGTTTAATGGCTATACCATTGCCCACTGTATCCACAGTTTGTGCTCTGGAAACCTGAGCTACCTCTGTGCCTCCTTCCCCTTTTGTTGGCCTCTAACCAGCTTCTAGGCTCACGCCATAATCAAGGTCATTTACTACATCCTCTGAAGACAAACCATAAAAACTCAATGTTCCTCCAAACTTTTCTGGGATGGAAAATATTTCTAACACACTGTGCATCAAATACCTAATTATCATCAAACTGTAGTTCAGCAAGATTGAGTCTGATTGTTGCTCCAACCATCTGCAAAATGCAGCCAAGTCCCGTAATTACAACCGCTCAACTGTCAGTGTAAAGTCGATTCATTATGTCAGATCAGATTGGATTACAGGCTATACAATCAGAACATCTGACACCAATCTAGATTTAAAGACCCCTCAAGTATGATAGTATATATATTTTTTTTTTATTAAAAATGTTACGGTAATGGTTGTTTGGGAATACTTTAGATCTTTGATACAGTGGAACTAAAAACACTATCAAATGATCCTCATTTGTGCAGCCCACCCGTGAAGCTGATACCCCATTTACAGTTAATCATCTGAGGCAGTGTCACATTTATGGTCTTACTATATAGTATTATTACTTTAGTGTGCACTGCTGTGTGCCTTTTTAAATGAAGGGGGCCTAGATTGGAAAAGGTTTGTCATCTGTTTGATAGATAAGGGAGGCTTAAGAGGAGGAAAGCTTGAAAAAGTAATCTGAATTTGTTGTTTTTGGATATAGTATTTTAGGTATTTTTACTACAAAGAGGGACTGATTTATCTCCATACAGTCAGTTAAACAGCCATGAGAAGGCAAATTACATCCAGAACACATCAGGGATTTACATTTTTTATTTTCGTCAAAAAATAGGAAATAATCATTTTAATGTGAGTAAGAAAGAAAAGTTTCCAGCAGCCGTTTGTTTGAAATAACTTAGTGAGACTTGGTGAGGAGGAGCTGGACAAGAAAGAGGAGGTAAAATGATGAAAGTGATTGATATTGCAGTATATAAAGTAGAGGCTCAGGAGACCCAGGTTAAAATCCAACCCTTGGTCAGTTCTCTGCATGTCCTTCCCTCTTTGCCCCATTTCAACTCTGTCTCTCCAAATCTGTCTAATAAAGTGAAGAAATGACAAAAGATTATCTATAAAAGTATATAAAGTAATATACAGTAGACGACTGAGAAATGTAGGATGTATTAAGTATTCCAATAATGATTAATATAAATGTTTCCTTTGCTTAGTTAGAGCATGATGTTTTTGTTATTCACAGAATAATTGACCATCTCCAATTGACGTCATTCATCAAGAATCGATTAACATTACAACCTTTCACAATAAAAATCCATTTGGTCATTGCGATCTTTACACAAACTAATCGCAGATTAAAAACGTGTGTTCAGGTGTCAATAATCAACACCTGATGGACCTGTTAATCTCAATTTCTCAAAACTGGTAAAAATAAATAAATAAAAATTACTCCAGCTGCCATTGCAATGTGGCTGCTTTGATTAATTACTGAAATGGAAATCATAAAAGTGATAATGTATAATATGATCTAGCAATCATTCACCCCCTGAGCTGAATTGGAAAGATCCTGATGCGTCTCATCTCGATGTAATTGTCGAAATGTGATAGTCTGAACAAAATCACTTCATTTGTGGTGGTTATCCATGTTTTCTGTGTGATTTAGCACCACACTGATTCTTCTCCCCTATCGTTTATTAAGCCTCATATCACATTTCAAAACATTTATAGTTTAGTCTGACATTAGCCAAGGCATTCTTTGTTTGAGGTGATGCGGAGATCCTCCATTATAAAACACTGTGGGAAACCTTGTATAACTTGGCCATGTGACTCCTTTCTTACTACGAATTGAAATAAACGGATTGCATAGTGACTGGTGCTCTCTGTGGATTGTTTGATACTGATTGCAATGAATGAGCATACACAGAGTTTGTTCGGCAAATGCAGGGAAAAGAAGGTTGCATATTTTAGCTGGCTTTCTCTAACCCTTTATAGTGGGTCAGAACTAGGAAAGCTGTTAATGACTGAATTTGAACATAACTAGCGTAACTTTAATGTTTAGAGCAAGTTTATATCGTTGATCAGCTTATTTTTCTCACAAGCTGAAAAACTTTTCTGTGCAAGGCGGTAAAGAGAAGTTGTCAATGGAGGACAAAGTGGAAGATGCAAGATGTAATGACAAGAGTTAAGTAGAAGATAGAGAAGAGTAAGAGGAGTTAAAGCAGAGGGGTGGGAGAGGTAAAAGCCCTGATGTTAGGACCATTTTCTCTGTGTGAGTGTATGTGTGTGGCTGTGAGACGTGGCAGAACAAGTCCTGGCCAACCAGCAGATCTGTTCCATATGTTTCCTAGAGAGAGAGAGAGAGAGAGACAGCTCCCCTCCATCCCACACACAGCACAACTAGTCTTAGCTTAATAAGACAAAACAGTCGTAAAGCAAAGCCTTCCACAGCACTACCTTGATGTACAGTACTGTTGCTGTGCCTTATTTTTGTGGACTAGATATCAGTTTCAGGTAAAGATTGATGTGGGAAACTCAGCTTGCAGGTGTTGGGTTTCTGGAGTTTGCCAGGAGCTCGCTGCTTTTTGACAGGGGCCTCCTAGAGAGACTGAGAGGGAAAATAAAACACACATCTCGTCATTTGTTTCATCACATTAATTATTCCTCTCTGTTATGCACTCTTTTGTTGGTGGGGCAAGAATGAACAACTTTTTATGTTGAGTCCCAATGATCTGCATCTCATAAAACACATTTTAAATCAACTTCCATAAAGAGCCAATGTGCACCAGATTCTTTATGGAAAGTTGTTAAATCACAATGGCTTTCTCTAATATGATAGCCCATTGTTTAACATGAGATGGATACCTACCGAAGTCTGTCACACACGTAACCTTTTTCAACAGGAACATCACATTAAGGAAGTAGTTATAGCCATGTGTGATGAACCCAAAGATAATCCTCACCAACTCTGTTTTTCCAAAAAGCTTGATCTGCTGACAAGACAGACGTTTTTCTGGTTTTAATTGATTCATCTGAACAAATCTCAAGCATCAGGGTGACATCCTTACGCTGGAGATCTGATCAGATTCTGCTCAGATCTCTAATTGGTCTTTGTGGACTCTTAATCGTGAAATATTGGGGAAAGGAACAGTTAAAAACAACTGAGATATGGGATGAGGAGCTGCAAGTGACTGGTGCTTTCTGCAGTTTCAGCAAATTAAGTTTCATAATTGAAATTGAAAACATATTTTACAATATCTTTACAATCATATGGAAAAGTTTCATGCCATGTAACATCATTCTGATTCTGATCATGGATACTTTTTCGGTCTAATAAACCTTAATCCAGATGCAATGGCCCTCATTTATCAAACTTGTGTGGAAACTGATGCAGATTCTGGCGCAAATACCTCCCTGGGCCAGGTATCGCGTGGTATTTATCAAACAGTCGTATCTCGCCAATCTCGGCGTACGCCAGGCCATTATTGATAAATGTGGCGGCTGAAAACAATCGTTATTTGAATATCACTCCCCTATATTTTCTCAGTTTAGAGGCCTCGCCCAGAGGTTTTACGACATGGATATGCGCATTACGGCAAAGAAGAGGAACTTCTCTGAAGTCGAAATTGACAGAATAACAGCGAAAGTAGAAAAAAAAGAGTTTCATTTAGGAGCATTACAAGCGGCATCAAAGAACGACAGAAGGCAGCAGTTAGCGAGGAAATAACTGCTGCGGTCAACAGCGTTGGTGTTGACAACAAACAATCTCCAGCTGAGGATTTTGCATTTTAGGTTTACATCAGTAGGCTGCTATCGCTCAAATGCTAAAAAACAGCATAGGCCTATATGTCGCCATTTCTTTACATAGATGAAGAAAAAGTGGTCTGACTCAAAAATCGCCACTAACAAAGCGTGTTGCTGCTCTGAAATGCAACCAACATGTGAGGTGTGGGCATAATATAGGCTAAGTGGTAGAGGAGAAAAAGACGCACCAACTGTCCGATAATGGTCCCCATGAAAGAAATACACGTCTGCAGAGATTTGAATTATTAGAATGTATTGGCCCTTTTAGATAGCACTACTCAAAAGGGTTTTAAAAACTAAAAATAACACATTTTGCGTTTTATTGTATGACAGCATGCGCTTGGCACGAGTTGTCAGCCCGGCCGTCAGCTGCACAAGCCGACCCGGCAACGATCAGCTGTGAGAGCGCCCACCGTCCTGCTCCACCAGCAGATCGGAAAAACAAGCCGAAACGTGCTGGTTAATGGTGGAAATAAATCGCTCGCTTAAGCGATCAATGACACATTAAAAGAGGAACTAACATCTCAAAAGTGCGTCAAATAAATAAAATGTAAAGCTGAATGTTGTGCTGTGTATTCTTTATCATAAAGTGCAGCGTACTACTTGCATAGCCTACATATTTAATACTTAGGCTAACATTTTGAATTAATGCAGCCCCGTGCCTCAGTGTCCCCCCAGCTGCTCCAAGTCGGAGATAACTGCCCTACGCAGTCCCATGCAGCGCTCCTAAGTGGCCGGTGTGCGCACTATTGAATCAGCCCGCCTACTCAGTTGCACACCATAAGCTGCACATTTTTAAGTGATTAATATCTTTATTCCGGTCTGAGCAAACACTGCATTTGTATTATCTTCTAATAATTGTCCAACAAAGTCATCGGCTACCCGGCACAGCCTGCACTGCGAGTCCATGCTGTTCCCAAAATTGCGTACACGAGCTGAGAGCTGGCGTGGGATTTGAGCGTACCCTACGCTCACGTCCAAATTGATAAAAGCCGAGGTTTGCGTGGACATGTGCGTACACCCACTTTTCTGGTCTACGCACAGTTGATAAATGAGGGCCTATGGAAAGTAAGTAACTAAAAAATCTGATTAAGATACAATTGAGTCAACTTGAGTAAAGTTCTCTTCCATTAAAGGAAATGCTTCATACTTTAGAAATGTGCATATTTGATTTCTTTCACCTACCAGCAGCTCTTAATCAACATGGACCTTATCAACATAATATATAGCTTTTTAAAATCTGTATAACTGTGTAATGTACCTGTAAGTATGCAGATTTTTAAACTAGCTGTATACTGTGTTTTCCTGTGTTTCTGATAAACTAAGCTAACTCACTGTGGCTTCATGTTTATCTTAGAAAGGAATGGTACTGATCTTCTCATTAAAAAAACTCTCAGCATGAAAGAAAGTAATTCCCCAAATGTCAAACTTTTTCTGTAAAGTCAGTTCAAACCATCTTAAAATTGGAACAAGTTTCTGGTTGTGCTCCTGAATTTGATTTTGTGTTTGTTCCTTTTAGTATTTATTTTTGTTTTTTTTGTTTTGTTCTCTATTGTTTGTCTAGAAGTCTAGAAAATACTTCTGAAAGCAGGAACTCTGTAGTTACCAGAGTAGTCAGAACAGTAGCAAAGTGTAAAAATGTCACCACAAAAAGACAAAATGGTCCCCTGTATAATCCTGTTTGCTGCTATATAGAGGGGCGGTCTCCCAGGTATTCAGTTTCTCAACAATACATACCCAAAACCTGAACCAATCACTCCCTTGGTGTCTCCAGACTTCCACTTGCATTATGATAAATACCTGTAACTAGTTAGTGTACACTGACATCTGCTGGTGGATAAAATAATATCTCAACTGGTCTCAAGCCTCCTACACTGGTCCCATTTTCTAGCAAAAAAGAATATACACTGGTAGAACCTATAATATTTCATAACAAGGTAATCCTCAGGACAAAATCGCAGATGCATGCCTGACAGCAAGTTTCTACAGTGTTAGTTTCTGTTGGTTTTCTATAAAACCAACAGAAACTACTGGGGGTTTGATTATTTTCCCACTTCTAAAGACTAAATGTCTACTAATTGCTTACCATATTTATAACCATTAATCCATCAAAACATTTCTTACAGCACTTATAAGAATGCAATATGTCTTTCTATTTGTTATGAGATTTAGAAGTTTTTGATGAAAATTTTGCTCATATCTTTTGAACCAGAAATCTTTCTTTATTCAAGCTTTGTTTGACATGTCAAATCAAATGTATTGATATAGCTTAAAATCACAAATTTGTCCAAGAGGATATGACAGCAATAGCTCATGAAACAAAATCAAATTTTCACTTTCTAATTTGAACCCGCTTTCATTTTGACAAATAGTTCAAACATAAATGGAGAGGTGTTCCAGGTTTATTTAAAGACATTTTCAATAAATATAGCACCATTTCATAGGAGAGCTCTCTGGAAGAAACAGAAACATTTTTGTGAAGTAGATGCTCCCTGATATTTCCCGTTGGGTATTTTCTCACCTTCTAAGAATTTATATAATAACTGCAGTTAACTTGTTTGCTATATTTCATTAAAACAAAGTGATTTTTTTGGTTTTCCATCAAGGAAAATGTACAATCCAGTCAAACGTGTAGCTTTCAGCTTCTAATTAATGACAACGACATGCATGTAAATAAAACATTTCCACATATACAGACTATACAGACTTCTGCTGTAAGTGGTTCTTATGGTCAAGTTATAGTTCTGGCCTATAGTGACTCTCCTATGATAATTATAATGTCAAAGGGTGTGTACATTTAATGTGTAAGGAAATTAAAAGAGTGTTTGTTGTTGTTTAGAAGTCATACAAAGACAACAAACTAAGATTTTCTTTTTCCATCTGAGTCTCGTGAAAAGAAAATTTCTAAACTTGAGAGAAAATAACTAAAAAGGCATCATCATGTGAACCATTCCAATCAAGTGATTGGGTGGTTTTGTAAAAAAGATTCACCAGTAGGAGGCGCTTTGGGAAAGTTTACACAACTAAAATTAAAGCTCAAAAAGGTAAGGATCACCTTACAGGACCTCACACAGGGCTCTTGTGTCTAATTTAATAATAATGTACAGCTGTTAATGTTATTACACCAACTCCCTGTATTCTGTCTGACCTGCTAAAACATTTTCTTAGTGATGTAGCATATGAATTAAGAGTTTGGGGGTTTGTTCTGTATCCTTTCTTCTCCTGTCCAAGTACTTTTATGTGTAAATTGTACCAGAATTCATCAACATGTTCCACAGTTTCTAATATGCATCAATATTATAACATTTTCTCTCATTGTGCTGGCAGGCTAACACTTTCGTGACGCAGTTTAATTTTGGAGTAACTTTCATAATTATTCCAGCTTGTTATTTAAACTGTAATGAGTGTTGGCAGTTCTCCATTTTGATCTGCCTGGAAAGCGCTGTATTCACTCCATACTTCTACTTTCTGAAGTTTCCGAGCTGAACACCCCTCCGTCCGGTCACACAGCGAAAGGTGGATGGCTGGATGTTCCAGTATTTAACAGGATTTGCAAACAGACTGATGCCTGTGTAAAGGTTCTTCTTGAGACTGTGATCGACGGGACAGAAGTCGTTGACTCCCACACTGCTGATTTTGTTGACGTGGAGGTGAATCACCTAAAAAGACACAACAATCAGTTTGTTAATCAGTTACATTGGCTCGTCAGTCAACCATGCTTAATTTGGACTTCCATTGTAATGTTGCTTTACTGCCACCTTGGAAACTTAAAATCACAAACTAGAGCTCCAGGGTGCTGAGTAAAAGGAAACTGATGTATTTGTGATGTCTGAAAAGTTGGAATAACGTACAACTTTACTGTATCCCTACATTCTTAATGTGACTACAGCATAGTTGTACATCAAGGATTCGCAAGATGCCTATTTTTGGCTGCCCTTTCTTTCTTTTCTTTTTTGGAATTTTCAATGCTTTATTGATAGAGCTGAGATACAGATGAAATGGGGCAGAGACGGGAATGACATGCAGAGAACAACCACGGGACGGGCTCGAGCCCTTGTCGGCTGCCAAGAGGACTGAGCCTTGGAGGGGAGTGGGGGGGGGGGGCTCTAACCACTACACCACTACAACCCCGGCTGCCCTTTCTTCACCATCTTTTTGAGCTACACAATGAGATTTGGGAGAAAAGAGTTGGGTTTCTTATGAATAGAAGGTCATATGGAGCATGGCATCAAAAGTTGGATTAGGGGAATCATCAGCAGTGACTAAAGTCCTATACTTGACTTCCGTGGTAAAAAGGGAGCTGGGCCTTAAGACTCCAAGTTTATTGTAGATTCATGTTCCAACCCTTATCTATTATGATAAACTTTTGGTTTTACCAAACAAATTAAATGACTGCTACAAGACACAGAAAATAGTTTTCTTCTCTCGGAGTCTGGACTCGGTCTTGGCCTTTTGGAAACGTACCTTAATTAGCCCTTTGTCACTGCAATGTATTACCCCACCTAATTCTTGTCACGTTGGTGACAAGCACTTGAGTCAACTGATACCATTCTGAAGTGCCAGATGTGTTAGTGTCTTTATCTCACCTGGAGGTAGCGCAAGGTATTGAGGCCGAGTGGGACCTTTCTCAGGCGGTTGTTGTCCAGGTGAATCTCACGGATGTTTGGGGTGCTGGCAAAGCTACCATTTTCTACAGACTTGATCTGGTTGAAACCTAGTCCTAGCCTGCAAAAATGGCGAGAGACTGTTTATAGATATCTCCACTTATCAATAAAAATCCACAGATTTACATATCAAATTAAAAAACATCTCATATTTAAACTTCTCATTCTAACTTACCCATAAACAGGGCCACTGCATTACAACAGAGATACAAAGCTACTGTAACTTCTCAATTGTAAATTTTTAAGGCTTACTAACAGCTAAAAGAACACAAATAATGTTATATAAAAAAGTCCTTCAATATAAAGTACAGTAGGTAAGAAACACACTCAATGGAGTTTTAAAGAGGAGTCAGATGTTCAAAAAGATCTCTGCACACTAGAAGAGTCAGATATAATTGAACTGCCCACATACAATTTAGGCTTTTTGGAAAATGTCTATTTAGGATAAAAAGTAGCTGTTTTTCACCTCTGCAGGTTTTTATATCTGATGAAGTCTTCTACTTCCACCTTAGAGATCTTGTTGTAGTCAAGACTCAGCTCTGTGATGGATGATGGGAGGTCTGGAAAACGTACACAAAATACACCACAAGTAACCAATGTAAAGGGCAGATTAAGCATACTTTACGTGATCATTTTCTTTGAATAATGATTTGGGGGTAAAACTTAAAAGCATCATATTAACATACTATTAGCAGCGTTTATGTTTCATTTAGTTGTAGGCCTAACAGTCCAGTTTAGTAAGACTGCAGGTAGGAGAATGAAAAGTCAAGTTTAAAATTGGTAATCACATGTTGCTACCTTTTGGTACAGCAGTTAGTTTGTCCTCCGCCATACCGACATACAGTGAAGACAAGCCGTTAAAAGCTCCCAGCTCAATCCCAGTGTTGTCCAGAGGATTGGCGCTCAGCTCTGTTTTGACAGAGCACAATTATTAAATATTTGTTAAACCTCCTAGTAAGAGTAGAAAACATATATCAAGTGAATAACAGTAGATCTATTGTGATGACATTTGTATAAGTTGCTCTTAGAGATCCAAAAGGCTTTGAGACTTAAGACCAAAGTTCGCATCCTATCTCCTGACAACAGGGAATGTTGTTTCTTTTTGCAATTCAACCATCTTTACCTAGCCTTAACAATGAGTTTGGTTGCCTAACCTTAACCAAACCTTATACATAAAGATACAGCTCAGAAAGAACTGTGGATAAATGTGTGTTTGGTTCAATTTGGAATGCAAGAGGCAATGATGAACAACAAATTATTTCTTGTGGGATTGACCTGTTGGCCAATTTTTTACTGTTTACCATTCAAAACAAATACAACAGTGAAGCATTTTATTCATTACGTCTCCATGGTGAAGCATTGTTAAATCAATTCACGGATGCAGTGTTTAGGTTGAATACACATCTGCAGATCTTGGCTAAGGACGTAACAACCCAGGCCTTTGAATGGATCGAGTATTGCTTATCTCATACAAAAGGCTCAGGCCAAGTCTTACCCAGCACATGGAGTTTCCTCAGTCCTTTAAATGCATCCTTCTGGATTTTGTTGATCTTGTTTTCATGGAAGCGGAGCTCAATGACATTGGGAGGCAGGTTTGCAGGGATCTCAGTTAATAGGTTGTAGGAGAGATACAGCAATTTGAGATGGTCCATGTTTCTGAAGGCCTTGGGGTGAATCTTAGAGATCTTATTGTTGATCAGAAACAGACCCTATTGTAGGAAAAAGGAATAAGAGTAAAGCTAAGATTCAAACTTAGTTTTTCTGCATTTTTGTTTAGGCAGGTGTACGAATGGAACAACTGCACCATTTAACACTTAATGACAAACCACTATATCAGCCCAGAGCTGTGGCTACAGACTGTTTTGTCAGTTGTGCTTTTAAACAGTACATGTAATCCAGGGTTTCGGGCCTTGATGTGGTTTATTCCCAGCAACAGGGAAACATAAGCCGAATCAAAGACAAACTTGCTTTTAGCACCCCTGATAGGAGCCATCATCTCTTAAAGGTACATGCTACATTGGGACATATGTTAGTGAGTTCCTACTCCTTATTTGGAGCACTCAAATGCTACAGGATGGTATCTTCAGAATATTAAGATTGTAAGTACATGTGTAGACTGATACAGTACGATCAACAGTACTCAAGCTGACATTTGGAGAGGTGACTAGAACTTAATTCCTCATATAGTTTATTTTTTAAGAGGTATTGATGCCATTGTTTCCTTTTTAAGACATGTCTGAGCTCAAATTTTTAATTATTGGTGGGTTTTAGAACTGTGTGCGGGTAAACATCCGATGGTTTTTCTCACATAAAGCTTGCTGAGGCCTTTGAAGTCATCCTCCTTGATCTCAGTGATATCATTGTTTTGGAGGTCTAGCATCACAGTGTCTTCAGGAATCTTCTCAGGAACAGAGATCTGACCTGTGTGGCAAAGACAGAGAGGAAAAGTTGGGATTCAGAGATTTACAGATGAAAAATTTATTTTGGTCTTTCTGGCTCTGCTATTTCAGATATTCAATAATAGTGTACAGTGATATAATTAGGTGGTAATGCTGCAGTACAGAGTTTAATGAGACTAAAGTCAGTCTTAGAGTTTTGGCCTCGCTTTACTGCAAGTGCTACAGACGTACTGTGTGTTTTCTCACCCTGGTCGGAGCACTGCACCACTCTGGGTGAGCAACGGCAACCAGCTGGACAGTTCTCATCATCATCATCATAATCGTCATCATCATCTGTGTCCTCATCATCGTCATCCGAGTCCGCCATCATGACATCATAGTTTTTCATTAAGTCCATGATGTTGATTGACTGGTGGGGTTTGGTGTTGCCTAGTGCCAGCAGGCAAAGCAGGAGGAAGACCCTCATGGTTTTATTTAAAGACTGATCAGTGAAGCAGCAACCAGGGAGATCTGTAGGGAAAGACGGAGGTTAGGTTAGCCACAAAACTAATCTGGCTCCACAGATGTATAAAGTTGAGATAGGACCAATAGCCAATCATACGGCTGCCGACAGAATTTGTCGGAAAACTCCGCCCCTTCCTCTTCCTCCCCTCAGAATGGGTAACACAAAGTTCACAAGTGTGTGTTTCTTTGTGTGTGTGCAGCTCGAGTGCCAATAGTATCTAATTATACTGTATATAAATAGATAATGCTGCACACAAAAGGATGCGCCCAGTAACAGTGTCAGTCTACAATTCTTTTTTTCTTTTTTAAACGGTTATTTGTGTACCAGTAAATTAAACTATTTTGAAGGAAACACGTTGCTGCGTCCTAGGCTTCGCACCACCCAGGAAGATTGTGATTGAGGCCAGTCCAGTTTTTCCCAAATCTCAGAGATGATATGTGTGCTGCCACACCATACTACGAGCTTGTCTACGAATTTGGTCTGGCTGTAAGAGACTACCATAAAACTAAGGGAGAGGACTATTATCTGGTGTCATGGTCCAATGACATAACCTGTCCAAGCAGTGGAATGTTTTTTATTTTTTCAGTTTTTATTCCAACATTAACCGAACAGAGTGAATGATACACTGTGACTGTATTCACAAGCAAAAATTGTGTAATAGTCCCAAAATTCACTTGCTGTGTAATTTTTTTTTGTTTTGGAAACATTTGGCGAAATCATATGTCACATGTTGATGTGTAATCTTTCAGAAGGTTTACTGTGTGCATTTAAAAACCTCGTACACAATGTTTGTAAAGATGGAATTGTACAGCATTTAAAAAATGTAATCCCTTCTAAGATTACCATATCAATATATGAGCTTTTTATTTTTACAAAACGTTTGCAGCAATATAAACGGACCCAAACTCCCTATAGGGGATAGGAGTGCTATCCAACTGCCCTATTGACTCCAATGTTTACTTAGACCAGAAAATATCAGGACTCTGGAGCAAAACAGAACCTTAGGCACAGTAAACCTAGATCTGGCTTGCATTTTCACTTCCGAAAGAATCCTAACTTGGTAGGCGGGGTTCATGCCGGATAGCGATAGCAGCGGTCGGAGTACAGAGTCTATGGGTCAGAACCGTTGAACGGCGCTGTCCGTGGCAGCTACGTAGTTACATTGAGCTAAGAGTCACACAATAGTTACAATCACCAAGCCAACCACCAAAAGACAAGTGACAGTTCTGTGAAATGCCACATTAGAGCAGCACAACACAGGTGTAAAGTGTGTTATAACAATAACATACAGACACATAGTCATGGACACAAACGACTCAATTCCTTCGGTAGCCCATTAAAGTGTTCCTAGGGCTTACTGAATTCCTCAGTTGTTCTTGTTCCAACTGATGCCTTCCATATACTAGGAGACTCTGAAAATACTTTTTAAAGACTTAAGTCTGACACCAGCTCACGCGTAAAGACAATTTGTTATAAGTCACCAAGTTTAAGTCACAGACTAAGATTTTACAAAGATACGGGATCTTATATTTTCCAAACTATAACTAGATTCCTTTTGAGATATTGATTATTTCACATAATGCTGAGGGTCTAAAAAGGGATTTAATAAAAAAAGAAAAAAAAGGGTATCTCAGCAGGTTAAAGGGACTGGGCGGGCTCTGATCTGTCCCACGTATAAACAAGTATATTAGATGCCTTTATCACATACATGTCATGCCTGATCACGCTATAAACTGCAAACGCTATTGTGATTGTTACAGTTTTAAAGGACATACTGTTATTAGGCTACCCCAGACATACAGGTATGCATATCTGCATATTATGATCCTGATAAAGCAGAAGTAGGCTATACACTGAGCGATACAGCTTTCAGAGGCTGCATCCGTTGACTGAAGACGATCACTTTTGGGAACATGTTTTCATTCACACTATGGAGACTAGGAAGGGGCTTTTCAGGAGGCAGAAATCCCATTCACTTGTTATTAATGATTCATTAAAATGTTATTATTACGTTTATGTTATAAGATGAGGTAGAGTTGATAATAACTGTTTTATTTTATTTTGGGTAGTTAAATCTTTGATAATGCCATTATAATTTATAAAGCAAACACATGTTTTGTATTAAAACAATCTTAATATGAGAAATAACTAGTAGCTTTAGCTGGCAGAAGAAAAGTAGGGGTCTAAAAGTAGGCTACAATATCTTTTTCAAGAGTATATTTGAGAATAAATCTAAAGTAAAATGAAATGGAAGTACTCAAGTTAAAGTACCTCCATTTTTCAACGTAAGTATTGTACTTGAATACATGTACGTATGAAGTTAAACTCCAAAAGCATTTCATCAGTGTTTTTTTTCTTCTCCTGTTGCAGTTTTTTTCCATAGTGTTTAGTAGACTGACATTCTGTAGCAACTACTGCTCTAGAGTGTTTTAGTCATAATGTATAAAAGTATAGTAGTTGTTAGGCTAACAATGCTAATTTCATCTGAAACCCACCAAACCAGTTTCAGTGTTCCAGTTGACTTTCACCTTCACCTTCCTAAATTAGCCTGGTTTAGGATGTATTACTAAAACAGTGCTTGGCAAAAGGGCATGCAGAGTTCCTGGAGTGATCACTTTCAGTGAATGCTGCCCTTTTTTCTATCAGTGTTTCCATAAGCTCTGAAAACCTCTGGAAATAACTTATTTCAGCCAACATAAATGTTTGTCCAGCTCTCACCTATTCAGCATCTGCAGTGATTTACCAAATGATTTATATATCTTCCTCTATTACACATTCACTCAGACCGCAGAGAGAGGCTAAGATCGTCTGGTTTCGTGCTTTTGGTAATCTTGATGGATTCTGAGCCCTTCAGTTGAGCAGTCAGTCCACCCACAAATATGTGGTGGTGGTCGAGTTTCATGCTGCGACAGCAAATACCACTTAACACAGACCCTTCCCAAACACTTTTGTTCCACATGTGTTCTTTTAGCATAAAACAGGCTGTTTTCTTGATATCAGACTGGTCAAGGTAAAGTGTTTTTATTGAAATAATGTTTTCTCTTACATAAAACAACAAAACCAGAGGAATGTTTCCAGCCTTAATCCCCCTTAGATCCCTGCTGTCCACATCAGGGCTCACTACAGTTTGTTATAACCACTTATGGCTGCCTGCAACTAATGATTATTAATGATGATCAAATCATCTGTCAATTAATGTTATGATCATTAGTTTATCAATCTATAAAATGTCAGAAAAAATCATTTCCCATCCTGTTTAAACTGCTCATTCGAAAGAGTTTCACTTTACAATGATATTTAGCAAAGAACCAGAGAATATTTGACATGTCAAAATTGTTGCTGGATAATTTTCTGTTGATTGCCTAATCAATTCATTGTATCAGCAATCCTCATGTGTAAGATCCGTTTGCTTTTTACATGTGTTTGTATTTAGGATTGTTAATGACTACTCCTTGGAAAATGACTTGCGTTGTTGTCAAATTACATAATTTCAAACCAAGTCTCAAGGCAAGTAACACATGAAAGACCACAGCATTCCATATAAAACCAAAGCATTAAACATAATCTTCCCTTCAATCTAGCCATATTATGTGGTTCACATAAAACATGAACCACAGACTTATGAACATTCCTGTAAAATCATCTTTTGATGCTGCAAAATACATGCAAATCTAATTTACTCTTTACCCCACAATACAGACCTTGTCCTGGTGAAATTAAGATGATTTCTCCGTCTAAAATGTTCAGACCAGTCCTGTGGCTCGACTGAAACACCTTCACCACTTTTAAGGCATTCAGCAAAAGTCTCATAAACTGCCATAAATACCTTAGATATTCTGCATTCTCAGAAAATAAAACATGCCATATTGACCACTTCAAAATGTAAAAGGTGTGGTTGTTCTTTTGTCAAAAAATCCAGGGTGTGTCCTACCTCAGCCTTCAGGTGTGATGGTGTCCTGGTTTAAACCCCACACAATGAGCAGAGCAGCAGCAGGGTCCAGCTGGAAGGCTGAGAGTTGGATCCTCTGTCAATACATTTACAGTGAACGAAGAATAGCATCACCCTCTCTCAAGGAAAAAAAACAGCCCTAAGGACACCCCCACCAATGGAAAACCTCTTTCATTGGGGTGAGAGGTTCATTTACATTTGAGAGCTCCTTACTTTTTTCTGATCACACCATTGGCATTGTTAGGGCTTTAGTCATGCACTTTCCATCAGGAACTTTGAAGTGATGCCAGGCTAGTTAGCTTCACTCTCCAGAATGCCTTTATACAGAACATACTGTAAGGTCTTTCACGTCACTTCTTTTCAAAAGCTGACTGCCATACTGCCAACATAAATGGTTTCCACCCTAAGTTGTGTAAGGACAGGTTTAAGCATGGATAGTGGGACTCTATGGCGCTTGCGTAGATTTTTAGGATGGTCATCAGTCATTTGGATTGAGGAATTCCTTCATCTAGCTGCTTCATTGTAATTGACCTCCCCAAAGAGCTATGGCTGCAGTAAATTGAGATAAACATAAGGGAAATAATAAGCAGGATAAGGATGTTTGAGACCACCAAGGCACTGTGCATTTATTCAATTAGTCGAGAGTGTTTTGTAGTTTGTGTAGTCAGTGCGTATGTGGGTGTGGCTCTTTTATATAAAGTTTGAGAGTTTATTTTATTGTTAACCCATTGATGACTATGGCAATCTAGGATGCATGTCCTTAATGCCTGAGGGTTTTCTGAAAAAATAGTACGAATTGTCAAGTCTACCAAAACCTTAATATCTAAGCCTGTGTAGCACATAGAAACATGAAATAAAATACATTTAAAAGTTAAGGTTCACAGGTTTTATTTAAACATGCTCCCTTAGCGCTTACAAACCAACAAATATTTCTAAAAATCGTCAAAATTAGATGAATTAGAAAATTATTAAATATTGTTAATAAATAGATGCAATGTGTTGTGTGATTTTCGTCAGTAGTCTATAGTAGACCTTGATTCTGCGCACCAAACGCCACTAACTGTTCTGTCGCTGACATAGCCGGCGTAATTTTTTATATTATTTTGTTTAATTTTTTAATTTTTAATTTTTTTGATTGACGTGATTTTCGGCAAACCACACAACTTTTGGGTGGTCACGTGGTCTTAAAAAAATCAACAAAACCCACCTCATGTGTAATTGAACCAATGACAGTGCATTCTATGCTGGGAATGCCATGAAAATTAGATAAAGTAATAATGCTGCGCGACGCAGCATCAGGCAGGAGAGCCAATGTGGCATCGCGCAGCAGCCGTCATCAATGGGTTAAGACACAACCAGTAGTGCTGTGAGAAGTTGATGGATTTTCTCACAATTTTTCATGGCGTTTTATACCTTGAATTATCTGAGTAAACAGAATAAAGAAGAAATTAATCATCAAAGACACCCTTACACATTGTGACAATCGAACCCGTTGAGGGGTTGTTTGTCACACACTATGGGGTTGTTTGTCACAATGTTATCTCAATGGGAAAAATCTTAAAAAGAAGGCAAGAAAGCAGAACTGCATTTGAACGTTTAATTTCATTGTCAAGTTGAAAAATAGGCCTACATAACTTTATGCATCTTAACACAAAATGAGCAAGGAATAAACAAACAGGAAACCCATATTTAGACCAACCTACTGTATGTAACAACATAAAGAACAAAACAAATAGGTCTAACAATAATAGCCTACTCAACTAGGCTACACACATCTTCTGTTTCTTCTTCCCCAGCTGATGTGGAGTGCACTGGGGTGCAGTAGCCTTGGCAACTGGTCTAGTTTGGGATGCACTGGGTTGTTTTGATTTTGTTGCCCTTTTTCTCTTTTACATGCTAGCTGCCTTTTCCTGCTCTATCCTCTCATTCTCTGGGGTGTCAGTGAGGATACAGCTTGACATTTTCTTTAGTTATTGGGTTCCTTTTCTGGCTGCAGCCTTTGGATAACATGTGACAACCCCCCAAAAAACGTGACGACCAACCCCAACTGGAATTTCTTGCTAGCATCAAGGCCAAGAACCATCTGATAACTAATTAGCTTGCAAACAACAATCTAAACTATAGCTTACCCTTCACACTTTTTTTAGGGTAACCCATTGTGTAAAAACTAGAAGAAAAATACTGAGGAGCTAAATATTTTCAATTTGACATGAAAAACACAAACAGTCCTCTCACCTCAAATTCAGCAGTCTAACTCCAAGGAAGACTATGTATGTATGTATGTATGTATGTATGTATGTATGTATGTATGTATGTATGTATGTATGTATGTATGTATGTATGTATGTATGTATGTATGTATGTATGTATGTATGTATGTATGTATGTATGTATGTATGTATGTATGTATGTATGTATGTATGTATGTATGTATGTATGTATGTATGTATGTATGTATGTATGTATGTATGTATTTAATTATTTCAGGACAATGCACATTGATAAACATAGTCATTCCAACATGTAAATGTGCCAGATTGTAGCCCAGGGGCTAATTTCCATCTGTTGTAGGTGACCTCTGATCCCCATTCTGGATATGTACTTACCAAAATTGAACAGACAGCGCCTTCTGGTTCCGAGATATAACGATTGTGACAACCAACCCGTGTGACATATAACCCCGTTCTCCCCTACTGTACATCTACAGTACAGATGAAGCCATTTATTCTGTCTTGTTCCAAAAACTGATGCTTATTCCTGGAACTAGGAAAAATACTTGGCATTGTTTGACCACACACACAATTTAATATAACCGTAAGAACAGGTAGATTTGGTTGTACGTTATAATATATTTTCCTCCTTTATTGGAAAGCAGAGTTCGCAGAACTGTGAGACAAACAGAGATGATGTTTTGGAACGTCTAATTACATTATTTTTGTTTTGTTTTGTGTTGTGTTGTGCCTGATTTGTATCTTAACAAGGCACAACAGGAATGCCTTGAGCTTTATGTTAGAAGGCGAAATGAAAAATACCTCCCAAGAATGGAAAACCTTAACGGACCCACAGGGGTCCACGTGTTGTACCATTCATTTTTCCATTCAGTGCTGGTATTTTCTGCTGAGCTGAGCTGGAACGGCACTCTGAGTCACAATTTATGGCAGACCAAGACCATCCAAATATGCCCTGGTTTGGCAGTCAGATGAACCGAAAAAGGATCGGGTTTGTGTTCTGGTTTCAATGCATCATCTCGATGGGGAAATCATATTTTCCAAATCATCAGATATCTGGTTTAATGATCATCTCATCAACAAGGAACTTGCTGGGCTATCGCATGTTCAAAAAAAGTTTTTGTACATACAGTCTGACCTGTATGGGTTCACTTTGGTGAGCCTAAACTGACTTGGTTTTTTCTTTGTTTTACCTTGTGCAACCCAATTTCTTCCCTAAAGATCTCTCATTACATTGGTCTATTTCATCAATCAGTTTGGCCCACCTGATTGTTTTTACCTGCTCGATTTAAGCAATGCAGCTCAGGGTTCACAAACTTTTGAGATACAACAGTTGGCAAATAATTTGTTTTATCTCTTTTAACAATTGATTTCTGGAAAAGAAAAATGTTGAATTGATAAACAAACATCTGTTATTTCATATAAAAAATACTGGTATTGATAAAAATGAATTAATAATGGTTAACACAATACAATTCCAAAATGCTTAAGGGGTTCACAAACTTTCAAACAGCACTGTATTTGAAGGAAATTTGTAAATTTTTAAAAAAATGTTAGTTTTAAGTTTTTCTCACCAATATTTAAAAATTATTTCAGAGAACTACAATAAGTAAAAGTATTTTTTTATAAAATGATTGGTTCAGATAGAACTGTCACTGTTCTTCCCTTTTAACCTTCAACAGGTTTAAGCCATTGGCCATTGGTGTCCTGCTGGCCTACATGTATAAGGTCCCGTGTAATCAAAGGAGATTCTGGTTTGCGTCCTGCCAGAAACATTGTTGCAATTATAGGAAACTGCATAAGGTAGTGTCTCTGGTGTTTTTTTTTAATATATCTCGCAACTCATTTTGCAGCACCAATTCATCATCAGATCATTATCAGTAATGAGCGAGCTACCCGATTATCATGAAATAGTTTCTTGATATGATAGATAGATGTTTACGTGAGGAGTCAAAAACTTACCAACCACACCTAAAGTTTAACAAGTACGCCACTGTTGGTATATTTCGTCAATACTGAGTTGAGCAGTTAAAATATGAGCTTTGACCCATCTTTCTTCTGTTTTAGAAGTATAATGGAACCGAGTCTTCTGTAAACTATTATATAATATCTGAGGGAGTCCTCATTTAATGTACTCCTGTTAAAAAACAACCCATGTTCAGTTTTCTGTTCCTCCTCTCAGCTCTGCTGAAACAATAGCCTGTATGAGCCAGATTTTGAGATTAAAGGGAGCAATTTTCACAAAAACTATAGTTATCTGATTAGAACCTGATGTGATCTGCTTTAGAGTTTTCTTGTTTACGAGAAGAAACCCGCTTTGTTCAGTAGTGTAAGGACCACAAGCTTAACTGTACATCCCATTTTGTTATGTTTGACTGTATATCAGTTGTTGGTACTTTGTCTCTCTATCTGACCAAAAAGTACAAAGCAACCTTTCAAATGTTGCGCTCTGATTTTAAGGAAGGATACCGTCATAGAATCATCTTTTCTTCATGGGGATCATGTGTATGAAAAGCTCATTCTTCTTAGCTGACAGGACTGCCATGGAAAGATTTGATTTAGTAGCTTTAATAGTCCAAAGGGAAATTGGTTTGTGGTTTAAAATAAAGAATCTATGGCGTAATTGTTAGATTTACAGTATTCAAACTGCAAATTAAATGTTAAAGATTATTTCCTCATGGGAGATGGTCTGCGTTCCTGAAAGGAGGCAGTCAGGATGTCTCTCTCAGGCTCTCATACTTTCCAACCCATCAGATGTGTCTGACAGTACTAGAACGTCTGGAGCTCATTGTGTTCTTGTGTTGAGAAAGATTTCCTCCAGCTGAGGCTTTTAAAGCTGTGAGTCACCGGGGCAACTAACAGGGCAACGGTGCCAACGAGTTGCCTCAGTGCTGTTGTTGCTTTTGTGCCACAGGAATATCTTGATGCCAGGAAACATTTTATTAGGCTTTTAAAGGGTCACAACTCTGCATTTTACCTAGCCAGACTGCACAACAGACCAGTGTTCACCATCCTCAGACTTCACCATGACCTCACCTCAGCATGAGTCCACCTGATCCAGGAATGTTTGAAGCGGATACCAATATTATAATAATAAGCTTTGTGAGGATTTGTTAGCTAAACCTGTGATTGTTTGACCCCTTGTAGTTCAACAACCACCCCATTTCCATCAATGGTTTCTTGTAGTCAACTGTCTAGTTTTGCATTTTGTTTATTGGCCGTCTGACATAATTTTCTTCTGGTAATGTACGTTTAAGAAGCACTCAATAACTTTTGAACAGAAGTTGTTGCAAAATGAGTAAAATTATTTAACAAATTCTGTCTTAAGTTTTTTTTTAAGTGTAGAGGAAACTTGACACTACCAGCGCTAGTCATTCATTAGGTAGAAATCGGAATGTATGATGATAGCTCAAGTATAGGATTGTGTTATCCTGGTTTTAAATCTACGTGAAATTCAGATGGATTTGTACACAATATGTTCTGTTCACTTTATTTAATTTGTTTGTAAACAACATTTTTAAATAGTTCAAGTTATCATAGCAGTAAAAAAAAAGTAACAATACATTTTAGGTATCCCAATTTATTTTACCTGCAAATAAGGTGGTTAAGGTGAATGATAGGTTTGGGTCAGTTTACGGTTTACGGGCTTAAACCAGTTTAACTGTATGCCAATCAGCTAAACAGGCATTTGTCATTATGTGAATGAACAGCAGCAGCAAGATACCGACACCAAACGGCCCGACAAGTGCATTAATCTTACTCGTATCGCATTAATTTAACAGTATAGCAACAAGACACTTAACATAATTTTTGATTAGCTTAACAAAAATAAATTAGCAGCCAGACCGTGCGCCTATTCAGTCTAGCGCTCATGCTGCAGGAGCTGTGGGATTTCTACACTGCCACTTTATTTTAACAACGCTAGATTTTCACGTCACTATATCCACTAGATACGGGAGCATGGGTAATAGACCTGCACCAACCGGAGTTCAACAACTTGTGGTGAAAGCCCGGTATATTGGTCCGGTCTGGTATTTTGTCCAATATGATTTTTTTTTGTAATTTGTCAAAAAAAAATGTAGCTTTTGTGACCCCTGTAAAGGTAGAGTCAGAGATTCTGGAGAAGGCTTGTTGTCAAAATCACCTTTAACCATCTTAAAATTAAGCTATGCCTACTTGTGACCCATTGCCATATGACTACAGGTTATGACCATGTCAACTAAAGATGAATTCTTTGTTGGGCTAACCAAAGCTGGAAATATCAAGAAAATAGTTATAATATATCAGGGTTATCCCAAAAGTATTAATCCTGTTAGGAAACTGAAAGTCCAACAATATAGTAATTATTTGTATATGCAGTGTACATAAGGCTGATTTTTAGTTAAATGTCCTCATCCTAAGGATTATTGAGGATGTCATGTGGCTATTACATTGGTCCTTCATGTGTTTGATTTGTGTAACTGATGAACTTCGCAGCTGTTCATGTTGGCGGACGAGAATAATTCTCTATTTTCTACAGGAAAACCTTAGAAATATGAGCTTCAGCTCATTGGGAAAAAGTTATCCAGCTCAAGTACGGTGAGGTGATGACTGCAGTGCTAGCATATACATACTGAGATATTACTGATTGTTGTTTTATTGCTTTTATACTTTTAAAACATGTAATTATCTTATATTTCCCATTTGTCTCTCTAAAATAGGAGCTGAGGTTTTTGTCCTCTTCATATTTTAGCCTTTTTTTTCTTCAAATCATCCTTAAGATATGTCTGCTACTGCAGTAAATGGCCTGAAACCTCAGGCTTTCAGAGGAAAATATTATGATAGAGTTGGCTTTCAACTCTGATAATAACAGCTTTCACTGTATGTAATGTATTATGGAAGAAGAACTAAAATGCAAAGATCAACACATTTTAACATGACTCATTCCTAAATTGTCATTATGGCTATTCTCCGTGAGGCCCGAGGTGTTAATTTGATTTGAAGTAATGAATGAATGTAATCCTCAATAAACTGGATGTGCTGACTGTGCCTTTACTGGAATATAATCTAATTTCTTGTTTGTATATGTAACTCGTACACCTCACAAGTAGAGTATTTGCATCCACTCTCCACCCACGTCTAATCCTAAAGAGCCTGAAGGTATTCTGTAGTGTTACAGATGGGAACGTGATGCTTATGTAGCCTGGTTCCAGACCTATGAATCATCACTTTGTTTTGTGTGTGTTTTTCAGCCATTCAAATGGGTCTGTTGTGCTCATTAATGGCAGGTCCCAGATGACCAGGATAAGGCTAAGATTTACTTTATCTTGCATTTTGAAGGTTAGAATTCACTGAGGCACTAGGATTTATAAAACAGTTCTCAAAACTCAAATAGTCAACGGTCCTTCAACTTTTATAAGTAAGTAGTTGTCTTTACTCAGTGTATATGTAAGTGCTAATTATCCCTGGTCAGTTTTTACTGGACATGACTCAATTAAAGCCATGTGAGTCAAATTGGATAAATTCAGAAATTCCAAAGATATGTTTGAGACCTTTTTAGAAAAAGGGTCTCCATCAAAAAGTGTGTCTACCATGGATAAGTCCATTTTTATCATGTAACATTACACTACAGATCTTGGTCACCAGTTTCTGGCCGATTCAATGGTATCTGATTTTTTGGGTATTCAGCCTCAAAAAGCTAGTAGTGGTTCGGCTTAAAGGTTTAGGTTGGATCAGCAATTCTGGAGAATGCTTGTTGTCAAAATCACGTTTTGCAAAATCAGTAAATATGTCCTCACGATGCGCTACCTGTCCGTATTGTCTGTGCACTGGAAATTTTTTATTTTTTAACAATAATACACAGCCTGCTTTGTTGTAAACGGACATGTTGCTAGCTATGGTGGGTGCCTTTAGTTTATATACCTTTTGTACCAGTTTATAGAGCATAGGCTGTGGATTAACAGCTGATTTTATTTCAGTGTGCACACACAGTACGGACAGTTAGCAGATCGTGAGGAGATATTCACTGATTTTGACAAAGTGATTTTGACAACAAGCATTCTCCAGAATGACTCCGCCTTTATATACATAACACTATAGCACACTAAGAATCAAAATGGACTTAACAACTATAATAATAGCACAATCGCAGGCTAGACAACACAGCCAGGTCCAAAAGAACCTGTAGAATTAACTAAGGGTGTATTCACACTGGGAAAGTCCGCTAGTTCACTTGCTTTGGTCCAGACCAAATAGAGTTTTGATTTTTTTTGTTTGGTGTGGTCCACTTTCATATTGCCCCTTTTGCAAGTGAACCAGCATTACGAAGCAAAACCACACGTGATCTGAGGTTATTCATTCATTGGACAGACATTCTGGGGTGGAGAGAAACAGGAAGCACAAAGTTAAAACTGCGAAATATATATCATTGATATAATATGGGGTTAAAAATAATAAAATGGCCTACATCGAACCTATAAATAAAGAGGAAAAACATCAAATTATTGTTGTTTCATATGGTTATAATATGTAGCCCTATGTCAATGCCACGTTATGTGGCTTGTAGCCTACAATGTGAAACATAATTTGTACTGTATTTTTGGTGCTGGACGCGCGTCACGCGAGAAGAATAGGCTCAAGCTGACACTCAGCTGATTAAACTGTGTATCAGCTGGGTCGGCGCAGTTCAGCTCCAAACTGACACGGGGATAGTATTGACGGTCCCGTACATGGGAAGCAAAATAAAAACACACATTTCTTGCGCAGCGACGCTCCCCTCTCCTTCATCTGATCGCTGAACACATTCAGCATGTTTATGCGTCCTCTCGATCAAATGAAATATATTGTTCTGGGCTCCCGGTCAAACCACAACTTATCGTCCTAACAATGGCGACAACAACACTTTCCCATAATGTGAAGCTGACGGCTATTTATTAAAAAATAAAAGAAAGAAAAGGCACAGTGCCTCCTGCATTTGGGTCGGATCGAGTCCGGACAAATTCACACCACAAACGAACTGCAGCAGAGTGCGTTTGGAAACGCACCGAGACTACCTCTTCAGCTGGGTCTCGGAGCGTTTGTTTGGTCCGCCCCCGAGTGCGATTGCTGTATTCACACCTGCCTGAAAGATGTGCACCGAAGGCAGAAGTGCATCTGAGTTTGTTTCAACCGAACTAAACACGGCATGTGTGAATACACCCTAAGATAAGGATTGTGAACTTTGTGTGACTCAGAACTTAGCAAACTTCACAGCTACAAGGACGTCTTATTGCTTCATATTAAAACTGTGTATGGTATCATACTTTTAACAGATAATGAACATGACCAGTGCTGTTATTGTCTTATTTTTGCTTTTGTCTTAGTAGTGAAGATACGCAAAAACATGACTTAGTTAAAGCGTTGTTATTTATATTAAGTAGTAAATGTAGATGAGACAATATTAAGCAGTAATGGGAACATAATGATGTTTATTTGAAGTTGTAATCATGACATTGTGTAAAACAAAACAATAAAAAATATATTTTGTATATAATATCATGTATGCATGTTGGCCAGCCAAGAGCAAAGTAAAGGGCAGATGTACATTCTAGTGAATGCTATTTAATGCAACAGTACAATCTGTAAGTGCTTGTAGAGCATTTATTCCCCGCTTATACATAAAGAATTTACTCTACCTCGCGGCAGAAGCCTTTTTTTATTTGCTGTCAGTGCTGATGTTCTCTTATTGATACATTACACTAAAATTACACAGTTTGATAGTTAAGGAATACGCATAGACCTATGTTATGGTTGAATAATGCTTCTCTTTGTAGGAGCATTGACGACATTATTAAAAGAAAATGATCTGAAGCCAGTGGTTCCTTTCAAATCTCGACTCTGTTCTGCTTGAGGAGAGGTGTTGAAGACATTTAGGTCAAAGGCATTTAATTCTGTTTTCTCAGACCACATAGCTACTCAACTCCATAAAATAATAGCAAACCCTCTGCTGACCACGACCACTTAGTGAATGAAACCATTTAAACAAGCAAACTGCACGGAAAAGTCTCTTATTCAGCAATGAGACAAGAGCAAATAAAGGTTACCTGGATGTTATATGTGTATGAACGGGGCCCATCATCACTCTATATCACAACGTAAAGTGAAACTGTGGGAAATATATTAAAAGCACAATATGACCTGGTTTCATAAGATTCATGAGTTGACCAGAGAAATTTACTGTCCGATTTCTGTCCACTTAAGTGCTGATAAAGAACTAGAAATATTGAGGAAATGGGCATACATGTCATTACATCTGCTCTTTATCTAACAGAGGGCTTAGCTCTCCAGCAGCATTCAATTTAACTCCATCAACAAATCAGGCAGTGCACAAATCGTCACAGTGTTGTTACACCTCTAGGTGTCGTCCAGTCGGTTGCTGATAGATGCTCCCATGCTGTGATTGGCTGCTGCAGTGTGACGTTGGGCTGCATTTCTCCAAAAAATAAACTGGCTTCTACTTTCTCGTCGCACCCAACTGTTTTTTTCGAAGAGACAAAACAGACAGGGCTCATTCAGATGAATGATAAAACATGCGTTTTCGCCCCACCGCCTGCTTTGGTGTGAATGCAGACTTACCTTGCTCTGAGTCTTTAACTATAAGAGCCCAAAGGATGTTTCATACATGATGTGTAATTTTCCATATCAAAGTTTTTATGAAAGAAGCCACTGGGTGAAGCGGAGTGAGAAGTGGAACCTGAAGGTGACGAGTTTGTTAAAAATAATGTGTTGGGCTTGTGGTCTTGCTGCACAGAATTATTTCCAGTGCTTTATTAGTGTGTGGTTTAGAAATTCTTCCCATTTAAAAGAGTTCATCATTTTACTAAAGCAGACAGATATGTTTGATTATTGAAGTATAAAGGTGTTCTATTACCTTCAGTTCATTGTTGGCCAGGCAACAGTGCAAAACAATTTACCAGACCCAAAGAGTGGATTTGGGCCAGAAAGGAAGATAGTCTTACTGTTATTCAGCTCGTACGGCTTCAGTCCAAGGATATGACCAGACAGTGCGTTCCCATAAGGTAAATTACATCAGCAGAAACTGTGTTTTGACAGTTTTTTTCCATGTTCAACCTGCTTGTGGGACATGTGGGAGATATTTGTAATTATTTTGGGTCATTTCAGTAATGGCATCAGAGGAAGCTAGTGAGGGGGAAAAAATCTTAATTTTTTACTTCTCGTGACACATTAAAAACCAAAATATTTGCCCATTTTTCTGGAAGTGTCTTTTAGTTTTTTTGTTTTGGGTGAACTCAAGTCACTTTGTGTTCTGTGGTTTTAAGACCACGCTGGAGGCGGAACGTACACAGGAGAAGGCTGTCGGAGAGATCTTCTGGGGGTCTAGGTAGTTGTTTTCCAGCCTCAGGGCCACCAAAGTGGAATCCCCATCATGGTTTGGGTCACAAATGCCTTCATCAGGGATACTCCTGGAAGACACAGTATCAGTTTGCAGTTAATAAAACAATTAGCTATTTCTTCAACTAGAACTAGGTAAATGTATACTATTAACTACTCTGCTGATAACTTTTTTTAATAAACTATTAATTTATTATTAATCGTCAGTCTAGAACATTATAATTTTTTAATCACAGACACTTTGATTGTAGACTTCGTCGAGTAATCAATCTGGGCCCTTTTCTATTTTCTATATACAGTGCTGTGTGAAAGTTTGTGAACCCCTTGAGCCTTTCCGAATTTTATTTATTTTAACCATTATTAATTCATTTTTATCAATACCAGTATTTTTTATATGAAATAACAGATGTCAAAATTGTTCTTTTCCAGAAATCAACCGTTAAAACAGATACAAAAAATTATTTGACAAATGTTGTATGTGCAAACGTTTGTGAACCCTGAGCTGCATTGCTTAAATCGAGCAAGATAAACACAATCAGGTGGGCCAAATTGAGTGATGAAATAGACCAATGTAATGAGAGATCTTTAGGGAAGAAATTGGGCGGCACTAGATAAAACAAAGATAAAACCAGGTCAGTTTAGGCCCACCAAACTGAACCCATACAGGTCAGACATGCTCAAAGGGGAAACAATCTCAGAGGATCTCAGGAATAGAGTTTTGTCCCATTTGTCTGGGGACAGCTATAAATTCATATAAAAAAAAGTTTGAGCTCCATCTGTCCACCGTGAGGCAATCATGAAATGGAGAGCTTTATGAGTGACTTAACATCTGCCTAGAAGTGGACTTCCTTAAACAATATCCTCAAGCGCCACAAGAAAAGGGATTTTTCAGGTAAAAGCCAACCCAAACATTACATCTGGAGATTTGCAGACCATTTGCCACCACCATTCTTCACTTGGGAGAAGGTTCTCTTGGTGGTAGGCAGAGTTGCGTTTTTGCCCAAACATGGCGGTTTTGGTTGTGACCAAACAGTTCAATTTTGGACAAATCTGTCCACAGAAAATACTTCAGGTATCTCCAGGTGCTCTCTGGCAAAGTTGTTACAAGCAGTTTTGTTCTTTTTTGAGAGCAGAGGCTTCTTCAGCAACCCTCCCATGAAAGCCATGTTGACTTATTCTTATTCTTATTGTGGAACCTGTCCCAGATGCTGCAAGAGAGGTCTGCAAATCACTAGATGTAATGTTTGGGTTGGCTTTTTTTTTGGTTCACAAACTTTCACACAGCACTGTACATGCTCCAATGATGCACAACTGCGTATCTTTATTTCACATTACAACCCTGTTACTGCCTGTCATTCTTCACAGAAAGCAAAAATACAGTATCTAGCGTTTTAAAATTTTGGATATAAATAAAAATGTTGGTGCATCACCAAAATGCTGATACATGCTTTTATTACTTATTTATTAGCTTATCCATCCAACAACCGATTTGTAAAGCCATTGAACTTGTTTTCTTTTGAAAATTCACAGAACACTTTCGCAACACATATAATAAATATTTCCCCCCTTTTTCCTCAATCCCTCCACCCTGTTTTCCCCCTTCCCCTACTTCCCTTAAGGCTTTTGCACACCGGAATAAATAGCACGAAAAAGCAAATAATTCTGAAAGCGAATTTGATGCGTCTGACTATCGGAAGCGACGTATTAGAAAACTGGCCTCTGTCCGAAAAAATTAAAGCCGCAATGTGGCGCAGCGAAATTTCGTCACCAATTTGGAAGCTTGTGTTGACTCTATCGATAATTATTATTAACGAGCGAATTAATCGCACGAAAAAAACGCATCCGGTGTGCAAAGGCCTTTAATCTGGGTTTAGACTTAGACTAGAAATATGAACAAAGCTGTATTTTCTAAGTATTAAGTAAACTCTCTCTGCACTGTCAATAAAAAGCCTGGAAAATGCAATTAAAATAAGACAATAAAAAGACCAATCAGAGCAATGATCAAGGTGACCTATTAAGCCCTGATAGTTCAGCGAACAGCAGGGCTAACTGGTAAATTAAACTTTTGCTGTGGTCAGTCGGCAAATACATTTTTCTTGCTAAAGTAAGATTTGAGTCTTTCAAATCGTTAAGTGTCGAGGCCAAAGCCGTTTCAAACAACGTATCCGCATCTATCTTTGTTGCTTACTATCACAACCTCGATGGCACATGCACAGCACTGTCGTCATCCGGTTAAGCCTGCCCATATCAGATAGTACGATTTGATTGATAGCTCTGAATTTTCCGACATTTTTAATGAGCTCACTGGTTCATGCCCAGACCAGCATGCAGAGCAAATTTAAATTTGCCAACGGCAAGTCTGGATTTCTAGGCTACTGATGATTGGGATTCTTCTTGGATGCATGAAATATATTCTCCAACACAGTTTTCCTGCTAGCCAGGTCTTTTATCCAGGCGTTGATTAAAGGCAGTTCTATCTTTGTTTGTTGTCCCAGCTGTGAGTATATGATAGACACAAGTCCTCTTGTGGGAAGTGCGGTGACCCAGTGCACAACAGGATGTTTCTGCAGTTTTGTGCCCAATGGAACTCCATAGGCACGCAGTTTTACTTGTTTATTCACCTTCATATATATATATACTGTAATTATTTTTCAGTGTTTATTCCCAACTAGATCATTAATATATTTTTTTTTGCTACTTGAATTGAGATGTTTCTAATGTTTTCCATAAGAAGTGAATGGCGTTAGTATTTTTTTTAAATACATTTAAGATTTTCCTTTTTGAATCTGTCTTTTAATTTAGTATTAATCTACTGACTCAATCTTTTAGGATGTTATCCTTTTCAATGGCCTGTAGGTCATTCTTTTGGTTTGTACTGTTCCACTTATGTTGAACTTAATAGCAGTATTTAGTTTAAGGCTGTTTTAGAATGTTGGCAATATGGTAAGGTGTTAAAATGATAATGTTTCTTTTACAAAACAATGCTTCCATGTTTGCCATGCAATGCTTTACAAGACTCAGTTTAAAAGACTGATATTCCCAGAAATAAAAAATCTTAAAACCAGAGGAAAACCTTCAACCCTAATAGACATATATTTGTGGATGCTGTCTTCATACCTGATGTTGTTATTGTTGAGCCTGAGGAAGTGTAAGTTGGTCATTTCATTGATACCAGATGGCACAGCGATCAGCTGGTTGTGATCCAGGCACAGTTCCACCATGGAATTGTACGAGCCAAAGAACGACTCTGGTTCAATTCCCTCCCCATCCAGTTTGTTGTAGGAGAGGTAGAGGTACTCTATACCAGGGTCCATGTGGGCGAAGACGTAACCTTTGGAGGTGTTGGAAGGAAACTACGTGACACCATGAACTTTTTATTGTGCAGTGTAATTTAACCTTTATTTTCATTACAGATTATTAGGTCTTAGTCAGTTATAGGGAGTAAATCATAGGCAATCATTCTGGATCTTATATTGTTCTGGATTTTATTTTACATTTTCATCCAATTATGATGCAAGCTTGAAGTTGAAAACGTTTTACAGGTGTCAACCCCTTTAATCTGCTACTACGTGTTCCATTTAAATTTTCCACCTACCGGGTATCCTCTCTATATTGTTTCCGACAAGCACCAGGTGGACCAGAGATCTGGGTAGGTAGGATGGAACCAGGTAAAGGTGATTATGTGAAAGGTCGATGGACTCCAGATTTCTGCACAGAAGCAAAAAGGATGAGGGGAGAAATTATTTGTCATGAGATGGAAATGATAAGTGAATGATTGTATTGGTGAAAATTGACATGATGCCATCCACTTCTACCAAAACAAATGTTTCTTTACTCTTTTAAACACTAAGTTATACATCAGTATAGGTGCCAAGGTAAACAGCAATGTTTGGAATGGCAAGTACATTTCTTTAACCCTGAACGATCAATGTTTGATAGTGGCAGGTTTTCTCTTTTTGTCAGACCTATGGTTGATCCAGGCCATCGGGGCGATCCTGGTCTCTTCCAGCCTGTTGTGTCTCAGAGAAACCACATTCAGATTCTGGGTCTCATTAAAAATTCCCTCTGATATTTCCTCAATCAGGTTGTTCTCCAAGTACAGCTCCTGAGCGACAGACAAAGAAAAAAGAAACCAAATTTTGACATCATCAAAGTCGGAAAGGAAAATGTTTATCAGTGGAAACTTGTAGACATTTACTGGAATTTAGTTTCAGAGTTATGGAAGGTTCCTGTAATGGCATACGTTTGTACAATTTATAATGAAAGCAACATGAGGGGCGTTAAAAGTTTGTCATTAAACCGTTGTGTTAGCTGAGTGCTTTTGGCTCAGAGATCTTGGCAGAGAGGTCTGTCTGTGGTTTGTTTGGACTGTTTCAGGTTATAAACACATAATCTACCCCAAACTACATGCTACATTCTTAGGTAAAGCTGGCAACTTAATCAGATGAACTGGCAGGCTGGTAATTAAACAAGACACATACTTAAAAATTCTGTCTTTCTGTTTTGTCACTGTACATCATCCTTAAATCATGATCAAAATATTGGTTATACAAAAGTGACAGTGTCTGAGAAATCCTAGAATTCTAAATCTAACTATTGAAGAACAAATGTGAAATCAAAATCAAATGTGTTTGTGGTTAACCAGAGGCCATAATTACAAGTTGAGTGGACTGGTTTCCCACAGGTAGAACTTAGAAGCAGAGTTTACTCTGTGGAGGAGTCTTAAACATCAGTGCCAAATAAAATACTGATACCTCACCAACCTTAGTTCCTGAATGACTGACTGCTGCCATCTGATCAGAAAGCCTTTTATAGAAATTATTTAAAACTATGTGTAGTTGATGGGTTTATGCATTGAGTGTTTCCTTAAGTGTTGTACCTATTTCTGCCAATCGTCACCCAAAAAGTAAATTTACCCACAGTTACTTACTTACCCACTTAGTGCCTCCATATTCCTTTGGCATTACTTTCATTAGCTGTCCACAATGTCAGTCACATGTGTCTACAGACCTGATATATTTGTATCATCCCACAATGAACATGACAGAATCATAGCAGTAATACACATTTTTGTTTCACAGTCTTCAGTACAAAGCCTGCAGATATTTCTGAGGATTTTTGGGGGTTGGATTGCAGTGAATCCTTTCAACATATTGAATCATTGAGGATTGAGCCAAGCTTACTAGTTATGACAGAGTTTGTTTTGTAGCAGCATCATACCAAAGCAGCAGCTGACCAAGGTTTCTGAACCAAGAGAGCAATGTGTCTTAGACTTTTTAAAGAAAACCAGTGTTGTGAATGAGAGAGATCAGAACTGGAGAGGTACAGTAGTTATGTAAACAGATATTACTTCATACCAGCAATGAAATGGGGAGGCCCTGTGGTATGGTGCGGAAGTGGTTTCTGCCCATTCGGAGATAGGAGAGCTGGATGAGGGGAGCGAAGGCCACAGGAGCTACATTCCCCTCACTCAGCAGATTTCCCTCCAACTCCAGAATCACCAGGGTGCTCAGATCTTAAAGATGAAAAATAGATAAATGTCACTGTCCCTCAACTGGAAATGTGTCTCCTAAATCAGATCAGCACTGAAATCTATGAGACCGTAAAAGAAAAATGGCTTGTCTGATTTCTCATTGCATTATGTATAGCATACATTTATAACATTACTGTGAAAAATTGAAGGTTATCAGAATGCTTTGCTCAAGACAGAATAGAGCTTAATAACAATTAAGACACTACAAATGATCAGTGGTTTGAGGTCTGTAGCTCACAGGGTGGGGGGCATAGCCAATGTGTAGTGTAGGTTTCCATCTCCAACGAGTGTAGTGCAACAGGAAATGTGCTGGGAAGGTTTAAACTGATTGCACTTGTGGTAAAACCGTGGTGTACAATCCAAGCAGAAGCCAAAGTAGCACTGCCACAAGTTTCTCTCTGTAGAAATAAAACAGCTTTATTGCTTTATCTTAAGAACTGGCTGTGTAAAAGGGGCTCATGATTACAATCACCTCTATAGAGGTGAAGATTTTAGTCACTAAAAGTTGACCATGCTGGATGACATGAGAATAGAGACTCCAGACTTTAGTCAACTCTAACTAATTAACATTATCTCAGTGAGCTGGACAAATGAAAAAAAGAAACAACCAAGTTGTGTCTGGTAAATGTGTTTGCATGCTTGTGTCTGAGGCTTTCCGGGAGAAAGACACACAACTCTGTATTATGTTGGTGTTTGCAAAGACAGGTAATTGGTAGCTTGAGACTTTAGTGGCAGTACCTTGGAAGCTGCTTTCTTCTAATCCTCTCAGTCTGTTCTCATTGATCTTCAGCTCCTGAAGGGTGGGGGGAAGGTCAGAGGGCACAGCTTCTAATAGGTTCCCGTCAAAGTACAGACGCCTTAGCATCTTCAGACCCTGACACACACACACGGGTTAGGGTTAGGTCATTGTCATTAAAGTCATTGACATAATGTTATGGAGCCTTTAGAGAAATTGAGTGACAGATTGTTGGAAAATAATTGGGTTTTTTTTCTGGAGGGCTGCAGTGGTTAAGTGTAACAGTATATCTTACTTTGAAGGCCCTAGCATCAATGCCAGCAGAGGTGAGTTTGTTTTTCTTCAGGTTAATCCATTCCAGGTTGGGGATGCCATTAAAGGCTCCTTCTGGGATGCTGCTGATGTTGTTGCCTATTGGTTTGAAGAGTTTCAGTTAGTTATAACCGAGAGCAGGAAAATAGTCTTTATTTAATTGCAGTGTGTTTCTGTATGCCTGGTATGTGTTTTCAAATTGGTCACTTTTTATCTTAGTCTTTGTTTCTTTGTTCCTAAATGCAATGTTTGGGGTTATTGTTCCAATATATCCAGGATCCAGTTGAATATATTCCCGAACTTTGATAAACTGCAGGTCTAACAAATGGGCCCTACATACTGTTGCTGGGTGACGTGTACCTTTCCCATTAGCAGTTGTTTTAGAAATCACTGACCCTTTTTAAAACTGATACTACTATTCAGTCTTCAGTTGGAATGAATGGGAGAAACAGATTGGCTAGATTAAGTAAGCAAGTACCCGAACTGACAATTTCCAAATTGTTGCATTTCATATTTTCATGGGTTTTTGTTGATAACAAGACAAAGATGCCAAGCTTAATCTTTATACAACTAACGCTGGGCTTACACTTCATGACTTTTCACGCGATTTGACAGTCGCAGACAATCTTTCAATGTCGGACTAAAATCACGGGAATCTTGCTGGAGTTGTGGCGCGTGCCCGTAATCTCAGTCGTTTGGTGTATGGTGGTCTTCCGACCCGATTTCAGCCAGTCTTCTCCCCGTCTTGACGTTCCGACATTATCAAACAGGTTTGATATTATCGTTACGCGCCCCACACACATCCTGCGTCTACCTCTGGAGCGCGTCGCGTTACCTTACTGCTGCCTCTCTCTGACTTTTCTCGGACACACATGCAACGTCTCAGCAGCTGCTGCTGCTTGTTGGAAGTTTTATTTTGAAGGGGACACACCAGGAAATGGTGAAACTACAGCGAAAGCTGCCAGTATGAAGTCAATATGACTCTCAGCAGAGTATTTCAAAAATCACTTTACTGATTTATACGGGAGAGAGAGAGGGGGGTGTGGTCGGGGAAGAAGAAGGCCGTAGACACAGATAGAGCAACGGAAAACTGTTGCGCTCATCATGATCTTTTTTATTTCTTCACTATATTGGATCTCTATATGTGTCATTTATCCAAAAATGAAATGCCAGAACTAATTGAAAATTAGGTTTTAAATCCCTCGGATTTTGATTGCACAATTAAATCGTGAAATAAAGGGATTATTTGCGTATACGACTGAGGGATGTTTTATTTTGAAATAAACACACCGGGTAAACGTGTAACTAGAGTGAATGCTGCTGGTATGACTGTCAGCAGAGTATTTCTCTATCAGTTAAAGCACAGAGACGCGAGAGAGACGCGCTGCTCTCAGAAAAAAATAGGCGAGCCTCCTGAGGTGAAGGGGAGCGTCGCTGCAGACGTGCCTCCGACGCGCCTCAGCAGTGCGTCTGAGGTTGGATGTGTGCTCGCTCTACGTTGATTTCACAGTCTGTGACAAAAAGTCAGACGCAGACGCGAGGTAGACGCGCAGTAGAGGTAGGATGTGTGTGGGGCGCGTTAGTCTTAAGGGGTTGGCTCAAGCGAATTGACGTGAACACTGTCACACTCTCCCCAGCACCAAACACGACGCAGGAGGAGCGGCATTAGTCGCGACCTGTGTCCAGCTGTGAGGCACTTTTTCCGGACACTTTCACGTAGAAGCCTCGGCTGGAGAACCAGGCTGTCACGCGCAACCTTAACACTTTACCGTCAAATACAGGGTTAGGAGTTAAAGTTATTGGGGGACGAGATCACTAAATAAAGATGGTCAAATAACTAAAGGAAGTCCCCCGCTCGGAATATTGAATTAACTTTTTTTCAATTTTTTTTGCGGAAATAATATTAATCTCAAAAGGAATCTAGTTGTAGTCTTGCAATATGAGACCGCCTGTCTTTTCAAAATCTCACTCTGTGACTGAAAACTAATGACTAGTTGTCTTCAGGTGTGAGTTGATTGTCTTTAGATGTAAGAGGGTTTCAGTCTTCAGTCTATTCAAAGTCTTTTAAAAGTCCTCTAGTGTAAACCCAGCATACATTTATTTAAATTAGTACCTGAAGTATTTAAGCAAGTAGATAATGAACAATAAGTTGTACAAAATAAAGTAGGCTGCACTGTGTCATCTTATCTTTGAGGTTTAGTTTGTTTTTGTTTATTTTTCTTTTCATTCAGTTACAGATCTCGCTAGTTGAAACAGATTGGTTCAGAAACTCAATTCAGAGTCAGAGAAATGCTAATCTGCACACTTGTATGTGTGTTAAAGAGGTCAACATACTTCCTCATGGTTGTGGTGCCTGGGGCTCTGTTGCATTACTACTGGCACTACTCCTCGCCTTGACTAGGTGTTGACTTACCCTCCAGACTGAGAGATTTGAGCTCAGGTATGGCCAGAGGAGGGAAGTAGATGAGTTTAGCGTTATCACATGTCACAGTGACATCAGAGATTTCGCAGCCTGGTGGGAGGCTTCCTACGTTCACTACCACCACCTCCCTCTCCTCTTCTTCCTCCTCCACCTCTGCCTCCATTTCCTTCAGCTCATCCTCCGTTGCACCAGGAGGTCTTGGGATCGGAGCAGGAAGGAGGTCTGGTTCCTCGGGTTCTTCAGTTTCTTTTGGGGTCATCTGAAACACATCTCCCCTTAACCACACCGCCTCTTCCTCGTCTTCCTTCTCCTGTTGCTTTTCTACCTCCTCCACCAGAGCCAGTAGTTCTTCCCTCAGTATCTCCTCCTGCATCCGCCTTTCCTCCTCTAGCTTCCTTTCTCTCTCCCTTGCTTCTTTCTCCGCTGCCTCCTTTCGTCTCCTCCACTCCTCCTCCTCTTTATCCAACTGCAGCCTCAGGGCCTCCTCCTCCTCCCTCCTTCTCTCCTCCACTAGTTTCCTTTGTATCTCCTCCTGCTCCTTCCTCTGCTTTCTCTTCTTTTTCCTCGCCTCATCCTTCTTCCTCAGGCGTTCTTCCTCCTGCCGGTGCTCCTCTTCCTCCCGCCAGATAATTCGCTGGATCTCCTCCTGGGTCAGTGGAGTCACTGATGTGCCAGGGTCATTAGGAACTGGGGAGTCACCAGAAAGTTCAAGGCTGAGGTCAGGTTCTAGGGTGGTTGTAGGGTGGGTTGGGGCAGCCAATCAGGGTGGCAGAAGGGGGTAGGGAGCAGGATGTAGTTCAGACAAATAACAAAAGTGACAGTACAGAAAGAAATGAGAATGGGGAAGAAAAATTATAGTAGAGAAGAGAAGATTTTTTAAAAAATAAAGAAAAAATTTGAAGATAATGATAGATAGTGGAGAAGGAAGTTGGAAAACAGAAAGAAGATAGAGAGACAGAGACGACTCTGTGTTAGTATTGTGAACAGACAGAGATACACCCACATTTGTGCAGACAGACGGGTACAAGGCTAGCTTGTTGTTGCTACAGAGTAGACTGCTGCTGTAGAACCATTCGGGACCAGTTCACATTGAACTGTACTTGTATGAACACAGTCAGATAAAGTTGGTCTTTCTGTGTTCTCTGATGTTCGAGCCATCTTGTGCTGAATCTCAATTTAATACTTATTTGGTAAAATTAATACCAACTTTATCTCACTTGTCTAACATGTAATGCTGTTTTATAGTCATGTAACCATGAAAAATACATGTCTGGCAGTCTCTTGTAGCCTTAAGATCATAGGTCATAGGACAGTTGTTTACCATTAACATTGGTTTCCTGAACTTCTGTTTTACAAATTTCTTAGGAGCTTGTTGTTTTTCCAAACAGTTAAACAGGCATTGAAGAGTACACCAGACATATTGCATGTGAATAACTAAAAAGTTCTGAGATGTAAGCGGAGAGCCCAATTTAGAGGTCTGGAGTCAGATTAATGTTAATGCTGATGACAAAGAAGATAATGTGAAAAGTGTGAGATTAAACATTTTCATGGAAATGCCTCCCAACACTTTATTTTAATTTTATTTTAAGAAACACTCAATGTGACTTGATGGCCCAATACTTTTCTTAAAGTGAGTATAAAACAGCTTTTAATGTTTTTTTCATGCATACAGCAGATAATGTATACACAGTGTACTTATACAGATAAGTACATGTTCTATTTGTAACAGGTTAAAGCTGTCTTCATCTACATAGCGTGAAATTACTTAGAGAGGTTTTTTTCTGCTTCATTTTCATATATGCACATAATGTGCAGTGTATGACTGTGAGCAATGAGTAAATTACTGTCAATTCAATTATAGCAGTTTCTTTACAAATCTCGAACTATTTATCTGCATTCATCTGCCAAATACATTTTTGTATTTGATGTAGATTCAGATGTGCATCCATTCATCATTTTGAATTGACAGAAAGGTGAAACCAATTCCTTGACATGTTTAAAACAACATGGTTTATCTCCCAAGACAGACACTTGAAAACATTTACAACATGTGTGGTAATGTGACCCAAAATGTGCTTAACACATTTTTTAAAGCGATGATGTTAACAGGAAGCAACATGCTGAGGGTTCAGAGATTGAATCAATTTCATTCCAGTTATTCCAGGATACACGTTTACCATTTAAACATCAGCCAAATGAATTAACTGGTCTGTCAGCTGAATTAAAAAGAAAGTCAAAATATGATTTAATGAGATACAATATTGGTTGGATTACTGACTGACTATCTTCAGGGTTAAGTGTCTACAAATTCAAAGGGTCATTGTTGAATTCTGTTGTGTTGTGTTCTGCTCCTGTTATCAAATTTGTTGTTATCGTTTTCATCAGTTATAAATAAACAAACAAAAATAAACTGGGGAGAGAAATGCAGAGTTGGCTGAGATGTGGAGAAATGCTGAGATGTGGAGTTCAAACCAGTTTAAATTCTTAATTTGTGGATAAAACTCAATGTGAACACACCTTTTAATGATCTTGTTATATAATAATTGTATAATGAATATACATATGAAGTGAATTGCAAAATGGTTTGGGTAATAACTAAGACTAAATGTAATTAGCTGAAACGTAAAGGCTGTCTAACAGCACATTGTGCCTGTCATGTAGGAAAGCTGAAGGTAGCATTGTTTCCATGTCCCACATGAGTCAAGTGTTTTCAGAACTGTTTTTATTTATGTTCTACAAAAAATTAATTTCCCTCTTAAACTTAAGTTTCTATAATGTTAAGTGTTAAATTAAATAATTAAAATATTGGTCATGATAGTTTGAAACATTGTTCATCTCTATTGCCTCTAGATGTTGCACCACAGCATCGCCACATGTTGTGTTTCTACCTGGCTCCATGCAGACAGGGCAGCACTCCCCAGTGGGGGTGAAGGGGAAATGGCAGTCTATTATCGGACAAGTGATCTCGTCACAAACCACTCGCCCTCCGGTACAAAGACAAGTCACACAGGGCTTTGGAGACCAGACGGCCTGGTCGAACATGGTCAAACCCTGGTAAACACACTGGCCCTGCTTACCTGAAACAAAACACATTACAGTTAGTTCAGTAGTTCATAGTAGTTCACATTTTTTTAATATTTTGGCAGTTTTTATAGTATGACTTTTATAACATTGCAAGATAAATTATCTATTTCAGAATCTTTAAGCTCAAAATTAGCCTTAATCTTGTGTCTTCATAATAACAGCTCAACTCTAATAGACTGTTAAAGCGAAGTGCAAGGAAAAAACAATAAAATGCTTCTAAATGTCAATCCTACTGCTTCAATGTTCTCATATAAAAATTGGCAATCAGTGGTTGGAGTTGTGTTTAATCTGCACATTTAGCTGAACATTTACAATAACCTGTTCATGCCCCTATTCTTATTTCCGCCTACAAGGTTTGATTTAATTAGATGGTTTCCCCACTGAGGAAACTGCTGTCATTGAGCACAACAGCAGACCTGATTTGAATCACTAAACACATTGGACATGTGGGCAGTGTTTCAGATGTCTAGAACCAGGCAAAGTTTAACCATCATATTGACACTTGTGATCCTCTTCAGCAGCAGCATCAGCAGGACCTGGTGCAGTAATTGCTGTGGGCGTATAGTCAACTGTAAAGCCTGTACTTTACTATCAGAACTAGACAAAGCAGTGATTTGTTGCATTTCCACTCCTCCCTCTGCATTAACACATCTTTCAACATCAGACCTGGGACTGGACATAGCTGGCAGTGAGTCAGTAGAAAAGACCATAAACCACTATGATACAGCAGGAAGAGGCTTTTTGTGTCTATTGTACATCTGTCCTGTCTGTCATCTATCCTTCCTAATGGTATGCTCTCTGTTACGTCCATTGAAACACAGGTAGTTAAGAGGCTCAGGTTATTTCTCTTAAATACTGTCTCTCTTATCTCTGTCCTTTTTTACTGTGAGCAGTGAGACTCACCCTGTCATCTTTGCTTGAGCACACATACTTAAGAGCTTTACCTTTCTGTGTATAATATTGTATTGCTATCATAGAATGTCCTTATTGTCTGGTAAATTGTGGGGTTTTATTAAAAGATACATCGACCATCAGACTCTGCTGTGGCACGATCATACAACGATTCCTCTGTGCTAGGTGCATATTAACATGTTTTTACCAGCACTGGAAAAAAAACTTTGTTCATTAATTGACAAACAATGAATTGGCAACAGTTTGTTAATCAGTTAATAATTTGTCAAGCAAAAACATCAATCATTATTCGAATAGCTTCTTGAATGTGAGGATTTTTTGCTTTTATCTTTTTTATATAATTGTAAATATTTTTTGTTTTATAAGCCTGCAAAGTTCTAAGATTGTTTTTTTCAAATTATTGTGTGCATTAGATAATCTTAAATGAAGCGTCTAAACAATGTTTTTGAACCAAGTTAAGATATAAATGTCTGGTAGGTAGTGTATTATTATTTACCCCTGCAAAGACACACTGTTGCAGAGTTGCAGAATAGGTATGGAGGATAAGGTTGAAAGCTCTGGAAAAAGGCTTGTAGTCTGACCGCAAGAACAGATTATTTTGTCAAACTACTGTTCTCAAGATTAAGAATGAAATTTCCTACTGAAGTACGCTGTAAAATTTAGATGACTGCATGCCGTGTTGGACCGACATCTGTAACTTTCTTTTTCCATAAACTTTAGGCTGATCTGTTTAGTTGTTGTTACATAACAGTCAGTTTGGTCTGAAACAGCCATGTTCTCATACCCAAAGAACAGCCAAAACAGAACCAAATGGTTTAAATCTACATGGAAAGAAATCTCCCTGGAGTTTCCAACGTGAGACAGCCACCAACACCACCTTCCCTTCTCATTACTTAATGCTGACTTTATTGCTTGAAGCTAAAGGGCTTCCACGTGGCTTTGAGGTTTCTTCTTTGGAGTCTGTCCTCATCTCTGCGTGGGATTTTACAGGGCTTGTTTTTTTGACGAGCTCTTTCCCACAGATGATTTTCCCTTCTGTTTATGTAGGAATGTGATGATTCGTCATTAAATGAGTGAGCTTTAATACCAGACAGCTGAGCTGTTCTGACTCTCTATCCTGTTTATATTCAGTTACAAATTGTATTTAATGGTATTTAGATTTATTGCCTGGAAAACCTTTATGTAATTACCACTAAACAGTTTTAAATGCAAACATACATTCTGCCTATTTCCATATTTGTTTTAATACAAACATACAAAAAACTGAGATAAATGAACTGAAAACCAGTCCAATTTACTGCACAGAAAGGTGCCTGCTATAGCACTGTCAAAATCTACTTGAAAGTTTAAAAAATAAATGTTTTTGTTTTTTCTAAATCTAAACAGGCTTTTTCAAGGATTATTTTTTAATTTAGTAGAGATTTGTACAAGAAAGTAAATGCTGGAACATGCTTTCCTTTTGCACATTAAAAAAAACTTGGTGTTACTCTGCGACTTTCAAATGGTTTAAGTTAAAATTTTCCGTTTCAAATTTGCCTCCAAACAAAAGGTTGGATCAATCAGTTTGTATGTTATATATAATATAATAAGTATAATTGCACAGTGGGTTGTTATATTTGGTAAAGGAATTGTACAATTAATAGTTTGAGGTATAGTTGATATAATTTACCAAGCAAAAGCTACTCTCAGGGTATTCTGTACTGTAAGGACTGGCTGCTTGGTGCCCTGTTTTGTATAATTTTTAATTGAATGTCTGGGTTTTGGATTGTTGGTCAGACAAAAGGAAAGATATAGTAATGTCATCTTATACTGGAAATTGAAAAGGATATCTTTTTGGAGTTGTGGTACCAATATTACTCTTTTCCATGAAGATCTGTGATAAACTAGTCTGTAAACATTAATGTGTCGTCACAGTAGTATTATTCTAAGGTAAGACATGTCAGAATCGGATTGTGTGCAGTATTTTTGTGCCACGTGGCTTCTCATCCATTAATATTATCACAAAAACAACTGAGAATAAAGGTACGGATGGATGACAAAGCAAACTTTGTTCGTCTCCAGGTTTCAGTATTACCAGATGTGTAAATCATCTGATGGTTCAAGCTGTTCAGGCATCATTTACAAAGGAACTAGGGCATGGTTAACTTATTTAACAGAATATTTTGAAATCGTTATGAATTATCGTTAACATGAAGTCAGGTTGATGGTTTTTGCAGCTTTTCTATTAGCTTCTATTAATCTGTTTAAACACAACAACAATGTAGTTCAGATCAGGTGATTCTAATGTATTAAACTATCATTTGTAATATCCCCAAATGATTGGAGCTTCTATAATATTTCTTTTTCTCCCTAGTATGAGTTTCCATCTTTGATAGTCTGCGTCACGGCTGAGTGACTGGTTTAACTATCCTGTGTTAAGACTGAGTTACTGGTCTCACATACAGTCATATGAAAAAGTTTGGGAACCCCTCTCAGCCGGCATTATAATTGACTCTGCTTTCCCAAAAAAAATATAAAAGTGGTATGTCTTTAATTTACCAGGAACAGCTAAGTACTGGGATGTTTTCCAAACAAAGATTTTTTGAAAAGCAGTATTTGGTTGTATGAAATAAAATAAAATGTCTAGCTGTGCAAAAATGTGGGTACCCTTGTGGTTTTGTTGATTTTAATGCCTGTAACAGCATGTAAAACTGATGACTTTAAACACAAAGTTGGTTGGATTATGTTGTCAAGCCTTGAACCTCATAGAAATGTCTGTTTAATCATGAGAAAATGTATTTTAGGTGCCTAGATGCAAGTTGCACTTCTCTTTGACTCTCTGCTGAAGTGAGACAGAATGGGATCATCAAAACAGCTCCCAAAAGATCTGAAAAGCAAATATTGTTTATTGTCATGGTTTAGGGGAAGGCTACAAGAAGCTTTCCCAAAGGTTTCAATTGTCAATTTCGACTGTAGGGAACGTTGTCAGGAAATGGAAGGACACAGGCACAGTGGCAGTTAAACCCAGGCATGGCATACCAAGAAAAAAACAGGAGCGGCATAGGTGGAGGATTGTGAGAATGGTTGCACACAACCCACAGATCACCTCCAAAGACCTGCAAGAACATCTGGCTGCAGATTGTGTATCTGTACATCGTTCAACAATTCAGCGCAATTTGCACCAAAACATCTGCTTTTTATAAAGACCAAATAACTTAATTTTTGTCTCATCAGTCCAAAGCATGTTCTTCCAATATGGAGCTGGCTTGTCTAAATGAGCTTTTGCATACTCCATGCAACTGTATCTGTGGCGTGGGCGCAGAAAGGGCTTCCTTCTCATCACCCGGCCATACAGATGTTTTGGTGCAAATTGCACTGAATTGTTGAACCATGTACAGATACACAATCTGCAGCCAGATGTTCTTGCAGGTCTTTGGAGGTGATCTTTGGGTTGTGTGCAACCATTCTCACAATCCGCCGCATATGCCGCTCTTGTACTTTTCTTGGTCTGCTAGACCTGGGTTTAACTGCAACTGTGCCTGTGTCCTTCCATTCCCTGACAACGTTCCTTACAGTAGAAATTGACAATTGAAACCTTTGGGAAAGCTTCTTGTAGCCTTCCCCTAAACCATGATAATGAATAATCTTTGTTTTTAAGATCTTTTGGGAGCAGTTGTGATGATCCCATTCTGTCTCACTTCAGCAGAGAGTCAAAGAGAAGTGCAACTTGCATTTAGGCACCTAAAATACATTTTCTCATGCTTAAACAGACATTTCTATGAGGTTCAAGGCTTAACAACATAATCCAACCAACTTTGTGTTTAAATTCATCAGTTTTACATGCTGTTACAGGCATTAAAATCAACAAAACCACAAGGGTACCCATATTTTTGCACAGCCAGTTTTTCACATTTTATTTTATTTCATACAACCAAATACTGCTTTTCAAAAAATCTTTGTTTGGAAAACATCCCAGTACTTAGCTGTTCCTGGTAAATTAAAGACATACCACTTTTATCTTTTTTTTTTGTGAAAGCAGAGTCAATTATAATGCCGGCTGAGAGGGGTTCCCAAACTTTTTCATATGATTGTACCTAGGTTAGGGTTGAGTTACTGGTCCTCCTAATCTGGGTTAAGTTTTACTGACCTGGGATAACGTTGTAGCTGGAGTGCTGTTCTTGTATGTTTTTGTAGGAATCCAGGAACAGAGTGTTTCCTTGGTTTTCTCTAGGCTCCACTGGGTTTCTGGGACCCGGAATGAGTCTGATTTTCAGAGGTCTAGAGTGCCCCGCACTGGCACGTCCAAGACCTACAACACATGGTTTAAAACATGTTCTCTACATCAAGACAGACATAAACAGTGTGTTCTAGGGACAGTCTGGTTATCAGTTTACAGATATGTTTCTGGGTGATTTGTCCCAGATACGATGTAAGATGCTTGCTTTTTCCAAAGTTTAAAGACACAAATAACGAAGAGACAACTTGTTGCGTACAAGGCAGGTCTTGTTTTTATTAAGTGGCATTTAAAAAATTTAAAGAGCAGGGGGCCCAGGATGCTCCCATGTGGGACTCTGCCTGCATGTTACAGGTTGATCTGGTGTTTGTTCCAGAGTCATTAGAAGTTTTTTAATACAATTTTAAATAATTTAGTTTGAATTATGATGTCCAGATAAACTCAAGATGATGAAAAGAGGAATCACTAGGCTAACATCAAGCACGCTTGCACTGAGGTAAGGGTAGTTTAAAAGCCTTTAAAAGTAAGTGCATATCAGATTAAAAATTCTCAAAAAGCCTCAGGTCTTCTTCTTTGAGCAAGGCACCTAACCCCAAACTGCTCCAGGGCCGCTGTACTATGTACTATGGCTTTTCCACCGCAAATGTAGCTCGACTCGACTCAACTCGACTCGACTCAACTTGGTTTGGTAGCAGCACGGGTCGTTTTCCACCGCAAATAGTACCTGCTGAACGTGGGCGGGGTCGTCGTAAGGGGCTGAAAGCCTACTCCGGAGCAAAGTAGCAGAACAGAAATTGCGAGCAGTTGTTGCACTATTAACTGAACCAACCGCCAAAAACACGGATGAAAAATGTTTAAGAAATACCCCCCTTGTATCTGTTTGCTAAAAGAAGTAGAAGAATATTGCTATGGGCCATTAAAAGGGATGGTTGTTGTCCCGATGTGTGACTCTGCCACACAGTCAGCTGTAGGGATGCGTCACGTACATCCCTATGCACGTAAACACGGGCATGATAATGTTGACTGTTTAGTGCTTGTTTCAGGATACGTGTTTTCAAATGCAAGCTGTGTCTCAGCCTGAATATTTTATTGAGGTAATCAGTTCAGTCCGAGGCTTGTAATGTAATCGCTCGCTATCATGTCTGTCCCAGCTGGCTACTATTAGCCTAGCTGCTAGCTGCCCTACATGTCTCCTCTCGTATGATAAGTAACTTCCCCAACAACCAACACTGGGTGAGCTTAGCGAATATATGGAAAATAAATTCGGATCTGTGATGCAAATCAAATGAAAGAGAGCCAGAGAAGACTGCACGCGGCGTAAATACACTCAAAAGTCCCGGATAGTTGGGGAGAATAAACAACAGAATGAAGCCGGTAGTCTCTGGCCACTGATTGGCCAGACAATAGTCTCTGGCCAATCAGTGGCCGGCCGTCTGCCGACGTCACCTTTTAGCATCGGCTCAGCTCGCTTGGAACCTAGAGCGAGGCGATACCAAAAAAGCAGCCGCTACGTGGTACCAGGTACCATGAAATTGCGGTGGAAAAGCCAAAAATGCGAGTTGAGTCGAGTCGAGCTGATACCATGCGGTGGAAAAGCGCCATCTGAGGTCCTCCCCTCCAAAGTGTGGTAACTTGAGATGGGATATGTGAAAAGACAAATTCCAGTGCAACCATTGGCTTATAAGTAACTTAACTTAACCTGGGAACCCCACTAGGTGTTCAGGACTTTTGAGATCATGTATTAAGTATTTGCGTCCAGCAGCTGTCGGTCAACAATGCGGACTGTTTCTAAAACCACTGTGTCCCCTTTGCGCTATTTCTACACCTGTAAATCAGACTGCTTTGAAGTTTTTTGTATTATTTTTCTATTTTATTTTTTCACTTTATATGAAGCTAGGCTAGCCTTTTATTCTCTGTTTAGTCTTTGTGCTAAGCCTGGTGAAACATTTCTTGGACTTCTGTACATATGTACTGGACAAAGACATTTAATTGATAATCTTCTCAACTAATTGTACAATGACCAAATTTCAGTGGTTTCCTTAAGAGTCTTACCTTGTCCGTTCATCTTCCTTCTCTTTCGGTGGGTCCCAGTGTCCCTGTTGCCAGGTCTGTTACTGGCCTGGGCTTCTGAAATGGTCAGGACCACCAGCAGCCACAGACTGGCCACCACCAGCCACCACCTCATCCCTGCAGAGCAGCATAAACTAATTTCAGATTTAGGTTGTTTCATAGAAAAATGTGTCTCTATATCCTCACTTAAGATTTCACTATAACTATAAATCAAAGCGATACTTTTACGATGCCTTACTTTGAGAAACAACAACTACATTTAAATGATCTAGAAAATCTTTGTTTCAATATTTAAAAATCCTAAATTTCAAATATTAAAAACAGTTAAAAGAAAAGCTGCTGTACACATTTTGGACTATACTAAAAAAGAAATGGGTTAAAGACCCTGCCCTAGACAAGGTTCCTCAGCAGGAATTGAATAGGTAAATTAAATATACAAAGACTAAAGGAAAATATAACACAGATAATAAATTGATATTCCCCATTAGGACAATTTAAACTTCAGAAACACTGGGGTGTAGGGCATTGACGACCGACCATTATAATTATCTCTCGAGCATAAATACCGCCTAAATGAAAAGAAAAATTATATGTCCAGGGTTTGAGTCCAACTGGGAACCTTTATTCCCTGTCGTCTGCTCCCCATGCCTCTTCCCTCATTTCCTGTTAACTATCAGTTGTCAACCCTCAACAGAGGAATACAATCCTGAACTGAAACTTCCTTTTGTTATTAATGTTTTCCATCGTCTCTTCTTGGTTAAATTTATTTGAAATGTAAGAATTCAAACTAAAATTACATAACCCTACATACATATCCATATTCCTCCACCCACAGAAAGACAAAGGTTTTTACCTGCAGCAGTTTCGAAGACAAAAAGAGATGTCAGTGCTGCTGCTTGCCCTCATATAGTTTTCTGCTGTGGTCCTAATGGCTGGTTCCCTGTTTGTTTGTGTGTGTGAGTGTGTGTAATGAATAGTCTATACACAGTAGTCCTGTCATTATTAAAGCAAAGATCTGACGCTAACACACACCTTCACACACCTGATAGTTTGTCTTCAGTCTGATCGCCCTCTGAATGGAGCAGATTTAACTAGTTTCTCTGCATTGGCCTCAATAACAGTAATTCATGTTCTGTACTTGTGTCCCAGTGCATGATGGGAGTTTTTGGTATCGTTATTTAATCGGAGTCTCTGAAATGTTGAAACGGTTCCTGACTCTTCAGCTTTAAGGAGCTTCTTTTTTATTTATTTTTTAACCTATTGTAAGTCAACATAGTGGAATATGTTGCTCCTATATAGAGCCAAATATCTTTTTCAGGAGCTGGTGGATAAAATGCGGATCTCAAGAAGAGTAAGAATTAGACTTGCTGTCATCAATAGGACACATACTTACACTTTAATGATCATGTTGTGTTGTGTTGTGTCTGTTGGATGTAGTTGTGGGCTGCTTTCTGCTCACATGTTAGACACCTTATCTATGGGTTTGTTTTTGTTTTCTGCAAGTTATATTCTATTATTTATTTATTATCTCTTATATTTTTGGTTTCTTCTGAACTTCTGAAAAAAAGTGACGCAAACCTTTTTCATCAAGTTTTCCCTCTTGAGGATGAACCATTTGTGTTTGTTTTGTTTCTATAAAATAACATGTATGCAGCCCCTGTGTCTCCACTTTAAGATCCTCTGTTACATTAGACATTTTCACATCTATAAAATGTTATAATGTGGGAATTTCTTCAGGGCAATATGTAGTGCCAAAAACTAACTCTAAATTCAAAAACTCAAATAAAATTTGGCTAAACCAAAGTGTTTTAAATTTGGATTTTATTATCCAGATGTTGTGAAATGACAAGTGTGAACGGCCCAAGCTTGTTTCACATTTATCGTATTATTCATTCATATTTTCTTTTGGATGGAACCTAATGTAAGCCTGCAGCTCCACAGACTGGAGGTTTGAACACAGTCAGTTTGCTCTGAGACCCTCCCACATCAGCCCAGCAGCAGCCAATAGGAAACCAGAACTCAGTGCTGACCAGGGGACAAAGAGAGAGGGAGAGAGAAATGGGGATCAATGTGTGCTGAGACAGAGGAAAGAAAACAGGAGGGAGGGAAGAGAAGTGGAAAATATTCAGCAGTCCAGTTTCTGGATGAGCAGGTTCAGACGGAGAGACTTTCAGCAGAAACAGCAGAGGATAGAAAATAACCTGGAGACTGTTTTTGCGTTAATGAAACTCAAATTGTTAAGCTGAAGTTTTGTGCGGCTGCTTCCCTCTGTATTTCACTTATTAACTGGATTTGGGAAATAGTTAAAATTACTTTTGAACACCACAGACTTCTTTGACAATTGTTCTACTTTTCAGTCACAAACTTGTAGGTCATGACATCTTCTATTTACTGAAGATATGACGGAAGTTTAACTACACACAGATTTGTAGCTATTGGTGTTTTCTAATGTCTGACTATTGTTGTCCATCGACAGCTCTACCAGCCACACCTCCAGTGTTATATTGTTCAAAGCAGACAAGATTCAGTTATTTATGTTTTTTTAAATTACTTTATTTCCAAGGGGGATAGTGTAAGCTCTCCATGGCCAACCAAAAGATTTTCAAAGCAGTTTGATTTTGGGTATAAAGACAAGATAACTATACAATGTATACTATATGTCCAGGGCATCATATCACTTTGTGGTATTATCCTGCTCCGATGCAGCATTGTGAACTTTATTTTTCTATAATTAAGTTTCAGTTTACTAAATTTTTATGATACATTTTTGTTTATCTTTGATAAAACCTCTGGTGCACCTTTTTCTTTATAACCTTTGACGGCCTGGACATGTTGGTTTTTTTCAAGTGTTCTTCACTATTCTTCTTTTTCAATGGATTGAGGTCCTTAAGATGGTGGTTACTGGCCATTTGATAATCTTCATAGTCTTGGGGTCAGTTTCAGTCACATCATGTGTCACAGACGCAGGTGCTCAGTTCAGGTCTCAGTTGTAGACTCATGTAGAACTCTTTGCTACTGTAAATCTGTTGGATACCCCTTCGCTAGACTTCACTGGTTCCTCAGCAAAAGTCGGGTAAATGAGATATAGAAAAGACCAAAGGAAAGTATAAAACATATTTCTGCCAATTTGGAAATCAAAAGTTTAGAAGTACTTGGATTAAATCACTGACCCTGAACTGTTATGTCCTGGGACCCTTATTTCCTGCTGTTCCCTTGCTGTCTCGTCCCTCACTTTCTGTTTCCTCTCAACTGTTAGCTCTCAACAGACATACAATCTACAAGTGGTTGTGTTTCACGTTCCCTTGTTTTTGTTGGTATTTTCTCTGAGTAGAAACAAACAATTTCATCATAACTTTGGATTACAAACCCATAAAAAGAAAATTAAACTGACTCAGTGAAGTTTTGCTTTGTATTGTGCACACTATATTGGGAAAGCCAGGCTCTTAAATTAACTCATTATTATCTGTTTCAAGTTTTTGAAAATAATGCAGAAATGATTCTGTTGTTTAATATTTACAGAAAAAATAACAGAAACAGGTTCTTTAAGAATAAAAAAGACAACACTTAAATAAAGCTGGTTGACCTGATTTAGTTATATCACTCCCCAAATTTCCTCTTAGCTAATTTTTTGATTTTCTTGAACGTCATTCGTGAGATGAGGGGAAAGTTGGAGAGTTTTGCTTGAAAATCAGGAAGCTAAAAGACGAGAACATTTATTTTCAAAAGTTAAATGTTCTGGTTCCTTAGATTCCACTCTGGTTCTGGTCTGTGGTGCATTTAAATGGAATCATCATTCACAGGTTTTGTTAAGATCCTGTAAGTCATGGTTACAACATTTTTTGGATGTTTTTCCATTGTCTTGGATCTATGAAGACGGCAACTGAAACAACTGTTTACAAATCAACCCAACAAAGACAGACGGACAGAGAGGGGGGAGGAGCTGAGGACAGACAGACAGACAGACAGACATTAACTCTACTTTACCAGAAGTTTGAAGGCGGTTGCAGGAATTGAGGCCAAATTCTTCAAACCCTCTTTTCTCCTCCTCTGGTTCTGCAGGAACTCCAGGAGAGAATTGTGTGTGTGGGTGCGTCTGTTATGCTGTGTGGTGATACTGTAAGTGTGTGTGTGTGTGTGTGTGTGTGTGTGTGTTTGTCTTGTTCTCAGTGTGTCCCAGAGCGAGGAGCTCTTGTGTAGAGCAGTGCAGGCTAATACAGCTGTGAGGAAAGCCAGGATTTGTACAGCAGCTGGGACAAAAAGAAAGTGGGAGAGAGAGTAATAAACAGCCAGTAAGAAAAAAAGAGAGCGAGAGACGGGTCTGACAAATGTCTTCCTGTCTTAGGGAGGACACTGCCAATGTGCTGCAGGATACTGGTGAGAGAAAAGAGGGCCGACAATAAATATTCACATGTATCACAGGGAAATGGACAAAAACAGGAGGTGTGTACTAAGATGGATGGTTCTGTTATGTGGTGAGAACAACAGGAAGGTCTCAGAAGGAGGTGAAGTTTACATGTAGGACAAAGGTCAGATGTCACAGCAGAGCAAACGTATCACTTCAATGTCGACGAGAAAGACTCAAATAAAACCCCAGAACAAAGAGAGGTTTGAAAGTTTTGAACTCAAAACCTCAAGAAACGAAAGTTAATATCTGCATCATCATCATAATAAACCGACGACTCAGTATGAAATAATCACATAATATTATTATCCAGAAACACAAAACTTAATTTATCATGAAGTTCCAGGAATGTGTGTGAGTGTGTTGCTGCTGTAAAGTAAACAGTGTTATTTTTTATCAGACTGATCAGATCATGTTTTTACTGTTTGTAAACGTTGACGTCCCTGACGACAGATGAATCACTTTCTTCCAAACACTGTTGCTCATAAAGTTCACACATGTTCACTGCTGTTTCTTGATTACAAACAGAGACAAAGTTTTCACTGAAACTGAAGCAGTTTTTTTATTTATTTATATTTAACATTTCAGCTATAAAGTTCATCATTTTCTCTTGGCTCGTTGTAACTGTTTGATGTCCATGTACAAACTAGTGTACTGTGTTTTCTGACTGAAACTCAGTGTTCAGGTTACTATGAAGTGTTGTAGCACCCCCCTCAGGCCAAATGATACAAATTTGATGACGGAAAAAAGCAGCAATGGACATCAGTTTCTTCCAGTGCAACAGGCCAGAAAATAACTGTTACCTGGTAATTTGGCCAGAACTAAATAAAGCAAATTCAATAGCAAAACAAGTAGATTTCTACAAAACAAGTAGATTTACTATCATTTTCCATTTTCATAAACCAGAAAATGACAGTATTTCAATCACTGTTTAGTAAGAAGCATTAGTTTTTTTTAAGAATATTGAAACTATTTTTTTTTTCTGTGATATTTAGTGTGAATTATCTGTATAATTATTTCTTATTAAAGTGTCAAAGTACTTCAAGTACTTCACTGTCATGTATCGTATTGTACTTGATACCATTATGTACTGATTGATGGACATTAAATGTATTGATTGTATGCCGCTTGTTCAAGCACTTTTACCCAAGACAAATTTCCTTTGGGAGAATGAGGTCTATTTTATCTTATCTGAGTACTACTTTTACTACTGCCTTTTAAGTGAGAGTCACACTGGGCATGCTAAAACTGACGTTACCACCGATGAATGAGGGACAATTTCCAAATGTATAATAACATCATGTCACTCATGTTTTGTTTCTTATCTCTGCAGGAGAAGTATCCGTCTGTCGTCTCTCTTCCTGGAGGCTGCAGGTCGGAGGTCATGACCCTGAATCATTCTGAGCTCCCTGGGTAAATACTCTGAAACTGTTTTTTTTATTGTTTCTTTTACACAATTCTTTATTGTAAAAGACAATGTACATAGTGAACAGAATATTAAACAAAAGTATACAAAACAGTATTTAAAAGACAGATACAAATAACATCGCCTAGGGCTGCCTATATTATGTATTAAAGGAAGTGTTTATGTTAAAAGTTTTTATAGCATTATAGCGTTTTTATAAGTTTTTTTTTAAATGCTGCCATTAGAATTGATACATTTATTATTTAGTACTTATTTTATTTTATTTGACTGACACGATACTACTCCCACATAACTGCACAATCCTTATATTGACAGAGGAAGAGTGTAAGCTCTCCTCCGCTGACATTGACTGTGTTTTTGTCTGTAGCTGTGTCCTGTTTGTTCATTGGTCAGTGGAGGTTTCCAGAGAGGGAAGAGTCACTCCAAAGATTGAGCTGGTGACAAAGACCCCTGCGAAAGGTGAGAAAATTTGACCTAAAATTCACCTATATGCAGGAATAGAAACACCAACAGTACAGTACAATGACAAAAACAAGCTGTTTACTGTTTAAGTTTACTTTAAAGAGTGACACAGAATCAAGTCAGATGTTCAATAACTAAACAAATTGTAATTGTCTAACATACCTGTATATGAAACTTTCTGTATTATAAATGTGCTAATCTTACTCAAACTCCCAATTGATAAAAGATAACATCGGATTTTTAACTCTTAAAACCTGACTGTCCTTTGATTATTTCTCTTTCACTAGTGCCTTTAGGAAAAATATAGTTAAACCGGTAAATCAAAATGAAATATTTAAATATTTAATAAAAAAACATAATAAGCTACATCATCTGTTCAGCCCTTAGATGTGTCTGTGAATGAAACCTTTTACATTACATCCTGCCTTTTTCCCCCCACACTACAGACACAACTTTGTAGTTATGTTAATCATAGAAACTAATACATTTCCTTGATAAAATCTGAACTTAATTCCAAATAATATGCATTTATTTTTTTGAACATTCTTTTTAAATGTTTGCATGCGCAGTTGACCAGCTGAGCTATGAAATTGCAGACGAATTTAAAGGTCACATATTATGCTAAATGCACTTTTTAAATGTGTTCTAACATATCCATGGGTCCACGGTGTGCCTAGAGACTGCCAAAATATAAAAAAAATAACAATCTCTCCTTTTCTCACTCTCCCCCTTTCTGAAACCCCCACCCCTCCCCCCCAATATACTCCAGTCAGAATTCTCCTCGTTTCTGACCTCAAAAACTGGAAAGCCAGAAGCTTCCACTGTGCAGCCCACACCCCTATTTCTTATTGGTCCACGGCCCTGACAGACAGAGGGCGAGGCGTATCTGGCTTCGCTTCCGGACAGGGGGCGGGGGGAGCTCAAAGATTGTATATTTATGAGGGGAGCTGCAGCTCTTTTTTTTTAAATAGGCCATTGGGAGATTAGCTGAACATCAGCATAGTACAATAAATTATCTGAAAGTTTTTTTCAGCAAACAATTAAAGAAAAACGTATTAGGGACCACTAAGACCATATAATATGGTGTATAATAGTACCGAAAAGTGTATAATATGGGAGCTTTAAGCGTTACCATAATGTAATGTCAAATTATACTGACAGTGGAAGCGGAATGACGATCTTAGTGAGAGAATGTTCCTCTCTGTTTTTCTGCAGCACTGCAGTTGTTTCCAGCCCTAGGTGGCGCTGCCGAGGCCTTTCAAAGCCTGCTGAGGATCTTGGGACCTGAAGCTGCCATGGAGTCTGTCATCAGGGCGGTCAGCCTCCCACAGGACACATGATTCACATCTTTATCATATTTTCACGTGTCAAAACTGAACCTGGCGTAAAAATAAACACACACAGATGGTTTTAGTCTCTTAGAAATCTTTATTCAATAAAAAGAGAGCGACTGTGACGTCTGTAACAGCTGAGCTCATTGGTCAAAATCTACAAAAATAAATAATTTAAATACAAAAGCCAGACAGCGTTGTCGCCTTGTATTTTCAAATAGTTTTTTGTACTCTCAGCTATTTACACAAGCAGTTATTAGGAGTCTGTAGGTATCACAGTACTGTGATGTTTCTGCAGGTCGACGCTCAGGCAGCGGCAACTGACCAGATCACCTGTCAGAGGTCTACAAGTTTTTTTTTTTTTTTGTGATAACAAAACATTTGGTACATAATCATAGTAACATAATACATTTAAAAAAATCTAATCAATTTATGTATGGCATTTTTTTATTGTACCCAAGTTTGTGTCGTTTCAAAAACCCACAAAGTTATTTGCGGCTTTAAAGAGATTTCCAGGATCCTCGAAGGTTCTTTGTTTATCTGGATAGAAAGATACTCTGTACAATTTTACATTTCTTTTTCACTTGCAAATGTATTCCCTACACAATTAGAAACTGACAGAACAATCTCAGTTTCCACATATTATTCTCCTTGGAGGTTTTGACCATATCACAGTCCTCAACAGCTCAGAGTTTACTCAGTTAGAGTTTAACATGTTTTATCCAGGTCAACTGAAAAGGCTTGGTGGATGCTGAAAATACCTTCAAAACGGCTGTGTTGTTAAATGACCACCTGGGTTTTATCTTTCAGCTAAAGTTACCAGAACAGAAAGATACTGCTTGCAAAGCGCTTATGGATGTGAATATGTTTTCTGATGGGGTAATTTAAAAACAGTCCACCAAATTAGAAACTCAAAGCTCCAATATTTCCGACTAAATAATTCAGAAGTACCTGAAATAGCAGGTTACTCATTTGTTATCTGATATGTTGTTAATGCACTGTTATAGTTAATCCTAACACAACCAACGCTGCAGCCTTGAGCCGCCTAATAACGTGATACCCCATAAATCATGAACACAGGAATTTTTCCATCTGCATCATCCATCCACGGTTTTCTCCGTGACATGAATGTGGGGAGACAAACGGCAACTACGTTTTCTTATGTCACACTGACAAGATTATGAAAACAAAATCCAAATCTTGCTAATGTTACAGCTACGACCCATTAGTCATTTTAATGGGTGAAGTTTCTATTCAGACAAAGCTCAAAATGTGTGACCAGATGCTTTGGTGTTAAGTATCTGTATGTTTCAAAATGTATTCAATCAAAGTGACTGCCTCACTCTCCCATGGGCCTCTGCTTTCACGTCAAGCTGCCTGTTGCGTCTTCGGTTCAACAGTTTGAATGTTCAGTGGTTGGTTCAGTTCACTGCTGTCCACTCTCCACCCTTTAACTCCTCAGTCTCCCAGAAACAACCAGGCATCAAAAGGTGGCCATTCATGTCAGTGAAAAAGGAAGTGACGTGATTGGTGTTAGAGTTGGCTCTATTGATACCTTCCTTGTTTTAAACCTAAACCTTTTAGTGTTTACATTTTACAGAACTGCTGACGAGGCAGATACGGATAATGCCTGAGGTTTGAGTCTTGTAGTGGGGTTTGTTATCAGGCATTTGATTGGCTGGTGGAGGTTGGAGAATGAATACAGAGTTAACAGAGGAACCAAAGTCAAGTGTTACCAGTTTATCTGAGGCCTCTGTGAGCGATGCTGGTTTAAGAGAAAGATGAGATCACAGGTCCCAAAATGTGCACCCATCGACAAATAGACCCGAGATAATCCGAACATATTTGACTTGAATGGGTTCAAGTTCTGAAAATGAAGTCAACACTCATCTGCTGATGGTAACAAAGAATCTCATTGTCCTCTGAATCCTCCCGGTGCTCCTAAGCATCAGACGACCCTTGTCGAGCTTCGGTTCGGGTCGCCAGGCATCCGAGGTACTGACGGTTCACAGCCGCGTCCACAGCAGCCACTAAACTGATCTGATGTCAGTCTGAACATACACCAACCAAACTATATTTGTCTCAGATCTCAGCTGTGAATGCAGCCTGTAACAATGTTTTCTCAACACACACAAAAACACACTCATACTACCAGCCTCCAGACCCACCAGAACATTTAGGCACATGTACAAACACACAACAAGCCACTTATGGCACAAAACAACGGCGGAGCAGCCGCATGAAGCTCGGCCCATCTGAAAACATCCGTTACCCAGCAGCCTTTGCTCTGGTGGGTCACATTGCTCTACGGCATATCAGGCACAAGTTTAAATTCCCCTGCTTCACTTTAAATTCTTCGGCTCCATGCTCTGCAAGTGCATGGTCACATTAGTCTTGTGTTCAGTGACACAGCTAGAACAACTTCTCTAATCCCAGACAAAAGGGATCTCCGATAGAGTATCAGGACCAAGGGAGAGAGAAAAAATTAGGAACTTTCAAAAAATATATATATATTTGTGGTACTTTGAGAAAAAAAGACAATGTCGAGAATTAACTTGACAGGTAAAGCCTGATGGAAAGATGATTTAAACTTGTTCAAACATTAACTCATAAGTAATCAGTTTTAAAATCACAAATGGACCGAAGGATATCAAGACTTAACCAGAAATTGTATTTTCTCTTAATTCTCAGTGCATAGTTAGAAAAAAAATCTCCCACGGTGAATGTTGTCCTGACAACAAGAGTTCAAATAATATAAAGACAAGAGGGGGTTTTATGTCAGGAAAAAAAGACGGCTGGACACAAAAGTCTTGCAGAAAACGAGAGCAGTCTGGGACCTTAAAGGGTCCGTTCACCCAAATTACTTATGCATTTAGTGTGTATATATATGTATATATATATATATACATATATATACACACTAAATGCATCCCAATACAACAGTTCTTTCACTGCTGCTACTCTTATGAATCTCATAATGTTTTTGGTGTTTTAATTGAATGTGCTACATTCATACACGTTTGGGGATTGATTGTAGCTTTTAGTTTTTCCCTGAAGTTTCACACAAATGGGAGGATTTTTTCAAAAGATACTCAAGGTACATTTATTTTCTGTACTTAAATCGTGGGTTTGTCTTGCATGCAGTACAGTATAATGAAACAGCTGGGTAGCTATGAAGAAGTATTAACTATGATTTTAGAAAGTACTTTTTTACACCTATTTGACAAACATCCAAGGCTTTGACTATGTGATGTCTAAATTGCTGATAGTGTTGTATTGGCCCCTCATGTTTGTAAATTAGGAGAACGAAACATAAAAAAAACCTTTCGATATTACATAACGCCCCTCAGTGACAGTGTGAAAAGAAAATCCCCACAGTGGATGTGAATGGAATTTAGTTTGTTGATTAGAACAGATGTTTTCTCTTTAAGAAACAAACTCTAGTTTTCATTGGTACAATCTTCTTTGGGATGAAAAGTTTCTATAATAACTGTCTTTAGTTATTATAGAATTGTTCATAGTTACCAGACAAATCAAAGCAAAACTGGAGAGATTTTTCTCAAGGCAAGAGAAAAATTGTTTTCCATTTGGGTGAACTGACCCTTGAACGACACTCTGCTCTCCTACCTTATAAAAGAAAAAAATATATTCAAACATCTAACTTTTTAAAAATTTGGCACAAAGGCCTGATGGGAGAATGTGTTAACATGTCGTCACCGACTGAATGAGAATTTTAAAAGAAAAACGGAGATGTGAAGCGTTTTGGATCTGGACTTGTTTCATGAAGTTTTTAAATAAAACCAACTGCATCAACTTCATCTCATTCATTAAATATGAGTTGATCAGTTCAAAGTGTTGGACTGAAAACCTCCTTGAAACTAACCAGGATCCAAATGTCTTAAAATAATTATAGGTACAACAAACATCTATTTTTTGCAGTTGTTGATGTTGTGCTGTGTGGGTGTAGCTATGGTAACTAGGGCTTCTGTCACCATAGCGATGCTTCAGAGAGAACGCAGTTTATCTTGGGAAAATGGGTTGGCTCCGCCCTACCAGAGGACCCGCTTACATTCAGGAAATGACATCATTCGTACATCCCAGCCCCATGACTGGCATCCTCTCCATCACTTTCTCTTTTTTTTTTAGAGTGTCGCTGACAACCGCGTTGTCACAGAGAACGGTCAGAGACTGTTCCTAAGACAACCGCAAAACTCCTATCACAGGGTCAATCCGAACTCTTGTGACCAGAGGAGAGAACAGCCCCCCTGTTAGTTAACTTATAAATATGGATCAGAGCAGAGATGTTAGGATTCGAGAAGTCGGCGACACAAGGACACAAAAACTCTAGAATCGGTAACAGAAACATTTGGAAGTCGCTTAAACGTCTACTGATTTAGTGGTGACTTCCTGGAGTTTTAAACTTTGCTGAGCAGGAGCAGCCAAAGCCGACAGCTGTCAACATGAGCGGAGTGAAGAAAACGTGCTGCAGTAAAGTCTGGGATCATCAGTGCAGGTTTGAAGTGATTCTAGACCTCTGTGTCAACATGGCGGCCTTCCTCTCTGTGTGAGGCATCAGTGTGGCGTCAGTCAGTCAGGGATCAAACAGGGTGGAATAGTAGCGTGCAGTCCTCCCTCTCTGCAGCTGTGTAGATGCCAGGGAGCGGCGGCAGAGAGCCCTTTGCTAAGGGATAACCAGTCCTCAGGAAGCAGGAGACAATCTTCTGGTCCAGGCGCAGCTGGCGGGGGATGCTGTCGAACGGCTTTGGGTCCAGATCCAAGATGGAGACCGAGTAAGAGAAAGCAGGAGGTCTAGAGGAAAGGAAGTCCCTAAGCCGCTTTGGACTGTGAGAGGGGAAGAGAGAGGGAGCATTAAGGAACAGGAAGATGGGAGTTTCTTATGTTAAAGTTTAAACATGCTGATGTTTGTCTCCATTTAGTGGACACCATCAAGTACTACACACTGAGTGAAAAAAGTGTACAAAATTAATGGTTGCCTGAATCAGTATTAGGCAGTGACGTTCGGTCAGGGTAGGCAGTGCCTAATACTGATTCAGGCAGTGCCTAACCTGACGCTGTGTGCAAAAAAATAAAATTAAATAAATGTTTTATTTAATAAACTTCTATTTGTATTATTACTGTTAATTATTTCGATCTTTACATGTAATCCGCGATTACTTTAAAAAAGTGTAGACGTTTTGATGAGAAAGGTGGCAGTTAGTTAGTTACGCCAAAATAAGCTGTGCCTTTGCCTGCTATTCATTGTGGACGGCAAGCAAAAAAATATTTTCGCGCATGCGCACTTCGATTTGTATTCTTTAACATGTACGCAAATAAGCATAATTATTTGTGCTTATTTTGACGTAAATGTGGTATGCTAGAAGCCTTTACGTTACATATCATTCATGGACCAATTAAAATCGAGATATTACTGGACATTTACGCAGCTTAGGCCAACGTCATTACGCCGGCTATGCTCATTCATGTCGTAACCCCCGCGGATTTAAAAGTCAACATTGCAGCTGCCGTGTCCATGCCCGCAGATATTTCAGACTGGAGGAATTTTAACAAATTGGATTATAATTTAAAAGGGAACAGAATGAATAGCAAGAGAAAGGCCTGCGCCAGCCTTGGACGGTGTACAGCAGCAACAGGGACAAACAATGTTCGAGCATTTGATACCGAGTGCAATCCATTCTGCATTTTATATTCAATTGAGCAGTTGCGTTTTCATTGTTACTAACGGACAAACCTAAGCTGTGCAATGTGGATAAATGGTTACATTCTGATGCTGGACAGGTCCATGGGACATATGCTACTGGTACTTTATCTATTAAGATAAAGTTTATGGAGTGGAGTTGCCATCAGTTATGCTGTAGTCCTACAGAATGGTGAGTGCTGTCTTTTATTTTGAAGCTGAATAGAAGTACTAGTTTGAATCGGCGAAGGTTTGACTCGTTCCCCTACGTTTTTTCAGCCCTTGGTGTGAGGGACGGGTCCGTTAAGTCGATGGATGCGATGTTTAATCATTTAGACCAAACTACAGTAGGCTACGGGCAAACCTGCAGTCACCGTCGTGACATTTCATATACGTCCCGTGTGTGTGTGTGTCGGGGTGTGTGTGTGTGTGTGTGTGTGTGTGTGTGAGAGAGAGAAAGAGGGAGGAACTTATTTGAAATCGGCCGTGTGTGCCTGTTTGTTGTCTATTGTTTTTGATTTAACGATATATAGGTTTAGAGAAATCTGGCTTTCAGAACTCAGTGCCTACCCACTCACTGACCTCACGTCACTGGTATTAGGTTAAATTGTTCTAAGGTCATGAGAAAGTTTTATGACAAGTTAAGGTCGCAACCAAAAGTTAATTGTTTGCTTCTGTTAGTTACTTCAAAGTGTCAGAAAATAGTGATAATGACTACTTTGTTAAAGTAAAAAACAATGGCTTCATGCTGTCAGCTAATGAGTTTCCAATAAGTCATCAATATTAAAGTTAAACTTTTACCCTTCATCTTCCTCTTCCTCACTGCTGGGCACCAGGGAGACCATGATGGAGCAGTCTTTAGCCGTCATGGCAACACGGTACTGATGGACCTGAAGATTAAAACACAAAGATGGCCGCTATCTTTAGGCACCTGAGCAAAGCCAGTAAAGGCATCACAAACGTGTGTGAGGCCACAGGGTGAAAAAAAATCAGCTCGAGTTAGGAACCGATTTACAAATCAATCAAAGACGTAGTCGCTCTCCTTATGTTGTTATGGAGACTGTGGTATTTATTTGTTTCATATTGAGTTAGTTAGTTAGATGATTTAAACAATGTTTAATTATCCAACAGACATGACATTGGGAGAAATATTACAGCAGGAAACTATCACATGGAGAACCTGACTCTCTATGTGACATTAGGAAGCAGACTGACCTTAGCGACAGCATAGTCCACGGAGCCGTCGTCCTCAGTGGGACATTTCTGCAGCTTTTCCAGGTAAGCCTCGTTGTACGGACCGTCTATCTGAAGACGAGTTCTGATAAAAAGCACAGACAGGAAGTGACGACAGAGAGCAGACAGTTCCCCCTTCAGAATAAATTGATGAGATCTATCTACACAGACACTGTTTTTACAGCTATGCATTACCTCTCTTTGGGGAAATCCTGCAGGTGTTGCTCCACCCGGCGGTACAGAGGGTAAAGTCCTTCAATGTCCAGCGTGTCCAACATCTGAGTCTCAAGAGTCCTGGACAAAACACTGTCGCTGGGTAAACCCTGAGAGCCTGAATACACAGAGAGAGACAGAAACCAGGGGCTCATATACTCCTCACAACAGTTTCAGGTCAGAATTGTGGTTTGTTAAAGTGACTCCCAGGAACTTTCAGTTTTGTTGGTTTTAACTGCAACCTTAAACAAAAGCAGTAGTTTTCATGACACCGCCAGCAGTGCTTGCATTTGTTTAGGAAGTGAGTGAAAGAGAGACTGCAGGATGCATCACGATGAGGTAATGTATTTATTTACGACTGTCAGATTAATAATGTTGATATGACGATGGTGAAGCAAAGTAAACTTTTATGTAGTGCTGTTCGGGGAACTCAGGATGTTTCGGTCTGCAGGGCTTGGACCCGATCGAAGGCATTAATAAATATTATAAAATCCATCGTTTCGCTGATGGTCTCGTTTGTTGTTACAGGTCAATTATGACCATCAGAGGGAAAATTTGACTTTTTCATAAAGCTACTCACAGGTTTAAATATTTACTTGAAATCAGATTCAAAAAGACGTGAGTCCTGGGTTTTCCAATTCACACATTGACAGAAGTTAAAGATGTTATGAGCAAAAGGTTTGTGTTGATAACAAAATACAAACGCTTCTTTCAAACCACAAGCATTTCTGAGGGAGGCTGCTGCACAAGAAAACCCTTTGTTAGAAATGAAACAGTTACCACCAGAGAAAACAAGTCAGCTGAGGGACAGTGACAATCAATGTGTCAAACAACATTTAATTATTAATATAATTAACAGACCACAAAAAGTTATGAAAGTTTGGATTTGGGGTGTTGTGTAACAATTTTTGCAAAATATTTCAAGATGAATTGAAAGCAAGGAGTTTTATTTATTTGGACATGTTGATTTATAATTATTTGTCTCTGGGTGGAGAGAGAGACAAACAGGGAAGCAGTTACACAAAAAAAGGGGGAAAACAGGTGCTGGGTGGTGTCTGCTGTTATTTGGTCAAGTAGAAGAACTATGGCTGTAACTAACAATTGTTTTTATTATTTAACATAATGAAACCAACAATATTTATTGATTAAATAATTTATTAATCTTTTTGACTGAATGAATAAGTGAAAAAATTTACATAAAAATGTCCAAGATTATGTATTTAAATGTCTTGTTTTGTTCGACCAATCAAGAAACCAGTAAACAATCAAATAGTTTTCCAGAGAACTCAATACATTTCAGTGGAATCAACAGAAAACAGGAAGTTAGTCAAACAGTAACACAGCTTTGTGGAAGGGCAGGTTCTTACCGTGGCGAATCCTCTCCTTGTTGAACAGATTCGCTTCACAAAAGCTTCGACCTTCTCCTTGTCTGTCTGTCACTACACCACCATCTCCTCCACAACCACCTAGCAGGGCATTCAGCAGCACCTACAGACAGAGAGATTTTACTATCAGGCTTCCCCACAAGTGTCTGAACGCACAAACATTTAATGAATCCTGAGAAGTTCCTTGTGTTAGCTGGCTTGACAAAGCCTTAACCCCCAATCGGAGATAATGGATATTTTAAATCAACTGTTATGTGGTTATCAGCTTGATTTGTTCAGGTTTTCTTCTTTAGGTGTCTGAAGGGGGCGCTTAGTGCGTCATTTGAATCTTTTTCCACACAAAATGGACCTATTGCGTGCTTCTTCATAGTTGTTAATTAAAGCGACCTAGGAATGGGTTGCTTTAAAGAGGACCTATTATGCTTTTTGACTTTTATGACCTATAAACGTTGTTATGATGATTCATAGTCATGCTTAACCATACTAAATTATCAAATAATGACTTACATGCATTTCGACGTATTCCCTGCTGACCGTCTGGGGTGTCTGTGCCGAGCACTAAACACTATTCTAGCCAGTCGAGAAGTCACGTCTTCAAAGCGGTCTACCCTTTGTAACTTTGTGACGTCGCATGTAACTTTGTGAAGTCACCATGCGGATGTTTCCATGTATGGTAATGCTGTCACTTCCCTGTTCGCGTCTGCCTCGCGTCTGCCTCGCGCCCTTATAGGTCCATGCTCGCGCTTCCTGCCACTGAAAGTGTTCCGGAAGGAAGGTAAACAATCACAACAGAGTGGGGTTTGCAGGAGGAGGGGGAGGGTAGCGGAGATGGCCGATGCACAGGCGGAGGGAGCGGAGATTGCCGAAGCACACACACTCAAGTGTTGACAGGACGTGCTGGATCGCCAAAATAAGAGAAAGAGCTTCCCGAAAATCTACATAGTTTTTTGTGATGTGATTCGTGTCAGGTTGCTCTATAGCAGTGTAAAACAAGAAATTAAGACCAGAAAAGTAGTATAATAGGTCCTCTTTAATGAACAACTAAGAATAATTATTTACTGTTTATCTTTAAACAGTATAACGTACAATGTTGTGAAAAATGTTTTCCCTTTGGGGACAATACAGTCTAAGTCGCAGACAATATCTTATCAATAGCTCCTTAGGAGCAGGTTAGCTGTGCAGCAGATGTTACTATGGTGATCTAGCCAGATTTAAAGAGAGCCACGTTATTGACATTGAAAACTCTCCCTTTTTGTGGTAAACCCCTCAAGGTTGATATCCTCTCTGCAGCCAGTGTTGACTAAACATCTTTATATCTATGGACTGTGTTTGTTTATGTATTTAGTCTCAAGTCATTTGTAGGAGTCAAACTCTCCCAGTTTGACTTTCATATTAAATCAAAAACATGCATTTTAAGCATGAAGTGCGTCAAACACTAACTTATGTCATACATATTGTTAACATCAAACTTATTCACTCACCTAAAAATACTGACACTCATATATACAGAATATACACACCCCTGTATATCCAAGCGTTCAGTGGTCTTACCTGGATGAAATCATTCATAACAGCTTTGCTGTTCATGTGACTGTGGATTCGGTTGTTCCCGTACATGAAGTACGGTCTAAGATGATGCAGCAGGGAGTTCAGGTCTATCGAGTCGTCACTACCCTCCTTACTGCTGTAAATACACTGACCGCCCTGAAACACACACACAAACATCATTAGGTTTATGAAAAATTATGTCATGATTGATCTTAAACAACCCCATAAACAATGACATTATGTTTTTAATGGTTAGCACTTAATTTCTACATGTTTGAGATATTTCTTTAATTCAACTGTTTTTATTGGTGAGTAGAATGAATAAATCCTATAGCCCTTGATTTAGAGCTCACCGTTTTTCACTTCTTTCTTCTTTTTTTTTTGACCAAATTTTTTATATTTGCATTACAGCATGTCTTTCAGCCAGGCTGAAAATGCAGGCGGAGTAGGCGATTTCCGAGATAAGAGTAGTTCTCCTTGCTTAAAGCGTTGCAAAAGTAATCATGTCACCTCATTAAAAAGGTACAGGGGATGGGCTCCGCAAGTTTTCCAAAAATGTTAAGAATCAGGCTAGAAAGGTGAGACATTTGAGGAGGAACTTCTTAGAATATTTGTCACAGTTCAAAGTGAAGAAGCTGAACCAGAGAATGAAACTTGTTATGGCTTCATCAACTAACTTTCAAAAAGAGAACTGACTGAATAACCATTGTCAAACAATCAGGAGCTTTCAGCAGTAGAGTTTTATTGCTGATGACTGAGTGCCAAATCAAATCAGTTTCATTTATATAGCCCAATGCCACAATTATACATTTGCCTCAGTAGTCCAGGCAAAATAGCGTTTTTCATAGAATAAATTGTAAAAGAATTTTTTTCAGCTCAGATAATTTCTATGAGGTGTCCAGAACAACATACTAAAAGTCCTAAGAAATCCTAGTTGGGGAAATATGTTTAATTCTCATCAATCCGAGATGTGTGCCAATAAGGCGAGACACCAATAAATCCCAATGGGGCTATTTTTTTCCTTTAGTCCTATCAAAATGAAACTTTACACAATGAAAGTATCCATGACAATTTAAATGTTTTGTATTACAAGTTTCTTTGAAAATGTATTTTAATATGCAAATGAGCTATACACTAATCGTACACGCCCAAAATAAACCCAAATAGGCTTAATTTTTTTCCTTTACTCCTACCACAATAAAACTTTACATAGTAAAAGTATACTTGAAAAGTAAAACATTTTGTATTACAAGTTTCTTTTTAAATGAATTGGAATATGCACATGAGCTCCACACTTATTGAATATCCAATCATCGTACTGCCAATGGGTGATGGCGATGCTGCTTTTAGACTGGCCTCTAACCTGAAAAACTGCCTGGCTTACTTATAACAGGTGCCTCTCATGAATTAGATCCCCCCCCCCCCCCCCCCCCCCCCAGCTAGTGTCATTTTTTACTTTTTTCAGTGCCATTCCCTTTCCAATGCCAAATAGACGAGACGTAGAATCACAGCCTGAAATGGCATGGAGAAAGAGGAGATTGTCACACACCTTGGGACCAATTAACTCGCCTTTTGGAATTTTATTTATTTTGACTATCATTAATTAATTTTTATCAATACCAGTATTTTTTATATTAAATAACAGATTTTTGTTTATCAATTCCACATTTTTCTTTACCGGAAATCAATTGTTAAAACTGATAAAAAATTAATTATTTGACAACTTTTGTATGTGCAAAAGTTTGTGAACCCTGAGCTGCATTGCTTAAATGGAGCAGGTAAACACAATCAGGTGGGCCAAATTGAGTGATGAAATGGACCAATGTAATGAGAGATCTTTAGGGAAGTAATTGGGCGGCACCAGATAAAACAGAGATTAAACCAGGTCAGTGTAGGCCCACCAAAGTGAACCCATACAGATTAGACATGCCAAAAGGGAAAGACAATCTCAGAGGATCTCAGGAAGAGAGATGTGATGTTGCACATTTGTCTGGGGACAGCTATACATTAATTTATTTGGTTCTTGTGCCATAAACAGCTTGTGTGCATTCAGATCAGTATGATGCAACAAGAGTACTAACAAGTCTGTGTCATCACCTACTGAGACTGTGTCTTTTGTTCTGGCACAGGCAATGGCAGTTTGGACAATGAGCACATCTGCATCGTGCTTTGCATGGTTTGTGATACACCATTTTTTGTCTTACAAGTTTCTTTGAAAATTAATTTTAATATGCAAATGAGCTATGCACTAATCAAATATAGGCTACCCAAAATATATCTGCATAGGCTTCATTTTTACCTTTACTCCTACCACATTAAAACTTTACACAATGAAAGTCTACATGAAAAGTAAAACATTTGTATTAGAAGTTAACTTATAATGGTCAAGGCTTTCCAGAAGGGGTTGGTCGAACGTCAGAACAGGGGTCACATCATACTGCAGAGCTTGAGTTGCCACAAACCTCAATGTTGAGTATATGCAGGATTCATCACTGGGATCAAGATCAATCATTGGAAGTAATGTTACTGAAGCTCTCCCAGGGTGTTCATCTAGAAGATGCAGGATCTGCATCATACCAGACCATGATGGCCTTTGAGAGTGAAGGAGTAGGGATGTCTTCCACAAAACATCCAGCTGTGATGTTTTGTTATCTGCTGGCAACAGAGCCAGTGGCTGATACACAATAGGTTCACGTATAGGAGGAATCATAAAGTACTGAATGTGTATGCAACCAACCGTAGCAATATCTGCAGCAGTCACTTGGATCTTTAAAGGAAAAAATGAAGCCTATGCGGATATATTTTGGGTAGCCTATATTTGATTAGAGTATAGCTCATTTGCATATTAAAATTCATTTTCAAAGAAACTTGTAAGATAAAAATGGTGTATAACAAACCATGCAAAGCACGATGAAGATGTGCTCATTGTCCAAACTGCCATTGCCTCTGCCAGAACAAAAGACACAGTCTCAGTAGGTGATGACACAGACTTGTTAGTACTCTTGTTGCATCATGCTGATCTGAATGCACACAAGCTGTTTCTGGCACCAGAACCAAAGAAAGCAACAAAAACAAGACGGATATGGTGCATAAAGTAGACAAAGGAGTTACTTGGTCCCAAGGTGTGTGACAATCTCCTCTTTCTCCTTCTTTTCGCCATTTCAGGCTGTGATTCTACATCTCGTCTATTTGGCATAGGAAAGGGAATGGCGCTAGCCTGGAACTCCAGACCTGCCACTAGGCGCAGGCAAATTAAATGTGCTGCGCCTGTTGGTCTGGGCACTCTCCATTGAAGCTCATTAAATATGTCAAGAAATCCTGAGCTGCGTTTTAATTGGTTCTATCTGATATGGGCGGGCCAGAGCCCTATGTATGGTGCTCTGGGGCCTCGACCCTTTACAATTTGGAAGACGGCACGCAAATCTTTCATTAGCAAGTAAGAGGAATGTTCTGTTTTGCTGACCGACCGCGGCAAAAGTTCGATTTAACAGTTAACCCCGCTGTTCGCTAAACGAACGGGGCTTAATACGTCACATTGTTCATTGCTCTGATTGGATGTAGTGCCATCAAATTGCGTGCAGTGGTATTTGAAGAGACAAATCTAATTCATGAGAGGCACCTGTTATACCCCTGGCAGGTAAGCCAGGCAGTTTTTCAGGTTAGAGGCCAGTCTAAAAGCAGCATTGCCATCACCCATTGGCAGTACGATGATTGGATATTCAATAAGTGTGGAGCTCATGTGCATATTCAAATTCATTTAAAAAGAAACTTGTAATACAAAATGTTTTACTTTTCAAGTATACTTTTACTATGTAAAGTTTTATTGTGGTAGGAGTAAAGGAAAAAATTAAGCCTATTTGGGTTTATTTTGGGCGTGTACGATTAGTGTATAGCTCATTTGCATATTAAAATAAATTTCCAAAGAAACTTGTAATACAAAACATTTAAATTTTCATGGATACTTTCATTGTGTAAAGTTTCATTTTGATAGGAGTAAAGGAAAAAAATTGCCCCATTGGGATTTATTGGTGTCTCGCCTTATTGGCACACATCTCGGATTGATGAGAATTAAACATATTTCCCCAACTAGGATTTCTTAGGACTTTTAGTATGTTGTTCTGGACACCTCATAGAAATTATCTGAGCTGAAAAAAATTCTTTTACAATTTATTCTATTTTTGGCCCCAAAATGCCTTACTTTGCCTGGCCTACAGTGAGCTTCACATTCCATACTCAATATGACACACTCTGCCCTTAGACCCTTAGCTTGACTAGCGCCGTTGTCATATAAGCTGTGAAGTAAATTACTTCCCCATGAAATCCTATTAACCTTATCTAGGCTGGTTTTTAAATGAACTGAAAGAAGAAGCTTGGATTAGCAACAGACTAAACGTTCTACTTTACCAAAGACAGTCACTTCCTCAAGTGCATTTGAACAGTGTGATGTAACCGCTTATCTTAGGAAAAATAAGTAAACAAACTAAATGGTCACTTAAACAAAGATATTCAATCAGCAAAGTGATCTGTGATTTGTGCTTTCTGAAGTTTATCTGATGCTTCAAAATTCAGCCTTCATGAATTTTTTATGCTGAGCTGCGAAGTACAGATAACAATTTTTACTTAAATAACTGTAGCTTTACAAGATATACAGTGCCTTGCAAAAGTATTCATACCCCTTGAAATTTTCGACAATTAATCACGTTATAACCACACGGCTACATTTATTTTATTGGGATTGTATGTGCAGACCTGCAAACTCATAGGAGGTGAAAAAGGTGACAAACACCCGTCCCTTCTAGGGGGGTCGGGTGTTTTTCGCTGTCCAAACGATTGGCTATTGTTAAATATCATTCACACAACCAGAGTTCTCCACTATTGCCTCCAATGTCCAACTGGGTGAAAATTATAGCCAGCTGAGATCCTGACCCTCCTAGGAGGGTCCGGGGGTATGCCCCCCCGGGAGATTTTTTTTAAACTTTTTAAAGTGAAATGCATGAATCTGGTGCACTTTGAGAGGGAAATTAAGAGGCTAAATCTGAGGAATTTTGTGTGAACAAATAATTTGGAGACACTGGGTCGGATGAATTAGAAGCTTCTTGGATTTTCCATTAAAATGTTCATTTAAAATAAAATATTATGCAGGGTCCTCTGGGTTGGGCTTGGTGCTCTTTTTCTTTTATGGGACATATTTCTCTGTAATATAATGAATACATTTAAATGCAGTGAGAGGAATGAAGCAGAAGAACTCTGTTGTCCAGCTATCTTTTTTTCCACAGACGAGGCTGAAATAGGTTATACAGTGCATGGGCATCTGAGCCCCATTTCCAAATGTTTTTAAATAAACTCAATACACACTGGACGTGACGTGATCAGTTAAACTTGGATTACCTCCCAGATGAACTGATTAAATTATTGGGCTATTAACTAGGCTATCTAGATCAAAACATTGTATTCATTTTTTTGTATGATATAATAATATGATGTTAATATCAAACACACAAACTAAAAAATTAAAATAAATTGGGGGGGGGGGGCCTGTCGGTCGGCTCTGATTGTGAGCGCACTGCAGACACTTCATTTCTGCAATGTGAGCTCATTAAACTGTCAGCTTCACTTAAGAGTCCTGTGTGGGTCAACAGTGCAGTGCAAACTATGCAGCATAAAGTTATAACGTCTACGACCGTGATGTTAAATCACCTTCACACAAAGTCTCCGCCCCAGCAAAGCAGCGAGTCGATCGCTGCGACGGTGAAAATCACCGGGACCCAGTGAGCGAGTGAGACGCCGCTCAGAAAAAACTCTGTGGTTTGATGGATGAAATCAGTCGGGGATATCCTGCCCGTTAACTTTGTCTACGGGAACGGCTTCCACGATCTTTTTCTATGTCTCGAGTCTAACAGAGAGCCATGTCGGCAAACTGACAGCGCGACGAAATAAAGGGACTGCGAGTGAGCTGCGTCCCTCCGTATAGTTTCTGTTTCAGTAGGCTGTTACATTAACCTCTGAAGCATTGACAGTGTTTAATCAAAGCCTCTAATTTTTTATTATCAAAAGGGCTTTGATTGAGACTTTTAGCCAATTCTAAAGTCTGAACACACAGCGGCAGCAGTGATGCTTTACTGTGCCCGATCTTAACGCTGATTGGACAATACTCATGACGTCTACCAAAGATGTTTTATTGCCAAGATAACGATATTCCCTTGTCTCACACTACGGTAACTCGCCCACACAGTCCAGTCTGGGAAGCGCTGGCTGACATCTCTGGCAGCTGCCGCTACCCATGAGAGAGACAGACATGTGTGTGTGTTAGTGTCTCACCTTGAAGATTTTGAAGTTGTTCTGAGGTTCTTCCATCAGATGTCTGATGGCCATGTGCATTCTCTGTCTGTTCCTGAACAACACAAGAGAAAATGGATAACATCAGCTTATGAACCAAGGAGCTAAGTAACTGAGTGAGTGATTGCGTGAGCAACCAAATTCAGCAATAGGTCAGAAAAGTCATTACGTTATATTACTCGGCCCACATTGGTTGTTGCCCTTTAAAAATGAATCCGTGCCAGCGCCTGTCACCGACGTGAATCACAGAGGGTGAGGGCTGTTCCCATTAAGCACACTGTTTAAAGTTTATGAAATTACAGGTCATTAGGGGTGTAACAATACACATATTCGTACCAGACCGCGGAGGCCGTACCGTACTGCACCATACGTTGCAATACGCATTATGGCGTAAATATGCCAAATTTACAGGCCTGTTTTGATTGTGGTGCGGAACTTGCACTTTTATTTGAGAAGTATTATTTTTATTGGAGACTTTGGTTGTTTGCAGCAGTATTTTATTTTCAATCCTGAAAAATACCTGCAATTGTATAAAAAAAATAATTAATAATTAATAATTAATTGTGTAATTGGGTTTAATGCTGCACACAGTTTTGATTAAATTTTTTGTCTAAACTGAGACCCGTACCGTACAGAAACGAACCGTGACTTCAAAACCGAGGTACGTACTGTGACTTTTATGTACCGTTACACCCCTACATATCATATGTCGTGGGAGCGATCAAACATGCAAACGGTCGGGCAAATTATTTTATTTCACATGTGGATTTACTGCCACGCTACTGTTGCACTGTGTAGTAGGGATGGGAATCGAGACCCGGTTCCTCTTCAGAACCGGTGCCGAGTCAACCAATTCCTTGGAATCATTAACATGCCTGCTTAACGATTCCGCTTATCGGTTCCGCTCGTTTCAAATGCGTCATGACTTGACACTCACGCTGCATTGTTTTGGTTCAGAACGCAGCAAATGTGGCGTTGAGACAGAATCTCTCTAAATGTTGGTGTTTTTCACTTGAAAAGACAACAATAGCCTACGGCCACTTGCAACAATTGTAAAGTTTCCATTTCGTCAAATGACACGCGCACGAGCGCAAGCGAACAGACGGCGATCCTGACGGTTAAACGTTTAAATGTCCGCTGCCTGTCTAGTCGACACCAGAATTGCCCATTGGACTTGTACATAAAATGTGTGAGAATGAACGTGTGTGTAGGCATATGTGTGGGCTAATAAAAGAGGGAGAGATATGAAAGGTGCGAGCACCATAAAGGAAAGTAAAAAGGTTTAGGCTACTTTAACCGCTGCCTTAAGCCCCGCAGTGTTTACTCACGTTCGTCAGCTGGTTTATTTATTTTCCCTCCCGTCAGCTGTTATAGTGCTGCCTTTACGCACGGCGGGTGGAGACGAACCCGAAACAACATACAGCGGAACTCTACGGTCCGGTGATAAGGAAACAATAGTCTACACTTAAGTTTAACAAGAAACTTACGTAATAAAGACACACTTAAAATAACGATCTCTGCCCATACAAAAAGCACTGACTTTGATAACTTGATGGAGCGATCGATGTGCAAAAAACATCCGGCACATGTGTCTGATGACGGGCCGTTATATTAATAATAAACAGCGGGAGGGCTTATAAAAAAGGAAGAGAGCTAAAAAGGCGAGAGCCTTTTCTTTCTACTCCCGTCAGCTGTTCTAATGCACCCTTTACGCACGGTGGTTGAGACAAACCCAAAACAACACACAGCGGAACACGGCGGCCCGGTGATAAGGAAACAGTAGCCTACACTAAAGTTAAACAAGAAACTTTGTAACTACATACTTAAAATAACGATCTCTGTCCATACAAAAAAAGACTTGGATAACTTGAGGAGCGTCCAATGTACAAATGTGGCTGATGACGGGCCATTATATTAATAATAAACAGCGCGCTGCACATTAGAACAGCATGTACACAAAGATCTCGTATCCTTCCTGAGAGGGCATACATGATATTTTTTCAGCAAACAAATGGTTAATTTGCCAAAGTTGATAGTTGGTCTTATCTTTACAGAAGACTTTGTATTTTTTTGTATGTCAGTTGAATTTTGTTTCAAGTTGAATATTCCAAAAGGCACAAGCTCTTCCTTGACTGTATTCAGTCTGTGTTTTTAGGGCACATACTGTAATGGCATTTGGGCTTAAAAAGGCAAACTTTTTTTTTTGTCCGGACCAATTAATGTGAAAATGTACAATTTCCTAATCCTAAAGTACTCTTGATAATCTTTGCACACACTAGACACACTTCTGATCAGATATTTAAGCAGGATAATACAAATAAACACATTTGTACTTATTTTCTCATGAGAATCGATACGAGAATCGATAAGGAATCGGATCGATAAGCAGAATCGGAATCAGAATCGTTAAATTCTTATCAATTCCCATCCCTACTGTGTAGACAGTATTTTAAGAGCGGTATTTATGTCAGAAGGGCAGCGTATGCCTGTGCTGCTCTTGTGTGTTTTTGGAACTGACCTTAAAAACAGTGTATAATATGTAAGATAAATACATATGCAGTATTGTTATCACTGTTCATATGAGTTCCACATATTGTAAATTGAGTAGTTTGGATGGTAACAGTAAAAGCAGCAGTAATCTCACCCTGAGAACAGGTCCAAAGGACAATACAGACTGCGTCTTTTCCACTTTCCGCTGGAAACCTGGAGGGAGACAGAAAGGTAGAGGAAAAATGTAGGGATAAAAGAAGAAATGTCAAAGAGAGAAAGCAAAACGTTATAAAAGCAATAAACTAGTTCATAGTTTAAAAAACACTGCAAGTTGCCCAGACAACAGAGGAAATGGTTCTGAATGGGACGATAAAATGTGATTAACAAGCCTGGACACAGCTGGGACACTTATTGTCCAAAAACCATTCAAACCAATTTCCACCACTTCAACTAGCCACTTTCAGTAATAACTTTCTGTTAAAAAAAACAAGCATCCCAAAGATGTGTTCATCACATTTTTTTGTATGTCCTCTTCTGTATTTGGTTGTTTTATTTGCAGATTTTCCTAATTTGCTTGTGTTTTGACTATTTGCATGCGTTTTGCATGTCCTATGTTGTTCTGTAGTTATACAATGTTTCCGTCTCTGTGGTCAGCGCCGGCTAAAAAGCCTAAATGTTTTTTTTATAATGGGCTTTGCAGATAGGAGAAAGAGATTAGAAAATTGATTTAGGGTCAGAGATTAGCAAATCCTTGTATTTTGTCGATCCAGGTGTCAGAATAGAGGCGCTCAAACAAATATAGCCTTCACGTGCTCTGAAATGCTCTCATTGTAAAACCGACTGTCATTAAGGAGAGCCGCACTGTGGTGTGGAAAAAAATAAGACAAAAGGATCAGATTTTAGCTGAAACCGATCCTTTAAAACAAAAACGGATCTACCGCGAGTCCGCGACAAAGCTGCACCATAGTGGTTCTGTAGTTGTAGTGTGTTTCTGTGTTGTATTGTAGTTGTACTGTAGTTTGTGATGAAGCAGTTACCTTGTATTGTTGGTGCAAGCAAAAGCGACACACTTTGGTCTTGATGTCTTTGCTGACATGTTTGGAGGACGGCAGGAAGCCACATTTAGGCTAAAAAAAACAACACACACAAAAACAGCAGATGAGTAACACACACACACACACACTCGTGATCTGTTTTTTCAGTCCAGTTTGTCAGGCTGAGAGTGATTCACAGGAAAGGATTTGACACTGTCACTTGTTAGTGTGTGTGTGTGTGTGTGTGTGTGTGTGTGTGTGTGTGTGTGTGTGTGTGTGTGTGTGTGTGTGTGTGTGTGTGTGTGTGTGTGTGTGTGTGTGTGTGTGTGTGTGTGTGTGTGTGTGTGTGTGTGTGTGTGTGTGTGTGTGTGTGTGTGTGTGTGTGTGTGTGTGTGTGTGTGTGTGTGTGTGTGTGTGTGTGTGTGTGTGTGTGTGTGTGTGTACCTTGATCTCAATGCAGAGTGGAGGAGTGTGTGTTGGCTGGTGGAGGATTGGAGATGTCAGGTTGGGCAGACAGAGAGCACATCCGCTGTAGATGTCCATCACCTTATCACAGCGCCAGGCTGATACACACAGATAAACACACACAGATTAACACGCCATGTTCACATCTACAAGCGGTGTGGGACTGGTTGTTTTGTTAAACATTGTACTTGTGAATGCACCCTTACGTTGATTTTGATACCTCTACATAGAAGCAGCTAGCCTCGCACTCATGTATCCAGTATTTGTGCTAAGCTAACTGTAGCTTCATTTTTATAATACAAACATAAATCTTCGTCTCCACCTGAAGAAGAGTTAGATGAGAAGCAATTTTCCAAAACTTATAAACTGTCCTTCTAACAGAGTTCGGTACCAGATGCTTCCTGCAGAAGATATATATAACAAACAGTTTACCTGGTCTTTGATGTTGAACTTTAATTGACAGCTGTCGTACAAACTCTAGTGGCAGTTTGACCACTTCCTGTAAAGAAAAAAAAGTCGGTCACAGAGTTGGTGAACAGAACACACACTTCCTCGTGTTTGTTATCTACTGTATGTAAAGCACTGTGATAATGTATAGAGCCAGCTGCTGTAACAAAAAACCAGCAATTACAGCTACTGTAAACACAATGTCAGTGTACTCATACAGATTACTAACAATCACATTAATTGGGTAGCACCAATTTTTAAGTAACAATAATGTGTCTGACAATCTGAGTGTGGCTTTATTTGACGCGTGGAGGAGACCGAAAATTAATCCCAGGATGGGGACTATGAATAATTAAAAAAGACAATTTGGTTTGAGACGGACAGAGTTTTGGAAGCGCAATATCCGATTGGTGGGGTGCTCTTCAGATAAACCTTTGATATACTGACTGACAGCAAACTCTCTTACCCCGCTGTGGATGAACTTCTCTCCCAGCAGGCTGCTCATCACATTGGAGCTGAAGTCAACGATGTTCTGAATCTGCCTGAAGGCCTGCTCCACTGTCTGCAGGAATAACAGACAAAACAGGTTAATAAAAAGGTCAAACAAGCTACGGGTCGGGATATCAAAGTTAAAGATTATTATAATGGATTATTCTTATATAGGGTTTTTTTCAGAAACTGAAAGTGGCTGTCCAAATGTTGAAAGAGCAATGTCCCTCTCTGAGCTCACAGAGACTCAAAGAGCTTCACAGTGTCAGCTGAGCTCGGCCTTTATCTGGCTTTACTTAAACCAAACACCACCATGTGATTCTGCTCATTCCAAACCTCGGGCATCTCCCACAATCTAAGATCAAAATGGTCTGCTGTTGGTTTCCCTGGTTGGACAAACAATCACAATCGTTGTGAGAATGGTCTAGTATAAAGCAGTCATATTCCTTTGTCACAAGATGAATAAGAAGCTACATCAAATGTTACCACATACAGTATACTGGGATTCTGTAGAAATAGAGGAATTTTTCCTCAGAGCTGATTGGTCAGGAGCAGGGGCCTCATTTATAACGGTGTGCGTAGAAACCATCCTAAAACATTGCGTCCGCAGAAAGCCAAAAATGTGCTGCGCAAAAAAAAATTCCGATTTATAAAACTGTGCGGCGCACAGTTGCACGCAATCTTCCCTTTATAAATACCCACCTGCGGTGAATTGTGCGCAGACGATCTCCACCCCGTGTCCTCCCACTTCACCTCCCAGTTTCATCCCACAATCTACCATACATGGCGAATGCTAAATAGCTCCTGAATATGATGACGCACTTAATAAGCACGGAATTTTGACTGACATGAGGAAAAAAGGGAGGCAACGCGGCCGCAAAGAAAGCGACTGGGAAGGAAGAAAGCCTGTGACGTCGTGCATGTGCTGCAGAAACTGGCACACACACATACACACCCGCGCGCTTATCACATATCATGATTGGCACAGTCGTTGTAGTCTTTGTAAAGCAGTTTCGCCCAACTTTGTACTGTATGAAATATCACGTATTAGCGTAGGCCTACCTGTAGTCCTATATGTAGGCCTATATAAAATATGGTGTGACAATTGAAAGTGAAATAAGGCCTATAGTCAATTCGAGAGAATTGTTTATCTCCCGTGAGATCCACACATTTCCAACAACGTCAGATTATAGTTATATCTTCCAGGGTGAATTGTTATGGGAAAGAGATGTGTGTAATGATTTGCTAAATTCATAACATGATTTTATCTAACGAAATTACAGTTTTACTTAATATCTGTTGGGCTTAACTTTGTACAAAACTACTTTTTACACACCTTAAAATTTTCTCTCCCGCTGGCCACTCACGGAAATACCTCCCGACGTATAGGATATTATTATAAAGTAGCGCTATAAGATTCAACTTATAAAATATAACCAAAGCCTGTAGACCTAGGCTACTTGATAAGTAATTCAACCTACATCACAACTGCATGCCATAGACTACAGTAGCCATATATTCACAACTATAGGTAAGCTTATATATTTTATTGACTAAATATATTGGGTGCCAATCATAATTTGTCTGTGTTTTTTTGATGACTGAGCTTTATTTCGTGGTGTTGCCATTGAGTGTCGCTGATTCCCCGAGTCAGGAAAACCTTGCGGTAGCTCTACGCATGGTCGAAGGTTGGCGTAGGAATACGCACACTTCTCCGCAAATAAATGTCTTTATAAATACCAGCGTTTGCCACCGCACATTTTCCCGCAAATTTCTTCCCGTCTACGCAAGGTTTTTGTGCGCCGCAAGCTTTATAAATGAGGCCCCAGGTCATTTTAGGGCGCACTCACACTAGACAAGGCCTAGTGTGAGTGCGCCCTTAACCTCAATTTTCCAGTGAAAGCAGCTGATGAGTGGCTCCACGTACATTTGAATTTTGAGACAGGGTGTGGCAACAGTTTGGGTTACATTTGGAGCAGGGACTTTGTCGTCAAGCCTTTAATCTTACCAGGATGTCAAAGCACTGAACCACCACACTGAAAATGTTTCCTAGTATTTACTGTAAAACCAGTTTGACACCTGTGCAGGTGCAGCATGGGATTGACTGATGCTTGAAGCCAAATGTTTTATTTGATTAAGAAATGGGTTGTGAAATAATGTTGGATACTTCATGAAAAAATATCTGTATGGATGCCATTCGTCCAGATGATGTGAATTTTTCAACTTGTTATTTTTTTGTGTATGAAGTCTAAGCTCTGCAGCCTGTGGGCCCTTTGTCACACAGTTGTATAGTGTATAACTGCCTTTAGTAGATCAGTCATATCAGAAACTGTAACATTTTATTTAAACCTCCTACAAGGTGTCGCATGGTGTGGCGGCTGGAGGCGAGTACTTCTCATGTGTGTGTGTATTAGGGTTGCTGAAATTTCCCGAAATGGCCCCTTTTCAAATCCCGGGATTTCAGAGCTCCTCACGGGATTTCCCGGGATTTCCCGTTGAAACCATTATTGCCCTTTAATACTACTTTAATGGGACTAAATCAATGCCAATAGATAAATAAATGCAGCAGAACAAGGCTATATTACATCACGTTTTATTTCTACTTAAATAACATGAAGAAAAGCCATTCAAATTAGGCAAAATATTTTCCAGAAGTTAAATAGGCCTATTGAAAACGGTGTTTTTATGAAGAAAATACGAAAAATGTTTCACAGAGGTTCAATATCAAAACATGGCCAAAAAACGGTGTTTGGCGAACAAATGTATTTCAAACAATCTATTTTTATTTCTATGAACGAAATCAGTTTAAATTGAATATTTTCCAAAGGATAGGCAAATAACAAAAAATGCACAACCGATTGCTCTTAACGTGTGAAATAAGACATGACAGAACTAACAGCCTATTCAAACTGACACGCTAAGCAAGATTACTTTCCAGCTTTCCTTTCTTTTACTTTCATGAAGTGTGACTTCAAGAAACACTGCTCAGCCTGTTTCTGAGCTTTGTCACGAACTGACCGCACACCGAGAACGCTCTTTCTTCCACGGACGTCGGCTGTATGGTGGAAAGTGCAGAGTAGAGCTGCTGCAGGCGTTTGGGTCGCTCTTTGGTTGCCTCGAAGAGCGCAAACTCGTTTGGAATTATTTTGTGGAGGTCATTCCCATACCTCTGGTCTGGCTCGGGACATTGCATGCAGTCATTAGCCTCGTTCGACTAGGAGCCGTCTTGCTCAGACCTGCGCAACTATGAAGCCCGTCTTGCTGAGCGCACAACAAAAATGCTGTGCGCTCAGCAAGCCGAGCGTCATAATTGCGCAGGTCTGAGCAAGACGGCGACATCTCTAACGAGGCTAATGACTGCCTGCTGCAGATGTGCAGTAAGGCTCTGGGTCATCGTCTGCTCGCTTGGCTCTGGCTGATACGCATATTCTTGGGTATCATCAGACTCTTCCTCGGACACAGCACTTTCAGTATTGTAGAGGCGCTGGTATTTCGTATGCCTGCCTGTCTAAAAAATACATTTCACACAAAATATTGTGTAGCCTTTGTTTTATTCATTTTAGCTTATTAAAAAAAATATCCCCCCTCAAAAAAAAACGGGAGGACGGGTCCCGCGGCCAATTTCCGGTACTCCCGGACTGACTCATTTCACGGGAATCCCGAAATCCCGGGACCCGTCCAGCAACCCTAGTGTGTATATATATATATATGCCATATTTACCTGTGGAGGGTTTTCAGAGTTTTCTGCTGGATACTTGAGCAGGCGCAGAACTCTGGAAAGCTGCAACAGAAGAGAAGCTCAGTTCAGATCAGTGGAGCCCCATTTAGCCACATGATAGATACAGTCATATGAAAAAGTTTGGGAACCCCTCTCAGCCGGCATTATAATTGACTCTGCTTTCACAAAAAATATATAAAAGTGGTATGTCTTTAATTTACTAGGAATAGCTAAGTACTGGGATGTTTTCCAAACAAAGATTTTTTGAAAAGCAGTATTTGGTTGTATGAAATAAAATAAAATGTGAAAAATATAGGAACCCTTGTGGTTTTGTTGATTTTAATGCCTGTAACAGCATGTAAAACTGATGACTTTAAACACAAAGTTGGTTGGATTATGTTGTTAAGCCTTGAACCTCATAGAAATGTCTGTTTAATCATGAGAAAATGTATTTTAGGTGCCTAAATGCAAGTTGCACTTCTCTTTGACTCTCTGCTGAAGTGAGACAGAATGGGATCATCAAAACAGCTCCCAAAAGATCTGAAAAACAAAGATTGTTCATTGTCATGGTTTAGGGGAAGGCTACAAGAAGCTTTCCCAAAGGTTTCAATTGTCAATTTCGACTGTAGGGAACGTTGTCAGGAAATGGAAGGACACAGGCATAGTGGCAGTTAAACCCAGGCATGGCAGACCAAGAAAAAAACAGGAGCGGCATAGGTGGAGGATTGTGAGAATGGTTGCACACAACCCACAGATCACCTCCAAAGACCTGCAAGAACATCTGGCTGCAGATTGTGTATCTGTACATTGTTCAACAATTCAGCGCAATTTGCACCAAAACATCTGCTTTTTATAAAGACCAAATAACTTAATTTTTGTCTCATCAGTCCAAAGCATTTTCTTCCAATATGAAGCTGGCTTGTCTAAATGAGCTTTTGCATACTCCATGCAACTGTATCTGTGGCGTGGGCGCAGAAAGGGCTTCCTTCTCATCACCCGGCCATACAGATGTTTTGGTGCAAATTGCACTGAATTGTAGAACCATGTACAGATACACAATCTGCAGCCAGATGTTCTTGCAGGTCTTTGGAGGTGATCTGTGGGTTGTGTGCTTGGTCTGCTAGACCTGGGTTTAACTGCAACTGTGCCCGTATTTTACTGTCCCCACGATGTGCCAGTTGATTGAGTCCAACATCTCTGGGACTGTTAACCAAACTGACAAAAATCACTCCGCTGCTCACTGCTTCACCTCTGTGTCTGTCTGTGTGTGTGTGTGTGTGTGTTTGTGTGACAGGTTGGTTGTGAGCGAGTCTCTTTGTGAGCAGGGCCGGTTGTAGCCAGGGGCCAGGGTGGGCCGTGCCCACCCAAATGTGGGCTGTGCCCACCCAATCAAAAAAAAAAATATATATATATATTTTTTTTTCCTTAGGTGGACGTCCAGACCCACTATCGGATGGACCTGTTCATTCGCTGTCCAAGAAAATGTCAAATACAATTCAGACAATTAATTAATACTAAAGAATATACCATTACCATGCATTGCTTCTAATTTTATTATTGGGTGGGCAGGACAGCCTGCCGCCAAGTTACCCACCCGCTTATAGTGGTCACTGGTCAGCAGAGCCGGCCCGAGGCATAAGCGAAATGAGCGGTTGCTTAGGGTCCCCACCGCCAGGGGGCCCCCCCAATTTATTTTTTTATTTTTATTTTTTTTAGTTTGTGTGTTTGATATCAACATCAGGGTTCAACATAACTTTTTTTTCCTACTGGCCCGCCGGGCCAGTGGATCTGAGTTTTACTGGCCCCTTGTATATTTTCACTGGCCCTGCACACACTTTTTTTTTCTTCATAATTTAGTGTCAATAATTATAATACCTGTATTAGAAAAATAAAGAAAGATAACCAGATCTAAAGGGAATATCTATACTGTAACAGTATAGATATTCCCTTTAGATTTGGTTATTTTTATTTTAGTTAATTATATGAAATGTTGATATTGCTCATACACATAATATAAAACCAGGCAAACATATTGAATTAGAAGCCTACAACTGAAAGTATGTTGAAAGAGTCGGCCAGTATTTTAAAGTCCAGTAGTTTGATTTTATGATTTTTGATTGTTTTTATTCTTGAATTTGGGCAGTTTAATGAATAGTTCACCTGCAGAAGTCATGTTCAAAATAAAAAAAAAATAAGAGATGAAGGTCTGATCATTCTTTGTGGTGTGGTAGGCTGTTTTTATTACTTTCTCTATATGCATTAGGGATGTGAATGTGTCGACCGAATGACCGGTTTTCCACTTGCGCTCAAGTTGACTTTAAAAATAGAATAGAAATACGAAAATCAGGGGGTTATGCCGTTTTTTTAATGGGATATTTCACCGTGTATGTGAGTTCACGTCTGGTCGTGAGCGCGCTGCAGGAGTGTCACTTCTTCATGAAGTGTCAGCTTCACATAAGAGTCCGGTGTGGGACCATTTTTTCAAACTATTGATAAAAAACAATGCAGTGCAAAATATGCAGCATAAGTTAAACGCTCGTCTGAGACTATGACGTTAAATCACCTTAGAAACACACAATGCGTTCGTCCGATCACAGCAGCGTTTCACCGTGTGATCTCGCCAGCGAGTGAGCCGCCGCGCAGATGAACTGTGGTTTGTGGCTAAAATAATAACCGGGGATATTGTCCCCGTTAGCGATTTCAATGGGAAAGACTTCCGCGATTTGATTGAATGTCTCGAGCCTGAAAACACAGTGCCAAACTGCGCGACTATAGGAACTGTACAGTGAGCGGAGTCCCTCCGTTCGTTTCTGTCTACAACCGACACAATCACCGGAGACGCATTCACAGCGTTTAAATAACGCCTCTCATTTGTATTACCATTGGGGCTTGTATGCAAATACTGTAACATTACGGTGGCAGATAAAGGAAAAGCGCAGTTATCACTTTCTGCACCTCAACCTCTGCTGTGGGAAGAAAGAAAGGGGGCAAAGCAAGTCGATTGATTTGTCGACTCGCAGGCGGACGGTAGGCAGCTCTGCCAACGGAGCGAGAGTGCACCCGCTTCTTGCTCCACCTGTCAAAACGCCCACGCATCGGTTGTCCATTAAAAAATATATTTAATATTAGGTTTATTATATTGAGTCTTAAATAAACACTGCTTTCATTACGACTCTCAACGCGCATTTCAATGAACCATGATAGTCTACAAAAAAGGTAGTCTACAAAAAGATACTGAACTGTGATTGGCCAGTCACTGGCCCGGGCGGGACAGTGACTGGCCAATCAACTTGCCCTGCATATGATTTTACTGGCCCCGGGCCATCGGGCTATACCAGGGGTGTCCAAACTTTTTTCACTGAGGGCCACATACAGAAAAATCTACGAAGGGCCGGGCCACTTTGCAAAAATAACACATTTATCAGGACATGTAGCTGCTCTGATGTTTAGTTTCATAGTGTCTTCGTAAATTGTAATCCTTCTTCACGGTAACACTTTCCTTGCACATTAAACAGACACATTTCCCCTCTTGCTTATATGCCAATGATACACCCAGTGTTTTCTGCCTTTGCGTCCAATATCCAGCAGGGTGAAAATAGTATCCAGCCGAGGTCTCGACCCTCCCAGGGGGGTCCGGGGGTATGCCCCCCCGGGAGATTTTTTTACGTTTTTAAAGTGAAATGCATGAATCTGGTGCACTTTGAGAGGGAAATTAAGTTTTAAGTATTAATTTTGTATGAAAAAAAAATGGAGACACTGTGTCAGATGAATTAGAAGCTATTGGAGAAGGACATAGATTTTCCATAATAATATTAATTTAAAATAAAATATTATGCAGGGTCCTCTGGGATGGGCTCTTTTTCTTTTATGGGACATATTTCTCTGTAATATAATGAGTGCATTTAAATTATTTAAAAATTAAAAGCGCCATATTACATTATATTTTTAAAATGTGCCACAGGCCAATCAATCAGTGTTTGACACCCCTGCACTAGTGGGTTAACTAAGAAATGCAAAAAAAAAAAAAAAAAATTTTTTTTTTTTTTTTTTTTTTTAAAGGGCCATATTACATTATATTCTTAAAATCGGCCGCGGGCCAATAAAAAGCGGGCCGCGGGCCGCAGTTGGCCCGCGGGCCGTAGTTTGGACACCCCTGGGCTATACGTTATGTCGAACCCTGAACATCATATTATGTAAATGTAAATTATCATACAATAAAAGGAATACAATGTTTTGGTAGATTAATAGCTTAATGCTTAATCAGTTCATCTGGGAGGTAATCCGAGATTAACTGATCACGTCACGTTCAAGTCCATGGCATGCACAGTGTGTATTGAATTTATTTAAAAATATTTGAAAATGGGGCTCCCCTCAGTTGCCCATGCACTGTGTATAGTCTATAGCCTATTTGAGCCTCGTCTGTGGAAAAAATTATAACTGGACAACAGAGTTCTTCTGCTTCGTTCCTCTCACTGCATTAAATGAATTCATTATATTACAGAAAAATATGTCCCGTAAAAGAAAAAGAGCACCAAGCCCATCCCAGAGGACCCTGCATAATATTTTATTTCTAATTTATATTTCTATGGAAAATCCATGTGTCTTTCTTCAATAGCTTCTAATTCATCCGACCCAGTGTCTCCAAATTATTTGTTCACACAAAATTCCTCAGATTTAGCCTCTTAATTTTCCTCTCAAAGTGCACCAAATTCATGCATTTCACTTTAAAAAGGTAAAAACAAATCTCCCGGGGGGGCATACCCCCGGACCCCCCTAGCAAGGTTGTGACCTCGGCTGGCTACTATTTTCACCCAGCTGGACATCGCAATAGTGGACTTTATATCTATATAGTGTGTAGTATATAGCTCTGGACTACCACAATCCAGGTTGCCCAGTCCCAAAGCTTTCTCTTCTATCAGCTCAGGCTGCCTACAGTTAATACTGCAATAAAAAAAGATACATTATGTTGTATATAATGTATATTATACTCATAAACATTTTCGAAAAAAAACATCAAAGAATCAAATCTCCCACACAACAACACTCAAAGTTTGTTTGTATATTGTGTTCTACACAATTCACAGTAAATGTGCCAAAAAGCAGACGCAGAGATCTTACAAGGGCAAAAAATTTCTGCTCGCGCGCTCTGTGCACGCTCGCATCTTCGGTCTCCCTGCCCAGTGTGCCCACCCAAGTCTGACTTTCTAGAACCGGGCCTGTTTGTGAGACAGACATAAACATACACACAGTGTGTGAAGTCACGTTACTGTAGGCAGAAATAAAGTGTGGATATACGCTCAGACTTAGGATAATAATAGCGGCGGCGGAATCCAGTCAAGACGATGTGAGTATGTTTGGCCGCATATTAAGACAGTAACTTCAGGCTGCAGCCCGCAATGTAAACGTTCCGCAGTAATTTTCTCCATGAATTGTGTTATTTATGTTGGGGGATAATGCTTTGTTAGCTAGATGGAACTCTTGTTAAACATATTGGCCGATTAGAATTATTATTTGTAGAGTGTGCGAGTCTTGAGTTGTGTTAGCAAAACAGTAGCTCTGTGGCTAACAGCTGAGCCCGAGCCTTCAGTCAGCTGAAGCAGACAGTCTAGCGGGGCGAGCAGACTATTCCACCGTTCCTTGGTCGTTCCTATTTACTGGCGTACTGAACTACGTTTTAGTTACATAAGAACCTAGAGCAAGAGCCCTCCGCTGCGCGTCAGGCTCCTGCTTCAGCTTGTCGGTCTTTATTTCTAGCAAGTGACCCGTTTGCTATACTTTATCCCTTACTTAGCCTAGCCTAGCTTTCCCATTGTACAACTTCTCCTGGGCAGAAATAGACTCATACACTCTGCAAAATGAAGCGCGGGGGTTTGGATTGAGCAACGGACCTTATGATCAGCTAGATTATACGCCGTTCCTTTTATTTGGTGATTTTTACGGGACATCAGGCCGCCGTGGTTAATGTTAAACACACGTCCTTCAACTGCTAACATGGTCGCATGTTTAGAACGTAGACTATGGAACGTCAAACGCCCCCCAGTTCCGCATCAACAAGCTGGAGCATTTAAACAGAGAGGCGGAACTGATCGTGTCGGGAATCTTACTACCCCCCGAGGTAGTAAAATTCCCGGAACGATCACTCGCACCTTTCTTCCCTCGTTCCGCAACTGTCGCATTTATACAGCAGGGCGGAGGGCCGAAAGGCCGGCATATTCCCGGCTTTCACTGGCTGTGTAAAAGGGGCTTGTGTTTTTATAAGAAAGTGTACAAGAAAATGACAAATTATAAATGAATCTTGAAAGTAAAAGCGTTGACCGAAGAGATATCTGGCGATGTTGGCAGAGTTTTTACAAGTCCACAAGAAACAAGATTGCTCAGAGAAATGACATAATGCAGAAACCCATTTACACACATTGATTTTTGTTAAATCCACATCTACACAACAGGGCAGAAACATTCATGTACTTACATTCATTTTAAACCTTGCCAACTTACAACATACAAACACTTTTTGAGACGGATGCTGTGAAGAGAACCGGTTTCCCTTAGAGTTCAAATGATATAGCACTACAATGGGTTCACACTTCCACTTACACAACCACACCTGTTGAGTGAGGTGAGTAACCTGCTGAATTTTGGGTTTGGCAATGACGAATACATACCAGGAAACACACATAAACGTGTTGTTCTAGACCATTGTAGGAAAATGTTGCAACTGGATGAGCTGGATTGACTAATGGCAAGAATGTACTTTTCGTGATTTATGCATCAATTTAATAAATGACTTAGATGTGACATGCGTTTATTATATTAAAATAGCTAAAAACAGACACTTCTATCTGGTTAATTTAAGCCACAGTCAATTATGCAATTGAATTGAACTTCCAGAAATTGTATCCATCTCACCCACCCATAATAGGACTGTTAATATTTCTATATCTATCTCCAACTGGTGTCACAGACCAGATCAAATGTATAGTAGCATCACATTTCAAAACATTGTGAAGAACTGACAAGGTTTCTTTTAAATCATTTGAGATAAATCACTTTTTATTACGGTCATACTCTGACTATATTGTATTAGGAGAAAGACATTGTTCAGCTACTTTTTGTATGTATGTAACAATTTGTCTGTTCAATGACAAAAGGGTGTGTTCAATCATGTTATTTCTTCAAGTAAGGTACAAAGCCTGTCAGGTGACATTTGGGATTTAAAGGAAACATGCAGTCTGTGTTATTCAATCTTGCTCTATGTCAGCTCACGGGAAAACGCATCCTCCTATCACGCATATATGAACCAACAACAAACTATATGTCAAATATATTATTATATGATACATTGACACAACATAGTGCATTATGTAGTGAATAAAATATTACTGGAGGTCCTTGGGAATGATTCTCTGGAGTTACAAATGTAGTCAACAATCAACAATCTCTTCAATTCTTCATTTTTCATTCCCATTAATTTTCTAAAGTGATCGCACAACGTGATAAGTCCGTTTGAAATCAGTTAATAACGGTGAATCATTAACCCAGCCCTAGAAAAAAATGTATCACTAAATTGTAATGAAAAAAAAAATAGAAATCTTGCCAGCTACTGTGCCGATTACAACACTGTTTCTGGAATGTATTGTCTTATTAACATTTACACCGATTGCTTAACAACAACAAGTTCAGTCAGGTACAAGGAGTGAAACCTTCCCACGATCTGTCAGTGAACGCACCACAACCGGCAGCCCGGCACGGATTAACCTGCATGAAAATGAACTGGAGAAACCAGCTGTCTGCCTGACAGTCAGCAACGCAAGTTAAGGGTGTCTGACCCGTGTCACTTAACACAGCAACTGGGTGGAAGACCTGGGAAGCTGCTAAAAGCTATTTTAAGCTCGAGAGCTAATTTAGCCGTTAGCAGGTTTTCTGACCATAACACCTCCCTAGTCAGTCTTTCACTTTGACTTGACATTAATCTATATGCTATTTTTAACCATATATGGTGTTTTCTGTCTCAGTCTAACTTAATCTTCCTTATTTTCATGGACTTGCTGGAGCGCATAGCAAAGCCGGCTAACGTTAGCTTAGCCTCCTCACCTGTACGTGGGACACCACCAGGCTCTTGTTCCCCTCTCCGTGATACTTCCAGTCGTTCTCATCCATTTTGTCCACTTCCATCACAACGACGTCGACAAACTGAGCTTCAGTCGACGGCTAGAAAGTTAACCACGACGGCACAACAACAACGCTGTACTACTACTGGCTGCTAGCAGTAACTCAGAAGTCCTACAGGACCGACTGATTGCTGCTGCTGCCCCGGCTGACTCACCCACCCATACTACTTCCAATTAAGACTTCAAAATAAAAGCCTAGATAGATAGATGGATTATTCACTATGTGCACTGCAGTTTCTTTTAGTAAACTGCAAAAACGGGCATCAATTTATCAGAATTAGAATAATACAATCACAACATGCATCGATATAAAGTAATTAAACCACTCCATATTTTGAAATGTATGGCATTATGTGACGTCAACGTAATATTTGAAAGTCAAATGAACTCGTTTTTTTGTTTTTTATTTCTATGCCGTTTCCGGTAGCATACTAATTGACTCTCTTTAGCTTGATTAGTTGTTTGACTGAACTTGCACCGTTACCTACTTAACCTGAGTTTCTCAGATCACTGTGAACACAGTGGTGTTAGCACATGTAGGCTACTCAACTGCAACTTTACTTTCATTCCACACACCAAAATATTAGGGATTATGGATTATTGCCCCCCAAAAATTGTATCATGGACTCAGGGCTGCGGCTGTATCACCCTTATGTAAATTCACATATCCTGTCTTATTTTATAAGTAATACAAAAAAGTTAAACCATCCAGTCGTAAATCTGTTGCGTAACCTGTTACTATGGAAACCGAGAACCTGATTGATCCTATATTATTCTACGGTTGCTATGGATGACGTCACCGAGTTCCAACTTTCCCCTCACACATGACATTTCAATGTTCCACTCCGCACGCAATATCGGCAACTAAAGCTCTCATACAAATGTAGTGCTGTAGAAAGTACAATATTTGTCTCTTAGATTTAGTGAAGTAGGAGTTTTAAGGAGCAGAAAATGGAAATACTCAACTAAGTAAAAAAAATAAAAAATCAAAATCAAAAGTAACACTCACCTTATTTTGGAACGTAACCATGGAAGACGCCATTGTTGTTGATCCTGTCATCGAACTTCCGGTTAGCTTGATCTTAGTATAGCATACCTGCGGAGCCCCGTTGTTTGTTCCGTCCACTTTATATATAAATAAACCAACTGAATAGCATCCCTACCCGGAGAAGTGACTTGGCTATGAAGCTACGTTGAAGAAACCACTCCGGGTGCTATCCAGGTATGTCAAACTATCAACAGCCTCCTCTGTTTACTGGTTTGATTAAAAAGTTTGTGAACAATTTGTAGCCTACTAACAACAAAAACTATGGCGGGACGAAAATTATGTATCATGTAACGTGTGTTACCTAATTAATTCTGCATTCAATTCTATGTAAACATACATATTTTACTTATTTAACAGTTAAACCAGATAATAATATAGGCTACCTACTAATGTAGATTGGGCCGAATAGGCCTATGATGACCACAATCAGGCTGAGTAGCCTACAGATCAGATATTTGCAATCATTGTGGATTATGGAAATAGTAAATGCACATGTTATCTAAGAGTTGTTTACAGTGGGGAAATTATTATTTTGTTTGTAGGCTGCATTAATGAAATACAATTTTCTATTTTACTAGGTGACAATGCAACACCCAGCACCGAGCTGTGGATGTGGATGTGCCAAACTCACTGAGACCCTGTTTCCACCTGGCATTAATATGTGGTTCTGAGGAATCCGATCGTTATATGTAAATGTAATATGCTTGTTCACACCTGGCCTTAACAATGCGTCTTCTATGCGCGTTTGTGATCCGGATTCGAATTCCCCGCGCTGTATGGAAATCAGCTCGTACATCATTTCCGCTTATAGGCTACTGTTGTTTTTAATCGGCGGGGGCAGCAGTGCCCCGCCCTTGCCTAGTCTGCCGGAAATAAAAGAAGAAGAAGAAGTGTTGACCATCCACGACCATAGACATTATAAATCCCTTTATAATGTCTATGGTCACCTCGGCAAGAGTCTTGTGTTTTGGTGAAAATGTGAGCACAGCACTGTTTATTGTGTGGTGTTTTCCTCGTCAATAAATTAATCACTTGGTTACACTGTGTCCCACTGCGTAGCTGCCGCAGCCAGCACTGTTCGCTCACTGTCTCTATTATGAGTTGCACCGAGCCGTCTCTGTGTGTTTACGCCATAGATAGTAGTAGGCTAAATACACGCTCACAACAACACGGGGGGAATAAATAAAAAAGCGGCTGGTTTGACCGAGCAAAAACGAGAGACCGCTGGCTTGACCACAGTTGGTCGAAAGAATCATTTCCGCCTTGTGTAGTCACCTCGGCTAGAGTGAAGAGAGTCAGTGTGTTTTGGCGAAAATGTGAGCGCGGCACTGTTTATTGTGTGGTGTTTTTCCTCGTCATTAAATGAATCAGTTGGCTACACTGTGTCCCACTGCTACGATGTCACGAAGCTGCCGCAGCCAGAGCTGTTCGCTCACTGTCTCTATCAGTTGCACCGAGCCGTCTCTGTGCTCACAACAACACGGGGGGAATAAATAAAGAAGCGGCTGGTTTGACCAAGCAAAAACAAGAGACCGCTGGCTTGACCACAGTTGTTCCACACATAGACTTTATTATTTACCTGCAACGGTGCGCTTTTATGACGTGAATTGTCGCGTGAATGAGTACGCCTTTCCGCCCAGTCACTCGCCGCAGTTGAGTGGGCGGGGCCTAATGTGTATGAGATACGCATACGTGTTTCCACTGTTAATGGGTATGTGGATATGTGGTCTCAAACCACCTCCGAATGTGGATAATCTCAATGCGCATTCAATGCGCATTGAGCGTGTTTCCACCTGTAGTTAGCGCGATCGGATCCTAAAAACCACATATTAATGCCAGGTGGAAACAGGGTCTGAGATGCTGTGACCCAGTGGGAGGAGGACTGGACCCTTTGTGACCATAGTTACAGTTCATGTCTCCCCCAAGAAATGTACAGTTAAATGTCAATTGGTTTACTTATTACAAGACATATGCAAAATGTACAGTAACATTTTAAATTTGTACTTATTACAAAAGACATGCAAAATGTACAGTAAAGTGCCACAAAGTTTATTAAAAACACATACTTATTTCAACAGCATTCAACAAATAAATATTTTGTTTTAATTCCTCAAATGTATTACATTAATTAAGCAATTTTGGAAGCAGCTTTTGTGAAAACAAACAATTGTTAACATACTACCGGAAACTTTTTCTTCTTTGAAATACATTTTAACTACATTAACAGAATGTTTAACATTAGGGCGAGATGGGAGAAATGAACAGCTGGTTTAGATCTAGTTTTTACAAAGCTGCTTGTATTTCATATAGTGACAACCTGCCTGCCTGAATTTCATTTGCAATACGAGGCAGCATATATTTAAAATAGAAAGCCTTTAGACTTGGCACAATTTCTGTACAGAAATTTGCATCATTAGCTACACCCAGCAATATTGCTGCTGGGATGGGGTTACACCAACTGGAAATTGAAAATATGTCTTGTTGGTAAACTCTCCTCCCGTCATGTTAAGACGCCACTGCTCTGCTTCTTTCAGTTTAATTGTTTTTCTAAGTATTGATAACACTCTCCTTATACTTTGTGAAAACCAGCTGAGGCCAGACACTCTGTTCCTCACGTAAGGCAACCGATTACAGTACCCGCTGAACTGTAATTGGTGTCCTTACGTGAGGGACAGAGCGTCTGGCCAATTGCAATTTAAAAAAAAATCTAAAATCCACACAGCAACTTCTTTACACATTTTAATGTACAACATTTTGCACAATCACCTGAAAGAAGAGTGACTGTCGTAACAACAAACACGGACCAGTGGGTTTTCCCAGGAAATGTGTTCCTGCCCTTATTGGCAGTGAGTAAAGGGAGAACTGCCTCATGGGAGGATCTCGCTGTCTCTCAATCCACAGCTGAGTTCAAAGCTTTTCTTAGACTGAGAGTAAGTTTTACTTTGTTAGCCTCAGAAATGTAGTGGTCTCAAAAGTAAAATTTATATCTTAGAAAAATAGTGAAGTGAAAGTCATAAGTTTCCAAAAAAGCAGATACTCAAGTATAGTACAGACATTCAAAAAGTTGGAACTCAATAATTTAACTTATTTACTGTCCACCACATCATGTAATAGTCATGCGGCCCATGTGATTGTGATTTTAATGCCCCCCATGTTCACATCTGAGATCTTATTACTGAAGTGGTCTTCCTGAGACATCAGAGGATTTCTCCAAGGCTGGACACTTGGAACAGTACTCAGTGTTCATCACTCCATCAGGGCTTCCCGACAGCCATGGCTCCTCTGCTGACCACTGTGCAAAAAAATAAAAAATAAAATATATTTTTGTCAAGCAGCAATCGAGTGGTTGAATCAATATACATGTAGGCCTACAGCAGTTCTAAATATTTCTGATTAATGATGGCAGACATCTGAATATTATAATAAACAACTTACTTTGAATCAAAGTGTTATTATTAGACTTGTACTTTCTGTGACATAGAAATAGACTGAATATCACAGATTATCCTGAATAAATCTCAGAACTGATATTAAAATGTGTTGATTATGTAAGATTTAGCCAATCTTATTTCATTCCAAATAATTTTGTGGAAAAGAGTTGCATTAAACTGTAAATGTAAAACACGACTCCATGCACAGAGATGGCAGTACATCTCATTTAATAGTTGCTTGCACAGTGTTCCACTTAAACGGAGCGAGCAACTACTAAACATGGTGTATTGCCAATGCCATAATGTCTTTGTGTATGGAGTCATTTCAAATGGGATATATTTTGTTTTTATGTAGAGAAGATGTACACACTTACCTCAAATCCATTTATGTACTTTCTTCCTCTGCCAGATTCTGCCGATTCTCATTCTCGTTGTGCTGTGATACACGAAAAAGCATGTTAGCAAGTTAAATTTGATTAGGTTTAAATAGAAATGGTATTGATTGTATAAGTAATCGCAAAGTTTTAGTGTTGTCAGAGGCTATTTTAACTAAAGTAGCTGCAAACATTTATTATGCTACTTCACATGAGTCGATATTTTTCATGTTATTTCTATTTTCTGGTTAGACAAAACATAGAAAACTGATCATTTGAACTTAATTTAATCACATAATTGTATATTGGGAAAGATTATCAGATGATATAATTTGAGATTACACTTTAGAATAGAGAAATATGCCCTTGTATGATTGCCAATCATTGTAGGTTTAAAACAAAAAAACATCATATTGTCTTACCTTCCTCAATTGAAGCTGCTTTACTTGGAGTAGCCTAGTACAGCCCGCTTTACCCCTCTGAAGGTACTGACTCAGTGCTCTTGACATTTTTCACCATGGCTCCATCTTCTCCAAGGGACAGCTAAATATGACCATAGTAATCTAGCCACTTTCTCATGTCATCCTCGTTGCGGGCGTCTGACTGCCGCATCGTAATAAGAGGATGCGACCACGGTGTGTAGATGTTAGCGATGTAAGCTAGTTTATCGAAAACAAACTACTAAATTACAAATGGCTTAGTACTTAACTTACTAAACGTACTACTTTTACGTTTAGAACCTTTCTGTAAACAAATATTTCTTCCCTACGATTCAATTGTGCTTCATTGTTTGCCGCTGTTTACATTCTTTCGCGGCTCTGCAGCGCTGAACCGGAAGTCGCATGATAAACTCGCTAGAATCGGAAGTGGAAAACGGGGCGTTCCAAAATAGAGAAGGGTCTAGATGCAGCCGCTTCCGCCTACCAGTGCAGCTCGGCCAAACATGCCAAACACGCCCATATCTGCCAAAAACGCCCATATCGGCCAAAAACGCCTACAGCTCGTGCGCATGCGTAACGCTACAGAACTAATTCAAGCCCGCAGCTCAGTCCCATTGTTGCTTACTTAGCGATGTTGTCGCTATATTTACCGACTTTTCAGACACCTCTGGCGACGTTTTCTTCAAAAAAGCGACCAGAGACAAATCTAGCTACTTTTTCTGGTGTTATTGGTGACTTTTTCGCTCAAGTATCGGTCTTTACTCTAATCAACGATCAGCGGGTGCCTACCCTGCCTCTCCCCCTTCCTAGAGCACTGACAGGCGGCAGAGTCCTCGCGCAGCAGTCCCTCGCAGCTGCGGACAGAGCAGGAGATACACACCTCTCTGCTCTAGTGTTCCTTTAGCATCCCTATTAGCAGTTGTAGTACCCCTCTTTTAAAGTCTATGAGTAGTGCTTATTGAAACTGTGAGCATGTATGATTACTGCTAGACTTAACATTATCACGTCGGTTTTCTATGCAATTGTTTGATTAAATTTTATTTCAGACATATCAAAAAAAGACAAATTAAAAGCATGAAAATACAATAAAAAATATGTTCAAATGATTTCACAAATAAAAATAAACAAAAAAACCCAAACAATAAACAAATAACATATTGAATTGATATGCCTGAAAAGGAGTAGGAAGAAGTATACACTTATTTGATCCAACCCCTTTTCCACAGCTCAATAACTTTATAATAATTTTTTATATTATTATTATTATTTTTATATTTATACAATCCATATATCCATATATACTCGACACCATTGCAAATGAGGGCCACCCCTCAATTGGTCTCCTGAGGATAAACAAAAATCAAACGAAAAATGAAATGAAATATCCACTATACATCCATACAAAAATACATCCATCCACCATATGCATCAACACAATTCATACGTCCATATCTCCATATTTGTACAACTCACATATCCATATCCACACATACATACTTTCCGTCTTAAATCTCTCCCTTATCTCTGTTAAAAATCATTGCTTTGAATTTTTTTTTGAACTGAATCATGTTTGGACATTGCTTTAGCTCCGTGCTCATCCCATTCCACAGTTTCACACCCCCAATTGAGATGCAATGATATTTTAAAGTCATGCGTACCGCCAGTGTCTTAAAGTTTAACTGTTCCCTCAAATTGTAACCCCCCTCTTGGTCAAAAAAAAAGTTTTTGAATGTTACCTGGTAGCAGTTTGTTTCTAGCTTTGAACATGATTTGTGTAACTTGATATTCAACCAGGTCCTTGAACTTTATGATGCGGGAATGTAAAAAGAGGAGGTTGGTGTGATCATAATATCCATCTTTATTGATTATTCTTATGGCTCGTTTTTGAAGTGTGACTAGTGGTTGCAGTGAGCTTTTGTAAGTGGTCCCCCAGACCTCCACACAGTAATTTAAATAAGGTAAGATCATTGGGCAGTAAAGAATATGCAATGATTTGTGATCCAATATATGCTTTGCTTTACCCAGGACTGAGATGCTTTGTGAAAGTTTAGATTTAACATTGTTATGTGACTGTATAAAAAGTAAATAGCCTTCAGTCGCTAATAATATTATAAGAGACTGAAGTATTATTAAATTATAATAATGTTATATATAGGCTATATATTTATATAAGTATTATTAATATTACATCTCACATGCTTTTCCATACTGATTGTATGTGCATAATGCACTTTTTTTGTAAAGTGTCTAAGTATCTTAAAAAAAATATATTATTTTGATGAACTCTTCTGCTTTTGTTGTTGTGTAGTCAGACACTTTCCCAGGTTCTTAAATGATGGACTTCAATGACAAAAATATTCAAATAGTTTATTTACAGCCAAAACAATTATGAATATATTTTCTCAACAATGATATGAAAATGAGTTTTGTTTTAAAAATATGTTGAAACATTGCACTTTGTGGGAAATCATCAAATGCACATGGCAATATGTCCTCATCAGAGTATCTGTTTGCGTTCAGTCATTCATCTGAAAATCTTGAGTGGACATTTTCAAACAGCTCCAGCTCTTCCCTACATGCAATCATCTTTTTGGGTGGCCAAGGTTGTTGGCCGTATGTTCAGGGGGCTGCCTTTTATTTAATATTTCTTAGTTTAAAATAACACGTTTTTTTCTGTCCCAGAGAGCCTGAGAATCCTATCAAATCAAAGATGTCACTGACCAAGTTAAGGCTCACACTTCCGCTCTTTTTCCACCCCAAAGGTTTACGGTTAATTGACACTGAAGCTTAACTTGTATGTTCATGTAAACAGACTAGTATTAATTTGTTTGTACCTTGACATGTTTCGACTACTTCCTGCAGTCTTTAACATCAGCTGACACAATGAGCGTCATAGCAACAGCTGACGCTTCTGAAGAAGACAGCAGGAAGTAGTCGAAACATGTCAAGGTACAAACAAATGAAAACTAGTCTGTTTACATGAACATACAAGTTAATTTACCAAGTTAGACTAAATGAACCTTTTTGACATTAAAGCTTCTTTTAATTGGTCCATTTCCACAGCAGGCAAAGTGTAGCAAAAACAGACAAGAAGTTTTTGACACTGAATATGGCAGACCCATTGGTCAGTGACATCTTTGATTTGATATGAATTGCAGGCTCTCTGGGACAAAAAAAAACCTTCGTTATCAGAAAATACACAATATATTAAATAAAGGCAGCCCCCAAACCTGCGGACAACCACCTTGGCAACCCAGCAAGTACTGTTTAATTGTGATTACTGCACGTATGGAAGAGCTGGAGCTTTTTGAAAAAGCCCACTAAATATGTTCAGATGTATAGCTCTGAGACTCGCTATGTGGAACAGAAGCAGAGTCTCTCATGAGGCTCATTGCAATCAAACAAATATAACTGCCCTTAATCCATTTCTTCTGACTGAAAGGTATTTTTCAAGAGGGTCATGGCCGACACACAGCAGTGCAGTAAAGCATACACATTAACACAAGGTACACAGAAACATAAAACTAAAACTAAAAAGAATGATGTGCGAAAACACAGCATGTAGGCTGTGTATCAACATCAGATTTTTGTTCAGTGCTCAGACAGTACGGACAGGTAGCATATTGTGAGGAGATATTCATTGATTTTGACAAAATGTTGTACAAAGTTCATGTGCACCTAAAAATAGAGAAAAACAGTCACTTAATTACACTGATGTATTTGAGGGGACTGAGTCGCTAGTTTAGCCTTTAAGTCTACACAAATACAATGACATCTTGTTTATGTATTATAAAGTATGTAACTACCAACAAAGCACCATTGAAGGATGTGCAGGTGTGACAACTTAATTTCTTTAGGCAGCTGATTTGGCTATGGAGACCCAGACCATTTTGTTGATGCAAAGCTCCAAAATGTCATCAGGTGTTCGTAGCTTGCAAATCTATTCACAAAAGACACATCACATAAAAATCATGTTAGTCATTAATTAACATAGTCAAATAAATTATACATTGCCACCAAAATAATGTTAACAGTAACACCTAACCTGTTACCTCATATGCTGACCAGATGCCAGTCTAATTTAATATATACAAACAAACACATGTTAATCATTTTTATCATATACTAATTATCATTCAGATAAGACTTATAAAGAAGCTATTTGGTCTGTAACGTTAAGCTATTTTCTAACCAACAAAATCCTTTGAATAACACAAACATAACATTAGGTAACGAAGTAGGCGAATAAAACATTTGTATTGACTTACCTGATATAGAAGAGCAGGGGGGTGTCTGTTTCAGTCCCAGCTGACTGTTGTAATCCATACTCTCGCTGGAGACGTAACTCCTGTACTATGAGCACTTAGTATTCATGTTTAATGTAGCGGATGCTGATTCTCTTGTTTTTAACTGTGCTGTAATGTCCTGTTTTAAACATTTTGCTGGTGAAATGGTCTCAACATTGACGGCAGCAAGAGCAGCTAGCTGGCATGATGCATTATCATAACATCATGGTAAAAGAGAGGTCAGGAGAATGACTTGTTTGGGTTTGAATACTTTTGCAGTTGTGTTTAGACTACCAGATAATGACTTTGAAAAGGCCTCGATGGCATGAAAGGAGACATCGCAGATATCAAAGGAAACATCCAAAAAATGGCTACAGTGGATGGAGAGGATATCGATGTGTAATTAAATTCAGCGGGAAAATGGAAAGCATGTCAGTTGTGCAAGGTCAATGGATAAGGAGAATGAAAATTTGACTGTGTATTGGACTGCAGCTTAACAGACAAAAAAAAAAAAAAAAAAAAAAAATGCAAAATTGTGTTTTCTTCCTTTTTGTTTTCTTCCTTTTCATTTTCATTTTTCATTTTTCATTTTTTATTTTCATTTTTTATTTTTTTTATTTCTTTAAAACATTTTTTTTTTTATTTTTATTTTTTTCTGTGATCAGTAAATGTGTATCTGATTCTGAATCTGATGAAATTGGGGGCGGGACTCGATAAGCCTTAGGCTTCTTCCGTCACCCTTCGGACAACACAAATTAAGATGTATGATGTGAAAGAGATAATTGTGTATTGTGTGGAATTGTCCGAAAGAATAATAAATAAATAATAAATAAATAAATAAATATTAACCAACAGAACGGAACAGGAAGAACGTCACACAGCTTAGTGCAGAGCAACCATAGCAACAAGCTGTAGGCGTTTTTGGCCGATATGGGCGTGTTTGGCAGATATGGGCGTTTTTGGCATGTTTGGCCGAGCTGCACTGGTAGGCGGCAGCGGCTGCATCTAGACCATATAGCCAAAATAAGGTGAATATAGGCCACGCCCATGGCCACGCCCATCGTGGGGGAAAACATTGAACAGCGCTCCATTCACTTTGTATTGAAGGAGACCCGTCTTCTGCAAACACACGTAATTAAAACTTATTCAAACATCCATTTAACAAAAACACGTTACTTTCTTTAAAGCCACGACTCTTGTCTGTCCATACGAGCTGTTTTTGTGAAAAATGATTGAGTAATTTTAGATATTGAGGTGTTTTTTCCCGTCCGACCTGGCTAGCCTACAGCAGAAGGCTAACATTAGCCTAGCATAAAGCATACATTAGTTAAGAGTTTTGTCTCGATATGGAAAATTACTCAATCAATTTTCACAAAAACAGCTCGTATAGACAGACAAGAGTCGTGGCTTTAGAGTATGTAACGTGTATTTGTGAAAGGCATGTCGTATTACGTTTTTATTAAGTTTGTTTGCCGAATACGAGTGTCATTCAATAGAAAGTGAACGGGGCGCTGTGAATTGTTTTCCCCCACGATGGGCGTGGCCTCAGATTATGACGCGTTATGCACTGTCTCTATGCTTTCAATCAGCATTAGGCCTATGTATTTTTAGGTATGTCTTATGATGGCAAGAATTGGACTTCAAATAAATATTTTTAATTACAAATATATCTTTGATAAGTCACAACACATTTTTTAACATGACACAAAATAAAACAGACTAATGAAGATTTTAACACCATCTAAATGTTGACCAAACTATTATTTGATGAATAATTGAACACACAACGCCAATTTTATCCAGTAACCCTCAGCAAATGCCATGATATCAGCTTTATTTTATGCTCGCTTAATTAACTGTTGAATAATTAAGTATTAATAAAATATTATTACAAATAAAAAGTAATAATAATGTTGAATAATTATTTTCTTTATTTTGAAACTTTTCTTTTAGTGGTTTTATAGTTTTATACATATGGACAACAAAAAAACAGAATAAGTAAACACATACAATACAGACAAAATGATTAAGAAAATAAGTTATAAATACACAAGAAACAAAACAACAAAACTGGGGCAAACCTCACACCTTTTGGTTCCCTAAGTGCCGCATCACTGGGCCCCATATAGCGGGGAATTTATGGGGGTGGCCTGACAGCTCATGTCGTAGCCTTTCCACATGTAATGCCCACCAGTTCCCTCAGCCAGGTATCAAACTGGGGGGCCAAGTCGGACTTCCACAGCCTCAGGATACATCTTTTGGCAATTACCATGCCATAAACCATGATTATGCGTGCATTGTGGTCCAATTTTTCCAGGGCTGTGGAATGTCCGAACAGGGCGGTTTCCAGATCAGGAGTTAAAGACACATTTAAAACATTAGAATACCATTGAAATACAAGACACCAAAAGTTGTAAAGATTGTACCCTCGGCAATCTTACACCTGTTACATAAAGGCGAAAGATCTGGGAAAATGTTATGCAGTTTAACCTTAGAATAGTGCAATCTAAGTGTGACTTTAAATTGAATTAACTGGAGCCTCGAGTTTATAGAGCAGGATGTTATGCTTTTTAGCGCTCCCTCCCAGACATCGTCAGCTATTCCAATGTTTTAATCTTTTTCCCAGGCTTGCTTTATTTTTAAAGTAGATTTGTCCTGCCGGTCTAAAAATATTCCCACAAAAGATGAAATCAGGTTTTTAGCTTCTGGTGAGCCCAGTAAAACTTTGGACAATGAATCATCTGCGGGTAGAGATTCAAAGGATGGTATATTCTGTCTGACATAATTCCTTTACTGTAGATACCTGAAGAATTGAGCTTTCGACAGTGAAAACTTTGATACTAGCTGATCAAATGAAGCAAAGTGACCATTTATATAAAGGTCTTCAACTGTTACTATTCCCTTCCGACTCTAATCTCTGAATGCTGAATCTGTGAACGATGAGGGGAAGGCATGGTTATGCCAGATTGGGGCATGTATGGTCGTGCTCGATAGTTCACAGGCCTTCCTAATTTGGTTCCAAATTCTCTGACCGTTGGACAAGATAAAGTGGTCTCCTCTAAAGGAGGCAGGCGGTCTGGGAGAAGAGAAAAGGAGGGCAGTAAGAGAAGTTTTTGGGGCCAAGCTTTTTTCAATTGCCAACCATGGGGGCAGATCAGGTCTAATGCCTTTTTCATATGTAAATTGCCAATACACCATCACTCTAGCATTGGCAGCCCAGTAATAATGCAAAAAACATGGTAACCCCAGTCCGCAATGCTCCCTGGGTTTCTGAAGATGGGCTTTTGAGATCCTATGTGCTTTATATCCCCAAATGAAAGGCATTATAATAAAATCAATTGGCTTAAAGTAAGATTTAGGAATATAAATTGTCACATTCTGAAATAGATACAGAAATCTCGGCAGGGAGACCATCTTTACTGCGTTCACACGGCCAATAAGGGAGATCGGTAATGTTCTCCATTTCTCTATGTTCTCCTTTAGTTTGTTCAATCTTTCCGTAAAATTTAACTTAAAAAGTGTCTTTGGGTTTTTAGATAATTTAATGCCCAGGTACTTTATACTGACCAGATTTGTTTTAAACTGCGTATTGAATGTTGAGTCCAGATCTGCTGTTAAAGACAAGAGTTAACTTTTTTGCCAATTTATGGTGTAACCCGAGACGTCGCCAAAATAATTAATTAGCTGGAGTAGGTGGGGGATGGAATTCTCGGGGTCGGCTACAAAGAGGGCGATGTCATCTGCGTACAGAGAGATCTTATGGTCCATCCCACCTAGTGATATTGGCTTTATAAGTGCGTGCCATCTTATGCTAATAGCCAGGGGCTCAATGGCCAACGCAAAGAGGAGCGGCGAGAGGGGGCAACCCTGGCGCGTGCCCCTCTGAAGGGCAAAGGGTGTGGGTCTTTCCTGGTTTGTTAGAATGGAGGCGGTGGGATGGGCATATATTAAACGCACCCAGGAAATAAAAGGGGCCCCAAGACCGAACTCCTCCAGCACCTTGAGCAAGTACCTCGACTCAACCTGGTCGAAAGCCTTTTCGGCGTCCAGACACAGAACAGCTTGTTTGGAAGAGCTGTCGAATTTGTTATACATAATATTTAGGACTCTCCTAACATTAAAACATTAAAACCTATTGGAGATGAACCCGGTCTGATCTGTGTGAATAATGGATTCTATAGATTTGTTTAGTCTATTTGCCAGAATTTTTGTAAAAATTTTGAAATCCAAGTTAAGCATGGAAATTGGTCAATATGAGGTCGGGTTAGTTTCATCTCCGTCTTGTTTTAACAAGAGAGAAATGTTTGCGTTATACAGTGTTGGTGGGAGTCTATTCGCTTCGGCTGAGTGTGAGAACATTCTATGCAGGATCGGGGTTACTTGGTCAGCAAACTTCTTATAAAATTCAACTACGAAGCTACCTGGCCCAGGGCTCTTGCCGTTATGCAGCGATTTGATAGCGTCCGTGATTTCTGCAGGGGACAGTTCAGAGTTTAAGGCCTCGCGGGAGGCGCTGTCTAGTTTTGGTATGTCTAGCTTTTATAACCATGCGTCGATATCACCATTAGCTTTGGATTTATACAGCTCCTGATAATACTCCTTAAAGCGTTTATTTATCTGTTTTGGGTCAGTTAAAGCCACACCTCTGCTAGATTTTATTGTATGTATGGATCTGCTGGCTTGTTGCCCTCTGAGCTGGCGGGCCAGCAAAGTATGTGGTTTATCGCCTAATTCAAAATAATGTTGCTTAAGTCTGAGAAGCTGATCACTCACTTGACTCGTTAAAATAGTGTTATACTCGTATTTAAGACTAAGAATATTCCGCAGAGTTTGGGGGCTATTTGTGCCTCTGTATAATGTCTCCAGCGAAGTGAGCTCCAAGTCAATATCCTTTAAACGTCTTTCTCTAGATTTCTTTAAAGACCCTTCATATGAAATTATATAACCTCTCATGACCACTTTAAAAGTTTCCCACAAGGTGGAGTCACTGTCAGAGACATCCGAGGTATCGTTGGTCTCTAAATATTCAGGGATTTTTCCCGACATGTATTTACAAAAAATTCTGTCATTGAGCAGTGAAGGGCGTAGACGCCAATTAGCTCGCTGTTTGGATCTCCCAAAGTCAAGAATAATGGTCGCTGGGGCATGATCCGAGATCAGGATGTTGTGATATTTGGTGTCTATTACTTTGGGTATGAGTCTTGAGTCTAATAAAAAATAATCAATACGAGAATACGAATTGTGCATTTTGGAAAAAAAGGAGTAGTCTCTGTCTGTGTGCTGTATTCTCCAGATGTCAACTAAATTAGTAGTTGAAATCAAGTTTTTCAGAACTGTAGATGAGTTAGAAGGGTAGCTTGTTTTCTTTGATGACCTGTCCATATGCCAATCAAGGATTACATTGTGGTCCCCTGCAGCAATCACATTTGTGCCCAAAAGGTCGGGTAACATATCAAAGGTTTTACGGAAAAAGGTAGCGTCATCAATATTTGGGCCATAAATGTTAAGAAGTGTTACATGAACAGAGCAAAGGTACCCAGTTACTATAAGGAAACGACCATTCGGGTCAGTTACTGTAGAGATATGTCTGAAATCTATGTTTTTCTTAATAATAATTGCCACACCGTGGGCTTTGCTAGAAAAAGTGGATTGAAATATCTGTCCTGCCCATCTGCAGCGCAGCCGGTTCCGCTCTGATGGTCTAATGTGAGTTTCTTGGAGGAACACAATATCGAGAGATTTAAGATGGGAAAAAACCTTTGCTCGTTTAATTGGATGGCCCATGCCTCGCACGTTCCAGCTGCCCCCTGCTTGTATCATCACCCCCGGGTATCATACAAAGTTATACGCCATAATACACATGCAGTGACACAGTAGTTTGCCCCAAACAAAAAGACAGTTAAACCACTAGAACAAAAACACAAACAACCCTCCCACCCTCCCCACTTTCCCAAACAAAGCGAGGGAAAATACCCGAAGGATAACCCTTAGTCTGAAAATCCTCAGCGAGCAGAAAAGTGCAGATCGTAAAAAGCCTGGGCTTCTTTGGGGCACTCAAAAAACCTTTTCTCTCTGTGGTGCTCCACTCGCAGACGTGCAGGAAACAGGAGGGAAAACCTGACTTGCTTCTCGTATAGGCAGCGTTTCACACCGGCAAAGGATGCTCTCTTCTTAGCGATGTCATGTCGGGGAAAAAGTAAACATTCTGTCCATGGTACTTGAGCTGCTGTGCGTCCCTCTCTCGTCTCAGAACATGCTCCTTATCGCTGAAGTAGTGGAACCGGAAAATAAATACTCTCGATCTGGACCCCCTGCCTTCCTCCGCCGAGCGCGCTGGGCCGATGCGGTGAGCTCTATCCAAAACCGGAGGGGAGGAGAAGAAGCCGGCGCCGAGGACCTCATTGAAAAAGGTAGCCATAAACTTTACTGGGTCTGCTCCGGGATTCCAATCACGCGTAATTATTGCAACGTGACCGTGATTCCAAATCTTCGGTCTTAGCCATCAGCTGTGTATTTTCAGACTGCAAACGTGCACGTCTGCTCGAGGGCGGTGATCCGGTTGAGCGAGTCGGTGGTCGACTTGACGGCATCTAAGGCAGCAGAAATGGGCCTCAAGGCTTCACTCACTACCATTTTCATGGTTGTAGTAAGGGTTGTTGTTAGGTCGGATAGCAGCACAGCGCGTAGCTTGTCTAGATCAGGCGGCAGGGAGTCGACTCCGCCATGACAGTCCGACGTCGTGGCTGCCTCTTTCTCCGGCGAATTCTGCCCTTTTTCCTTCTGCGGCCCATCATCACCAAACAATAACAATATCAATAACCAAGCAAAAAAAAACGGCTTTCGGGTAGTGTGTGGTGTTATGATATATAAAAAAGCAGTGAACGCTTGGGAGCCCCGGCGCAACACGTTCTTCTTCTTCACATGCTAAACCGGAAGTCCCATGTTGAATAATTCTGACAGACTTGCAACCTCATAACTAAATCTCAAGGCCATCATACACATGGTAACCACAATAGCACAGGAAAACACACACCTACTCATCTTATGTTTGTACTTCTGTTATTTACGGTTCGTCTATAAGTGTGCCGTCTATCACATACAGTGTTGTGAAAAAGAATTTCCACTCTGGGACAATGAAGTTTATAGTCTAAAGAAGCTGCAAAATGGATGCTTACAATCTCATTCCGCCATAATTATACATTTATAAAAGTAAATTATTAATTGTATTGTTTGCCAACACAAACATGGGCACAGGTGAGTAGGTCTCATGCTTGCACACAGAACCACAAAGCCGCTAGTTATTTAGAAATCAAAATGTTTTAATATGTATAAAAACAACAAGATAGACAACATACACACTCGGATACACACACTATCAGGAATCCTACAAAGACAGAGGACATGTGATCTCTACTGTAACGACTTGCTTGCGTCACGCTCTCTTTATCGGCTCTGTCGGTGAATCGGGCCGAGGTGTTTTCCTCTGACGCTGTGCTCTGGTTGGAAGAGGAAACAGTCTGCACAAGCAAACAGGCTGCTCATTCACAGTCTGTACATGACTTCAGGCTTTGTGTCTCTTTGTTTAAGCCTAGTGGTGGCTCCTTCACTTCTGTACACAGCAGCGATCAGTCCATCCCTCCAATGTCGTGTTGTTTGTACGACTGTGAGACCAGACTCCCTCCTGAGGACAACAGACACTGTCAGACTGACACAGCACAGACAATAGGACACTGCTCACACAATGTGTCCTTTCACTTACCATCAAGGAACTCAAATAAAGGTCAAATCTAAATACCGTTACCATTGGAGTAATGGTGGAACTATCTGCACTCTAATGACCAGGGGCCATATTCACAAAACATTTTAAGGCTAAGAGTAGGTCCTAACGTGCTGATTTAGGAGTAACTCTCAAAAATAAGGGGTGTTTCACTCCTAATTTTAGGACTCCTAACTTTTTAAGATAAGTGTAATTCACAAAGCATTTTAGCGCTAAAACTAGCTCCTAAATCTATGAAAAGAGGACTCCTAAGTCATTAAGAGTAAATCACAGACACTCATTTGATGGCATTTTGGAGAGATTTAATGCTTGTGAGCTTTACAAAAGGTACCTTAATAGCTGTAAGGGTTTAATGATCTTAGTAAAGCTATGTTTAGAAAGTATAGACACATTTATATTTATTATATTTATATAAAAAATTATGTATTAAGCTCCTTTTCCTGCAGTTGCTTTGGGTTTACGATGCACTGAAAGTTACTGTTGGTGTCACGTTTGGGTTTAATTTGTTACTAGAGTAGGCCCATATGTGGCGCTTCCATCTCCTCCATTCCACAGGTCCGCTACTGTATAGTTGCGTGTCTCGCCTTTTTCCTTCCGCATGCACTTTACGATTTCGCCAGTTGTTGTTTCTAAATTGCGAATTTCCTGGTTTGTCGCTGTCTGACTATTGCGGCATAGTCAGCCGTTGAGGGAAATACAGTGAGAGTGCATGGCGTGCAGCTGTTCAGTGAGGATATTTTTTCCGATTCAAATCATTGTAACATTTTAAATGAATAGACCTATGTGGCGCTATTGTAGGTTAATTGTGAACGAATGTGTGGGAAAACCTGCAGTATCTTGGTTTCATGTTAAATCAGTGTCACTTGTCATTAATTGTATATAAAAACTCTTCACTTTAATACAGCGACACGATATGGATATCTCCCACAGTGTTTCTATCATAAACTCACTCTTAGCGCTCATTCCCTCTCAGCCAATCACTGTGGGCATAGAAGGTATGAACATGACATCATCCATAGCAACAGGGTCAACACCACCCTCTATTCTTAGCTTAGGAGTCCCTCCCATTCCTTAGTAAAAGTTGATCTTATCAGCTTTGTGAATAGATTTTTAGAAATTACTCCTTACTAAGAACTTTTAGTGCTCCTTAGGCGTACTCTTAGCGCTAAGATAACATGTTTTGTGAATACGGCCCCTGATTAATTCAGTAAGTATCATGTATATTTCCACAGCTTTGACTTCACAACAGAGGCACATCACCCTATATTATTGTAAAATTAAAGAAATATATATTTTTACAATAATATAGGGTGATATTTCTGGTTTAGCTCACTTCAATAGATCTATGTTCGCTTGCACTTTAAACCTCTCCTTTACTTTTTTTTTATTTTTTTAATCTATGCTTCAGGTCTTGTTGAATGTAATCTGCCATACAAAAAAAGTCTTAATTAAGAGACATCTACACTCTGGTACAATTATATAATTATTGTATGCATATTAGTTCACTAAATGCTGGGAAAGACCAGTGTCCTGAAGATATTTTTAACATTTAATAGTGCCCAATCAATTTATTTCACTTGACAAAGCAACCTTTTGCAAATTTTGTGGAGGATTCTGAAAGTAAATTGCTCACATGCATGTTGGGTAACAACATTCTTTATGTACGTTCCAAGTATGGTGGGTTCACACATAAATATGGACTTCGTAAGCGTACACTTTCCACACGGAAACAGAAAAGACAGGACCTGAGCAGCGCTGCTTCAGACACACGTTCATGTCACACGACAAGCCCAAGGAGCGAGGTGGGAGTGGGAGCAGGAGGGTCAAAGGCCAAGCAGGAAGGAGATGTAGACTAACCAGCTAGCCTGCAGGGAAACAAGCTGCACCACCCCACCTTAAGCCACGTCAACACCCATCTACCAACTTCTGTCCAACTTCACAAAAGTTTAAAATGAGGCGAACTAGTCAGCGTGAGCGTAACCTTAGTAGAGGTACCTTTTTACCTTAAAGGCCTACTTCACCGGTTTGAATATGAAGGTGTATTGAAAAAAAACTTACTTTGTAAATATTACTGTGATGTCTTTTACTGTGACATCACAGTAATATTTAAAAGGTAAGTTTTTTTTTAACCCTATATTTCTCTTTCTGTGATGTCACGAGAAAGAGAAATATAGGGTTAAAAAAAACACTCTTTCTGCCTTTTCTCAGGCTAGGATGAACCGATTTTAATTTTTTTTGCACATTTATACTACATAGGATCTCAGAATTCAATACACCTTCATATTCAAACCGGTGAAGTAGGCCTTTAAATATGCAGGTATCTGGAATAGGCTCAATAAAATCTAAAGTATAGCGGCATATGGGCATTATTGTAGACTGCAGCAACTGTGTCAATCATAAATAACAATGAGTTATTACAAGTAAGTCAAACTTTCTAATAACTTTCATTTCAGACTGGACCAGATCTACAGTGATGTAGCACTGGTCTGATACACGTTGCAGATTCTGTTTTCTGACCTCCAGACTGTGGCTTTACAGCAGGCGGGTCTTTGTCAGTGAGCTGCCTGGTTGGTTGGGTGGGTGGGTGGGGGAGGTGGTGTTGGTGGGGGATTGTGTGAGGTGGAAGCATTACAGAGAGCGGGTAACGGGGTAGGGGGTTGCCTTGGAGACAGGCAGGCTAGTGAGGTGTCAGTCAGACTAGTAGAGCTCCCACACTCAGCAGCAGCAGGGGCGGTGGCGTGCTTACCTGTGGCCAGGCCCCCCTCTACTCTCCCCTTCATCCCTCCTCCTCCTCCTCCCGAGCCAGAGCTGCCCAGGGCCTCCACGGGGTAGGAGGGCCGTTCGCCCCTGTAGGGCTTGGGCCTGAAGGGGAAGTCTTTGTCTTTACCTTTGGAGCCTTTGGGCCGGCCTGCTGTCTTCTTCTTGGACTTTCCATCCCCCTTCACACCCAGCAGGGGGTGAACCTCTGAGGAGAAAAAGGACAGACTGAGGGTCAAATTCAATTCGGCAACTTGTTCATTCAATAATGGACATAAAGCAGAGTAATATCATACTCACCACTCTGCTGCTCTCACTTGTTTTAAACACTAATCTGGTTTTCATTCTCTACATCCCTTTCTACTTTGACAGGATTTTTTGATCAGATGCAAAGTCATCAGCACTACAAGGTACAGCTGAGGCTGATTGGAATTTTTAGTATGAAGCAATAAACCATAATTATTCCAGGGTACTTGTTTACAACTTTCGATAAAAAAAAAAAAACATTTAATATAAAAAGAAATATTTAAACGATGTGCACAACTGATATTGTGTTGTTGTGGTTGTCTCTCACCGTCACTGGGCACCCCCTGTAGTTCGATGGTGGTGGTGCGGGCCTTCTTTTTTGCCGGGCCTCCTTCAGATGATGGCTGCCGCTGCTTCTTGTCGCCGCTGGCCAACGCGTCCTCTGGTGCAGAAGCCGGGACCGAGGCCTCCGGTGGGGGGCCGAAGGGGTTTTCCTCTGGATCTTCCACCTCCGGGGCGATGGGCAGGTACAGCAGGGCCTTATAGTCCTCCAGCTCCTCGTCACTGCAGGATGCAAACACGGACAAGACTGTCATTAGTTGAAACATTCACACAGTTATGAAGATAATCATTTGAACACGATGCCATGCTGACATTATGTTTAATCAATGCATGACTACAAAACATTGGCGATATAGTCAGAAAACTGAGAGTGAAAAAATAATCTTAACTCAATGTCTATCTACCAGCTCTTTCCAGAGCTTTTTTCCCATCTTATCTTTCATTATGAGACAATGGAGTTTGCACTTTTAAAAAGGAAAAATTAGCTGATTTTCAACCTTACCTCATCTACCATAATATCCTTTGGGTCGCATAATATCCCGTGTATTTTTTCAACATTGTCCATTTTGCGGGGACCGAGCTAGTCCGCACAAGTTCTTCATCTCGCCAAAGACGTCACAGAAACGTCACTGGTGAGTGGAATTTTGAAGCTCGGTCCCGCGAAATGTTGAAAAAATACCCAGGGATATAATGCGACCCAAAGGATATTATGGTAGATGAGGTAAGGTTGAAAATCGGCAAATTTTCCCTTTAAGTTGTGGATGAAATCTCTAGTAATTGGACATAGATTTTGTTTAAGTATTTGTGCAGAAGGTTTAGGAGTGCTGAAGTAGCACCAAGCTAGTTTTCAGTTATGACACTTCAAAAAAAGTTTCTCACCTGCTGCAAAAAGCAACAATGGGGTCAACAGTGGTGACATCCACCTCTTCATCCTCTGCAGCGTCTGCACCTGCAAGTTGAACAAAAATGCCTGAGACTTCCCTAAAAAAAACATGTGTCTGACAGAACAGCTGATGGTCAACCTTCAGTGTGCAGCTGGGTTATATTCTAATGGGGTTAATGAAATGTGTGTGAAAACTGAAGTTGTGAGAGACATGCAGAATAATTGAGTGACTGCTTAGCCACCATCCTTATCATTAACATGTTTTAGCGTTTTGATTTGAATTATTTCTATTTTTTAACCAGTTTTGTCTCCTGTAAATTGTTAATACTGCACATTTGTTGAATAAATCATTTAAAGACGAAACTGCAGAAATGGAACCAAGACTGACCCTCTGTCTGGTCAAACTATAGCATACGTGTGTGTGGGTTCTCTACCTGTCTGCTCTGGTTCACTTTTGTCTTCGTCCTCGATGTCAAATTCGGACTCTCGCTCCTCATACTCCACATTCTCATCCAGCTCTTTAAAGTCTGGAGCAAAGGCGCTCCAGTTTTCCTGCAGAGAAACCAGGAGGTCACGCATCGATTGTACCATGACAGGACATGTCACATCGTCTCAGCTGGTACGTGTGCTTCATTTAAGGCCAAATTTCCAATTTTGTTTTACCATAACATGGAACACAGAGCCATATTTTAGATTAACCCATTGATGACTGCTGCTGCGCGATGCCACATTGGCTCTCCTGCCTGATGCTGCGTCGCGCAGCATTATTACTTTATCTAATTTTCATGGCATTCCCAGCATAGAATGCACTGTCATTGGTTCAAATACACATGAGGTGGGTTTTGTTGATTTTTTTAAGACCACGTGACCACCCAAAAGTTGTGTGGTTTGCCGAAAATCATGTCAATCGAAAAAATAAAAAATAAAAAAATAAAACAAAATAATAATAAAAATACGCCAGCTATGTCGGCGACAGAACAGTTAGTGGCGTTTGGTGCGCAGAATCAAGGTCTACTATAGACTACTGACGAAAATCACACAACACATTGCATCTATTTATTAACAATATTTAATAATTTTCTAATTCATCTAATTTTGACAATTTTTAGAAATATTTGTTGGTTTGTAAGTGCTAAGGGAGCATGTTTAAATAAAACCTGTGAACCTTAACTTTTAAATGTATTTTATTTCATGTTTCTATGTGCTACACAGGCTTAGATATTAAGGTTTTGGTAGACTTGACAATTCGTACTATTTTTTCAGAAAACCCTCAGGCATTAAGGACATGCATCCTAGATTGCCATAGTCATCAATGGGTTAACAGTGAAATAATCCATCTGTGACCATTTTCACTCATGTGCATCCAGCCTTTACTGTCACTGTCCACTTACCACTTGGTTCTGAGCCCAGATGGACACCACTCCACTGGAAATGGAGGCAATAATCGGACGGACAGGATGCCACTGGATAGAGGTCAAAGGTGAGATGGGTGAATCATATGACTGTAAACCATAGCATCTCAATAGAACTAGAAGTTTATAGATAAAACATTAAAATCTCTACACAGCATTCTACTGAGGCAGAATTTGAGTTTCCCTACAGCGACATCAAGCAGCAGCTCTCCTCTGGTTCCATGCAGGATCTTTACAAGGTTGCCAATGCTCTTCTCCCAGATGTAGAGGGCGTGCTGCCTGGCTGAACCGGCCACAATGTACTCGCCGTCACCGGAGAAACAGCAGCGCTTCCACGGAGTCCTATACGCAGTAAACACAGATTAGATTAGACAACTTTATTGTAACCCAAGAAGGGCAATTCATTTGCAGTTTACCCCATCCACGAACACACAAACAACATCCAAAATGTTACATGTCAAAAGCACAATAAAAAGCCAAATAGAGTTTTGTGAAGGTAAGATAATAAGGTAAAATAAATAACGATAAAATAGATTATAATTAGATATTTTTACATGTATTTTGATGTAAAGGTAAGGCACTGTCAAAATGTCTTCGGAAATGACTTCTGTCTGAGTTTATTAACGTAATAGCTGAAGGAATAAAAGATTTGGAGTCTCTTTTGGTAGAGGACATGAACCAACAGAGATCAGAAAAAAGAAATATTTGCAATCCCTGCATAAAATATTTCAATTAAGGAACACCAGCAACATTCAAATCAATAGCCTTACTTTCATCCCCAGCAGCACATGTCCTCTGCTGTAGTGGAAGAGCGTTGACATACCTATTGACCAGGTCCTGTAGTTTCTGCATGGGTTCAGGTTCTCCGTCTCGACCACAGGTCAGTATCTCCCTGCCGTCATACACCCTGATAATCCGGTCTGCTGTGTTTATGAGGAAGCAGCTGCGCAAAAGAACAGGACAAAAAAAAGAGGAAGAATAAAAAACCTATGGGGGACAGGGTGAGCTGCTTTCATATCTTTAAAGTGTGGACCCTTTGTTTATACTGTATCATGGATTAGTTCTACAATCAACATGACATATGTTAGATTGTTTAACAGAAGGATGATAAAGCCAGATGGAATAACAGTCTAATGTTATAGTTGTTGATTGCATGGTTCAGTACAGACAAACCTCCTGTTTCCTCTCACCTGCCCTTGCGTGCAAATTCAATTGATTTGATGGCAGTGGTGTTGCTGGTGCCAGTTGTCACTCGGAAGGAAGCCACAAGCTCCTGAGTGTTTGTGTTCAACACTAGGATCTGCAACAACAGACAGGCAAATACATGGTGGTGAAGGACAAGTGCTAGACCTCATATTTACTGCAGTGATGTGATCAAAGTTGCACTGTGGGTAAAGTTTTGACTGATGGAGAGTCTGACCTTTCCTTTGGCATTGCCTGTGTAGATGTACTCCCCCCGCCTGTCGAATGCCGCCACCACATTCAGATCTGAGTCGTCGTCCACAGGCAGGACAACATGTTTGGAGTCCGACAGAGTCAGCAGAACCGGGGCTGACTTCATGGGACACACCAGCACCTTGTCCCTAAAACAAACAAAACTTCTTGTTTATACAGAATGGTGTAAAGACTTACTGAGTGACACTGATTAAGACTTATACAACTGTAAAAAAAAAAGTTTCAATATGACGTCAACAGCTGAACTTCAGAACTCAACAGATGCATCATGTAAAAATCGATTTGGTCCGGTCACTCACATGTCTCTGGGGTGGCACTGCAGCTTCAGGATGGGGGAGGGGAAGCGGAACCTCTGGTCACAGTCTCCTGTTAGGACGTCCCACTGCGAGACAATGTTGTCTGTGGAAGCACTCACCAGCTTGTGGCCATCTCGACTCCAGCTGTACACATACAATTATAAAACCAAATTTTAGGATTATCTCACACCTGTTCCATTGCCTGACAACAGAAACCGAAAAATACGTTATCGAGTGCAATTTTATCTTGAATTTCGCTGTATTACAAAACCTTATAAGTGATGACAGAGGATAAACCAGCCTAGACTCAGCAGAGGAACCAAGCTGTGTCTGTCCCCTCCCGTACCAAATGTTGTCAGCGATGTGCAGTTTGATTGAAAAGAACGAAGAAGATGAAGACATTTCCCTTTTTTAATATTGTTCAGGTGTTTCAGTGCTGGCGGAGATCTTTTGGCAAGCATATTATTTTTACATACAGTGTTTTCCAAATTAGATGGCTAAATGTGAATGAGGTCTAGGATTGAGCAGGAGTGCCAGGTAAAGGATAGACATGAAGGGGGACGCTCATGGTTTATTGGTTAGAGCACCTCCCCCCCCAATAGGGGCTCAGTCCTAAGAAGAAGCAAACCGTGGGTTAGAATCCGGCTTAGAAAAAGATAGATGCGAGTACATTGGTGCATTAACTGGTAAATTCACCAGCCTGTACAAAATGAATGATGTGCAATGTGTCTCACCATAAAGAGCAGACTGGATGGATGTGAGCACTGATGATTTTGGCGATGCCTCGTGTGAGGAAGTCCCAGATAACAATGCGGCCGTCATTGCAGCCAACAGCCAGCAGGGTGCCCCAGCGGTTGAAGGTGCAGGTGAGGGCCATACTGATACAGTCCAGGGTGCCATCTGCCTCCTAACACACACACACGTGCGTGTGCACACACACAGAAAGTGAAAACAGGCACAGAGCTATCATCACCACTGAAGAGCAGCCCAGGAGTAGTTCCACATAGTACTGTTGTCTATGTCAAAAGATGAAACTCCATGTGTTTAAGTGTTTGGATTACTTCCAGGTAAATATTAACCAGGACTTTTATCAGGTCTATGTGTACATGAAGAGCTTACCTCTGGATAGTTCTGCCCGAACGATTCTAAGAGAGGAAAAACAAAAGAGACAGTGATGAGAAACACTTCACAGCAGTATACTTATAAGGGATATATTCAGACACTTATAACAGAGCTAACTTGTGCTAATCTCACATTAAATTCAGCTATTAAAAACGTATACATGAAGGAAAAGGTGCTGAATTATATCCAAGACAAGAACTGTAGGCTTGAAACAATGTAATTAAATATTCACCAGAATGAGACTGTAAATTATCCATAAGAGGCTAATGCGTTTGAGAGTCAGCAACTCATAAGAACTAACACTGGATTTATCCAAATTTAAAAATGGATAATAAGTACAGAAAAAAATATAGACAATATTTGAATTAAAATCGTGCACTACGGTAATTGAGATATAAGAAAACTCAAAACTAATCCCAGAACAGACTAAGTTTCAGAATTTAAAGTAAATATAGAAATGTGTGAGTGAAAAGAAAAAGGTAAAAGTATTGTACTTTTTACAAATTAATAAAAAAACACTATTTTCAGAACATTGCTCATATCAGATAATAACCTCGGATAAGATTAAGTGTAATGTTAATGCTGCAGACAATTAGTTAAAACTAAATAACTATGCTTTGTCAATAATAATAATAATAATAATAATAATAATAATAATAATAATAATGTTAGGAGCAAACAGTTCGTTCACAGGGGGAATATAAATATATAATGAAATAACCATACAGTCTTCTAGTCTATGAAAATAACAAATAAAAAAATATATTTCACCATTCTAAAAAATACCATTTAATTCAAACAGAGACAATGTAGCCTATCGGACCTGACGTTGGCTAACAGACACTTTTATCTGCTTCATAGTTTATAACAAACGTTTAAAAACAGACTGAAGCGATATATTAGTAACCAATTTACACTCAAAAAGGTTACACATAACTTATCAGCGCGATTCTAATGAATGCAACATTTTAAAATGACTCGTTGCTGTTAACATGCTAAGCTAACGATGGTAATCATAACAAGCCGCACATTCAGCTTTAGCGATGCACAAACAAAGAGTTAGGGGCATTTTCTGTTATTTACCGAGCAGCTCTAGATTCATTGCAGGGCGTCAGATGATCCAAAGTTTCTTTGATGACTTGATTTCACAGAATATTTCACTAAATTTCACTCGTATTTACTTCTGTTGAGACTGGCGCCGAGCCTCCAGTAAGGACCCTAAACAGTGCGACTTAAAAATGCCTGAACAGAAGTACAAGCGTCGATTTCATCAACGCCAGTTCGGTCCACGGTTCTTCCTCTAATTGTTATTATGTTATTATTTTATAGTCAATGTATGTTATATTTTGCCTAATATATTTATGTTTGTATAATATGTTTGTATTGTTTGTGTTTAAGTAGGCTACTTCAGAACTGTATTCAATCATAGAGTTGCAGGGTAGAGTTTTAGAGACAGGTAGGCTATAAGCAGGTGTTTTATTCTGTTCCATTATGACTCATCATGAGTGAAAGTTGCTTCCAACATCACCATGAAGCCTGGACCCTTGACTCTTATCTGTCCTTAACTTTATGGCTTGAGTGATAAGTGACTCTATACTGGACTGCGTCTCAAAAAAATTAAAAACATGAAATATGAAATATGTCACACAGACAGAGCACACAGTGTTCCTCACACTGAAACACACTGTTGTAGGTGCTGGCCAGGAGATTGGGAGATTATGCAGGATCCATTCCGGAGCAGGATCCGGAGCTGCAACAACCGCCCTCATCCCACTTCCTTTCTTCACAATAAAAGCCGCAAAAATATTTGCTCGAAGTTTATTACAAAAATTAGAGTGGCATCATTCACTTTGGAATCAGATATCATTATATCAGTGATAGTTTCTATTTCAGTGTTGGAAAGTATATCGTGTTTTGCATATTCTATGACTTTATAGGCCTAGGGCCTACATCTACTCAAATATGCAAGAGAGCAAAATATTGTAGGCCTCCTTTTCTCTTTAGTAGCCTACATGTATTTGATCCCTTAAATTATTAAACATATTCAAAGTATTGATACAAAAAATGATCATAAAATGTAGTTTGACTTATTATTTATTAGGCCTTGAGCTAAGACTTTTTAAATTCTGATCTAAAATTCAACAAACATTTGTTTACCTCTATCAGCCGAAACATTAAAGCGATAAACACATTTATCAATATACATTATTCTGAAGTGGTCCATCTGTTAATGATTACTTTTAATTTAGTACTAACTAGGCTATATTGTGGATCTAAAATTTTGTTCTTTTACCTCAGTGAAACTCCTAATGCATTGAAGACTTTCTGCAATGTAACTGTCCATTTATCCACCTCTCAGCTTAGTGTTTTCTCATTATTCCTGCTGTCACTATTGTTTAGGAAATTTAATTAAAACATTTTTAATCAAAAGAAGTATGTTCCAGGGGCCCCCTATGAGAACCTCTTTGTATTAGTGTGAAATTCTGTGCCTTATCTAAAAAATGCTGAAACTGGTTAGGCCACCTCACCACTAAGAAGGGCTTTTACTTTAAACGGTCCTAAACGGAAGTTAAGTGTAGTGTAGTGTACTGCGTGTGTGTGTGTGTGTGTGCGTGCGCGTGCGTGCGTGTGTGTGTGTGCGCGTGCGTGTAGGCTATGTATGTACTGAAGGCGCCACGTCGGCAGAACCAGCAGGGTGAAAAGAGCTGCGTAGCTCTGCGTGTGTGCGAGGAGAAGTTAGACAGCAGCAGATTGATGCGATAAAGGGATAACAAAAATATAACCTAGCCATTAAAATAACGTGTAGAAGAAGAGGCAGTTAACAGACAAGGAGAAAGAAAAAAGAATTTATTCCCGTCAGAGTTTGGTTCGCTGGCTGAAACAGAAGAAGCTTCTACTGTCTCAAGTTTCTCTGCCAGGTGTGTTTGTGGGAGAAGCACTGGGAACAATGGTGAAGGTAAGGACTAACCAGCATCCTAATTCATGGTAAAATATGTGACAGGATGGTTCAAAAAACGGTTTAGATAACGGTTGTTTTTTTAACAGTAGGCTAGCCTTCACAAGTGAGAGGACTAGTTTTTTTCGACCAGGAGACGACGACGTGAGCGATGATGTTAAAATGTAATATAATTACAGTTTTCTTTTTGTATAAACCCTATTGGTGTTCCCCTTGGAATACGTGGCCTAGTTCCCTGTTTGTTTCAGTAAATATGTATTTCCCCCTCCAGTAGCATTAAAGGGAGGCGCCACTGCTTCTTGCAAATGTTACACAAACTCTTATCCAGCTGTGCCAAATTTAAAAAAATTATGTCCACACCTCATAGTGGCAAATGTTGTTAAATAACTTGCAGCCTGGTTCTTAACATTTTGTGGGTCACTTGCAAAACAATAAGAAATGAAAGGGTGGAGTGATAGTTTGTCGATAATTCATAGTAAATGGCATTAGAATTTTCGAATTAAGCGTCTGAAATTTGCAGTAACTAAAAGCCTCTGTGTCATTTAATAATCATAGTCATGGTTTAGTTGCTGCTCCTCACTTGTAGTAAGATGGAGGCATCGATTAATTCAAAGTGTCACAAGTCATAAAAAAGTTTGGACCACTGACCTAGTTTGATATGCGATGAGGTGGCTCTGCTCCTGCTCAGTGTAGCAGCCACCTGTTATGCATTTCTCATTCTTTATCAAAGAAAACGTAAAGCAAACACGAGCAGAAAAGTATGATAAGTTTTACCCTACAGTTTGCCCAGTTGTGATGTCACAACTGGGCAAGTTGTGACATCACAACTGGGCAAACTGTAGGGTTGGACAGTGAGACCATAAAACACTCCTTCTGCCTTTTCTCAGGCTAGGATGAACTGATTTCTAAAAAATTTGCACATTTATACTACATAGGATCTCAGAGTTCAATACACCTTCATATTCCCACTGGTGAAGAAGGCCTTTAAGTATGACTATTAGCCCAGCTGGCTAGATTACAGATTCATATCTGTAACTCAGTTGAAATAAATAAATCTTAGAAGGACAGAGAGTGAAAGAAGTTTGTTTCCTCATAAAATATGATTTGTTCTTGAACATGCAGAAAAACAAGAGCCGAAGATTCAAACCCACATCAGTACCTGCAATCTCAATGAGTTCCTGTGTTTTATGTTGAGCACTTTGTTATAACGGATTTGCCTTCAATACACATCGCTGACTCAGAGATAAATATTTCGTCTGTACATCAGTTTACTATCTATCTAGTGGCTTCTAGTAAGTGTTGTCATTATGAAGTTAGGGCTTGGTAGTAATACCTTATTTTCATGGCTACTTTGAGAAATATACACAATTTAAGACCGTCTTTCCTTTTAACAAAACAAACCACAGTTGAAAAATGTGATTTTAGATAAAATAAACAAAGAATAGTCAAACTGTGCAGCAGAGGCCTTGATATGCCTATTTTGAATTCCTTGTATGAGTCAAGCTAATCAAAAACATAGATCCTACATTTCCAAGATTGCAACTGAATCTTTTAATGACCCTCCCTGCATGGTGAACATCCACGTCTTTCAAGCTACAAAAACATGTAATTTGTATCGTAGGCTTTCTGTTTTAAGTTGGTCTGTAAGCTTATGTTGAAATAACTTTGATACATCATCAGAGTTATTTTACCGATTTTTACCAAGCTCCTCCAGGTGACCTTATTCATCAGTACAAACTATAATTGAAATGTCCTTTTTAAATTTCTGTAATGTGCAAAATTAAGTCAGATGAGGTATTTTGATGTTTTTAAAACTCAGTGCAATGATCACATATTGGTGTGTTGAGTTTTGATTTGCTGGTTGGTTTAATCTTGGTCTTGTGTTTTTCCAGGATGTGAACAACGTTAACGTGGAGCCTCAGCCTGGGACCAGCGTGGCCACGGACGAAGCTGAACCCGACTGCAGCCAGTCTACGGAGGGTAAGCAGTGGGTTCCCCAGGCTGCGGCTAAACGCTCAAACAACAGCAGATAATATGCTGCAATTCGTTTTCACTTGTTGCCTGCTGCTATTTCAGCAACCGTGGGTTCATCAGGGGAGTATGGATGTTTGTGTAAGAGTGGGTTGCAACTCCAACCTACTATTTGTGGCCTTACACTGGGTCCCTTTGCACCAGTTTAGTCCCCTGCTGCTGCTCTCCGCAAAAATCACTGTTGTTATTGGATGAAGCACAGTTCTGTTTTCAGCACACCTTTCGGTCCTGATGGCAGTTGACTCACCAGATGAACTAAAGAGATCAGACCATGAGGTAGTTGTTAAGAAAGCCTAGATTTAAAGATACAAGTCTGGTTATGTTGCAGCTTTGCATTGCATAATAGTACAATAGGATGGCAAGGTCAGTTAGTCCACCAATTTAATTCAGACTGAAATATCTCAACAAATGTTATATGGATTGCCATAAACTTTTGTACAGCCATTCATGGTGCCCAAAGGATTAACCCTAATCTTTGGTACTCCTCTGACTCTCTCTATAAGGCCACCATTAGGTCAAAGTTTTCATTTGTCCAAAGAAATAGTGCCCAATCAGGTAAAATATTTTTATATCCAATTAATGATGGGATGATAAAAGATTTTATCGCAATTTGTGATGCAATCTCTCATAATATGTTGATTGTGATATATTGATTTCACGCATCTTTCCAGTTATTCCTAAATTATGAACCTGTTTCCATGGATTAGGCTCAGCTTGCCCATTGTATCCCCCTCAAAAAAAGTTGTAATGTGTGTTTCACAAGACAAATATGTGTCCTATCTGCATTAAAAACACATTTGTTGTTTTTGTCCAAAAACCTTCAAAGCTAATCAGATTCTGACCCGCCTCAGAGGTACTGTGTCTTTATTTAAATGGTAAATGTTAGCATGCTAAAATGCTAAACTAAGATGGGGAACAGGTAAAGCATCATAGAGGCTAAAAAACATGTAATAATTTCCAAGTATCTCAAAGCACCACTGTGCCTACATACAGCCCCACAAAGCTGCTAGTGTTGCTGTAGAGTTCCTTCATTATGAACACACACACTGTAGTTTATTTTGACTCAATTTGTCTTGCTGCAGGAAATACTGTACTCGCTAGAGCAACTGAAAATAGTCCCCAACAAATGTAAATGATTTCCCTCGGTATGAGTAATGTTTGGTACTGTAGTACATCAGTGACCAGCTAATTTAGTAAAGTTCTTATCCTTTTGCAAAAGTGATCTGTTTGTAAAAGCTCACACTCCCTGATGGAGGCACAGATGGTGTAGAGAAGTCAGAAAGTGTTGAGACAGACTTAAAAGTTGTTCAATTGGGACGTTTCATGAGATTTCTTTACTATAAAGGCCTTTGCACACCGGGCGCGTTTTATTCGTGTGATTAATTTGTTAATTAAATAACTTATACAGAGTCAATACAAGCTTCCACACCAGCGCCGTAATTTCGCTTCGCGGTTTTGCGTCTTTTATTTTTTCGAAATGAGTTAGATTTTCTGGGATGTCGCTTCTTAAAGTGAGACGCGACAAAATTCACATTTCAAAACATTCGCTTTTACGTGGCGTTTATTCGCGTCGCGCCCGGTGTGCAAAGGCCTTAAGAAAGAAGTACAGTAATGGCGCTTTTCCACCGCAAATGTAGCTCGACTCAACTCAACTCGACTCAGTTTAACTTGGTTTGGTAGCAGCACGGGTCGTTTTCCACCGCAAATAGTACCTCCTGGACGTGGGCGGGGTCGTCATACAAAGGGGCAGAAAGCCTACTCCGGAGTCAAGTAGCAAAGCAGAAATTACGAGCAGTTGTTGCACTATTAACTGAACCAACCGCCAAAAACACGGATGAAAAATGTTTAAGAAAATACTCCAATTGTATCTGTTTGCTAAAAGAAGTAGAAGAATATTGCTACGGGCCGTTAAAAGGGAGGGTTTGTGTCCTGATGTGTGACTCTGCCACACAGTCGGCTGTAGGGATGCGTCACGTACATCCCTATGCACGTAAACACGGGCATGATAAAGTTGACTGTTAAGTGCTTGTTTCAGGATACGTGTTTTCAAATGCAAGCTGTGTCTCAGCCTGAATATTTTATTGAGGTAATCAATACAGTCCGAGGCTTGTAATGTAATCGCTCGCTATCATGTCTGTCCCAGCTGGCTGCTATCGGCTATTTAGCCTAGCTGCTATGTCTCCTCTCGTATGTTCAAAGTAACTTCTCCAACAGCCAACACAACTGGGTGAGCTTAGCGAATATATGGAAAGAAAAAAATCGGGTCTGTGATGCAAATCAAATGAAAGAGAGCCAAAGAAGGCTGCACGCGGCGAGACAAAATACACATAAAAGTCCCGGAGAGTTGGGTAGAATCATGGGGAGAATAATCAACAGAATGAAGCCGGCAGACGGCCGGCCACTGATTGGCCAGACGGTAGTCTCTGGCCAATCAGCCGCCGGCCGCCTGCCGACGTCACCTTTTAGCATCGGCTCAGCTCGCTTGGACCCTAGAGCAAGGCGATACTAAAAAAGCAGCCGCTAGCAGGTACCAGGTACCATGAAATTGCGGTGGAAACGCCAAAAATGTGAGTCGAGTCGAGTTGAGCTGATACCATGGGGTGGAAAAGCGCCATAAGGTTTTAACCTTCAAATAATCTCCATGAGGGGGTATACAGTAGGGGTGGGAATCTCTTGGCACCTCTCGATTCCGATTCAGAGGTCAACGATTCGATTCAAAATCGATTATCAATGCATCCCGATGCAATTTTTTTTTTACCTACATACCCTTGTGTGATTTTCAAAAATATATTTATATAAACATCTGAGTTTGCTACTCAGAGTTTGCTAATCACTTCCTACTTTTGTGATGATCATTAAATACAATTAACAGATGAATTGCCTTCTCTAATATTGTATTAGAGAAAAAGCTTTTCACAATTATGACTTTCTAAGAACAGTGCAATAATCAATGTAGCTTGCATTTCACACAATATGGAAGTATGTAAAAACTAAACCAATTCACTTTAATTTTCTTTCTACTCTTGTAAATCATGTTTCTATAGGATTTCTATTCTATTATTTTCTATGTCATTTCAACACATTGTGCAAAAAGTATGCCTTGGAATTCAGCTCTCATACAAAAACGTAAACAGACACAAAGCCAGTGCAGGTCATATGGGTTTGCTGCTCTCAGCCCTTTTGTCGCCACTTTTAACAACTCGCACTTGTGTGGTGTGCCTGCGCAGTGGCGCAGTACATACTAGTATTAAATACTATATATTTTTTTTTAAATCGATTATTAACTTTTCTGAATCGATTCGGAATCGTTCGAGAGAGAATCGCGATGCTTCGGAGAATCGATTATTTTTCCCACCCCTAGTATACAGTAACAAAGCTGTTTTGATTAATTGGTTTGTTGATTTTATTTCCCTGTTCACTGAAGCTACCAGAAATTCTTCTATGGTTATCGATTACAGTTTGATAGCTTTTAGATTCTCTATAAAAGATACCTGGCAGTTTTTTTTATGTCTCAGACACTTTCCAGAAATGGAGAAGTATGTACAGTATGTTAGTATTTATGATAGAAGAAAAAACTTAATATTGTGATGCTTCATGTATGTCTGTTTTTTAGATTCCGGTAAAGACCATGTGGTGGCTACCCCTGGCATGATGTGGCGGGTGACAGGTGGCCTCTTCAATGTCACAAAGGGCGTTGTCGGCGCGGCAGTAGGCGGGGTGGTCTGGGTGGGCGGCAAGAGCCTGGAGCTCGGCAAGTCGGCCGTCACCACGGTGCCCTCCATGGGGGTGGGGCTGGTGAAGGGCGGGGTGTCTGCTGTGGCCGGGGGCGTCTCCTCAGTGGGCTCGACGGTAGCCAGCAAAGTCCCGTTCACAGCCAAGAGGAAAGACAAGGCAGAGTGATGGAGAGGAAGGTGCAGACGAAGATGATTGATGTTGTTGTTGATGATGATGATGATGATGATGATGATGATGATGATGATGGACTTGCCCCGCCCTGAGCCAACAGAGAGAAGGCTGTCAGCTGATCTCTGTCTGCCAATCAAACTCTACAGTGCCTTCCGATACCTTTCTTACGGTTTTCAACATGGTAGTCTTGTCACCAAACAGATGTAGACTTTGTTGCAAATACTACATTGAGTACATCAAAATTAATTAATACTACAATACCATGGCAACCCAGCATTCCAAGAAACGTTTAGTCACTGAAGCGCTTCATAAAAATGTTCCTCATCTGACTTGGGGGTGGGATTTGTATGTCTGGAAGTGCATGTCTGGCACCAGGCAGACTATATGGACTGGGATCCACTTAAGCACATGGTGGACAATGAATCATTTTATCTGTTTACAAGGCTGGGCTGTTCCAGTCCTGTTTCCTTTCACTCTTTCAAATCTACACATATTTGGTGAATTATGATGCTGACTTTTAGTGTATTTTTCTGCAAAGGTATTGAAGTACTATTGAAATCTGTCTGTCTGTCTGTCTGTCTGTGTGTGTGTGTGTGTGTGTGTGTGTGTGTGTGTGTGTGTGGGGAAGAAAATAAAATGTCCCAGTGTTGGAAGCGAGGAATCAACTTTTTCCTTCTACAGCCTTCACTGTGTCTGACCTCCTTTTGGAAGAGCCCGGGGCGCAGCCTTGGATCTGCATGTAGGAAAACATGCATATCTGAAAACTGGATACAATCATGTACAATAACACTGGGCTCAGGCCTTTTCCATAGCTATATTATTTTTGAAAAGTTGTGTTCTCACTATGTGTGAAATGTTAAACAGCTGGACCTTGACTTTAAAAAAAAAAGAACTTTGGAAAACATTCAGCAGTATTTGATTCATCAATGGTTGTTTGAGAGAAAAAGTGCCTGAGGTTGCCAGAACTGTTCATTCAGTAAGGGTTGAAGTGCACCTTTATCAGAAGGTGAACACTGTGCTGTAGTACAGGCAACATTTGTGAAAGTTTACATAGAATATCAGCATTTCAATGCAACGTTTTGAGTGTGAGCTGTTGCTGATGGGACTAAACTATGTGAATGTCTTGTATGTTTTTTTTTCTTTTTTCTCAATATATCAATAAAATAGTTTGGAAGGTTTAAGCTGCATTGTGAGGTTTTCTTGTACATAAACTAAAGTTATGTTTTTAAAAACGCATGATGTGTTAAATTACGTTAGGTTAGTTAAGTGTTTTAGCTTCCGATTGAATTGAAAACCTTTATTTATACAAACTCGAAAGGCATTGAGGTTCCCCTCATTTACAACGCCGACGAGCGCACAACAACAACAATAACAACAGAGTGACAGAATAAAACAGAGAAACACAAAATCCTAGCAAGATAAAAAAGATCAAAAGAAATAAAGAATTACAATAAAAGAGCTTAAAAAATTCAGTTAAAACAAATGCAGTGGTGATGGTGAAAATCAGAAATCATAGATTTAAAAGAAGAAAAAGTGGGGAGAATGGTCATATTGAAGTTGCTCTGAAGGGCATTCCAAGAGGTGGGGGCACTATAGCTAAAAGCAGTTGTTCCCAGCTTAGAATGAGCTCCAGGAACCTTTAAAAGCAGCAGCTCACTGGATCGGGTATTAAAAGACTGAGAGTTCCAGTCGAGCATAGCTGATAAATAGGGTGGCTGTTTACCAATTAAGGATTTAAAAATAAATAAAAACCAATGTAACTCACGTCTCAATGACAGGGATGTCCAGCCGACTTTTTCATACAGGGAACAGTGATGAGTTTTAAAGGAATCGCCTGTAATGAATCTAAGGGCGCACTCACACTAGTGCCGTTTGCCTGTTCCGTGCTCAGCACGATTCAGCACGATTCCCCCCCCTCCCCACTCCCCCCGCAGGCCCGTGCTCACACTGCTGGTGGCCTGGGCACACTTGCACCTTGCCTACGTCACCGTGCGCGTTTAGGATTTGGAGCTTAGTCTACTTGTAGGCTATACGACTGTTTGTGAATATTTTCATCCGGCCAAATTTGCATCAAATATTCCACTTCCACATTAGAGCAACGAGAATCCTTAAGCTATTGTTTTTTTTTTAAATGTAGCCTTGACGTAATAGGTCGCGGTGGACAGTCTCATATTTGTGCAGCACGCTGTTTATTATTAATATAACGGCCCGTCATCAGACCATATGTATCCGGATGGTTTTGTACACATCGATCGCTCCATCAAATCCAAGTCAGAACTTTTTGTATGGGCAGAGATCGTTTTTTTAAGTGTCTTTATAAAGTTTCTTGTTAAACCTTAGTGTAGGCTATACTGTTTCCTTATCACCGGGCCGCGGTGTGTTGTTTTGGGTGCGTCTCCACCGCCATGCGTAAATGCAGTTATGACAGCTGACGGGAGGAAAAAGAAAAAAAATCATCTGACGAACGTGAGTAAACACGAAAACCTTTTTGCTGTGCTTTCTGAGCCGACCTAATTAGCTCTCTCCCTCTTTTATTAGCCCACACCTAGGCTTACACACACGTTAATTCTCACACATTATAGCTACAAGTCCAAGTGTTGGGCAATTCTGGTGCCGACTAAGGCAGCGGACGTTAACGGACAATGCATCCTTAATAAATTCACGTCAGGAACGCCGCCTGTGCGCTTGCTTGTGCGCGTGTCATCTCATTAGCATCTGTACTTTGGCCACGGCACACCTCTCCCAGGTGGCCGTGGCCAAGGGGCTGTTCCGTGCTGGAATATGGTTGGCGTGGTCACACTAGGCCAAACGTTCTAGACTTTAGTATGCTAATAAGCTTTGGCACGGGGCCGCGGCCCTAGTGTGAGTGGCCCCTAAGGGCTGAATGGTACACCGAGTCAAGGGGTTTTAGGGCAGTAGCAGAGGCATGTCTATAAACTATATCTCCATAATCCAACACTGATAAAAACACTGCTTCGATTACCCTTTTCCTACAAATTTTTGGGAAACTTGATCTGTTCCGATATAAAAAAACAATTATTTGACGAGATTTGAGAACAAGTTTGTCAATATGGGGTTTAAAAGTGAGCTTCTCATCTAGCCAGATACCAAGGTACTTATATTCAGAGACTTTTTCGATCAAAGAACCGTTTACAGCATAGATGCATGCACTGTTGTCCAATTCTCTAGCCCTAGAGAACAACATGAATTTAGTTTTAGTCTGGTTAAGGACAAGTTTAAGTGAAATAAGAGCATTCTGAAGAGCATTAAAGGACAGTTGCAGATTCTCAATAGCTGACTTTGCAGAGTCAGCAACACAGTACAAAATGGTGTCATCAGCATATAAATGGATTTGACAACCACTGACAAGAGACACAATATCATTGATGTAGATGGTGAATAGCACCGGACCTAAAATTGAACCTTGTGGAACACCTTTGGTTATGGGTAAGAAACCAGATTGGATATTACCTAGCTTCACACATTGAGATCGGTCAGAAAGGTAATTACTGAACCAGCTACACGCATTTTCACTAAGACCAATGTTAGCCAATTTATCTAATAGTAAAGAATGGTCTACTGTATCAAAGGCTTTACTGAGATCAATAAAGAGGGCAGCACAGTGTTTACTATTATCTAAGGCAGAGACAATATTGTTAGTAACCAGAGTGATGGCAGAGATAGTGCTATGGTTAGTTCTAAAACCAGATTGGTGAACAGATAAAATAGTGTGACTTGAGAGAAATGTTTTCAATTGGTTATTAATAAGGGAGAATAAATGGCTGTTGCTCTTTCAAAATGAATGGGCACGAACAGTGCTAACCTACCAATGACTATCCGTTCAACAATTTTGCCACACAGTGACCATATACACAGTCCATCCATATACTGTACTAGGTTTCCACTTTCACACCAAAATGAACCAAGAGTCAGTTCCAGGCTGGTGTTGGGGTCAGTTCAAAACTGGTTACAGCCTTATCCCAGTTATGAACCGGTTGGTTTCACATCGACCGGAGACAGCCATGGAGCCGGTGTTGTGCCGAATTCCCACTCCCCCGCAGGATCCCACTCCCCTACGTATTGCTACTTGTAGTTTGGGGGGGGGGGATTTTCGGCAGGTATGAAAAACAGTGTTGCCAAAATCCTACTCCCCTTCTAACTTTTACATTCATGCAACTAGTATCAAAAGCTTTTTATGGCACACTCTACAGGGCATGAGGAGCCAATTCACACATTACCCTCATTTCGATAATAGGACAGTGTAGCACAACATCGACATCAACATCGTTTTTCAAGTGCAGCTCCAAAGTACGTCTATTTTCGTGAGACAATCATTCGGACTTTACGAGTAGCACGACATACAAATCGTATAGGCTCTCAAGTGCAGCACAACATAACTTGTATTTTGATGAACCATGAATTAAATAGCCTACTAACAGTTTCCTCAAAGCCTACGAATCGCCTCGGAGGGGAGTGGGATCCTGCGGGGGAGTGGGAATTCGGCACAACACCGCAGTGTTGCCAACTCTTCAGTAAGGAAAGTAGCTATTGGCTGTCCAAAAAGTCGCTAGAAGTCGCCAGATGACGTCATCACCTAATTTGCATATTCGTAGATGACGTCATCGCCTAATTTGCATATTTGTAGACAGGGGTTTTATACAGTAATATTTGAATAGATGAGGTTCTAGTGTTATGAACGTGACTATCGCATAAACAACCAACGTGGTAATGTTAAGTCTAGCAGTAATCATACATGCTCATGGTTAGAAAAGCACTGCATAACATTTTGAATTGCACTACTCGTAGACCGTAGAAGAGGTGCGAAAAGCTGCTAACTGCTAATAGTGATGCTAACGGAACACGAGCGGAGAGGTGTATCTCCTGCTCTGACCGCAGCTGGGAGGGGCTGCTGCGCAAGGACCGGGCCGTCTGTCAATGCTCTGTGACGGGGGACGGGCCGGGAAGCTCCCGCTGCTCGTTGAGAAGCGTTAAAAGTGATATTTGCTTCGGCGAAAAAGTCACCAATAACTCCAGAAAAGAAGCTAGATTTGTCGCTTGTCGCTTTTTTGAAAAAAAGTCGCCAAAGGGGTCTGAAAAGTCGCTAAATCTAGCGACAAAGTCGCTAAGTTGGCAACACTGCAACACCGGCAAGAGAGCAACGTCATGACGTCACTGTAAACGTGTGTGTACGTCACCCGACGCCGCTGCTCTTGTGGCTAACGCTAAAGCTACCGCTAGCTTTAAGCACAACAACAGCGGCGAATACGTCTTATTTTTACACTTGTTGGCTCTCGCTTTGCTTTCTTAAGCAAACAGGACCCATACAGCGTATTCTCGCCGGTCAATTTGATCGCTACGTTCGGTAATTATGTTATGTTTACGTCTCGTAGTAGCGGTGTTTTTAAATATGGCGGGCATGAGGTTTGAGTTGCTCTGGTTGGTCAGGATAATCCCTCCCCCAACCGTTCGCGCAAGCAGTTCTTATCAAACCCTGCTCAATCCTGGGGTATGAGTTCCCCCGGTTTTTACGGCCCGGAGCAGGCTCTCTGGCGGTGTGAAACCAAAACACTGGCTCTAACTCCGAACAAGCCCAGAACTAGCTCCGATTTTGCGGCGGTGTGAAAGGCCTATTTGTCTTGGTAGTATCTGTTTCTCACCAAAATGCATTGAGTGTATCCTTGAAAAACACTAACAGACTTTGTTGATTTAAAGTCACACATTTCTCACAGTTCATATCCATGTTTGCATTCGTGTAGTTTTCACTGTAGTGTATAAGATACTGTGCAGTAGTATTGCATTAATTGAATAAAGCTAGCTATATCTACAGTCCACAGGAGATGAGGAGCTTGATGTCTACAGGCCGGGAAGTACTTCCTGTGGTGTATCTTGATTGGTGGTGTCAAACATACGGCCCGCGGGCCGGATCCGGCCCGCGAGATGATTTAATCCGGCCCGCGACTTGTAGGGCACACATTTATGAGCATTTCAAAAAAAAAAGTAAGTCTCTAGCCCATTCCTGTGAGGAGATATGAATTTTTAAAGAAATAACCAAAATGCTCACTCCAGCCGCTAGGGGGCAGCCAAAATTTTAAAAAGCACATTTTAGCAACGTGGGAAATGGTAAATGGCAATCTTGCTTCACCGCTATTAATGTTTCCTCCAGTGCTTTATGGCAAAGTAAAAACCAAAAAAAAAAGATATATTGTGGCGTGTAGAGACGGGAGTCGGAGGCGGAGTGTCAAAAGACGGAGCTAACTGCTTTAATGACATAAATACACTTGTCGAGTAACAACAACGGAGCAGACAGTCAACTCTCTTGATAGTCTCAAAACGCCAACAAGACAAAACAGGAAATTCCCCCAGTCATAACAGTTCCCCCGGAACCCCGGAACTTCAGTTCCATAGGTGAATTATGTAAGATCACTACAATATATATATTTTTAGTGCTGAACAATTAATGTACTAGCAAGCGCGATGTGTCCGCGGCTCTGCACACGCGAAACGAGCAGGAGCATACTAGTGTAGGCCTACAAGATTTATTTCCTAATTTTCCATGCTGCTTTATTTTTATGTTTTAAATTGGGACAAACGAATTCCAAAACAACAAATAACTTCTGTATTTAAAAATAAATCAAAACAGTAGAAGTTGCACTTTTATTTAATTGTATTTTGTACTGTCTGCATGTTTGCACAAAATGTGTCCCTGTACATATAGTAAACAAAATTGGACAACTGTAAGGTCAGTGCCTGTTGTATTTGTGTATTCAAATAAACAGTTGTTTATTTCATTAGTGCGTATATTGGCATCTTTGAGCAAAATACCCCCAAAATTTTTGCTGCGGCGCTTCGCGCCGCACCTCCTATTCCCATGGCCAGCAGCAACCTTTACTTAGACATTTCCTGGGGGGTACAGAGATCCCTTGTGATCCATGATAATGTAGGTTACAAATGTAGGCTGAGTGATAAAGCATATTACTGAAAAACAAAGCTAGAGATTTGGAGTTGACATATGTACGTTATGTTGCCATTATTTTACTGGTCCGGCCCACTTGAGATCAGAGAGGCTGTATGTGGCCCTCGAACCAAAATGAGTTTGACACCCCATTCTTGATGAAGATAGTCTTCCACTTCCATGGAGTGGGTGGGAGACCAAGGTTGCGTTCCGAATCGCATACTCTTTCTTTTTTCTATTCTACATACTACACCCGACGATACAAATAATCTAGTTAAGATGCAGTAGGCATACTATTGGGACATACTTTTACTCTTTTATTTCATCATATCATTGCGCCTTGATCTTGCCTCATGCTTTTATATCTGTCGCATCCCTGTTTTTTTTTTTTTTTACATTTTATTGACAATAAGCAATACAACAGCCTATAGAACTGGCCGATAGGCCTATATAAAAGTACAGATACAAAAATAAAAGATGCAGCATTGCATTAAATAAAAATATTATTTATTCTAAAAATAAGAAAGCTATCAAAACACTTTATATATGTCATTTATATAATATTTTTATTTAATGCAATGCTGCATCTTTTATTTTTGTATCTGTACTTTTTTGTTTCAATTTCAAAGACACTAAATAGAGGTTTCTGATTTGAGTACTTGGATTTGTGAATATGCCATTTAGCTAACAAAATCATAAGGTTTATAATAAAATATTGGTTTGCTTGACTAGGGGTGTAATTGAAGAAACCGAACAATACATGTTCAAAACAAAGGGAAAACTTGGGGTCAATGAAACGAGTGATAAAAGTGCAAATATCTTTCCATAAATGATTTGAATGGGAACAGTTCCAAAATAAATGTGTTACATCTTCAGGGTACATATTACAAAATGAGCAATTGACATCTATATCTAATTTAAATAATTGCAAAAATATTTTAGAGGGATAGTAACGGTGTATAATCTTAAAAGATACCTCTTTCATTTTGTTAGTGATCAAAAATTTAGATGGTATAGTCCAGATTTTCTTCCAATTAAGGTCAGATACACAATTATTCCAGTAGGCAACTACATATGGGACAGAGACTATATAATTTTGGAACAATGATCGTATTCCACAATTATTGTTACGTGTTCCAGGGGAGAAACAAACCTTACCAACTGCAGACTCGGTAGGGTCAAGAGGTAGTAAGGTTGGCTTAACCCCTGCTGTACTTCTTAGAAGCATCACAACTCCTGTAGGGATTGCATCCATGACAATAGCAAAGTCCCTTGGAGGAATTGGAATACCATACTCCATAAAAAATTCCTGATATGACATTGAAAAACCATTACAGTCGAGCAGTTGGCTGACCAGGTGTAAATCATGTGCAAACCAGTTCTCAAAAAATAAAGACTTGTTCTTGTACAATATGTCTCTGTTATTCCATATATAACATCTTTGAGGAGAGAAATTATGTTTATAAATCATAGACCATAAGAGAAGCATCTGCTTGTGAAAGTTGGACAATTTTGTAGGGATTTTCTCAATATTATAATTACAGAATAAAACGAAATGAAGGCCCCCTAATTTGGAGAAGATAAAGTTAGGAATGAAATTCCAAATTGAAAACGGATTCTTTATAGGGGAGAGTGGCCTAAGTTGTGCAACTTTTCACTCAAAGTGACTTTAAAGTAAGGCCTTGACAGTAAAGTCTCCAACTCAAATATGTACATATATTTCAGGGTGTTGTGCATCCCTGGCAATAAAAACTTTGGATCTGGAATAAACTGTTGAAGAAATATAGCTTTCGGAAAAAAAGTTGTCTTGATGCACAACTTGCCCCCGGTGTGGTGTAAGTTGTGCGGTTGGAGAGAATACCATGGGGTGAATTGTGCCATTGATATATATCTATATATATTATATATATATATATATATATATATATATATATATATATATATATATATATATATATATTCTATATTTACAAAGCCTTGTCCGGGAAGCTTCCTCGTTATTTAACAGAAATGCTACAAATTTCAGATGGACTTTATCAGACCCGCTCCACTGACATGCTTATGCTTTATGTCCCACAAGCCCGGTCTGAGCTGGGAAAGACAGCTTTTAGCTTCAGTGCCCCTGACTCCTGGAACAACTTACAGCAACAAATTAAACTAAATAACTTCATATCCTTTAACCAATTTAAACAAACTATCTTAAATCTGCCAAACTCTACCTGTAACTGTTTTAATTAGGCTATATTGTACTTTCACCCATTTCATTTTAATTGCTGCCACTCTTCACCACTGTGTAAATGTTTCAATTGTTTTTCTCTTCACCTGTTGTTGTGTATTTGATGTATTTGCATTGAATATTGTTTATGTATTGTTGTTTTTCCTTTGAATTTGTTTGAACTCGACGCAATTGTAAATGAGGGTCACCCCTCAATTGGTCTCTCGAGGATAAATAAAAGTTAAATAAATAAATAAATAAATAAATATCTCATAAACTGTAATGCAAGACAAATCCATTCGACAATCACTTATTTAAGGTGTATTTAAAGTAAATAGTTGACAAAGATTGAAGGACAATTTTCTTAAACAAGGCCTAGCAGATCTAATGGTTTTACCTGCAAAGCTCACAATGACAAAGTCACCATCATCATCTTTCTGGCCATCTGAACTCTCATCAGTGGTGTCATTAAGTGGAATTGAGATGTCACTCTCTTCTGAGCTACTGTAGACAATCACTTTCTTTTGGTGACCAGCATATACAGCCATGCCACTGGCACAACTCTCAGAAATGTACTTTGCACTAGTTGCTCCGTGCTTGTGGAACCAACTGCCACCTGACAAATGTGATTCCCCTACATTTCTGCCTTTAAATCAAGGCTCAAAACCCATATGTACACCCTGGTGTTTCCTTCCCATTAACTATCTTACCTCTGCACTACTATCTGTGTTTATGTGGATGTATGGGCTTTACGTCTTTTATTTTGATTATTGTTATTTTACCTTCATTGTTTACCTACTGAATGCACTATGTACAGCACTTTGGACAGTGCAAACTGTCATAAATGTGCTTTTATAAATACATTTTACTTACTTACTTACTTATAACTCACCCAGGCCCTTTGGCACAAATCACCCCAATCCCAGAAATTTGGATAATAACCATGAAGCAGCAATTTAGGGCTGACGTCGTGCTAACTGTATAGACTCAAAATGTAGCATACCAAAGCACTAAAACATGTGTCAAATGTTTTCAAACTTGTCTATAATTGTTCAGACACAATAATCAAAAAACCTTGATCATGGAAATTTTACTTTGAAAGGCAAAACACAGTTTTTTGACCTTAAATGTGCTTATATCTTATTCCTTGTGTCTCCCTTCTTTACAGGATGAGTCAAATGGATGGCTCTTCTTAAATATGTGGTCACATTTCCAATTTCTTCCACAGTTTTCTAGAAACAAGGGGTTTCACAACTTCCAAAATGCACAACTTAGGCCACTCTCCCCTAATTAGTTTTAGCCAGTTAATTTTGAAAGTGTAATTTAAGGTTGAAAAATCAAGGAAGTTAAGGCCGCCCTTATCATACGGGTTCATTATCACAGCATTTTTAATATAATGGCTTTTATTCCTCCAAATACAATTAAATAAAATGTTGTCAATTTGTGTAGAAGTCTTTTTGTTTACATCCAAGGACAGAGCTGCATAAGTGAGCCGGGAGATGCCCTCAGCCTTGGTAAGAAGGATTCTACCTCTGACTGATAGGTCTCGCTGTAACCATTGATTTAACCTTTTTTTAGTTTTGTCAATAATAGGGTTGAAGTTTAAACCTCATCTGGAATCTCTATCTTTGGTAATAACAACTCCTAGATATGTTATAGAGTCCTTTACAGGAATATTACATATAGACGGTAGATCGCAATTCTTAAGAGCAAGCAATTCACATTTTTTAAGGTTTAAATTTAGCCCGGAAGCAATGGAGAAAGTTTTAATTAAATCAATGGTTATAGGTATCTGAGAGGCATCCCTTAAAAAAAAGTGTTGTATCATCAGCCAGCTGACTGATGATGACCTCACCATCAGCTATTGAGATACCTTTAAGTGGACTAAGCTTTATGGATTCAGTGAGTAGTTGTTGAGTACAAAGTAAGAAGAGGTAGGGGGAAATTGGACACCCTTGTCTAACACCATGATTTAAAAAGAATCTAGAGGAAGTACCAGCATGTAATTTAATTGAACAGTTTCCATTTTTGTACATAGTTTTGATTGCATTGTTAAAATATGAACCAAATCCAAATTTCTCTCAGGCATGGAAGATAAATGTATCCTCAATTGTATCGAAAGCCTTCTGAAAATCTAAGAAAAGAATAAAACTTTCATCTAAACATAAATCTGAATAGTCAATTAAGTCAAGAACTAGTCTGACATTATTGGAAATGTGTCTGTGTCTCATAAAACCTGACTGGCACTCATCGATAATATGATCCAAAACAGTTTTAATCCTTTTTGCAAATATCTGTGCAAACACTTTATAATCATTATTAGTTTATTTATTATTCTTTCGGACAATTCCACACAATACACAATTTTCTCTTGCAAATATTCATACATCATACTTTGTGTTGTCCGAAGGGAGACGGAAGAAGCCAAAGGCTTATCAGGTCCCGCCCCCATTTTCATCAAATTCGGATTCAGATACACAGATTACTGTTACAAAATAAAAATAAAACAAACAAAAAACATTATTTTTTATATATATATAGCTATATATGTATATATATATATACACACACATATATATATATATATATATATATATATATATATATATATACATATACTTTTTTTTTAAGAATCTGCAGTCCAATACACAGTCAATTTTAATCTAATTGCTTCAGCTTTTAAAATCAGTTCAGCACAGTTCAGTTTTTCTGTGACAATGCCAAGTGTATAAAGTGTGAAGTGGTCTTGTATTTGGCCTGTTCCATTACTAAACTGGTAGTCTAAACACTTCAGCAAAAGTATTCCAAAACAAGTCTGTCTGCTGGCCTGTATTATTTGTTACAACATTGTAATGAAAGTGACATTGACATTGTGCTCAGGTTATTAGTCTGTAATTTTCAATAATTTTTGAAATTTTTAAGAAGGCAGATTGGACGCCAGTTATCAATAAGGAGTTTATCTTTCCTAGATTTTGGGATAAGAGTTATGAGGCCTTGAGTTAACGTGGGTGGGAGGGTTTCATTATCTATACATTCTAAAAAGAGCCCTAGGAGGAAGGGAGCAAGTTGGTCAGAGAATGCTTTGTAAAAATCAGAGGTGATGCATCCCTTTTTGTTTTCATATGGAGGCTTCGTCGATGTGACGTCATTTCACATGCACACTGGATTGTGGGTCAGAATCGTCCAAATAGGATGCAGTTTTCAACAATTTCGATAATTTGACAGTTTAGCAGGTTTGAGATCAGTTTTCCTCTGATTCTTAACCGGTTTTACAAAACAAAAGAGGATTCATACTGTCACAGTATATCTTAATACTTGATTTTAAAAGTGTGAAATGCGTTTTAAGGATCAAAGTAACCAGGACTAGAATAGCCTTGAACTAGATAAAGTTGTGGGCAGCCCTGTTTCTCCAAATCGCTGTGCAATATGTATGTATTTTTTAGGAATACATTGTGAGAAAAATTAAACATGAGTATAGGCTATGTGACTTGGTATATAGGCCCCTCTATCTTGCAAAGAAAAAAATTACAATGGGTAACTTTGCCTAATCCATTTCTTCACACACACACGGTGGTTGTGTGTACAGTATATGCATGAATACATGTCTACAGTAGAGCATGCAGGATTTATATTTCCCAGTATGATGATTTGTGTTCATGCTAAAGCTCAGTGTGTCTCATTCATAATTTGAATGTATTTATTATTATTTATTTTTTTGACATTACATTTGTAATAAAATTCAATAAACATAGTTAACAGAGTTTTATGTTTAGTTTGTTTTATATACTATCTATGATAGGATGTTTTCCAGTTATACCACATGTAGCTGCCACTAGATGGCAGTGACAGCTCCGAGCTCCCACTTCCGCTAATAGCTGCTGAAAGAGAAGAAGAAGAGGGGTTAGCTCTATGGGTTAGCTCCACATGTGACACATGCTTTAATGCTGTCAGAAGAAGAATACGGTGATAAAGAATCGTAACAGCGACATGAAAACTAGACAGGTCCTGTAGCTCGTTAAAGGTAAGATATTTTACACCTGGAGGTACATTTTTTTCAGAGTTATTAAACTGTAGCTGCTGTCGCTGATTTTAACATGCCTCCATGCTAAAGTAAACAAGAGCCTGGACGAAGCTTTTAAAAACACTGATGATTACTCTTCACAATGTTGTCTTTTCAATCAACGTTATTATTATACTGAGGCAACAAAAGATTCAACAATCAGTTACAGACACAGATTTTCAGTGTTAAAAATAAAATGAATCACACCCTAAAAATGCTGGAGATAAACTCAATGTATATCGGAAACCTTAATTGTGTTTGTGCAAAATAGTCAGTAAATCACCTGCAAAACAAAGCAGAAACTGTAAAATTATGTTATGATGTCTGATAATTGTAGCCTGGTGCTACCAGACCATCGCATTTCATTTGTGGGTCATTCTCCACTTGAGGCACTTTTGGTGTTGAAAGTTTGAGAAAATCTAACATATTATTTTTAGAAATGTATTGATAGTTCTCCATCTTGTGTAGAAACCTTTCCTGATAGTGGCTGTGATGAAATTATTTAAATAATATATAATTTTAGCCAGCTTGTTCTAACAACCAGAGGAAATCGTTATTTCCATCACACTGCAAAAATGTCCTTTTTTAACAAAACAATGAACTTAGCCAACTGATTGTGCAGTATGGATGGCAGTTTGCAGGGTACCATAATATCAGATTGTATAGGTAACACCTGTACAGCTCGATTCTTCTTTAGGCTTCAACACTTAATTAATTAACACATTTTGTGTTTCATTTCACTTAACAAAACACATGGAATTAGTTTGTCGTTATCTTTACACAATACACTAAGGAATGTTGCCCTACTCTATAGCCAACTTCTACAAAGTAAGTTACTGATACTAACCTTCAACAATGTAAAATTAGCCATCAATGATAGCGGCCAAATGTACAGTCTAATATCTTTCTTTGTTTACCTGCTTCCTACGGGCACTGCACTAGTTGTAGAAATTTGAGGACATACAAGTCGTTCAATTTGACATAAATCATTTCGGCCTCAGTGTTTATTTTGAGTTTATCCTCTCTGTGTATGAATCAGAAGTGTTGATGCCCACTTAATAATTACGACTCCCTTACCCAAGTATTTTTAGATAGTTCTATTAGTGCTTCTACTAAATCAAAATATCTGAATACCTCGTTACTGCTAATAAAACCGGAAATCAACATTTGAAAACATTTAGTTTTTCTTTATACTGTATTTGTGTTGGTAAACACTCAAATAGTATACTACAGAACATTCAGTTAATCTTTGTAAAAACTGCTCTGTTGTCTGAGCTAATGGTTGGTTGCTGACTGTTTTTGTGTCTACTTTTTTTTTTAGACACTGTGAGAAGATGTTGAGTGAATCTGAGGCTACAGAGCTGCAGTCCTTCTTGACCTCCGGAACACGTCCTGATGTGAGAGGTCAGGCTTTGGAGTACTTCCTGGGACTGTCAGGACACAGGTAGGAAGCCCATGGTGATGATGATGCCTTATATACCCTGAGTTCCAAATCGCTAATTAATTTTTTCTATTCTACATACTATTCTACATACTACATCTGACTATTAAAATAATGTAGTTAGCATGCAGTAGGCATACCATTTGGGACATACTTTTACTTATTTATTTTATCATAACGTTGTTCCTTGATATTGCTTCTTGCTTTTATAACTGTCGCATCCCCGGTTGTTTTTATACGGAGGCTCCGTTGATGTGACGTCACTTCCTGGGCACACTAGATCGTGGGTCAGAATCGCCCAAATAGCGAGCTGATTTCAACACTAAAAATCTCGGCCGGATGTAGTAGACATCCAGGTATTTTTAAGCACACTAAATCTGACCACAAGAATTGGTACATCATACATCTTTTTTCTACCCTACTAAATAGCAGAAAGTATGGGTATTGGAACGGAGGGATAATGTGGCTCGAGATGCACAACCCACTTTATTCAGATACGATTCTGATGCTTGGATTTGGACATTTGCTCTATCCAATATGGACTCCGATACCAGAGCACATGTTATTTTTTATCTTTCTGGTAAATTCACATGGGCCTGTAAACAAAACAGCACTTCTTATTAAAAATAGCACATTAACATTGTTGTTTTGATTGTAATTACGAGTTCAAACCCAATTTCTAATAAAAGAGTGCAATTGCAAATTGACACTCTATTTCCATCTGTGTTTTTGTTTTCAGGGATGGCTGTCGCTTCCTCCGCTCTAAACCCGACCTACTTGTTTCCCTGTTTGCTCTAACCTCTGACCCATCAGCTGATATAGTGAAGGACTGCTACACCATCTTCATCAACCTGTCGGCTGACGAGACTCTACACCAGGTGATAAGTCTTGATAGCCTGGAAATCCAGACCCATATATAGAACGATAGAGGGTCTGGCCACGATCAATAGTAATTCCCAACTCAAGGGGTGGCTCCTACTCGTGCATTTCAAATGCCACTGCACACAATTGGATAGCACTACAACCAATCAGAGCAATGAACAAGGCGACGTATTAAGCCCCGTTCGTTTAGCGAACATCGGGTTAACTGTTAAATTAAACTTTTGCCGTGGTCGGTCAGCAAAATAGAACATTCCTCTTAGTTGCTAATGAAAGACTTGAGTCCCGTCTTCCAAATCGTAAAGGGTCGAGGCCAAAGCCATCTCAAACTCAAACAACATATCCGCAGCCATCTTTGATGTTTACTGTCACGGCTTCGACTGCGCACTGTCGTCATCCGGTTACGTTCGGCCCTGAGCACGCCTGAGCACCATACAAAGGGCTCTGGCCCGCCCATATCAGATAGAACGATTTGATTGGTAGCTCAGGATTTCTTGACATATTTAATGAGCTTCAATAGAGAGTGTCCAGACCAACAGGCGCAGCTAATTTAATTTGCCAGCGCCTAGCGGCAGGTCTGGATTTCCAGGCTAAAGTCTTGATTGATCCGGTGCTAAATAACTCTTTAATAAATAATATTTAAACAGAAGAAGCTGCACAGCCTAAAAAAAGTTGTGGATTCACTGTTGATTCTCACTTTAACGTGTTAAAGGTGTGTATTTGTTGGATTTGTCTCACACAGGTTTTGGTGTCAGAGGTCAAAGTCCTTCCGGTGTTGTTAAAGAACATTGTTGATCCAGAGTACCTGTTCTCTGATCAGGTCTGCAAAATCCTGTCCAACCTGACCCGCCATCAGAAGACCTGCAAGACCGTGATCAAGGTGACCTTCATAAGCAGTTACTAATCTCCACAGTGTCTCCACTCTGTTCCCTTAATACCCTGGTGATGTAGCCACTACTCTGCCTTCCTGTAAATAGTCCATTTATTTATTTTTGTTGTTTTAGGACTTCCTGGAGGGTGTCGGTCTGGCTCAGCTGGTGGAGATCTTCTGTACGGAAGTTTACAACAAGAATGCAAAGCTCCACTACCTGGGTCCTCTGCTGTCCAACCTGACCCAGCTGCCCGAGGCCAGAAACTACATGATGGACAAAGACAGGTGACTGATTACACTGCAGGACATCCATTTTTGTATTTCTTTCAAAATGAAAATTCATTCGTATGCAGCTATGTGCAAGATGTGCAACGGTGTAGAAGTGGGCATTGCTCCAAGTTTTTTCACATTTCCTTCCCCCTTCACTGTGAGAATAAAGGAAAGAAACAAATATGATCGGCAGTGTCTCATTTGAATTTGCCATACAAACAACACCTGTGTGTGTTTCAGGTGTGTCATCCAGAGGTTGTTGCCCTTTACCCAGTACCACACATCAGCCGTGAGGAGGGGCGGAGTCATCGGCACCCTTCGCAACTGTTGCTTTGACCACTGTGAGACTAAACAGAGTTCTCATTTACACTTTTGTGTGTCTTGTCTGATATGAAAACAGCGTTAATGTATCCAAGAAGCATACAGACTGACTGAAATCCCATTACTCTCCTATTCGATGTGTGCAGCTCATCACGATTGGCTGCTGAGCGACGCTGTGGACATCCTGCCCTTCCTGCTGCTGCCGCTGGCCGGTCCAGAGGAGCTGACGGAGGAAGAGAATGATGGTGAGCGCATCTTTCTAATAAACTGTATTTATAATAGTCCCTGTCTTGAGACCTGCACGGGTCCAGTTTTGCAATACCAAGTAGCAGGTTCTGAGTCTTGTCGATGTGATGTTCAGGTCTGCCTGTGGACCTGCAGTACCTCCCAGAGGACAAGAAGAGAGAAGAGGACCCAGATACCAGAAAGATGCTGCTGGAAACACTTTTACTGGTACAACACAACAAACGATCACATATGGACTCACAATGTTTTTACTGTATATATCTTAGCATATTAGTATCTGTGTCTTTAATTGATCGGTTTATTGTCGTCTCAGTACTCAATAAAGTTGAATCTGACCTAATCGAATGTGTTTATGTTGAGCTGTTTCCTGTTCTTCTCTTATTCAGCTTACAGCTACCAAATCCGGCCGAAAGACGCTCCAAGACAAGAAAGTTTATCCCATCATAAGAGAACTTCACCGCTGGGAGAAGGACGTCCATGTTGGAGTGACCTGTGAGAAACTGATCCAGGTAGGAAAGATCTCACAAATCTTCAAACATGGCTTTAACATCCGCACACACCTCCGAACAGATGTAGCAGCCATTGCTCACGAGTTCACTGTATTACACTGTGCGTGCTTTAACTTATAAATGAAACTGTAGACACTGACTGCAGTGGCCTCCATATTTCTTACTTTTCTCTTTCGCGCAAGAGACCAGTACACAGTGGAGTCTGATGTCGGCCAATATAACAAATAATGATGTGAACAGCCATATAGACGATTCATTGATTAACTAAAAGATTAATCTGTACATTGACGTTAAATGTTTTGACATCCCTGAAAAACGCAGGGGGTAGAAAAATTAAATTAAGTTGATGGGACCTGTTTGCAGAACAAACCACATCCTCCAAAATACACAATGTAATTCAATCCACAGCTTAAACTGTTAGTATAACCATCATGAAGGCAGAATTTATTGCAAGACATTTTGATTAGTTGCCTTGGTTTTAGCCTATAAAGTGTCACCTGTGTGTGCATATCCAGGTGCTGATAGGAGACGAGCCGGAGCAGGGGATGGAGAACGTGATGGAGGTGGAGATTCCTGAGGATGTGCAGGAGAAACTGAAGAAGGCGGACATTGAGGAGCTACAGGAGCTGGAGAAGAAGGACAGTGATTCAGACGGGGCGGAGAAAGAACAACCGGCTGGACTCATACGATTTATATGAGTCCAAGCTGTTTTTACAATCTGAAATCTGTCTTAATATTATGGCGTTTTTGTCATTCAGACATCTACAAAAAAAAGAGCCAAAAGAGTGGCGTCACTGCTGGGGTTGAAGGGACAGATTTCCCTTTCCTGCTGCATCAGTGAAGGATTTTAAAAGCTTAATGTGGGATGTTGAAGCCTTAATTTCATGTTGTCTGCGTGAGAGACACTCCACCGATCTACATTTTCCTCATCAAGGTCTAACACGTAAACGATATCAACACGTTTAGTAACTCTGTGCCGAACCGGGAGGGGAAAATATCACTTTATAGATGGAACTGACATGAGAAGAAATTGGCGAAATGTAGTGTTTTATTTGTTAAACTGATTATATTATTATTTGTATTGAAAATAATGAATTAAAATCATATAACAGTGGTCCCAAAAGGCAGGAAGTGTTACAAAAACATATGCCTTCATGGCTTGAATGTTCAAATGTGACTGGAGCTTATTCAGAGAAACAAAGACATGTTAAACCAACACTATGGTATGGGGGACCTTTTCAATTCATCTGTTTTTTTCTCAGTCTGGATGTTGAAGTTCACTCCCAGTTTCCCCTTTTCTTTCCACTTTAATCAGGGTTAAGGTTTGAAGGGTCTTTGCCTGACAATATCATATTACTGTAGTGTTTATCATGGTGTTTCACTTCTTCATTGAAGCTTTAAGATGCAAACACAGTGAAATATTCAAACCCAAGAGAAGATTTTTTTTTTTATTGCTGCACCTTTCCAGCAAGTAGAAGATAATCTGCTGCATTACACACTCGTTTTGGAATTTAAAATGAAGTTCTGTGATGCTGAACAATGTTTGATTCCACGGTGGAGTTTATTAGATTAAACTTCAACTTTAATTCACTTAAAAGACAACTCAAACACTTAAAATTAAAATAACAGCAATACCTGTAATTTTGTGACTTAAACACCAAAAAACCCTATTGTGTGCAGAAAAACATTAATACACATTAATTTCACAATTCATAGTTTCAACCTTATACTGATTTTAGGTAAAACCGTTTAATACCTGAAAAATTAACAAGAATTCATCAAGCTGTTTTCAATTAATTCAATTAAATTCAAACAACTTTATAAGTTACATTTAATTACACAATAGCCTGTCTATGAAGAGATGCAAGTTCATTGCGTTAAATGCTGAAGAGAAGTCAGCAAACGAGCGTGGCATGGGCAAGTGTTTGTATTGGTAAAGAATAAAAAATCTTTGCATTATCTACATCTCTCTCTAGCTTGTAGGCAAAACTGTAGTGGGTCGAGTTTACAGATGACAAGACAAGGCCCAATTTTTTCAGAAGTTTTGTATAACAGACGTTAAAGCTACAGGTCCGAAATCATTTAGTCGTCTTCGAGATGGGGATCACAATTGGACATTTCCACATGTAAGGAACTTGGTTACAACCCAATGACATAGGGAAGACACGGTGGAGTACACCACAAAGTTGGTCAGCACAATACTATCTAATGAAAAGTGTGAATCTGCAGCTACAGTCATGTTGAATTCATTTTCTTTCATTTAAAAAAAAATTGAAGAGTTTTTCATTCAGTTTTTCTGTGTAATTCTCTCGAAGTACATTCAGGTATTTATGTAACAGAGCTGTCCATACAAAACCTCTGGTCAGATTTTTCACTAAACGTCCAGACATGATGACGTTTTTTTCTTCTTCCAAGGGCATGTTTTAAATGACACTAACTGACCACAAGGGGGAGTCAGAGCATTTACATTTTACAGTATGTCTTCTCTTCCCTCTGACTTTGATATAAACCAAAAACCATCAAACAACTGCGCCACTGCTTTCCTCCCTTAGCAAATTTGCATCTTTAACCTGAAAAAAGACGTAAGGACATAACCACACAGAACTCACTCAGAGAATCTCACAATTTGAACCCCAACAGTAGGCTACTTCAAAAAGTTCTGAAGGTGTGTGTTTGTGTGTGTGTGAGAGAGAGAGACTTAGAAGTCCAGACTGATAAAACGGTGACCCTAACCAACTAGACTTTGTGGTGGTCGACAGAATAAGGCAGTTGTGATGTCGTGATCCCAAGCGATAGAAATATCAAGCAGCTTCTGAACAACAATGGCTCAAGCGGTAATCAGAGCACTTGGGGCTCTAACTACCATACTGGGACACGTGGCTCCAGCAAATTCCAGGAACAACATCAGAAATCTCTGTCGAGAAGAGTGCAGTCCTAGGAACAGGTAAGACACTGCGCAGAACAGTGAGGCTCCCAGGCAGAAGGCGAGTGAGTATTCATATGTACACACTAACACACACATATTTTTTCTGTATTTGTGTATAGTATAGGCCTACACAGTAAGAAAACACATGATGTTAGGACTCTCTATCATGAAGAGGAAACTCATGCCATTCCTTTGCGGCTTTACTGTATCACAAACACGTACATTAAAGACCTACTTCACCGGTAGGAATATGAAGGTGTATTGAACTCTGAGATCCTATGTAGCATAAATGTGTAACATTTTTAGAAATCGGTTCATCCTAGCATGAGAAAAGGCACTGTCTTACCCTACATTTTCCCATGTGTGACATCACATGGTAAAATCTAGGGTTAGGATTAACTGGGGCCTATCCGAAAACTTTTTTTTGCATAGGAAATTTCCTTTCCTATCGAGATGAACCGGAAGTACTCGGCGGATAGGTGATCCGAATTCTCCAAATGCTTAGGAAAGGCATAGGAAAGGAGCCTCGATTCATCCTTTAACCCTCCTTTAGCATAGGTTACTCCTGACCAACCTATGCTAAAGGAAAGGAGATAGTGGTATCCCATAATCCTTTACGGCGGCAAGATTTAAAGCAACAGGCCACCGCCGGAGTTTACCGACTCTACACGAATACGAACGAGAGGTAAAACAGAAGAGAGGAGAGGAGAAGAGAGGAAGATTTAACTCGGCTAAAACAAAATAACCCCCCCCCCCCCCCCACACACACACACACAGGCTAAAGATAATAAAGAACTCATAAAAGACCAACATCATAATAGTTATTTTCGTAGCACATAATTTACACCATAAGAAAATAAAATACCAACTTCACATTTAATGAAGTTACTGGGGGCAGTTCATTTCAACATCAACATAAGTGTAGCCTCTTTTTATTCCACATGTGAATTGGGATATATGGGAGTGATTCTCACTCTGTTGGCGACAACCTGATTAAAATCAATATGAAAAGAACGCATGGATCAAACGAGCGCTTGTTGTGGTCAATTTTCGGAGAATAGGCTATATAGTGTAGTTTCACGCTAGTGACTCATGTCAGCAATACTCGTCGTCGCGCAATGACGTCGGTTAGGAAAAGTGAAGTCGAATTCATTTGAAACAGCGCTGTCCTTTCCTATGTTCGATAGGAAGCACCTTTCATCTCTCCTTAACCCCGATGACGTTTAGGGGTTAAGGCATAGGAAAGGAGGCTTATAGGTTAGGAGATTGGACTTTTCGGATAGGCCCCAGGACTGGTCAAAGGGAAGAAAAACCTCATTCATTATATTATAATAGCGATTTTATATTCATAGAACGCCGTTTCCGTAAAGGTGAAGTATTCCTTTAACAATATTAAAATAAATTACACATTACAAGGAGAGACTAAAGATCATACAAGTTGAGACAGTCACTTTAATGGCAATCCAGACAATTACATAGCAGCAGGAACATTCATAAAACATCTTTAACATTCCTATTTCATAAATATTTATTTAGATAAATGGATTCTTCTGAAGGGTAGGCCTAGGCCAATATAGATGAAATTTGTTCATATAACAAAATTATATTTTTTACTTGGCTTGGACATTTAAAAACAACACAATTTCACCATTTAAAATGTGAAGCTATAGAACTAAGGTAAGAAATGTATGCTTTCTTTCTTTTGTTTATATGTAATGTAAATATTGCAGTACAGAACATCGAGTATCAACAATAACACATTGTATCTACCTTTTGTGTTCAGTTAACAAATTTGAACATTTGAATCTAGCAGCTCGTTAGCTTAGCTTAGCACAGACTGTCTGGAAGGGGGGGACATTTACCAATGGTCTCGCTACAGGTATCAAATTACAACTATTCAGTATTTATTTTAAAAAACAAAGTGTAAAAACTATGACTTAGCCTAAATGTTTTTTTTTAAATATATATATATATATATTTAATACACAAATTATGTAGGCCTATTAATTTGTGAGTTTTAATGGTACTGGAACGCAGATTTTGTTACTGTTAAACAGAGCAATGCTATACGTTTTTTCCCCTCCGGTTTCCCCTTTTAATGCTAAGCTAAATTTACCAGCTGCTGGCTGTAGAATAGGCTATATGTAACGCACAAATATGAGAGTGGGATTCTCTGCCAAAAGCATAACAAGTGTATTTACAAACATGTCTAACTTGGCTTTAAGCACTTACATTAAGATTAAAACAGTCTTTTGTTCATGTGTCACACAACAGTATTTGCCAATATATAAAGACTGAGAGACAGACTGAGAGTGTAAAGCTTATCTTCAATGTGACCAGCGAAAAGCAAACAATCAAAAACCGGCACTGTGTTTTTCTTTTTTTTTGCTGCTCCTGATGTCTTTGAATGCTCAATGCACAAAAAACAGTAGCCCTCCTGCAGCTACTACCTCCATCCTCACTCATGAGTTCTGCTTTGCTTTGATTCTCCTGTCGTTACTTGTTAATAAAAGATTGAAAATAACAGTCAGGGCCCTGGCCATCTCTTTAATGACAAGCCCCATTCTTCTGTTTGTCTACCTCTGGGCTTGTGCATGGTTCAGCTGCCGCAGTCACACGCTTCAGCTCACTGCAATACATCCTTTCATCTTACACAAGACAAGGCACTGATCAATGCAAGATCAGAGGGCCAAGCACTTCATCTGCTGCTTGTCAATGTCTGACTGTATCTGAGGGGGGTTTCTGCTCTCGGCCCTTTAGCATGTAATTGGCTATGTCTAGAGGCTAAAAGTCTTGTGATCGCTCGCTGTGTGTTCACATCTCCTCTCAGAAGACCTTGTGGTATAGCAAAGAACAGTTGCATGTAAACTTACATTTATACAAGTCAAGACATTACACATTTGACGTCACATTTGTGAGGAGCTTTGATAGATAAACCCAGTTTGAACACTTCTGGGCCTCGAAATGTCGTTTAAACGGTGAAATGTGTGGAAGCAGAAAACAGGGAGATAGCGAGCTTCAAACACACAACACAGCTGTGAATTAACTTGTCAGTAACCAATAATGCAATAAAGTGATAAACATTGGGGTTTTCACCATTATCACCTCACTCCATCTCCAGGTGTTTTCTTACAAGCTAAAAAGCAGCAGGCCACCAATTATTTTATTAAACATCTGAAATATGTTTTTTTTTACAGCCAACATCCATAGGCCTATACATTTCTATAGTATTTTGCAACAATCATTTGCGGAATATGATAAAGAAACTTAGAAAAAAAGGATCCTCAAAAAAGTGCTAAATGGCTTTGTAGGTTTTAAATATTTGCACTCTTCATATGTGAAACTGTTGAAAACTGCTTCTCTCATAGTATGTCAACGTAATGTTAAAGCTGCAAAGATTTAACAGTCTTAAAGTCTTCATTTAACAGTGAATAACCAAACTCTCTTGCGTTCTTTCTATAAAGCCACAAGCTTTCATGTATTTCAAATTCCTCAATATGCTTTGTTGACTTCTGTTTCAACTGAAGTGGCACAATGTCTTAACAAACAAAACATCAGAGGAAAAACAACAAGGCATCTCAATGCCAAATGTTTATGCACTAAACACAAAGATCTACACAAGAGATTTTTCTTAAAAATTGATTTAAGATAGGCTGGCGAAGCATCTAAAGCCAGCAAGCTTCCTTGTCATCTATCGCTGTTCTTCTCAGCAAAAAAGAAGAACTAGTGAACTACTCATCCAGAGACAACACTTCAATGTTGAGAAGATACTCAAGCAAGTTTCTCTCAGTAAAGTATGCTTCAAGTTTTGAAACTAGGCTGTAGTCCAAGATAATATCCACTTCAAATACATTTACAGTATACACAAATATCTGTGTCATCACTCTGCTGCAAATGAATAGGGATAAGCAGGATGTCTATGTTGGTTCAAGAAGTACAATTTGAGCTTTTGATTTCAGTTGCCCATGTAAAGAACAAAATATCGCTTTAGAGTAAAACTTTCTACCAGACACGACACTTCAGCTCAGGATTCATTGTACTGCCCTTTTGGCACTTGAAAGCTTCTGAGAAGGCTTCAAAATTCTGGAGAGATCCAAGCACCCTAAAGACAAAAACAAGACATTATTAGGGTCATAAAAGCTAAAAGAAATTGTGAAGGTTAGAGGAGCCTTTCTACATAAATGAGTTTTCTTTTGCCCCAATCTTTATATAAGCTTGGGACAATATGAAAATTTCATGTCACGATTATCCTGGCCAAAATAATTGTGGTTCACAATATTAGAAACAGCGTTTTTCTTAGATTAGTGTTAGGAATTCAAAAACCCGTAACATATCCGTCAATACAGATCTTATTTTGAAACTTTTTCTTAATTTTGTCTTCGGATCAAAAATGCACAAGTAGAATGTATTTACAGTAGTTTAACGCAGATTCCAGACATTAAATCGATCAAATTACCTAAATAATTGTCTGTTTTGTTCTGAGGTACTGTATATATCTGAGAACACCGAAGCTCCTTACCTGTATTCTAAGGGACTGTGTGAGTCGGTCTTAACGGACTGGCTAGCATACTCGGGCCGATAAGTACCACACCACACCTAGAATAGGAAAAAATAAATGATTGCATGTGTCAAATTTTTAAAGCAGACGTAATGACATTTTTTACATTAAAAACTAATTATTGTTAAAAATTTAATTTTATTTCGTCTAATATATAACTCCCGTTTACACGAAATGTTAACAGCACTTTGCGTCTAATAATTCTTCTAATTCTAATTCATACAAGTTTGGTACGTTATTTATGTATCAACTAAATTGTAAAATTGCCAGTAACATTGGGGAGTAGGGGCGCTCCGGTGGCGTAGTGGATAGAGCGCGTACCATATCAGCGCCGGCCTTGGCTGCAGTGGTCGCAGGTTCGAATCCGACCCGTGGACCCTCACCGCAGGTCACCCCCCCTCCCTCTCTGTCTCCCCATCTCAACTCTGTACAATCTAATAAAGCTTGAAAATGCCAAAAAATTATCTAAAAATAAACATTGGGGAGTGATTCTGGCTCTTGAAAAATATTTGTATTGGGTGTTTGACCTGTTTTATTATCCGTGAAAGTTTTCTGCGTATGTTTTACATTCCCTGGCACCAAGATGCTCTTTACTTTGGCAGCTCCTCTCACCCTCTATGTGTGTGGCTGAACTGACTTGTTTTGGGATTGCTTCAGCGTCTCACCCCCTGACTCTCTCTCATTGTCCCAAGTGTGTACTTCTTCTCAGCACCAATCACCCCATGAAAATGCATCTCCCAAGCTTTGGCTCTAGAATCCAGATGGAGAAATTGTTGTCTGTTGAAAAAATACTATGTTACTTTCCATATATAATTCTTACTTACTTGGGCATAGTTAAGAAAGAAAAGTTGCTTGTGATCCAAGTCTAGACCAGGTAGACGATGTTCTTCACCCTGCATCTCCACCCACTTAAGATAAGCCTGTAAAAGCATACACAAAAGCACACACTTTAATTCATTTGGGGCAGAATGTTTATTTTAAGATTTTTGTCATGTTGTGTTGCACTTTTGCAGTTAACAGCCAACCTTGTATGCTTGACGAACACCTCCGTTGTCTGCAATGTTCTCCCCTAAAGTGCTTATCCCACTGACCTGCAGGCACACGGACAAAACCGTGAACACACACTAACAAGACATTCTAATTCTGTGGGTCTCTTAAGTGGTCTCCTAACATGGATTGCATTGTCACGGATTACAGCCAAAGAGAACATATCTTAATTCATACATGCCACTGTGTTCTTACATACATTTTGTCCACCTGCTAGTTTCCAGTTGAAATTGCCATATTGTTGCACCATGCACTGGGACTGGTCTTTAAAATGCTCAGCAGAGTAATTACTCCACCAGTTTAGCATATTTCCGTCTTTGTCAAAATTGCGGCCTGCAGGGAAACAAATATTGCATTAAGTAAAGTACTGTTTGATAGACTTGATATGACAAGAATGATCAACTGCATTTATCACTCGGGCCTCACCGTTGTCATCAAAACCGTGTGTGATCTCATGTCCGATCACCATTCCTATCCCACCAAAGTTAAGGGCCTGGTGTTGGTGTTTACTGAAGAAAGGCGGCTGCAGGATTCCTGCTGGAAACACTGAACAAACAAAAGTGTAAACACAGTACAATCAACACAAAACAAGATTAGATTTAGTGACTGTGTTAACATAAAAAACACATTTTATTCGTCACAGACGCTCCTGGTGGCCTTATTAATCCTTGTAAAGCGCTCACCTATCTGGTTTCTGTTGGGTGAGTAAAACGCATTCACCACAGCAGCACCTATGATCCACCTGAGGAGGGATTGGCATTTTCAGTCAAAGGTACATAGAGCCCATTCGGCAACACTTGAAATAACGTACAGTATTTAAACCTTTTATTTCTAATGTTCTTTGTAGATGACTTGATGAGGACACAGTCAGACCATCTCTTTTGGCGCTTTTCCACCGCATGGTATCAGCTCGACTCGACTCGACTCAACTCGCATTTTTGGCTTTTCCACCGCAATTTCATGGTACCTGGTACCACGTAGCGGCTGCTTTTTTGGTATCGCCTCGCTCTAGGTTCCAAGCGAGCTGAGCCGATGCTAAAAGGTGACGTCGGCAGACGGCCGGCCACTGATTGGCCAGAGACTATTGTCTGGCCAATCAGTGGCCAGAGACTACCGGCTTCATTCTGTTGTTTATTCTCCCCAACTCTCCGGGACTTTTGAGTGTATTTACGCCGCTTGCAGCCTTCTCTGGCTCTCTTTCATTTGATTTGCATCACAGATCTGAATTTATTTTCCATATATTCGCTAAGCTCACCCAGTGTTGGTTGTTGGGGAAGTTACTTATCATACGAGAGGAGACATGTAGGGCAGCTAGCAGCTAGGCTAATAGTAGCCAGCTGGGACAGACATGATAGCGAGCGATTACATTACAAGCCTCGGACTGAACTGATTACCTCAATAAAATATTCAGGCTGAGACACGGCTTGCATTTGAAAACACGTATCCTGAAACAAGCACTAAACAGTCAACTTTATCATGCCCGTGTTTACGTGCATAGGGATGTACGTGACGCATCCCTACAGCTGACTGTGTGGCAGAGTCACACATCGGGACAACAACCATCCCTTTTAATGGCCCGTAGCAATATTCTTCTACTTCTTTTAGCAAACAGATACAAGGGGGGTATTTCTTAAACATTTTTCATCCGTGTTTTTGGCGGTTGGTTCAGTTAATAGTGCAACAACTGCTCGCAATTTCTGCTCTGCTACTTTGCTCCGGAGTAGGCTTTCAGACCCTTACGACGACCACGCCCACGTTCAGCAGGTACTATTTGCGGTGGAAAACGACCCGTGCTGCTACCAAACCAAGTTGAGTCGAGTCGAGTTGAGTCGAGTCGAGCTACATTTGCGGTGGAAAAGCGCCATTTGTGTCACTGTGAATTTGCGTCAAGACATTCAATGGACCATAACCATGTTAGAAAATCTGTTTTGCTAGTTTTTTTGCTGTGCAAAAACTTACTTGGAATCCAAAATCAAATTACAAGAGTGTTTTAGTAATATAGACAGCTTGTACTGCCAGATGTATCAACTGCTTACAAGTCCGGGTCAACAGGTTCTCTGAGCTTCTTCAGACTCTTCTGTGCTTCAGACTTGAGGTTCTCAAGAATGTTCTCGAAGTAGTGTTCTTCACTGTAATTAAGCTGGAGACAGAGACGTTACAATCCCAACATAAGTTAAAAGTGTCACTTATTCATAGTTTGTGGTGGAAGAAAGGACAATTCCTACTTACATGAGCGTACTCCTGGTCAAGCTTCTGGTTGCTTTTCTGCAGAATATGATCTGGATAACCAATATGCTCTTTGATTGCCATGGCCTGGAACAATTAATGTGATAATAAACAAACAAAAAGCATCTAGAGACGTTACACCCTTATTTTATCAGTTTGGCTACTTTACCTTCTCTCTCGCTTTCTCCTTCGAGGGAGCATCCATCCAGCTCAACTCCTCCAGTGTTTCCACATATGCTTGCTGGATCTTGTTGATGAGGTCACTGACCTGTGAACGGTGTAATCACAATCCTATTCAGTAACAAACTTGCCAGCGGTAATACATGCTAGATTAAATGTACACAATAGACACAAGCTTTCATTCACTGTTTGACGCAAACTGCTGCTATGGAAGTAATAGATGTCCATGCTTTAAGGAAGCAGATCTTTCTGTGAAGTTCAATGCGAGTTTACCATTTGTTTGCTCTCTCCAGCAAAGGTCTCACGCACATACAGAGCTCCAACTGCGTTCTCCATGCTGCTCTGCACGTAACGGACACATTCTCGCCACCAAGCGTCCTCCACAGTGGTCCCATAGAGAGTCTGACCATACACACACACAGACAACACACACTGGACTTGAGTTATTGAGCTTGGGTTTATATTTTATCATGTGGTGTTCTGTTATGTCATGCTCATCGCACCTTCCTGTAACGTGCTCTGGCATCCTTGAAGCGGCGGCTTAAGCTATTAACTCTGTCCATGATAAGCTGCCAGGTGAGGTAGTTTTGCATAGTTCTGGAAGACAAGATTGGGGGTTTCTTTTTAACTTTCTTATTAAACATGATGAATTGTAGCTATTCTGTAATCATTTAATTTTTTCATGGATTCCTGTTTGCATAACAGGCTTGGACTGACCTGACACTGTGTCTGGAGAGAACGTCATTCATCTTCCCTAGGTAGGGAGAACTGTACACCACCACCTCCTCCTCCAGCTGCACCTCAATGGACACACTGGTTAGCACACCTTGAATGTATTGTGTCCAGTTAAAACCCTGGAAAAACAAAAGGAAGCAGATACTAAATTAGCCAAAACTTCCTACCTTTAAGGTAGAGCTAAACACTGTCTACTAGATATCATTTTGGACACAGCATGTGGATACTTTTTTTTTATTGATAATTTAATCTTAAACACAGTCATACAAACACTCTATAATTGTGTGTTTTTTAATTTCTTTCTCTTTTTTTTCTCTGTGTTTGCTCCCTACATTATTCAATTCAATGAATTAGTGAACTGTGAAAACACCATAAACACCAATGGTTTTACTTTCACATATTGAGCTTTCAGGTACAGCATGTAAGTGGCAGCTTGAATTACCAGCTGTACTGTAAAAAGTAAACAATAATTCCTAAGGTGTAAAGGGGCAGAAATGTGCTCACTCTTTCATCCACTGTTACATTTTGTATTCAATAACAAGACCTATGTTACCTGAGACTACAATAAGCAAATCTACTGTTGCTATATGGTCACCAGCAGTCTAATGCACTTTGTGTGTTATGTTAGCTTGTGTGTTATGTTTCATTTCTAAATGATTAGTTCAAGATTCTGCTTTCCTTGCTGAGTTAGATGCAAAGATTGATGCCAATCTCCCGAGCAAGCGGCAGGTTAGCTTTTCTTAGCTTTCTACAAATACTGAATATAAACAGGTAGCATGGTTCCTCCAACACCTGGAAAGCTCATTAATTAACAAATTAAATATATATATTTTTTTTTGCATGGCAACCTCACGGTCACTCCGGGAAAACACTTGTCTTGCAAGGTTGTAAAACCACAACGTGACATTTTAACCCGTCAGTTTTTGAAGATAGCATGTTAAATTACTGAGTTTTACTTAAAAATTCTGACAAGTAAGTTTTCCTTTCCTTTAGCTGTTTCTCACTATTTTCAGGCTTTCACTAAGCTAACAGTTAGCTTACTATTCAATGCACAGAAATAAGCGTGCTATCAACCTTTCCATCTAACTATTGGCAAGAAAAAAGAATAAGTGTAGTCCAGTTAATCGTAATTTAGTATTTTCCGTTGCTACAAAATAAATGGGCTATAAATAATGTGCCCTACTAACATAATTGCCTTCTATGGTCCTCTGCCAAGTGGACAGCTTTTAACTGCCCTGCTCAAGGGCACCACAACATTAAGTTTATTAGGCTAAATGGTTATATCCTCATTCAGTCTTTTAGTTTCTCCACTTCATTGTAAACGTTTTTTTGAACAAGTGACCTTCATGTTACACACAAGACAGAAGGGAAATCACACTTACATTAAAACCGAATGTGCTCTGCAACTCTCCAATTGTCATCTTATTGTAGAGAATGGTGACATCTTGGCGCTCCTCTGCTGGTGATGTGGCCTGTCCAGGAATAGAAAGAAAAAAACATTTTTTCTTGTAGCTAAATGTAGCTTTCCCTTCATCAGCAAAGTCCTATTCATTGTGTTCTTGACACATTCCACTTTCTATCTTCACACTAAATGTAGCCTGGTTCTATTGTTTACGGGGAGGTGGTGCTCATTTTCTTCTTGTCATTATAAGTTATCCTTAACCCATGTTCCACGAGTCCCGCTGCAGTGTCTGGGACTCACATTGGCGATGTCTGTCTCCAGCTCCAGCACTTGCATCATTTCTTCCCACACACGTTCTTCATCCTGAGTCAAGTTCTTGTCCTCTCGGGTTATCTTCGCAATAGAAACCATGAAATGGAGGTAGGCCTCTCGAACCTGTGGCACAATCACAAGCTCTCAATGTAAGGTTGTCAGAACTATGGAGGTAAATGGATGTATATATATTTGTACAACTTAGGGGACAACGGGGGAATCTGAGGCATCGGGTAATGTGAGCCACACCCTGTATCTAGGCAACGGAAAACATTTTTGGTCATGTGAGATATATGTTTTCAAGCCCCTCTCATTTCCCCATGGCCCTGAAAGCGAGGACCTCATGGTGCTGTGGTAAGCATGTTTTTTTCACCAAAATAGGTATTTTGCATGTAAAAGTACATTTTCTTGCTGTCAACTTAATCAACTGTTGTGCCAAAGCAAATGTATTCACGTAGAAAAACTTCTATCATACGTGTTGATGACCTACCAACATATAAAAACCATGTGATGATATTAGCTAAAGATTAGCCTGAAATGCTAAGAGAGGTAGTTTTTTCTCAAATTGTGGTGGTGGGGGAAAGTGAGCCAAATGCTGTGGGGGAAAGTGAGCCACTGTCTAACTTTCCCCCACCATGAGGCACAAGTTAAGTTTAGTCTTAAACATATTTTAATGTAATATTACATAACATATGTTTTATTTTAATGTCATACACATTGTAGAAAAGCCATCATGCCAAGGAAATACACCAGGAAGACGACCTTGGGCAACTACACGGAAAGAGCACCTTCTCATCTTCCCCTGTAACCTTCAGGGCTGGATGTAGAGTAGGCCTAGTTGTAGAGTATGACAGGCTGATGTTATAATCCAGTTGGGTCTTCTCCTGTGTTCTGAGTCCCAGGCTGTTCTCGCTGGTTCTGATTTTCCTATGCTTTGACCCCCAGACACAAGCTGGCTCCAAGGGTCCTGTGTTCTGACCCCAAGACTGTGTTCTAATCTAACTGGTTCTATCTGTCATTTGAATCTTATTAAAACCTTTTGAATTATAATATGTTGTATTTGATTTTGTTCAGAGTTACTTTCAAGTGTTTAGAAAATTTGCTTTGCTTAATTGACCAAACCCCATCATTCTTTTACTAGTCCGACATTAGTTCTGGAATGTGTGGCTAGCTTTCAGGATTCTAACTGTTACAATATGTGTTGTTATGGTAGTTTCAGAGTGGAAAAAGTAAGTGGATCAGTTTACCCCCTTGATTTTTCTGGTCTGTCTCAGTTTACCCCACAGCTGGGGTAAAGTGAGCCACGCGATAACTTTTTTTAAAACAATCATATTTTCACTGCCCTTTGTCTTGAAAAAATTCTGCTAAAGCCCATTTCTAGGAAACATCCTGATTTAATGGGAAATGTGTCAATTTGAGTGATAAATCATTTTAGCTCGCTTAGAGGGGAGCAAATGTAAAAAGTGGCTCAGATTACCCCGTTCTCCCCTATACAATTGGAAAATGACAAAACTCAACATGAAAGTTTATTTTCTAAAAACTAATTTGGGTAGACATTTTCTTTGGTAAAACGCTAGTTAAAATGCATATAACTTTGGCATTGTTTCTCTAAAGAGATGTGTGAATGCCATAAACAAACTCCCATTCACTTCAATTACGATACCACAAAAATCTGACAAATAAAACAAACATTTTACAAATAAATACAAAGTTATCTGCATCATTAGATTCCTGGTCGAAATACATTGATTTATGATTTTAGTGATCTGCTCTTGTAAGATCTTACCTTTTTGTAGTTTCCATCATTGAAATAATAATCTCTTGATGGCATTCCAAGTCCCGGCTGGTCAATCTAACCAGAAAACAAGAATGGCAATAAAACAAATTTTTAAAGATAACCATCTTTAGTAAAAAGAATGGGCTTGAGCTAAGTGCCACAGACACAGGGTGTCATGGGCTGTGTCTTGATTCAGGTATTGCATGGGTATTGCAGCCTACGAAGGCTGCATTTGAAGACCGATTGCGTCATAGCGGCGCGCAAAGGCTGTCCCGTTTGCAAGGCTCCTTGCAAGGCTCCTCATATGCGGTCGTGAAATGCAGCCTTCGTTTCACGGTTTTGAAGGCTGCATCAGATGGATCCTTCGCGGCCCAACATATCCCAAGATTCATTGCGTTTTTTTCAGAGATGGCATAAAATAAAATAAGAAATAACAAAACAGCAACGTGTTGCTCCATCTTCTTAACTTTTATCTTCCTTTCTTTTTTTCTTGTACTTTTTTTTCTTTTCGTCTGGTAGACAACTTATTTTTCTTTTTTCCTCCGTTGACAGGGCTGTCTCCGTTGGCAGCAATCAGGGTTGCTAGGCAGCACAGGAGCGGCGAGTCGTCACGCAAGGTAACGGCTTGTTACGTAAACCGGAAATGCTCGTAAACCAAGACCTGCGGAGACCGTCTCATTTAACAAGGCTCGTTGGCCTTAAAACCGGCCTTAAAATCGGCCTTCAAAGGCTATAGCCTTCATAGACCGCGAGACTGCGTCCTACCAAGGCTGTAACCCCTGAATCAAGACACAGCCTTGGTCTGTCTTTGTCCTTTCTTGTTTTGGTGTTTCCTGTTTTATTTTGGTATGCCTGTCTTGTTCCTCCCCATGTCCTGTCAAGTTTCCCTCTTGTTGATTGCTGCTCCCTCCCCTAATGTGTTGCACCTGTTCCTCGTTGTCTACCCTGTCTTGTGTGTGTGTGTGTGTATATATACTCCTTGTGTTCCTTTGTTCCTTGTCTGTGCATTATGGTTTTTCGTGTCAGTGTGTCCTTGTCTTGTGTGTTCCCTCTGTTCCCTGCTTTACTTTTGTTTCCTGGACTTTTTGACTTTTAGCATTTTTGCCTGTTGGCCTTTTTTGTTTTTTTTGGAGCTAAATAAACAAACATTTTCTTGATACGTCTTGCGTTTGGGTCCTACTTGCCTGCCTGTCTGCCACACCGTAACACAGGGAAGTTGGAAAGTATTCAGAGACACAAATAGGCTACACATTTTTGCGTTTGATCTTTTCATGGAGTTTGTTGACAATAATAATACATATAGAATAGCACCAGCCATACCAATAGTTGGTGTATAATGAGAGTATGACTGTTATCTGTGCTCCAATAGACAGCGATCATCTTACGTAAATGATATGGCGCCGGGAGTCACGGTCGTCCGTCCACACGTACATGTCCAGCAGAACCTTCTTGTGGAAACGAGCAGTTAGCGTTGCCAGTGTGTCTTCTAGGCTCCATGCTTCCTCTGCAATCACAGGAAGAAAAAAAATGCTGCTTAAATTAAACAAATTTGTCAAGCAGGAACAATCAGGTTCCCTTTTTGCCTATATGGCTCTTAACTGAGCTCTCTTTTTAAATCTATGTGTGCAGATGCAGCAATGTGTGGTTAATTCTGTTTGAGCCACCGTTCGTGATTATTTCTCATTAAAGTGCCAAGAGCCAGGAGCTTAGGGAAGAGCAGAGTGGACTATTTAAAATCCTTCACAGTCCTGAATGAGGCCCTGCTCGTCTGCCCACTCATCACGCTTCCAAACTCCACACCTGACTGCTCAGCTGAAGAGCCTCTTGATCCCGCCAATAGAGCTCATACTCAGAAATTCCCTGGGCACAAATACAGCTGCACGGGCCCTGGGTGAGCAGATGTTTCTGAGTAGGGACGTGAGTGCTTGTTTGTGTGGAGGTACTGTATTTGCATGTTTTCATAGAACAGCCTGTAGACATGGATTTTTTAAATGACCTGTGGTGGAGTTCCAGTCATCTGATGCAACAGGCCAATCTCCAATACTCTCGATTAGCTTCAGGAGAGGCTGCGAGTCACGCTGCTCTATCAGGCCTGCAGGCAAAATAACACAATTTTTAAGGAAATTCGCTGGAGGGAGGACACTTCCCAGTTAAACATACAGTACATATATGTGTGAGCCACTGAGCTAACCAAAGCTAACCACAGCCAGGGTCATCCCAATGTTCCCAGGGCTCAATGTTTCCAAGGTTCAATGTTCCCAGGTTTATATTGAACCAAATAGGACATACTTACTGTGCAGGTTAAAGGTCACATATTATGCTAAATGCACTTTTTAAATGTGTTCCAACATATCCATGGGTCCACGGTGTGCCTAGAGACTGCCAAAATATAAAAAAAAATAACAATCTCTCCTTTTCTCACTCTCCCCTGTTCTGAAACCCCCACCCCTCCCCCCAATATACTCCGTTCATAATTCTCGCGGTTTATGACGTCATAAATTGCACAGCCACATCCCCATATTTTCTTTATATGTCCATGCTTCCCCCCCACATTAGCAGTAGTCTATGATAACCCCACCCCCCCATTTCTTATTGGTCCATGGCCCCGAGATCCTCTGGAAATTTTTCAGAGCGACAGCCATGTTGCTTTCCCCGCTAAGCGACAAGATGCCCATAGTACAGCCTGAATGTTACATACACCAACACAGAATGCTTTTGCTCATACTCCACTAATTTATCTTAACCACAGCAGTCTATGCCTCGTTTTTAATAACACAGCGGATAGGAAGCTACCTGTGCTTTTTTTTAAACGGTGAAACTAAAATAATAGTTTTTATTGGTAGTTTTGCCTGACTGGTGTATAGCTATTAGCTTTGGGACAAGCAACCAGCTTTTGCTCATAACACGCTGTTTATATTCCCCACAGCAGTCTGAAAATGACTCGTTTTTAACATGACAAAGGATGGGAAGATATTCCTGTAGAAATCACACTTTGAAGCTACTGTTTTCACTGGTTTAAATCGTCGGAGTCTTATTTTTAGCATTAGCGCCCATGTAGCTTCGGTTGTAGCACCAAGTTTTGCTCCTAATACACTAACTTAGCTTTCCCCTTGCAGTCTAATAATGCCTCGTTTTTAATAACACAGCGGATAGGAAGCTACCTGTGCTTTTTTTTAAACGGTGAAACTAAAATAATAGTTTTTATTGGTAGTTTTGCCTGACTGGTGTATAGCTATTAGCTTTGGGACAAGCAACCAGCTTTTGCTCATAACACACTGTTTATATTCCCCACAGCAGTCTGAAAATGACTCGTTTTTAACATGACAAAGGATGGGAAGATATTCCTGTAGAAATCAAACTTTGAAGCTACTGTTTTCACTGGTTTAAATAGTCTGAGTCTTATTTTTAGCGTTAGCGCCCATGTAGCTTTGGTTGTAGCACCAAGTTTTGCTCCTAATACACAAACTTAGCTTTCCCCTTGCAGTCTAATAATGACTCGTTTTTAACATGACAAAGGATGGGAAGATATTCATGTAGAAATCAAACTTTGAAGCTACTGTTTTCACTGGTTTTAATCATGTCAGGTCATGTCAAATTGTTCAAAGTATGGCTTAGCTCCGGGTAAACACTGTGTTCGCAGTCACGCAGTGTCTCTCTAGTATCGCGAGAGCACGGCAGAGATGGTGGGAGAGCCCCATGGACATATAAAGAAAGTCCGGCAGAGAGGTGGGAGGGGCCATCCAGATCACACAAATATAGGTCATCCTGAGACCAGAGGACAATCAGGGTATAGAGGCTTGCTACAATAAATGATCTGAACGGGTTTTTCAGCAAACATCTAAAAAAATAAGTATTAGGGACTACTTAGACCATATAAAATTGACAGCAAAGTGCATAATATGTGAGCTTTAACACACAACCACACATTCCAGTGAGGCAGACGTGATAATTGAGTCGGTCTACTTTTGTGTGACTTTAATTTAATTTAAAAAAAATGAAAAATGAAAACGTTGCATAGTCAACCTTTAAAAAAGGGATCACACTGTAATCTCTCAGAAACATTGGTTGACAAAAGCAATCTCACCGCAAGGTTGAACTTTCAAACTTGACTTTTTAGCTGACATGGGCGAGAAGTAAAGGTTTCTGAAAAAATGGAAATTTAACCTTTATGGTACGCTACCCGTCTACTGAGCATTGTATCAGCAGGTCTTCTTGGCTTCTGAGGTATTTAAAAAGTCTTACATTTAATTTACTATTGGCATAAATATTTAATAATTTTTCTGGAGTTTCAGGCAGCACTATTAGACCTGTAACATGATCCGTCACCACTGCTAGCTGAATTAACTTTTGAATTTTTTTATTAGTTAATGTAATCACCCATTTCACAGCAGGCTGTAATATTAAAATTAACTAAATATCATTAGAAATATACTGTAAATGATGGTGCTTTACTGGGAGGTACTGAGATAATGTGCTGCAATGAGAAATGATTTGAGGCCACATGGTGTCTTCTGGTTTTACATCATGGCTCTTGAAATAAAGATGTAATATTAAAAAGATATTTTAAAAAGTCTTCGTTATAACTTGCTGAACCTTGCAGAGATCCTGCCCAAAGGAGACCCTCCGATACAATCAGCAGCTCCAGAAACACAACATGTTTTTGTCAACCTGTCCCATGTTTTATTGCCTCCTATCAGAAGTATAATACCAATTTTTAGACAAAGAGAGACCTACTATCATTTATGCAGGAGCTGTAGAGGATTTTGGCCTTCCTGATTGCGTCTCTGTCCTGTTCATTCTCCGTTTCGAGAACACCTGCGTCAACAACAACAACACAATCAAACATTTAATCTCTGAATGAAACCCAACGCAAGGCTCTGAATGCTGCATCCCACTGACAACTATAGTTGAAAGAGCTGACCTTTGAGGACAATCTCCAGCTTGTCCCTAAGAATGTCAAAGACGCTGTGGCGGGAACTTGTCTCGGGGATGACATGTCGCTCCAGCCAACCCCCGCATGCGTACTGATAGAAATTATCACAAGGCTTCACAGACTTGTCCATGTTCTGCAAGAGCCGAGCAGCTTCAGGGTGTCACAGAGACAATAAACTATCACATATAGTTTGATTTTTTTCCGCAGATTACTCAAAGAAAATAGCAGAAATTAAAAACAACTAGAAAGCATTGAGATAACAGTTACTCTCACCTGCAGTAACACAGTCCGCGGATGTGCATACATTGTTGAGGTTGGAGCGATACAGCTGGCCTGGAAAAAAGTGTCAACGTTTATGAGAAAGCAGTTTGACAAGTTACCTCCCTTACTAAGAAAAGGGGGATGTTGTTGTGTGAAACGTAGAGCTAATTCCAAATTAATCTAGTTCCATGGTACTCTGTGTGTGTGTGTGTGTGTGTGTGTGTGTGTGTGTGTGTGTGTGTGTGTGTGTGTGTGTGTGTGTGTGCTCGTGCGTGACCACATGAGTGCTTGCTGGTGTGTGTGAGAGACAGCCAATGTCTATGTCAGCAGTGACTCTGTTCTTTCACTTTTGTGTGGCACTGCTGATCATGCAGTAAAGCAAATCACTTTGTTACAGGGACTATCAGAGGAGCAGGCCCGAATACAAGCCAACCCACTTATCCAACAGCCTACTCTGTGTTCATGTTAAGAGCGTAAAACGAATGACACTCACTTTTACCTGTTGAGCTCCTTGACACACTTTGCCTGTTGGATTGATCTACATTGAGTTGGAGAAAGAGATATTCACACTCCATTAGACACAGTCAGGATGGCTTTATCCTTAATTATAATGATATTTTCAATGGTTTTTGACTAAAAATATAATCAAGTCTTTTGTAGAATTGTAAGTTTGCAAGTCATCAACAAGTAATCTTTTCTTTTAAGCAGACTCAGAGTTGCATTTGCAAAAACTACTTAATGTAAAGGCTTATGTGTTGTGTATTATAAGGCTTATTTGGTGAGTAACAGTTACCTTTAAACACCTAAAGAAAAGTTAACAAATGACACGTCTGACATAAGCACATCAAAATTGCAAAAAGCATGTCATGGCCACATCTGAGACCATTTCTAAGGTCAATGTGTGTTTAAATTCTCAGCTTGCTATCACATGAAAACAGACAAGGGAGACACTTGTCATCACCAGTGTCTGCTGCCATCTGTAAGATTGGGATCTTTCCACAGTGAGCCTGACAAAGCAATTACCTTTCACAACTGATGTGTAGAGGACTACCAGCCCGGCCAAGGCACAGCTGACCAACAGCAGCAGCACGGACAGACCGATTTCTGCAACAGTCCAACGACGCTTTCCAGGTTTACTTGATTTCTCCATGATATCCATTTGGCTTTCAGATTTGCCCATATTCCTCCTGACTGCCGGATCTGTGGGAAAGACACAGTTGTAGTGTTGGATGGTCCAGGCAGCGAGCTGCCAGTGAGTGTGTGTGTGTGTGTGGGTTGTGCAGTGATCCATCTGTAAACTGTGCCAGCTGACCTGCAGTGAGAGAGCTTCAACAGCTAAACACCTACAACAACTTCACCAAAAGAAGTTGTGAAACTGTTTGTCTCGTTGCATGAAAACAGTTTGTCACCCTGCATGTTATTCTTTCTCGAGTACAGTAAAACACTTCAGTCTGGGTTTCATTTTGATTGTCTTTATTTTAGTTGATTTGTTGCTGCTGGATCCACAAAATTAAATTTGACTTTTTTTCATTTGATAGAAACTTAGTGGGCTTGCATTCCCTCTGATGTATTTATTCTTCATCATCTTCATATGAGAGGAAAATTAATTTTGAGATTAAGTTGGTGAGTCACCAACTAAAACCATCACACTTTCAGAAAAGAAAGAGCTTGCTTTTCTTGCTTTGACTCATTGGTCCTCAATCTTGGGGTCAGGACCCCGGAAAAAAGAGTTAAGGATCATTTGAAGGTGTTGCAAGATGATTAAAGGGATAAGGAATAAAAACTATGTTTTGTGACACAATATCATCTTTCCTTTTCCTGAGTTTTCGTGTAGTTTTTGCATTGGTTATGTGAAATATTGTGAGATAAGAACCCAGTTTGCTTCAGATGCTCTCATGTCTACATGAAGCAAATCCTGAGGGGTCATCACACATCATGCTTTATTTGTATGGGCCACACAAGCCAAAACAGTTGGAAAACACTGACAAAAAGCACAGATCTTTGTGTCTTTGGGGGCTAAAACGTTCATTAGTATTACCTGACTGAAATAACTTTTTGCTAACAGCAAAGTGACCTTTGCTCTAGGCTACCAACATTAATATACTACAAAATGAACTGTCCATTTTAAAAATAGTTAACAAAAATTATTGATACACAATTTTGATATGTAAGTTAACAATACATCCGGTTTTGACAATATCAAGCAATTCTGTAACACAGCTTGACATATTTTTATTCTGAGTTGGAAACAGATTATAGTATAGATACTGAATTCAGAGAACATTCCCACAGTAACACTTACAACTAGGTTTCCAACCCTAATGCCACATGAGGACATGCTAAACTGATGGGTCTCCAGGGCTTGGCACACCAGTTTTATTTTACCTGAACATATTCATTACATTTTGTTCAGTGACGTTATGTCTGACTTTATCATCAAGCACCATCTGTTTTTAATATGGATAGAGAGTCGTTGACTATATTGAATGTGAAATTTAGTCTGGAAACAATTTAGGGAGCAGTAAATTAACAATTAAACATACTTTCACCGACTATCCAACCATCACCACACACATACACCCTGCCACTTACCATAAGCCTTCTTTTCGAGAGCAAATTTCTATGCACAATAATGATGTATGTGTGAACACAATATTGCAAATGAGCATTTGTGCAGGGGACAAAACGACAATCACCCGTGGCTTTCAGCAGCATTGCTTTGCATCTATTCACTCCGCAGCACCTGTTTCTCCATAACCAGCGCCATTGCCCTATCATTAGGCCTGACAGGGGATGCGCTGTAAATCAGAGGTTCACACTGCTGTGCCCCATTAGCCCTTCCTGATGAATACTCATGGGCACATATCTGGCACCGCAGTGACAAAGAGCAGGCGGGGGCTTGTTAGGGCTTCACACACAACCTCAGCATCATCAAAATGCACAGAAAATCCTGAATTAAAGAAATGGCACTACCACCCACTCTATGGGAAACTATGCAATAATGTGCAGTCTACTGTATCTTTCCAAGATTTGTTGCCCAGTAATTTACATATTTGAATGTCAGAGAGCTGTACAACATTTCTGGTCAATCCTACCTATTTCAGGACTGAAACACATGGAATTTAGCGGGTTTATTAAATATATATAGAAACATGCATTTCTAACCCCATAATCCACTCATATTAAGTCCACAGCTCAAGCTCATTTTCATATCCATACAGCACAAATGATAACAAATGTATTTAAAAAATTGTGAAATGACTCAACAAAAGTATTTTTCTAAGAGCAACAAATCAAGCTTCAGTAAATGCAATCTGGTTTGCATTTTGTAAGCACATGATGTGACAAAATTAAGAATATTAATGTTATTTTTAGACTATTGTAATTTTTATTTTGTGTAAAAACTAATTAGAAGCTGCCAACATAATATAGTGTGCTAAAAAAAATTGTTTTAACCAAGACTGAAAACATCAATTTGTCAACAATCCGAGAATGCAGCACATCAATGTAATGTTATTTCTTGTTTATTATTACCTTTATGATGACATTAGTCTTCATGTCATGGTAATGCCAGTCCAGTCTTTGTAATATAGGCTGGTGTGACTATTTGAAACCCAACTATATTTATTATTATTATTATTATTATTATTATTATTATTATTATTATTATTATTATTATTATTATTATTATTATTATTATTATTATTATTATTATTATTATTATTATTATTATTTGAAGTAGCATTCTAAAATCAGACAACATTGGTTAAAACTATTGCATGGGCTCCTTTCAGTAAATTAAGCTATATTTATACTGTTTAAATACATATATGAGTAATGTGTGCAGCTCATCCACCAACCAGAGGGTTTGGACAGCCTCTGGGTAGCCTGATAGGCAAAACCAGGAACACTAAATAATTGGTCCTTCTCATTGCTTTGCACACAAGGTAACCGTCCCATAACCATAACCATAACCATAACCATATGTATTTGCATTTACATCAACTAAGATAGACAGCCAAAACTGACAACTGGAGAAACTGCAAAGACAATAAGCTATTCTCCCTACAGCTATACAGCCGTACACAGTTCTTCTCAAGGATTCAGTGTAACATATGTCATGTATTTTCTGCACATCTGCATCACCTTTGAAGAAACAAGAACGAGTAAGTAAGTGTAACGGCAAATATTGCATATGATCTCAAATGATAGAATGCTTATATCTGCAATAGGAAACTGTTGCTGTTTTAAGCATTCTATCATTTGAGATCATATGCAATATTTGCCGTTACATAAGCAAGCACGATAAAACATGCATTCAAAAAAAGTGTTAACATACGTGGCTTGGTGTAATCTAACAGGTCAGAGGTTCAGTGTATAAAGAACAAAATCTATTCTCTGAAAGTGAGACTAATAAGTAGAACATATTTGAATGCCTCCTTGTTGTGTCAACTTGTGTGCCCATTAAGATTACAAGCAGCTGTGTTCAGTGACTGGTTCTTTGCTCCCTTAAACTTAGCATTTCTTACAAAACAAGGATTATGACTCAAAGGTCAGGCTACAAACAATCTGCACACTTTCTCCAGTATAGTGTTATTTGCTTAGCTGCGACCCATAAACCTTCAAGTCTATGATTAAGACAACAGTGTTCATTTTCCACATGTAAAAATGTGCACAGCAGCTGAAAAATCTTAGATAATGTCCCCATGATGCTCGTGCACTTTTAGAAATCTGGGACTGCATAGAATCTGACTTGAGAGAATCAGCCTCAGGGCTGCAGTTTTAACTTTAACCTCCATCACTTTGGTACTTGACCGCCAACAGGAATCTAATGGAAAGGATCCAGAGGCTTACCTTCTGTGTGAGGATGGTAGAAGTCCCTGAGCCGTTCCCCCCACAGCGGGCTAATATCTCAGACACCCCTGCTGAGCATCCACTCAGAGCTGGTGTGTAGAGAAATGAGTCTGTGCTGCGGGTTGAAGGAGAAGTTCTCCCGCTCAGTGAGCTGCTCAGGGCATGAGTGAGAAGGCAGAGAGAAAGTGAGAGAAAGAGATTGAGGGAGGGAGGGAGGGACAGAGGAGAAGAGAGAGGGAGGAGACAGATGGGAGGTCATAGTACTGGATTGTTTCCCATTAAAGTCCTCTGATAAGAAAAGAAAATGTTAGGGATGTGTGTGTTGTAAGGGTTTGATTTGGGTGATTATACGCGTGTGTGTGTGTCCTGGGGGTCAACATGACATGTTACAGAGAGCACTAATTTCCTTTTTTTTGTGTGGAGTGTCACCAGCTGCTGAGTGGAAAAGTAAAGCTTGCAGTGCAAAAAGGTTCTTGAAGCGCTCTGCAGACAGCTAATAGTAGGTTTCTATACCTCATTTGACTGTTTTTTCATCTCTGTGGCCATAAAGGTGTGTGTTGATGTATGCCTGTATTCCTGCATCATCAAAACAAACAGCACATCTTTACTGTTGTCATCCCTTTCTACCTATGTGTCCGGGAAGACAAGTCTTCAGGGAGATCTGGGGTGGCCACTGCGTGCCCCGAGGGGATCTGAACCCTGGCCTGGCATCAGATTGAAATGGCACGGTGCCCGGGCTCATTATCAGCCTGATTAACCACGCTAATTAGCTGATTTAAAATAAAGTGGGGGTCGCAGGCTGAATCTCATGAACACCCAGTTGCTCAGGTGGTTTTGCTGGGTGAGACAAGATATGCATAAACAAGTTTAGTGGATCCATCCCAAAATAGAACGGGGCCTCTAAGACGCGCTAATACGTTAAAGATCTCTTTTTATTGCTCACATCAGTTAAATCCGCTGAAGGGGAAAATTTGCAGAAAATGTTTATAGTGAGGAAGCTCGCAGACAATTCACCACAGCATGGCTCACGGAGAGCAGTACAGCGGGGAGTCGGGGTTTGCAACTGAGTTAATCATTAATTCATAGATTTTGTTTTGCAGGGGAGGATGTTTCCTCTCATATAATCATGGTGTCAAGTGTTTTGCCTCAAGCACAATATCATTGATTTCCATTATATCCTGATTTCTATTCAGGTAGATATGGTATGATTGTTTTTAAAATAACCAAATGTGTTGCTCCTTTAATCCCATTTCCTAGCTGCTATACCTGCAATATCTTGAATGCATCATGCACAACCATACATTTGACAATTGGGAAATCTTGGGACCAAGCCTTATTTTATCTAAAAAGCTATTAGAATTTCCACAGTAGATCTATATATTTGACCACAGCTCTAACAGTATAGGTTTTAAATGTAGTGCACGTTAGGTTCAATCATTGGGATTTCTTACTCTAAGGTAAGGCAGTTTGGTCACATGTGGGCACCATCTTCAGTTCCTGGTTACAATCTACCCTTCAGTTCTACAAGGACATCTGGAGATATGTCTCTTACCCACAGAAATCAGGAAAATCAGAAAGGACATAAACAGGACATTAAAGTGTTTCTTATTTCTGAACTAAGACGTCATCCCGCATGCATGGCGGTAGGTTGACCGTAAACAGGAGACTCATACATCTGCACACGTGACTGTGACAAAGAGCCATGAAATGAAAGTCAAAAGTCAAATAAATGCTTCTGGATATCCCTAAAAGAGAGCTGCTTTATTTAATCCCTGTTTGCAGGGGAGCATCTGCTATGACTAATGTGTTTCTTCTCATTTGGGTTTCCACTAAAAGTGAATGAACATCAGTGCTTTATGGTTTTTTCTCACATTTCCAGCAATCACAACCTTTTGCTTTTTGGCAGCATCGTTTGTCTTTTCTGCTCCGTATTGCAGCATTCTCAGCTTGTTTGCTCGTTTCATTTGGTAATTATCATTACATAATTAGGGGAGAACGGGGTAATTTGTCACACGGGTAGGTTGTCACAATCGTTATATCTCGGAACCAGAAGGCGCTGTCTGTTAAATTTTGATATGTAAATATCCACAACTGGGATCAGAGGTCACCTACATAGTCTTCCTTGGAGTTAGACTGCTGTATTTGAGGTGAGAGGACTGTTAGTGTTTTTCTTGTCAAATTGAAAATATTTAGCATTTTTCTTCTAGGCTTTTACACAATGGGTTTATAACAAAACACTTCTTACCTTAAAAAAGTGTGAAGGGTAAGCTATAGTTTAGATTGTTTTTAGCAAGCTAATTAGTTGTCAGATGGTTGGTGGCCTCAATGCTAGCAATAAATTCCAGTTGGGGTTGGTCGTCACAATTTTTGGGGGGTTGGTTGTCACATGTTATCCAAAGGGTGCAGCCAGGAAAGGAACCCAATAACAAAAGAAAATGTCAAGCTGTATGCTCACTGACGCCCCAGAGAAGGAGAGAATTGAGCAGGAAAGGCAGCTAGCATGCAAAAGAGAAAAAGGGCAACAAAATCAAAACGACCCAGTGCATCCCAAACTAGACCAGTTCCAAGGCTACTGCACGCCAGTGCACTCCACACCAGCTGGGGAAGAAGAAACAGAAGAGAAAGAGACAGGAGGAGGAATCTTCATCAGATGAAGAGGATAGTTTGTGTTTGGTTTGTATGGAAATGTTCTCCAGCACCCGTTCAGGGGAGGTAAGGGAGAAGTGTTGTATGTGCAACCATTGGGCACACAATCTCTGCTTAGTTAGAGTGAGCAGACCCTACATTTGCCATCACTGTAACTCAGATAGTGAATGTGTGTATCCTAGTTGAGTAGGCTATCATTGTTAGACCTATTTGTTGTGTTCTTTATGTTGTTACATACAGTAGGTTGGTCTTAAATTAATTTCATTTTAGTTAATTCCTTGCTCATTTTGTGTTAAGATGCATGAAGTTATGTAGGCCTATTTTTCAACTTGACAATGAAATTAAACTTTCAAATGTAGTTCTGCTTTCTTGCCTCCTTTTTAAGATTTTTCCCAGAAAGATAACATTGTGACAAACAACCCCATAGTGTGTGACAACCGACCCCTTGATGGGGTTGGTTGTCACAAAGTGTTAGAGTGCCTTTGATGGTAAATTTCTTCTTTATTACAATAAGTTAGAAAAAGTGAGGGGTTCACATTTCAAGCCAACACCTTAAGCTTCAATTTAATGTAGGAATGACTATTGAAAGATGTTTAGGTGATGAGCAATTCTCACTAGAGTAAAAAGTGTACCTACTTACCCCGGTCTCCCCTACCTAACGTAAAACGTTTTTTTCAAACTTTACGTCAAATCTTTACTTTAGCTGCTGTCACCATTCTCAATGTTGCATTATATACCGGAGTGCAGACACCATTGGCTTTGCAGGAATAAGTCTTATTATGTTTAAGTAGGGAACCTCAAATGTTATTATTGGAGATCTAGTTTGCTGTGTATGTCTGCTTTCACACAGGCCATAAACAAATACTGGACTGGTTGGGTGATTGGTGGATTTGAAAAACATGCTTGAAAGCTTTTTAATTAGGCTATTGTTGATGAATGCTACTGTACGTATTTGATGGAGAAGGCTGCTCAACTTCTGCTAAAAGCCTCTGGCAGCATATCTAATGTGTGCTTGCTGCTTGGAAACTATCCTAGTAGAAAAAGAGTAGAGAAGGTTGTTATTGAAGGAAGTCTATATGTTTCGGTGAAAAAAAGGGATCCAATGCTAATGTTGTTTTCATTAAACAAATAGAGTTTTCATTTGAACTTTTTTTTGTTTTTCGTGAGATTTTCTTTTTTTGTTTTGCCTGCAGATTGACCATGGTCGTTGTGTTGCCTCTCCAGGCATTCATTTAATTTTCTTGCATTTATTTCTGAAATAATTGTATGTAAAAACGGGATGTGGATAATTACTTTACAGTTGAAATTAGCTAAGGTATAAATTCATATTATTTTGACGGTTTAGCTTTGCGATTATGTCACTTCCGGTTTAGCAACTTCCTGTGACGTCGTTTCCTGTTAAAATCTTACCTGTGTAAAAGGAATGGCAGACATGTGCATCGTCTGAATGTAATCTGCTAGCATCCACTTGAAAGCATCAAAGAGGCAATGCCGTAAATTTGTTTACTCAATAGAGGACATGTTTAAGATAGTGATGGTGAGATGAAGCCCCGTGAATGTGTCGAATCTTTCTGGCCAAATGCTTCACCAAAAAGCCTGATCAACAAAGCCCCATTTAACAGCTCATTTAGGAATACTGACATCTGCTGGTATGTTACGGCAGTGGCTCTCTTATTTCACGTAGCGAGCATAGATAGTATATAAAGTGAGGCAGTCGCATGATTTCAGAAAACGGGGCTTCGTTTGTCTTTAGTCACGTGGTACTGTGACAAACGAGACAGGCTTCATCTGGACACGCCCCCTTTGCGCGACACAGGCTTCGGGGCTTTCGTGTCGGACCTAACATCACTAGTTTAAGATAATATATCACAGTGGATTTAGTTAAAAATGATGTTTGATGTGTTGTTTAAGAACGTCTTTGGATAGCAATTGTGTACTAGCTAAAAACAATGCAATTGTCAATCAGGCCCGGTTCTAGAAAGTCAGACTTGGGTGGGCCTGTAGAAATTTTAGGTGGGCACACTTTTCAGGGAGAGCGAAGATGCGAGCGCGCATAGAGCGCGCGAGCAGAATTTTTTTGTCCTTGCAAGATCTCTGCGTCTGCTTTTTGGCACATTTACTGTGAATTGTGTAGAACACAATATGCAAATAAACTTTGAGTGCTGCTGTGTGGGAGATTTGATTCTTGCATGTTTTTTTTCCCAAAATGTTTATGAATAACATATAATATACATTATATACAACATAATGTATCTATTTTTCTTAATCGCAGTATTAACTGTAGGCAGCCTGAGCTGATTGAAGAGAAAGCTTTGGGACTGGGCAACCTGGATGGTGGTAGTCCAGAGCTATATACTATACACACTACTTTCCACTATTGCCTCTGATTTCTAGCTGGGTTAAGATAGTAGCCACCCGAGGTCACGACCCTGCTAGGGGGATCCGGGGGTATGCCCCCCCGGGAGATTTTTTTTTACCTTTTTAAAGTGAAATGCATGAATCTGGTGCACTTTGAGAGCAAGATTAAGAGGCTAAATCTGAGGAATTTTGTGTGAACAAATAATTTGGAGACACTGGGTCGGATGAATTAGAAGCTATTGAAGAAAGACATGGATTTTCCATAGAAATATACATTTGAAATAAAATATTATGCAGGGTCCTCTAGGATGGGCTTGGTGCTCTTTTTCTTTTACGGGACATATTTTTCTGTAATATGATGAATTAATTTAAATGCAGTGAGAGGACCGAAGCAGAATAACTCTGTTGTCCAGTTATCTTTTTTCCCACAGACGAGGCTGAAATAGGCTATAGACTATCACAGTGCATGGGCAACTGAGGGCAGCCCCATTTTCAAATATTTTTAAATAAACTCAATACACACTGTGCACGCCATGGACTTGAACGTGACGTGATCAGTTAACCTCTGCTGAGAAGTGACTACTATAAGCGGGTGGGTAACTTGGAGGCAGGCTGTCCTGCCGACCCAATAATACAATTAGAAGCAATGCATGGTAATGGTATATTCTTTAGTATTAATTAATTGTCTGAATTTTATTGGACATTTTCTTGGACAGCGAATGAACAGGTCCGTCCGATAGTGGGTCTGGACTTCCACCTACCGCCGGCCCTGTTGTCAATCAGAATGTCTACATACAGTGTTATACAGTTTATATTATTATTTACAACTATGTACAACATGCTGTTTAGTCAAAATGTACACTCAGTATTTTTGTATCCTTTTATTTACAGTTTTCACCGTCTGTTAATGAGGAATTGTGACAGTAAATGGTCAACCTTACTACGACTCTGTCTTCATTGGCTACGGTTTAACTCGGTGTTAAGTCAGAGTTACAACACACTGCACGAGAACACTACAGTCGTAATGATTGCTTTACATCTTCCTCCCTGTTAATTATATCCTGTGTTATGTGCTGTTGGATTTAGCCAGCAGTCAGCAGAATATTTGAGTTTTTAATTGCAATGTATAGGGCTAAAGCCAAACCATTTTATTTCTCTTTTTTTTACAAGCAAGAAGCTTATTTATTGTGACTTTGTGAGGGGTGCAACTATCTTAACATGTGTCCCTTCTTACAAAACAATGCTATATAATCACGGTTACGTAAGGCTGCGGTAGAGACCGGTCGAAATACCAGCATTGATTGTTGTTGGACATATCAGGTGGCTTCTGAGACGGTCGGTCTGTCTGTCTGACATGACAGTGCTCGCTGTCTGTACACACCGTCTGTCAGCTCAGTGGTGTTCGGTTGAGATTCATTGTCCCTCCCCTCGGGCCCGGGAACAAAGGCTGTGATTAACTGGTATGTTCCCCCTCTGTTGATTTACTGCATGTGTTTAATAGGCCTCAGAGAAGCACACAGGTCATTAAGCACAGCAGCGGCATAAAAGCCACAATATGAGGTCTTGGCGCTGACTAGCTCAGAGGAACCCAACCTCAGACAAAACTCATGCTCTTGTCTCGTAAATCAGCATCACCGTTTCGAGGTGGAATATGTTGGAAATACATCATGATTGCAGGGGTCACTGTGGACTTTTTAACAGGCGTCTTCAATCCACACTCGTCTTCAAGGCACAACCTCAGCAAGCATAATTCTAAAGAAGCAAAGACCATCCTTTTAAAAAGAACAAGCAATATTTTCATACGATTCTCAATTAGTTTGGTACCGTTGCAACAGTGGCGTCATGCCTTTATAATCTATCGCTGAATGTGTGTCTGGTGCCTTGCTTTAATGCGTCTAAAACCCATATGCCTCACATGTAGGCTCACATTTGACTTCAACTTATACTCATACCTACAAACTCGTCACTTCTCGTCAAAATTCGTCATTTTGGATAAAAATGCATCATCCAAGTGAAAAAAATAATGACAACTTGTTCTGCTAATTTTACTATTCACCTGAACATAAATAAATGTTGATTTTTTTTCCATTTTTTTCTTCACCAGAATGCACCAGAATGCTTCGATTACATGTTAAAAACACAAAAAAACTTCTGGTGGGGATACCCCAGGGGTTTAGTTTTCTGACCCATATGGTCCCTTCTCTTCTTTTGCCCCCCAGAATTTTGGCTTGTATGACGCCCCTGGCAACAGTAATTAAAAAGCACTATGTGGATGGAAAATCCTTTCAGCTCTTTAAAAAGCCTTCACACAGTCTGGTCTCGGAGACGTGCTAACAGGAGCAAAACGTTTCCACTCTAAATTGTTTTGTCAAACATGCAAAACTAGGCTACATAAAAAAATAATTTGAGTGAGAGCATCGTAAAAAAAAAAAATCTGGAACAAACAGCACTATAGTGAAAGTATAGTTTACTAGAAGAAACTAAAACAGAAATAATAAGTCATAAGCAGTATGAAAGCTAAATTAGTCTCATCGTCTGTGGGGCATCTTCAGGGTGAAAACCCATTAGGCCTCACAAAAAATATGTGTCTAAGTACATTTCCTTAAATAACATTGTACATCAAGTACAAATTTGAGGTACTTTAACTGAAATTCAACCTTTAATGCAAAGTGTGACTTTTTCTCCACTAAATTTGTTTTAAAAACTACAGTTACTTGTTACTTACATTAAAAAGTTCATAAAATTTAAAGCTTTGTTTTATATTACATTTCCAAACAGCAGCATGTATACAGCAGTTAAAATGCACTCATCCCCCACCCACTACAACAGTAAAATGATGCGTTCACATGAAAGCATCAGTGATACTAATCAATTTATAGAAAATGTAATAATATAACTCTCAAAGAAGGCGTTTCTCTGCGTTGAGTAATTTTACTGTTGATACCTTAAGTATGCTATATTTCTCTTATATAATAGTTTTACTCTATACATGTTGTATGCCAGACTTCTATTTGTGTACTAGCAGTGTTGTGCTGTGATACTGAGGGTGTGATGGGTCTGAATACTTCCGCCACTGCTGATAAAGATGTCTTGGTTGACTGTTTTTTAAGCTTGCAACAGAGTTGCTCGTGGTGAAAAATGCTGCTTGGATTACCCTTAATCCAAACAATGTTTTATTTAATCAGCAACTCCATATTAATCGCCCCTTTTGGTCACTTTAAGGCAAAGTGACATCCAGCCTTCTCGAGTGGAGTCTCCATACTCTCCACCTGTCTCTCAGGTCATAGCAGCTAGGACAGCGATGTGGCAGGTCTAATCCCTTTATCTTAATAGCATCCACCACTATCGCTAGAGTGGTGGGGACAATCGACCCTTTCCCTTTATCAGCAAAATACACTTCCCTCACCAATCCTGTTGGTCACCCCCTTCTGTCATGCCCCTCCTTTTCCTCTCATCATTCTCCTCGGTCCTCTGATACCTAACCAGTATTTATTTGGAGAGAAAATATAAAAAGCCTTTTTTTGGAGACTTTGCTGCTTTTGAAAAGGATAAATGTTTTTTTAAACCACAAGCTCACACACACCACACACAGAGTGGATGTGTTCCTTGGCTCCGGGTTGTTTTCCTTTGCCATTTTCTATTACATCTGTGACGGTGTCCTCGCTGCATCAAGGGAGTCAAGGGAGACTTTTCCAGATCAGATAAAAAAAAGCCGTGATAGCCGCAAGCAGCCGACCATGTGCTGATACCAAGTTTTCTGTTCAAAGCCCTCACATGTGGTTTGTATAACGACAAACTCGGCTTACATAAAGTGCCATGATAATAAACAATAATACTAATAATAATTCCGACTGTTAACAATGATTACTGATTATTGAAATATGATTTGATACAACGCCACTAATTCATGTTTATGTAACTGTACTGTTCAGGGGCTGCAGCTGTTCGATCATTTTGTGTCCTGTTGTGTGCAGTGTTTTTCTGCGTGTAATTTAACATTATCTGCTTTTATCACGAGGAGGATTAAGTGTCTTGTTTTTAATCAAATCTTAGGGTGAATCCAGGTCAAACAAGTTGTATTGGAATAAAATAATTTCCCACTTTTAGAAATGATTTCCAAGGTTGTAAACAAAGCTCAGAGGACTTTTAAAAATCGCCTGAAGTCTGACAACCAATGAATCAACTAACACAAAGAACATTTCCTATTGATCCACATGTATCACTTTATAACTTTCAAGTAATAATAAATTACTCAAATATTAGTAATTTAGAAAACTGAATTATATACTGTATACGATGTCCTAAATGGTCATTCAAATATACAGGAGACCTGATATCTGAAAATAACTCTTGACGGATGATGGATGACTTCATGCACTTAGGTCTTTTTGTCCTCTGTTTTGTTGCGATAACCTGTAACTACACACAGGGCTCAAGGCTCATGCTCATGAATGGCTGACAAATTATATTCAGTGCAATACTTTTAGTTAATGTAAAGATAAATCATGATATTGAAATAAATAAGTCTGACCAGTTCTGTCAGACTGCATTCTGTAGGTCTAATAATAATAATAATAATACATTTTATTTATATAGCGCTCTTCTCTCACTCAGAGCGCTTTACAAAAACAAAACAATAAACAAACAAAAATAACATGTAGAGTTGGGTTGGTGGGTGAACTAGGGGTAGGCAGAGGAGAACTTACACTACAGACCAGGCATGTGTTTTCACTATTTACAAAGTGATACTTTGATTCCAAATGCCCTCTAAATGTACAAGTTAAGGCCATCTTTACACCGGACTTAACTTTGAATTACACTGAACAAGACAAAACAAAACAAGGGCTAGACACAAAGACACTTAACACAACCCTCCCCAACATACAGACAAAAAATCTGCTTTGGGTTTCTCTGGGATATGTGATACATTTTTCAATAATTTAGCAAACATTACGCTAAACACACGTTTGGTTTCATAACAACAATAACAACAAAGGTTTTTTTTTCTAAGGTGATAGTGTGTTTTGCAAAAGAAAACTAAGAGTAATTCTGTTTTTGTGTGTGTTTTTGTTGTTGAAGTGTCTGTTATCTGTGCCTAATGAACAATGAAGCGTTCTGGCGGCAGGCAGTAATTGCTTGGAGCCCAACAGTGGGGGTGTAATTAGAGAGACAGGGAGGAGTATATAACTTCATGACTGGCACCGTTTAATGATAATGGGGTGCAACACTACTGTGGTCAACTAATCATACTGGACTGGCCTGGACAGCTCTCAATGCAAACGAGCCGTGACTGGAATACTGAACAGCAGCTCGCCCACACAGTTCCACACCATTCACTCCACGGGGTATCAGGCATATTATTATGGCTGTGACCCCTCAACACCTGCAGCACTGTCATTACGCCACCACGGATGGACAGGATTAATGTAAATAAATAAACTAATTTCATCAAGCCACCCAGCAGAGGATGGGTGGCTTCTACCGCCACTTTCAAAAGCACAGATTGTCCTTTGAGAGCGATACAATGGGGAGAAAATCAACATATTCATCCAGTAACTGTCAAGCAACATATATCTTGTGTAAATAAATTATAGTAAAAATAATAATTTACCTTGATCAGCTTTTATCTCTGCATGCAGACAACTGATCAAACATGATCAACTTATAGTGGATGGAATGATATGCATTTCAACTTATCATTATTTTCTTCTTATGGTTTCAGATATTGTTCCTGTAAGCCTCTCACTAATTGAACTTGAACTGATATATTGAAGCGCATGAGTTTAAACAACATGGCAGGACGGTTGTTGTTGTAAATCTTGTTGATAAGAGTATGTTTTTAGACTTAAAGGGGACATATTATGAAAAACAAAACATTTCCGGTGTTTGGGCACACTTTGTAGGTTATTGGGGTCCCTACCGGCACACACAATCTTCAAAAAGACAAATATGTCAGTTTCTTCTGGGATACTTATTTCGAAAAAGGGGGGATTTGATGATCTGTTCCAAAAAACACCGACTGATGACGAAATTGGTCGGTTTTCATTAACATAAATACTCCCACGGGGAAGCTCGCCAGAAACTCGGCAGTTGATTGGCAAATCAAGACACCCCGTTGGTAACCACACACAGCTGAGCCTCCACTAGCTAATGCAACAACAGAGTAGAAGCAAGTTGCAGTGTTAGCTCATCCTCAAGCAACCATCACACCCCAGCCTCGAAGCAGACCGGGGCTGAATGGATTTACTTCATTTTTTGTTTGGCTATGCCAAGCAAAGGTTGGCAATCTGTTAGTGTGATCAGCCATTATACTGGAGTGTGGAGGAGACTGGTGCCTTGAAGACTGAGAGACACCATCTCTCCTCTGGAAATGTAAGTAGTCCTATTTAAAAACTAGGGCTGTCAAATTAACGTGTTAATTTCGATTAATTAATCACAGAAAAATTAACGCGATTAAAAAAATTAACGCAGATTACTCGCACTTCTATAATGCCCTTTGACCCGGTGCAAAAGTGGTGCGCAGCTCGGTGAGCTGCACCGAGCTGCACCTGTAGCTTACAGCCCGCACGGGTGAAAGGGAGAGAGAAGCAGAGGAAAGGGCGGGGGCGAGGGCTCTATGGAAAATAAGCATGAAGGTAGGAAGACATCTTACTTTATTCTCCGCAGTGTCTGGGCATTATTGATTTAGTGGTGCAACAATATAGGTTCAAAACAGTAGCCTATCTCTCAATCTTCCTCTGTGTGTCTCAATTTTGTTTGCTAGCTGTCTCGTCTCCCGCCGCCCGCCCCGTGTGTGTGTATGTGTGTGTGTCAATATTTTTGCCTATGAGTACGACGATGGTGAATGAATCGGCATAGGCATAGGCCTATGTGGCAGTGCAGCGCTGTCTGTTGTGGAGACAGAAGTTGAGAGAGAGAGAGAGAGAGAGAGAGAGAGAGAGAGAGAGAGAGAGAGAGAGAGAAACAATCTGTAGCAGGCCATACAGCTGTTTATAAACAGGTATAAAAGTGTCAAAATGTATGCGATTAATTTAGATTAATTAATCACAGAGCCTGTAATTAATTAGATTAATTTTTTTAATCGCTTGACAGCCCTATTAAAAACTAATCTGTCCGTTTATGAGTTCAATGTGTAATGTGCTTTAATTTATCCCTCCTATAATAACCAACGCCGACTGAAACGAGATAATGACGCTGGGTTAAGTAGTTAGCGTTAGCGTCCGCTAGCTTAACCGTTAGCTTTATGCTAACGGTTAGATCTGTGAGTCTGTCCGTGACAGCCCCTGTGTGAAAACAGACGGTGAAACTGTATGGTGTGTTGGAAACTGAAGAGTATTTGTTTGTTGTTGACAGTGTGTAGTTATGCAAGCAGTCGTGGTACGCAGCAGTAGGCCTATTACATCTCCAGTGTAATGTACACTATAATAGACAGGAATACTGTAAATTGCCTCTGCTGCTGTTTGTTTCCTGTCCATTATATTTAAAAAAGCACACAGTATCACTCAGAACTCGTTGCTTCTTTAGCAGCACTTTTAACAGAGAACTTAAACAACGGCTCAAATCAAATCAACAGTGCTCACACAAATAATTTACAACTGGTGTATTGTTTGATCATGCTGCCTTTGTTTTACTCTACGTATTGTGGTGGCCGAATCCCCCATGGCGACCAAGACAAAGGGTGAGGCCTGGACAGCATCATTGTGTTTCAGAGAGGTTTATTTCAGGAGATTCATCAGGACATTTACAGAGGATTTCATGGAGCATCGAAGCAGCGGGCTGGAGGCCGCAATGGCACTACTGATTAGTTACAGAACAGTGTCTTATATTCTCATGTGTGGGGGGTATCAAGTGTATCATATCTACAAATAGACAGATCGTTTCATAATTTGTGCAATACCAAGTCAAACACACGTCCATCTAGGGAGGTTCTACTTCTTCCTCGTGACCTTATTTATTTATTTATTATTATTCTTTCGGACAATTCCACACAATACACAATTATCTCTTTCACATCATACATCTTAATTTGTGTTGTCCGAAGGGTGACGGAAGAAGCCTAAGGCTTATCGAGTCCCGCCCCCAAACCTTAACCTTTAAGACTATCTGCTCAGCAACTCTGGTGAATAGAAGCTATTCAAATATACCACAGTATCTTATATATATATTTGACTTATTTTATTGCTGCTCTGTACTTCATTGTATACTGCATTTTTACTCTTTTAATTGTCAGTTTTTATCAGTATTTTGATCTTGTTTTTGTTTTGACTTGTTTATTTTGTTGTTTTTAAAAGCCTCCTGTGGACGTGTTGTAAACTAGCATTTATGCTAACACACTGAAAACATTGCATCTGGTTCGTCCAATGTCATTGTCATGTCCATACACTAATAAAATAAAATCAATCAAGGGCTATACTGAATCTATTAGTAGCCTACTAGCCTATCTTATTTAATAATGGAAGAAAAATATATTTTCATTAGTTTGTAGCTTTGCCATAACTACAGATGTATGATATGTCAGCTAGGCTACATGATGTAACATTGAATGTGCCATGTTTTACAGATGAGTTTTACTGACGGAGCGTTGACCCACAAGGACCGTCACACTATCTGTTCCATCAGAGGACTGTTCACTGGGTGGGACAGGTGGTCTCCTTCAGGGCCCACCAGCAACAACTGGACAGTTACATACATGTTATGGCTTTGCTTCTGTTTGAATTATGTAGGCTACACTTTATATTTCCATTTGACTGGCTATGAATAAACTGCTTTATTTTTAAGGATGGTTTTGGTCTTTTTAAAATGTAATGATACTGTTTTATAAGAAATCTTCAGAGAGATAAAGGGTTGAATTAAAAAACGCATAAGTCAATGCATGTAGATCGGTCAGAAAACTAGTCCAACATCCTGACTATGAAAATGTGAGTTTCAAGTAATCCTTTACTACACGAAGCAAACAGTGACAGTAAGCAACACAATACATTTTTTAACAGTAAAACTTTATTATGAATGAGTGATCACAATACAAATGATACATTATCTATTAGATATTGAAAGGGTGTCAGATAATTTTCAGCTCTGACTGTAATTATTTCTATACTTTTTTTTTTACAAAAGATAATGCCTTTCCAGTGAATCTTGACATGATACATTCCTTTCCTGCCTCGTTACTGTACATGTTACATGTTACCTCAGCATGGCTTCACAACCAAAGCTTTCACTCCACTGGGTTGTAGATCATTCCCCAGTTTAACCTGTAGAGACATACATAAAACATTGTATGTTACAAGTTTAGAGAGTTTATGCATAAATACTTAGCTCATATTCTGTTACTGACTGACATATTTAAACTGTATTTACCTGAGGATAATGTCAGGGAAACCAGAAATCTTGATGCAATTTTCACAGTTTTCAGCTCAGACTCCTGCCTGACCAGGTTCAGTTGTAAAGCTTTTCGTTTAGAAGTGGTAAGTGTGCCGATATTTGCTGTAGAAATGAAGCTAAACATGTTTACATCGATCTCCATGCTGCATTGGCCAAAAGTAAACAAAACTGACAGCTGGGCGTGTGCCATGCCCATGTAGGTATAGGTATAGAGTAAATGAGCAGGGCGGTGCATGCACGCCCATGTAGCCCAGAGCAGACTAGGATTTTTGCGAAGGGGGGTAGATGTCAAAACCAAGGAGGCTGGAAAAGGCGATGAAGAAATGGACAATGGTAGAAAACTAATGGGTTTTTTGAACAATAAACCATGAAAACCTCTTCTAGTAGACCTTGGAAATACACCTTTAAAACCGAGATTTGGCATAATATGTCCCCTTTAATGTTACTCCTGGGTTTATTGTTTTGACCTGACACCTTTTGCCACTCTCCTCGCAGGACTTTCCTATCTGTACTGACTGTAGTTTATTCCATCTTTGTAATGTGGTCTTGGGAGTATTTCGTCATTGTTTTCTTTGGGGCTGTGATACCATTTAGGCTCAACTAGGATTTGTTGGCTTGGAAAATGTCATCATACTTTGTTTTCGTTTAATTGGGTTTTAGGAGGAATTACAGTATTTAGTCACTGTGCTGATTTAGTTCGGCTCAGTTTTTGTGCATTGATTAAAGATGCTTCCTGAATTTTATTTTCAAAAGTTGATCTCAACTCAGCTAATTTTATCACAAACAAAAAAATTATTCACATAATGTTTTGCCATGTTTCATTATGTGTAGGCCTATCTGATATCAGTTTTTTTTCAGGATCAAAACCAATCGAGGTAAAAAAGCTTTTAGTTTTTATTGAACAAGCTTCCTAAACACCAGAGGACTGCTAAAACTGTGACTCATTCAAATTGGGTCTTAAAAACATTACTATTCACTGTGGCTGCTCACTGAAATACTTGCACAAATCTCTTCTAACCTGCACTTTTTATTAGCCTGTTTTTATCATCTTTTAAATTCAATATGTTTTCATTCTTAACTGTTTGTCTGCCTGTTTTTGCTTTTGGTTTTTATTGTCTCTTCAATGCAATTTCAAAAATGTTTATGTCTTATGTTTATCTATTTTTATGCACATGTAAATCACTTTGAATTGTCTTGTGTCTGAATTTTGCTATATTTAATTTTCATTTAACTTTTATTTATCCTCGAGAGACCAATTGAGGGGTGACCCTCATTTACAATGACGTCGAGTATGACGTCAATGACGTCAACATAAAATAGCATATAATCTTGTCTTGCAGTATTGCCTTGCCTCTTCATGGGATTTGTAGAAAACACGAAACATATAGGCCTAGACATAGGCCTACATGAAACATACACATGAATTGTATGATTTAAATTAATATTTCTATTATTAGGATGAATATTTCAGCCATATTATCAACTCATTTGCATTATCTTTACAGACCATCATCGGATGTGTGCCAGTCCACTATCTATGGTGCCAGTGTCACTAATTAGGTAAACAGCGCCCTCTGCTGTTCGAAAACATTCTCTGTAGCTTCAATCAAATGTGTGTCTGTCGCTTTAAGAAAAAACTCCAGCGGTCGTAAGGCGTGATGGGTAGAATGTTCCCAGCCAATGAAATCACTGCTATGTATGGCGTTGTCATGGCGCTGGCCGATTCTGGTTTAAAAGTTTCAATCACAATCGGAACATTTTGGTGTTTGTTTGTGTCGCACTCAGTTTTTTAAACGTGGTCTTTAACAGGGTTTAAACCTCAAATTGAAAAATAAAATGTCTTCGACGGAACGACTAGACGTTTTAAGAGAGCGTAACACTGATTTATTGAACCAGCTCAAGCAGCAGAGAGTAAAACTGGAGCGGCTGAGTGGCTGCAAAGGGATCCAAAAGAGGGAGAGAGAGGACGAGGCTGCGCCCGTGGAGACCGTCACCCTCTCCGGCGGAGGACTCGCTCCTGCCGGGGCTGCCCTCGCCAAAGTTCCCGAGAGATTGGGTAATAATGAAACATATTAAAGATAACACGACGAGGCCGACCATACGTTAGATATGAGCTAAGTTCGCTACTAGCGAGATGAGTGTTTATCAGGCTTTGCCAATCGTCCACGATGTGCAGCCTACTATTATTTTTATTTCTGGGCATTGAGAAGGCCAACAATAAGTTAGGTAAAAACTATTTCGTCATGCTTGGTCTCTTGACCCAGACCCAGCCTACTGCATCACATTAAACAGAAACACAAAGCATTGATATACTTTCTCAGTTTTGTTTAACTCTAATTTTCCACACGCAAGTTTCACTCCCAATAGTGTATTTGAATAATTTTAACACTAGATAGATAGATCAATCAATTCAGAGTCCACTATACAGCTTTTTCTGGAGCTGCAAACTGTATAAAAATCCTGTTGTCATTACTGAAGAAAGGTCTTCCTCTGTGTCTCCATCAAGATACACATGGGAGACAAACAAGCATCCAGCGCACTGTTTCAACACCGTGTTTGACCTCCAGCTACAGTGGAGGGACTGCTGAAGATACAGCACCATCATACATTTTCGAAGATAGCGACAGACGTACGGGGCCAGCCAACACCAAGTCCTGCCTTGCAAATCACAGCAAAGAACAGGTAATTTTTTTTTTTAGTTTTCATTTTAAACTTAAAGTTAAGCTGCTCAGAAAAAAGATGATGATAATTTAAATGCTGTTTTTCATGGCTGCCAACTTATGACAGGCAGGCATGATGACAAGGTTAACACTCTGCATGTTATGTGTGCGTTTTTTGTTTGAACTGAAAATGGTTGAAGTAAAACATGCTGACTGCTGTTACTCTGCACCACCTGTTTGTCTTTGTAGAGGGAGGTAGGGAGTCGAGTCACATTTCAGTATGATGCATCTGAAGAAATGTCTGCTGCCACTGACAGGCATCGTTTGCAGCCCTTACTCGGCTATGACTGGATAGCAGGTATGCCTTGTTGGTCTCTGTGAACATGTTCATTTCTTTCTTGTTCACATAATGGCGCTCTAACAATTGATCTTAACGTTCTCTCTAAGGAGTACTTGATGCTGAGGACTCCTTGATAGAGCGCCCGGACGACTTCTTCAACGACCTGCGCACGTTTCGATCGCTTAATAAAGACGAGTGTGTGCGCAGCCCGCAAGCGCAGTGAGTGATTAAAACTTGACAACCCTTGCTGCCGATTATGTGTGTCAAGTTTACCAGTGATTGATGATGGCTTCATTCGCCTCATAGATTTTCTGAGGAGAACCAATCAGTCCTGCCGCTGCCAACGGACAAGGATGGTCCAGAGGCTAACATGGATACACATCAATGTAAGAGGGGTTATTTATTCATTTGAACAGATATTTTATTGTCAATGATGGCTGAAGTAAGTCTCCTCTCTGCTTGCTCACCTTTTGTGCAGGTTCATTCTCTTACAGGATTAACAGCAGGCTATTCCCCGTCCCACTTCACTTTCAGGAGTGCTGCCCGGTGTGCAAAAGGCACAAATCCTCCCACCCTCACACAACTGCTGAACCAGCTCACGTCAGGTAAGGATGATGTGAGCTTTGACTGGCTTTTTAGGACTCACTTATAAACAACACAGCACCTAATTGGTAACACACGACTGATTCATTGGACATACTTTGTACTTGCTTAATGAATCCACAAGCTGTTTGGTGGAGCTGAGATATTTTATGCTGTGCTATTTTTCTTGTTGTTTTTATATTTTAAAGTCTGACACAAGTCCTGCTTATGGCTTAAAGCTGGGGTGGGTAACTTTTTCACGGTAATATTTTGCAAAAATTTCATATTAGCCATTCAGCTAAATGTAAAGTGGTCTGAGAATATCTATTCATCACTTTGCTCTCCCCTGCCTATGTGTGCCACCCCCAAAAATTTCCACCGCTCATGTACACTTTGACCAATCAGAGCGAGGCTCCATTTCTCCATTTTTATTGCCTGTGGGACTGTCCATTCACTTTGGCACTGACGTTGTTGCGTCAGTTGCGTGAGCGTTCACAACCCTAGCAGTCTGACAGTTTGGCACTACGGCAGCCAACAAACAGCAATGTCTACAATCAATGTCCTATTTCCCGCTTAACAACAACTGCTCACACCGCTACGACAGCAAGGATACGAGGAAAGACCGGGAAACACACTAGTTGAAAAGACATGAACGCGCATAACTTTCGTTCTGAGGGAGGAGCTACAGCAGGTAGAGCGTGTCAGGGAGGGACCAGAGAGAACACAAGTGGAGCGGTTGAGGTATTTGGATTCGAATCTCTATCCCAACTGCTATTTTCTCCCAAATCATATACCCCAGCTTTAACTTCTATGTATGTCAATGAATGTCGCTGTAATATTAAGTACCTAAGTATGTATCATCTTGGGCGTCTTTAGGGATTCTCAGTCACCACCAAAATGGGTGAGGTTTCTGATGGTTGTAATAATAGTTTGTTCAGTAATAATAATGATCTACTACTAGCATATGTATTGTCTTGTGAATTCCTTTTTTGTTTTATGTGTAAGGGTCAGCATCCCTCATTCCACCCTCCTGCCACCTTACAAGTACAAAGCTCATCAGCGATGCAGTTTTGACCCTTCTGATAGTTTGGGGTTACCTTCGGTGAGTGAGCGGGAGCCCTCTGCATGATGACAATTCATGCTAAGCTTTGTGAATCTTTGCATATTGTGTTAACACCTGATTACTGCAATGAATAAAGCCAGTTTATCATTTATATATTACATATTCACGGATCTCTGTGTGGTCCCGTCCAGCACTGTCTCTCTGGCTGGTCGAACAAAGGTCAGAGCACGCTGCCGCCACCCAGCAGCCTTGACCTGCGGAGCAGTCTGAAGAGCTCCAATGGCTCACAGAGCAAGGAGCTGGAGGTAAGACACAGCAGGATTTACACTGTATCTCAAACTAAGACCTTTTTCACTGCAGACATTAAACTTGTCATAGAGGGAGAAGCACAATTGGAACTCAAATAGTTGCTTTAATATTTTTCAGGAACTATCCGTGCCTAAAGTGTCCGGTTACCAGATCTCAGATGTGTCTCGCTTGGTTCGTCACAACTTCCAACAATTCTCCCCTAAAAAACTGGAAAGAAACCCTTACCCTTTGCACTGACAAAAAGAAAACATCAACATATATTATAAAGGGATTATATTTTTCTGTGCGCCATCAAACAGCCCAAAATGGTTTCCTTTTTTATACTCATGTTTTAAGTATCTTTATTGTATTTTTATTTTATTTTCAAATGCTGTATTTCAATTATGTTTTCTGTCATATCTCTGTTAAATGTGTTTGCTAAAAGTTAATAATTTCAATAAGAAACAAACTGCACTGTATGTGGTATCATAGTAATCCCTGACCATGAAAACATAGGGGTAGACATCACTAGTTATGTGGTATTATGTTTTGTTCAGGAGTTATGATGAAAAATGCACAATTAGGCTATGGCGGAAAGTAAAATGGTCGCCATGGCAACCATGATTCGATTTTGCAATGGCTTAATATCTGAAAATGTTCAGAGACCCAAACTGTATAAGTGTACCAAGTTTCAAGCTTTTCTGAAAAGGTTAACAATTTTGCACATATCCCCTCTACCATAAAACAGTACTTTAGGAAGCTGAAAATTGGCATAAAAGGTGTGGTTAAGAAAACCCTTAGAAAATAACTTTCCACCACATGGATTCCTTAAGACTTTTAGTATGTTATTACTTACATATTCATGAGTCAAAAACAGTTGAAATGGTTTCTGTTGCAATTTTTGAGAGGTCGGGTTATATAATGCCTGGACTAATAGGTGAAAATGGAATTTGGAGGCAACTGTCTTTTCCAGGATTTTTGAGATGAAGGGCAGATTTGATATAGGACGGAAGTTGTTGAAGGTGGAGGGGTCTGCACCAGGTTTTTTCAGAATTGGGGTGAATCATCTCAGACGCAAGTTCGTGTTTCCCTTTTCAGCACATTGCCTTGGCTCCAGTCTGTGTGCATACTTCTGTTTTTTCAACTTCCTTTGACGCTTCCTGAATGTGGGACATAAAAAACTCTAGAGGCAGATGCTGGTGTATTATACAGAGGTAGCAGTTCACAGGAAACCACCACCACCTATACTTAATGTCAAATACTTTTGCAATCCCACCTATGACACTTTAGTATTTCCAGTTTGTGTCATACATGCTTTGTGTATTTGAATAAGTTAAAACGGTATACACAAAAATGTATAGGGGCACATTCCGTGATATTGTCCAAAATGAACCAGTGAACTCATTAAAATAAATTTAATGGTATTGGTGTTTTTGTTGTGATTCAAGTTCAACAGAAATACATCTGTTTTTGCTAACTTTTACATATTGTGTGTTGCTTTGATGTTTGTTCAAAGCAAAGTGTCAACCGCGTTCTGTTACCTGGTAGCCTGTCAGTAGATCTTTATCTTTGCACTGGGTTTTTGTGATACGAGTGAACCTGCTGTAAAAGAAGGGGCTTTGTGGTACTCCATTTGACTTCAGTGAAGGTGAATGATGCCTCTTAAGTTTACCGTAACCCCTTTTCGAATCCTGAAATGGTACGTTTTTTCAAACCCTGTTCATTGTCATCTGGCAGCGATGCAAGTTGACTTGAAACGGCAACATCCTACAGATCCTACAATGATCAGATACAGAAGTGAAGACAATGATATTTTTCAGAGAGGTACCAGGTGATAGGTGTTTATCAAAGGGGTGGCTGCATTGTGACCATTCAATTTTTTTTCTTATTCCACGTTTTAACCCAATTCCTTTAAATCATAAATACTACCATCCATTTTTTCTCGGTTCATAATAAAGTTGACTGTATTTTTTTAACTTCAGGCAGCCATGGGTCTCTATTTCACACGGTATAGGAATGAACAGGATCTGAAACTTGCCTGAGATAAGGCCTCCTCTGACTGTTTTCAGTTGTACTTTTTCATTGCTTGGTAATACTGGTTTACACAAACCGATATATGAAAGATCTGTTCTGCTGCATGTAACTATTATACTGTGCCTTTGGAAATTGCTCAGCAGTAGTGTACAGTATACCAGATCAGTTCACTGAAACATGAAAGTAGGCCAAAACATGAGGGGAAAAAAACCTACTTCTCTCACGTTTTATGCTGTAGCAACAAACTCAGCCATACACTGAAAGTGTGATTCAGATTTTCATGACACAGCTTACAAGTAATTTTTAACAGACAAGACATAACAGGACAAGAGTGGACAACATGGCTGCTGCTGCTGTACTGCAGTGCCACAGAACTGTTGAGGGTGTGGGAGGGGAAACTTTATTGTGAAATGTCAACGTCTCTCACACAGGAACAAACAAAGCAAAGCATAGGGGCATTCATCTGGGCAGCGGCATGTACAGTACAGTACAGCGGGTGAATTTTTAGAAGACACGTTTTGACTGCAAAAAAAAAACAACCTAAAAGGTGCATGTGAAATTACAAAATCGCTGTTGAGTAATTCAACAGCAGCAATGTGTGCTTTGACGGCAGAAAAGTGTCATGCTAGCTAGTCGTTAACATACTTTTTTAATCGTGAACATTACTAAAAAACTTGTCTCGATCTCTTCAGATTTATTTGAAGACAAAGGAGACTGGAGACTTGTCTTCATAGGAGATGATGCAGTGCTTCAGTGCCAAACAACCTGCAGTCACACAGACCTTAAAACAGGCCTCTGTCACCAATTAGGAAAAAAAACACCAACACCTTATTCAACAATCAGCTACAATATAATGCCTCAGCATAGAAACCCAGCAGCATGGATCAGTTCTTCTTAAAACACATTATGAAGTATTTCCATATAATTTGCTTTTGCTGTAACTGCTGCACTAATCTTATCTGTGTGTGAACAAGAAGAGAACATCTCATTTAGTGCACAAATGACGCAAACTACACAGGAAGCTGCTTAGAAAATCTATTATATAAATAATACCAGTTTTTCTATTTTTCTGCTTCCCTCCTTCAAGTCGACTTGCGAATGATATAATGAGATAATAACTTTTCACAAAGGGGCTTAATGGTTCAATTCCAGTGGTGAGACCAAGATATTGGCGTGGATTTGAAGGACTTCTGTAAACTGTAGGTTTTGCTATGATCATGATGCACCAAAAGTCAGAAAACTAAGAATGAAACCCCTTGACTCTCTATGACCTCCATTGAAATAATTTAATGTTTGACTACCGAAACCAACTGGCTGCACCATGGAGGATTTGTTGTGTTAAAGGTGTGTTAACATGAAATTAAATTTGATCACTTTGTGGAGATCTGTTGTCTGACGATCAGTGTGAAAAATTAATTAAAAAAGTCACATTAGATACACATTGATTCAATCTCATAAAACATGAAAAATTCCAAGTGGGTATGAATATTTTTTGGAGGCATGTCTTTCCTGTGATCAGTTGCAGGTCAACAAAAATATGCATTCATAGTATTTTCATGTGTGGAAGTGAAGCATCGGGTTTGAACATTGTCTCAACGCTGTCTCACCTCACACCACATCAGATCTGCGAACGTAGGTTAGAGCCTTCCTGCTCGTTTCCTTCCTCCAAACACTCGACTCAGTTCAAGGAAACTGCTCCTGTATGCGCAGACTGCTGGCCCGCCTTTAAAAAGAATGATCAGTACAGTGAACACGGTGCTGAGCTGTAGCCTATCCTCTACACTTTCTAATTTTCTCTAAAGAGGCAATGAAGGACATACTGTTACTGCTGGTTCTGCTGAATGCCCTATCTACCAAGGTAGGCTTTATGTCCATCTGTTAGTGTGTCACGCATATTTGCAGTGTTTATCAGGGACAGTGTCCGGATTCATCCGATGACCAACATGCTGCACAAAAACAATGCCACTTTTTAGTTTAGGTTTCACATTGTGATTAATTCAAGGGAGTGTGAAGTGTGTGTGTATAGGTCCTTGTGTGTGAAGTGTGAACATTTATTTTTGTGATTTAAATACATTTCATCCCTTAAAACATGTTGGACTTTGTCCCCTGTCACTTCTCTTTTTTTCCTTTTTAATTTACATTTATTTTCTGTATAAAATACCGTTTCTTTGTTACAATGTTTCAACGCAGCAGAAAGTCTTACTGTATAGATCTAACACATAGTTGTGGTGTTGGTGAACCTGTATGAATATTTGGTTTTGGTCACTAGGTATCTGTGGCAATTTCAGATTGAAATGTCATATTCTTAACATGCCACTTATGAAATGAACCCAGTAACCCTGTCTACTATCTTCCAGGAGTACTGTACATTTCTGTTAAAGCGGATGAGTGAGTCTAGGCACGTAGCCAGGAGAAACAGGAAAAAACAATGCTCTCTTTGATAAATTAAATAATTCTAAGTTCACAGAGGTTTATCTCTATCATCGCATCACATGTCCCCCATGGTCACACACCACAAAAGAAGTCTGTTTTTCGTAAACTAGGGCCTCTATGTTGCCGCCTCTGTTTCCTGTAATACGAGAAATACAGCGCTGCTGTCAGCATATTCTAACTTTTGCTTGTCATCGGAGGCCATTGCGGTTAGAAACTTTCATCTGTCAAGCACAGGGACAGGTGTGTTTTGCAGCTCCACACAACTTTTCAGCAAGTACTGTGTTTCTAGAGGTCCTGTTTACGATGTTTTGCTATGTGTGTGAGAGAGAGGGCTGTACCTGAGTTACTGCATTGATGAACGTGTGCAGTGCCCAAAGCCTTAAGACTTTTGAGAGCCCCACAGAGTAGAGATAGGGTAGAGGTGAAATGAATCTCTTACAGATTTAGAACAAAGGCTGCCTGTTTGACTCCACCTGCAGCTCAGGCCAGCACCAGTGCAGGTGTGGGTTGTCTGGTACTCCACTAAACTCCTGTTTAACGTCAGCCAATGACTGATTTGTGGACTTAAAAATTACTGTCTTTACGATTGCCTGACTAAGGTTTAGGCTTATGAATGGCCTCATTTGCTGGTGCTTTTCAAGGACAAATGTATGGTTGATACAAAAGTGGACTGCAAATTTCCAAGTAATTTCCAAATTACTATATTTATCTCAAATTGCAAAGCCACCAGCAGACGCAATGCGTCTCATGTGTGTCAGAGGATTACGAAGAGAATGTTTTTGTTTTTAACTATCCTCATCTGAAAAGCCTAATATGAGTTGTTTTAAGTTTCATTTCACTCTTTCCCACAGGTCTGCTCTGAGCCCTATCAGGCAGACTCAGATGGGAAATGTCTCGACCCAGCAACAGAGTACCTGTTTGAGGAATCTGGCCTGTGCTGCAAGAAATGCCCCGCTGGTAAGTGGAAGGAATGCAATTTTTTAAAAGACTCATACATGACAGACAAACCTGTATCAGTACAAGCTTTGGCGAGGAGGTGTGAAAAAAGATATACTGGATCTACTGTAGCTAAAGACATTGATCGTTTCCTTGTTTCATCCTGAGGGACCAGCAAGTACATTTATTCTGTAAAGTATTCATCAAAAGGAAAAATATGTGTTTAAAGTAGAGCTAAACTGATGGATCAGTCATTACAATATACAGTGCTGTGTGAAAGTTTGTGAACCCCTTGAGCCTTTTGGAATTTTATTTATTTTAACCATTATTAATTCATTTTTATCAATACCAGTATTTTTTATATGAAATAACAAATGTTTGTTTATCAATTCAACATTTTTCTTTTCCAGAAATCAACTGTTAAAACAGATAAAACAAATGATTTGACAAATGTTGTATGTGCAAAAGTTTGTGAACCCTGAGCTGCATTGCTTAAATCGAGCAAGGTAAACACAATCAGGTGGGCCAAATCGAGTGATGAAATAGACCAATGTAATGAGAGATCTTCAGGGAAGAAATTGGGCGGCACTAGATAAAACAAAGATAAAACCAGGTCAGTTTAGGCCCACCAAACTGAACCCATACAGGTCAGACATGCTCAAAGGGGAAAAAATCTCAGAGGATCTCAGGAATAGAGTTTTGATGTTGCACATTTGTCTGGGGACAGCTATAAATTCATATAAAAAAGTTTGAGCTCCATCGGTCCACCGTGAGGCAAATCATCTACAAATGGAGAGCTTTAAGAGTGACTAAATATCTGCCTAGAAGTAGACTTCCTTCAAAAATATCCATAAGCACCACAAAAAAGTTAAAAAAGCAATGCAGCTCAGGGTTCACAAACTTTTGCACATACAACATTTGTCAAATAATTTGTTTGATCTGTTTTAACAGTTGATTTCTGGAAAAGAAAAATGTTGAATTGATAAACAAACATCTGTTATTTCATATAGAAAATACTGGTATTGATAAAAATGAATTAAAAATGGTTGAAATAAATAAAATTCCAAAAGGCTCAAGGGGTTCACAAACTTTCACACTACACTGTATCTGGCATGAGCTCATTCCATAAAGTGTCAGTATTTGTTTGAATGAAGAAAACTCAGATCAGACTAACCAAAATTAAAAGTACTCATTATGCAGAATGACTCATTTCAGAACAATATTATATCACTGGAAAAGTAATAAGTGATTACATTAATGTGTAAGCCTCACCAATGTGGCAGCTGGTAAAGGTGTGGCCTATTTAAACTACTTTAGATACTGGTGTGGGTATATCTTTATCTAAAATATCATATAATATTACTTGATTTATATTTAATGAACAACTTGACTCTGCATAGGCTAACAAGTGACTAAGACTGTTGAAAATGCAATGGAGCAAATAAAAAGTACAACAATAGCTAAAAAGGCTTTTAGGAAGAAGACTAACCAATGTATTTGACAAATGTGACGACAAAATCACTGCGATTTCTTGAGTGTGAACTTCCCCACATCCAACAAAGAGCAGGACAGAGCTGCTAGCGTTTGCCTAATAGCTTTCAAGATCAGCAACCACACAGTGGCAGCAGTGTAACATCCTTGAGAGTTGCAGCTTGTGAAGAGTGGGAATGCACACATGTCAAGTTGTCAAATATATCAACATAGGTGCGGACATGTTCTCAGTGTGACATTTACCTGTAAGCTTTTTCATCAGATCTGTCCTCCCCCACTTCCCAATTTTGTTGTTAAAGCTCCCATATTATACACTTTTCGGTACTATTATACACCATATTATATGGTCTTAGTGGTCCCTAATACGTTTTTCTTTAATTGTTTGCTGAAAAAAACTTTATGGGGGCGGGACCTGATAAGCCTTTGGCTTCTTCCGTCACCCTTCGGACAACACAAAGTAAGATGTATGAAGATATGAAAGAGAAAATTGTGTATTGGTGGAATTGTCCGAAAGAATAATAAATAAAAAATAAATAAAAAAAACTTTCAGATAATTTATTGTACTATGCTGATGTTCAGCTAATCTCACAATGGCCTATTTTTTAAAAAGAGCTGCAGCTCCCCTCGTAAATATACAATCTTTGAGCTGCCCCCGCCCCCTGTCCGGAAGCGAAGCCAGATACGCCTCGCCCTCTGTCTGTCAGGGCCGTGGACCAATAAGAAATAGGGGTGTGGGCTGCACAGTGGAAGCTTCTGGCTTTCCAGTTTGTGAGGTCAGAAAAGGGGAAAATTCTGACTGTAGTATATTGGGGGGGAGGGGTGGGGGTTTCAGAAAGGGGGAGAGTGAGAATAGGAGAGATTGTTATTTTTAAAAATATTTTGGCAGTCTCTAGGCACACCGTGGACCCATGGATATGTTAGAACACATTTAAAAAGTGCATTTAGCATAATATGTGACCTTTAATATTTGGGAGATAAAAATTGCCGATGATGCTCAAGCAATAATTTGATCCCATGTGCCTTCTTGTTCTATCCTAATCTCTCCCACACAGTGGAGTTAATGGTTTTCACATCCTTCCTCTTTAGTGAGTGAGGATAGCAGCAAATATTAAACTGAATGCCTTCTAGCTGTAAAATTGCATAGCAAAAATCTCTTACTGTGCTTATTCACCCAAGGAGAAAACAATTAACACATTATTACAAGTATTTGATGATTTAAACCTCCCCAGATATTAAATATACGTATGTATGCCAGTATTCTCTGTTGTATGAACAAACATGATTCTATGATGTACAATGAAGGATATTGTGATATTTATTGTTTGACCTTTAAGTTTTCTTCCTGTTAGTGGGCATTTTGGAATTATTATAATTCCCATTTGCTAACATTGATTAATTCATGCTTATATTACTACAGGGCACCGAATGAAACAAGAATGCTCTGAAACTACAGAGACTGTGTGTGAACAATGTCCATTAGGCCAGTTCATGGAGAAAAGAAACTACTCTCCAAACTGCCTCTCTTGTAAGAAATGCAAAGCAGGTCAGTATCTGCACTGTAAATCTCTGTACAAATTGAAATTATATATTTTTTGCTATTTTCTGTTTTAATAAGTGTTACTTAAAAAAAAGATGAAATCATTTTTAATAGATAATTAAAAGTAAAATAGTTGTCTCCATCAAACCAGTCAAAGGTCTGCAGTATGCCCAGAACTGCTCCTCTACCACAAAGTCCCAGTGTGAGTGCCAGCCTGGGATGTATTGCATCATGGAATTTGACGACCCGTACTGTTCAGCATGCAGCAAGTACAAGCCATGCAAATTTGGTTATGGAGTGTCTGTGCCAGGTACATCACCTGTTATTTTAACCGTCATTGTTTGGCAGTTTACCATGCATGTAATCATACTAAAAAAAACATTACAAAAAAAATTGAGGGGATAAACCCTCTGTAAAACGAGCCTCTTTGTGTTTGTGATAGTCCCTGATTGTTATTGCAATTTGGACATTTGAAGAAAGGAATTACTGTGATAGAGTGTTGAATCCAGTGTAAATGTTGCAAAGGGCAATCAATTAAAAAAATGTATGCTATAGATATTTTAATAACTTTGTAATCATTATTTCCATAATTATCATGGTGGACAATTACATAGAATATGTATATGTATCACAAACTCAAAATGAAATGTGCTGGCCTGATAGTAAAATGTTAGTGAATGACAACATGTCTGGGTGTTGTTCTCAGGGAGGGCTAACTCCGATGTGAAGTGTCAGCGGTGCCCCGATGGAACGTTCTCTGATACAGTGTCCTACACGGATCCCTGTCGGCCGCATACACAGTGAGTGACGAGATGGTCACATCTGTATGAAAACAGCTGTTTGGAGATCAGCTCTTTGACCTCTCTCTCGCTCTCTCTCTCTCTCTCTCTGTTCCTCCTCAGATGTCATGGGAGGGTTGTTAGAGAAGGCAACGCCACCGCAGACACCGTGTGCAAACCTGAAGCGTTTATGTCCAACACAGTGCCTCAAACGTCAACTAGGGAGCATCAGACCCAGATTGAGATCACAACTGCAAGTGCAATGATGAACACGTTCTTAGCAACCTCAGACTCCAATGTGCCACGTGAACTGACAGACTACTACACGCCATCTATCAGCCTTCTGCCGTCTGTTCCAGAGACAGTATTCAACCACTCAACCAAAAGCCCACCACCAAACACTGTATCTGACAGTGTTCTGGGTACGGTGACTGATTTAGTGTGTCAAAGCAGTCATTGTGAGACAACTGTGATTGATTTCTGAAAAAGCGTTTTAACATCTTTCCTACTGCTCTACTTCTCTTTGCTGCAGCTATTGCCATCGGCAGTGTCATTGGATTCATACTTATTTTCATCGCCATCATTCTGCTGTGCCGTTGTACATCAGTCCGGAAGAAAGGTAACTGTATAAAAAAAAGTGCATTAATCATGTTCTTGTTTTTGCAAAGAAGCTACCATTATATCTGCTTTATATTTAAGTAAAACTTGAAATACAGAATGAGGTTGACAAATAATAGTCATTATCAGGAACTGTTTGCCTAGCAGTTTTCCCTTCCTTACTCAACATAACGAAGTGTTCACTCCTATTTTTCTCCTCAGATGCTTTGAAATTTCACCCTAAAGTAGATGCAAATGGTAATTGTGAGAATGGTGATAAAGTGAGTAATCCTTCTCTTGAATACCTTTTGACGATATGGATGCGGCCGTACATGATACCGGATAATTAAGCACTTCCTGTCTTCCTATGGCAGATCAATCAGGGTTATTACGGGGAAACACAGCTGACTTCGTTCACAGTGACCTCGCCAGAACAACAATGTCTGCTGGAGACAGGGGAGGGCTGCAGCGACCAGAGTCAGTGCAGTACTAATACTGAAACTCTAACGAGGACAGACGGCTGCAGCAGCTGCGAGTCCATCGCCCCTTTGCAATCCACTGTAGCCCTTCACAACCCACACTCTGCGCTGTCGGAGCCCCTGACTTTACTCTCCAACACAGAGCCTGTCGCTCGCCAGACCAGCGTGATCACACAGTCGTCCTGTTCCTCCCAGCCCACCAGCCCACAGGTCCTCAGCCCTGTGAGCCCCAGTCCCCACGTCAATGTCAACATCACGTTCCACATAGGAAACGGCTCCGGCGGGACACCTTCCGTCATACCTGCAGACTTGACCAAGGTAGACCCTAAACTCCCCTTCGGAGAGGAAGAGGAGTCCTTTAGCATACCACAGCAAGAAGCTGGAAAACAATCACTGATGTCAGTGCAGGAGAGCGAGAGTTACAGTGCATGAAGAGTCACCTGTAGCCTATGAAAGACTGATAAATCAATTTAATTATCTTTCTTTGTAAAAAAAAAAAAAACAATCTGACTGACAACAAGATGCATTTGTAGGTATAGCATGTTTTTTTATGAGGACACCACAACAAGGTTAGAGCCAACCTTCATGTTGTTTCCATACCAAAGTCACCAACTGCCACTGTATGTGTTCATATGTATATAAAGTATGTTGATAATTATGTGAATATAAGTATTTAGAGTATACACTGGGTCAGCTACAACATATCCCATGTCAAAATATATCCAATGTTGTAAAAAGTTTACATCTGTGTAGTTGATTCAGAACTACCAAGGTTTTGCACAATAAACAAACAATGTGTATTTTGTGTTGTTGTGTATGACAGTCAGAGGAGGCAATCGTATTTTGATCTTTATCAAAATCCAAAACATCAAGAAAAATCTATAACAGGTGCAGAATTCACAATCCAACTTAAAAGTGCAAGTGCAATATGAGCTAAATGTATAATTAAAACTGTTACTATTAAAAGTAATGATAGCCATTACTTCTGAAGCATTATTTTTGTAACCATGATTTTAATGTCCTGGCTGGTCATTGTGAAGCAAGTTTCAACCGATTTAGGCCTACTTTTGGGTAGTTTTATTTATTAATTCAAAAATGATGTGCGAAGGAACTACAGCGTTACAAAACTGTAGGGGAGTAAATTGTGCAATATTTTAATTTTAAATGTAGGGAACCATAGACTACTATAAAGTAATGGAAACATTCAAGTAATATATGTTAAATTAACATAAATGGTAGTTTACAATAGTTATAAACAAAAAATGGAGCATATATGATTTTAACTTGTGTCATAGGCTACATGACAACATGTCAAAAACAATATGTAGGCTACATTTCTTCCTGCACTTGCATACAGTTGTGGGACTCAAAAGAGGCAGATAAAACAAAAAGAACCAAGCCAAAAATACAGGCTACAAAACATACTAACCTGTGATTCTCATGTAATTCTTATAAGAAAGCCTCCATCAATTGGATGTACGACTGATGAGTTTATGGTTTAAACTTTAAAGGGCGTGTAGCGGATGTGTTTTTGTTCAGCACCTGTACCTGGGAGAACATTGTGTTTTCTGCGGACGCTCCCGCCACCTGCTGGTTGAAGGCGCACACTGCAGCCTTTTGGGAGCCCCTCACGTTCGCCTCTCACAAAACGTTTTAGTAAACCGTCCGTTTTGAAGGCGATTACTACACTTATTTTATTTCAAGTCGAACTGTTATCAACGTACACCCAGTTGTCCAGTCGGTTCATTTTGTATTTGTTTTGTTGTACTCAAGGTAGGCCTAGCTAAGCGGCGATGCTAACCGGGAGAATAAACGGGGGCGGAGGAAAGATTCCATCATTAGAGGGAGATTAACTTAATTTTAGACATTAAAACATAATTTTGAAATGCTTTTATCCACTAACCCGATTGCTAAAATTACTTGTTCGATACATCTACGTTAACATGTATTCATATTCGATTTTGCAACGCATTTATGGACGAACTGCAGCTATCTTGGAAATATTATATCTGATAAACCCCCTATCATTCAGTACAGTTGGTTGCGTCTGTTGCCGATGTGTGTTGCTCTCCTTCCTGAAAGACACTTTCATCGGAGCCGCTGAAGTCGCACCGTACCGCTGGTGAGTAGAGGCATCTTTTTTTAATCTATTCCTATCCACTCCTTCGAGTATGACTTGTCATGTTTAGACACTTATACGTCCAATTTGTTCCATAAGATTCTAATCATTTTAATTTGAAGCTTATTAAGTTAGTGTTTTGCCCCTTTTTTGTGTCACTTCCCCATCTCATCCTGCTGCTGTGGTCGGTGGTGTCGTGCCCCTGCTCGGTTATGTTTACAAATGCAGCCCGCAAACAAAGATAGAGTACGCAAATGAAATGGCATGTTTGCTCAGGTACGGCTCGCGTCTTGGCTCGACAGTTTGTGGTGAGGTTGTAAGAAGAAAAAAACTGAATTTGGGGAATTTGAAAAGGAAAGGCTTCTTCACACCGGGGAGGAAGAGGAAGACAGCAGCAGAGATAAGACTGCTGCAGGTGTTTCCCTGTTGGCTTGCTGTGTGGAGATCACCATATCGTTCACAATGAGAGGTGGAAGGGATGTAGCGAGGTCGGGAGGTATTTAGGAAAAAGCATCATCAATATTCAGGTGTTTACCCAGTTAAAGAGTCAGCTCAAACACGGCAACTAGTTTGCCTCTGCTATCTTGGGAAAGCGATATTAAAAGGCATAACAATTGAGTTGAATTGTATTGATAGGGGAAGTTAGAGCAGCCCACGACCTGTTGGCGACTCTGTCAGACTCAGAGATCATTATAACAGTGTGCAGCTTTTTAAGGTAATCAACTTGCTTTTAAAAAAGGTAGGCCTACTCAAGAGTAGCCTATTTATTCTTCTGATTATTTTCTCAAGCAGTTAATAGTTTGTTGTTTAAAATGTTAAAGTTGCAGAAAGATTCCAATTTGATGGTATTCGTGGTAGCCTTGTACTTTTGTTTGACTGACAGTCCAAAACTCAAAATATGTTCAATATACTTTCACCAATCGCAAATAAAAACAGGGAAAAGACTTTAGATCTCAGAGGCTGGATTTCCTATTGTTTATCACTTTTGCTTAAAAATGACAAATAATTAATACGTTTTCATGATGGCTACAGATTGCTTTTCCTGCCCATCGATTGAACAAATACTTGTTAAGACTCTACTTTCAGTACGAGTATAAATTCTATTGCAAATACTTTGCATCTATACAATTAAATCTAACCTTTCGATCTATTTCTTTCAAAACCCAAGCTTAGCTTAGCTTAATGTTACAGATGTGAACTACCACTAAGATTATAAATCAGTCTTTCATTGAAGGCTGTTTTGTTAATGTGTAACATAGGAATCTGCTCTAGTTAATGATTTATCTCTTATAAATGTATTGGACCATGAACTAAAGTGCATAGTAAAACATGACCAGCATTGTTGTTATTTTCCCTTGTTTCAACAGAGACATTAAAGGCTATACATCCCAGAATTCCAGAAGACATTATCCACTCCCACATGGCAGTGAAGTGGTCACTTTGAAGAAGATTAAACCCCAAGTATCCTCTCTTAGCTCTCTTAGATGCCGCTCAGCCTCCGTCTTTGCAAATGGCTTGTTGTCTGAAGGACGAGCTGCTCTGTTCCATCTGCCTCAGCATCTACCAGGACCCCGTCAGCTTCGGCTGTGAGCACTACTTCTGCCGCAAGTGTATCACCGAGCACTGGAGCCGGCAGGAGCCCCGCGGGCCCCGCGACTGCCCCGAGTGCCGGAGGACCTTCGCCGATCCGCTGCTCTCGCCCAGCCTCAAGTTGTCCAATATTGTGGAGCGCTACTCGGCCTTCCCCCTGGACGCCATCCTCAACGCCCAGAGGAGCTCGTACCCCTGCAAGGACCACGAGAAGGTCAAGCTCTTCTGCCTCACCGACAAGAGCCTGGTCTGCTTCTTCTGTGACGAGCCCGCGCTACACGAGCAGCACCAAGTCACCACTATCGACGAGGCGTACGAGGAGATACAGGTCAGGAGGAGCGCACACACACTCACTCACTCACACACACACACACACACACACACACACACACACACACACACACACACACACACACACACACACACACACACACAGAGACACAGACACATACACATACACACACATACACACACATACACACACAGACATGCTGACAGCTCATTAGCAGAGGGTGACACTTGACATTTTCTTAAATCCCATGAGCGCTCCGTGGTGCACTCATTTGCCCCGTAAGACACTGCCCAGACAGTTCAGCCTCAGGCCTCTCTACTGACACAGAGCAGCTCCACTCAAGCAGTTTGGGGATTTAGTACTCTCTGCTCATGAATACTGTGGGTACAGTATAGGTGCTGAGGAATGAAACATTTCTCATTTATTTATACAGTATACTTTAGAAATGAGAATAGGAATTTATACATAAGAATAAATGTTAAACCTTATTTTTTTTATATTGCCTACAATGGTTATATTTAATTACAAATTTCAATTCTGAAAATATTCGAAATAAAAAATGCAATAGCAATTAAAACACTGATATTTTTCGGATTCAGAATACTTTATTATCCCCCAAAGGGCAATTCACTTTTACAGTCTGAATACTAATATTCTGCATTTTTTTTTGTCTAAGTGTGTCATAGTAACTTGAGTATGTCTCAGTGGAGGGATTTGGTCTCTTCAAGTAAACAAGTGTAAGTGCACGAGCAGATGTAACAAGTTTGTTACAATAAGAAAGAAGTTTAGATCAAGAATACTTTTTATTGACAGTGACTATTGTATCTTCCTAATATTATGTCAACGTGTCAAACGTGTTTACACGGTCATGTTTTCCACATTAACAGAAATGGTTTAATGTTTGCATTCCTCTGTGTTTGGATAACTCCATTGCCACAAAGGCAAAAAATAACTGTGAAAACAAAGCTCCTAATCTTGTTCCTTCCTTGCTCCATGTATCTAAAGAAACACATTCCGGTCTCTTTTCACACAGTCTGTCCTAGTTCTGAAGTCTGCTGTTAGCGATGTAGACATTGAGATCCAGATGGTAACATTAAACAATTTGGTTTTCAAGTATCAAGCAGAACCCTCTGGTAAGAAACAGACCAAAGTGTTGGTGGCTAACACTCAGCTATGCCTTTTTGAAGGGTTTACACTCATTACCAATCCTCTTTCTTGTACGTCTGCATATTTTTGAATGATGATAGTCTTAGCCTTATTCATTGCACTGACCTCTTACACTTTTCTGAAAGTGAGTCTAATTTTGAGTTCATTTTGGTCTCACTGCCTTAAGATCAGTTAGCAAGGAGGCACTTTTGGTTTAGTGGACAGAGTGCCGTTGCTGACTGAGCCTAGCAGCAACACCTCCTTCTTGCAGCAGCAGCACAGGAGGACAGCACTGTCCACTGACGGAAACTATTGTCCACCAGCTGGACACTGTATGCTCTTGTTGAAAACACTGCGATAACCCAAACTCATAATGCAATCGGGTGTGAAAACCACTAAGTCAGTCATATTTGCATGTAGGAATGAGTGGTGAATCGAATGTTGTGTGTGTGTGTGAAAAGAAAGCAAAACAAGGAGCATGGTGAAAGCCTTCTAACCAGATAATAGGGTCGGGGTCATCACACAATATTAAGAAATTAACTTTGTTTGTGGGGGATGCTGTGAGCAAGCCAACTCCGTAGCCAATGTGACAGGTTTAGGATTTAGGAATAACTTAAAAGATGCTTGTGGCAATTTAAACAAAGTCAGGAAAGCACAGCTTTTAATTGACGCTCATAGGAAAATATTAACGAATATCCTGATAACAATCGGATTGTTAGCGTTTTATATTGCGTTTCACCATTAAACCATCTTATTTTGTCAACCTTCCCCACTATGTGAGGAGCAAATTAAGAATCCAAATATGACAGAAGTAAATTACATCGAAATCAATTAGTAGATTACATTCAAACAGAGCTTGAGCCCTCCCGTGTTCTGCATTGATTGTAATTAACAGTGCTCTAAACATAATCGCTTATTCCAATCAGACTCTGCACTGGAAGTCTGAGAAGGGTCAAAACCTAGTAATCTTGGAGCAAAAGTAATTAGGCCCAGCACAAGATGTTTCTCTTTTCTTGGACACCATCTTTTCCCTCGGCTTGGAGCTCTTTTCAAGACGCAGATCTGGCATTTTGTATTCTGGCAGGAGCTTTAGAGGCCTCCCAGATCTACTATACTGAAAGAGAGTACAAGTATACAGAGGCCCCCAACGGAAAACAACCATGGCCCATGATGAGCTTGGCATTCACCTCCTTTTTTTTTAGATCTACAAGTGGGGTTATTTGTTTTTCATGTGTGTTTTTCATCCTTACTAGATGAACACAGACATCCGAACCAGGCACATTTATGATCGCTAAGTACATTTTATTAGGAATGTGTCTTCACTCACTTGGAACTGTGACAGCTCATGTAAGCACCCTGCGATTATTAGTCAATGTACAAGTTTATTTATAGATTTATGGTTTTTCCTCTTTTCTTTCCAGTGAACAGTGAAAAACAAACAAATGTATGACGGCCTAAGCCAGCAGACACGATACTTCACTTTTAGCATGAGACTCAACAATGCTTAAGGAAAGTGTCATAACAACATGCCAGGATGTGTTTAAGTGCAGCAGCAAAGAGCTCCAGTGTTTTGACTATCCGGGCCAGAGGGGCACATGCAAGTCTTGCCAGCTTGGTGGCCTCTATTTGAAATGAAGCTTCAGAGTTTTGGTTGGGTGGGAAAGTTTGTGGATGAAGGGGGGAAAAGGATTTGGTAGGTCGAGAGCCAAAGCTTGGCCTTTTTGTGTTGAATTGTTTGAGACTTTGGCACATGGAATTTGGGATAAATAGCTTAAACTGTTTCTGCTTCTGTGTATAAATGTTGCCCTGCGCTCTGCTTTTGTGATACAACTCATCGTTTGTGTGCTTCTGCAGAAACGTTACTCCTCGCTCTGTAAAGTTCACAAACTGGAGGAAAATGTCTGTGAAGAGTCATGATTGTGCTCTCGGGATAAGAAAACATACTGATGTCTGAGTAATATTCTTCACCAATATTGTCCATTTTCCCATCAGTGTTTGCTTTTAGGTTACGTCATCCTCTCCTCACTTCATTTCCTGCTAGAGAATCAGGATGACTATGCCATGTCTTGCCATCGTTGTCAACCCGTCTATCCTCAGACAGCAGAACAAAGGCGATTAGTGTGTTTCACAATCGGCTACAAGGATGAAAAAATAAATAAATCAAATTTCAAACATCTACAACAAACAATCGGACTCTGACCAGCCCTGCAGTGAGCCAACGTGATGAAATCCAGAAACATAAAAACACTGTCTGTCGTCTTTGACACAGAACCGCATTGTTAGTTCTCAGGTCTTTTGCCAAATAGATCTGCTTCTGATTTCAACACATTTCAGTATTCAAGGCCTTTTGATTTGATATTCTCAATCTACATTCACAAAGGGTTCATATGGAAGACAAGCTGGTGTTATGTCACAGCACCACCACCCCCTTAACACTGTGTGGACACAGTTTGTTTGGCCGGCTGGTGTACTGACGAGGGCAGCCTTTGGTTGGTCTGTGGCAGGCTGTAATCTCCTTAGCCTGGCATGTCACTCTGCCGACCTGAGGTGGAGAGCTTTACCTCCTGCTGATTCACATCCTTTCCCCCCCTGTAAACACTAACAGCCCTGCGGTCAAATCTGCAATGCACTTACATATCCAGCGTCTGATCATTGCAGGGTGACTCGCACTCAAAACACAACACATGGTAAACATTTACACCACGTATAATTTGGTTGCTTTTGTACATTTCTCGTTCTGATAAGGAAGGGGGTTTTAATTCCACCAATCACATTTGACGGTATTTAACACAATTTTAAAATGTATTGTTCAAGTGTGGAAAGCAATCTAAAATGATCTCAATCGTCTTTAACTAACACACTAAACTGAACCACAATCAGCTCTCCAAGATCTCCAGATTCCTAAGCATTCTCATCAGTTTAATCTTCGTTTGTGCTTTATGTTCTGGGAAATTATGTTTATTTTATTTTAGCCAACGCGGTTAATAGCAATGAAATTACAGTTCCCTCCCTCAGTCATGCTGTACTTGGGAGCGATGGCACCATCTTACATAGAGGTTGGCTGGATCACTCATAGACTTTATAATGTCTATGGGATCACTGATTGGAGCTGGACGAAGCCATGCCTTTATTATCGCACCACTGTGGCCCAAAGTTGGCAGCAAACTTCGGCGGAGGCCACAGCAGCCACTGTGCCTTAATTGTGATGTCAGTGGACTATGTAGCAGGGGTTGTTCAAACTATTTCCGCTGTCCACTTGCCCTAGGGACGTATTTCCGCTCTAGTTGACAGCGGCGTAAGACCAAATAAGAAGGGAAATAGGCCTTCAGCCATTGGTTAGCCATGCATATTTGGGGTCTTACTTAACTTTGTTCCAGAGACTATAGATGATGTAGCAGCTGTGCAGTGCTATGCTGGTCTTAGTTGAACTAAAGCCCACGCAGCTGAAGAATGAAATTATTGGCATGGTGTTGAGTCACCCATGCACACATGTCACTCAAAGTGTCGAGATGCACCTGTATGCTGTCCTTGATTAATCCTGACTCTTATACCTAGTAATTCCTTCTTATCTGACCGCAGTCACGCTTGCTAATCTTGAAAAAGTATTAGCTTGATTCTCGCCTGCCTCACCGTGAGGCTCAGTTACTGTTGGTTGAAAAGGCAGAATGAACATGCCAGCCTTTTTGAGGGTTCTTGTGGTGGTTGTCTTTCACTCTCCGACTGTCTGTCAGAGCCCGGGCGATAGCTCTCTCTGAGCCTGCCGTCACCACGCATGGCCGTGCTGCTGCAGTAGTGAGTCAGGCAATTTCAAGGGCACCCACGGCTGCCATGTCCCCTGTGGCTCACCTCGGTCTGCTCTCCTTTCCTCTAGCAGCTCAATCTCTCTCTCTCTCTCTCTCTCTCTCTCTCTCTCTCTCTCTCTCTCTCTCTCTCTCTCTCTCTCTGTCATTCCCCCCTCCTGTGCTGTCTCAGTAATCTACTCCTTGTTTCAAAGGTATGCGCTTTATTAAATGCCACCGATCTTGTTTGGTAACGAATTAATGAATGAGGAAGCTAGTTCCCACGGCCACCCGCCCACCCCCCCCCCCCCCCCCCCCCCAAACAAATGAGTTGGTCCAGCTTGGCGGTCAGTCAGAGTGGTGTGGCAGAGAGAGGCTGCGTTCATGCGGAAATGCAGCCATGGGGAAAAGACAGAGCAGTCATGTTCCATTAGAGGAGAAGTGCTGGCATCATATCCTCATCCAGAGAGTGGCAGTAGCTGTTACTGCACTTATTACAACTTGCAGCGTGGCTCTGTCTGGACGCATGTTAGTCTTCAGCCCACACTGTTGCCAGATTAACAAACACACAGCTGCCGTGATTGGATAATGTCGAGCTAGTGCTACCTCAATCACACAGAACATTTTGTCTTGTTTAGAAGATTACTTTGGCTCACGCTAAAGTTAAGTGAGTCAGATGACGGCACATCTGTTGTGCATTAGAGATGTTTACATAGAGCTTCTGCACAGATGAGTCTGTTTTTTGCAATTTTGCCATATGTTTTCTAGTACATCTACAAAATTAATAATAATCAGCAGGAAACATGCAGGCGAACTAAGTTTTATAGCTACATACTGTACGTACAAAAGACCAAAGCCCAGTTTCCCAAAAGCATCTTAAGTCTAAGAATGTCTTAACATCCACTTAACTTATCTTAACAGCTATTTCCCAAAAACATTTAACATTTAACGTTAAAAAAAAATATTGACAAGCAGTTCAAAAGAATGTTAATCTGTTACTTCACTACACAGTAATATTTAACAACATTTAGCCTACACTATTTACCTTAATTTAAAGAGCACCTATTATGCTTTTTCAACTTTTATGGCCTATACACATTGTTATAATGAGTTACAGTCTTGTTTAACCATACTAAAGTGTCAAATAATGACTTGCATGCATTTAGACGTATTCCCTGCTGACCGTCTGTGGTGGCTGTGCAGAGCACTAAACACTAGGGACGCCGGTCGCGATTCACTTGTTCAAATTTCCGGGATTTATCTCCGTAGATCAATCCGGATTTTCCATGTATGGTGATGCTGCAACGTGCTCAGGCACGCTCCTGCCATGCCCCCACTTGCCTGCTCAAATCTGCCCGCGTGCCGCTGAAAGCCTTCCGTAAGGTGACCAATCACAACGGAATGGGGTTGGCAGGAGGGGGCAAGGGGGCGGAGAAGGACAAAGCCAGGTTTTGACAGAGAATGCTGAAAGCACCCAGATGAGAGGAAGAGTTTCTCGAAAATCAACATAGTTTTTTGTGCTGTGATTTGTGTCAGGTTGCTCTATAGGAGTCATTAATGAGAAATTAAGACCAGAAAAGTAGTATAATAGGAGATCTTTAACGCTTTGTGTATTAAATTAGTAAGTTAATTACGTTAAGTTGTTAACTTTTACTGAGTATTTTTGCAACAGAGAGTGTATTTGCTCAGCAACATTGTACATGATAAAACCTAAAAAAATGGGAACCTGTCAACAGGTGTGTTCTGCTGAAGTGTTATTATTTTTCTGTATCAGTGCACATACTCCCACAGATGACTCTATCCTGATGATGAGTTACTAATGAATGCATTGTACCCGCTGTATGACATCAGCAGTCGGACATTGATCCATCTTCCAGTTCCACCATCAGGTTATGGGATTGGCGTATGTGCTGTAACCGCTCATGTAGGATGGAGAGGAGAGATCTACTGGCCATCCCATTGAATGAAAGGGGAAGTGCTGTCCTTTTAAAGTTTTTCAGCTTAAAGTGAGGCTTAATGCTCAGCTCAGGGCCCCCATAATGCGAGGCTGATCAGCAGGGAGAGCAGTGTAAACACCAGTGACACTGCTGTAAAGATTTCATTAAATGAAAGGCCGTGAAAGATTCTGCTTAACTGGTCACTTTTTTCTCTGACTCCCTGAGAGGTAGAATAGCATTTTGTAGGTGAGTTTGGGCCAGATACTATTTTTGATATTTGGGTGGACGAGAACCGCTGCATTCATGAGACTCTGAGCCTTGGTTTGATTAGCTGGGGGAATTAAGACAGATTACCAGGCCATTGTTCTCGGGGGGGTCCAGGCCGACCCGGACAGGGCTGTAATCTCATATAATGCCCGTGTGTCCGTTTGCTGCAGATTATTTAATTACTGCTGATGGAAGTCCTCTTTCAGCTTGCAGTCAGTCAGTCCCAGATCTCAACCCCCTTCCCTTAGCTAACCAGTCACTGGGGGGAGAAGGACCCGGAAGATGTTTTGCATGTTAAGTGCCTCTTATATTTCTTAATGACAAACTGTCGAGCCGTATCTCCATTTAACCACACTGCACCTGTTAGTTCTCCCCAAAGTCCAGGTGCATAGGGAAAGGAGGTGATTGATGTGCAGTGCATGCTGGGACAGCTCTCACATGCTCAATCTCGTTCTAGTGATCACTGTGGGATCCGGCAAAACATTTGTGTAACTATCAGTTGAGAGGTGTAAAAAAACAAAAACACAAAAAACAAAACTCTGCTTATCAGTTTTAGTGATTGTGGGATGGAATACAACCCATTAAATTGAATTAATGTTTTTCATGACTGCCCTGGTATATATAATAATTGATATCCTCATTAAGCCATTTTAAACACTATAACTCAATGCACGGCCAGGCAAAGTCAAGTTTCTCCGGCCAGGTATTCGCAGAGCTTGTTTGTTTCCCATAATGCAATTGGCATGCTTCTGGGGTCAGGCTAATCAGTGGGGAGCAGCCAGCTGTACTGGTTCCTCTGCTCATCACTGCTCTGTGTGCACATTAACAGAGGTTTCCTGCTCCTGCAGCTGTTATGTTCCACTGTGACTTACGATAACCGGGGCTGTTAAGCAAGTGAGTGTTCGCCAAGCATTAAAAGCGTAAGCTGTTACATAGTTTAAAGGGCTGTGAAAGGTGTTGCCGCCTGGCGTTTCTCTGTCTTTTTTTTTAAAGGCTGTTTTAAAGAGACACATACTGTATGTGTTTGGGAATGTCTGCTTGATTGAGTCATCTCTTAGAAATCTTGAACTTTTATCCACAGTAACTTGAAATACTTAACAAGCAACAACTGGACTTTTTGAAAAACAGATTTCTGAAGGCATTAATCTGAAAGGGTGCGAGGAGCAACTGAAATTTAGAAATGACCTGAGCCTAATTTGGGGGCTCCGTGGTGCTAGAGTTAAGAAAAAAACTGTCTGCCGTCTCTAACCCACTTTCATTTCAAATGTCAATCGTGGTGATAAAAAAATAGAGGTCATGTTGTAAGGCATATCGTATTGATTTGCTGATCCAGGTTTCTGCTACGCCGGGGACACACTGGACACAGAAGAGCCTGGTAGCGCAGGCAGACCTGACCTGATAAGAAAACAACAATATAAAACTGGATAAACAATCAAGCACGTTATTAAGGTTTGAATGTGTTAATTGAGGCAGGGAAATAAAGCAGGGGCTCTCCTCCAACTCACACTGGGAAAGAACAAGGCGCCATGGGTGTGGACATACATCCACAGTTGTTAGATAACTTCATGAGGATGTTACTAACACATGGGTCGACTAGCGCAAATTCACTCCCAGTGTGGGCAACCAAATGATTGTTAGGGTGCTTTTGCATCAAGTCTGCCTGGCAGTTTTCTTGATTAACAAGTTGCCTGTGTCACACTCTCAAATCACAATCCCATTCAGTTTTTGACAAAAGAAAAATCAAAATAAGAGCTATAATCATGTATTCAGCTTTGTTACATCGTATATGTGATCACAGAGAGTAGGATGAGATTCAAGAAGAGGTTACTGAGCCCAGTAAGGGACCTGGCTTTTTGTGCTCCTCTTCTTACCAAACCTTGAAGAGTAGGTGATAAAGAAGTTATGCTTAAATTACTTCATATTTCTGTGTCTTTTATAGTAAAACGGACTATCAAACTTTTCTTTACTTTAGCAGATATACATTCAGCTGAGACTCAGAACTGGAATAGAAATCCCTTTTTTAGTGTTCCCGAGAACCCAGAGAAAGCGATCCACAATGGGAAAATTGCATTAAGTGAAACGGACACTAGCTTTAAGAAAGGCAATGACTTTGGTGTATCGCTTAATAATTTATTATGCATTCTTAATTTTCTGTTTGCACAGCACATAATACTTCTTGTACATGGCCTTGTTTTCCCTCTAATTAGGGCTAAAACAAAGATGCTCTGTTCTTGAGTAAAGTTTAGGAAGCTCGATGAAGACCTGCGTAGGTCGAAATTTGTCATTACAGACAAGACATGCATTAACTGCAGACAGTGGCTCTGTGCTCAATTGGAGCATGAAATATGTTTTTTTTAATGATGATCCAGGCTATAATATGTAGATGATGATAAAACATCAAGGGGTTTAACAACATGCAGATCAGGCTGAAGGCTATACTTAAAATTCATGGCACTGTATTCACGGTGTCTGTTATTTTACCATTGGACTTGCCACATACATTTCCAAATATTGATGTCAGGGGGACTCGGTGAAAGAACAGCAGAGCCACACTGTATTTGGTCAGATAGAGCTGAAGGCGGGCTGCAGCAATCACGCCTGTGATGACGAGATGAAGTGGAAGCAAACAAATCTGTTTGTTATCCCTGCCGTGTCCCTTCCGTGCCGTGCTGGCTGGCTGGCATGCAACCACATTATGTTTTTTTTTCACAAGATGATTTATGCGCCTGACACATACTACATGGCTTCATATTAACAACATGCTGACTAGTAATGGTTTCACTAATCCTAAGAGGCTTTTTAAAAACATTTCTAAAAGATGACACAAGCTTGTATTTGGTTATAGGGAAAATCTGCTGTTTATAGTGGAACCATATCCAAGGGTCATTTTCAGAGCCGTGTTTACCCAGTGTGACCACAGAGGGAAGTTGCTCTGCAGCAGGAAAGGGATAAAGCTGTTTTTTCAGAGCTGTGATGTGTTATGCCTGCATTAGACTTTTGTGTCTGTGTTGCCAGATGGAGGTTCCAAATATAGCTGTTTCAAATCAGTCCGGCTGTTGACCTTTTTATTCTTTTTTTCTTTAGTCTAAGCAGCATGTCTCTGGACCGTGGGAAGGAAACCCACACTGGCATGGAGAGAACATCAACACCTAGAGTGTCATTTTTATGATATAAGTTTCGCCCTATCCATGACATTTACCAACACTCTTTTTTTGAAGTAATCTCTTCGTAATCCTCCGCTGTTTAAAAACTGATTTTGTTGGACTCCTCTTTGTCCTGCTGTTACAACAGACATTTCTGATAACTCCCAGTGACTCCCTTGACCCATCCATGACCTCCCCTATGCTGTCGAGCCCTGACCATTTAACCCCAGGACGGTCTGGGTATCAGATATTAGCATTGGATTAGATATTTATGTAGACACACAACATAATGATGTGTCAGGCTGGATTCTTAGGAATAATTAGTTTTTATTACATTTTGATTCCTAACTTCATTAACAGAAAACCCAGGTTTTTACTTCAACTCTCTAAATAAAAAAAATAATTCCAAATAAATTAAGTTTGAACAAGTTTTACTAACGAAAGCTTTCTTTATAAAATAAACACAGTCGTTGATGATTCATAGGAGAAGCGACTGCTTTGTTTTGGGATTTTTTTTCTGCCTGAAGGAAGTACATTTTTTGCATGTTAATGTGTCTTTTTCATCATTCACCTGTTAAGATGATGTATAGCCCTCTGCCTCTCCAAGATTAGCATCCTGCTTTTGGCAAGGTTGATTGATGGCTCTTCAGAAGATGGGTTGAAACTTGTATTATTATATTCAGAAATTACATATTTGGGCCCCAAAGCATTAACACGGCCTGTCAGTCGAAAATATATATTTCCAACAGCAGCTGTGTTTGTATCTGGAACTGCTTATTTGAAAAAGCCCTGTAGAAGGTGGATCTGCTCAGGAGAAGATGAGCTAGCAGTAGCCTTAGGTCTGACGGTGAAGCACTGAGCGACTTCTGTCAAAGCTGGAGACTAGTTACAAGCAGCAGGCTTCGCTCTTATCGCTCTGCACTTCTCACATTTCCACTCAAGTGCCAAAGACAACCCCACCTGTTCCCTCTTAAATGGCTTGTCCTGCACTGTGTAGATTATCAAACTAAACATTGATGGCTCTGAGTTCCTGTTTGTCTTTGCTGTCCTGGTAATGCTAAACACTTTGTTCCTCTCTACTCCCTCTGTTTAAAGTGTGGTCTCTGTAGAGTTCAGCACTTTATTTTAAGGATAAAACTATGAAAACTGACGGGCAGTGTTGGAATTTTTCTTTTTTCTAAAGCTTTAGTTTTAATGCATTTGCATATACTCAGTGTGCCCTTCCTCACTCCAGGAAGTGGAGCAGCAGCCTCTGAGCATTCATCATTTACATGACATGGCCTATATTCAGAGGACTGGAGGCGGCTGCCAGCATCGGCGCTTTCAACCATTTCCACTGCTCTCCTGTATAGAATACAACATTACGGAGGGTGCTACGTCATTTGTGATCTGATGCTCTGGTCCGGATTCAGTCACACAGACATGTTCTTGTAAATATTCCTGTCACATACTGGAAAATTGGGCTCATTTTCAGTGCACAAGTTTGCAGAGCAAGAATCAACAAAAACAGAGTACACACTGATTCACCAATCTTGCCATTATGTTTTCTACACACAAAAAGTTACGTTTTCACAGTAAACCGAGCAGTCGAAAATCAAATCGATGAAAAAAAATAAAAATAAAATGATAGTCGCAGCCTAACATTTTTAATATATTCCTATCTACAAATTGTCACTAAGCAAGACCTCAATGAGTGGACTTTTCAGGAGGTCTAGTGTATGAGGGAAAACCCCATTATTTCATATCTCCTATAGGTCCAGAACTAAACTTTATAAGCTACACATCAGCCTGTCCTGAGCAGTTGATCCACGCATGGTACTATACACACTGGTCTTGTCTCAGGCTGCCTCTGTCTCAATAGGACAGACTTTGAAGGCCAATAGCCTGTCTCCGTCCTGCAGCTTTCTGTGCCAGTCCTGCACAGTCAGCTCAGCTGGCCTCAGCCTGATCTACTGGCTGGGCTCAGGCTGTAGGGATGCTCTGGTCCCCCTGGAGAGGCTGCAGGCTCTGCTGATGCTAGAGGAAACAAGGCTCAGCGATGCAAGGCGCAGCTTGAGCTCAATGTGATGTCTTGGAACAAATACACACCAGAGTTCGCAGCCTGAGACAGCGTTTTTGTAGTTTTGCCTTTTTGTTTCTTTGACAAGTTTTTGCTTTGGTTGCTGCCCAGGGGGCTAGAGCAGGGAAGGAGGGGTCGGTCGTCACACCAGACGGGACAGGTGAATTTTTTTTTTCTGATTGGCCGACACAGTTTATTATATCTGTGCACTCAGCTCAAATAAATCTATCTATCTTTGCTGCCTTATCCATGAGAAGCATGACTTGTTTGACGTTTAAAGAATTTGCTTAAAGGTGTGTTCCTAAGCTCACTGGTCGGCCGTTTGCACTGAGTAGTATTCATTGTGATAATGTGTCAAATATGAGTGATATATTATTTTGAAAACCTTGCTCCTGAGGTCACAAAGATCATAGTTAGGCCATTATTTCCGTGGTTGTGACATCAGTAGCCGTTCTTTCACTGCTGCCTGTGTCAGTGTCTTCAGGCCACACACGGTTTGGCAGTGAGTGCTGTGAAAGGGTCCTCGCACTGTCTGGACAGGACCACGCACAGGCTAGTCACTCGTCGCAGTGATTCATCGGGACAACCTATTTTTAATATTATTGCTCGTACAGATTTCCTGTTACAGCTTCAGCTTTCCTCCTTATACTCAGGCTGCTTCTGTGCGCTCTCGGATCGTCTGCTCGCGGATTTCTGCTCAGCTTGGATTTTTTTTGGGAGCGTCCCGTTCAGTTAACCCTGTTAATTCATCCCCCGCCCCAGCATCCCCTTCTTGACTCAGGAGTGAGAGACCGTTGAAGTCCTTGCCAGCATAATGTATGGAAAAATAAAACAATATCACCAAGGAGCAGACTGAGTGTGAGGAGAAGAGCTGAAGCTGGAACCAGGAACCAGGAGAGAGGGGCAATTTGAGTGTCAGGGAAGAATTACAAAATCTAAATTAAATTATTAAAAAGAAACAAAACTATACTCCAGCAGAGTGTGATGACACTAAACCAAACAGGTTCGGTGTGAAAGCACCCTTTACTGTGCTCTGTCCACAGATACTCCATGGTGAGGAAAAATTGTGGGGTATTAAAAATGGGAGTTATCGTGTGTCTGTACGATAGCCATGAACTCGCAACGTGTTGTGTTGCCCCTGTGACTCTGTAACCTATGTTTTGGATGACATATTTCAGACCCCTTCGATGTTAAATCAGAACTAGCCATAAAGCACACTGGCCGACTGTAACTGAAGTCTGTTTACTGCTTTGTTATTGGCTGTCGTCCTATTTACCCATAATTACACCCTCGGCTCGCTGAAGGTTATACCAAACTGTCCTTGTGAAAATCACTCGCTGTACACTTGAGTTATTGCGGGCTGTGCTGCGGTTTGCGTGGTTTGCGAGTTTCTACTGTGATTATACCTGGAAGTAGTGTATGGGCTCGGCTCTCTGCATGTCTTTCAGTAAGGACATGGGTTGCAAGTTTCCCCTGTCATCAGTGCATAAAAATGCAATCACTGGAAGCTGGTCTTGTCTGTGTGTCGGAGCAAGTTTTCTCCACCCATTAGGCTTTTCATTATTCACCTGCATGTTGTTCTGTTCACCTCTTCCACGATGCCAGCATACTGCAGCCGATGACGCTTTTTAAAGTTTGAGGGATTTAAGGCACCCCATGCACATTTCAGGAAGAAACATGCACTGACACTGTAATGGTCTTATAACATTTATTTATTTGCTTGTAAATATTTTGCGGCGTGACATGGGAGGAAGAGGGAGAAGGGACTGAGACGGGATGAAATGAGTTTTATGGGGAAAATGTCACGTCAGACTTGTGTTGGCCAGAGAGAGAGAGAGAGAGAGAGAGATAGAGAGACCTTCCTGTCAGTCACTGCCTATACCGCCATTCATTTTTATTTATTTTTTCACATAAGTTTGCTCGCCATATCGTCATTGCACACATTTCCTCTGTAGATAACAGTTACATCGCATCCAAATTCAGATATAATTACTCGCCCATGTGCAGAAATGGACACACTCTATGGCTGTGGCTTTTTCTCTTGTTTCTGCTAGAATAGTCATCACCGGGAGTCTCCATCTGCACGATACTCAAAGGATGTTTTTCTGCTTCCAGGAAGATTATACAGGATTATGCGATTGCATGTTATGGAGGAGGTTTAGGATCCTGAAGTGTGTAAAGATGATTTTACCAAGGATCATTTTATTGCTCTTTCTAAACAGCGGCTTTGCCTGCTTAAATTCAGCCTAAGTACGGTACCATTCTCCAGTGTATTTAGCTTTAGCGAACAGTACTAGTCAGTAACGGGAACAGAGTGGATATATGCAGTCACATACTACTGTACACACCGTAGTGAAGGGGAAGAGAAATGTTGTGTATCAAATGAAACCTCCCGCGGATGATTGTGTTGGGTTCATGTTGACACGTCCATCAAATGGGTGTGCAGTAATTAAAGTTGCCCTTTTTTTGTGTAGTCAATGAGATGACTGCAGCCGGAGAGCAGAGGAACATGTTCTCTGCCAGTCTGTCATTGTCGGCCCCTTCTCCGTATGTGGGAGCAACCTTTGACCTGCTGCAGACAGGCGCATAGCCGTGAGGTGGAGAGAGCCTGCTGTGCCTGCCGCACTCCTATCATTAGCATGGACAGCCACGCTCCCCCTCTGCACCAGCCATTGTTTTTCCACAGTTTCTGTCCTTGAAAAAAAAAAGATGCGTCATCTTCAACAGCACACATTTGCCCCGTTTTTTTCAACAATAAAAAAAAAAGTTCTACTTGGCAGTTAAATAACAAGATGAAGAAATGTCTAATAACATCACACATTGCATGTCTTGTTTTATTCTTCTCTGCTGGTGCTTTAAAAAAAATCCTTTTGTAGACTAGATTTTGTAGACTATAAACTATTATATATTTTTCCTCTCAGTGGAGATCTGTTCTGGCATTTATAAAAGCAGGAGCTGAGTGGTGGTTGTTTTCTTGGCCCCGCTAAGCTGACGGTTCCATTTGGTGGCCTTCTTGCTGCAGTTGGGTGTTCAGGGGAGGCGAAAATGTGTGGATGACAGGGAAGGTGACACACGGGTTAGAGGAGCAAAGAGACCAACAGGAGGGGGATGCTTAATGGAGGGTTTGTCCAATGCACGGTTTTGGTTTATTTAGCGGTGTTGTGTTTAGTTGTTTGTACATTAGGCTCATTAATGAGCAGCGATACATACTGTTTAGATGGTTACCAGAATGCTATTATATGATTTCAGTCTTAAGGTTTAATAGTCTGCCAACTCATTAGTCGAAGCCTTTTTTGCCAAAATTTGTCAACATACAACATAATATGGTAAACTAAGGCCATCGTTTTAACGTGTGTGTGTGTGGGTGGGTGCTATCATGGTTCATGGTAGCAAGTCTGGTCAGATTTTGTGATTTGCACAACTATTCTTCAATGCACAGTGTTCTATCACCCAGGCCATTTGTGACAGCACTGTCCCTACCAGCTCTTTCCTGCCTTGGGGAGACTTGGAGGTGGCTGTGTGTCTGACTGGAGATGAGACCCAGTTTTTCTCAGACACAGCTCAACATCTCCAGAGACTTAATTTGATCTCTTTCATATCTCGCTCTCTCTATCTGCCTCGCTTGTTTTGAAACTGAGGCTTAAATCTTATCTGCTTTGTGCCGGAGCAAAGAAAGCTGTGTAACATTAGTAAAACGGTTTCAAATTAATAGAATAGAATTAAAACTTTCAAAGACATGTCTGCAAATATATTGTCATCAGTAGAATGCAACTGGCAAAGAAGAAGTCAGGAAGGAGTGTAATAAAGCATTTAATGTAATCCTCCTAATATATTCATTGCTTCGTTAAAAGGAGTCCACTGTTACTTGCAGTAACTGGTTACTGAGCTGTTTGTTTGTTGTGTTGCAGAGGGAGATGAAGGAGCAGCTGGCCACCCTGCAGGACAGTGAGAAGGGACACACGGAGGCCCTGCAGCTCCTGCAAAGACAACTGACTGAGACCAAGGTAGTAGCTGAATACAGCTGCAACTACAAAACATATTTTGATATATTTATAAAGAAAATAAAAAAAAGAGGAAGAGATTCACAGAGCATGAGGTGAATTCATGCTTTATTCCACGAAAAGTGCAATAGAATTAATTTTACAATGAACAAAAAATTATTTGGCTTTTAAAAAAAAAAGATCTGGATAAGTGGTTCACAATCGATCAATTAATTGATTCAGCACTACTTGTCACTCAGGACTAGGGTGATAAATCAAGAACCAGATCAACCAAATTATCTACAAATATTTTGATAAATTGTCATTAATTTTTCAACAATCTTTGTTAGAGCTTCAACAACTATCCAAAAATCCTCTTTTTACTGTCATATCATATTTAAAAATGAACAAATATTCACATTTTGAGGAAACGGATGTTTTTTAAAACTATCGGTCCATTATAAAATTTATTTTATCTTTCAATACACTTATCATTTAATCGACTTATAATTTTAGCTTTAATCTTTGGGATCTGGTCTATAACTGCTACAGATGCAGCAGTAATACAGCAGTAATAGAGGCTGAGTAAAACAAGTTCTTAAAGGTCAGGAAATAAAGGACGGGTCTGTTTAACTTGTGCAGTCATTCGGTCACTGATTATCCATCTTTTTTCCAAACTGCTTAGGATTGACAGTTGCTTTCTAATGCATAAATTGTCTTATTGAGCGGCTGTTTAATCCCAACAGTTTGTTTTAATTTAATCAGCAAACCATGAGCATACACTAAATATGTCAGTCCCTCCGACCACCCCCCTCTATCTTACTCACGCACACCCACACACAAAAACACACACCACACACACATCTCTTCCCTGTGGAGACATTGCAGCTATTGACCAGAGAAAAGTCTCTGGCTGAGACGGAGTCATAGCCGTCATCGTTATCTGTCATTCAGGGAGCACATTCTCCTTTCTCCTGTTTTTGTACCTGCTGTGCCATGTCACCGCATCGCTCATCTTTCTGCACTGCGGGGACACTCCGCTGCCAAGCCGAGCCAGGTCCTGTCCATCCACTCACTTGGCTTGACTGCTGGACGTGGGCCTCTCTGGAAAGGAGCTGATCTCATTAGATTTCATTTGCACTAAGTGCTCTGCCTGGAAGAGAGAGGGCCACAGTGACTTCATTGTTCTTTGATGCGTTCTTGTAGCTGACAACGAAATGTGAGATTGCCTGAAGCAATGTTTTTGTTGTTGAAAGAGTTAATCTCAGGCTCAGGTAGGATGATTGAAACAACAAAAGTGAAAATCAGTGTAGCAGAACCAGAGAAATTGTCATCTTAATCCCACACTTTCTTCTTGCTTGGCAAAACCTGGCCACCTACTACATTACCCACAATGCAACTTCACCGTTCGGTTGTAGAGTCAGGTGTGTTATGCTAGTAGCTTCTAATGTAGCCTCAAACAGAGATGAGGATCGGGCCACAGACGTCTGGTAACCTCTTTCTGACGACCCCAGAATATGTATTTATTTTCAAACCTGTTCATTCCCAAATAGATTCCGATTTAAGTGACATCGTTTGAGAGCATTAATCAGACTTTTTTGCAGCTGCCTCTTCAGCCACAAAAGGCTTTCAAAAACTTTTATGTGCGGTAGTAACTCCTCAAGACCCGTAAACAGACTTTGATGTGTAAATATCCGTGGAATTTCTCCTTTTTTAATGTGGCATTTCAGCTCTTGAGAAGAAATCTTTACAGCATCCCGGCTCTCATTTCCACTGGATGCACCAGCCTTGCTCCCCAATATGAGTCTGTGTCTGTGTTTTGAAGGATAGACATTGTGTCTCCTGTCTCCAAGTGCTGCAGACACCCTCTCCGTGCCATCACAGCCTGCTGGGCCAAAGCAGCAGACACGTCACCGAAAAGACTGATAGGTGGGCTCCCGCAGTCCTCCTCAACCTCCTCCTACATGCCGTCAGTTTTCAATTCTTAACTAGGTAGGAGGGCTGGGAAACTGCCCACCTTTTTAATGTCATAGCTCTTGTGCTTGTAGAGAAATAGTCATTTGAATTAGATTCCCAGAGTGAGAATACCTGAAAAGAACAGGAGGATCAGGCCTGCTGCACAGTTAAAACCTGGCATCACAGTTCCTGAATCCAGCTCCTCTTGGAAAGATCAGAGGAAGGGTTGGAGTTCCCAACAGAGAAAAATAAACAAGTGTGAAATTATTTTAGATAATTCAGATTTATTTTGCTTTGTTTCCGTCTGCATTCATTCCCCTCTTGTTCTGAGCTGCTATTTTTGTGAGCAGATGCGCTTATATGCACTTTTTCACTGTCTAATGATGACTGTAAAGGACAGGCTCGGGAACATTTATCAAGGTGTGAATGAAGTCCAGTCTTTGCTCTCCTCAGAGGCTTCAAATATAATGCTCTCGCTGGCTTCTCACTGTGCGGGGTTATCTATTTTTTTTTGCTGGGTTTTCACATCTCACTCCTTTGTTCTGTGTCTCTGACACTGAGATGATTCATTTTCATTGAGGCGCAGCTTCCCATATTTCCCTTTTGAGCTACAAATCAGTTTCCTCCGCTCTTCAGCCCTCAGTCTTTCTATCTCCTGAAAACACAGTTCTGTCTGTAAAAGCTCAAGCGTTGTCTTCCAGCCGTCATAGCACGTCATTAGTTACCACTTCTTGGTCAAAATTGGATTCCTTCTGTTACAGTGTACTCTTTGATTGTTCCTCTCCTCACAAAAACAGCGCGAAAGCTACTTTTGTGGAAGATTGTGCACACTCTGTCCCGAGAGAGCCACTTTAAAACAAATACATGACCCAGCTGAATCAATGAACGATTGTTAATGTAATATTAACACAATTTTGAGCACTTTGTGTGGGCCCTTGAATAATTGTGGCTGAAACACTCCGAACAAATCCAGCTCACTACAGCACAAAGTCTATTTCACAGTCCTGTAATAGCAGTTATTAATAATAGCCCAAGCTGAGGGTGATATGGTGTTTGCCTTTATGCCTCTTTTCTTTCAGTCCTCAGCCAAGAGTCTGCGCGCCACCATCGGCGATGCGTTCGAGCGCCTTCACCGTTTCTTGCGCGAGCGTCAGAAGAGCATGCTGGAGGAGCTGGAGATGGACACGGCCCGCAAGCTGGCCGACATCGAGCACAAGATCCAGCGCTACAGCCAGCAGCTGCGCGACGTCAAGGAGGGCATCCAGATCCTGCAAGAGCGCCTGAACGAGACCGGACGACACGACTTCCTGGAAGGAGTAGCCGTCACATCGGAGAGGTACTTCACCTTCTTTTTTTTTTTGCTAAAGCCGTCCCAGTATCATCACTGAGGTCCAAAAAGAATAATAAGTAAATGTGGTTGTATTGTAAACACATTTTCTTCTAAGGTGGAGTCAACGATTCGAGGGCCCATTGTAGCTGCAACATACCCGTTACAGAGCCTAAACTGTGTATTAAATCTGCATTTATTTTATTTTGTTGCACACAGTATGGACAGGTAGCACTGTCATTATGAGATTTTCACTTATTATGACAAAAAGGGATTTTGACAACAAGGATTCTCCAGAATGGCTGACTACACCTTTTTTTAAGAAGGATCAGGTATAAACACTTTATCAAACTGTAAAATATTTGCAGTTAAAGTTGTTAGAGTGATACTACCTTAAAGCATGCCAACATGTGTGTTCTGCTGGTGCTAACCGTAAAGTTGCTTCACTTCGGGAGAAAGTACAGATTTTAGCAACAGAATCTACTAATCCCTGAACAGATGGTGTATTAGGCCTGAAATAAACCAGCTGTACGGTTTAATCTGGGAGGGGCACTTGAGGACGATTTTAATTGGACAGAGCAGATTAATGAAGTCCAGTAAAGAACTAGCAGGAGTGACGGAATTAAAAACTATTATGTTACCTTTTTTAATAAAATACCACAATATATTTTTTAATTTTTTTGGTTCAAGATTTTTTTTAATCCAATCTTGATGTGGATTATATCATGTTTTAGAAGAGATTTAATTAAATTGATGAGCACTCCGTAGAGATAAGTAGGGCATCGTAGCAACTGTAGCATCAGTAACGTATCAAACTGTATCATATGCTAAATCGGGTTCCTAGTTTTGTTTACGTCTACCTCTTATGTCAGATTGTATCTGTTCTAAATTAGCTAATTTTTTTTTTTAAATATGCCTAAATTCCTATATGACTGCTTTGGTTAAACCAACATTAAGTACTGATTTTCTATTTTTTATATGTTTTGGTCACTTACCACCATCACCCTGTTAGCTTTTATACTCCACAAGCTAACAGTCAGTAGCTCGCAGGTTTTAAAGGATGGAAATGGTAAGTTAGTTGATACTAGGGGTGTCTTCAACCAAGTATTTACATTGTTAAATCTGTTTGGTCAAGTCTTGCCTATAGTCGACTGATAACCGATTCATGTTTTTTTTTCTGCTCATTGAGCCTTACTCTAATTTGCAAGACTATCATGGTGAGTTATTCACGCACACTGAAGGCCTCTACACATGATCAGCGCTAAACCGCTTTGCACTGGCTGTCCAGTTGTTTTCCTATGGAGCGGTACCGTTGCCTTTTGGTGTGGTGCACTGCTTGAACCCCCCCCCCCCCACGGCCCACCCCACCCCGCTCCCCTACCGTTGAAAGCCACACCAAGCAGAGTAGGGAGAGAAAGAAACTTAAAACTTAAAATACATTGCGAATAAACTCTTTTTCTTCCTCTTCTTTTTCTTCTACTTTCTGGGGTGACAACTGGCGTTGCTGTTGCCTAGCAATGGTGACTGGCTCGATATTTTTGATGACGTATACCTGTGCTCCACTGTGCCTCTGCGCCCTACATGGCGGTGAGCGAAGCGCAAAGTTCTTATCATGTAAAGGCGGCTTAAGGAGATTAATTAAAGGCTCATTAGTTATTTTTAATAGGCTGATATTTGTATACCACAATAGGCAATGTATCATGATAGAGTGGGAGAAACCAAGCCATTAGATGTAACATTAGACAACCAGTATCCCCATATAGCCAGAATAGATTGATCCTTGTTTCTTAACCACATTTGCGACTATTCAACTGTGACAGTTGAATAGGGCTCCATTCGATTAAATCGTGGTTTAGTCAACTTTTCAGGGTCACCCCTAGTTGATACCAAATCATTCTCAGTTGAATAAATGTAGGTCTAAGTTAAAGATGAGTCATCAAATAGTTTAATATTTTAGAGGAAAACAATTAACAGGTATTTTGATACTCAAACATATGTTAATCAACAAAAATTAGCAATTAAGACAACGCCAAATTAACTTGTAATTTTTTTTTTCAGAAGTAATATTCTGCTACAGAAGGACAAAAGTGTGATGCTGGAATGCCCCATGAATTTATATAAAAACACATATTTTAATTCAAAGAATAACCTGATGTCTCTCCACAAATTTGAAGGGTCCCTTTTTTTTTATATATTTCCCTGTTATTTTGAGCACTAAGCGATCCACGCAATGTCTTGCCTGAACTCTGGACTACATGTAGGAGTGCACTTATTGATCCATGTGGAGGTTCATATTGATCAAACTCGAATGGTGTTACATACATCTCTGTTGTCGGAGATTTATGAAGCAGTTTGTCAGCTGTAAAATGTCAATAATGGCACATTTTAAAGACACGAAGAAGAAGAATTACTTGAAGCATCGGCGTTGTGGGTTGAAGTAACAGCATTATTTTGAAAATGCGGAAAAGACGATGTAGACTGCTATTGATCTGTTTCTCTGTTCCAGGATTAAAGGGAAGATTCACGAGACCAATCTGACATATGAAGATTTTCCCACATCCAAGTACATGGGGCCCTTACAGTACACAATATGGAAGTTGCTTTTCCAGGATATCTCACCAGGTATGTTAACATGAGCTGTTAAAAGAATGGTTCGACAAATACACTAAACTGCTTTGCTGCTGTTAGAGAAGAAGATCAATACCAATCTCATGTCTGTGTAAAATAAAGGGCTGCAGATTGGGTAGTTTATAATTTTTTATTTTTTTACAGATTAAATCAACAAGATATAACTAGAGATGCTTGTAGAATGGCATCAATCTTTTAATTTAACTCTCAAAGTGAGCAAGTAACCACATTTTCCACCACTGTTTCTTTAAAAACTGCTTTCTATCTAATTTTCCTTCAGTAGCTGAATGTTCGCCTCAGGAACACACAGTACAGGAACTAGTCTTGCCCTGCATTAGGATTTTTGCGGGATGCTTTGAGCTTTCTTCCCTTCCTTGGAGGAGAAATGATGGTCAGACCTGGAGGGCGGGTTGCCTTTCTTTGTCTGACGTGCCAAGAGGAGCTCTACGCCCTCTGCCCGACAACCATCACTCACCCACTGGAGATTATTTGAAATAATATGCGGAGGAATTTTTTCACTCCCTCTGTCAATTCTCTCATTACAGCTCGCTGCCGGCTGCGGGGAGGCCAGGCAGTTTTTTTTGGCCTCCCTTATCTGTCTGCCAAATGGAACAATCGGTTACCATCCCTCACCAGTGGTTGCCACAGACACAATAAAGACATTCCTCCCATCATCCCTTGCTGTGACTGATGGGTTAGCAGCAAATAACTACCAGATGCCCATATATATATTTATTTATTTATTGTATTTTTTCCTCCTCTCGTGTTCAGCAGGAAAAATGGTTTCTGCATTTCTTTGTCTATGCTTGCAGGTCCCTCTCTGAGACCTGCAGAGGGACAGTCTTACACTGAGCTCAGGTTATGAAATGTTAATGACTTGATTGTAACAAACACTGGAGATGTCATTGTCCTGCCCGCTGGCCGGGTGCTAGACCATTCACCTCCATGTATCCCAGCTGATACAAATCCAGAGGAACTGCAGAAATGCCTTTCCCACTCTCTGTCTCCTTTATGTGAAAGAGTGAGGAGAACAAGCCATTATTGTTCAGCCTGAATATGGTTCTCTAATAAGCAGACATGGGTGCAGATTATCCCTCCCTAAAACCACATAACTGCCTGGGGAAACGGCCCCCCTACTGGAGCCTGTGGAGCGAGCTGGAGCTGCCCCTCCCCTCCCCTCGCTGTAATTACTGCTTCACTGTATTGTTTGCACTCCTCATCGTCTGATATTGCTCGAATTAAGTTTCCCTATCAAACTCTGGAGTGCACTTGATGTTGAAGACTCTTAGTTTATGCATGAAGCTAAAAACAAATCGTAAGGAAAATATGTATGGTGGTGTACTCACAGTCCCACTCGGTGCACAACTCCACATTTTTATATACTGAAATAAGAGTCTAGCAGCTCTTGGGCTTATAACAAGCCATCAGTCATAGTTTACCTCAGGGCATGGCTTTGATCCCCTCCTCCGACTCGGGCAGCAGTGACTTTTGCATATATTTTGTTTATACAATATCCACCAGGTTGTTAAAGAATTATTTCAACCTGTCATTACAACCAAATGACAAAATTAGGGCTGTCAAATTAACGCGTTAATTTCGATTAATTAATCACAGAAAAATGAACGCGATTAAAGAAAATGAACGCAGATTAATCGCACTGTTGTGGAGACAGAAGTTACGAGAGACGGAGAGCGAGAGAGAGAGAGAGAGAGAGAGAAACAAACTGTACTAGCAGGTTATACAGCTGTTTATAAACAGGTATAAAAGTGTCATAAAAGTATGCGATTAATTTAGATTAATTAATCACAGAGCCTGTAATTAATTAGATTAAGTTTGTTTTAATCGCTTGACAGCCCTAGACAAAATACATTTTCTCACTTACCTCTGACACTATCTCTGTATTGAGATACTTTTGGTTTTACTTGGTCAATTTTCATGGAATTCTGCGACAGAAATAATAATATTTTTTTTTGATCTAAGATACGTTCCGTGTACATGTAACATCCCCGGTTTAATTCTGGCTGTTGCAGTTCAATACCCTACTCTGGTTCTCTTCACACCTTTCCTGTCCGTTTCTAAAACCATTAGGTACAGGCAAAATACCCAAGTAATATGCAATTTCTCAATGCTTCCAACACCACAAATTGATTTTAATTCACTTTGTTTGAACTAATACATAAAGGCAAAATGCCAAAATAAAATACAGTTTCTCAATGCTTCAAACTCCGCAAAAACAATTTACTTCATCTGCACTGCTTTGCCGTTATTCCACATTTAGAGCGTGACGTGAGCTGCCTGTCAGCGGAAAGGACAGGACAGCTGATTGAAAGTGAAGTTTCCTGGATAAAACAGTGTACACATACACTGTGTGCACAATTATTAGGCAAGTTGTATTTTTGAGGATTAATTTCTTAGTTTCTTGATCTGTTGACGATCAACTTTTTGTGCAGCAGCAACCACAGCCTCCCAGACACTGTTCCGAGAGGTGTACTGATTTCCTTCACTTTAAATATCCCGTTTTAGCAGGGCCCACAGGTTCTCAATAATGTTTAAGTCAGGTGAGGAAGGGGGCCATGTCATTATTTTTTCATCCTTAAGGCCTTTACTGGCTAGCCATGCAGTTGAGTACTTTGATGCATGTGATGGAGCATTGTCCTGCATAAAAATCATGGTCTTCTTGAAAGATGCAGACTTTTTCCTGTACCACTGCTTGAAGAAAGTATCTTCTAGAAACTGGCAGTAGGTTTGGGAGTTGATTTTGAGGCCATCTTCAACCCGAAAAGGTCCAACTAGCTCATCTTTAAAAATACCAGCCCATACCAGTATCCCACCTCCACCTTGCTGTCGTCTGAGTCGAAGTGGAGCTCTGTGTCAGTTACTGATCCAGCCACGGGCCCATCCATCTGGTCTAACAAGAGTCACTCTCATCTCATCAGTCCATAAAACCTTTGAAAAATCTGTCTTCAGATATTTCTTGGCCCAGTCTTGACGGTTCAACTTGTGTGTTTTGTTCAGTGGTGGTCGGGTTTCAGCCTTCCTTACCTTGGCCATGTCTCTAAGCACTCAACACCTTGTACTTCTGAGCACTCCAGGTAGGTTGCAGTTCTGGAATATGGCAGAACTGGAGGATAATGGGTTCCTGGTAGCTTCACGTTTGATTCTTCTCAAATCTTTGGCAGTTAATGTGCGTCTTTTTCTCAATACGTTTGCGACCTTATTGGCTATTTGCAACAAAACGTTTGATGGTTCTGTGGTCGCGCCCCAATATCTTAGCAATTTCAAGAGTGCTGCATCCCTCTGAAAGACTTTTTACAATTTTTGACTTTTCAGAGTCCGTTAAATCTCTTTTTTGGCCCATTTTGCCTGAGAAAGAGAAACTGCCTAATAATTATGCACACCTTGATATAGAGTGTTGATCTCCTTAGGCCACACCTTAACTCATTACACAAATACACATCACCTGGTATGCTTAAATCCAATAAGCACTTAGGTTTATACAGCTTGAAGTTGGGAAATTGCATAAAAATTATGATATGGCCAAAATCCTCACTTGCTTAATAATTGTGCACACAGTGTATGCTAGGCTCCATGAGGAGTACACAGGGAGAGAGCAGCATTATTGTATACAATGATTTCATTCCCCATCCCCTGTATGTATTTAAGCATCAAAAACACTTAGTGTGCGGGTTACCCTGGAGGCAGAAACCTCAGAAAGGTATTTATAAACCTGGGAAAATAAACCCTGAGGCATTTTCAGTGACCTCCCAGTCAAAACATATACTCAAACTCCTTGACATTTATTTTCCAACCAGACCGTTGTCCTTTTATTCCCCTGCCTGTGATGAAGAGACTTTTCACTGTTCACACAGCATCTGCAATGATGAATGAAAATGAGGCACTGAGAATGACACTGCAGTCCTTGTTTTATGTTTGGCCGAGTCATAACGTATTTATGTATACATTTTTTTTCATGACTGGCCTGTTTTATCCAGGCTGTTTTCCCTCCACAGCGTTGAATCGGAAAAGTGAAGAAATCAAAGCTTTAGTTCTTTTGTGCTAAGATTGTCTTTCTCTTCCGTCTCCCCTTCTCTCCTTGTCCTCCTCAGTACCGGCGGCGTTGGCCCTCGACCCCATCACCGCCCACCAAAGACTGATCCTATCTGACGACTGCACTATAGTGGCCTACGGGAACCTCCATCCGCAGCCTCTGCAGGACTCGCCGCGCCGCTTTGACGTGGAGGTGTCCGTCCTGGGCGCAGAGGGCTTTGTGTCGGGCGTCCATTACTGGGAGGTGATGGTGTCGGAGAAGACCCAGTGGATGATCGGCGTGGCCAACGAGACGGTCAGCCGCAAGGGCAGCATCCAGATCCAGCCCAGCCGCGGCTTCTACTGCATCGTCATGCACGACGGCAACCAGTACAGCGCCTGCACCGAGCCCTGGACCCGCCTCAACGTCAAGAGCAAGCTGGAGAAGGTGGGCGTGTACCTGGACTACCCCAAAGGCCTGCTCATCTTCTACAACGCCGAAGACATGTCCTGGCTCTACACATACCGGGAGAAGTTCCCCTCCAAGCTCTTCCCCTACTTCAGCCCCGGCCAGAGCCACGCCAACGGCAAGAATGTGCAACCGCTGCGCATCAACACTGTACGCCTTTGAAGAGCTGTAAACAACTATCTATGGTCGCGATTCGTCCAGACGGGATGGATGAATGCATCATAATCGTTAATTCACAGGACTTGTGTAGGTTTTTCAAAAGATGCTCAAGAAATCACTTTAAAAGAAATGTTTAATACGGTGTTTTCAAATGTTTATTTCTCTCAATTCAGTAAGAATTGTGCTCGGTGTTGCTCATAAAACAAATAAAGCTGTTTTTTGTGACTTGAAACAACCACACAATAAAGGCCTGCACTTGAGCCTTGTTCTGCATCTTTAATTGAAAAGATGACACTGAATGGAGATAGAGGGACCCCTGTGCTTCTCTGAGACTGTGGCAGTAATAAAGTAAAGAGAAGAAGAAGAAGAAGAAGAAGAAGCAGCAGCAAACGAGTGATTTCCTGTCCTAAAGTGCTGTCTTAGGCCCACCTTTGCACACTCCCAGGTGACACCCCTCTCATGATCTCGCTCCAGGCTTGTCTGACTTGTTCAGGCAAGTGGACACTGAAGACTGCTCACTTGTCTTCTCTGTGCTATACAGTAGGCTAGGGTTTGTGTGTGGAATGTGATTGACAGCACTCAGCTCCTTGTTTGGCTTCTGGTCTGCCAGTAATCCATCCTGAACATATGGAGTCAGTCTGAGAACACAATATTGGTTGCTTCTTGCAGGTCACATCCACATGGGTCTGTTCAGTCTTCATCATAGCAAGGAACGCTCTTGTTTCTATGTGCAACGGTGAGTATCCATGTCACCTAAAAACAAACTAAATTAATCAAAATGTAGTTCACAGGCTGCCCAGTCCGACCCACTTGTGTTCGGAAAGGTTGTTCGGAGGCGGAGGTTGTCAAGAAATATGCAGTCCCTCCCAAAAAGTATTCTGGCCTCCAGCATACACCACACCATTTTTTTTGGTGTCCACTTTAGATATAAAGTTATGTACAATTCTGCTTCCAGACAGTCACGATGCTTGATCATTTTGTCTTTGAAATTGAAAAAAAATATTCATGAGGCAAAGACCTCTAGTTGAAAAAGTATAACTTCTCAGATGTGATCTGAAAGGTTAAAAAGGTTATAATTTATATAGGTGGAGTCGAGCTGTATGTTTTGGAATGGATGGACTAATATACTGTGACTGGCATTACCAAGGCTGGCGCTATATTACATAATGAAAAAATCACTTGATAATTCCTCTGAGGCTCACCCATGTTTGTTTTGTTTGCCCACCATGTGCCTCAAGTGCTCTTGTTTATCAGTAGTTGAACACAAGTCCTGCAGAATCTGCTCTAAGAGGCTCCTGTCACTCAGCCAAGTCCAGCATACTGAGAGATACGAGTGTGGGTGTTTAATGTGCACGCCACGGGTATGTCTGTGTGTTCTAGTTCAGCTTTAATTTTAAATCCTGCTTTGGTTGTGCCTGACAATGTCCATCTGGCCATCCAAGCATACCCATATAGAGGCCAAAGGTGATTATTACAAACTAATTTGGAATCCGGTATAATTTAACAGTTTAAAAAAAACACACAAAAAAGGAAAAAGCAAAGGATAATGCAAACGGAAAAAAATGTGTCCTTCATTTGCCACTGCACATCTTTGCATTTGTATTTGTGTTGTCTGTGTTGTCCATGTGAAAGAAAATTGGGGCAGAGCCCTTGTTTTTATAGAATGTGATTCCGTTTTTTTCAGTATGATGCAAACTTGGGTTAATTTGTAAGCATGGAAGTTATTTTTTGGCTCTTTTTAACCAGCGCAGCTCTGTAGGGGTCTGTTCCTGCAGGTTGAAACAGATGCTTACATTTGACTCCAGTTTGCTATGTTGCGGACTTCAGTGGCTCTGCTTCACTTGCTGTTTAATATTAAGGAGATTATTGTGACATGGGGTTGCTGGTGGTGGTTAACAATGATTATGATGATGATAACTATGACACTTTTAATGATTAAAATGATGATTGTGTATCTTGATGATGGCAGCTGTGCACCCATCATTGTGTGAACACACTCTAGTGTGCTTTTGCTGCTGGAGGTTTGTGGGAAATGTTTTAATGTACAATAAATGACTGCTAAAGTCAGCCAGTCTCTTTAACTTTGTTCTGGTGTTGCTGTGCATCTACATTGTAGAGTATCAAATTCTGCTACATTATGTTTTTAACATATTTAACATCTTTATTTTCATGTGAACTACTGGATGGTTTACTTCATCAGGCCTATGAAACTCGGGCTATATTTGGGCACAGTGGAGCTATGAGCTAATGTTAACATCAGCAAGCTGAAAAGGTCACAATGACTGAGTAAATGCTGCTGTTTAGCATGTTATTTGCTCATGAGGCCTAAACACAGAGCTCATTTGAAACTGATGGAAATGTAAAAACAAATGTTTGCAGGTATTTAGTCATACATGTACTGAACAAACCAAAAACGTTGACCTACTTGTGGCAACAGATTAAAAGGCAGGGGATTCTTCTAGTTGATTATCCTCATTTTGAAGTGTTGCAAAACCTAAAACAGCTTAGAACCACAGCTGAAGAGAGCAGGAATATCATTAGAGTTCAAATTAAACTCTCAAAAAGAGATGTGGAGGCAGACTAGTCTGAAATGTAGGAAGGCTTTGCCTCTGCTTGTCAATACTTGCTGTGATTCAGCAAGAGTTTCATGCCAGACATTTTAGTTGATGGACACAGTGTCCGCCCTGCTAAGCCATCAAGCAGGGAGACAGTAGGCTACACTTTTTTTTAACCCTTGCGTCCCTGTTTTGGAGTATAGGTTGAGGCTTGGGTGTGTGATATGATGGATACAATGTGTGTGTTGAGTGTTCCCTCACTGTGGGTGAGCTGCAACTGTCAGTAGTGTCCTCTTCCTTTGCCACCTGTGATGCATTCGAGCGGCCGGTTGTTAAACTGCAGAGAACAAATTGGTGTACAGTTTAAAATCATGATTCAAAGTTATGATCTGCATCATGCACTGCAGCAGAAGCAGCACAGAGAGTTGTAACTTTGTACCCCACTGCTTTATAATTTGACACTCCCCAGCAGTTGAGCCATGTTGCATCATGATTTCAGCAGCTCCACAACAAACTTTGAAAAGTTTGAAGCAGAGTGCAGTCCATACACAAAAGACCCCTCAAAACAAGGGGCCTCATATCCTCAGTTTTGATTCAGAGTACTTCTCTCCTCTCACTCCAGGGATAAATACATTTTGGTGAGGTGAAGTTGTCCATCCTTTAATAAATGTTTTTACCCGTGGGTCAAAGTGTGCATTAAAAAAAAGTCCCTGAGCTCTCCTTTGAGAGGTGTGTGTCTGACTACAGTATGGTGTGGCCCTCCTGAGGCAGGATGGGGAGATTTTTTATCTTGTAAGTGTTGAAAAAAGCAGGAGTAAAGGTTCACTTTGGGCTCTTTAAACATGTGACAGGCTTTATTTTCACTTTTTAATGATTATTTTGGATAGACTGATCTAAGAATAAACACTACACTCTATGGTGTCCTTGAGGATACAGTATTAACGATGTTGGCGTTATCAGATTACACTTCTCTTGTTACTGCCTTCATCTAATACAGTTAAACACATGAACAAACTTTGGGGGGGGGGGCAGCCTTCTTTTTCAGTTTGTTCAGTTTCTCTGATGCTGCTGCCCCAACAGAGGGCTGCAAAGAAAACTGCACTTTTCCACAACAGAAGATAATGCAACATCTTGTAGAACACACAGGGGTGTTGCACCAAATTCTGGGCCCCTATACAGGAAGTCCTGATGGGCCCCCTGACAGGCGGTCTTACAATACAAACATGTAAAAGATATGTTTGTCCAAAACATAAGAGTGACTGGTCCTTCTCTGAGCCAGATAACACCGTTATGTTTCTATTGATGAATGACCAAAACATTACTTGTACATGAACACACCCCCTGGTCTAATGACTTTTAATAACCATGCACACACACAGTGTTTCTCACAGGAATCTGGGAGACTGTGTCGGGAACCCTGGACCTACTAGGGGTGTCCGGGGAAAAATGTAAGCATTTTAAAGTAAAATTCATCAATCTGGTGCACTTTAAGAAGAAAGCTAAGGCTATATCAACTGTGTCTCTTCTACGGCAGCGAATGCTGGTCCCTGAAACCAACCTTGCAGAAGTCTCAAGACGGGTGCTACACCAGGATGCTGCGTGCAGTACTTAACATCAGCAAGAGCACACATCACACCAACAGTGTCCTGTATGAAGGAATGCCAAGCGTTAGCGAGAAAGTAGCTTCTAAAAGAATGAGACTGGCAGGACACTGCCAAAGACACCAAGAGCTGCCAGCCAGCAAATTGGTACTATGGGAACCAAATCATGGTCATCGGTCTCGAGGACGTCCTACACTAACATACGTGGATGTACTCAAGAAGGATGCAGGAGCGCAAAGTACCAATGAACTGGCCAGATGTATGGAGAATCGGGATGACTGGAAGCAACGATGGAGGGCTCGTCTGAGGACGACTTAGAGAGTGTCCTATGTAAGCTATTTAGTACTATTTTCTGGACTCATTTTGAGACACGGAATTACAAAAAATCTGAAAGAAAAAATTTACAATGTACAATGTTTAAAAAATTCAGTCAGCTTCTGTAATTTTTTCCCTTTGTTTACATTTTTTAATGGCTCAATATAGGCCCCTGATCTTCGTAGCCCCGAACAATGTTGTTTAAAAAATAATTTTGGCTCCACCAAGGATAAGGCAACCTGTTTTGTGAATACCCTTCATCCCTCTCCTGTCCTGGGTGTCAGCCGCTGTGAGTTGTTCTTTTGTACCGGGGTGCCCTCTGGTGTTGACACCCGTGTCACCTTTGGAGGAGCTATAACGTTACAATAGTGTCTTGACTATAGCCTATCTTCCTCTACATGTGAGAAGGCCTAGGCGTATAGATCGTCGCCTGGGTGTTTGGTTACGTTCAGTCTCCTCAGTTTAACAATAGCCAGGGCTACATGTCTTTGTTATAGTTTACAGTAGCCTGCGACTCTGTGATTGATGTCAGGCGGCCCTAAACTAAACTCCCCAGACAACGACATAATCATCTTAATAAATATGTTATAAGATAGCCTAGGCTATGTTATCCTAAATTAAAGTCATTTTATGCTAAACATTTTGCTGCAGTGTTTATAATATAATAATAATAATTAGGCCTAGCCTAGGCTACTACTGATGCACCGACTTGTAAGGTTCATTTAACTGACAATGATGTCGCTATTTTTTCTATTATATATAAGCTACAGTACCTACAATTAGCCGTTGGCTCACAACCTACCGAGTTCCTTACAGGTACCCAAGTCAAAATTAAAATGAATATTTCACATTCGCCCCTTATCCTCTTCCAAAGAAACAGGGCCCCAACTAGACACTTCTTTTTTGTCATAACTAAATATTAGAAAAAAGTGTTTTTCAATATTAAACCATGTTTCTATCCATCAGGTTTTTATTGTAAAGTCGTAATCTTAAAAGGAATTAGTCATTTCAGCAGACATGTAGGCCTAGTAAAGTAAAAAGCAGAAGTTTTCCATCCAAAAATTTAAAGGAGTAGCATTACATTGAAACGATCTAGTCACATACAAGTTCTGTAACATTTTACAGAATAGGCCTACAGTAACCTACTACAATACTAAAAACAATTGTTCACCCTTGAGGAACAGTATGATCCTTTGAAACCAGCCTATTCAAGAAAAACAACATTTCTGGCATACTCTCAGGGGTTATTTTTATTCAGCCTTAGCACACACTCCTTTAGAGTTATTTCAGTTATTTAAACTGGAGTGACTAGTTCTGTAACCCATTTGAAAGAAAGAACACATTGCTGCATATCACAAAAATTGGTCTCCTAGTCATCTATTGCAGTCAAGTTTAGTGTCTTTCTAGAAAGCACGTCTGAACCTGCCTCCTCAGCCCCTTTCAGCAGTTTCCACACAGCAGTTAGCTAGATGCAAATAGCTTCTCAGATCTGCTTATTTAGACTCTATTCAAACCAGCGGTGACAGGCAGACCTGCTGTCTCTGCAAACACTCAATATTAATCCGACGAAGTAGGATGGACTCCAATCAGCGTCTTTTGCTTTTTCGACAACCAGGTCTTATACCAATGTTTCATCAGGAGAAGTCGTGGCTGTGTTGCTTATGTGTGGTGTAGGTAAAGCTAAAGTTTTGATACACTGCTCCAGCAGACTCTCAATCGTCCTGAAGAGAAGAATATTCACACTAAGGTTTAGGGGTAGCACAAGGAGGAGGAGCACGCCCACTAACCCTATCATTACATTCACCCCCAGGCAGGGAAATGCCCACTGTCGCCATCCACTCTGGCTCCTGTATTGTGAGTCCATGTGGTCCTCTACTGTGATAAATGTCAGAGGTATACCTCTCTTTGTCCTCTCAAGCTCCTGTCCTAGTCCCCGCCCTGTAGACAAACACTCAGGGGGGAAGAGGACCAGTTCTCCCTGGGGACACGCTGCTGACTTCTGAACGCTCTTCCAGGAATATGTGCTGCTGTGAACGGTGCAGCCGCTCTCTGTTTTGTCTGGGTAAACACAGCACGCTGATACCGCCATTCCAGGGTTCACAGACTTGGTAACTCCATGGTTGCCTTTGTGTCTCCTTGCCGTCTGTGCAGTGGCCCTGTGTTGTCTGTGCAGGCCCGTTCCGGTGACCAGGACTAGCAGGAGGACAGAGAGGAAGCCCATGTACCAGCAGGGGTTGACGGTGGCGGGCATGTGGCTGAACAGGTTGGGTAAACATCTGATGAGGGACTTGGTTGTGTGTAAACAGGTGATGGCCCACGCTTCCTCCAGCCTAGATCGCCCTCTGACATGGAGGGCCACGACGACCCACACTGACAGGCAGCAGAGGTACCTGACAGCAGGAGACAAATGCTTTCCTTTGGCTTTGTCTGTGTCTGGGTCGCTGCTTTCCTCCTCCTCCTCCTCATCTTCCTCCTCCTCCAAAGTCACCTCCTCAGCACAATATGGTTGTCCATCAGAACCAGCTGTTTGACCCACTGTCCTGGGAGTGGGAGGCCATAGAAGGATGTCCAGAGTCTCCATAGCAATCAAAGGTGTGGTCAGGAGCAACACCATGCCATATGTGTGGCTGAGAAAGAGCAGGAAGCGCAGGGCAATGACATCACCTTGTGGGGCCAACTCACTGAGCCAGGACTCAAAGATGCACATGCAACTCAAGAAAACTGTGGGAGAAAAAAAAAGTGTTAGTTAGTTACTTAGGTGATTAAATCCGCTCACATGCCTATGTGCTCTTCTGAACAAGTGATTGTGCTTTTATGGGCGACCTCAATGGAAATGTATGGTGTGGACAGTAAATCTTTGCTGTTTACTCTGGTCCAAAGATAATCAAAGCTCTGAGCAGCAATGACTATGCCCTCGCACCGCCGCGTTGGTCGGTGCCAGGCCGTCCTTCGAACGAGTGCTGGACACTGCGCAAGAGAGCTCTCTGCCGTCTTTGGAGCACATGCCGCTGTCATTCCCGTCACCAGCAGGCGCTACGACTACACTTAAAATCAATGCGCGGATGTCATCTGGCCTAGACTCGACTACGATCTGACTTTCTGTCAGAAGGAGCTTGGTCTCAATAGTGTGTAGATGTCTCAGGTCTGGACTGTCATCCAGCAGTTGATTGCTGCCCTCTGTATGTATTTTAAATGCAAGACAAATGAGATGTACACTCTCAATCAACAATACATTTAAATAAAATACATTCTGTTGGGTTTATGTCATCATTTCAAGAGGCTCTTTTGTGCGTATTGAGAAATCACGTATACACACAAAGTTTGGTGAACGTAGGTGAAGCGTGGAATGAGGGCGACTCAGTCAAATATGACATTTGCTTATTTTTTTCATGGCATCTTATGCAATTTGTCGCCCATGCTACGGCAAGGGTGTTTGACGAAAGCAAAACAACTTCACAATTTAACAATGGGCATGTCTTAAGACGCCACTGCAAAAGTTTGAAATGGATCTTTTGAACACTCTAGGAGGAGTTGTTAAAAATACAGACCCTGTAAAAATCACTTACAATAGGTGTAGATTTAAAATGGCCTACTGTGGTGAAAACATTTGACCAACTCAAACAAGCTTTGCAGGTTATCATCCTGCATGTCTTGAGAATTGCATAAATATTTTTGAGGATGATAGAATAAACTTTTTGGGAATTTTCTTTTAGACATGCAGAACATTTTTATGTGGGTATCCTAAGGGCTGGAGTCACATCCACCATGTACAATTCTGAGCAGATCTAGCAGAGTATAGTGCAGTTATACCAACTTATTATTATACCGCCGTTTTGATGCCGTTGGTTCGAATCCAACGAGCTTTGGGGAATGTCATCTTCCATATCTTAGGGATTCTCCTATCAGTTACTTTTTGAAAAAGCTCATCCTGCTAAGAGTTATCTATTTTTAAACATCACCTGTAAAAATTACTAACATACAGTGCTGCTCGAAAGTTTGTGAACCCTACAGAGATATTCTGTTATTTTCCTAATAAATATTTAACTAGACTTAAAGAGCTTCACATAGTTTCAAGCAGCACTGTATTTCAAAATAAAATACTTTCTGTTGGTTTGGGGTTTTGGCTCTTTTGGGTCCTGGAACACTCACCTGTGACCATGAAGTCAGTGAAGATCAGGAGGCAGCAGCAACAGACGCTGATGGGACTGTGGGAGGCAGCCAGCGAGGGCAGGAAGAAGAGACTGCAGGCCAGTTTGCATGCACACAACACCGCCGCTCCTTCCAACACACCCTCCATGGCTATACAGAACAACATATCCATATAAGTTCACATACCAATAACCAATACCAATTTTTGTTTTTCTTTGGGGTCGAACAACTTGCTGACATTCACTGCAGAAATATTGGCGTCTAACTTCTCTATAGTTTTTCAGCACAAACTCCCATCAATGTTTTATAGTGTCAGTGGTTGCAGATCAATGTTTTCATTGTTTACGTTAGTAGTGAACCCTGGACCAGAGAGCTTTTTGCAGTTGATTCAAAAATGAGGAACCTCTGGAACAAGTTCAACTGTCTTCAGCTGTCAACGTGCATGATCATTTCAAATCATTAAAAAAAGATATTTATCACCAGCAATGAATAAACACATGCCACCAAACTCCTGGATAGTGTGAACACAGGTGCAGTTTTACAGTGCACTTTTCATGTAGTATACTCTTTATGACCAGGCTGTACATATCCTGAGGGGGATACTGTACAGTCAGACTGGTTTGACCTGAAATTAAATCATTATAGAAATACTGAATCCAAATTCAAACTACTTGTAACAGAGGGGTGGAATATAGATCAACAAACTGCTGTGAAGTTCCTTAGTTCTTACCTGGACTCACGGGAGCCTCCAGAGCAGCATGTCAAAATGAGCTTCAAATGTTTCATCTGTTCCCTTCACCTCGCCCTTTGCTCCACCCTCATGAGGATAATGACCTCCTCCTCCTCCCACCTTCCTACACCCCCTCCCCCACCTGCGCTCTCCCTGCACCTGGCCTGTTTCAGGTGAGACAACATGTGTCTCTGAGGGTGTGGCAGAATTTGCACAGACATGAAAACCTGTCCGTCTGACTAACAAACTTACTAACTTACTGATGTACCGTCATGCACGATTAAGGCTGTGTGTATATGTAAACACATTTGTTGTATTAATGGATAGAGAGGAAGTTTAATTTTAACTGACATCATAACATTCCTTGTGTTACACCCATCCTGTTTAAATGATAGTGTGTCATTTAGGGTTACAGCAAGTGCACACATGCTGGGTGTTTCATAAAGCACAATTTCATTCATGTCACATAACTGAGGAATACAATGCCACTCCTCTGTGATATTCTTTTGAATTTATAATCTAAGCAGACAGCAATAATAGTTTGATATTAAGTTACGCAATAAGATGACATTTTTGTTTTTCGAAGCCTCATTTTAACCTTATTTTAACCTCACTGAAAGCTGGGGTGTTTATCAGTGGTCCTCTCCCACCAATCAGAAGAGGACCAGAGAGATTCACTAGATTGCTGGCACTGAACACGTGGCTTTCAGCTGCGTGCCCCGACCACTCAGTGCATTTTATTAACAATTTTAACACTTTCTGGAACCGCAGGCAGTTTTTTAACCCATTGATGACGGCTGCTGCGCGATGCCACATTGTATCTCCTGCCTGATGCTGCGTCACGCAGCATTGTTACTTTATCTAATTTTCATGGCATGCGCAACATAGAATGCACCGTCATTGGTTCAAATACACATGAGGTGGGTTTTGTTGATTTTTTAAGACCACGTGACCACCCAAAAAATGTGTGGTTTGCCGAAAATCACGCCAATCAAAAAATTAATAAATAAATATTAATAAAAAAAATACTCCAGCTGTGTCGGCGATAGTGTATTACAGAACAGTTAGTGGCGGGAGCGCAGAATCAAGGTCTACTATAGGCTACTGACGAAAATCACACAACACATTGCATCTATTTATTAACAATATTTATGAATTTAGGCTATATTTTGCTGCTCCAACTCAAATTCAGCCCAGCCAGGCGATAGTTAAGTTTCAGTCTCGTTTTCATCTCCGTGGTATACAGCCAGGGCCGCTGCTACGCTTTTGGGTGCCCTAAGCAGAAATTGTCAGTGATGCCCCCCCCCCCCAAAAAAAAAAAACACCCAGAAGCTCGCGTCCGCAGGGCGCGAGCGAATTTTTTTTGCCCTTGCAAGATCTCTGCGACTGCTTTTTGGCACATTTGCCAGCATTTACTAACAGAAAGGACAGCTTAACTTGTGAAAAAACTGCCTTTGCAAAGGAATTGAGTGATAGGATCATAGACTGATTATGAGATAATGGGCCCCTGGGCTTACACTCTTAAAGGGCCCCCCACTTGTCCCTATCCAGTCAGGTACACTGAATTTTCTACACGGATACATACAATTAATGGCAAAAACATATTAAGGAAGATCAGTGTTTCCCACAGGATTTTGGGGTATTGTTGGAGGGACCCTGTACCTTGTTGGGGGGTGGGTGGAATTTTTTTTACCTTTTCAAAGTAAAATGCATCAATCTGGTGCACTTTGTGAGGAAATTTTAGAGACTAGAGAGATATCAAATCCTGAGATGCAGAAGGAACATTATTTTTCAGATTTTTCTTAAACGGGTAGCACTCTTTACTCTGCAACTGTAAAAACAGTAGATTGGTCTGCAGACCCATGTTCTATGATGGAGGGGCCCATTTCAACAGATAAAGGGTGGATATGAACAATTTAGAATTCACACATATAAAGTTTATTTGTGTATGTGTGAGGGGGCCTTCAACCCCCTTAGACAGAGCTACTAATGCTGTTGTTTTTAACTTGCTTTTGTATTTCTCCCCTACTAATGAGGGGCCCATGATGATTTCTATCTTGTTACATTTTAATGAGTATTTATATTTAGGCTATTCCTTTTTGGACCCTGTTATTGACATCAGTGACTGAGCTCTTTGACTATGCAACATGAAAAGTTACTGTCAGTATCTCTGGCTAAGGGCCCCCCTGAGCCCTTGGGCCCCTGGGCCTGTGCCCGGTGTGCCTGTGCAGTAATCCACCCCTGGATAGGTTACACAATTAAGAAAAAACAACGATGGGCCTGTTCATAACTAATTTATATATTTTTTGTAATGTAATGATTATCATGAACTTTAAAAAAAAAAAAAATATTTTGGAGGGCCCCCGGACTATCTCTTTTTCCTTTTTAATTAAAAAAAAAAAAAAAAAAAAAAAAAATTATATATATATTTTTTTTGGGGTGCCCCCCCTAGGAACTTGGTGCCCTACGCAGTCTGCGTACTCTGCGTATAGGGAGCGGCGGCCCTGTATACAGCCGTTTGGACCAGCTGATCGGCTCCCGACAGCAGGAGTCAGTCTGTGTTCCAGTTGTACTGGGAAATCGGATTTATGGTGCCGGTGATAACTGAACTAAATAATAAAATAAAGCTATCTTCTCCTTCCTATATCTGTCTATCTTTATCCCTCCACTGCACACTCAGTCACTACTATCCATGCTAAAAGGAAGCAGGATTATAACCTCGTTTAGCACATTATTTTTAAATATTTTATATTATTTATTATTTTTTTTTCTCCCCCATCTAATTTTGACGATTTTTAGAAAAATGTGTTGGTTTGTAAGCGCTAAGAGAGCATGTTTAAATAAAACCTGTGAACCTTAACTTTTAAATGTATTTTATTTCATGTTTCTATGTGCTACACAGGCTTAGATATTAAGGTTTTGGTAGACTTTACAATTCATACTGTTTTTTCAGAAAACCCTCAGGCATTAAGGACATGCATCCTAGATTGCCATAGTCATCAATGGGTTAAGACAGATGGACTCTGCCTAAATAAGACAGGATTAAAAGTATTCATATCAAATGTGTTCTACGTCCTGCGACACTCATCTGTTCGTGCCAAGGACAAGATACTGGAGAAAGCCAAAACACAGCATTGCAGCAGTGCCGAAGGACAACTGCCGGCCCCAGATGACAGCTCAGACCATGAGCGATATCTGGGCAGAGAGGAGGGGGCTCCACCCATACCCGCCTCCCCTGGACCCTGCAGGTCATTACCAAGCCGACCTCTCTCTCCTCCTTTCTCTCCTACACCCACCCTTTCTCAATCCTCTCCTGAGCTGGAGTTCATGGAAATCATATGTACTCCCCGTCCTCGATGTCCATCTACCCCCCCGCAACTCGTCAATCTTAGCCACAGTGCCCAGCTCGTCACCCCTCCACGCACACCCCCTCTGATCCCACCGCAACGTCATCAGCAGCCGTCCCAGCCTGATGAGCCTGCTTGTTTACGGAATAAAAGCACTTGTTGATACGAACCGGGCCACGGCTACACAGTTACCGCCTTAGACTCACAGGATAAGCCGGGGCCCTGTTTCTCAAGGTTTATCTCAAGAAACAGGAAACTCTTAAATCCTGCAAATGTATCAAATCTGATAAGTATTCCTCTTCAGCCACAGTCGGCTGAAATAAATAGGGGTGACCATGTTTCGAACACACTAAATTTAGCTTTATTAAACATCAGATCCTTGGCAGGAATTTTTTTTTAAATTAATGATCTTATTACTAGGCACAATCTTGATTTCATGTTTTTAACTGAAACTTGGTTAGACCAAGATAACAGCTCAGCTGTTCTCATAGAGTCCGCCCCCCCAAATTACAATTTTGTGAGTGAATCCAGAGTGCATAAAAAAGGAGGGGGGGGGGTTGCTATTCTGTTTAAATAATCTCTACAATGCAAAAATATGTCTTGTGGAAATTTTGATTCATTTGAATATGTGTCTCTCAAGTTAAATTCAGCCTCTAGAGCTATTTTCATTAGTATTTACAGGCCACCACAATACAATACAAGCTTTTTTGATGACTTTGCTGAGCTGCTGTCTGTAATCTGTACTGAGTTTGACTGTGTATTAATCGTCGGAGATTTCAATATTCATACTGACAAACCCGAGGACAGATGTGCGAAAGAACTGTGCTGTGTCCTTGACAACTTTGGACTAAATCAGCATGTTGACAAACCAACTCATAACAAAGGGCACACGCTGGACCTTATCATTTCCAGAGGAATGAACATTTCAGACGTAACAGTGGCAGATATGGGTCCCCTCTCAGACCATTCCTGTTTTTTTTTGAGAGTAAAATGTCTGTGCACACAATTGATCAATCAAAAGTAATCAAAAAACGGTATATTACAGAAAATACCAGTGAAACATTCATTCAAGCATTTTCTTCAATACCACCCCTCCCCTGTAACTCAGTTAAGGAGCTCTTAGACAACTTTAACGGCAAACTTACAAGTATTATAGATGCTATTACGCCCACTAAGATGAAGGTTGTCTCTGGTAAGAAAAGATCTCCTTGGAGAAATGTCCCGCAGGTCAGAATAGAAAGAAGAGAGTGCCGTAAAGCAGAACGCAGGTGGCGAAAAACAAATCTCCAGGTTCATTATGACATCTTCAAAGAGAAACTGTGCACGTTTAACTCAGAACTGAGAAATGCAAGGCAGTCTTTCTTTTCTGACATCATCACCAAAAACAACAACAATGCACGTGCCCTGTTTGCTACTGTCGACAGATTAACAAACCCTCCTGTGTCAGTAGCGTCTGAACATCTCTCCACGAGAGCCTGCAATGAATTTGCCTCCTTCTTTACTGAGAAAATTCACAAAATTAGACAAGCTGTCACTGCATCAATACCAAGTTCAACATATGTGTTCCCTCTTAAAATCAATTCAAATGCAATGACAGAATTTTATCTTATAAACCACAAAAACCTGGAGGACATTATACAACACCTGAACTCCTCATCCTGCTGCCTTGACATTCTGCCCACAGGCTTCTTTAAAACTGTTTTTAGCTGTATGGCCTCAGATGTTCTGCAAATTGTCAACATGTCCCTTCAGACAGGTGTATTCCCACAGGCCCTGAAAACAGCAGTCATCAAGCCACTCCTAAAAAGAACAATCTAGATACATCACTCATGAACAATTATAGGCCCATATGTAACCTACCATTTTTAAGTAAAATCAGTGAAAAAGCTGTTTATCAACAGCTAAATAACTACTTAGCAAAGAACAACTGCTTTGATGTTTTCCAGTCAGGATTTTGACAACACCACAGCACTGAGACTGCTCTGGTTAAGGTCCTCAATGACATCCATTTAAACACAGACAGTGGCAAAAGTTCTGTCTTAGTTTTACTGGATCTCAGTGCCGCTTTTGACACTATATTACTAGATGGACTAGCAAACTGGGTTGGACTTTCTGGAACTGTACTAAGCTGGTTTGAATCCTAAAGGATAGAGACTACTATGTGTCAATAGGAAATTTCACATCTGAGCGGACAAATATTGAATGCGGAGTCCCCCAAGGTTCCATTCTTGGGCCTCTTCTGTTTAACATCTACATGCTCCCACTAGCTCAGATTATGAATGAAAACAAATTATGCTACCATAATTATGTAGACGACACACAAATTTACATAACCATATCACCAGGAGACTACAGTCCGATACAGGCACTGAGTAAGTGCATTGAACAAATCAATGATTGGATGTGCCAAAATTTCCTTCAATTAAACAACGACAAAACTGAAGTAATTGTCTTTGGTGTCAAAGATGAACAATTAAAAGTCAGCGCACAGCTTACATCTGTTATGTTAGAAACCACACCCCAAGCCAGAAATCTTGGTGTTGTCGTAGACTCCGACTTGAATTTCAGGAAACACATTAAATCAATTAATAAATCAGCCTACTACCACCTAAAAAACATATCAAGAATTAAAGGGCTTATGTCTCAGCAAGATTTAGAAAAACTTGTCCATGCATTTATCTTTAGTAGACTTGACTACTGTAATGGTGTCTTTGCAGGCCTTCCAAAAAGCTTCAGCTAATTCAGAACGCTGCTGCTCGAGTCCTCACTAGGACCAAAACAGTGGATCACATTACCCCAGTTCTGAGGTCTTTACACTGGCTTCCTGTCACTCAAAGAATTGTTTTCAAAATACTGATGTTGGTTTATAAAGCACTAAATGGTTTAGGGCCAAAATACATTACTGATCTGCTGATACGTTATGAACCGTCCAGAGCCCTTAGATCGTCTGATACAGGTCTACTTACAGTCCCTAGAGTTAGGACTAAACAAGGAGAAGCAGCTTTTAGTTATTATGCACCAAAAATCTGGAACAAACTCCCAGAAAACTTGAGGTCTGCTGCAACTCTCAGTTCTTTTAAATCGAGTCTGAAGACTTTTTTGTTTCCATTTTAACCTGCAATTTTTATTTTATTTGCTGCTTTTATTCGCCTTTAAATGTTTTATAATGTGTTTTATGTATTCTAATCTTGCCCCTGTAAAGCACTTTGAGTGTCTGAATTGTGCTATATAAATAAAGTTGCCTTGCCTTGCCTTAGATCCAAAGCTTTGAAAACCTAAATGGACAACATTATTTTCAAACCGGTCTATTTAACTCATCAAGATATCTGAATGAGCTACAGTAGATTAGTTTGGTGAAAGTCTCAGTTCTAGCCATGTCTGACACGTCAGCTAGCTATAGGTAAACTAGGTTCAGAGTTCTTATGATTAGGGGTCAGGGTTAAAAGCTGTGAACCTAGAATCGCCCCTGCTCGAATCCTATTAAAATGTTGTTCCCCATGATAGCTTCCTGTTAATAATAACCATACTGTAGCCTATATTGTTTGGACAGGTGTGTTGCTCCTGTTAAATCAACAGAAGGGAGTTGCATTGTTGGTATTGCATGTATCTATAAGGCTCTGAAAAACACAATGCGAAATTAGATGAGTAAAACATTTAAGTTAAAATCTCTCTTTTTTCCATGTGAAGACTTTAAAACAGTCAGGCAGAGACAGTAAGTTAATTCTCAGCCTTTGAAGCAACAGTTGACAAATCAGTCAACGCCACAGAGTCAGTTTCATAAATCTTGTTGTGCTCAAGCCGCAACCTCAGCGATTTTTACCACCATCCAATAAGGAAGTGACCAAAATTGTAGTACCTTCCGGTGGCCACTAGGGCTGGTACCAAGACTGAGCAATTTTTCTTTGACTCACTTGTTAGACAGGCCATTTTCAAAGTCTTATTAAACCTATTTAGAGCCTAGTCCACAAAACCATTCTAGTCTGTATGTTTAGGTCATATCTCCATGACAACACTGAGTGGGGTGATTTTTTTTTTAGCAGGCTAGATTTTATTCTTTTGGAGGTTAAAATGTATTGGCGCGATCTCTTGAGTGACAGCTCTCCGCCCGTTGTCCCTCACTTTGCCTCAGAGGTATACGTCAGCTAGATGGGCGTATCTCCCTCCCCCTTCACGTGAGGCGGAGTAAAAATCTCACAAAATGGCGACGCGCATAAACCAGGATTATTGGATGCCGTGTGAATAACTGAGGTCAGCACGGATGATACATCCATATTATTTACTATCTATGGTTGTGTTTTTTTCATCGTGTCTCATGATTTTTCTCAGCATATGGATTTTGCCAGATTGTCCTGAAATCATAAATGTTTAAATTTCCATTATTTCTAAGCTCTATATTAAAGTATGTAAACATTTGTGGACCATGTCGGCTCAAAAAGCTAAGATTGGAAGCTCATTTGTGATGTGTGTGAAACGATGGATCAAAGGCTCAAGACATCTGCTAAATGTGCCTCATTGCGAGATTGTTTTTCTTTATTTTTTACCGCTGCTTCAAAGGTCAACGATGAACTTTAAACTCAACTATTAAGCTAATATGGAAGAAAAGCAATCAGATAATTACAGATAACAATGGCAACTACTGAAGTCGTCTCGTTGGTACAATAGACTAAAGTGTGTCTATTGTGTGATTAATAGTGTTTGTCTTACTTTTTTTAAACTGCTTTTCAGAATTTTATTTTTGTCATTTATTTTCTCATGTGCACAGGTCTCCACTGTAAAAGAGATCATGATTTAAATTTGATTAGCTGTTTACAGTAGTATTGTATTAACATTGCATTGAGGCTTCATTTATTTTAGACCAGCATAAGTCTGCTTTTTGTAAACAGGTGGCACTTAGACGTGTCATGCACAGTTTGGGCGGCAGGGGCTCAAGTGAAGAAAAGGGCACTTTGTATGTATTCTGGTTTTCAAGGTCTTGATAATTGCATAGGCAGTGTACCATTTATTATAAGCAGGAACATAAGCAAGGTTTAAAACATCTATTAAGTACAATTCAACACTGAATGTAAACAACGTGTATTCGCTTTGAGCGAAAGCAGTATCCACAGATTGGCGGGTGAGGGGTGTACATGACAGTCAGAGCCAAAGAGGGCTGCACTTCTGCCTAAGGCCACGTATACATGGTAACAGTCTCACTGAAAACGCAAGGTTGTCCTTTAACGTTTTCAAATGTTTCCACGTTTAGACTCAATTGTTTTAAAAACTTTATTCGTACACATGGTTTCGGGAAAAACAGGCCAAAAACGCTCTAGTATGCATGTGAATAAAACCTTACTGTAACCGAACATTAACGTTCATGAAGCTTTTGGTGTAAGCTTAGGGTTAGAAGTATTGCAAATGACACGGCATGTGACTACATTTACCCACATTTTGCGAGTGTTATATTTAAGCCCTGCACAAGACTCTCCGCTGAGCTCCGTGATAGTGCCGCGGAGACACCGTGCATGTTGTCTTCTAACTTCTAACTCAAGATTGGCTATTTTGGCTATTTTAAAAACGCATCTGCAGCGGCACCCTGTGAACTAGTGAAACCGGTCTCTGAGGTAACACTGACGTCACGGCTCCACTCCGCACTTAGGCCTATTACATTTGCTGTCAAAATAGCCACACACGAGTTAGAAGTTAGAAGACAACATGCACGGTGTCTCCGCGACACTATCACTGTGATCAGCGGAGAGCCTCGTGCAGGCTTTAAATATAACACTTTCAAAATGTGGATCATTTAGTATACGGCTACGCGGTGTAAAAAGAGGACAGAGAGCTTGTAATTTGCAATACTTGTAACCCTAAACTTACACCAAAAGCTTCATGAATGTTAGTGGCATTAATGGTCGGGTACAGTAAGGTTTTATGTACCAAATTGTACCGGAAGAGCTATCTACTAGGCTAAGTGTCACCGCCAACTACTGGCTTGGCATGCCTACAGCGATTTCGGCCCGTTTTTCCGAAACCATGTGCACAAGTGAAGTTTTCAATACAATTGCGTGAGAACGTGGAAACTTTTGAAAACGTAAAGGGAAAACCTTGCGTTTTCAGTGAGACTGTTACCATGTTAACGTGGCCTCAGTCTGACTTCAGGGAAATATATGAGATGGGATTCCTATGGAGACTTTTTCTTAAACCTGCCAAACACTATTTGCAATTATTTTAAATAACTAGGCCTATATTGTATGACTATTCACTTCATTTTAAATTCCAGACATTTATGCTCTCTTCTTTTTAAACAGTTTTTATCAATTAGTCAATGTTTTCATGGTTTTGTCTCTTTTTGTTTCAGCTTGTCGTGGAGCTGATTTTCCTCTGTACTTCTCTGTCTTGATGTTTTTAATTTGCATTCTTTGTGTGTTGTTGCTTTTACTTGGCATTGTTTTGTTTGACTCAAATTAATTGCAAATGAGGGTGCCCCCTCAATGATCCCTCAGGGATAAATAAAGGTTATACTGTATGGATAAGGATATAGATATAGTATATATGAATTTGCAATGGATATGTACTGTAGGCATGAATTTGAATGTCTGTGTGACGTTGTGACGCTGCTGGTAAGGGAGCAACAGTGTGTTGGTTGAACAGTGACAAATGAAATGTGGCAAAAAGTGTGATTTTAGTGGGGAAAAAAAGAAACAAAATGAGGAGGTTCCTTTGTCCATCTGTATTGATGTAAGGGGGGGGGGGGGTAATCATACACAATAAAATGAACTGCAGCATTACAAACTGACCTCCGAAATGACCCCAAAGTAGAGTCTGCACATTTCTGAAACCGTTACAACCTATGAAATAAATCAACAGCTGAGTGTAGGCCTATAATCCAATAGTTTTGAATGCAAGGTAATCTGTCTGCCTAAATAATAACATGTTATTTCTTAATCTAAGCACGACACTCATATGTTCAGCCACTATCTGAACCTTTGTATATATGTGGCAGCAGTGCCATCTCCTGCTGAGCTAAGCACAAAGCATATTACAAGCCTCACATGCTTCTGTTGAGAGGATTACACTTTATATCTCCTGTACATGACCGCGGTGACCTGAGACTGACAGACAAACAGACATATTGTTGCACTTGAACAGAGCATGAAAAAGATGAGACCATGGACATATAAGAGGATGACATCTGAATGCCACACAATGGTTGTCCTAATAGTTTTTTTTATTGAGCCTAATTGTGATGATGAAGATAACAATAAACATCACACATGCAATAATAAATTAACGTCACAACTGTCACTATGCAGGAAACCCATGTTAAATACCAATTTCCCACGCAAGGGGAAAAAAATCTGACGTTGCGTGCGCACTGGCGAACACAACATCTGCATGAAAAATAGCAAGCGTTTGAATGAGAAAACCAGTAAAAATGGGTTAAAAAAATCTGTTTCAGCTCAGTGTTTCTACACCGAAAAATTCCTCGCCTGCAGCACCCAGAAGTGAACAGCAGGCGACCCGGAAGGTTTGAAGTCCGACTAACAGCGAGCAGAAAGAATAGTCTAATCCGTTATAAAATATCTCTTCTGGCGCTGGTTCAGGTATGTTGGCCGCTCGATGCTAATTCTCTTCCTTTCCTTTTATTTTGTTGCTATTTTCTCTCTCGCACGCGGCTCTCCTGTGTCGCCTCGTCACCGTTTCTATTTAAGTCATGCAAAAGTTGCAATAAAAAAAAGACCATTCGCGGCGCAGAGGTGACAAAAAGGGCCGAGTTCTTGTTCTTCTGGCGTTGCAAATAAAAGATTTCATTACGCGCCAGCATTCGCGTCGACATTTGGATTTATGGCTCAGCAGCTGCACAGCATTCAGCAGAGGCATGATGATTGTTGTAGGAAGTGTCAGGCGTTTTTTTTCCTCCTCGAGCCGGGCTATTCAAACCTGCAAATCAAAGTAAACAATCGTTCGTAGCCTGCGCTTAATGCAAATATGCCACATCCTGACTCGTCGCAATCGCGATTCAATCACACATGGTGAATAACCTCCTTATAATATTCGGATCTGCAGAATATGGCGTCCAGTTCATATAAAAATAAAAGACGGGGCTGCCATTTTTGTTTTCCTTTTGTCTGAAATTTTTTAATAAACTGTCTGAGAATTTGGGAGAGGCGGCGGACGGAGCGAGGCGCTGCGGACGATCGTTTCTCTCTCCGGAGGAGATGCTCTCGTGAAGGCTGCAGCTGACTCAAAGATCAGCTCCTGGGTCTCTTATGTTTTAACGGAGGAATTATTCAGCACAGCAGATAGGCTAGGCCGACTAAAAAAGGGGAAAGTTAACCCTAACTTTTGAATCGGATATCGACTTTCTCTTTTTTCTCCTTTGTTACTTTTTACCAGAAATATTAAGATTATAAATCAGGTTTTTGTCTGGAAAAAGACGTGCTTCCTGCACATTTTTGTGATAACACGTAGGTCTACTCATATCAAAACCACTTTTTTCTAAATATCCTTTATAAGGGTTTATTACAAATGGCTTACCAATGTGTTATGTGCCATTAATAAGGCCTTTTGTTGCCAGGTTGTGTACAATCCTTCACTGATTTTGAACTCCATGAAGTCTCCAGTCCTAAATGTTAATACCTGGTTAAAAAGGGGGCTTTAATCCTTCAATTCTGCAGTTGTGTAGTTATAATGAGAGGCCAAGTATTCAAACCAGTTTTTAATAGATTATTCAGAGCTGAACAGCTCTAAGTTGTTCTGAATTACTTTACTTATCTTAATTGATGCCTTTCCTTGTAGTATATGACAGTAAACTTGAAATTAATTGATTCAGTTTACAACATTTAATTTATATTAATGACCTTGGGCCCTGAGAAATTATACTGGGTACTTTTAACTATTTTTCTGACATTTTATCAACAAAACCAATACTATTTTAATCAAGATCATTAATCACTTTTAATGAAATCTACCCCATTACTTGCTTGCCTAAATATTTTATTTATATAGACACTCAATTGAAAAACATAAAGCTATTCTGGCAAGAGCATGCTCAGGAATTCCTGAAGTAAGTCGAAAAGCAATGCATTCTTAACCTGAGTGATGGAAGGACTGTAAATGGCCTTAAGTGGGCATTGGGCCACAACAGTATTTTGTACTGCAATACAAAAAAATCACTAAGTCATAAACAGCCCATCTCAGCCAATGCATATTTTCTCTATCATTTCAACCAAGTGTCACAAAGATGTCCAGCATGCATTCAAACTCCTGCGCCTGCTCCCTCGACACAAAGCCTCCAGGAAGTGAAACCGATCCCCACTGGCATCATTAGAGAAATATTTTTGCAGGGCTTACAGTACGCTCGTACCCCTGGATGTATCGTTTTTGTTTCTCTTGGCTCGCAGACATGGCCTGTGTTATGCCTCTGCTAAGCCAAACAGACCTAGGAATGGTGAAGTGTGCCAAAGCACGCAAGGCAAAGTGTTTTAAAAAGGAACTTCATACAAGGTTGAGAAAAGAAGCTATGGAAAGAACAGCCTTTCAGATCTCAACTTCAACATAAAGAAGCTATAAAAAAAGGAGAAGGGTTCTGTCCAATCGGGCCAAACGTGCTGTGGCTGTGAAAGAGCATCTTCTTCAAGCCTATTAGAATCAAATACATGTCATTCAAAAGAGACTATGCCTTATTTTCACATTTGCTGTCACATGCTAAAAAAGGATAAGAAATAATAAAAATGTGTTACTTACAAATCAATAGATAGCTTCCTCATTATAGTTATTCCATGCTCATTGTATGTAGTTAGATTCCTGACCTGGCTATCTTATTCAGGTCTTATTGTTCTCTTGAGTCTTGCAAAGTCTCCCCTGTTTCCAATCAGACTCTCCACCAGTCAGGGCCCACGTGTGTTGAAGCAGGAGACAGATTAGGATCTGAGCCACATCACTTTCAACATGTCTGTTTGTGCTGATAACTGTTTTGGAGGGTTCCCTAATTTATCTCCTGCAAGCATCTAACTCTCTCTCTCTGCAAGCACATCATGGAGTCTTGTTGTTTTGGAATCCCTGAAAAAATCAGCAACTCTGACACAAACACAAACGCCGGCTTTGGAGAAAGTGTGAAGACACATTGCATTTTTGGGGAAAGGACTTGTAGAACATTACTTTGAAATAGATACAATCGCAAGACTGCGATAGGTTATCTCAAATTATCACAACAAACAGCAGCTTGGGTGGTGAGCTACAGACAATAGTGTTTTGTCATTGTTTTGTTCACTGCTAATACATATTCCCATGTGTTAACAGGAGGCAGCTTTTTAGGAATATCTTTAAGATGGCTCCCAACATCAACACAATCATTAGCCGTAGAGCTAGTTTCGTCAAAGCTTTTCCCTTTTAAAAAAAAATTCAACTTTGATCTTTGCTTTTTTGTTTGCAAATTAGGACTCTGAGCATTATAAATTAAAGAAAGACAAAAAGCTAATGACTCACCTATTCAACCGTTGATGGGGCTTCACAATAGACATTGCTTTGTGGCTCCCAAGCCAAAAATGGTTAGGAACCACTGTCCTACAGGTTTGCAAATATATAAAGGATATGTGTACCGACCAGTACTTCAATGAGGGACAGATGGGAGGCTGTCCTCACCTTGTTTATGACTCGTTTGTGTATTTATTTCAGGATGGCTGAACCTCGCTTTAACAATCCCTATTTTTGGCCTCCATCTGCTGCTATGCCTGGCCAGGTGAGTGACTCTGTATTCTCTCTTATGTTAACCTGAGGCAGTGAATACATCTATTGTGTATTAACACACACACATATACAAAGGGGCGATTTTAGCCCCTTTTAGGGGTGTTAAAGCAAATTTGATCCTGGCACCCCTAAAAAATTATTGTAAAATAAAATGGTAGGTGTCTAACACATTTTGCTAGCAGAGTGTGGAGTTGTGGAAACATGCCTTAAAAGTCGGCAAAGCTATTGAAAACCTAAATGGGCAATGATTATTTTCGAACATTAAGCTCTCATATCAAGATTTTTGAATGAGCTACATTTGGCTTTTGTGAGAGTCTCAGTTTTACATACATCTTTAGCTATAGCCTAGGTAAGTTAGGTTCAGAGTTCTGCATCAAGTGAAAATAATAATGATTCAAATAGTGATAATATGTTAATCTTATTATCCAATTGTTCTGTTCTCTGTTTCGGTTCACTTTGCTAATAGGCCTAAGTTTTGGCATTGTAAAAAAAATGGGTATGGCTCAAAGCTGATCCATTCATGTGTGTTGATATGGTCACATAGTAACTATTTTCAATTTGTTGACGATATTATTATACTTTTTTTTTAACTTGACATCAACGTAAAACTATTAACAATATAAAATAAGATAAATGTAACTACACATAATCCAGACACATAGATCATTCAGAAAATAGTGTTCGTCATCCATTAGTCAAAATCTCAAATTTTCAGAAGTTATTGATACTACATATTGTAAATGTCTGTTTTTCCATAGATGGATATCCAATTGTATTTCCCCCAAAACAACCAAGTTCAGGTGAGAGAGTAAGGTCAAAATGACATTAAAATGCACCGTTCTTTAAAAAAACTTTTATGTTAAAAGGGTGCCAGGCTAAAGCTCTGATCCTAGAATTGCCCCTTGTTTTTATATATATATATATATATATATATATATATATATATATATATATATATATATATATATATATATATATATATATATATGTGTGTGTGTGTATATATATATATATATATATATAAAACTGTATATATATTTTTTAGATGGTGCACTATTTAAAGAAATAGTTTGACATTGTTGTTAATGCGTTCATTCACTTTCTGGCCAGGGTTAGATTAGAAGATTGTACAGTAAATATGACACTACAACCAGTAGATAAGCTCATAGATGAGCATGTTGTATCTGGTGATGGATCTGGTCGTATCCCATGGATAGAGTCAAGCTAGCTGTTTTCTGGTCTTTGTGCTTAGCTTAGCTAACCTCTCTAACTACATATTTAGCGTTCAGTTTTTAAAGTGGTGTCGATCTTCTCATCTTAATCTCAGCAGAACTCTAATAAGCGCTTTTGCTAAAATATCAAACTATTCCTTTACTACAGTTGTCCCCAGCCTGTGTGGTTCAGGACTGCCCAAGGTAGTGGCAAGATAAATCTAAGGGGTCACCCAATGATTGAAGGGATACATTTATGCAATCACTAACAGATGTTTTGCTTACCTTTCTCTGATTTTACCTGTCTTCTGAAATGCAGCATACTCTTTATTCTCCTTCAAATGATAGAAATCAGAGGAATAAAGAGCTCACAGCTCATGGCATGTGAGTAAGGGCTTACAAGAAGACATTGCCACATTTAAAGGGGTCACAGAAAAAAAAAGATTGATGGATACATACCTGAATACAAAAGGTTGGGAACCACTGGTTTGGTTTCATACTTGATCCTCAGAGACATACTGTATATATAGTGAGGAAGTTTTGGGTGCAATGTTGCATATCGGCCATTAGAGGGCACCATCGCCTCATAGAGTGACAGTGACACTTAACTGAACTGATGGCTGTTCTCTTGTCACAAATGGTTGCTTCCTGGCTGTCAGCTGGATAACCTAGTCTTGATCAATAAAATCAAGGAACAGCTGATGGCAGAGAAGATCAGGCCGTCACATCTGCCCGCTGCCTCAGCCCCGTCCCAGCAGCCCTTACCGGCTCCCCCCAGCCAATCGGATGGCAGCCAGCACGGGATGTCCAAAGCCCAACAGATGCAAGTCCTCCACAGCCCTTCACATCCGGACATTGCCCTGCACGCCCGCCCCGCCTCAAGTTCAGTCACAGGTATTCTGAGTGTTCACCGGCTTCCCCAGTCCTCAACTTTTACAGATGTCCATCCGGCATCATCAGAGTAGGATCATCTGTATCTCTTGTTGTGTTTACATTGACTAATGTTCAGTTTGGGGTTCCTGGGCCTCTTAAACAGTCAACAAAAACGTACTTAATGCTCATTAAAAAATGAGGTCTTTATGGTTAAATACAATGAGCTTTTGGGTGCTCTGGTGGCATTGATCATATATATGTTCATTCATAGCACATACTGTATATTCCCTTTATATGGTGTTCTAACAATGCTTTGTTGTAGTTAACATGCTGTGTTTTTTTCACTGGCATCACATGTAAAAGCTCAATTTCTACATATTGGGTTTAATAAGGTCTGAGGCAGAAAACAACATTGATTTAGCTAATAATATATTATATTTGGTTTTACACTGATGTTTGTGTGCATTAAGACACTTTATATTGCTATCTGATGGCCTAAAATAAGTGTTTGTTGAGTGTTTTTTATAGAAAGTGAAAACTGCCGGTGTTAGGACACTCAGGATGATGACAGATGCATGTATTTTGTTAATATGCACTTTTTCCCAGGTCGCATCTTGGGGGATGTAAATTTGAATCTGGACGATAAGGCAGCTATCAAAGCCAGAGGGTTATGGGAAGACTGGCATTTGCGTCAACTCATAGACCATCCCTCCAGGACAAACCACGTCTCAGGTAACCACAGCTTGTAAAGACCGAACAACTAAAGAACCATTATTTGAAGGTCAACTCAAAAAACTGCAGGATCTGCCACATCTGAGAGTCAGCAACAAAACATTCACAATACAAGTTGACATCCAGTCGGAAAATTTGGTTTGCCCAATCCTTTCAGAAATTTGAAAGCAAGATATTACTCATAACAATGTACAATTGAATATAGTATAATCTTCGGAGTGTTTTTTTTTGTAATTATTTCTAAATGATAAATTTTTCTGCTGTATTTTAATATAACTGTTGAGTCTTTTTTTTATTATCACCCCTCTATGATAGCTCACTGCGGTTGTGTTCTTTTTCTTCACTTTGGCACCCATCAGGTGTGGCGCTGGCATCCAGAACAGGCAACCTCAGCACCTCAGAGATCATCACCCCCACCACACCCACCTCCAGCGGCCACAGCCGGCTGGGTGGAGCCCCCACACATCACCTCATCTCGGGGTTAGCCTGCAGCCACGGGATGGAGCCTGGCAAAAACCACGGGGGGCTCGTGGGGCTTCTGGGCCCTCCACCGAAGGAGGAACGAGGGCGTAAGAAGATCAAGGCGGAGAATGGGTCTTCTTTGTTTGTGGTGCCCTACCCCATCCTTGCCTCCGGCAACGACCAGGCCTGTGTCACCATCACTGCCAAAGAGGGAAAGACCTACAGGTAAAAAAGGACCATGTTTAGCCCCAGTGTTTATGCATTGGGTTTGAATGGTTGCAGTTCAGCCAGCACTGTGGATTTAGTATTTTTATTAGAATATTTGTATATTGTATTTGATAGTTTTCACATAATATATATATTTATTTTATTTTATTATAATTCACTTATTTATAACATTTTCACAGACGGTACTTACATGGTTACTAGGTCACGGGATACAAGAACACATAACACAAATTCATAAATTTCATGGCTTCAATTTTATGGATTTCATGGCGTCATACAAGAAATTAATTTAATTTTAATTTAAAGATGAAAAAAACAGAAAAAAAAGAATAAGTACACCCATACAATGAGACAAATCCAGAATAAACATACTCTCAGGAGGCAGACATCTCTGAACAGCTAGAAATGTAAATATTGAAATAAATAATAAATAAATAAATTCATCAACCATTCAAAAAACTAAAAGTTAGTTTTATATAGATTAAGATGTATTGTCATTGTCAACCATTCAAACAAACAAATAGTTAATAAGAATAAGTAAAACATTCTACTAAAAATTAAATATATAAACCATACCAACAGACAGGGGCCAATGTTTAGGCTATTTTCCTTTCTTCTCCCCCCTGGGAGTGTGACATGATCAGACCCCACAAGCAAATACAGGCCAATGACAAAAATTAAATACATTTGTTACCATGGAACCGGTGAAGTTAGATGCCTTCGCAGTTATAGCTGAATTAGTTGGGGTCACTGTCCACCATTATGTGGTCCCAAAACCCTTCCCAAGAGGACGCCCCCTCCCCCCATTGTCACTTAATCTGTTCAACATGCATTCATTAGATACAGTTTCAGTCATTGCATTGACCCATTCTTCAACGTGTGGGGCCTTTGGTATCTTCCAGTGCCTTAACAGAGCTCTGGGCTTAAAGGAATTTCTGAAACCAAACCAATTGCTTAAAATAAAATAAATCTGAGTCCAGAGAGGTCTGACCATAGCACACTCCCAGATACAATGAAGAAAAGTACCAACTTCGGTTTTACATTTCCAGCATAGGTTATCATTCAATAGTTTCATTCTGTGGAGTTTATAAGGAGTATAATAGTATCTATGTAATATATTGTGTTTTGTGAGCTTTCCCCTTTCCTCTCTCATATATGAATATATAATTTTATTGATAGTTTTGTCAAACATATACAGTGGCTTGAAAAAGTATTCATACCCCTTGAACTTTTCTACATTTTGTAGCAACCACACACGCACATTTATTTTATTGGGATTTCATGTGATAGACCAACACAAAGTGGCGCATGGCGAACACACCATCCCTACCATGAAACATGGTGGTGGCAGCATCATGCTGTGGCGGTCCTTTTCTTCGCAGGGACAGGGAAGCTGGTCAGAGTTGATAGGAAGATGGATGGAGCCGAATACAGGGCAGAAAAACCTGTTAGAGTCTGCAAAAGATTTGAGAATTGGGTGGAGGTTCACCTTCAAGGCAAGGCAAGGCAAGGCCAGTTTATTTATATAGCACAATTCAAACACAAGGCCACTCAAAGTGCTTTACAGGGGCAAGATTAAAATACATAAAACACATAAAACAGACATTTAAAAGCGAATGAAAAGAAGTAAAACATTTAAATAAAATAAAAAGTACAGGTTAAAATGGAAACAGAAAAGTCTTCAGAGTTGATTTAAAAGAACTGAGGGTTGCAGCAGACCTCAAGTTTTATGGGAGTTTGTTCCAGATATTTGGTGCATAAAAACTAAAAGCTGCTTCTCCTCGTTTAGTCCTAACTCTTGGGACTGTAAGTAAACCTGTCCCAGACGACCTAAGGGCTCTGGACGGTTCATAACGTATCAGCAGATCAGTAATGTATTTTGGCGCTAAACCATTTAGTGCTTTATAAACCAACATCAGTATTTTGAAATCAATTCTTTGAGTGACAGGAAGCCAGTGTAAAGACCTCAGAACTGGGGTAATGTGATCCACTGGTCCAAGGAGGACTACTACCATAAACAAACAGCCATATCTACAATGGAATGGTTTAGACCTAGTCCTTTTTGAAGACCCAGGACTAGGTGGAGAGATTATGTCTCCACACTGGCCTGGGAACGCCTTGGGATCCCCCAGTCAGAGCTGGTTGATGTGGCCCGGGAAAGAGAAGTTTGGGGCTCCCTGCTCAAGCTGCTGCCCCCGCGACCCGATTTCGGATAAGCGGTTGAAGATGATGGTTTAGATCAAAGCATAGTCATGTGTTAGAATGGCTCAGTCAAAGTCCAGACCTAAATACAATTGAAAATTGCTGTTCACAGACTTTCCATCCAATCTGAAGCTGAATCTGAAGCTTGGGCTATTTTTCAAAGAAGAAAGGGCAAAAATGTCAGTCTGTAGATTTGCAAAGCTGGTAGAGACGTACCCAAATAGACTTGGAGCTGTAATTACAGCGATATGTGGTTCTACAACATATTGACTCAGGGGGGCTGCATACTTTTGCATGCCACACTTTTCAGTTTTTTATTTATAAAAATAATTGTAAATCATATTTCATTTTCATTCCACTTCACAATTATGCACCACTTTGTGTTGAAATCCCAATAAAATAAATGTACGTGTGGTTTTAACGTGACAAAATGTGGAAAAGTTCAAGGGGGATGAATACTTTTTCAAGCCACTGTATTTTTCCTGCATAAAAAAACAATTCTTGACAAAGTTTGTTGTTATTCATGCATGAAAGGGTTACAGCTGCTCTCACCCGCTAGTTTCACGTTTCCTTGTTGATAATAGATAAGTATTTTGTGTAGTCTTTTTGCAGGCAGTTGGCACCCAAGGCAACACAAAAAGTCTACATATGTATAAAGACTTTATATATATTACCTTTAATTACCCACCATTGTGTTTGAAATGGCGACTTTGATATGATCGTTCTTCTTCATAAATGTGTGTATAAATGCATGTTATTTAGTTTTCCTGAATATGTAGCTGTTTTTAATGAATACATCTACCTCAATAAATCTACTGAGGGAACAAACTGTGTGAATCAACAGCATGCAACATGAAGGCCCCATGCGTTTCTTCTTGTGGTCTTGACCTGTGTGCCTTCTGTCTGTGTTCTCCATGCAGGTGTAAAATGTGTCCGCTGACCTTCTTCTCCAAGTCCGACATACAGTTCCATTCTAAAACGCACACAGAGGCAAAGGCTCACAAGTGTCCTCACTGCACAAGGTCCTTTGCAAATGCATCGTACCTGGCCCAGCACCTGCGCATACACCTGGGCATCAAACCTTACCGCTGCACCTACTGTGAGAAGACTTTTCGCCAGCTATCCCATCTGCAGCAGCACACCAGGTTAGATCTGTACACTCATCACAGCCCTTTAAAAAATAAAAAAAATTTAAAAGCTTTGTTTAGCAGAAGTATATCCTATTATTCAGCATCAATCCCGCTTCACAAACATACTTTATTTTCTTAGCTGGAGCATCCCACTATAATGCTCTGTTCACTTGGCAGTACAAACACAGTACAGAAAAATCTAATGGGTAACATCCAAAGGTAGAAAAGTTACAATTCCCTCTATGTATTTCCCTGTTGAGAATGAAAGTAACAAAAACAGGGAATATTCTTCTAAAAGAAAATAACTAATGTAATAAATAACGTAACCCTCAGATTGCACGAAAAGAGGACTGTTGGTTTTGCCCCACACCACTAACAGTGGAAGAACATTAGCTGCATTAGGCAGTATGACCAGAAGGAATTATTACAGCAAGAGAAAGTGGCAACCAGACCGCTTTTTTTAGACAGACTTGGAAAAATTGTGAACTTATCCTTTATATTGAATTATATCTCAAAACTTGGACAAATAGAGAAGAAGGACCGGCATGACTCAACACTTCTGAATGTAAACTAGAACACGGTAGTTTTAATTTAGTTATTGTAATGTTATTGACTTATGAGTTACTCCACCTAACTTTGACTGGTATGGACAAATGCCACTGAGTAAACAAAGACTTTTCACATTGAAAAGTTTAAACGTGATAAGGTGAAAACAACCCTCCAGCACATTCACTGCTCAAAACAGGCCATTTACATTTAAAGCTGCAGTTGAGAGTTTTTCTACTGTAATATTTGGCAAAACTGTCATAATAGCCATTCAGCTATATGTAGGTGAAGTGGTCTGAAAATATTTTTTTATCACTTTGCTCCCCCCTGCCTCTGTGTGCTGCCCCCCAAAATTGCCACCGCTCATGTTAATTTTGACCAATCAGAGCGAGGTCAGATTCTCCGTTCTTATTGGCTGTGGGACCTTGGCAACGACGTTGATGCGTCAGTTGCGTGAGCGTTCACGACCCTAGCAGTCTGACACTAGCCTACTGTTTGGTACTAGGCTACTACGGCGGACAGCGAGTAGCAATGTCTTCACAAACGAACCCTCAATTTACCATTCCCAGGATACCAACAACTAACACCGCTAAGACAGCAAAAAAAACGAGGAAAGATGAATGTTGAAAAGTTAACTGCTGAAAGGGAGACGGAGAGAGCTCGAAAAAAAGTACACCGGCCATGTCTTCTTGCCCTATCACGTCAAGACCTCTCCGACCGTGACCTCGTCCCCTTCCTCTGCCCCTAGGCTGCCTGCCGCTAGCAGCAGGATGTCCGCTGGCCCTATATAGCCCTCGTCCTGTGCTCAGTATTGCCAACTCAAAGCGATTTTGTCGCTATATTTAGTGACTTTTCAGCCCCCCTGGCGACTTTTTTTTTCAAAACAGCGACAAGCGACAAATCTAGCTTTTTTTTCTGGTGTTATTGGTGACTTTTTTCGCCAAAGCAAGTATCACCTCTTCTCAACGAGCAGCGGGAGCACTGACACGCAGCCCGTTCCTCGCGCAGCAGCCCCGAGCAGCCCCTCCCAGCTGCGGTCAGAGCAGGAGCTTAGATAGTAGGAGATACACACACTCCTCTCCGCTCTGTTACAATTAGTTTGCTATCTTGCCTGGCTGTTACAGCTACTTTTGTTAGGCCTACCAGCACACTTACAATGATTTTAAGCTAACATACATGGTATGTCTGTGATTAAAATGTATGCTCAATATGTACGTTTGTAGTTATCATTACTAATGTTTAATCACCTCTGAATCGGACATGGTGTTTGTCTCCTGTCAATGTAACTGAATTCACATGAACGCGCATAGCTGTAGTTCGGAGGGAGGAACTACAGCAGGTAGAGCGTTGGGAAAACAGCCGTTGGGATCCCAACGGCTGAAACTCTCAACTGCAGCTTTAAGGCAAATATTGATTTAGTTTGGGTTGTTCTTAAAAGTTTTGCATGTGAGAATAAGCTCTTGTCACTTAATTAAAACAGTTTCACACGGCTAATGTTTGCATAATTAATCCCAATTCAGAATCCACACAGGCGATCGGCCATACAAATGCGCACACCCTGGATGTGAAAAGGCTTTTACTCAACTATCTAATCTGCAGGTAAACATTAACTGCTGCAATGCCTTTTTTTTCTTCCAAGCTGCATGTCGGGGACTCACTTTGTTTTCTGTCCCTGCTTAAGTCTCACCAGAGGCAGCACAACAAAGATAAGCCCTTCAAATGTTCCAACTGCTACCGCGCCTATTCGGACTCCGCCTCGCTGCAGATCCATCTGTCCGCACACGCCATCAAAAACGCCAAGGCCTACTGCTGCAACATGTGCGGCAGGGCGTACACCTCTGTGAGTTAGGAATCTTAAATCAGGTTAATGATTTAAATCTGAAACATTTGCAGCAGAGATGATTGAAGGTTTTCTTAAATCTTCTTTTGTTTTTCCCCACCCAGGAGACTTACCTTATGAAGCACATGACTAAACACACAATGATGCAACATGTAGTATCCCATCATTCGCCCCAGCACAGGACAGAGTCTCCCGCCATCCCTATACGGATCTCTCTCATCTGAGCTCCTCGTCAGATGCCATCCCTGTGATGTCTGCGCTCCTTTGATGAACTTTGAACCAATTAATGGGTTCCAAAAAAATGAGCCAGATTGTACAAGTATGTTGTGAAGAGGTGCTCCTTGAGTCGAGTATATCCTTCTTTCCTGTCATGCTGACCAGATAGTATTATCGGGGACATCCAAAGAAGACTTCTCAGCACTTTCAGGCCTGGAAATAACAGGCCTAAAAATGTCTTCTTTTTTTTTACATGACTTCAAAGAAAAGAAGAAGAAGAGGAAAAAAATATTACTCTTGGCAGCTACATGGAATAATCTTTTAAACTTCTTGTGTTATAAGTTATAACATATTACATTACATTTGTCTTTTATTTTCTTTACTCAAGTCTGCAAAAAAGAAAAAAAAATTGTCTTCCGTTAACTCAGTTGCCAAGGGAACATACAGTAAAGGTGAATGATTATTTAAAGTGTAATCATGTGTATTGTGCCACTTTTTTAATTTTATTGTGTTTCGTCAATGTTTCAATCACCAATCACATTGCCCTTGCGCACACATTAATGATGGGTCAACATTTATTTGAAGTAACTTTCACTCTGTTGTCAACCAGGATGTGTGCCCTATAAGGTTGAAGGATATAGGCTAATGTCTCTTTTATATACTTTGTTTTGTCTCCAGGATAATCTGACCTTGTTTAAAAACTCTTATTAAAGAAGAGCCCCATGAACGACTTGGCGCATTGAGTGTAAAAGATTCTGCTTTCAAGTACTGAACTACAGAAAATGAATCCAAAATGTGTTAAAAATATATAATATACCCATTGTCATGCCAAATTCACATCATTAAGATAACAGTGTTAAGATTTAGTCAAGTCATTATTGGCAAGATTGAAATGATACACCACCACCACCCTGACTCTGCCACACTCCTTCCTGGAAAACGTTAAACATTAAAAGGTTATGGTATTCAGCTGTAATGTCTAACTGAAGCATCATACTTATTTGAATGCTTCTATAATAGAAACCTTGAACCTTGAACCTTGCTCATTTTGCTATTGCTTTACCTATGGAAACATGCCATTTTATATGTATTCAAGCCTTAACTTTGTTACGCACCTAGGGTCCATGCTGTTGTAATATCACTTTACATTTGCCTTTTATGTCATAGCATGATATTCACTGTAAATAAACTATACTAACTGTCAACCTGTTTTATAATAAATGATTCTATAATTACAAGTAATGTTTTCTTTCCTGTCTTCATTTAAACAAGTTAAAGTTTCCATGGAAATAGCCAGAGTACATGTATAGTGGCCTTTTTTGTGAAAGATTGTAAGCCACTATAGGAGCGGGGTAGGCTAGATGATGCGCAATCGAAAATCAAAACAAAGCAATCGCTGAATTGAAGTTTAAACAAAAGTGCTTTATTAGGCAAAGCTTCAAACAAAAGTATCCCTCTTAATTCGCTATACTCTGAAACAAACATTTGCGATTTGCGATCAAAAAACTGTCCCGCTTCCCCGTCTCACTCTCATCTGTTTCACATACAACCAGGTGATTTAAATCCCTTCATTAGGTGAATGAATACAATAATAACTCTGGCCTACAGGGGGAGCCAGACAGAATATCAACTCAACTTTACCATAGCCATAACAATTATTATTTCCATTTCATTATTTCTATATTCCCATTATGGCTCCGACAACATGCTTTCACAACACATAAAAAGATTTATAGCTGTTTTTTCCTTCCTAGATCCTCCACCTCAGCTCCCTCGGAACATTTCATTGACAAAAGGAGAAAAGGTGTACTGAGTTGGATGCCATTGTTAATGGAAATCCAAGTGATTAAAACAATTAGATAAAATTAAGATTATTTTGTCTGACAGAAAACGTGAGCAGTAACAATGAGGATGTGGTCCAACACCAAGCAGGAACGATGCAGAAGGAAGAGAGCTTTACTGGTTAAAGAAAGAGTTCATGAACCCTGAATCAACAGTCACAGGTGCTGATTTTGCAGAAGCCTCCAACTGTTTACGAGAAACCCCACTGCAGTACTTCCTAATATGTGTAATCAGAGATCATATATTGTTAATTTATTAAAATAGCTGACTTTACTAGATAGGGGCAGTAAAGTCAGCTATTTTAATAAGTTAACGATATATGATTAGGCTATATATTAAATATATTTATTAATTTACAGTGACGAGCATACACAATAAAGACAATCACGGGGATAACATTAACAGAGAACAGAAATAAAATAGGATAAAATATATTAATTTAAATAAAGTAGTCCTATACAAAATACAAAAAAAGAGCAAAAATAAAATACTAAATGAACAATGAATTCAGCTAAAACAGTTACAGTCAGATGTGTAAAATTCAGAAATCATAGATTCAAATAAACCAAGAGTAGGAAGAGCAGTCATTTTTAAATTGCTCTGCAGAGCATTCCATGAATTAGGGGCACTACATGAAAAGGCAGTTATTCCTAAACTGGAGTTAGCTCGTCGAAATTTAGGAGGAGTAGTCGAGCATGGTACATATGAAGGGTGGATGTTTCCCATGAAGGCATTACATATAAATAAAAACCAGTGTATATAATATCTCATTAAAAGAGAAGGACAACATGAGTGTTCACGTAAAAATATGTTTTATTTCTCTAATTTAAAACACAAGCTTGTTAGGCAATTGCCTCTTAAAAGAGGACGGGATTATTTAAAAGCAAAGTCTTCTTGGTTGTCCAATGTTCTATGGGGGGGGGGGGGGGGGATACCAAGTTCAGTCTAGTCTCGAGTTGGTTCCTCAGACACAGACAGGAAATCAATGCGTGCCTTGCAGCGCGGTAGCCTACATTTAAAAACACATAAAACCACAGCAATCAAAAGCATTAAATTAAGGGAAAATCAAACAACAACAGCAAACAATAATACTCAAATGCATAAAATAAAGTTAACCATCCGTACATCGCATTTTACTCCGAAGAGAAATAAAAGGATTTTTAATAAAAATAAAAGGTTACTTATATCTTATCAGAATGATTAGCTAACACCCCTGAAAGAGGACTGTTTTACAGAGCTTCTTTCTTGTGCTCCCTTTCTGTAATTCAAGCGAGGCGAGTTTGGCAATGTGGTGCAGCCTTAATTTGTGAAAGACAGACACAACCAATGACAACAAGTCGGAATGGTGGTTGTCGATGCCAAACTGTGTCTCCTCAATATGTTCCCCAAGCAGAAACACATCCTCCGTTCCAATCTCCTCCCGGACGAAGTGTGTGACTCGGACGTCTGGTTACTTATATCTTATCAGAATCTTCTATGACTGTTAAGCCCACTATGAATATTAAAACACGTCGAAACTTGTGCCCTGTATCTTAGCTAGGCTACATGTATGATCTTTGCAGCAAAGAAAACCGCGTGAAAATCAGTTTGGTATTTAATGAGATATGATTAATTACATGCGCTGTGTTAGATCCCAGAGTTCTTGTTACCCCTGTACAGGAGGTTCTGGTACCAGCTCTCCGTTTAAAGGGTCCGATTCCTATCACCTGAGAGTCTTACTCGTTCAAGGATAAACTAGGAATAATTAAGCTGGTGGTGAGGAGACACGCCTAGTGTAGCTGTTGCTGAAAGGGTACTTTAAATAGGGTAAATAAATATCAATAAATAAGTTCATGATGAGCAAGGTTATACAATATTATTACAAATGTGTGATTAAACCCCCTGGTGAGAATGTGTATTCTGTCAATTTTGTTGCAAGGCGGAACAATTGTTGTAACGTTACCCCCCCTACGGACTGATGAGATGAGAGAACATACAAGGAAGTTGGAGCGGTAATCACGTTGTCTTTAGCTCATCGAACGATTTCCAAGTTATATGCATTGTATTATAAGTAAATTCAAACAAATCTCTGTTAGAACCTCTTTTCGTTACAAGCAGCCAACGAGGTATTGTATTTTTGTGATTTCATTTCTTTATTAGTGTTTATTGATGCGAACTATTATCTGACGTACTGTATTGTACTGTGTTTAAGTTCTCACGGCGTGGATGGTGTGTACAGCAAGAAGAAAGGCATCAATAAACGCCCGTTTGACAAAAAGGAACCGTTCCTGTGTTGCCGTGTATCGAAAGGAGTTACACCTAGCTTTCTAAAACTGCCTTCGTCATGATGTCTACCCTGCTTACACTGGCCCAGCAGTAGGACCGAATAGCCCTCGGGTCTTACTACCACACCAGTCGCATCAGTTAACGGCAGCTCTCCTCTAAATGATCCAGGCTCTTGGTATGGTTGCTAGGATAGGGTTTTAATGGCCAGGACAGCAGGCCATAAGGGTATGTTTAGTTTAAAGGGCTAGAAGTAACCTATAAGAACCTTAGATGTAAGAACCCACTTCACCTAGTACATTACAACATTAGAAAAGATAATGATCCAAGGTCCACAACGTGTTAAAAGAAGATTAAATGCTTTATTGCCCTACTCTATCATCTAATCTCTAACCTTCTATGCTCAAAGCTGAAGCGGGGAGTATTGGTGTCCAGTTGGGTTGTAGAAAGAGGGAGAGTCACTTGGATCCTAGCAACTTCTCCTTCACTGCTGTCTGGGAACTGCACGGAGATCCTCCCGAACTTTGTCCAAAGTCTCAGAAAGTTCTCCTGAGAGGCGAGGAGAGGGGAGCCTAGTCAGGCTCGGCCTTCCACACCTCCCAGCCGTCCGGTCTTGATTCACTCAATCAAGCAGTGTGAGCATTGAAACAAAGAATTCTCCCGAATTGTCCTTTTCAGCTAGTTGGAAGTGGTTAAGCGCTCTTGTGGTCGGCCCTCTGCGATTAAGCTGAAGAAGGGTGTTGAGTTCTCTAAGACCCTGTTTCCACCTGGCATTAATATGTGGTTTTTAGGATCCGATCGCGCTAACTACAGGTGGAAACACGCTCAATGCGCATTGAATGCGCATTGAAATTATCCACATTCGGAGGTGGTTTGAGACCACTTATCCACATACCCATTAACAGTGGAAACGCGTATGCGCATCTCATACACATTAGGCCCCGCCCACTCAACTGCGGCGAGTGACTGGGCGGAAACGCGTACTCATTCACGCGACAATTCACGTCATAAAAGCGCACCGTTGCAGGTAAACAGACAACAGAAAACATTGAAGATGGAGTGTATAAGCGGAAATGATGTACGAGCTGATTTCCATACAGCGCGGGGAATTCTAATCCGGATCGCAAACGCGCATAGAAGACGCATTGTTAAGGCCAGGTGTGAACAAGCATATTACATTTACATATAACGATCGGATTCCTCAGAACCACATATTAATGCCAGGTGGAAACAGGGTCTCAGTCGTGCGATGTCTCTGCTGCTCTGTTTCTCTGTCTCTTCCCGAACTAAGCTCTTTTCAGAAACTAAGTTATTTCGTCCGTAGCTTGCTTTCCAGGGTGGTCGATCCTAGGTCTGCTTGCTTCCGTCCGCGAGGTCCGACGAGGCTTAACTGACTCTTTCTCCGCAAAACCTTGCCTTATATCTCTCACAATTTTATGATGAATATCTGTTGCTAGCCTACCCCTTCCCCCCTCTCTCTTTCCCCGCCTGCTTTTGCTGAGATGCAATATTTGGTTACCTACTTCTCTCATGGCTACAATAATAACTTTCTACTTAGATTCTTATCTTGACACCTGCTTATGCAGGATGCTGCCAGCTTCCTGTGCCGCACCCTGTCACCTGAACGCTTGACAGCACTTGTCTGACTATACTTCCTGTGTCGCACTCTGTCACTTAAACACTTGACAGTACTTGTCTGACTATACTTCTAACATAAGGACACATCATAGTACTTCTAAATCATATTATTCATTAATACATCAATCAACCATTTCATGGTAACAACATAATTCATTATATTTTTACTTCATAGCCTTAGCTTGCATGCGGTTACATATGGTTATAATCTCTGTGTTTACATAGCATGATTATATACTACCTTTAAGTTGCTTGGTATATTCAGAGCCTTGTCCCGGGCCTTAGAAAGAGGCCTACTGGTAAGAAAGCATTATTATGGCTTTCTCCCAGAGGTGGTGAGGAGCAGTTAGGGATGCAAAGAGGCCTACTGGTAAGAAAGCATTATTATGGCTTTCTCCCAGAGGTGGTGAGGACAGGGGCGCCGTAATGGGGTGAAAAGTTAGGACGATTCTAAGGGCCCGTGACTGGCAGGGGCCCAAAAATATTAGAACTTAAGGATTTAAAAAAAAAAATCAATACTTAATCTTTAATCAATACTCTCCATTAATAAAACATTGTATCTAACGTGAAACAAATAAAATTAATGGTTAACTTGTTTTCTGACAAAAAGTAACAATTTCAAAACTCTGTACACCCCCCTGTATTTAGAAGTAATGGTTTGGTCCACTTTTCAAACAGCTCCGCATCTAGTGTTGCCACCCGTCCCGTTTTTCCCAGAATTGTTCTCATTTTTCACCAGCACAATTTGTCCAGTTTTTTTGGGGGGAAATGCCAAAATCTCATTTGATTTCCTTCGTTCAGTAGTTAAGGCCGTTTCACACGGGCCGAGGCGTTTGTTGCGCCAACTACACTCAACAAAAATATAAACGCAACACTTTTGTTTTTGCTCCCATTTTTCATGAGATGGACTTAAAGATCTAAAATTCATTCCAGATACACAATATCACCATTTCTCTCAAACATTGTTCACAAATCTGTCTAAATGTGTGATAGTGAGCACTTATGCTTTGCTGAGATCAGTGGCGTCATTAGGCCTATTTTAGGGGGGCTTCAGCCCCCCTAAAATATTCTTAAGCCCCCTTAAATAATTTTATGTTTATTTATTTAAAAAAAATAAAAATTCAATATAATGTGTCCAGACTATGAGTTTAAATAAATAAACCAGCTATTATTAACTTAAATGTGATCATGAATCTTAGTTTCCCTTCACTTCATAGTGGAAGCGGTAGAGAGTCAGAGTCAGTGCATCGTTATCCAGTCCATTCCACTTGTTCATATAGAGCACGCCTACACTGAAATCCAGTCCACGTTTTCCCTGCAACCTAGGTTGCACTCGGTACCTGGGTACCTGCAGTGTGTGTACCGGGAGCGGAGCTGTGGATTTTTTTCTTTTGTTGTTGTTGTTAATGCTGCCAGGGGGGCCCCCTCCAAAAGAAAAAAAATATATATAAATATATATTTTTTTAGTTTGTGTGTTTGATATTAACATCATATTATGCAAATGTAAGTTATCATACAAAATAAGGGATACAATGTTTTGGTCTAGATATTTAATAGCCTAAAAATGTAATCAGTTCATCTGGGAGGTAATCCGAAATTATCTGATCATGTCACGTTCACATCCATGCACAGTGTTGAGTTTATTTAAAAACAATTGGAAATGGGGCTGCCTCAGTTGCCCATGCACTGTGTATAGTCTACAGCCTATTTCAGCCTCGTCTGTGGAAAAAAAGATAGCTGGACAAGAGTTCTTATGCTTCGTTCCTCTCACTGCATTTAAATGCATTCATTATATTACAGAGAAATATGTTCCTTAAAAGAAAAAGAGCTCCAAGCCCATCCCAGAGGACCCTGCATAATATTTTATTTTATATTAATATTTTATGGAAAATCCATCTGTCCTTCTTCAATAGCTTCTAATTCATCTGACCCAGTGTCTCCAAATGATTTGTTCACACAAAATTCCTCAGATTTAGCCTCTTAATTTTCCTCTCAAAGTGCACCAGATTCATGCATTTCACTCTAAAAAAGTTTAAAAAATCTCCCGGGGGGGCAAACCCCCGGACCCCCTAGGAGGGTAAGGATCTCAGCTGGCTATTATTTTCGCACAGCTGCACAGTGGAGGCACTAGCAGAAAACACTGGGTGTGTGAATGATATTTAACAAAGATCTAAAGTTTCAGCAGCGCTACAATTGGAGAGTGGCCCCCTAATCATATTTCGCTTAGGGCCCCCTGAAGGCTTGGGCCGGCTCTGGTGAAATTAAACGTTCGCTCACATTCTGTGCATCTCCTTGGGGCTAAGCCCCCCTGTCCTTAAAACCTAGTGACGCCCCTGGCTGAGATAATCCATCCCACCTCACAGGTGTGCCACATCAAGATGCTGATCTGACATCATGATTAGTGCACAGGTGTGCCTTAGACTGTCCACAATAAAAGGCCACCCTGAAGACTTTTTAACCATTCTCCTATTTTTTTCCTTTATTTGACCTCAACTTTAGTGCCAAACGATGTGAAATATATAAGGAGTTTGTGGAGTTCACAGACTCAGAAAGTTTTAAGCTGCTACGCTACTGTGCAACAAGGTGGCTCAGTCTGCTGACCTGCATCAAGCGAGTCCTTGCAGGGCATTTAGCCAGCAAGAAGACCAAGTTCTTCTTCCTTTTCCTCTCCCAAGCGTTGAAACCACTGGCTGATTTCAATGTTGCATTTCAGGTGAGTCTATCATAAGAATTGATTATTCAGTTAATCACCAACTATTTTGATAACCAATGTATTGGTAAAAGTAATGGAAATGGAAATGGTTTCTATACTCCTGAGTGTAAAGTGAATATCTTTGGTTTGTGAGCAGTGCAAGTAATTTAGGGCTTTGGAAAACACTGATGCATGTTTTGACATTGTATAGACAATCAACAAACATATTCTTTATGGGAATAAAGTATCACCAGTTAATCTACATATTGCTAAGAATTGTAGATAACTTAAATGTGATATTCACAATCATGTTAATATCTGATTAATTGATTACGTGTTTGTAGGCTGAAGGGGTGATGATACACAAGCTGCACAAGGAGATGACCAACCTGGTCAGAAGGTGGCTTGGAAGATTTGTCCCCGCTCACCTTATCGCTGATGTCCCACTGAAAGACATCAGTTTCAAGGACACAAGCCTCCAGTTGGGAGACGAGGACCTTTGTGTTGGAGAGGAAGCACAAGCGTTCTTGGAGGACAACATGGATGACCTTTCCTCTTCAGTCCCAGCGCTTCTTAAGTAAGCTTTAATGTGTAATTCAAACAAGTAAACCCCATGAAGAAAAAGCTGAAATCCAATCATACATTGGTTGTAATTGCATCTGTTCATGTGTCATAGGGCAGTGAGACTTCTTCGTAGCTGTTGCCACCAAAATGATGTCAGCATTTCCCCTGGACAACATCATACTCCAGAACCTGACAGCGCTGGACCCAGCTTCAAGACATCAGTTTGCCCCAAGATCAGGTATGGTAATCATATAAATAATAACAAATACATTCATAATTACTTGCATAGGTTTTTGTCCAGAAAAATAAATATCCAGTTCAGTTGTGTTGTGTTGAGATTTAAAAAAAATTGTATTTGCAGTGATAGAGCTAGGAAAAGGACTGCCACAGCTCAGGTTGGACATGGCTAGCCTCAGGGAAGAAGTGGTAGAGTACCAGGTGATTGACAGGGCAGAACTTCCTGAGGAAGGAAGAATTGACAAGTTTTGGGCCATCATGGGCAAAGATTCTAGATTCAGGAATCTTAGTATATTGATGAAGGCATTGCTGTGCATTCCACACAGCAATGCATCTTCAGAAAGGGTGTTTAGCATGGTGAGAAAAATAGTCACCGAAAACAGAATGAGGATGGACAACTCCACCCTCTGCTCACTCCTGTCCTGCAAACTTAATTTTCCAGGACAGGCCCACACCTACGTTCCTTCAAGGAAGGTGTTACAGGCCGCAAGGCATTGCACATTTAACTACAACAAGCATAGCTAGGAGATAGGAATAATGCTTAACCTGCATGTAGCACTTACATGATGTAGTAGGACTTTGTAATGTTGTATATTAGAAGCCAGTGTATTTGCGTGATAAGCGTCAGTAAAATGAAATGTAATGAAATTAAATCTATTGATCTGTAGGCTAATTTTTTTATTTTTATTTTATTGGTTTAGTTCAGGGATATTGCACACTAATCAACATTCAACATGTGAGTGAGCCAGAGTTAGTCTAAGAGGCTAGTTTTCATCCGTTGTCCCCGGGCCAGATATTAAAGAAGCAACCTAAAATTACAGAAATAAAATGCATGTATAAACAAAGATTAAAAAACGACATAGTCGACTTAGAAAATACAGTAACACATAGTAAGAACGAATTGACAGACAATGGCAAACACAGACAATAAAATAAGCAGACAATAAAACACAGTGTACATTAAACATTATAGGAAAGTGCACAAAACAGTAGATAAGAGCAGGACAAACACACCTACAATAAAAGCACATATACAGCAGCATACAACACAAACATATACAGTAGCATTAAGCACAAACATGCAGCACAAACATACACAGCAGCATAAAGCATTAACATGCAGCACTAACATATTAGTGTTAGACACTAAAATGAACAGCACAGGACAGGAGCACAAGACAGGACAGGAGCACACTAGTATGGAATTAAATCAGTCTCCATATTAATGAATGCACAGAGAAGGATTCACACTTGTATTTTGTGATTTATATATAAATGACTCTCTTCTCACAAATACATTTCAATGCACACACAAATGAAAACCGTCATATATAAATGTAAAATAAATCCATCTATAAGAAAAACGTTTCACAAACACATTTCCGATCCACACACAAATGTGTATTGTTTTAAATAAATGTTATATAAATCCATAAATATATTAATTTAAAAAAGATTTGCAATTTTCATCAAAAATGTGTTTGGATGTTGTTACATTTATATACAAACTGTTACATTTGAATTTACAAAATGCTTTTAATTTGTGAACTTCCTTGCATTCATGTGTGAATTGGTCTGTATTTGTGTGTGGAATTTTGAGACTCCCCAGACGTCGCTGGTTTCACAAATGTGTTTTTTTCAACCAGGAACTACCTTTAGCCAATCGGATGTCTTCCTCGTTTTTAGCCAATCACATGAGCGCAGTCTCACAAGGGTCCGTTTACGCCCAGAGAGAGAGGACGGTACAGCACGACTGAATGAGCTCAACCTCAATGCATTATTTTTAAAACTGCCGTGGAGTTGATTTGCCGCAGTGGACCACGTTTTTGGTGAATCATAAACGAGTCACCAAAAATTCCAGCATTTGCAGCGTCCATTTCTCCAAAGAAGAGTTTAGTAACTTTGGCTAGAAGGCTGCTGGCTTTGCAGAGCAGCTATGTCTAGCTGATGCCTGCTGGAGCTGCTTTTCTTTACTTACTACCGACCCCGTGCTGATTGCCGATCATGTAAGTCACTTATCAGCTTAGCTGTACATTACATTTTATTGTCTCATTAGCTTTAGTTATGCTACTACAGTGTATTTCACTTGTGTGTGTTGCTAACATTTAGCCCTAGGCCCAGTGTTTGAAGCTAACGTAGCTAACGTTGTTATCATAGTAGCCTACTACCAAATGTTTATTTTTAGCAGGTCATGCTAGCTACCTTGATGACAATCACACAAAATATAACCACTGAATTAAGAATTGTATTATACCCTAACAGAATATCTCTGTATTACAGCATTACAGACAGCCTATGCCAGAGTGAATGCTAGTGTTGAGGGCTAATGCGACATTGAGCCTGAACCTCTCATCTCAACCCGGGACCCTGGAAGACAGACGATGCGACCTACACATGCAGTAGTTAAAGAACCATGGAGACGAAAAGGAACAGAGGTATGATGAAGAATCTACTCATGCTAATGTAATTAAAGATATCCTAAACTGCATAGAACTCTCTGTATATTATATTTGATTGTTTCACTTAATAAGCTTATTAGGTGAACAAGCAGACTGCATTTATTCTTCTCATAAGGACTGTTTTCTTCAGTGTCATCATTGTAAATATATTCAATTTCTTCTTAAAAGCAGAAACAAGGTTTTACTCAACGACATCTTGAAGCTCAGCCCACTGTACCAGACCTCCAACTTGGAAGTCGTCAAGGTGTTGTCCAGGAGTGTCCTCTGGTTGTCTCATTTTCATACTTTGGATGCAGATCAGGTACTTATGAATACATATGCTAATCTTATAGTGTATGTACAATAAATGCCCAATAAACAATTAACAAACAACATATCGTACTTGCAGGTGTTCCCGTGGAGAGTGCCAGACGACGACAGTAACTATTTGAAATTGTATGTCGCAGTTTGTAACATTGGTGTGCAGTAAATAATAAATGTATTATACCTCTCAAATCTCTTTATCTATATTCTGTGATGACTTACCTTGGCTGAAGGAGCATAAACTAAATTATTTTTTACTATGAAAAACATTGTTGCTGTACCAGTGCATGTCCCTGTACAATAATACTTTCTCCAGGTCAGGAACGAGGTGCTTCAGGAGCCTCCAAGGTGCAGGACGCTTCTTCAAGGCCTTGAACCAAATGTTTCTCAACCCTTATGCCTTAGAAGCTGCTCTACAGGGCACATTATGGAACCCTGCCTTTGAGAGGGAAAGCAGCTTACTAGATAACTCAATATCCATCATTCTTCAATAATACTGTATCTACTATTTGAAAATGCTTCATCATTTATTACACTTCAATTATATTATAATTAAAATAATTATTTTAAAATGCATAAATACACATGCACACAGCGTTGAATGAAAATATGTGAGGCTTTATTTAAAGAGTTTGAAGTCAGTAGGTCTTTGAGCAGGACACTTCCACAAAAACACTTTGTCCTTTCTTGTCCAGTTCTTGATAACTGCAACACAAAAGCACAGGGACAGAAAATAGGTAAAGGTTTGCTTATGGTTAACACACACAGGCCTGGCTAACTGTTGTCAAATGATCTACAGTGGGTTGCAAAAGTATTCATACCACTTGAACTTATTTTACAAGCCACACTTTTCAGTTTTTTTTATTTATTTAAATATAAAAAATGTAAAACTATTCATCATCACATCACAATTATAAGCAATGCTGTGTTGGTTTATTACATGAAATCCCAATAAAATAAATGTACGTGTGATTTATCCATGTGGAAAGGTCTAAGGGGTATGAATAGTTTTGTGAGATTGTGAAGATGCACTTCGAGATGTCTTTGAGTAAAACCTTGTTTCTGCTTTTAAGAAGAAATTGAATATATTTACAATGATGACACTGAAGAAAACAGTCCTTATGAGAAGAATAAATGCAGTCTGCTTGTTCACCTAATAAGCTTATTAAGTGAAACAATCAAATATAATATACAGAGAGTTCTATGCAGTTTAGGATATCTTTAATTACATTAGCATGAGTAGATTCTTCATCATACCTCTGTTCCTTTTCGTCTCCATGGTTCTTTAACTACTGCATGTGTAGGTCACATCGTCTGTCTTCCAGGGTCCCGGGTTGAGATGAGAGGTTCAGGCTCAATGTTGCATTAGCCCTCAACACATGGCATTCACTCTGGCATAGGCTGGCTGTAATGCTGTAATACAGAGATATTCTGTTAGGGCAGGGGTTCTCAACCTTCTGCAAGCTGGGCCCCCCCAAAGCTGGGTCATTGCAGTTGGGCCCCCCCACCGACCCTAACAACCCCCCCCCCCCCCCCCCCCCCACACACACACACACCACCCTACACAGATAGATAGATAAATAGGTAGGTAGGTAGGTAGGTAGGTAGGTAGGTAGGTAGGTAGGTAGGTAGGTAGGTAGGTAGGTAGGTAGGTAGGTAGGTAGGTAGATAGATAGATAGGTAGATAATAGATAGATAGATAGATAGATAGATAGATAGATAGATAGATAGATAGATAGATAGATAGATAGATAGATAGATAGATAGATAGATAATCTATTATTGTTATTATCACAAGGGCTAGGCCAGTGGCGCACCTTTGAGTTGAACATTGGGTTTAGGGTTGGGGTCCGGAAATTTCTTATATTTTAACGTTAAATTATGGTGCACTTTAAAAGCTAATTATGAGATTGTATCAATGAGACACTGAGGAAATGTTTTTTTCTTTTTTAAATCTCCTTAGAAGAGAAGAAAATAGTAGCCTAAATAGAACATACACAGAATAAATTCTACAATAGGTATACCTGTTATGAAAAAGCTTCACAAAACAAAGTCTATGATCAATGGGAAACACTGCTGTCTGACAACCCAGTTCAGAGAATGTTTCAACTATTGAGTCTTGGATTTGGAAAGTGGCCAGATTTAGCTCAAAATGCTACCTGCGATTAATGTGCTGTGCAGCCTGAACGCGGAGTTGTGTGTGTATCAGTGGCGATTCCAGGACATTTTGACTGGGGGTGGCCAAGGTGGGCCACAGAGCTAGAGTGGGGTGGCCATCGCACTCCTGAATGAATAGCATGTGATGCTGTACAACCAATTCAAAGATGATTTATAATCCCAAATGCCCAAATCATGTTAGTATCCATTGTAATGTTTGTCAGAAAACTAAACCCCTGAAGGGGGGTCTGGGGGCATCCCCCCCAGAAGATTTTTTTGTGTTTTTAACATGTAATCTAAGCATTCTGGTGCATTCTGGCGAAGATAATAAAGGAAAAAGTCAATATTTATTTCAGTTCAGATGAATAGTAAAATTAGCAAGACAACATAACTTGTTAGCAGCCAGATGCCTAACAACTGGACAGAGGGACGGATGACCACTAGCTTTTGACCAAATATCTTGCTAAAAAAATAAACCTTTATTTATGAAATTCTGCCCTAAGAACATGTTACACTTGCTAACTACAAACTCAAATTTTTTTATTCAGATTTCAAAAATCTGCTGGGACACGTGCCCATACACATGCATGGGTGGCACGCATGTCACAAGCACACTTATGCTGTTTTCAAGACCTTTGCTGACCAGAGACCAGTTCTAGTGGCCACAGTCCTACCATTAATTCAGTACTTGAAAATTGCAAACTGATCTCATATCAGTGGATTGGAGTGTTTGTGTGATGAACTTGGCAACTACCTATCAAAAAAAGTTAAGAAAGAAAAAAAATACATATCATCTCTGAACTAGGCTACATATCAGGAAAAAAATTGAAATTACAAAAAAAAAAAAAATTAAGATTTTTTTTTTTTTTTTCATCCCCCTCGCGCCCCCCCGGTAGAGTGTCCGCGCCCCCCCGGGGCTACTATGATAACAACGTTAGCTACGTTAGCTTCAAACACTGGGCCTAGGGCTAAATGTTAGCAACACACACAAGTGAAATACACTGTAGTAGCATAACTAAAGCTAATGAGACAATAAAATGTAATGTACAGCTAAGCTGATAAGTGACTTACATGATCGGCAATCAGCACGGGGTCGGTAGTAAGTAAAGAAAAGCAGCTCCAGCAGGCATCAGCTAGACATAGCTGCTCTGCAAAGCCAGCAGCCTTCTAGCCAAAGTTACTAAACTCTTCTTTGGAGAAATGGACGCTGCAAATGCTGGAATTTTTGGTGACTCGTTTATGATTCACCAAAAACGTGGTCCACTGCGGCAAAACAACTCCACGGCAGTTTTAAAAATAATGCATTGAGGTTGAGCTCATTCAGTCGTGCTGTACCGTCCTCTGTCTCTGGGCGTAAACGGACCCTTGTGAGACTGCGCTCATGTGATTGGCTAAAAACGAGGAAGACATCCGATTGGCTAAAGGTAGTTCCTGGTTGAAAAAAACACATTTGTGAAACCAGCGACGTCAGGGGAGTCTCAAAATTCCACACACAAATACAGACCAATTCACACATGAATGCAAGGAAGTTCACAACTTAAAAGCATTTTGTAAATTCAAATGTAACAGTTTGTATATAAATGTAACAACATCCAAACACATTTTTGATGAAAATTTTATGGATTTATATAACATTTATTTAAAACAATACACATTTGTGTGTGGATCGGAAATGTGTTTGTGAAACGTTTTTCTTATAGATGGATTTATTTTACATTTATATATGACGGTTTTCATTTGTGTGTGCATTGAAATGTATTTGTGAGAAGAGAGTCATTTATATATAAATCACAAAATACAAGTGTGAATCCTTCTCTGTGCATTCATTAATATTGAGACTGATTTAATTCCATACTATAATAGCTCTTGTAGTTACATTAAATACAAGCTGCGAAGTAGCCTACTCTTTTCTGTGCCCCACCTTCCAATAAACATGTAGATTAAAGGTGTTGTCTCACTTGGCTTCCTCAAAAAAAATCCCCACGCCACGCCACTGACTTTATTGAGTCTAATAAAACATAACTTTGGCGTACAAAATGTTCACAAACTAGGCTATACTGCATATCCTATTTCATCATTGATGAACCCTACAAATCGAATTATTCTGTTTTCAGGCGGTAGTTTTCCTTAAAAATCATTACAACTTATTGTGGATTTCTCCTTAACAATGCGCGGTCCCGCAAGGTGCATGTGATGTGGACGAGTAGAACACAAACAACCTCAGGACCAATAAAGGCAAAGAATACGAAGTTGAGAAAAGGCTATCAAATAAAAAAATATCTAAATATCAGTTGTAAGTCCGTTAAAAATGGTACTAACATGTTTGTGTAGCCGGCCTGCTGCTGCTTCGGCCAATTCTGCGTTGTGTAGGCTAATGAACGTGAGTCGGGACAACTGCTTTATTGCCGAGGGAGTCTTTATTTTCCTGTGTGTAAACACATAAATATCAGTACAGCGATAACAAGATGTCCGTTCACACATGCACTCTCTCTTCAGTATGGCAATCGCCGACTCAAGAGCATGTTACTTGCAATGTTATTAAATGTAAACATTTATACATTGTGATCGTATAGTAAAATTGACAATATCTCCCAAATGTGTTCCTACCCTTCACTGGTGGCAAGATTTTATATTTTATAAATGAACAGTTAGAACAATTGCATTGAAGTGCTTATTACACAAATGAAATTAAATAAAAATATATTTAATAAATACACAAAAAGATTCACAAAAAGAGAGCTCACATACCTGTGTGTAAACACATAAATATCAGTACAGCGATAACAAGATGTCCGTTCGCACATGCACTCTAAAACACAAAGAGACATGTGCGCAACATGAGATTCCATCATACAACAAAAACTGCCGTACTGGATGTTAAAGTACATTTACACACTAAAACGAGCGTCTTTACGTCACTAAAAGCAACTGCAACCACCAAGGCATATTATTTACATATCTGTTATAAGTTTTACCGTGTTTAATCACTTTTATACACTCATTCAGAGGAGCACTGTACATTCTTACCTCTCTTCAGTATGGCAATCGCCGACTAACAACAGAAACACACATCACAAGATATCAAAATAAAAGCTCTCAAAACAAATATTCATTAATAAAGAAATGTATAAAGGAAAAATAACTAAATTAAAGGCATAAAAGGATTATTGGTGAAATATAATTACACACCGGTTACATTTGTATTAATCCCCATCATTATGGAACTCGTGCACGATCTGGATCACACACACACACACACAACACACACACACACACACACACACTGTAAAAACTATCTCTTTGGGAAAAATTAAAAAAATTGAGGCAACATTTTCCAAGCATTTTTTAGTAGTAATGTGAACCTCTGCCGATTTTGAGTTGGTGAAACCTAATTATGTGTCTTTCTCTGTACTTGAAAAAAAAGAGTACAGCCTACCAATTTTTTTTACAAAATTGAGTTCGGATAACTCAATAATACAAAATAAAATATTGCTTTGATAAAACTTAAAAAAATTGAGGCAACATTTTCCAAGCATTTTCTAGGTGTTCTGTGAACTTTTGCAAAATTTGAGTTGGTTCAACTTATTAATACATATTTTACTGTTCACAAAAATTTAGTACAGCCTAAAAGAAACAGTAAAGAAATTGAGTGAAACAAATGTCAAAAAAGTCAGTTTGGATTTGATTGAATTAAAATGAGTGTTTGACTTGCATGAACCTTAACACTAACTTAACACTTTAACTCACTCCTTTCCGTTTTAATTTTAATCCTTGAAATGGTTAAAAGTGTTGACCCATCATGTATTAAAAAAAACAAGAATAGAAAAGGGAATTTTAAGAGCATGTCAATAGATTTATTTAAAGTTAACACTGCCATTCAATGGGACATAATTTTAGAACAAGTGTGTGTGTGTGTGTGTGTGTGTGTGTGTGCGTGTGTGTAATTAGTATATCACAAAGTAAGCTGCGGAGACTTAACAATGACTCAACACTATACATCAGGCTCCTAAAGACTCATTTAGCTTTGACAGAAACAGAACTGAAAGATTGTCTGAGAACTGCGAAACTAGGAAAAACATACAGCAAGATCTGAGTGTGATGCCAAGAGCTGTCTAGTCTAAAATGTCAAGCAGAAAGGAAAGTGGCTTGGTCCGGTTTCGGACTATTTGACTGCTTTGCCATGGACTTATAGTCCACAATCACTAGTTAACCAAAACATACTCATTGCCTCTGACATGGCTGCATTTCTCCTTAATATATGAAACGAAGATCTGTGCACTTTTATCGTGTGTGTGTGTGTGTGTGTGTGTGTGTGTGAGATTAGTATGTCACAAAGTAAGCTGCTTTTGTTGACCTTACAACATGGTGTGGAGACTTAACAATGACTCAAAACATACAAAACACACTGAACAATTGTCTGAGAACTGCGAAACTAGGGAAAAGAAGAGGTCAACATGCAGCAAGATCTGAGTGTGATGCCAAGAGCTGTCTAGGTCATCAACCTGTTTTTTAGGGTAGTGAACCTTGAAGTTGGCTTGGGCGCCAGTGTGTCCAGTTTCACAAGGAGTCTTTGAAACACTTCAAAGGTTTTTCCAAGTTTTGGAGGATACTCGAGGTTCAGGGCATATGCCAGTCCTAGAAGAAGGCAGCATGCTCTGGCCACATTGCCGACATTGGTAAGAACTGGGACACCCTCAATGATGATGCCCACTGCATCTGGCTCCCGGCACACATAGATCTTCATGCTTTCCATCTTCAAATCTTGCTGCACGCCAACCTCCTCTTTTCCCTGTACAAAACACAGACAGATCACAATAATGAGACAATGAAACGTGCATCTATTCAAGCTCTAAATAAATTGATAGTTAATGTGCAGATGGTTTTACATTTAGTGTAGTTTCAACATTGTTTCTAGTCCACAACAAAACATGGTGAATACACCACTTTGATTTTTTTAGCCTGATACCACCAATTATTGCACAAACAAATAACAGAGCAGTGCTCAGAAATGGGAAGATTGAGAGGAATTCTACAGCTTCAATAAAGTTTAAAAAGGGAAAAATATATTTTTTTAAATGCACTGTCATTTTATAGCAAAGAAAATCAATTTTCTATTTTGTGGTATCCTTTATTATGAAATGATTCAAGGAAGATGCCTTAATTAAAACATTAAACAATCAAAGAGCAGCATTAAGGTTCTGTTAACTGCAAAGCACACAAAGATAATCCAATAGTCACAGAATAAAAATATGGTCCTGAAAATGTGCACAATGTTAGCATGGCGGGACCAGACTGACGCAAGCTTCACATTTGTTTACAGCACATCATTCTGTACTTTCTCCAGTCTCCCTGGGGAGGAGCCTATCAAAAAATGGTTGGCCTGCGTTCAGATCTAACATGCCTAGTTAGTAACACGGACTAATCATATTTTGATCAGCTCCTCCCCACAGAGACTGGAGAAAGTCCAGACTGATGTGTGGTAAACAAATATGACGCTCGTGCGATATCAATTTGGCTCCTCAGATCAGCTCCTACGAACAGAGTTTGGAGAAATTCATAACTTGTGACATGACCAGACTGATATGAGGGAGATAAACGAATGTGAAACCCGCACGATATCAGCCTGGTCTGGCCAGGCTAGAATATATCAGTCTCTTTTACCACATATACAAGAGGTACCTCGTTCAGAGAATTTCACAAAATGTAAAACTCTTTCTACTTCACTTACTTGATAGTCAGAGATGAGCTCGTTCCCACTCTCTCCCATATACTCTATGAGGCATCTCAGAAGGACTTCCCTCTTCTTCACCACAGACGCACATGGGTCCTAGAGTAAATATGAAAAAAATAAGTGTATTGTTAGCTTATGTGTTGTTAGCTCATGTGTTTACAATATAACCAGCTGAGAGAAAAAAACACAACCTGTTAACAACATAAAAAACAATTTAGGCAATATAGCTGAACAAGAAACTCAGTGAGACTCTAATAAGCACATACTATATATTTTGAACAGAAAAAAATAATCTGAGCAAACAAAATTGTCCTGTGCGCCCACCTCTGCCTACACTTGCTCAATCATTGCTCTATGGGATGGCAAGTATGTGCAGAGAGGTGAATCTTTACCCAGCTACAATGGCTGAGCAGGTAAAAATCATACACAATGTCTGTTTTGATCATGTTTTAGTGCACATGAGATGACACAAGAGACACTGCACAAATGCTTGGGAGCAGAGATTAAGCAAGCCAGAGTTGAGTGCTCACAGGACAATTTTTTTTTTGAAAGGTGGATATTTGCTGTTCAAAATATGAAGTATGTTTTAGCAAGGGTCCCATTGTGTGTGCACCTCCACAACTATAAATACATACTAAATAAACATCTATAATTGTAAAGGCTACATCTCCTACCTCTCTGCTGTAGATCAGGAACACACAGGTCAAGGACAGCTCCACCAGGATGCACAGCAGGATGAAAAACTGTAAACAGTCAACATCAGATTCAACCATCAATCTCTAGTCACCCATATTTTCTATTGTGATCACACACACTCACAAGTGCGCGCGCACACACACTCACAAGTGCGCGCACACACACACACGTGCAAAATTCCCCACCCCCTCCCCCCCCCCTCGAGAAAATGTATCAGCGGATCTCCATTAATCACATAGGTGGCCAATTATGTTTACAAAATGGCGAATTTAGCCGACTTTGACTAGTTTGCGTACCTGCTGTAGGCTACCAAAACACAGTAAAGGCCCTTTCCCACCGCAGCGCGGCAAATCGCCGCCTCCACGCTCCGTTTTTTTTTATGAACACATGCACGCGGAGAGAATAGGCGGCTGCATCTTAACACACCTGTTCAACATGCATAAACGCTCAATCTGTCCACTGAGCACATAACTGATACGCAATATTAGCACGTAGCTCGGCAGCTAACAGCTTAAACAAGCTAAGACAACATATGTCTGCATGTTGTCTGGCGCCCCCCCCCCCCCCCCCCCCCCAACCAAATCCACATTTAACACGGTAGAATGTGGCTACACATCCCAGCCAAAGGCACATTTTTTCCCAGACTGTAAGAATAAATAAGTATTTATTTGTACATAGTACACTCCAACATAGGGTGCTAAATTTTAGGTGCAAGGTTTGAATGTTTCTAACGGACAATGGCGCCAGAGCTTTCAGCGCGACACATACAGAAAACTCGGCCAGGTTGAAGCAGAAGACAAAAAAAGGCATAGCCACTTTAGTTATCATATCCGACTATAAATGAACAAATACAAAATGTGTACACTTACTTCTCTTGCGCAGGAGCTCGGTGAAATCCGTAAACAGGGTAATGTATAGCAGTCGCAGCCAAAGCAGAAAGCAGCTGTGGCTGTAGAGGTGGACTTGCCCTTGGGCATGCTAGGGCCCCTAGCATTTATCTTAAGAAATTATTGAGTTGTTAAAAACAGTTACTGTTTTTACCTACGTGCGACTTAATTAAAACCACATACAAAAGGAAACTAATTTAGTGGAAGAAATTTACTTTAAAAAAAAGAGTAATACGGACTTCACCATTGTACGGTGGCGCTGAGCATTCACCAAATAAAAAAAAGTTTCACAGCAGGATCTCGCTGTGAAACTTTTTTTTATTTGGTGAATGCTCAGCGCCACCGTACCATTGAAACAGTTTTTACAGTGCACACCCACATCAGCTTTTCTTACATCGCACACTTCCTCATCTGACTATTATTTTTGGAACCTCGGACATCCACAGAAGAGAAGGGGAGACTTAAGGAGGAAGGTGAATAGCCTACATCTGATGCGCCAAGCGATGTAAGCTAAAATTATGATTAAAAAAACAAAGAAAAATACCTGTGCAGCAGACTGTCCAATTCAATAGGTAGGCTAAAGTAGAAGACCTTCTGTGTGCAGCTCAAGCAAAACCGAATACATTTTTAAAAGAGCCGCTCCCTTATTTTTTGAGCCCATTTAACCCCGAGTTCGAACAGGGGCAGCTTCTCACACTCAACTCGCGTGAGACATTTTTTAATTTGGTTTAATTTTCGGACGATATAAGGATACCTCCGGGTGACAGCGACTGACAGGTAGGCTAGGTTTACCAACAACCCGTTTGTTTTATGTGAGTTTGAACTTTCTGTGCTGCTACTGCTTGTTTAACGGGAAGAAGCCTATTCGATTAATTAGGATAGCCCAGGCCACTGTTCAGGATATTAATGGGTAGATGGTTTAAAAAGAAAGTGTAGGCTAATTTTAGAGCTTTTTTTAAAAAACTTTTTTACAGCTTCATAATTGCTTAATCAAAAAAGACTAGCCTGCAGTAATTTCCCTGTCGCAAGCAATGACATAGCTCTGCCGACGCCACGAGTAATTAAAAAAAAAAATCAAGTTCACTTGTCATTAAAGGATGTGAGCTCGTGCGTCTTCATACTTCAGTTGTAACGGCTGTAGGCTACTCCGACAGCTCACTAGAGCTTAAACATGTGGCCAACCCTCTGAGAGCAAATAAATACTGTACAATAAATGGAGACTAGGCCTAGGCTACTCAACCCCAGTAGGCCTAGATAGGTTACGCCTGGTCAAATATTACTCAACTACAAGTGAAAGTTGCCCAGTGAATTTTTACTCAAATCAACGCTACAAGTGTATTACATTTGAAAAGGTATTCAAAAGTACAAAAGTTTTAAATGGTTTGTTTGTTGGACTCGGGCTCCAGGTGCGGGTTGGTTGCTGTACAAATAGTAGTCTAAACATTTGAAACAATAAGAGTAATTTCTCATGTCCGACATCTTGAACATTGACTAGAGATATGGCCATGGGTGCTCCGATTTAGTCACGTAATGTTCTCCATCTCTACCAACAGTTTAATTTCCTGCCATCGCCATTGGCACAATTTGGTCTGAAAGAAAGAGCGCGCCTGTGTGACGTGTTTACAAGAATACTTGATTTGTTTCCATATGTGAGGAACATAGCTTGTGGCCAATAACACAATTTCCCTATGCACCTGTTTGCATGTTGAGGGTCAGCCACCCCAGGTCGAAAAGAAGTATACTTAAGTAGATCTTTTCCCAAACATACTTATTGCATTTTGCGTGCTCTAATACTAAGTGCATACTAAGTGTGTTATTTTGGAACAACTTTAAGTATGATAAGTGCTCTTTTAGATATGCTAAAGTTCAACTTTAAATGAACAGAAATACAATTAAGTGTACTTAGTTGTGTTAAATTGGAACAACTTTAAGTGATCTTTAATGCAATTTAGTGTATTACTTTAAATTATATTTAAAATACCCTTTCAGTCACATTTGAAGTGCTCTCTGTGTAGATCTTTAATTTCATTTAAATTTGCTCTTTTTTCATGATATTATTATAAGTATACTTGAAGAGCCACTAAAAGTATAATAAAACATACAGTAAAACATACTTTAACACAACTTAATATAGCCTATAGCTCATTAATAATGCATTTAAAATAATGCATTTTAAATATATTACGCTGTAAAAAATGTATTTAAATGCCAACACACACAGAGATCATCATTTTACTGAATTTAATGTAGAGATCGTTAACATAATAGACAAAATATTTCCAGAGTAATAATAATACATTTTATCTAAAGGCGCCTTTCACTGACTGCACTCAAAGACACCATACAGACATTTAAAACTTTTAAAAAGCAGTAGTGAGCAATATAAAATAAAAGCAATAAAAACAACAGAGAGAAGCAGAGCAATTTACATCAAATTAAATAGGCAGTTTTAAACAGATGTGTTTTGAGTTGTGACTTGAAATGAACCAATGTTTCTGAGTTGGGGTGGTAGTAAATTCCAGAGACGGGGAGCAGAGCGGCTGAATGCTCTGCTCCCCATGGAGGTGAGACAGGCAGAGTGGACAGACAGGTGTATGGAGGAAGACGAACTGAGGGAACAGGAGCCAGTGGGAATCTGGAGGAGATCAGACAATTATGGGGATGGCCTTGTATGTATTCAGTAGGATTTCAAATTGGATAGGGATCTGGACCGGGAGCCAGTGGAGCTGTTGGAGGACACGAGTGGATGGAGGGGGTTCGAGTTATGATGCGGGCAGCTGAATTCTGAACTAGTTTATGGAGGGATTTGTGAGGTAGGCCAAGGAGGAGAGAGTTGCAATAATCCGGACGGGAAGTGACGAGACTGTGGACAAGGATGGTGGCAGTGTGGGGGGTAAGGGAGGGGTGGAGGCAAGAGTACAGCAAGTACAGTATTATATCTTGACCAAAATTAAATGCAAATATTCTGGTATGGCAGAGCATATTTAAAGAAGAAAAATGTACAGAAATTAATAAAACTAAACTATAATGTACAGTGCTACATAAAATACATTGTATAAGTACAAAAAAAATCAGAATTTTTTGATTAAAAGTTACATTAGTATACTCTGAGATATAATACATTAGGAGTGCACTTTGTTAAACTACACCTGCACTGATTATAGCTACCTACAGTATAGTATAATGAAGTTTAAATTAATTAATATGCTTTAATAAAAATATACTTAAAATGTATAAGAAAAACATGCTTCAAAAATCCTACTTCTGATAAGAAGACTGAAGCACTTAACATTACATAATAATATAATTTGGTACCAATTAAAGCAAACATGCTATAAGTAGCCTATACATTTATAACACTTGAAGTGGAATTATTTTTAAATGTACTTAAACAAAGCACTATAAAATAGCACTATAAATAAGCATACAATAAATATGTTTTGGGTAAGTACACTAAAATGTTCAAAATAATATGCTTACATTTTAGTATATTTTTTAGAAGCATAATTTAGCATATATTTAATACACTAATCAAAGTATACGTTTGACTAGTATGTTAAAGTGCAAGAAAGGGTATCTTTAATGCATTTCAAGTAAGTACTGTACTTTAGAAATACCAATGTACTTCAAACATACTATTTGAACTCCCAGTATATTTTTTATGCAATTAAGTATACTTCTTTTCGACCTGTACATTTAGGTGTTAGCCTGAAACCCCAGTCTTCTTCGATGCAGAGGTGCAGCATCACTTTTATGTCCCAGACAAAGTGAACGCCACACACCTCTGCTTTGATTACTATGTCGGAGGCAATCTACTCTGTATTAACAAGTACACCTTATAAAAAGAAACATGAAGAAAAACTAAAATATTGGTGTTCTTTAAAAAAAAAAAATCTAAATAAAATATTGGTGATTAGAACAACATTTCTAAAAATGGCAAATTCCTCATAAATTATAATAAATACATCTTAAACCTGTATAAGAAATCTATGCTGGTTTTATTTTGATTCATATATTTTTTACTTTATCTGACACCAATGCAAAACGGCCACTTAAAATTATTGTACAGTCCGTCACTGTTATTTGTCTCCTATTAATAAAGCTGATTTATAGCCTATGTTAAAAGAAATTGTGTGTCGGTTGGAGAAACTTGCCATTGGATATTTACACAATTACACCCTCCCCCTGGTTTGTTTTTACTTACTACATACGGGCTTGTAGGTAGAATCATTTTGTGAATGTAATGTGTGGCACTCCTTTCTCTCTCCTTAGAGTTTCCCTCTCATCCACAAACCTGCATCTGCCTTCACTTTCTTCATGTTTTAATGAACTGGGTCACTAACATTTTTCAACAATGGGGTATAAAACCACTTTATTAACACTATTGTGCATTTTTATAAAAAAAACTTTTTGTTTACCATTTTAATCTGACTGTGTTGGCCTTTGTCCAGCAGATACCTTCAGAAGAAAAAGTGTGTTTTGAAATGTTTGCTTGGCTTTCCTGTCGTGCTCTGTCTTCTATACTTTACATATCCAACTTTTAGGTGAGTACCAGAACAAGTCCATATTTAATTATATGGCATACCACATGCACTAAGGTGCCAGTGTATAACTGTAGGCTCACCTATAGCTAAAAAAAAAATGCAGTGTAATAAAACATATTCCTGCAATACATTTTCCTTAAAGGGGCACTGTGTAATATGACATCATCAAGAAAGTTCTAGAATGCAACGCTCCCTGGGTAACCCCACCCCTTTTGAATAATAACAGAAGCTACAGTGGCCTTCAAGGACAAGAACAATTCTAAATTTTAAACAATGCACCTGATGACATTCCAAACACATGGATTCCTCCATAAGACTTACCGGCTCAATGTACAAAATGTAATATTAATATTTGTAATTCTCCGCTCAGGAGGATAATTCAGATTATTGGCAGATGTGATTTTATACCAATGAGGACATACTTATAAATAAGGATATTGATTTTAGCTAATAAATTACTTAAAATGTTACACAGTGCCCATTTAATGAAGGTAAACACTGTTTTACAATGTAGCATTTATTGCAGTATCATGTAGCCTAAATACAAACATTGTGTCATTATAAGTTAGTTGTGATTTATAAAAACACGTTTTTGATTTCAGATTTTTAATCAGGCTCCTACCAATGGAACAATGCTCGTTGGAAAGTGGACAGGGGTTGTCTTTGGACAACATTGTGGATGCCAGCCTTGACCTTCGGTAAGACAATTAAGACCTTCAATTCTGGCTGCATTGCCATGAAAAGGGACATATTTGATTGATAGATCTTTTCAAGTTACAGCAACATTCTCAACCCCTCCGCTGCTATATTTCTACAGATATTTTGGCCTTTTTATGTATGACAAACGGATAAGAAAATTATGAAATATTAATATTTTATTCAAGATTAATTAATCAAGAAGATAATCAGTAGGTTAACTGATAATGAAAATAATATGATTGATACATTGGTACTCAGTTAAAGACGGAAGGAAAGATCCCTGACGTTGCATTTATTAAATGAAGAGTTGAATAAAATCTGAAGTAATTTTTATTTATGGCTTTTGTTTTATCCTATACGGACATCAAGATGCCAACAATGAAAAACACAACTACATTAAATAAGACGAATCATTATAATAGAGGAGCATGTCAGTTATATATAATTATACTTCCTAGACTTATTTACATACGGGCCTACATATTGCACAACGCCAGCAGTGCGTCCATGAATATAGTGAGCAATGATATCTTTGTTGTATTATTTGTTAGTGTTTGTATTTTTGTGTTAGCATCTTGGTAAGAGAAATTATATTTTGCTCCCATAAACTCAGTATGCAAATGACAGACAACTAAAAACTTGAACTTGAACTTAAAAGAGGAGTTTTGAAGTTTGAAGTTAAAGTGGCTACGAGGAACATTTAAATATCTTTAAAACGGCCTAATTTTTCCTCTGATAATCATAAATTACCTTTAACAGCAAACAAGACAGTGCAAAGAAAGCTGTTTTTATATCGTTTTATTAATGCCTTTGGTCTAGTCCAGGGGTTTTCAAAGTGTGAGAGAGTGAGCCCCCTCTCAGAGAACAAATTTCAGCTGAACAATTATTGACTATTGTTAAATGTCCTTCACACACAACTAGTGTTTTTTCGCTAGTGCCTCCAATGTCCTGCTGGGTGAAAATAGTAGCCAGCGGAGAACCAGACCCTCCTAGGGGGGTCCGGGGGTATGCCCCCCCCCCCGAGATTTTTTTTCACCTTTTTAAAGTGAAATGCATGAATCTGGTGCACTTTGAGAGGAAAATTAGTCTGAACAAATTATTTGGAGACACTGGGTCGGATGAATTAGAAGCTATTGAAGAAAGACATGAATTTTCCATAAAAATATTAATTTTAAATAAAATATTATGGAGGGTCCTCTGGGTTGGGCTTGGAGCTCTTTTTCTTTAACAAGACATATTTCTCTGTAATATAGCCTAGTGAATATTTTATTTCCACAGACGAAGCTGAAATAGGCTATAGACTATACACCAGGGCTGCCCACTAAGTCGACCGGTCGATCGCGAGGGTAGTGTGGGTTCTTAAAAATCGCGTGGCATTCTTAAAAAAAAAAAAAAAAAAGATTTAATTTCATTTTTATTTTTTTTACTATGAAAGAGCGAACGAGCCGTGCGAGCATGCGCCGACGTTCGGTGGAGGGAGAGAGGACACCACTTTCTATTTTGACATACAGTACATATCAGTTTGTGAGCTAACCAAAGCTAATCCAGGGCTGTGTCTGAAATCGCGCACTTCTGTACTTACACTTACTTTTTTGAGTGCACTTTGCGCAAAACCGGAGAGTGTGCCAAAATGAAGTGCACTGTAAGTTCCTCTGTCGTGCACTCAAAACGGTCTAAAACTTGAGTGTGGAGCGATGGACACTTTCCACACTCAACGGCCGCCATCTTGCCTACGTAACGGAGAGGACGGGACATTCTAATCAAAATAGAGGAGCTTGAAGCAACCGTGGAGACGGACGCGCTCCACAAAAGTTAAATTATATATTGTTTTAGTTTTTCCGCGACTAATGTGCCTGTTTTGGCTATCGGTAACGCAAGCAGAAAAAAATACCACCGAAGAAGAACCGTCAAAATGCAAAGTCATTTCCGGTAGGTGCGCGACGGCAGTTTGGACAGTGCTCTGTAGAAATGAGAGCACTGCGTCTATAAGTAAGTGTACTGTAGGGATAATAAAGTGCACTCAATGTAAGTGCACTTACGTAAGTGCGCGATTTCAGACACAGCCCAAGTCAAGGAAGTGGAGAGGAAGTGACACATTCTACTATGTAAAATACAGCCAGAGAGAGAAAGGCTGTTCAAACAAACAGACCACCACATATTCTAGTGGGACAGAAGTGATCATTGAGAAGGATTTTTTTTGTATGACTATAATTCTGCCTTTAAGATAAACCTATATGCATTTGTGTATATTTCTTGCTCTTTTACATTAGAATTGCTTAAGCCTTCCTAGCCTAATACATAACATAACCACCAACACATTTTTTTATAACAATTATGATATTGTATTGGACAGTATCGGTATCGACCGATATCCAAAACCCAGATATCGGAATCGGATCGGAACTAAAAATAGTGGATCGGTGCATCCCTAGGTTCATGCAGTTATGCACGGTACACCAACTTATATTGTACATTCATTTTCAATATGTTTAAATAAATATGTTCATGCTTGTTTGGTTTGCGGTGCAGAACTTTCACTTTTATTTAAGAAGTATTTTATTTATTGGAGACTTTGGTTGTATGCAGCATTTTTTTTTCTATACTGGAAAATACCTTTAAGCTGCAATTCTGCACACATTTTTCCTCTTAAAGAGGACCTATTATACTACTTTTCTGGTCTTAATTTCTTGTTTTACACTGCTATAGAGCAACCTGACGAATCACATCACAAAAAACTATGTAGTTTTTCGGGAAGCTCTTTCTCTTATTTTGGCGATCCAGCACGTCCTGTCAACACTTGAGTGTGTGTGCTTCGTCAATCTCCGCTCCCTCCACCTGTGCATCGGCCATCTCCGCTACCCCCCTCCCCCTCCTGCAAACCCCACTCCGTTGTGATTGGTTACCTTCCTTCCGGAACACTTTCAGTGGCGGGAAGCGCGAGCATGGACCTATAAGGGCGCGAGGCAGACGCGAACAGGGAAGTGACAGCATTACCATACATGGAAACATCCGCGTGGTCACGTCACAAATTTTTATGCAACGTCACAAATTATGAAAGGTTAGACCGCTTTGAAGACGACTTCTCGACTGGCTAGAATAGTGTTTAGTGCTCTGCACAGACACCCCAGACGGTCAGCAGGGAATACGTCGAAATGCATGTAAGTCATTATTTGATAATTTAGTATGGTTAAGCATGACTATGAATCATCATAACAACGTTTATAGGTCATAAAAGTCAAAAAGCATCATAGGTCCTCTTTAACTGAGAACCGTACCGTACAGAACAGAACCGTGACTTAAAAACCGAGGTACATACCGAACCGTGAGTTTTGACCCCTAATAGTAGGTGGTAGCTCACTTTGACTTGGTCATTTTCAAAGTAGCTCACAAGCTGAAAAACAGTGGGCACCCCTGCTATACAGTGCATAGGAAACTGAAGGCAGCCCCATTTCCAAATGTTTTTAAATAAACTCAATACACACCGTGCTAGGACGTGAACGTGACGTGATCAGTTAACCTCGGATTATCTCCCAGATGGTCTGATTCAATTATTAGGCTATTAACTATTTAGACCAAAACATTGTATTCCTTTTGTTGTATGATAACTTACATTTGCTTAATATGATGTTAATATCAAAAACACAAACTCAAATTTAATTTTAATTTTTTTCACATATTAATCTGCCATAACACCCCACAGTTTGAAAACCACTGGTCTAGTCGCACACTCAGTCTGATTTTCGACTTGCGCATGCAGGCTCTATGGTCACATATTTGTATTGGTCGCAGATTTCAGTGTAGCGATGCAACGCGATTTGAGTAGCCTATCCCTCCAGGTAAGGGAAGGGGAGCCTTGTTTGAGACAGTTATTTTTCGTCATAATGGCTGATACCGGGGCAGGACCATCAAAGAAAAAAAGAAAATTCAATGAAGAACAACTAAAAGCTAAAAGGGAGAGTGATAGACGGGCGGGAAGAGGGCGTTGCCAAGCAACGTGTAAACAATTTAACGGGAGTGAACTAGTCCTGCAGTATTTATTCCTAAGTGAATGAACGGTACTACAACAAAGTTTACTTTGCTTCATCATAAACACATTACCTCATCGTGATCCACTGCCGTCTCTCGTTCATTCGCTTTCTGTGAGGGTACGGAATCTTTCAGCTCCGTGTGAGTGGTTAGTGACACTGCATCAACTCATTGTAATCAGGTCTGTGTGGCACTGACTGGCATTGAGTTGATGCAGTGTCACTAACAACTCTCACAGAGCCGAAAAGATTCCGTGCCCTAACACTTTCAACACCGACATCCACTATATTGCATCCTAATCATTTGACACTTGCACCAGCTCAGCACGCTCAGAAAACAGCTTTACGACAGCTGGCGTCGTAAAAATACTAGCGCTTTTGTCCAAAGGGGCCGCCATCTGTCAAAGTTCCTCGTAGCCACTTTAATTTAGAATAAAGAAATGTGTTACTGGTTAAAAAAAAACTATAAAGACCAAATGATGAGAGATTCAAAATTAAAAAGGAGACCCATGGCTAAAACAAATGTTTTGAAAATAATCCATGTATTTATCATTTGGTTGCAATCCTCAAAAAAAGGAAAAATGCATGGAACCTATTAAGTAATAATTAAAGGAACAGTTCAACATTTAAAATGTTGCGGATTGCCTCACTCTCCGGCTCAATATAAGGCGACAGAAACCTTCCTTTTAACTGTGCCTGTATTTTTTAGGAAGTAAGGGGCATAAGTTGCTCATCCAGGTTAGCTTAGCTCACGCACCAATAGGTAATGGACGCAATAGCGTGCTTCTGCTGGCAGCAAGAAGATAAACTAAACTTATCACTAAACGCTCCTGTTTCTTATCACTAAATGCTCCTGTTTGCTTGTTGTGACTCGTTTATTTACCATGGTATGTTGAGTTTGAGGCATTTTTGAGGCACAATGCGTCAATTTAGAATCAAATACATACCGGTAGAAAAAAAACACAGATGGGCTATCAGTATGTAAACAAGACGTCGAAAATGTTGAACTATTCCTTTAAGCTTAACTAAGAGTCCCCTGAAAACTTCACAACTACTATACAATCATTGGAAGTTGTTTGCCCAGTTATCTCTCAATTCTTCTTTAAATTCAGGGCCAGAAAAGATGTGCAAACATGCACATATTGGAAAGCCCCTATCATGTGGGATGGGACTTTTGATCCGGACTTGTATGATAAAACACATAAGAGAGAAGGATCCTCTGTGGCTCTAACGGTGTTTGCGGTGGGCAGGTAAAAATGTTTGGATAAACTGCCATCACCCCGAGTACACCCTGCTCTGCCAATTTACATTTGTGTGGTAAATTTATGTTTAACCGTCTAACCTCAAATTAAAAAAATATATATTTTCTTCACTTCCCACCTAAGGTACTTGGATGCTTACCTTTATACCTTCATAAACTCATCGGAGAATCACTTTATGTTGGGTTTGCCTGTCACGTATTATGTGTTTACTGACATGCCAGAGATGGTGCCAGACATCAAACTCGGTCCTCAGCGAAGCATAAAGGTTATCAAAGTGGAGAAGCACTCAAGGTGGCAGGACATCTCTATGATGCGAATGAAAACGATATCAGATGTCATAGAGTCGGACATTTACTACCACTTCACACACGTCTTCTGCTTCGATGTGGATCAGGTGTTTACCGGGAGATTTGGCTCAGAGGCTCTGGGGGATTCTGTGGCTCTTCTTCACGCCTACTACTACCTCCTTCCAAAAATCTTGTTTACCTACGACCGCAACCCAAAGTCTAAGGCGTACATGGAAACTGGGGATTTCTACTACCATGCTGCTGTCTTCGGAGGCACGTGCAAAAGTGTCAAAGCATTGGCTGAGGCCTGCTATCAGGGCATCATGGAGGATAAACAAAATAATGTGGAGGCCCTGTGGCATGATGAGAGCCATCTCAACAGGTACCTGTGGCTTCACAAACCCAGTAAGGTGCTCTCTCCAGAGTATTGCTGGGACACCAGCATTGGCTACAGTAGTGACATACGAGTCAAACGACTACTGTGGGCACCAAAACATTATAACACACTGCGCAGACCATAGTGTTTTTTGGAATTTAAGTGACAGATCAGGTACACAAGTTTTCAAGTTTTTATGTATCGGAAATACTGACTGTCTCAGGCACCACCCTGATTAAAGGCAAGGCAAGGCAAGTTTATTTATATAGCACAATTCAGACACAAGGCCACTCAAAGTGCTTTACAGGGGCAAGATTAGAATACATAAAACACATTATAAAACATTTAAAAGCAAATAAAAGAAGCAAATAAAATGAAAAAAAAAACATTTAAAAGCAAATAAAAGAAGCAAATAAAATGAAAATTGCAGGTTAAAATGGAAACAAAAAAGTCTTCAGACTCGATTTAAAAGAGCTGAGAGTTGCAGCAGACCTCAAGTTCTCTGGGAGTTTGTTCCAGATTTTTGGTGCATAATAACTAAAAGCTGCTTCTCCTTGTTTAGTCCTAACTCTAGGGACTGTAAGTAGACCTGTCCCAGACGACCTAAGGGCTCTGGACGGTTCATAACGTATCAGCATATCAGTAATGTATTTTGGCCCTAAACCATTTAGTGCTTTATAAACCAACATCAATATTTTGAAATCAATTCTTTGAGTGACTGGAAGCCAGTGTAAAGACCTCAGAACTGGGGTAATGTGATCTACTTTTTTGGTCCTAGTGAGGACTCGAGCAGCAGCGTTCTGAATTAGCTGAATCTGTCTGATAGATTTTTTTGGAAGGCCAGCAAGGACACTGTTACAGTAGTCAAGTCTACTAAAGATAAATGCATGGACAAGTTTTTCTAAATCTTGCTGAGACATAAGCCCTTTAATTCTTGATATGTTTTTTAGGTGGTAGTAGGCTGATTTATTAATTGATTTTATGTGTTTCTTGAAATTCAAGTCGGAGTCTACAACAACACCAAGATTTCTGGCTTGGGGTGTGGTTTCTAACATAACGGATGTAAGCTGTGCGCTGACTTTTAATTGTTCATCTTTGGCACCAAAGACAATTACTTCAGTTTTATCGTTGTTTAATTGAAGGAAATTTTGGCACATGCAATCATTGATTTGTTCAATGCACTTACTCAGTGCCTGTATCGGACTGTAGTCTCCTGGTGATATGGTTATGTAAAGCAAGATACCTGACTTCAATAAAAAGTTTGCACTGATCTGAGCCTCCATGTGTGTGCACTCTCAAAGCAAGGAATGGTTGCTTTCATAATAATTTTGAAATGGATTACTAAAAAAAACACAGTAACAACGTTTATCTCATTATCACAGTATACTGGATTTCTTTCTTTCTTTCACTCCAAATTTTCACACAGGATGTGAAGAGTTTCACACTATCTTTCCAGTTTGTAAAGAAAGATGAAACGAGAAACCACTTCTGTTTTTTGACTGGATAGGTTGCCTAGTTTCTTTTCCGTTTCCCCACGTTCTTTTATTTTGGACTCAATTTTAAATTGATTGCATTGACAAATCCTTAGAGATTGATCAATTATGAAAGGTAAACTTATGTTTAGATTTTGCAATGATGATTATGAGATTGCTTGGCATCTGAACAGCATGTAATTTCAGGTTTCACTTTGCCTTGTGTTTGGAATTATTGTCAATCTGCTGATTGCTTCATACTGTGCATTTCCAGGTTTTAAAAATGTTGTAAGCCGTTTATGCTACTTTTGTTGATTTATGTATTTTTAGAATTGGTCTGAAAAAGCTAGAGATAAAACTTGAGATTCCCTCAGGAGTTGTATTGTATTATGTTATCTCTTGACATCTTTCTACATTCACATGATCTGAATATGATGTACAGGTACAAATGCAATGCATTTTGTAATTTTGTAAACAGACATACTGACTTTTTGGGCAGATAGACAAATTTAAGCCTGTATGGAATGCTTTTCTGCAGAGACTAAATGTAAGCCTCTTTCAATGATGACTATGATATCCCACAAAATCAGAGATGTTTTTAATTTTTTTAAGGAAACCTAACTCTGTAATAATGTGAAAACAATTAAGATTAAATTTGCTGAGACTGTAAATGTACATACAGTCTCTATCAAAAAATACTTTCAAGTGATTGCTCTACCATGTTGCAACACTAGCATGTGGTCTGACACATTAAATGGCATTGCTGACGCTAAACACATTGCATGTTGTCCTTGATTTAAATATTGTATCACACTTTGACATGGGGGTAAAGGGTGAAGGTACCACTCACAAGAAGCTGTAACATCCAAACAAGCTGTAAGATCCAACCAATTAACATGTGAGCACTAATTCAGAATGCATTGCTTGATTGGACTTTGGTTTGGCCAAATGAGTGGTTTTAGTTTGTACAAAGGAAGAAACAAGAAGAAAAAGTAGAGAGGTAAACCTCATGACAAAAAACTGAGACAGTTAAGTTCTTTGTGCGTTGTGTTCATCAACTGAGGGGTCATTTAAATGTGATTAATCAAGTTAGGTCAGGTTTAAAGGCCCTAAGACAAGTTCCAAGTCTGGATTTGGAACAGTTAAAACAATACAGCAAATATTTCATGTGAGAAACTATTCACATCTTTCACTCTTGTATGAACTTGAAAATGTATTTTACATTTATAGATTATTTTTATTACAAATAGAAGAGTTAATAGAACAGTTTATACACAGTTTATTCATGTTGAAAACAGACAGAGAATCTCAGGAACATGTTCTATCTGAGCTGCTGAGGGCGGCTGGGGGGGGGGGGATTGAGTGGTTTGAGTGGAGGTCAAATTCAGGTAGCCATTCTCTGCCGATCGAGACAGGGGCCCAACGATGAAAAAATGGGGGTTAGAAGTCATGTCTGGAGTATTGTCCAAAAAGCCCTGAATTTCAGATGGTTCAGACATCTTCACACTACGGAAGCAAACAAAATTCATAGACATTTAATTGTTTTTAATTTAGAAAGCAAAGTTCCCAATTGTGATCAGACCTACCTTGAAGTTTCCATACGAAGCGTTGAAGAAACCTGTGTAGGATTATATATTTTCTTCAGTTCCTATTAAATAAAATGTTCAATAAATATTATATCTTTATAGAATAATGAATTGGTCTTTTTCCTATTTGACTGACTCTACCAACAGCAGCAGTATTTGTCACATACTTTGCTCAAGATCCAATAAATCAAAACAATTGAGTCCTGCATGAATTGCCAATGCCATTAACTTTGGTACAGAAATATAAGGTCCCCAGATGATGAAACATTGTAACGTATTGACCCTCCTTATCTTTGTCCAACACCTCAGTTACAATAAATAGCTGCCAGCCTCATGTTTACTTTACACGTTATCATGCTAAATGCAAGTGAATTATAACGCTAAAAAGCTAATGCTATCATTATACAGTTTGAAACACAGTTGACTCAAGGACACCTGAGGCTAATTACTAATAGAGTACAGCTGGGCGTGAGGGGAAGCCTGCTAAACATCTGCATGTTAAAATTATCATTGTGAGCATATTAACTTGCTGATGTTAGCATTGAGCTCAGAGCACTAGCATGGCTGTAGGCCAGGTAAGTCTTGTCTAGTCTTGCGAGTCTGTTAAACAGTTGTTGTCTGGTGTCTCTGAAGCTTCACAGTCTCATCGGTTAGCTAGCATGGCTACAGATTCATGGTTGTGTCCCTAGATAGGAAGGTAGCTCGAAAGCCCCAACTAAAACTAAAACAACAGCAGTGACTCCAGATCATAGCCAGTGTACAAAGATGAAGTGGACTAAACAGTCCAGTACCTCAGCAAAGTGAAGTGACTGCTTGTCTTGCTGGCTGCGCTCCAGGACAGTTAGCTGATTGGACATGGGGAGTATTTTGTTTCCAAGTTTCTTGTTTTCCATCTCTCGAAAATCCACCCTTGACATCAAAGCAAACATCTCTTCTTTGTCAGTGACTACAAATTATGTTACCAGGTTGTAATTGAGTGAAAAATGCAGAAATGACTTTGGCTTTTTCCTTTGAACACTATATGTACCTTTGTTTGGATAAAGAAGAAGTTAGACTGCTGTCTTTCTTAATGTGCTCCTCCTCATTCAGCTGTCGAAGTAACTTTCTCCTCTCGGAAAGTAGTTCGTCATTTTGCACAGTTATACTTATGGTAACCTCTTTTTCCTGAAGAAGAAAAACAATCTGAATACCATTAACAATAATCCAATGTTATATTATCTCATTCATATGAAAGCAGTAGGCCTACATAGAGTAAAACTTCCGTAAATACAGGAAATAATACACATGAATCAGCACAGCCACTCTTTATTGATGCTGTTAGCATCCTTATTATTTCTGTAACTACAGTATTAAAATACTGTAGTTACAGTAAGGAAATACTTTGCTAGCTCATATTTTCACTGAAAAAAACATAATTTCATTGACACAGGTAAGGGTAAATGTTGATATTGAAAATTTAGTTGAAAATAAATTCAACTAAATTTAAAACAATTGATAGTAAATTGAGGACACACCTCAAAACAATACAACCGGTGTAAAGTAGAGTTACCTTTGCTAATGAATGGGAACACAAAGACAGTTCCCGCTCTAGATCTTTTAACCTGTCATCACGCCATGTGGTTTCTTCATCAAATTTCAGTTTGGATCGACACAGTTTTGCCTTGTGTTTTTCCTTGATCTCATGGTTTTTACTTCCAGAAATGGATGAAAAACAACATATATAATAAATCAATAATATAAAATGCTGATTTAACTGTAATGAGAGGTACATGATATACATCAAAGAATGTATTATTATAATTATTATAGATATTATTATCCAGCCAAAAGCAACATTACAAGCTTTGTACCTCCGCTCTTTGTCGAGGCATATAAGGATTTCACAGATCTCCTTTTTGAGGGTCTCACACTCATCTTGGGTTGCCAACAGAGTCTTCACTGCTTCTTGATAATCAGGACACTCCTGCGGCCCAAATTATAATCAGCAGTTTGAGGAATCAATTAATGTTCTCAGTTCACTATTCAAATTCATTTACAGCTTTGAGGAATACTTCACCCATACGGACCCGCGTTCTATCATTATAAAATCGCTATTATAATATAATGATTTAGGTTTTTCTTCCTGTGGCCCAGCTGTCCTGTTAATCCTAACCCTACATTTTACCATGTGTGATGTCATACATGGGAGAATGTAGGGTTAGACAGTGAGACCATAAAACACTCTTTCTGCCTTTTCTAGGATCCCAGGATGAATCGATTTCTAAAATGTTTGGACATTTATACTACATAGGATCTCAGAGCTCAATACACCTTCATATTTCCACCGATGAAGTAGATCTTTAAGTTTCTTTGAGTGTATAACATTGGTGGCAGGGGTTTCTGTACAGTGTTTGTAAGATACAATATGTAAGCACACAGTCCTGATATGTGACGAATTTCTTTGAAATTACCTTACACAGTGTGTTTTTTTTGTTGTGAAGTAGTTGAGTCAGTAGCTCTTTATCCCCTGTTTCAAAGGAGTCTTGCAGCTGACAGTGAGCGTTTTCACAATGCTGTGCATCTTTTTGCTTCCACAGCCTTCCAACACACACATGGACACACAGAAAGTTTTCACTTGCCTATGTCTTACTGCAAGCATGAGACTTGGCATGCAAATACAATAATCGCTGGATGGTGTAAGGAGGTAGCTTACCTTTTTTCTCGAACATTGTTTCTTTTGCTGCAGATGATAGCGATAAGGTTATTGAGATCTTTATGGAAATGATCAAGCTGCTGTTTAAGGGCATGTATCTGAAAGGATAAGAAAATATTTGACATCATTTAAAAGCAAACAAAAGCCATTGTATCGAGTATAGTATCCGTTTATGAATTTGTCTTTATCGTAATTATATTAAAACCTCTTGGCAGACTTTTTAAATATATTGTATCACTCACTTCTGAGTCTTTCTCCAAAAGGCAACCGGATTGAGTGTTGAGCTTATTTTCTAACTCTCCGTATACCTCGTTGCTCTGAATCAGTTCAATTGCCTGGGACTGGAAACACAACCAAAATTCAAAATATCATTTCCAGAGCCTCCGTTTGCAGGCAACAATCCACACTGTTTAAACTAGAATTAAATGATTTAAAAGACTGTGTCAGCAATACAATCATTTTTAGTACAAATTAATTTTCTTTGCATTGTGATACATTTAATTTCATGTAATGCTCATGTGTGACGTGTACAGTGAAACCTACTTTAGCGAACTCATTAGCTTGCTGCTGCACCAGCTGCTGCCTCTCCTGCAGGGCCAACTCCAGCCGCTCCACCTCCTTCTGCAGAGATACAACCTGAGGAATATTACACAAAGATCAATTTAGTTTCCCAATGTCTGTTTCATTACAATGCATGTTAGAGGCTTAACCAATGGGAGTTTTTACATTTGATAACAATACAGGCACCAATGCTTGCAAAAGGAGATGATTTGCGATTCGCAAACGATCCATCAAATGGAACATTTTACTGTGGTTAAACTGAAAGAACTCAGGGTTTCCTCGATATTTCTATTCAAATAGACGTTGCAGAACAAATATCTCTGCATCATTCAAAGTGTATGATACGGACACATTCTGTGTTCCACAACCTCTGCCACCAAACTGTGGACATCTCAATCTGTGAAGCATCTTCTCTCTGGAGTTCCATTATAACTATACAATACATGTCTTGTCTCCAAGCAATTTAATTGTAGGCTAATCCCCAAAATCCTACAGTAAACAGTACTCAAGAATTCAGACCCCTTCACTTTTACAAACTTTATACATTGTGGAAGTCATTTTAAATAGAAACTGATTTTACCCATCAATCTACACTCAGTAACCCACGATAAAAGTGAAACATGTTTATAAAAGTCTTGCTAACTCATTGAAAATGTATATGTTTGGGCTTGTATATTTGTCAGTCATACAAACCATGTTCATTTTCACTAGTTTCATATCTGTTCCTGTTTTTATATACTCACAATTTCCTCCTTCCTCTCAAGGAATCTTGCCTGGGCAGTGAGATCCTCCATTAAATGTCTGCAGGTCTGTTTGCTCTGTGTCAACTCAGTAACTTCACACTTTGGACATAACAAAAATAAGATAAATAAGAAGAGGTTTCTGCTGGTTATTTAGTACAATATTTTCAGTCCATCCAACCAGTCTGTAATGTGCCCTGTGTCTTAAATTAAACTTGCATATATACTGTAATTTAAAATTAATACAAATAAAGTCAGTTTTATTGTTAGTTGTTAGGTTTATTCTGCTTTGTATAAGAATAATGACTGTGCAGAATGACCTGCATACAGTGTCAGATGTAAGGGATTTGGGAATTACATTAGCTAACTCATTAGCTTGAACCTGCACAGCACGGAGCTGTCGGTCAGTCTGCTGCTGCCGCCGTCCCACCTCATTCTGTAGTGATACAACCTGAGAAAAAAAAACATTAAAATACATATGATCAAACATGTCAAATGCTGCTTCATAGTCTCTGACCAGGGTCCACATTTATGAGACAGCTTAGAAGATTTAAGGTGTTGTTGCCCTGTAACATTTGCGCGTGCTTATTAAAGCTGGGGTGGAGAATTTGGGGAGAAAATAGCAGTTGCCAGTTGGGATAGAGATTTGAATCCAAATACCTCAACCGCTCCACTTGTTCTCTTTGGTCCCTCCCCTATGGTCCCTCCCTGACACGATCTACACCAACAACGTCGGTGCCAAATAGAATGGACAGTCCCAACAGCCAATAAGAACAGAGAATCGGATTTTTTTTTTTTTTTTTTTTTTTTTAAGAATCGGAGCCTCGCTCCGATTGGTCAAAGTGTACCACTCATGTTAATTTTGACCAATCAGAAATCACATACCCCAGCTTTAAAGCAGGTTATTGCTATATTAGACTGACTTTAGTAAAAAGTTAATAGTGTAAAAAGTGTGTCAAAAATAAAACTCACTGAATGCAACCTGGGAACTAAAAGTTTTTCCTACTCAATGTATCATTAAGAATGAAGAATTGGGTCTAAACTATTTCTGTCATTGAAACTTGAAGTTCAAAATCAAGTCATTTATTTGTCATTCATCTGCAAAGTTGGCGTACGAAAACAAAGTGTTGTTTCTCACAGACCAAAGGTGCTAACACAAAAATACAAAAAACTGCTAGGTTTTAAAGTGAAAAATGCACGCAGGTATTCAAAATAAGCAAGTATTGAAAATATAACAAATTATTCAGCAACTGTGGATTAGAACTATAAGATCGTAAAAAATATACAGTAAATATTAAGTGGCCAGTGAAGTCTGATAAAATACCTTATTCATTCAGGAATCTTACCGTCTGCTGCAGAGAGCCTTTCTCAGCATCCAGGGAGCGTACCCTGCTCCGCAAGGCTCTGATCTCAACATCCAGACGATCATTTAGGTCTTTGGCTTTTCGCAGTTCCACCATTTCTTTTAAAGTAAGGTCCAACAATGTGTTCATTAGAGTGTTAATAATACATAATAAAGGATTTCATGTAATCATACATTCTTGTCTTATCATGTTATTATTTGGGAGTTTTTCCTCTTTTGAATCGAGGGTCTAAGGACAGATTGTGTAGTAGGCTGTACAGATTGTAAAACCCTTTGAGGCTAATTGTTATTTGTGATAATGGCCTATATAAATAAAATAAGTTTAATATATTTTACTAGTCTGTGAACTGCTTCAAAATTCTAACATGAAGTAAGACCGCGCAATCTTAGACACTTTAAAGGGTTCTGTTTGAACAAGAAAATGGCATTGTTGGGAGGATCATTTTAAGGGAGTTGTCTTTTTGAGTGTAAATGTTTTTGTTTATAGGGTAATGAAATAATCCCCTTCCCTGAACTGGATAATCAGGTACACAAAACAATGGAATATAATCAGTGAGGATTGTAACACACATCTATTCTCCCTTTTATATACACTAATTGCATATGACACTTCTTTCTAAAACGGCTTCAAGATTAAACATGAAAAAAACTAAACATTCTCACCACATTTCTTCAGTTTCTCCACTTCCTGCCTGAGTTGCTCAACTTCCTGCTCTGCTGCCTGCAGCTCTGGCTCTAAAAGAACACAAGGGGACGTAAACACCAACCTTTTGCTCAGTAACCCACACAAAGTCACTGGGATCATGTTTGGTGGAACTTTGTGGAAAAAACAGTTTAAGTTTAGAGTCTGTTTTGGATCTAGTTTGATGATAAACTAACTTCTGAAAGCTAGCAATATACAATTATTATTAACGCTACTGTATCATCCCCATGAGACATTTCTGCGAGAAGCTGATTAATACTTCTCACCATAAGCTCGTTGGGTCAGATGAGCAGACTCCAGCTCATCGGTCAAACGGCGGATCTCATTGTGGGCCATGGCCAGGCGGCGGGAGCCCTCCTCCAGGTCCCGCTCCAGACGAGAACATGCCCTGTCTACGCTGATGGCCTGGCCAGCTGTAAGCCGGGTCTCAGCCTGATGAGAGAGGGAGAGAAGGAGTGAGCAAATGAACAAGATTAAAAGGGATTGCTGTACCGTAAAGAGAAGCGGCGAATACTATCAAGAACATTTATAAATGCATGCAAGAACAGACACAAGACCTTGAGAAGTGCATTTGCATCGAGGGGTGAGTAGTATCTTGCCATTTCTTCTGCCATGCAAAGTTCCCTAACCCGTGCTGGTAACAGAGCTTAATAACACTGGAACAAGAAAAAAACAGAGGTTGCAGTGACATCACAGAAAGAGAAATGTAGGGTTAGACAGTGAGACCATAAAACACTCTTTCTGCCTTTTCTCAGGCTAGGATGAACCAATTTCAATTTTTTTTGCACATTTATACTACATAAGATCTCAGAATTCAATACACCTTCATATTCCCACCGGTGAAATAGGCCTTTAAGTAAAAAAGTTTTGAAATGAAAACATGCAAAAAGATGGCATTCACAAAATAAAGTCAGTCACTAACTGTTGTGCAGTTTTTAGTCTTTGTTAGTATGAGATGCAGTAATAATACTGTTGAGGACATACTGGAATAAAAGTATGTTTGCTCTGTGTAGATTTGTGTCCAAAGAGTCTCTTCCATGGGCTCTGGCTGTGACGTGGTGCCCCCTTGTGGAGAGACTGTGGAAACACATGGAAGAATCACAGAATAAGTCGATAGCCTCGTTTGAGAAAGTGCGGCACAGCATTGCAAGACGCGGCGCGTCATAATTGCGCAGGTCTGAGCAAGACGGCTCCTTCTCAAACGAGACTATTGAAAACAGAAACCTCAAACAGCAAGCCTTCCTAAATATTCAAAAATACTTGATACTAAATACTACCAAGGATCACAGAAACAATGAGAAATAAGGTAAATTCCCCTCTCTCTCTCTCTGGTGTTGGCTTTATTTTCTCATATAATGGAACATTCCCATCTCTCTTAACTAAGTTTTCAAATAAGTAAAAGACAGATACACGGAGTAAAACTCAGTCTAGATGTTTTTCCTCTAACCTGGTGTGCATTGGTGTTTACAGCTTGGGCTACGGCCACTAGCGGGCTGGCTGTGTTTCCATCTGCCGACAAGTTGTTGCCGTCGTCACTCGTTTCAAGAAAGGAGGTTCTCTCCACCAGGAGGTAGGCCACCTGCTCACTGGGACTGCTGTGAATCAACTCTGTGAGACCCTGCTGGTACAGCATTTTGGCCACCTCGCTAATCTGGGCATCTATCCAAACAGAAATTGTTGAAAGAGAAAAAAGCCTTAAAACTCATAAAATATGTGGTCTGAAGCTATCTGTGGTCTCTTCACGAGAAGAGAGTTGTTATAAAGTCAGCTCTGCCCACAGAAGTGCCACTTCCCCAAGATAGCATCATTCTTCTTATCCACTGTAACATGATGGGGAACTTGAAGTGGCATACACCTGCAAAACCAACCAGATAGTCATCATCCTTTAAGTCTTTCTAATTTAAAACGACTTCCAATAACCCATGATGTCAATTATGTGTTGATTTTTGGAGTCAGTTTTCCGAGTGCAATTTGGGTTTATTGTTCGTGGTTAAGACATTTTGAAAACATCTGAGACACACAAGTGAGAGAACACAACCAAATACTAAAATGCTGTAAGTATCATCTACAACATCAACTGTTTTCATGGGGACACTAAAAAAACAAACACAGCTGGTGCACATTTTGCTCAAGTCTTTTTAGTGTCTCCTGGTAACAGTTTATGGTGTGGTCTATGCTACATTCAGCTTGTTTCTCTATCTGGTTGTGTTTTCTCAATTTGCGAATGCTGCACATATTTTCATGTGTGCTCTGAGGGCCACTCTACTTGGGGCCACTGGGGGATTAAACAACCGCTAGGGCAGGTTACAATGAGGTGAAGTAGACACCAGTCGCTTATGCTTTATCAGAAATCGTCTTTTCTCCATCTAAAAGAGGAACGGCATTAAAGATGAAGACTAACTGTTTGGTTTGGCAAATGTACATACATATACAAAATATCCGGATTTTTTGTCTCTACTGCTCATGCTGTTGGGTTATTTTTGATTTGCAGGTGGTCCAAGGTAAAAAGTTCCAACCTTGAAGGGATATTACGTGCTGCAGCTGCTCGTTGAGCTGGTCGTTTTCGTCCTGAATCTCCTGAGCCAAAACATCTTTGTGCTCTGTAAAGATTCGGATCTGCTCCAAGGACTTGCGCACCTTTCAGAAAGACAGATAGCCAATGTCTTTAACCGACAGACACAGGTCTTCAACTTATTCTTGACAAGTTCTTCTGTCATTGGTTAAATGCAGCAATCAATGATAACATACGTCTGCCATCTCTGCCAGGTGTTGAGAGCGCTGGTTGTCCAGGTCCAGTTTAACAGTGCTCAGAAGGCTTCTTGTGTGCTGGAGGGCACGCCATAGCACACACAGCCGGACTTCTGTAGGCGAGTCCGGAGCAAGTCCCTCCTCGCCAAACCATGTGGCCAGCCGCTCCAGGTCCTTTTGGTGATGGTGTGTGATTGACATGCACTCAAGGTCACTAAGAAAAAGCTTACCGTTTCTCTCTACTTGCATTGTTTGAGGATACATTGAATTACTGTATTAGCTGTCATTATGTTATTTTACCAGTGTGGATAGGATATCTTTATTGAAGAAGGCGTATGTTTTTTTGGGGGTTTTTTTATCTCACAATGCAGACTTAGTAAACTAAGTGTATAATAAACTGATACAAATTATGATAAAAATCTAAAGTCATCAAACGTATGTTTTTTTATGGGAATGATAATGTTCATATGTTATATCTCAAGATGGTAATGTGCTCCTCAAAGTAATCTTAATCAATGCATGCTTTCCAACACTGGCCTAGACTGAGATAACTGGCATTATACCCTTTGGCTGTGGTTTAAGTTGTTTGGAACCACAGCTGTTTCTGGCTAGAGACAGCTGGCATTGCCACTATGTTCCTGCTCTGACTGCTTCTGTCTCAAGTCCCTGGACTGAAGAGTCGCTCAAAATAAAAGATGGTCACGCTTTACCTTGTGTGTTATCTTAAATGGAAAGAAATATAAGCATAACTTTAGTTGGGAGTGATGCACAAGAGGATGTGAACAGTATTCCCAATTGATGGAATGGCTCATCCATGGAAAAATACACAAAACAATAATTCAATCAGTGTAAACATCCTGCTCGTAGCCTACAAGCTGATGCTGGTGCTTGATACAGTGTGGACTAAGACGATAGGAGGGGGCAACAGGTTTAACTAAATTGAAGGGGGACAGCTCTTCTGCGGTGAAGATATTTATATAGCCTACAGTCTATGTTCAAAAGTCACCTAGTCTCGGGTTAAGCCAAAGTGTCGTGTTTTTTGTGAGCTTAAAAAACAAACAAAAAAACGAAGACAAAGTAGAGGATTGTCGGTACCTGTGGTTGGTCCATTTGTCCCGCGGTGAGAAAAAAGCTTTCCTCCGTGTTTTAAGGAGGCATTTAAGCCTTCATTACTGGCGTTTTTTTTCCCGAAAAAGTCCGACGCCGAAAAACGTAGCCTTTCAAGAAAAACACACAAGCGTGAGCACGCAAGTCTTGTTAATGTTCAATGTTTACAGCAGAATGTTCCTAAACAGAAACATGCGTGCTCAACTCTCCCGAACTCTCCACACAAACTATTATGAAACTTGATGAACAGATAGCCTACTTGAAACTGTCTCGCCAGAACCAGCGACTGTGGTCGTGGGATGTCCATCAGTCCTTGAAGGGGTCTTGTGGGACCGTTAACACAACCCGGTCACCGTGAATAGTTCAAACTCGCTGGTTAAAATCAGTACAAACGAAACTATGGGTTTTATTTAATCTATTAGATCAAGCAAATCTGTTAAAGAATTAACTGGTAAAATAGCCTGTCCCTATTAACAGCAGTGATGGAATGTATAATTGCATTCACTCAAATCCATTTAGCCTATAAGAAGCCTAGGCTACACATTTGAGGTTTAGGGCGACTTAGGCCTATTTCCATTATCTAGTTGACATTTTCACTATTCGACATTTAGGCTACTTGAAAGTTATTTTAAATTTAACTTTATTTCAGGCACATAGATCTATATCAGTATTCTATGAAGTATAAGAAAAAAATTCTGTACACTTTCATATGCCTACTCATCGTTGCGGTGCACAAGTAATTTTTTCTCATTTGTTCCATTGTTTCCAAAAACAAGAGAAGTATACTTAAAATTCCTCACCACATTTTAAATGCATCATTAAATGCCACCCAACACTTTCATTTTTGCTTAACCATAGCTGCTCAACAAGTGAGCTATAGAGTGGAATAGGATCTGTACACATAGTAGCCTACAGTTGTGTGCCAGCATATTGGCTTATGCATAGAGTTAACAACTCTGGTGCTGCATATCGGCTTAGTCACATATAGATAATTCCTGATGGTGTGACCCAAATATTTGACTTTGTTCACAACATTTAGCACTTGCTTACACCCTTTTATTTGATTTCATTCTGCATCGCACCTTAAGCAGACTGTAAGCATGCTATAAACATGCACTATAAGGTGACAGGACGACTAAGTCTACATCAGATGGTTGCAATGACTATATTCCACCATACAATCAGTCTTACAACTTCCTTCAGTGCATATCTACAGAAATCTGTTCCATGTTTAATTTTAAAACAAAATTGATTATCAGTGATTAAGTAGGCTATTCTTGATGCCAAATTGATAATAATCGATTATATAATAGCATTAAACTCACAGTGGCCTCCTGAATTGAGTAGCCTACTTTTAATTTCAAGTAGGTACGGCTATTAGTACTTGGATGCACTTGATTGGGTAACGTGACCTTTACTTTTGCAGTATATTACTAGTTTTACATAAAGAAAGGTTCTGATTTCCTCCTCCACTATGATAATTAGTTTGAATAATCAAATATAACTTATTATTTGGTACAAGCATGGAGTGTTTCTGAAGCTGCTTTCACGGTGTGTTCATTGTATATATACCATCATAAATTGTTGTAAAATGTAATTCCAGTTAAGGGTAACAAGTCTAATCAACAAACATCTTCAAAATATACCCAGCTGGGAGATTTTCATTACAAAAGTCATATCACCTTTTGCGCATAAACTGCTTTAATGTTGATGATTTTTTTTGTATTTAATTGCATTGATTTTACTTTGTATATTGTATTGGTGAGACTAACTTCATTTCCCTTGTGGGACTACCAAATGTATTTTTTACCATGACCGGTGAAAGTGAATTTTCATGCAAATTGATATTCTTTCCGAGGTTTTGATTTAGGATTGAACACTGCGTGTTGCGTCTTGGGTGGTCTGCAGATTTCCTGCACATTTACAATGAAAAGTGGGCAGTAATCAGCCCTTATCATGCCATTCAATCACCTCGCCCTGGAAATACTGTGGTGGTTTTCAAGCTGAGCTGAGGAGTTGGATGAACAGAGTATTCAACAATGGCACAAAAGAGTGGGCATAGTGATTCACATTTGTGCCCATCGCACAAATCTAGCACTGTTAGAGTTAAAACAAATACGTTTCAGCTATGCAATTTTGTTTGTCCATCAGTGGAGTCTGAATAATGGACTTAAGCGAACACTACTTTACACATTTTGTCTCAAATCCAAGTGCAAATTGCATGTCTGCAGTACGGCTTCTGAGAAAAGGGTTCCGTGTTTATGACGGTCTAGAGGAATGCTATTTCTGGTTTTGAGTTGGTCCAGACCAAGGATTGAGGGGGGAGTGCAGGGAAGATTGAGAGGAAATGGGTGTTGAGAACTCCTCCTATATCTAACTCCACATTCCTCTTCTGTACATTTCTCTCCAAAGTTTTGGAGCTAAAACATCAGGACTTCAAGAACACAGAGGGAGGGGAGCAGCAACCAGAAGAAAAACAAATCACAGACGGCTACCACTGAAGGCTACTGACTTAAAGGGACTGAAGCTGAAGGGTAAGAACATCTATGTTAGGCTGGATTGATTTTCTCTTATTTTCTGACATACAGCTCAGGATGATGATGTCACTGTTGCCTAATGTGATGCAGGTCACACCCCAATTTGACCAAGTACGAATAAAAGAGTCTCTATTTTTGATCATTTATAAAGATGCTTTTACATTTTTCCCAGTGTTATCCTTGAACTTTCCATGGCCATTACTTTTGTTCTGTCCGTGCCAGGTACCCCAGACTCTTACGCAAACCAAATGTAGCAGTAATCAAACACATGCCTCTCTGAATTGTCCACAATCTAGTGGCGACAGTTATTTCCCTCTATGGGCAGAGGTGGGTGGGAAAGACAAACAAGGCGTAGAATACCCACTCCTAAAAGTCTTAAGTCACTCGAGGCTAAGTCATATAGGAAAGGAAACATCTGCATCAAACACTTGTATTTCAAATTTGATTCAATGATTTGCGGAACCATGGCATCAAGCTCACTTTCTGTTCCCAGAAATATAATTACTAGGGCACTGTTATTGATATTTTAAATATATTCTTTGGATCCCATTTAAAATTTTAAATGCATTTCATTTTTGCATGTCACCCCTTTCTTATAGAGCTACCTATAACTTAAAGGTGCAGTGTGTAATATGACATCATCAAGAAAATTCTACAAAGTTCTAGAATGCAACACTCCCTGCGTAACCCCACCCCTTTTGAATAATAACAGAAGCTACAGTGGCCTTCAAGGACAAGAACAATTCTAAATGTTAAACAATGCTCCTGGTGACATTCCAACTATGACACTTTCAAGATGGCGGCACTAGGCCTTGGTCCAAAATATGCAGAAATATGGACATATATGAGACCCTTTCCATGGGAAAAAAATTAAATAAAAAATAAAAAATTCAGCTATTATGCACTAAATTAAATGTACTTATGGATATTATAATTACTTTCTACAAAATCTGCCTGGAAATAAAACCCAAAATTCTACTCACTGCAGCAACAAAACGCTGTTTATTTGAGTTAAGATAATTCATAGGCAACAAAACAAAGTATGTCTTTACTTATAATTATAGCTTTATTTAGGGGAACTGAAAGCACAAAAAAAGGAACATATATATATATATAATTCAATAACACGACTTCCTTCTTTGTTGTTTCTTGATGGAAAAAGTGACTACACTCAAAGAGTATCATTTCAGAGTGTTTGCCATTTGACTTAAAAAGCCTTTTCACAATTAGCTCTCTATGGTGTGCATCGTTGGGGAGGGTGATTGAAAAGATAATGAGCAGGGTCTCAGACTTTGTTTACATTGGCTACAGGGAGCTCAGCTGATGTCCTCATATAGTCCCCAGACACGAGACAGAGAGAGAGAGAGAGAGAGAGAGAGAGAGAGAGAGAGAGAGAGAGAGAGAGAGAGAGATCCCCCTTCTATGCCTGGCAAGCTTGTGGCTTGATAAATGGGCAGAGATTGTCAGTACAGATGTTGAGATGCATGATGAAAGTGCTCTGAGTTTCCTTGAGAGGAGAACAAAGGACACACTGTCTCAGGGCCACCGCCTAGAGAAATCCACTAGCAAGTTTTAATGACACTGATGAAAGGGGACGGTGTTAAGAAGCGGCCAAGGAGCTGTTTGGTTCTATATGTGACAAGTCATCCTTACAGAAAGGGATTCTAGACGTACTGCTCTTTTAAATTCACATCATAATGTTTGTTGCAGGAATCTATTCCATTGTCTTTTAGCAGCCATGGTCCTCCTGCTCATATTCCTAGTTGTGCTGCATCTGATCACCTTAGCCATGCTTCTGATCTCCACCCTGGAGAAGGTGAGTCACATGCCAGCCAATGTTTCAGTTTACTGAACTGTATGTGGTTTTCTACTCTTACAGCAGGTGTCACTGTTAACCCTTGCATAAGGTGCCAAAAAACCAAAAACAAGAATGCTGCATGTCAACATACTTCTAATTTAGGCCTTATAAAGGGCTAATAAAGTGAAAGCATAATTTTTTTTAATTCTTTCTGCAGTCTTGGTGGGTGTGGGCGGATTCAGAAATCACAGACCTGTGGTACAACTGCTTCCATGATAATGCGTCAAGCACCTGGTTGTGTGCTGCAACCAATGAAAGTGGTAAATTCTCAAAGCATATTTGCATTTCTGCATGGTTGCATATTTCGTAACTGACTGACGCTCGTAGTTTCGCTTGTGAGTCAGTGTCTAACAATCCCTCCCTCATCTGCTCTCCCAGACTGGCTGCAGTCGGTACAGGCTCTCATGGTCCTCTCTGTGGTCTTCTCCTCCATCTCCTTCCTGGTCTTTCTGGTTCAGCTGTTGACCTTGACCAAAGGAGGACTCTTCTACTTCACGGGCTTCTGTCAGGCCTTTGCAGGTGTTCGAAGGCGTACATTCAGTTCTTCCCATATATTTGTTATATTCTACTCTTCATGCCTATGTGCTGTACTTGTGTACAGCATGGACAGTTTTTATTTATTTTTTGTTTTATTACTTTATTTTATTATTAATATATTTACTATTGTTTCACATTTGTCTTAATGTCCATACATAAAGACCACAACCAACAATGCTCAGTCAATTCTCCCACTTCCCTGAACTGTCTGTGGCACTCAGCCTCAAGCCAATTGGTTCCTATTGAACATACATAATCACAACAACAACAACAACAACAACAACAACAACAACAACAACAACAATAACAATAATAATAATAATAATAATAATAATAATAATAATAATAATAATAATAATAATAATAATAATAATAATAATAATAATAATAATAATAATAATAATAATAATAATAATAATAATGTTTGGGTAGGCATTCTAATTCATTCCTAATGTGTTGTTAAATGTAACATTTCATGAAAAGGTAATGACTGTTATGAGTGAAGAGACTCAAACCTCTTAATATGCTACTCTTGCAGGTTTCACAGATTTTGCTGCTTGCCTCATCTTCACCTTTCACAGAAAGGAGATCTTAAGTGACTCCAGAGATCTGAACAAAGGACACTTTGGCTACTGTTTCATCCTGGCATGGATGTGTGTTCCCCTCCTCCTGGTCAGCGGAGTCCTGTATGTCCACCTGCGCAAGAAGCAGTGAGCTAAACAGATGGAAAACCTTCTATTAGGACTGTGATTTTTTTGTTCACTCACCCCAATCAAACTACAGTAGGACTTATGCACACATGGAAGTAAAATGACAGAGAATTAAATTAAATACATACAATGATGCCATTCTGTTTTCCTTGCGGTTAGAAATCCATCATATACCTTGCACTGTGGTATGCAGAACATTATAACGGTGGTATCTCATTGTTTTCTCAGAACCAGATCAAGAAAAGTAAAAGTTGTCATACTGTAAGATACAAAGTTAATATGTTACATGACGGATTCTGACTAGGTAATGCATGTGTAATTTGATTTGCTGGTTGATTTTGATTCAGGTAAGACGATAAGGAGCTTAAATTACTTTTTTGTATATTGTATATATTTGTTTTTACTTTTCTAAATAAACTATGAAAAATACACAAATTGTCACAGCGTAAGCATTTTATGAATTTTTTCCTTAATCTGTATTAGGCCTATTTTTGTTGTTGTGCTAAGTGCTTTGTGTGTTATGCAGTGCAGCTGCAATCCTCTGGTAAAACTCCATGGTTGTGAAAAGGGTGCGCCATCTTTGTCATGCAAGCACTTATTGTTTTGTAGCATTCATTGTTTACTTTGTCAAAGTAAGTCTATGTTCCGGCTATTTAACACAGAATGTTAGAGAGACGATATAATCAGCTCACAGGAAATTGGCTAGTAGTATCAAAATTCACAAACATTTCTTAAGGAATACAAAAGAAATGTCCCTGAAAGCACCTGACACCCTCAGACATGAAGTCAGATACAGAGTGTGTTAGTGCCGCCTATAAAACCTGCCTGTCAGGCTGGACCACTCCAAAAAAGAAAACAGTGACGTGAATGGCCGCCTCTTGGATAGAGTAAACATATTATTGAAAACTATTCACCACACACCCTGCACACATTTACCTCACCTCTCACTGAAAATCAGAGATATCAGTTATGTATTTGTACTAGTGCAGCTGTGAAAGGGAGTAGGAGAATGATTGGGACCCATCTGTCAACTGCACAGAATGTCTGGAATCTGTCTGTAACAAGGAGTGGAATGAGTGAGATGTCATCTAGGGGAGGGAACACCCGAAGAGCTGCAGCTCCCGAGAGCCATTGAGCCTTTAATATTTGAGCCTGAAAGATCAGACAGAATGCCCAGGAGGTGAGTTTTTACCATGTGTATTTTGATTTTTGTGTCATCACAACTACTTTTATAAAAGCTGGCAGACAAAACCGATCACTTCAACATATTTTAATATTCTTGGGGGACAAGGCTGCAGAACATAAAATGTGTTCAGTACTGAAGCTGTGAACCTTGGACAAGCTTTATCTCAGAGAGAAGCAGAGTGGAACTCATCATCAAGATCGTTAGTACAACAAGATATTCAATGTCTGCTGGGAAGCTCTTGTAAATTGGACAATCTCTTGGCACATGGAGGACAGAAATGATCACTATAATTGGACTGAAATGTAATCTGGTGAGCTGGTTTGGGGTAGTCTGGTCATCACACAACTTGAGTCGGTAGTGGGAACTTTTTTTTTCAATCACTAAATCCCAGAGACACACCAGATTGCAGGCATGTCGAACTCTCAAGAACAGAGCCTTGATGAGAATGCAGTGTTCCTGCCGGTAAATGAATCCTCCCCGGAGTTCCTCCATTGTGAGAAGGAGCGTCAAGCAGTTGAGAGACTCCTGAATGCAGGACCCGAGGCCTTCTACAGCTCCATTGGCACAGAGAGGTCCGCGTGCTTCCTGTCCTCTGAGGAGGTCAACCAGATATCCAGCTGGGCTCAGGACTATCGTGTCAACCCGCTACATGTTCCAAGAGAGGTCAATGGAGAGGAGGGCAGTTCAGAAGTGGAGGCTTTCAGTTCCACATACATACCTGCATTCTCAGACACACCAGCACCAGACCTAGAGTTGGGCTGGCCTGAAAAGAGCCCCTGGGTGCCAAAGGCAAGCGTTTCAGTCCACACCAGTCCTCCTGCTGAAGGAGAGGTTCCTGTCAGAGAGATCATAAGGCGGCATTTGCAAAAGGCCAAACAAGTAAGCAATTATGATGTGGATTGAATTTTTATATAGATGAAAACACAAACATTTTTCATGTGGGTAGACATGGAGTACAGTCAATAATTCTCAAAAATCAGTCAATAATTCTGTCAACAAGGGCCTAAGTGACATTCTGTGTCCTATGCAGGTAATTGCTATAGTGACGGACAGATTGACAGACGGCGCCATAATTGATGATTTACATACTGCCGCCTCTCGGGGTGTCCCTGTCTACATCATCCTGAACCAAAGGTCCATTCAGGAGAATTTCACCCTCAACAGGCTCAGGCATCCGGTGAGTCAACTCCTACAAAAAGGCACACGCCTATCCGTCCAACCATGTCTGTTTGAAATGCTAGCTATGAATAAGGCAGATATTTAATCTGGCAAATATCATCACCACCAGTCATATATCACATTTGAAAGTGACTGTTCTATGATTATAATGACACACCTACTCTAGCTGCAAGTGTTTGTTTTTACTTTGGTATACCTATGTTAGGAATGTAACATGCAACATATAGCTTGACTGGTTTCCCTGCATTCAGTGTTGTACGTGTTTCCTTAAATTTGGGAAATTAACTAGGCCTATCTGATGTTGAGAACAAAATAAAATAATCAGTATTGAATATGTGAACATAGATTGACACACCTTCAAATTCTATTAAAAGTGTGTTATTGCGGAACAGGCTATTCAGAGTGATCAGAGGATCTGAAATATTTTCTTGATCATACTGGCATGACAGATGCTTTTTTGATTAAAGGGATAGTATTTTTGAAGTGGGGTTGTGTGGGGTACTTAGGCATAGTTAGTGTGTTACCTTATGGAGAAGGTGATCAGTGCAATTACTACAAGGAGTTTAGGGGAGATGGCGCTGTGGCAGAAGTCAGCCTTGTACTGTTGCAGACAGGGCCAGATTATTTATTTTTTTACATATACAGTGGAGGAAATAAGTATTTGATCCCTCACTGATTTTGTAAGTTTGCCCACTTACAATGAAATGAACGGGCTATAATTTTAATGCTAGGTTTATTTTAACAGTGATTGACAGAATATCAAAAAGAAAATCCAGAAAATCACATAAAAAAAAGATAGAAATAATTTTGCATTTCATTGAGTGAAATAAGTATTTGATCCTCTATCAAAACATTGCTCAGTACTTGGTGGAGAAACCCTTAATGGCAAGTACAGAGGTCAGACGTGTCTTGTAGTTGATGACCAGGTTTGCACACAGCTCAGGAGGATATTTGGACCACTCCTCTTTGCAGATCCTCTCCTAATCTTTAAGGTTTCGAGGCTGTCGCTTGAGCTTTAGTTCCCTCCACAGATCTATTGGATTAAGGTCCGGAGACTGGCTAGGCCACTCCATGACCTTAATGTGCTTCTTCTTGAGCCACTCCTTTGTTGCCTTTGCTGTATTTTTAGGGTCATTGACGTGCTGGAAGACCCATCCACAACCTATTTTTACGGACCTGGCTGAGAGAAAGAGGTTGTCACCCAGTATTTCATGGTACATGGCCTCATCTATAGTTCCCTCGATGCAGTGAAGTCCACCTGTCCCCTTAGAAGAGAAACAACCCCAAATCATAACGCTTCAACCTCCATGCTTGACTGTGGGGATGGTGTTCTTGGGGTCATAGTCAGAATTCCTCTTCCTCAAAGCATGGCAAGTCACTATGATACTAAAGAAGTTGATTTTGTTCTAATCTGACAACATCGCCTTCTCCCAAGCATTCTCTGAGTCATTCAGGTGTTCATTGGAAAACTTCTGACGGTTCTGTACATGTGCCTTCTTGAGCAGGGGGACCTTACGGGCACTACAGGATTTCAATCCATTACGGCATAGTGTGTTACCAATGGTTTTCTTGGTGACTGTGGTCCCAGCTGCCTTGGGATCATAAACAGGCTCCTCCCGTGTAGATCTGGGCTGATCCCTCACCTTTCTCAAGATCTTGATACCCCACGAGGTGAGATCTTGCATGGAGCCCCAGACCGAGGGAGATTGATGGTCATTTTGTGTTTCTTTTCATTTTCACACCAACCACAAACCGCACCAACAGTAGTCTCCTTCTCACCCAGCTTCTCGCCAATGGTCTTGTAGCCCATTCCGGCCTTGTGCAGGTTTACAATTTTGTCCCTGATGTCCTTAGACAGCTCTTTGGTCTTGCCCATGATGGAGATGTTGGAGTTTGATTTATTGACTCTGTGGACAGGTGTCTTTTATACAGGTAACAAGTTGAGACAGGTGTGTTTTATACAGGAAATTAGTTGAGATTAGGAGTACATTTTTAAAGCATGAGGACTAATCTGTGGGAGCCAGAATTCTTTATGGTTGGTAGGGGATCAAATACTTATTTCACTCAATGAAATGCAAAATAATCTTTTTTTTAATGTGATTTTCTGGATTTTCCTTTTGATATTCTGTCTATCACTGTTCAAATAAACCTAGCATTAAAATTATAGACCGTTCATTTAATTGTAAGTGGGCAAACTTACAAAATCGGTGAGAGATCAAATACTTATTTCCTCCACTGTATAAATGCTAACCTAAAACCTTAATATCCGTTCAATTGAACACTAAACTAAAATGTTTTTCCATAACTTTACATCTGGAGCCGCCATCAGGTCAACGTTTTTTTTTAACTTTCATTCAGTGAAATATCTGGACAGCTAGATTATAGATTGGCACAAGATTTGATACAGATAGTCATGGTTCATGAAATCTGTATCTCGGTGGTCCTCTGGACTTTTTACTCTATAGCACGATGAGGTTGAGATCTGAGGTTTTTAGTTTCGACTATTGATTAAATGTCAGTACATTTGGTAATGACACATGTGCCCTGCTCTGGATGAATTGAAATAGGCTACATTCTCTACATTCCATTTAACCCCATCATCCACTGAAAACTTTAATTAGCCAAATTTATAAGTTTTTTGACCAAATACCTGCCAACTTAATGACGTCACCTGTTACTGTATCTGGCAGAACATGCAGGTCCGTGTTCTTGGAGGGAAAAACTTCTGTTCGAGGACGGGACGAATGGTGGTCGGGGAAATGAAAGACAAGTTCCTTCTGGTGGATTTAGAGACAGTGATTAATGGCAGCTACAGGTGAGCAGTTATGTCTCATCATTATGCGTATTGTACCTACACTTGACAAGGGTGTTAAAAGCCGACTTTGTACTGCTGCCTTCAGCCTCACATGGACAGATGCCCACCTGCACCGGCAGCTGATCACTGTTCTACACGGACCAGTTGTGGACTCATTTGACCGGGAGTTCAGGATCCTTTTTGCTGCTTCGTTCCCCATATTGGACACATGGAGGGTTGATGTAACTCATGTAGATACAGTTCAGCAGCTGAAAGACTTCTCAAATCTTAGGTTTCAAAAACATCTCCCTTCAGAGCCTGAGATCACCACCCCTCCATCCCCACCTGCTGGTTCCCTCCTGGACTGGGAAGCCATGGGAGTTATCCAGAGAGATGGCTGCTTGCTAAACAATCCTTTTAATCTACACGAGGAAATTGTGGCCAAGGAAATGAAACAGCAGAACAACATGCTGTTTAACAAAAATGCACCCATAATGGATGGTTTTAGTAACAATGGAAACCTCTTCGTTGAAAGGACAAGGTACATGGATGATCTTGACTTAATCATTAAACAACTAAATGTCTTTGGTCCAACACACAGTATTCATGTAATATTAAGAAAATAATTCACTTTGGATTTACATAGAAAGTGTTTTTTTTTAATTTTCATACAATAGTTTACCCTTTCTTTTATTTGTCAGAATATTGAAGTTTTCAGTTTTTTATAATTGTTTGAGTAATTTTCCCTGTAAATGGCATGGTTAAAATGGTTAAATATGTATTTGCTACAAGTTGTTTGCAGGGCTTTACTGGTCTATTTCTGTATATGACAGGTTAAGGGAAAACACCTCGCCAGTGACAAATAATTTGCCAGAAAGATCAAAATCTTTCAAGTGAGTCTTGTTACATAACATTCAATTTTGACAATACAAGACCATCGGCTTCCATGTGTTTTTTTCTGCATTGTTTTACACAAATCTTTCCTTGGTATATTTATTTTTTCACTAGCTACCCACGTGCCTCGCCAGCAGACCTGACAACTCCAGAAAGACGGAAAAGGTAACACACAAAAGATAAAAGAAACAAATTGGATAAATTCACATTTAAATGTCATGTACAAAAGAAAATGTTTGTTTTTTTCTGCAGCAAGGAATACATATTAGAGAAAGCCCTTTCCAGGCAACTCTCAATAGAGAAGAGCCCCTATGTCAATGACAAAACAACAGCAATACTCGAAGATATAGTAACAGAGCCAGCATACAACAAATTCACACATTCTTCTACTGAGAGAATAGAGCACATAAGGAGGGAGCCCATTTTGGAAGAGGGGAGCAGCTCAAAAGAAACTAGCTCCAAAGTGGAGAACACACCATCTTCTAGAGTAAGTAACTGGACTTTGCTGCCCAAAAAACACTTAATTTAACCTAGATACAAACACTGAGATGCATTTATCTCCTCACAGAAACCTTTAATCCTGAGGATGCCACAGTCTGAGAGCTTCAACTCTGTGAGTGACCTTATAAATAGGCTTCAGTCCCAGCAGGACACTTCTGGACGGCTCAAGAGGGGATCCAATGCGGTATTGTCAGAAGAGAGCCAATTCAGGAGGGATCTGAACGCTCACAACACTGAAACAGGTCGCGATGAGAGACGAGTCACCCTGCCAAGGCTTAAGGCCAGTGTAAGTGTGTAGATCTATTGTATTTCAACATGTCTGTGCTTGTGAATAAAGGGTGGCATAGGATGAGTTGCTTCTTGCAAAAAGAAGCTTAGCAACTCACCAGGACTTAGAGTGAAATGATAAAGTTCCATTATCTTAGAATTGAACTAAAGCACAGCAGCATGATTTTAAATTTTTCTTTGTTTCTGTCAATCTTTGTTTTCTTTGTAGGGCCTTGAAACGGATGTAACGCCTACTCAGGCCCTGATGAAGAAGAGGAACGATGACCTGAAACCTTTATTGTACAGACTTCCAAGAACTTTTGTGCCCATGGAGAGGCCACGTAGTTCAAGTTTTGTGGACTGGAGGAGGTCACTGGCAGAGTTGGAAGCGCAACAGGAATGAGATATGCAATGTGTTATGTAACAGCATCTGTCACTGAGAAAAAGGCAGTAGAAAGCAATGAACAGTAATGACCTCTGCAGTGTTAATTACTCAAACTAAGCCCATGAACAGACTGTATAGCTGAACATATAGGCATTGTTAATATGTAGGACATTAAGCAGTTCTGTTGATATGATGTCTCACTGAATATTATAAGATGTTTCTCTGTATGATGTATACAGTGTGTTTGATGCAATGCCCAGAATATGTGTAAGTAAAATGTTTAAATAGATAACAAAAATTCATCCAATGCTGCTCACCATGAATAGTATCATCTGTTTTGAACATGGGTGTCACAGTCTTGCATATGCAACCAAGTAGTACAGGAAAAATAAGTAATTATAGATGGACCTTTGGATTGAAATTCATACTAGCTCTGATTTTGTTGAACCGTCGACAAGTTGCAATAGATTAACTTGTTTGTTTGTATTGGATACTGACACATGAGAGAAATGGTACTGATAAACTGTGTGAAAATATGGGATTAAGACAACAAATATGGCAATCATCAAATAATACAGAGGTTTGTTAGTGTTGAAAGGTAGATGTCACTGGGCAAATGTTATTTGTTATAGTTTGTAGGTTGGAACATCCTGGAATTAAAGCAAAATAATACAGTACATCATGAGAGAAAAGTTATTGAACACATGTCAGGTTTATAGGGAAACTATTGAGCATGTGCTGACAGAGGAGAAAGGTTAAATGTAGAAAGTGACAACAGGCTTGTAGCTAACATTGAAGAATCAACGTCCTCAGTATTTTTTTTTAGATTCCAGGGTATGAAGATACATTTACACCACTACCTTTAAAAGTGAGATTTATTAAAGGCATATTTTTATACTTTTTAGACTCATCGTGTTGAAAGTCACAATAAAAGTCACTGTCAAAAATGGAGTCACATTAGGCTAATGAACAATACTTTTTGGCACACATAGGTCTACAGCAAACACATGTAGACATATGTCCAAATTAACATTGTTTTTTAATGATAATTTGAAATTATCATCATGTTTTAAGAATGGATGGGAATAGCGAACAAACAATAGTAATGAGGTAGAATTTTTTTTTATACCAACTAAACAAGTAAAAAATTATGAACAATACATCTTCATCTAAACAAACATCGAACAAGCAGAGGTCAATTTTCAATCAGACATGTGGTTCCTTTTTCCTATGGTTAAAACTATTTTGTACAGAGCATTTTTAGCTGAGAAAAAACGAAACTGTTTTTTTTTTTCGTTGTTTTTGTGGGTTTGTTTGACAGGATTTCGACTGCACTTTTCAGTCACTGCACATTCGTTCTTATTTATTTACATGTGTATTTTTGTTCGATTTTTACCTCTAAACAATTTCAAACTCAAACGCCACTAAATAAAATTGTTTAACATATTCCAGTAGGTGGCGGCACGCGCCTGTTACGTCGTTCGTTGTTTAGTCCGCCGCAAATAAGCAGGAGAAGAAGAAATCCCGGAAGCACATGGTAAATGTGGAAAATCGTAGAAATGTGAACATTCAACTCAACACAACTGGATATTTGTAGTAAACATTTGTTTGTTTGGCTCTGCAAACCATCACTGTACCGTCCTGTTCTGTCCGTTTCCATCATGGTTCGAACTCAAAGGTGAGTTTTGCTTAAGCGAGCGAGTCTGCACGTTTGCTTGTTTTATTGCGACTCCGACGTGTTATGGTAAATATTTTAGCATTTTGGAGGTTCATAAGTCCCTAGGTCTGAACCATGCCATGAACCCAGGACTTATAACATATACCACCGGGACCTACATGAACTAATTCTGTCTATAAAAACATCCTCTGAATGAATAACACAAAGAAATATGTATGCATATGTCAAAGAGAAAATTGTGTATTGTGTGTAATTGTCCGAAATGTGGCAGAGCAGTGATTAACCCTCTGTTGTCTCCTTACTTCCACTACTCAGAACCAAGAGGTTTAAAATGCCAAAGAAGACAGAGAAATATGATGACGATGATCCTGAAGGCTACAAAAACATGCCTGTGCCTGATAAGGTGAAGGAACAACACACTATGTGTTACTAGTATGACCTCTTACACTGATAGAAAGGGTTTATTTTATAAATACTAAAAAAGTACATGAATCCCAGGAGAGAGGCAACTACTGGTAACAAAAGCTTAAAAGAAAATGAATGCTCCAATTACAAATTAGCACATTATGAAATGGGAGAAATTGTGCTTTAGTGAAGAGAAGTACTTGTATCTGTCATGTATATTTTAGTTTCTAAATGTACTTCTACTTTCAATCTTATATTTTAATAACTAAAGGGATCCTATTAACATTAGGCCTAGTTAAAAAAAAAATCTAGTTTTTCATGTGTATCATTTCTGTAGGTTCAACATTCTCAGAGCAAACCTATATAGTGTTATAGTGTATGCCTCTAAAAGTCGCTAGTGATATTAAGTGTTACCAACACATTTTTTTATAATAAACTGCATATTAATACATTAAAAACAGTGAATACAGGGCACGCTAAAAAATGTGACGGTAAATCAATCATAGCTTAGCAATATAAGCATATTCACACTTGCATCTTCATGCCAACAAGGAACGGTATTCATTTCCCCAAATTCAAGGCCAACTGATTTGTAAACAGTCAAACAGCTTTTTATTATTGGGGCTTCAATGTCACTGCACTAAATTTATACTAGAAGTGGCTGTTAAAATGTGTAAGAAAAAAACAATCTGTTGTAATGTGGAATGAAGAAATTGCAGTTAAATCTGACAAATAATAAAAGGACCAGTATCGCTTTTCTCTAATACTTTCACAGTTTCTTGTCATAACCACCACAATAACCCAATTAGCCTCATGTTGTGATATTGATAGAGCCAGTTGTGCATCAACATCAATCTTGCTTTTCTTTTGTTGTGCACCTTAAACAGTCTGGGTTGATCTCGTCTCCTGTCTCTTCCCTTACAGAAATCAGCAAATTACACAAAGGACAAAATCGACGAGTTTCACGATGCAAAGATCGCAGTAAGTTAACCTCCATTAGTATTTATGTTGTTGTGACATTCTAAGTTTTATCTTCTATTAACTTTTTTATATATTTTTTCTCATAGAAACTTCTCGCCAGCGGAGTTCAAATGGAGAGCGACGTGGAGGAACTGGATGACGAGGTGATGGCTTATGTTTTTAGTTTTTTTTTCATTTGGATTTACCTTCAGAAGAATACATTTTGTGTCATTTACAAATATGAGCTGGTCTGTGAATTTCACAGGAGGAGGTGATGGCCTTGGACGATTCTGAGTCAGATGATGATGAGGAGGAGGAGGAGGAAGAAGAGGAGGGGACAGACATGGAGAGTGACCTAGAGGAGAAAAAAGAACAAGGTACACGGAAGTAATGGGTTGTACGTCGAGAGTTATGCTTAACTGTTATACCATCCCATCTAAGTGTCCGTTTGTCTGCCTTCCTCAGACCTTCCCAATGAAATGGCGTGGGGCACCAAGAAGAAGATGTATTATGAAAGTGACCATGTGACCACCAGTAAGAATCGTTTCTCTCACTCCAGCAGCGTTTACTTTTATTGAATTTTTCTGTGTGGGTTAATGCTTGCTCATGCAACCTTTTTGTACTGTTTTTACAGAAAAGAAATCGCAAGACGACTTGGAAACAGAGGAACGAGAAGAAGAAGAAGAGGCTAAGAATATCCAAAATCGTTTAGCTGCAAATTTGAGCGAGGAGGATTATGATCTAAACCTATTTCAGGTATTTTATTTCATTACTCTCCCATAGACCTGCAGTTCATGATGGTGTTTTTTTTCTTCTTCTTTTTACATTTTTAAACTTTATTTTATGTGGCTGTCTAAACGAAGGAGTTTGCTGTGGAGGAGAAGGATGAAAACAAGACTGTGGAAAAGGAGGAGAGGATTGTGAAAGATCTGAAGCAGATGACCCAGAAGGAAAAAATGAAACTTTTAAAGAAGGAGTCGCCAGAGCTGCTTGAACTTATCCAGGACTTCAAGGCAAAGGTAAAACTTTCACATAAAATAATAACCTTAGATTTTATAAACCAAAGAAACGTGCTCAGTCATCACAGACGGACTTGTAATTGAAGCGAATTGTTTTGGTTATTGCATGATGTGTGCAGCTTACTGAACTAAAGGAGGAGCTTCAGCCCCTCGTACAGATGGTTGAGGACGGAAAGATTCCACCAGGAAAGGTGAGTGCATTAAGTCCTTCAGGAGCGGGTGGAGACTAAAACAGCTTAATTAAAGTACAAACTAACTTAGATTGGTCCAATTCAATTATCACGTGGCTAAATAACTTCTGGAAGTCTAAATAAGCAACAGGTTCACCATATACACTTTAACGGTAATGATTTCACAACTTGTTTTTGCTGCCCCCAAGTGTCAAAAATGTTTTTTTGGCGATTTTAAGATTTTTCAATGTGCTTTTATATTTTTATGGAATGGTCCATTGAACAAGGGGAATCCTTTCACTTCTTTGGTTGTTTTATTTCTTGACACTGGAGAAGAGCTAAATTGAGACAGATGTTTAATCAGCTCAATCAGAGATTATTAGGGCACACTCACACTAGGCCATCTGTTCCGTGCCCGAGCTCATTTGCATCCTAAAGTCTAGAGCGTTTGGCTAGCGTGAGCACGCCATCCGTATTCCAGCAGGAACACTTCCTTGGCCACGGAACGCTTGGGAGAGGTGTGCCCGGGCACGGAACAGATGCTAATGAGATGACACGCGCATGAATACACAATGTGAGCTGGATGACGTCCTTTGAAGCAGCGCTGCAGCAGCAGTTGAGGCGTTCCATGTGTGGCAAAAAAAAGCGCGAGAGGCAGCAGTATTGTTCTCTGTGTTGTTGTTCTCCATTGTTGTTCTACTAACTCTTGGTGATGGCGTATGTATCATATTACGACGTGATGACGTATGTATTCCGGAGCAATCGTGCCCATGCCACGGACTTTGGGAGCAGTGTGACCGCAGGGGAGGGGGGACAATCGTACGGAACAGGCAAACTTGCCTAGTGTGAGTGCGCCCTTAGTTTCAACACAGGGAATTTGGTGTTCGTTTTTACCAGGCCACTTACTACACTCACCGGCCACTTTTATAAGGTACATCTGTTCAATGGCTTATAAAAACAAATAGCTAATCAGCCAATCACATGGCAGAAAATCAATGCATTTAGACATGTAGATGTGGTCAAGACAAAGCGCTGAAGTCAAACCGAGCATCAGAATGGGAAATAAAGGGGCTTTAAACATGGCATGGTTGATGGTGCACGGCAGGATGAATCCATACTTTCATGTTGTTTACGACAAATTCTGAATTTGAATTATTATTATTTTTTTCAAACATATCAAAAACAATACAAAACAAAATGAAAAGCATAAAAATACAATAAACAAAATGTATGTTTAAATGACTTCACAAAAAGGAAAAAAAAGAAAACAAATTATCTGTATTGATGTGATATGCCTGAAAAGGAGCAGGAAGAAGTATACACTTATTTAATCCTACCCCTTTTCCATAGTAAAAAAAAATAAAAAATTTATTATATTCGCTTCTTGTATTCCATATAATCTCTATACAATCTATCTATACAATTGGCGATACCATATTTGACATTTACGATCTATACATACATACAACTTAATATACTATGATTTTTTATATTTTATATATTTATACAATCCATATATCTATATTTATATACAATCAATATATCCATATCTACATACATATCTATACAATCAGTATATATCCATATATATCAATACAACCCATATATATATATATATATATATATATATATATATATATATATATATATATATATATATTATTATTATTATTATTATTATTATTATTATTTTATTTATTTATTTATTTATTTATTTATTTATTTATAATTTCCTTCTTACTTCTCTCCCTCATCCCTGTACCTTTTGAAAATCATTGCTTTGAACCTGCCATCTGAAGGTCGCAACTGAAATCGAGAATCATCAGACCAGGCATCATTTTTCCAATCTTCTATTGTCGAATTTTGGTGAGCCTGTGTGAATTGTAGCCTCAGTTTCCTGTTCTTAGCTGACAGGTGTGGGACCCGGTGGGGTCTTCTGTTGCTGTAGCCCATCTGCTTCAAAGTTGGACGTGTTGTGCGTTCAGAGATGGTATTACTATTCTGCATACCAAGTGGTTATTTGAGTTACTGTTTCCTTTCTATCATCTCGAACCAGTCTGCCCATTCTCCTCTGACTTCAACAAGGCATTTTCGTCCACACAAATGACGCACACTGGATATTTTTTTCATTTTGGACCATTCTCTGTAAACCCTAGAGATGGTTGTGCGTGAAAATCCCAGTAGATCAGCTGTTTCTGTAAATAATCAGTTAAAACCCCTTTCTTCCCCATTCTGTTGCTTGGTTTTAACTTCAATAAGTTGTCCTGTCCATGCCTAAATAAATTGAGTTTCTGCCATGATTGGTTGATTAGTTATATGTGTTAAGAAAAAATGGAACTGCTGTACCTAATAAAGTGGCCGGTGAGTGTATATTCATAATGCCTTTTTCCTCACTCTGTTGAATTGTATTATACGACATTCCATCTATGGCCTATAAATAATAGAAGTAAAATTATCATTTTTATAATGCAGTATGTAGTATATACATTGAAATCTATTATATGACCACAGTTGAGTTCTTAAATTGACGAGTTAAATTGGTCATCATTATACATTTAATTTTCTTTATTTAAATTTTTTATAAACATGTCATTAGATTGATTAATTTATTACTTGTTGTACCTTTTGTGTAGCTGTAGAATATGTATTTGAGAGTGTATATATACATATTAATGTCAAATGTCATGTAGCTTCGGCAGTAACTATGTGTATCTGATACATTTCTGTCCGGTTCTCCAAAGGGTGCTGACTATCTCAAGACAAAACGGCATATTTATCTCAAGTAAGTTGTAATTGAATGGTAATTACATATTATAAAATCATGTCACCGTCCTATATTCAATGACTAATTATTTCTCTCCTGCCACAGTTACTGCACAAACATCAGTTTCTACATGGTGCTAAAAGCGAAGCGAATCCCGGCCCATAACCATCCTGTGATTGAAAGACTGCTCACCTACAGAAATGTAAGTCCACACATTGACATGACCACGTGCTGCCAGTGGAACAGCTACGACAACAGTATTAGTAAATGTATGATAACTGTATTCTTTTATTTTGGATCCATCGGTGTGAGTTAAAAAAATAAATAATAATAATTACTGTTTGAGACTAACAGCAATAGCTATTTTGGTCGTGGTACACACAAGATCATAAAATATATTGAATATGTACACATCCACATTAGTTATGACACTCCATCTTACTGACTCTTCAATACTTGGCTGCAGCTCATCAATGATCTCAGTGCAGTAGACGCTCGACTGTCACCACAGTTTCGCCTGTTACTAGCTGGAGATGAGAAAAATGACCCCACCGGCAGACTGGCAGTGGGCAAGACAAGCAAAGCCTCCAGTAAGAAGACCAAGGTGAGATTAGAGATGGCTTCCATTCACAGACCCCTTGATTTGAATTATTCCGTGGAACTTGTATGGTTATGGGTGCACATGGTTTGCAGGATTCTGAAGAAACTTTGCCTGAGGTTGAGGATGACTCGGACTCTGACCTGGACGAGGAAGCAGCTCTGCAGTTCTACAGAGACGTAGAGAAAAAGTTGAAATTGAAGAGAAAGGGCAATGAGCCAGAAGCTGAAGAGTGAGTATGATTTAAACTAAAAATCCGCTGGCGGTGTGAACAAGCATGGTGTGTTTAAACAATTGGCAAAAGAAAAGTCTGACCGTATTCAGAAGCTGAAAACACCGTAATATTCGTCGGATTCTCATATTTTCGACCATTAATGCACCCTGAAAGCCCTGTGCGTCATTTTGTAAAATGTCTCCAAAGATTTGCTAAAATTGCACTACCACAAGTAGTTTTTCAAATATTTGCCAAAAATAAACCATTTGTATTCAAGGTGCTGAAAAAAAAGAAAAGAATGAAGATTTTTAATTTCCTCCAGAGACGTCAGACTGGAAAAGGCCAACTGTGTGTAGAGTGCATAGTGTGTAGAAAATGTAAATATGTTTTTGTATGTATTGGATATAAAGCCAACCCTTTTCCCCCTGTATTTGAAATACTTGGGTGCACTTTAGTAAATTATTTATTCCATCATTCAACCCCAGTCTATTTTTGTAAAATAATGATCAAATTAGTCTTTAAGGATTTATGAATTGATAACTATGTTATACTGCTATGAAGACATTCAAAAGATATTCCTGCTTGTAGCCATGGTTATGCTGTTATTGAAGGATGCGGAATTTGTAGACAGTTTATAAAATCAGCCCAACATGACTAGAAATATGACGGGAGCAAAAAACGCTCAGAAATGGCATGGTGCTGTCAGGGTTTAGTCTCCAAATGGTACATGTGGGAAAAAATCTACATGGGGATTTGATTCAATGGCAATTTGTTTGTAGGGCGAATGAAGGTGAGGTCGAGGAGCTGGATCCAGATGCTAAGAGAGGAATCACCTGGCAGGTACTGAGTTAATAACCACTCACACATTAATATTAGTATTTACAGTCCGATGCACACACCCAGAGTAACCCGGAAGGCTGCTCAGTATTTATTCATGATCAACAGAACACATAACCACTCCCAGTGATTATTGGCCACAAGTGAAAGCTGTACCAAAGGGTTTTTACGCTGGATCAACAACCATGAATAAATCTTCTTTACATTATGCCAACAATTACATTTAGTTTTACAGTAGTGTGGGTTCTCTGTATGTTGAATATCTTGTGCCTCCATTTGGAAGGCAAATCTCAGAGGGCAAACTGTACTCAGTGGTATTTCTGGTCACCAGCATCTATATAGAACAACAATGTGGATGACAGTGGATGTAAATTTGCTAATGTCTACAGTATACTTGAAAATACATCAGAGCAAGCTTATGATCAGTGTTTCCCTCTTATTTATTTTTTTGGCATTGAGACTAAAGCAAAATCATTTTACTGTATTCACTTGACTCTTTCACCTCTGAACAGTTTTTCTTATCATGTGCCTCTTCCAATTTTACAGATGGCTAAGAACAGGGGGCTCACACCAAAGAGGAGGAAAATTGACCGTAATCCAAGAGTCAAGCACAGAGAGAAGTTCAGACGGGCCAACATCCGCAGAAAGGGCCAGGTTTGTATTCCACACATTGAGACCATTTTATCACACTGTAGAAGACTGTTAGCTCGTCACTTTTTTGAAATCAGAGTATGCTTACATGCCAAACACATTCCCAAGATCCAGCTTGAGACTGTTTGTTTATATTTCTCAGGTTCGGGAGGTTCGTCGGGAGGACGCGAGATACGGCGGAGAGCGCTCTGGTATTCGTGCTGGTGTCAAGAAGAGTGTCAAACTTAAGTAACAGAGGGAGAATCCAAAATACGCTGCCAAGTTTAGCCACAGGAGTGAAAACATGCCAGTGGAGTGTACTTGTAAATGTTTTATTATTGGTGAACATTGTAGAGCAGCATATCATGGAATTATTCAACTGTGTCATTGTTGAAGAAAGTACATCAAAAATGTTTTTCTGGTCTAGAATCATTGCTCAATGTGAATAAACATTTTATAAACTTTCAGTTACTTGTACATTGTCCCTGTTCAGCGATGACATCATAAACTAAACTTTACAGAGCAGGTTTAAAAAGGACATGGGAAGATGTTATGCGCTAGTTGTTACTAAGGTAAATGCAACCATATACAACAGACTTGACTTTACAGTGACTTCTCATCAGAATTAAGTATAAAGGCAAGCTCAGGATCAAGTTAAGGGCACAGACGCAATATAACTTCAAGTTGCATCACGGGACTCAATCTTGCAGGGTGGACTAGAATGACTGTCATCCGCTTGTTGAGTTATGAACTTATAGTGCGCTGACGTCAGGTTGCTCACTATCATCTCCTCAATCTCCACCTCATTCTGAACGTCCTGCTCAGAGAGGATGAGCTCGGCTTGAGTGTCGGGGGTCACCACCACCACGTAGCCCCGTCTAGAGTCCAGCACGTTGGCCACTACAGCCTGGTGCCTATAGGCATCCAGGGCCCGCCGAGCCTTGTCCAGCAGGATGCTTGAGTCAGTCTCCAGCTTGAATGAGATGACGAACGCCTGAGGGGCCCAGTCCTTCACCAGAGGGGAAAGTATCTTTGGGGCCATGTTCAGGCTGAGCTAAAAAGGGGTGGTGGGAGAAACAATTCTATTCACATTAATAAGGATGAGAGTCTACAGCCATGGTTCAGCTTGTACCTGTGCACAGTGCTTAAAGCTAAATGCTATCAAGCTAGTGCTTAGCTCATAGTTTTACCATGTCAGTTTAGTGTTTAAGAAATGAGCTACAAAACGTACAGCTGCTGAGGTTGATGGGAATGTAATTATTGCAGGTTAAAAGTGCTGATGAAATAAAAATGTGAAACCGATTATGTCAATAGATGGAAAGTTAAGGCAATCACCAAAGTGAAGATATTACATTTAAAAAAAAATAAAAAACAGGCCAACCTCATTGTGGCACTTTAGTTATAAAAGTTAGGGGATGGTCAAAGTCATTGGAATTCCTCTCCTGGGGACCATGAACGTCTGTACTACATTTACGGCCATTAATTCCCATTAAACATTGACATTTTTTAATCTGGACCAAAGACTGAGGCTGCGTTCCAATAGCATGGTAGAAAAAGATAAAGGATGTCATAATATATGTGGTTAACTGCAACACGCTGAAAAATAGCCGGATGTCCTACTACATTCAGTCGTAACTTAAGTGTGGAAATAGGCAAGCTTTTTTTGCATTTCTGACCGACAATTTAAAAAAAGTTAAATTAGCCAGCGATGTGATGAATATGTACTATAAGCAAGAGGAAAGTTCAAGGTCCATTGTTATGATTAAACAAATAAGAGTAAGTCCCCCAATTGTATGTCACCTGATGTAAACTACGTACTTTTTATGTTCAGTATATACTTTTTTTAGTATCGAGGATTGGAAGAAAAAAAAGTATGCAATTTGGAACTCATTACAATCGTTAAAGCCATGCAACTAGGATTAAACAAAATCTTGGAGGTACAGCAGCATTTTCTGGAACTTTCTATGTTTCTACTCACTTCAAGAGGTCCATTGGAAGACTGGATTTTGTGTTCAGGCATCTCAGATGCCGGGATATAGAAATCAGAAACTGCTGCAGCCAAATAAAACATGGCCTTGGATCCTAAGTGCAAAATAAAAAAAACATTTAAGGACAAGATATGAACAAAATCCTAAATCAAGTCACAACTTCAACCTGTAAGCTGACGTTAGACTGTACTTATTGTGCTGAGTGCCTGTGCTGCTGCTTTGAGCAGATGCAGATAGTCTGACAGGGTGCTGAACTCCACAGGCAGGAGGAGACCCACTTCTTTCACTTCCTGGTATCGCTTCAGCACTTTGGCAATGTTGGGAAGCACCTGCTGGTTAACCACCACCTCACCAGAGGCTCCCTCTCCATTGTTGAACTTCAAGGCGTCCAGCATGTTGATGGTTGAGAACATGCGTGTGTAGGGGTAGAGGGAGTGATGCCTGTGCAGGAAGATGACGGCGTAGCCCGAGTCCATGAAATACTCTGCTGAGGAGGCTCCTCTCCGGCCGCTGCTGAAGTTATCCAGGAAGCGAACGGTTCGGGACTCCAGTGGAACCTTGGTGCCTCCCGACGTGATGAGGACCACCCTGCGACCTGCTGCTGCATGAAGCCTGGCGAAAGCAGTCATCTTCTCTTTGACCTCATCCACATGGGAGGGAACAGCAAATTCCTCGGCTAACTTCCCATCGATGGAGGATATTCTGGGCTCGGTCATCACCTGATGAAAGAGGGGTAAACAAAGGGGATTCGGGGTAGCGCAGTGTAGTATAGTGACTGACGTTTGACATCATGAAATTTGCATCAACATCAGTTTAGTTTGCCTGTTAAAACAGTTGTGAGATGTATTGTATGGTCCTGAAGAAAGCTTGAGAAAATAACCTGTGATGATGGAAAATGATGGATTGGAAAATCAGCTGCAGCCAAATATAGCATGCAGTTGAATCCTTAGTGCAAAAGTAAACATTTGAGAACAGTTTGAGCAATATACTGTAGTCAGCTAGGGTTTGGAGACCACACATTTTTAACAGAACATGTAAGAAACAAATTTGGGGCTTTAAAAGATATGGGCATCTACCAGGCAATGTTTGGTTTGCATTATGGGAAGTGTAGGATCCAGTGGTTTTAGTTAGTTTTTGTAATAAATGATTATTATCATTATTATTATTTATGAACACAGATGTTAAAACGACAATAAGCTGTTAAATTTGACAGAATCTTTACTGTATTGCTCAATAAATACGGTCAACCTTCACCCCCACACACAGTATGCATGAACCTTTCACTGAGTGAGCTTAACAGGTGAACCTTGACATTGACATATTGCGTAATAAAAGTGTCTTTGCGTGGGGGCTGATTCACTACAGGGGGAGGGCGAGTCCCTTTAAGAGGTTTTGTCAAGGACAAAATAAGGTAGGCATTTTCTAAATGGAGGCTACCCGCAAATGTTTAGTGATAAGGGCAGGTGAGTCCTCTAACACACACTAGAAAAAAACACACTACGAAACGCTGCTACTCGACAACACCCTGCAAGAAACAACACTTAGCAAACATTAATGCTTAAAGGTAGAACTTTAAAAAAAAAAGCCTACTTTAGATTCCGAAGTTGCTCTCATAGACTGTAAAAAAAAATAGGGTGCTCTCAGTCAGGAGCAGCTTCACAACAACTTCTGCACTTCCTGAACCCAGTCAGCTGGATTCCTTGGTCTTTATAAATGCAGTAGAAAAACACCACAGCGCTCCCAGTGGTCATGTACGGAACTGCGATTTATAGTCAGGCGAAATAACGTTGAAACAGCAGTGCGTCTCACTTTAATATGTGTCTGACATTGTGTAGGCCTACATTTGCATCACCGGTGATTCACAGCCTCCATCAGAGCAGAGAGGGGGAAATTATCCAAAAGGGATCTTTTAAGCCGGGCTGTCCCACTGACAGCCAGTGTCATGGGACAAACTAAAGAACACATTGTGCTCACCAGATCTTTTTGCACGTCTTCTTTGATTCTTTTGCTCTTGTTTGTGTGTGATGATAGTTTTGAAAGTTTAAATGGCATAGGCTAAGCTACATTGAAAGATCCAACCATTAAAACAAATGGTTAATCTGCTCCACTGGACATTTGATTGATTACGGTAGGGGAAAAACTAAATGTAGCCTAGGCTATAAGAATCCCCTGCACTGAGATTCATATCTAAATTTGCATATATTATAGGCTACAGGAACTGAAAGTATAGGACCAAGTGTACCAAGTAGCCTATGAAATAACTTATTGATATTGGCTATATTATATTATATTATATTATAGTCATTATCATAGACAGTATAAACTTGTTTAGGCTAATGGTCTACTAAATAAGTGCAAGAATGCAAGTAAGGAAAACAATTATCTAAGGATTTGTTTTGTAGTGAAATTATGGGCTGTTTTCAATAACCTTAACAGGGGCTACTGGAATCTCCTTCCAAAATGTTTTAAGTTTAATAAAAGCAGTGCCCGTAGTCAACCCACAAGAGGCGCTGTTGCCCCGCTGAATAGCCGATGACGATAGTCTACTCGAGAACAGCTGCTTTATTTGATTGTTAATTAACCTGATAGGTTTCCCCGTATATTTGTTGTATAAAAACGAATACGACTCCTTTTAAGTGTGACACCAACAGTGAAAAATGTAGCCGTACATTAACAGTCGGTTCCAGTTTCAATAAACACATCACTGGCATCCTGTGTCAGTTCATGATGCAGTCAATAAGGCTGTTTGTAATTGAAAATGGAAAAGATGCCTGGAATCTTAAAATATTTAGAAGTCATTATATACAAAACAACAACTAGCAGATAATGTAATAAGTTGGTTAAACAGTATATATATTTGGCCTAGGTTACATAAAAAGATAAATAAAATATTTAGTTTAAACTTAAAAGAGCTGTGTGTGTGGGGTTTTTTAATCTAAACGTTTTTGTTTTCCATGCTGACATTTTTTTGATTGCCTGGCTTGTGCTATATGAGTGGAAATATAAGACTCAAAGTAATTAGTGAAAACATAAAGTAGCCTTATATTTTAAGAACTCAATAAGTGTCATAAGCACTGATGAGACAATTAGTTAAGGTTAGTGAACCCTCCCTTGTAAACAATCCTTCTTTCTTTCTATATCTTGTATCATTATACTAGAATAAGCTATACTTAAAGGGCCACTGTGTAACATTTTAAGTAATTTATTAGCTAAAATCAACATCCTCATTCATAAATATGTCCTCATTGGTGTAAAATCACCTCTGCCAATAATCTGAATTATCCTCCTGAGCGGAGAATTACAAATATTAATATTACATTTTGTACATTGAGCAGGCAAGTCTTATGGAGGCATCCATGTTTTTGGAATGTCATCAGGTGCATTGTTTAGAATTTAGAATTGTTCTTGTCCTTGAAGGCCACTGTATCTTCTGTTATTATTCAAAAGGGGTGGGTTACCCAGGGAGCGTTGCATTCTAGAATTTTCTTGATGATGTCATATTACACAGTGCCCCTTTAAAAATAAAATGTGAAAACCTGTAGCCATACATTATAACAGGATAAGATTAAACAAATGAAGACAGGGTGAGAGTGAACCCACTGGCATACCGAGAGCCATGGCAGTATACATTTGAAGACACAGAGGTATTTTTTTAAATTTTTTTTTAAGGAAAATTTAGAGGTGTTTTAAGTCCCCTTAAGCTGAGTTCACATTAGGGGTGTAACGGTACACAAAAGTCACGGTTCAGTACGTACCTCTGTTTTGAAGTCACGGTTTGGTTCCGTACGGTACGGTTCTCAGTTAAGAGGAAAAATGCAAAAAAAAAAAAAAAACTGCGTGCAGCATTAACTACAATTGCAGCCTTTAGTTTTCAGAAACAAAAACTCCCAAAACATGCACATTTTTAAACATGGCCTGAATTATTTGATATATTTTCATCAGCTTTACCACACACATACCATTTTTAGATAGGCCACTCATTATAAATTGTTTGCAAGTTAGCTTATGGCCTAAATAGTTAACTAATGCTAGATCATTTATCATCCATTAATTTGACAAACGGTTTCCAAGTTGTAAAAATAGTAGCCTACTCTAGTAGGCTAGGTGTTCCACCAGCAGGGCAGGTATTTTTCTTTCTTTCTTTTAAGCTCTTTAAATAGGCCTAATCAAAAAAGAACCTCTAATTGATAACATACATCTGGACCAAAATCCACCTATTAACAACACACCTATATAGCCTACTGCAGTCTTGAAGGCTTATTAGTGTGATGGGTGAACTGCACAAGTTATCAATAGGCCTATATTACCAAATAGGCTACAGACGATATGCATGCCAGCAGCTTATGCCAAAATGTATTTTTCACAACATGGCCACTCAAATGTTCATCCAATGAATGGCTTTTAACTGATCAAGAGAGCCTTTACTCCCCCAAAGTTATGGCCATAGGTTATCTTCTATTTTTTTCTGCCTTTATTGTGTGAATTCAACTTAGGCTATGTCTTATTCTGTTTTTAGTTCATTTTTAAAATTAGCCTATAGGTTATATCTAAAACTTGAATAAAACTCTCTCCATAAAGCTGATTTATTGAGCAACTGATTTACATGCAAGTTCATGCGTGGGTGCACCCGCTGTTGTTTCCACTGCGGGCTTGTGCTGTTGACCGCGCGCTAGTTTCTGTGGCGGCAGGGGTGGTGAGAGAGCAAGGGAGAGAGGGAGAGAAAATAAACCCTCGTGTGCGTCGTCGTGTGTGAAAGTAGTTCCGGGCACTTAACCCAAGCGGGGGAGAGTCCCGGATGTTGGCTCGGCAGCCGAGAGAAAGGCGAACGGTAGAAGGCGGAGAGAAGCTGAGGAGGGACACCACGGCACCGCAGGCACACACCGGCGAAGCGACGGCGGCGGCTCTTTGCACAGGGCGATAACGTCAAGAGCACCGGACACTCCAAGGGGAGCCCCTGCTAGCTGAAGAAAGAGGAGGTGGAAGGAAGGAAGGAAGGGGAGGGGGCAGTCACTCCAAAACTACCGTCAGGATTACGGAGGAGCCACCGTCACGGCAGCTTTCACCCAGAGTAAGTGAGCTAACACGGGCATGGAAGTTGAACTAAGGCCCACGAAATGGACGACTTTAACGGGGAAGTGAGCTGCACTGAAGTTGTGGGGATTGAGCCCGGTGAACAGGCCCCTGCCACACGGCTTTTCCGCTCGCCGTCGCGGGGCGTGCGGGGACACCTTTTCCTCCACGGGGCCAGTCCGTGTCTCCCCCGTGGTCAGTGTTTTTAGTACACCCCCGATAACGGTGTTGTTGTAACTCTCCCAAGTTGACAGCTCTCGCGTTAGCCTGCTAGCACCGCCGTGCAACCGGTGACAACTGACGGGGCAACTTTGACAGCTAGCTAGCCAGTTTTTTGGTAGCCAGCTAACTTTAGCTGAGCGGTGTCAGTGCTCTTTCATGGGCCAGGACTAGGTGTGTGCGTGTTTTTCTTCGCATTAAGGTGGATATAATGACCTATGCCAGCCCTCCAACAGCTATCGTTAGCTAGCTGTTTGGTATGTGAGACGTTGTGTGGCCAGCGTGAAGTGTGTGTGTGTGTGTGTGTGTGTGTGTGTGTGTGTGTGTGTATGAACCCAGTGTCATTTGGCTTTCCTGCGTGCTCCGATGGTATTTGACTCACAGCTGTTGCAGTGTGTTTTCTCGTCTGTCAATCGTCTGTTTCTCAGGCGGCTTATAAATTCCTCTCGAAAATAATGACCCCAGTATGTAAAAAAAACAACAACTAGTCGACCTGCATGAGAAGGCGCATGTTTGTCATGTGGCTGGGCAATCAACAAGTGCAAAGCGTTTTTCACGTGCATTTTTATGCAACTGAATTTGATCTCGTTGGGACTGTCTCTCGCCTCTGGTGGATTGCCCTGAGATGGCACAGACAGACGGGGTCTGCAGTTGAATATTTAGTCCTGCGTTGCAAGACATTTCTCAGCCAGGGCATATGCTTCTGTTTGCAATGATGTCGCCCTACTTTGGTGTGTGATCGCCCAGGACAGACACTGATAAGTTAATGCTACGACTTTAAACTAAACAGCTGTGGCATTTGCGTGCAGCTGTATGTATACCAAACGGTGCCCTTGCTTTACCCCAAGAGCCTTTATTAGGGGATGGGTGACTGACCTCCTAATTTGCCCCGCTGTCAACTTGTGCAAATTTTACCAATGCAGTCAGGATGTTATTTAAAGGAGTGAGCTGCAATGATGTGCATATTATTAGCTGATCATCCATCAAATGCTTTAAGTTTATCCTGTCATGTATATAAAGCAAGCATAAAGTGGATTAATTCATGACAAAATTCCCATTACAAATTCCCCCAGAACATCCGAACCCTGACCACTTCTTCCACTTTCACTCACAAAATGCCCATAGCGTTAGTCAGCACCCACAATCAAAGGTCAGACCTGGTTTGCTTCTTAATCACCCATCCTTTAAATAGCAGGCGTTCAGTGCTGTCTGGATTCAGCCTGTCACTGGCTGCACATAGCTTTAGACAAGCACATGGGGTTTAAGTTTTGATCTTACTCCATCCAGGTAAGCAGGGGTACGGTGGTTTCATTTGTCATATTTTCTAGAAATTATTAAGGACATTTGTCAGTCTGTCTTATTGTGTGTGTGTGTGTGTGTCAATTGTTCCTGGCTGCTACTGTATTTTATTTTACTCCTTTTTGAGTCTTTTCAGAAATTATGAGCAGTAGCTTACTAGTTTATGTTAATTGACATCGTATTGCGGTGTCCCCAGTTTATCCCTCTTATCGTAGCAATACATCTTAATGCCTGATCCAGAAATACTTTGATCCTTGATGCATGAAATTCTGACTAATGTTTAGAAGCAATACGTTATTCTGATTGAATCATCTATGTGAAATGCAGCAGGAGAATAATTGGCAGGGACAGTGGAAGCAAAGCATTTAGCCTTTGTTTGCTGGCTGGCTGTTAAAAAATAGACCCAGAGGGCAGCCAATGCGTGCTTATTACATATTGCGTGCAAAAATATAAATCAAGGCGGGCACACACATTGTAAAATGGGTTCCTAAGAATGCTAGTATAACATCCATCAAATTCTGTTTGTTTGTTTTTTTGCAAAAAGGCTCAGATATTAATGTCCCGTTTAAATCTCTAAATAATATTACGACTCTTTGTTATTCAGTAATTCACCTCAGATCACGCTGAGTAGAATATGTGGATTTTATTTAGTTAAAAATGTACTTTAAGGATTTCATGAATGGACTTAAAGTTGTGAAGAAAGTACATAGACGATGACACATGTTAATTCACACAGCAACCATTGCATTTCAAAGTGTGAATGGTAGGATGTGATGCAGGTTCTCTTTTAATGGTGGTTTCAGCCCACAGCGGTCTTTGAGAAATGTCTATTGCCTAATGGTTTAAAAACACGACACCTACTACTTCTCCAAGCCAAGTTCTTCCTGTGTTCTGCGTGAGAGTGTGTGGCGGCCAGCGGCAGCACATTCATCTCTGAAGAAAAATCATCTGTAAGAACCGAGAAAAATGAGAGAAACTAGTACTTGTAAAAAAAATAAAAATTACATTTCATCATTGTGTCAAAGATGATGTTTAGCTTGGCTGTGAAAGTAAATCGTTTTGTAGATGAACTTAAATAATTACATGATGATACGGAGCTAATTTTGGAAGACGTTTACGGGTCAGTAAGCTGGTCGAGTTGAGTGAATTTGGAACAGGTTTTCTACTGTTTGAACACAGGCTACTCATTTGGAATTCAGGATGTGGCCCTGTGCCTAGCCCCGTCTCACTGAGAGGCTTTTTAATTTCTCCCCTTGTTGAAGTGATTATTCAAATGGCCATCCGTGAGATGCAGTTATCAGACTCCTGGTGGTAGTTGAGCCTGTGGCCACATCCCCCCCCACCCTCTCCACCCTGTTTAGTTGGACAGCACCCAACAGGTACCCTCTGTTGCAACCCCTATTAGGCTGCCACATCGTAGCCCTCAGGCTGAAAACCTATTGTGTTATGCGATTGGCAGATGGCAATTTATTCATGAGGACGGCTAAATCTTTTTTTGGCATGGTGTAGTGGTGATGCCGTTGGTCAAAGGCCTGTATATTCATGATGACTTATTTTTGGTCTGAATCCAAAGTGGGCTTGTTTCAATTCCTCTCCGTTCTGAATGTGTACGGTATATCGCTTGGAGTTCCCTTCTCTTACCCTGCTTGCCCATCATTGTGTCCTTCAGCGTGTTTTTCACCTTGGAATAGGCAAAGAACAACAAAAACATATCTCCCTTTTTCTTTTCAACAGCTGTTAACTCAGCATGGAGGCTAGGCTGTTCGCTAATGTGGCTCAGGACCAAATGACTGGACAGTTTTGTAGGAAATGTCTCCCTGTATTTGGCTGTATCCAGTGGGAAGTGTTGCTCTCATCATGGTGTGTTGGTGATGAGGGACTGGCCCAGTCTTCATTAGCAACGCCGTGCATCACCAGAATGCAGATGAGCTATGAAGCCATTCATCTGCTGGAAAATTCCTCCCTGATTCCAATTTGAATCTTGTTTGCAGTCACATTGTGTGAGCCCACTTCTCCATGTTAAAGAAGTCTCTTTATGTGAGAGATCAGAAGGGGATAATTGCACTTAAGTGAACCTCATTTAGTGCTGGCCAGAGCAATTACTGTAACTGCAGTTCTCTGCGCTTTTTGGGGGGCCTGGAGCAGCTGTCATTGAGTCTGTAGCTGAGATATCAAATGGTAAAAAAGAATGACATTGGCATGGCATCATGGGAAATGGCAGATCCTTGGATGGATCTTAATTAGTTTATGCATGTTTCCTGCTCAGCTCCTTTTTCTTATTTAATCTGAAGAGAAGCGTAATTAAAAATGACAATTAGAAATGCATTATTTTAGCACTGATTGAAAATAAATTATTCGCAAGGTGCTGTAAGGTGAAAAAAGCCAGCACTCTTTCCTCAGGCAAAACCCCCTGAGCTTGAGGGAGATGTTTTATCATTAATGTTATTCAGGAGCCAAATTTTGAGTTTTGCCCAGCTGGGTGCTTTAATCTATTTTTGCTGTAAATTAATGAATTTTTAAAGAGCCCCTCGCTAAATAGGGGTGGATGTGGGAATGCAGCGCTGGTTGCGTTTTCAAACGAGCCTCTATACTCCACCACCATCTCACCCCCTTCACCACCCACCCTCCCTCCTCACGGGATGGAGCGAGCGAATTTACTGAAGCACTACACTTTCATTTCTTATTCATCCAGCAATACACTGCTTAGTTCTCCTCATCCCACCTCCTCCCGGTCTATTGAGTTGAATCTGTTGGTGAACTTGTCCCACGTACGCTCCAATTCACCCCATTGGTCGGAGTTGGATGTGGACATGAATCAGCGAGAGAAGCATGTGATGTTTAATTCAGCTGATTTGTTGCCCTAATATTACTGGCACATTTGCTCGGATACAGGGTTTCATCTAAAAAGTGTTTAGCCATTTTATTTCCCCAGTGTGACTAACGAGAGCCCTTCTTCTCTCTACTGGGGATCCACTGTAACTACCCACACTAGAGCATGCTGCGTACGTTTAGAAATTGTAGGAGAAAAGGGTGGGGTGGGGGGCAGGGCACGGTGGTTTCTGTGACTCATTCCAGCCTTGTGGTAACAAAAAAAAAAAAAGTTATACATTTTCTCTATTATGAAAGTTTGATCTTATCTTTTAGTTAGTCGAGGAACTGAATTAGAAACATGAACATCTTTTGTATAAAAATAGAATATGTGGTTGTGGTCGTGCACTAAACATGCAAACGGAATCAGGGCTCATGAATTGCCATCATTAAAGGAAGAGTCAATGTGGTGCTTAATGACAAGAAAAGTTTTTAGGGTAAATGCAATGCAACTAGCTGTGCCATTTGAGAGTTGACTTACTAAGGTTCCGAGGAATTACCAAGCCCTAAAATGAGTAAGACTGGCTTGACTTTTAAATGCCTTGAAGGATTAAATAATTCATCATATTGTGTGCTGTGCCCTTGAGTTTTGATGGGCCCTTGGTATCAGTGTATTTCTCCTTAGCGTTTTTGTTCTTTACTCTAGTAGAAGCAATTGATATGCTTATATGATTCAGACACTGACTCTTAAGAGAATTTCAAGCCCTGTTCAGGAAGAGAAGCTCGCTAAGCTGACACATCTTCAGTAATAAGAATGGGGCTTTTCATCAGCATTTGGTATCTGTTTTAATCATTACAGTTGCTGTGACGGATACATTAACTTCCAGGTAAAAGGACGGGTCGGATACCCAAAGAGATGGGGCTTTCTGTCAGTTGTTAGCAGGGACTTTTAAAACAAAAAATGATAGTGCCATGATAGCAACTGACTAAACAATGCAGTTCTGTCTGCGCACCAGCAGCCAGAGAGCTGTTGCTTATAACTTTAAACAGAAGTTTGGGGCGCTCGTGGTGTAGTGGTTAGAGCGTCCCCCTCATGAGGTTAGTCCTCGCAGCAGACCTGGTTCGACTCCGACCCGTGGTCAGTTCTCTGCATGTCATTCCCCTCTCTGTCCCATTTAACCTCTGTCTCTCTGCACTGTAAATAAAGCATTCAAAATTCAAAAAATAATAACATTTTAACTTAGAAGTTATACCATGGCAATGAGTGTAAAAGCTGCCATAAGCCAGAGCCGGCTGAGCATAGGGTAACTCAGGATGTGTGTAAAATGCACCAGATACTGACTCTTGATTCAAAGAGATTGGAGGGTTGACAGTTTTTAAATCTGGAGCCTGAGTCAATCAAGTTCTCTTTGAGAGACTTTAGGTCACTTGCTGAAGGTCAGTGATGTTTGGTGGGATAATCTCTTCTGTAAAGGGTATGCAGCATATAAGTATGAGTATCAGTTAACAAAGTGGGCAAGGCAAATTGAAATGATTCCGACCCCCTCATAGGTGTTCTAACCCTATTTTATTTTTTTCATTTAACTTTTATTTATCCTATTGTCGTTTTGACGAAACAGACATTGATACAGATACTGATACCATGACTTTGATACCGGTTCCTGAACAATACTTTTTTCAAAGCATTTTTATGAAATCAGTTTTAACAAGATGACGTTACACACATTATGGTAAAACATTTTTTGTAAGCTCCTTGGCATTTTTACATAATATGAATAAATAAAACTTGAAATAAGCTGAAATCAAATTTACTGCCTTCAGATCACCAAAAATGCCCCGTTTTCTGAGCCACTGCAGCAAGCACCAACAAAATATACGAGCAAAATGGAAAAAAAATTAAACAATACAAAGAATCAGTGCAAATGGTTTTCAGTCTAAATGAAAAGTGCAAGTCAGTATATGTAAGGCTCACTGATGCATTCTGCCTTACCCATATTGTAACCCTCATGTAATTGTCCTGGATGCCTCCACACAGCCAATCACCAGCACGTTTAGATCTTGGCACATTGAGCGTGCTGCATGCTTATTGGCTCACTGACGTTGATGACATTAACCCCTTAGGTATTGAAATATGGTATATTGAAAGACCTTTTATTAAGGCATACAGGTCCTAGTAGTAACAATGAAGATTCTGCAGACTTTGAGAGGGCCATAGGTTTAATTAAGTCGACAGTCTTCAGCCTAGAAGGGTAAAATAGTGGAGTCCTGAGGACGCAGTTTACTGCCACATATCACTCATCCTCTCCCGACACTAAACTAGTGGGATACTGGTCATTTATCACAGTCACAAGACGGGCTACATGTCAACAGCCCATATGTCAGTTGATCATACCTTAAAAGCTGTGTGTATAGCTTCTTCATTTGTTTTATGATTTTTAGACAATGTTAATGTAGACCAGTCTAGAAATAGCTTAATGTTAAAGTTGGAGACTGTGTGTGATGTGGTGGTGTGTGAGGCTCATGTTCTGTAAGAGAGAGCGCCAAGTTGTGCAGATGGTGGTGTTGTTGGTCAGGAGAGAGCTGCGGTGTATCTGTTAGAGCCCGATGATTTAACACTTTCTCAATACTTAATGCAATGCAATAATGTTTTTATGCCTCATTCTCCTCTGCATGCTCAGCAGAATTAAATGTCAAAACCTCTGTGTTGTCATCATGTTGTCACATCACCCCCCCTCCCCACAATGTGTGAAACCTAATTGATTAGCTGGAGATGTAGTACTTGGAGTCTTCATCTGTGATTCAGAAAATCCCTAACGGAAGCCAAGGATTCTCTCTGTGGAGTCGGAGGAAATGTTGATCTGTGTGTGTGGACCAGGGAACCCAAAGAAATGATGACTCGCTCTCGTCCCATCCGTCTTCTTCCTCTCAGACGTAGTCGCTCACTTGATTATTTATTTTAGTTTCCTCATTTCTTCTTCTCTATATCTCTCTGCGCCACACTCTCCTGTGCTCTTCACTTAGCAAACAACACGTCTGCAGAGGATTCAGAAGAATGCATCTTGTTACTCCGATGAGTCATACTTCCTCTGGCCTGTATGCCTCTCCCTCAGGGTGGATGAATGAGAGGGCGGAGAGGGCCGCTGGAGGAGGGGCCGTGTGTGCGTGTGTGCGTGTGTGTGCGTGTGTGTGCGTGTGTGCGTGTGTGCGTGTGTGTGTGTGTGTGTGCGCACGCCAGTTGCTCAACAATGTATTTAAGAAAGCGTCAGTGTGTTGTTCACAGGGTCTGAGATGTGCACGGCTCAACATGTGGTTGTCCCTATAGATGGCTGTATGACTGATGGCTTTGACCTGGCTTTTAAAAAAGATCTCAGCTCTGACCCCACAAGTCCAGCTCTCTGCCAAGGTGCTGTCTGTGTGTCACACAGTTAACTTTTACAATAGGTTTTGCGTAAATTAGTTCTGTGGAACCTTTGTTCATTCTAGCGGCATCTTTGGATAAAAAGCAGTAGTGTTTCTACGACACCTTCACCAAAGCTTCCGCCGGTGGCACATGCATTTGTTTAGGAAGTATGTGAAAGAGAGACCCAGAAGTGTCGCAATGAGGTAATCTATTTATATGTGACTATGTAAGATGGTAATATGACAAAGGTGAAGCATAGTAAACTTTGATTTAGTACCATTTGGGAAACACGGGATGTTCAGGTCTGCCTCCTATAAATCGTTTTGTAGGTTCCTGGGGAAAATCGGACCTGTGCAAACTATATAAAAGTAGCGTTGTAGGAGGTTTGATATTATTATATTTTAACACAAAATGCAGATGGTTGTAAGTAAACTTATCATTATTATTTTTGCTTTTTATTTATAACTACTTATTAATTATATTTTAATATTGATGACATAGTATCAGTATACTATAAGGCCTTTCTCAGCTCTAGCTCTGTCTCTCCCATACCTGCTCTTCTTGGTCCCCTGCCAACATCTATGACTCACAGGAGACTGTGTGACCTACTTTTTAACTCTTCTAGGAGTGCCAGAAGATTTTCTTTTGAAAGACAATACAGTGGGTAAATATAAGTCAATTAAAATGCACTTAATGCACCCATTTTTGGATTTAAGCACCTTAAGGCTGTGTCAGCATGTCAGCCAACCTCTGAGGATTCCCTTCATTATCACAAGGCAAGACGATAGTAAACAGTTTAGCTTTGATATCTCATTAGAAGCAAACTGAGTTTAAGGCCACACTGGCTCCCATCAAGGTAATTTAAAAATGTAACTCATTTAAGTGCTCTCATAATCCTTCAATATCGTTGTGCTTTTGTATTGCACATTTCAAGTTGATCCTGGTTGTTAGAGATTATGGTACATACATGTAGACAAAGCCTTTATCTACATGAATCAGTGAAAGTCGCCTGGAGGCCTAGTCAGTTTTTTTTGGTACCGATAGAGTTTTGGCTGTACTGTCAAGGTAATGTTTGAACAATTGCTTTAAACTATTAAATGGATTAGGACGAGAGGTATGAATGTACAGAATCAATCTCCCAAAAGACTGGTTTACAGTTTGCCTACCTGATGAATTAAACAGGAATTGGATCCAATGCCATTCCATGCAGTTGAATATGATGTATTGGCTGCTATTTCCTTTCTACAAGGTTTGGCTGCTTTGATATGTCAGTTTGATTTTAGTCTGCCGCCTTCGTCTTGACACGATTGGCCCTGCTCCCCGACCTCCTGGAAACCCCCCGGCATGCCCGCCCCAGGGTGTGTGTTCAGTCATTTATTCGGCTTCCTCTAAAAGACTGCCATTCCTTCACTTCCCTTGTAGTTTCCCTCCTCTTATTAAGATGCATAAGGCAGAGCTAGCGTTTGGTCTGAAAGGCTTGCTGCTGGCTAGGGGGTTTGCTGGTGTGTACTGTGGGGGGTTAGAGAGGGACTGAGCAGCATGGGAACTTTAATGACTTAATATATGTACTGTACAGCGAGCCGAGCCACACTGCAGACAGCTCACAGTGCTCTGATTTCTGCCTTTTTGTGTGATTCCAGTTGAAGAAAGTCAAAGTGATGCTCTGACAAAAGTGACTTTAATTGGAGAGGAATAAATTATGCAGTCTTTGGTTAATGCTGATTGCTGCTTGGGTTTATGCCTGATAATCCCTATTTAGTCATTTCCAAATGACTGCCTTTTTAAAACCTCATTTTTTATCTTGTCACAGCTCCCAAATGAATTCTGTCAAGTAGTTGCTTCTTTTTAGTAATCCCAGTGGTGAACCACTTTGACCACCACTCACAGCATTTTGATTTCCCTTTTTGTTTTATTAAACATTTTGCTTTCATTGAATTCCTACTGGTCCTTTTTTTTATAAAGTCCAATCAAGACATTTCAAAGTACAATGGCACGTTTGTCGCTTATAAATGCACGGCGTCTTGCAGCAGCATGTCCTTGTATGCAGATTCTTTCCTAGAGTTTTGCTGAACCAAGAAGCAGTGCTACAGGAGCTACACTGATGATACTGGTATCACACATTGTGTGCAAATCAACAACCACACTTAGGTTTATCATAGGACATTGAAATCAATTTTAATGGTGTATTGAGCTGAATCAATAAAATGTAAAGTCATAGTTTTAAATGTATTTTAAGTAGAGGTGAACAGTGAGTGAACACAAAGCGACCTTAAGTGTCCCCCAATGTATTTCACTATCAAAACCACCTATAGGGGAGAGTGGCATAAGTTGTGCCGGTGGGGAAGTTGTGCCACCCCTTGTTTCTAGAAAACCATAGAAGAAATGGGAAATGTGACCATATATTTTAGAAGAGCCAGCCATTTAACTCATCCTGTAAAGAAGGGAGAAACATGGAATAAGATATAAGCACATTTAAGCTCAAAAAATTGTTTTTTGCCTTTCCAAATAAAATTTCCATGATCAAGGTTTTTTGATTATTGTGTCTGAACAATTATAGACATGTTTGAAAATATTTGACACGTTTTAGTACTTTAGTATGCTACACTTTGTGTCTATATAGTTAGCACGATGTCAGCCCTAAACTGCTGCATCATGCTTATTATCCAAAATTCTGGGGTTGGGGTGATTTGTGCCAGAGGGCCTGGGGTAAGTTATAAGTACGTAAGTAAGTAAAATGTATCTATAAAAGCACATTTATAACAGTTTGCACTGTCCAAAGTGCTGTACATAGTGCATTCAGTAGATAAAAAATTAAGGTAAAATAACAATAACCAAAATAAAAGACGTAAAGCCCAGACATTCACATATAAACAAAGATAGTAGTGCAGAGGTAAGATAGTTAATGGGGAGGAAAAACCAGGGTGTACAGATGGGTTTTGAGCCTTGATTTAAAGGCAGAAATGGAGGGGGAATCGCATATGCCAGGTGGCAGTTGGTTCTACAAGGGCGGAGCAGCTAGTGCAAAGTAAATTTCTGCGAGTTGTGCCATTGGCATGGCTGTATACGCTTGTCACCAAAAGAAAGTGATTGTCTACAGTAGCTCAGAAGAGAGTGACATCTCCATTCCACTTAACGACACCACTGATGAGAGTTCAGATGATGGCCAGAAAGATGATGATGGTGACTTTGTCATTGTGAGCTTTGCAGGTAAAACCATTAGATCTGCTAGGCCTTGTTTAAGAAAATAGTCCTTCAATCTTTTTCAAATATTTACTTTAAATACACGTTAAATAAGTGATTGTCTAATGGATTTATCTTGCATTATAGTTTATGAGATATATATCAATGGCACCATTTACCCCATGGTATTCTCTCCAACTTACACCACAACGGGGGCGAGTTGTGCCACAAGACAACTTTTTTTTCCGAAAGCTATATTTCTTCAACAGTTTATTCCAGATCAAAAGTTTTTATTGCCAGGGATGCACAACACCCTGAAATATATGTACATATTTGAGTTGGAGACTTTTCTGTCAAGGCCTCACTTTAAAGTCACTTTGTGTAAAAAGTGGCACAACTTAGGCCACTCTCCCCTAATTGAATATGGCATAATACAACATGATACTGTAGTTGCAAATGGCAGTGACTAAATTTGTAATTGTTGACTCGATCGTCTTTGTAGCCAGGTCAACATCTGATTTTGGCCAAGATTTATTTAATTCTAAAATTGAGATATATTTAATAGGGAACATACTCCATCTAGGTTTTTTGTTGTTGGTGTACATGGCATTCATATTCTGGAAGCCTGGACTAAAATACTAAAAAATAATATATTGTATCAAAGTTGGGTGTCTAAATAAGATTATATAAAAATATGGTTGAAAATAAATGTTAATAAATATAAAAAAAATAAAAATAAAATGCTTTTTACATGTCTAGACTGTTTGTTTGACAGGACTGTGTAGGCGTGCTTTAGTGCAACTAACTCCCCGAATTTCAAGTAGTAAGAAGGATTTTGTGGATTTGGGTTTACAGGGTAATTAAGGGGAAGGAACGCAGTACACTTGACTTTAAATAAACAAACATTTTCGAGGGGTTAATCTCTGTAAGAATTGACTGCATCTAGAAATTGACATTTGTATTTATGTATATAAAGCTTAGTAAGGAAATCAAACTTTTGTCATTCCAATCTTGAAAATGACAAAAAAAGTTAAGCGCTTAATTGTTGTCTATGAATGGCAGCGATGTGAGCGAACATATTTTGAGGTCAGTTATTTCTGCTTAATAGTATGTGATTTCACAGTAATATCACCCTGCACTCAACTAGTTTGTAAATCTGTATTTAGAATAATTTGTGATGCATTGTGTATCCAAAAAGCCACCCTACCTGCTTCTTACACATGATGTTGGGACAAGACTGGGATCCAGCATTCCATTGCTTTGTGCTGGGGCCTCAAATCCACCCTGCTTTTGTACTACACACTTTGTACAAATACAGCACTACTCTTGTCTGGTCTTCTATTGTCAAGAAATGTATCAAACTATTCTCATTTTGATAATGATTACTAGCCAAGAATATGGATCTGAAAGTGTTAAATCAAAAATAATGTTCCAAGTTCTCATTTTATTTATTTTTTAATTTGTCCTGCTCAGTAAACACTCATACTCATGAGTCAGAGTGGAATGAGTGGGGATTTTCCTTGTCAAAATGGTGCAATAATAAATGCATTTCAGACTGCAAAATTAGAATGTTCATAGCATCAGAATGGGAAGGTGTGGCTTGGATATTAATAAGTTAAACTTTTTAAACATTTCACTTTTTCCTGAGTTTCTAGTCCACACAGGTCACCGAGGCCTAGTGCTATTTTACTAAAGTGAGGTTTGTGGTCAGTGTGTAACAACACAGTTCATATCAGGAGCTTGCACGATCAAGGTATCTCTGCCCTTCTCTCTCTCTTCTCTCAATGACTCATTGCACGTCGCATGGCACGTGATGCTCCACTTTCATCAAGGGAGTCATCCTTACCAAAAGCACCTCATTTGAAGGGGACAGAAAACGAAACACGCACTCTTTTCCCCTTTTTCTTCTGTGGTTTTAGTCAATTGTATGACAATTACTCATACCAAAAAAATTACATTTTATTTGTGCTTATGGTTCATTTTAAAGTTGTGACAGCATGTGGAAGTAACAAGTTATCTTCATCTTTATATTTGCATTGTGGCACCGTACTACTTAATTCGACCAAGAAATACAAAGAAAATCTAAATAATCTCTCAAACTGTTTGAGAAATGGCCAGACAGTTATTCTTTCAGGAATTTTGCAATTTTACTGTTTTTACAGTTGTACCCCTTGTGCTGTTGTTCAGAACTCTTAGACAAATTGATGAAACGGGTTATTAAGGCCCACAACATTTTCCCTGATTCCAAAGTAATGTCTTCAAGTTGCTTTTTTTGTCTGACGAACTGGCCAACGTTATTAAATTTACAATTATAATATTTAGAAATAAGAAATAGAAAATTCTCCAGTGTTTTAGGATCTGAAACTCAGACAAATTAAAGATGAAGTAAGCTCATCCTGAGAAATTGGTCATAATAGGATTCATAAAGAAAGCCATAGCTCTTTCACAAACATCTAAGGATACAAAGACTCACATAATTTTTTTTTAGAAAAAGTGTGACCGGTCTTATATGTGTTTAATCTCTCAGTGCAAATGCCGACTGATGGCACAGTAACATAACTGTTTTCAGCTGAGTAGGCTTGATTGGTAATGTGCAAGTTGGGGGAGCAATATGCTGGAAGGTAGACTTCTGTTTTTCAATTTATTTCCTGCATATATATATTTATATATATATTTAAACTGAATACTGTGCAGTGTAAATTTTTTCGAGTGGAGTATCTTTTATGTGTTTGAGTGTGTGTGTGTGTGTGTGTGTGTATGGCCTGTTTAAGAAGCCTGCATTTGTTTGCTGGCTGTGTCTGGGGCCCAAGGTGGAGCTCTTTCTGTCAGATGAGTGAAGCTCTGCAGAGGCAGCCACTGGGAGTTCTGTTTCATCTCCTCTCGTACGGCTCTGGAGCAGACATGCAAATCCGCTGTAATGAGCGCAGCCTGTGTGCTGGTGGTGGTTATAGTCAGTGTGTGTGTGTGTGTGTGTTTGTGGTAGTCGGAGGGGCGCGGAGAGGGGGATGAGCTCAGGAATTTAAAGTGCGGGTAAGAGGGAAAGGTGGATGGAAAAGGTGAGATGCCGACAACCGTGCCAGAAAGCAGAGAATGTGAATTTAAGGGGGTTTAGGAGAGGGGTTATGTCAGGCGGTTGGAAGTGACAGGAAGTCTTCCTTCTCAAATCAAACATTCATTAGCCCGCTGTGGCTGCTCTCTTCTCTTCTCTTTGCCGTTAAAACGTTGAGGTAAAGATGCAAATGGTGCAGTGTTAATTAGCCTTATCTTTTACACCAGCAAGATGTGGTGTGAAAAAAAAAAATAATAATAAAAAAAAAACAGTAGATCATCCTCATCACTGTTAGCAAATGTAATGAGGCTTTTGTATGGATTCTGCTGGAAGTGTAACATCCTAACATGCTTGTTATTGATGTAATTCCGAGGTTTGTGAATGTCTGGAGTTTTACAGTTGACTTCAAAAAGTTAACACGTTAAATTATCATGACAACAAAACAATCAGAGTGACAGACTCTTGTGATAATAAAAGATCACAGTAAAAGATACAAGGAAAGGGGAGTTTGAACAAGTTGCTTTAAGTCTTAAACCGTCAAATAAACTGGATACTAGATGTTGGTGATTTATGGAGGTGGGTAAATACAGTGATGTGGGTGCTTTTGACCGAAGTGCAGCGGGAATATTTTACCTGCCATCCACACTCTGTGAAATGTGTCATAAACCCCCGCCCATTGGTCTCTGCTGGGCTATCCAATGGCTGTGCGATTGTGATTTTATTCACTCTCATAAAGAATGAAATCCCCCAGTCAATGTCGGGATGCTTTGGCTTCTGTCTCTCCATCCAATAATGTAAAGCACTCAAGACTTTTTGATGAGCTCTGCAGATCGATCGGAGGTTAACTGCCACTTCACATAAACTGAGACCTACAATATGTCGCGGGGTCTTTAACTATTCAGGGGTAGTAGATGGTAGAAGGGGCTTCTTGCCCAAATAGACGCAGAAACTATAAGCTCCGTAGTCTGAAAGTCTGGAAGAAATTCAGAATCGTTACGTGCATTTTCCGACACGTTTCAAGAGCCATGAAGATTAGGCAAATTAGACTGATCATGGATTAGAAAGCTTTGTCTGACAAGTGGTGGTGGTGCTTTTCCTTGTAATGCACTGTTGTGCGACATACATGCTTAAAAGGAGATGGAAAGAGAAAATACCAGAGGCATCCATCCCAAAAATGAAGACCACCGTCTAGGCTGTCCCCAATACCATTGTACAGGCTTTGAATACTTGTTGGTTTTCAGAGTGACTATTTGAATACTTTTTTTTTTTTTTTTTTTTTTAAACACACCATCAAAACAACATTAATTATCCCAATGTTCTCCCTCAAACCGGGCTTGTGGCATGAGACAGCAGGGTTTTTCCTGGCTCAGAATGGGCCTTTGGGGGGTCAGTACGGGACCGACTTTTTTTGGGGTCGCGACTGTGCACCAGTAAAGGCAAACGGTTTATGTATTTTAAGAGGGATGTAGGGTTGGGAGAGGGCAGTTTCTGTCCAGATAAAGAGCATTTCAGTCAGCCTGTCAATCACTGTGTTACCATGGAGCTTACTGACGCTTATGAAATCACAATAAACAACCTGTAGATATGAAGTCAAAATACTAATAATGACTAGGCCTACCTATTTAATACTTTAATTGTTTCTAATTGATCTAAACCAGGGGTGTCCAAACTTTTTTCACAGAGGGCCACATACAGAAAAATCTACGAAGGGTTGGGCCACTTTGCAAAAATAACACATTTATCAGGACATGTAGCTGTTCTTATGATTAGTTTCATAGTGTCTTCGTAAATTGTAATTCTTCTTCACGGCAACACTTTACTTGCACATTAAACAGATACATTCCCATTCTTGTTAAATGGCATTGATACACCCAGTGTGTTCTGCTTTTGCGTCCAATGTCCAGCTGGGTGAAAATAGTAGCCAGCCGAGATCCCGCCCCAAAAAGGGGGGTCCGGGGGTATGCCCCCCCGGGAGATTTTTTTACGTTTTTAAAGTGAAATGCATGAATCTGGTGCACTTTGAGAGGGAAATGAAGAGGCTAAAGCTGAAGAATTTTGTATGAAAAAAAATGGAGACACTGTGTCAGATGAATTAGAAGCTATTGGAGAAGGACACATGGATTTTCCATAATAATATTAATATAAAATAAAATATTATGCAGGGTCCTCTGGGATGGGCTTGGTGCTCTTTTTATTTTATGGGACATAGTATTTCTCTGTAATATAATGAGTGCATTTAAATTATTTAAAAATTAAAATGGCCATATTACATTATATTTTTAAAATGTGCCACGGGCCAATCAATCAGTTTTGACACCCCTGCACTAGTGGGTTAACTAAGAAATGCAAAAAAAAAAAAAAATGTTTTGTATTTTTTTTTTTTTTTTTTTTTCAAAGGGCCATATTACATTATATTTTTAAAATCGGGCCGTAGTTTGGACACCCCTGATCTAAACCATGGAAAATGCAAGAAGGTAGGGCTGCTCGATTATGAAAAACCATAATCATGATTATTTTGAGTAATCACAGTGTTATCACAATTATCAAAGACAGTTAATCATTGATTTAAGAACATTATGCATCTATTTTACTTTTAACAAGTTTTTTTTCTAATAACAGCATGACTTTGGACTTTAAACAAAGGCCTAATTGAACTGAAAACAGGGAGAATAGAAATAGGCTAAATAAGTGAAACATATTTTTAATAATTGAATAAAATAAATATGTCAAAATAAAAATAACCAGTTGTAAATGGTGTTGATAGGGCACGTCTTTTGCTAACATTGAATGTAAGGGCATGATTTATTTATGTCTCATGGAGCTGGCTGGATAGGCAGTTGCATTGTAGTGTTGACAGTTGTGGTGGCAGGAATCAAGGAGCTTTAAACCTCCTGTGTTTTTATTCATTGATTGCTTGGTCATAGACCACTATGACTCGACTTAAAGTGAATAAACAAATTGGTCGGGATGTTTAGAGGTGCAGATCAGGTCGTATATGCCTTTTTTCTTCTCTCTCTCGGTCGCGTATGTCACCTTACTCGCGTGTCCGCGCGTGACAAATCTTGCACATTTATTTTATTCGCGTCTGTACGCGTGTAACGCGTGTAGTGTGGTCGCACCTTTACACACTCAACATGCATGTAGTGGATTGTGAGACTATAGAAGACTGATTTTGACAAAACATTTATTTTGACACCAGCGTTTGTCTAAATTGCTGATTCTGCTTTCAATCCATTTATCAACGAGTTACTGCTTTTCCTTGTGAGGTATGATGGTGAACAGAATATCTTTGAAGACTTATCCTGGACTATGGGAAATGTTATATTAAAGCGGCTACGAGTAACATTTAAATATCTTTTAAACAGCCTCATGTTTCCTCTGATAATCATAAATTACCTTTAACAGCAAACGAGACCATCAGTGCAAAGAAAGACGTTTTTAAATAGTTTTTATTACTGCTTTTGGTCTGGTCACACACCCAGTCCGATTTTTGGTTCGCTCGTGCAAGCTCTATGGTCACATATCCGTATTGGTTGCAGATTTCAGTGTGGCGCAGCAACGTGAATTGAGAAGCCTATCCCTCCAGGTGAGGGAAGGGGAGCGGGAGCCTTGTTTGATACAGTTATTTGTCGTCATAATGACTGATAACGGGGCTGAACCATCAAAGAAAAAAAAGAAAATGCAATGAAGAAAAGCTAAAAGGGAGAGTGATATAGGCTACGGAGGGGACGGGGGGGGACGAGGGCGTTGCCAAGCAACGTGTATACAATTTCACGAGAGCGAAACTAGACTGCAGTGTTTACTCCTAAATGAATGAGCGGTTGGTACTAACACAAAGTTTGCTTTGCTTCACCATCATCAGATAACCATTATCTGAAATAGTAATTATTTACAACAACATAAACACATTACCTCATCGTGATCCATACTAACTGCCGTCTATCGTTCATTCGCTTTCTGTGAGGAGTCGGACACGTAATCTTTCAGCTCTGTGAGAGAGAGTAGTTAGGTGACACTGCTGCATCAACTCATTGCAATCAGGTGCGTGTGGCAGTGACTGGCATTAGTTCATGCAGTGTCAAAACCACTCTCACAGAGCCGAAAAGAGTCCTCACACTTTCAACACACGGACATGCACTATATTGCTCCCTTCTCAGTTCACACTCACGCGCCTTGCACGAGCTAGAAAACAGCTTTGCGACAGCGGGCGTCGTAAAAATACTACCGCTTTTGTCCAAAGGGGACGCCAACGTGCCATGTTACTCGTAGTGGCTTTAAGAATTTTTTTTATTATGTGCTGATCTTTTTTTTAAACGGTTTATTGATTAAGATAATAAAAATGTTCATTAGTTGGAATAAGGGCCAATAATAAATTAGTAATAGTAGCTGCACACAAGGAACTGATCAGCATCGCTCATGAATGATATTATTTATTGACTACATCTTTGTTCAAAACTCAATATCAAGCTAGAGAGCAGAATGAAATGTCAGCCACCCACACAGCGTATTCACCTTCCTCCTCTGAAACTAGAGTGCCCCATTGGAAACAGCACAGCAAATTTCACAATAGTAGTACAGTGTCCCTGTCTGCTCCTTTCTCCTGTCTGACACCACTCTGTTTGCTGCCTGACTACTTGAGAAAAATCATGTATAACAACAACCTCCATAGTGTTTTAGATTTTGCACCCTCTATTCAATGAACAGTCTTACGATGCAAGGCAATCATGTGCTGGTGGAAAAATCAGCTGCTGAACGGAAATCATTTTTTTAAAGGAGGAGTCAGCGATTCTGGAGAATCTTCTCACAATCTGCTACCTGTCCGTATTGTATGTGAGCTGGGGAAAAAAATCTGGTGTAAATACATAGCGTAGGCTCTGTAAACATCTTTAAAGGGGTAGTTCAGGATTTTAGACATAGGGCCTTATTCCCAAGTTAGCCTTGGTGTTCTTTATCAGTGGAGACAGTTTTCAACACATTTAATTCAGTCCTTCTAGTTGCAGAGTGCGCTCGTGCTAAGCTAGCGCACGGCATCGGGGGGGATACCTAGCCTGCTACCAAAACAGTCTTACCCGCTCCACAGTACACCCGAGGCCAATCAATTATAACGCCAGACTATCGATGTAAATGTCTGTGTTGATAGAATAATTTTAGAAATAAAACCAACCTCGCATATTGCATTTTGAGGGACTTTATTCCTTGTAGGCTGCGGCAGCGGCGGACTAATACCTAGGTTACAGGCTCTATAATAGTTTGTTTACCTGCTGCTGCCCGTACCTGTACGAGCCGGAATACACTGATGAAGAATTGAGAGGGATGCTCAAAGGGCAGAAAGAGAAAGAGCGTCTGTAGAGACAGCCCCCGCTGGAGCTGCAGCAGAGAACCGGGACAGAATGACGGTAGACTGGTGGCAGTGCAGTTTCAGTTTCTGTCCCACGCTGCTCTGTTTACTTTCTGCTGTAGTGATTCGGTTACACAGCAAAGTAAAAGTCCGCTGCTGCTAAGAAAGTAGTCCCTCAAAATGCGATAATTCATGCGAGGTTGGTTTTATTTCTAAAATTATTCTATCAACACAGACATTTACATCGATAGTCTGGCGTTATAATTGATTGGCCTCGGGTGTACTGTGGAGTGGGTAAGACTGTTTTAGTAGCAGGCTAGGTATCCCCCCGATGCCGTGCGCTAGCTTAGCACGAGCGCACTCTGCAACTAGAAGGACTGAATTAAATGTGTTGAAAACTGTCTCCACTGATAAAGAACACCAAGGCTAACTTGGGAATAAGGCCCTATGTCTAAAATCGTGAACTACCCCTTTAAGCAGAGGGTTTGTAACAAAGGACATCCACAGTTGTAAGCACAACATGCATGTTTTTTTAATTTGGGCGTATTTCAAGGCTATATATAGTTGTAATGGGCACATCAACAAAAAATTGGCCATGTTATTTCCTTGTCTTGGTTACCCCACTGGCATCTTTGTGACTTATGCCTAAATAATACAAAAAGCAAATCCATCATTTGCCTAAAAGCTTTTCTTCAGAGTCGCCAGAGGATGAGAGTAGTGCCACTATTTTTGAGTTGCCATTAAATCTTGTCAGTTTTGTGAAGTGGAAGCTAAAAGCGAACTCACGTGTCTGCTGTTTATCATGGTAAATCCTCAGTGTTCGTGGTGACCTATTGTGGCTCTTCTAATGCAGAAACCACACAGTGATGAATCCAATTTTATTATTTTTGCCATGAGGTGTTTTGACGGCAGATCTTAAACCAACAATGACTGCTGCCACCCTCCCACCCCCCACCCCATTCCACAGCCAGATAAATAGTAACATTGTCTCCAGGAAACCATATTAATTGAAATGATCTGGAACGGAGCAGCATGAAGAGGACAGGTATAGACACCGGCAGCTGTCCGTTCCACGTGAAAACAAATTCCTGTTCTGTCATACAGCGCCGTAGACAGCTTCTCTGTCTCACGTTTTACTCTACTGTGCTCTCCTTAATCAGCGGTAGACGAAAACCGAGCTGCCCCGAAATTCCCGTGGAAGTCATCTGGAGAATGCCCAAGGAATTTATTAGCTTGTATAAACACAGACAATTCCTGGTGACGTAAGACGGCGCTGGTTACATTCAAAAGCTGATTGAAGGGCTTTCACACTGTATGCTGCAAAATTACTGCTTGGACCGTGTCTTCTTTAGTTGTTAATATTCCTCCGTGCACATATTTTCAGGTATGTAGTGTATTTTTGATCAAGCAGATGATTGATGAGTAGGCCTTTCTATTTGTGTGTACATTATGGACTAAAGATGTGTGTGTGTGTGTGAGATATGCACATTATTTGCCAGACAGAGTGATGAGGTTAAAATACGTGAAACTAGGAGTGCTGTCTGTTCTGCAACTACATGTTGTTACAACGTCTTAGTAAAGCAGAAGATGGAGCAACAGGAAACTATTGACCTGAGACTTATAATCCCTCTAATGTGGTGTGTGCTACTGTGTTGTTGTGCAACTTCCAATGCAGGCTGCTTATCACTCGAAGGGAAAGGCCGTTGATTTATGGCCGCATGGCTGTCCCTTTTTAGAAATTGGCTCTGAAAACCTTGATCATAGTAATACTACTGTTTCTTGTGAAGTGATTGAATAATGTAGACGTGTATGTCATACTTATGATGTCATTTACATGTTGACTCATTTGGCTTGCCAGTGTTTGTGTATTACATGTTAAAGCGCCATGTTTCACTGAGAGTGGGAGAGTGTGTACACGACGCTGCGTGTAATCAGTGGGCTGTGTTATTATCTGCAGGTACAGTATTACTCTGGCAGCATTTTAAGAGCCTGTACGGAGGCGCAGTTTACCAGGGAAATGGGACATGCAGAGTCAAAGAGCAGCGCTTCAAAAGCTTAATGATGTAGAGGCACCCAGCTCTGTCAGGCAGTAAACTCTTTAATATGCTGTTAATTATTTCTGAGAGATTGAATATTGATAAAAAAGCTAAATGGTTTTAATTATAACTCCAGCTCTAATGCCACATCCTAAATGAAGACGATACTAGGTTTTTACTTGAGGAACATCTAAAAATAAATCTACCAAATCTCAAGCTATTTCAACTAACTCTGTTTGAATTGCTGTTTATTTGCTTTGTGCTTCCTGGGTTTGACAGTGTGTGCTCTGTGTCAGTGTAACCTGGTGTTACAGCTCCTTCTCACCGCTTCAGTGCCGATCAACAGTCTAAATTTGAAATTCATGACCTGATTCTTGCTCTGTGTAGCATTCTCAGAACATGCGTTGCCCACCAAGGTAATTCCTTTAAATCAAGCTTGGGTTGTTCTTCTCTCTTTTTATTTTTTTAATACATCTGAATCGCATTTGAAAATGAGGCTCACCCAGCGTTGTTCATGTGAGGGGTGACATGCACACATTTAACCATGCTACTTTCTGTCTGACTTGAACAGCTGGAAGTGTTCTTTTTATCTTTACTGTAACTATGCAAACAATTATATGAGCTATTCATTAGACCTTAAATGTTAATCATCACCACATTAGAAATATTTAACATGCTTATCAATTAAGGTTCAAATTAAGGCTGCAACTAACAATAATTTTTACTATTCTTCTTTTCTCCATTAAACAGTAGATCATTTGTTGTACACAACATCAAAGTAGTGAAAAAAGCCTGTCGCAAAGCTCAAAATCACATAATCAAATACATTTTTTTGAATGACCAATTTTATAAAACGCAGATATATTCATCCTTCATATTCAGGGAACTCGCATCAAATAAACAAAAGCAACATTACAGTTGAGAAGGTGGAGCCAATGAATAATTGTTTTTTTGCTAGAAAGAAATTGACTTGGAAGATGTTACAGATCATCAAAATATAGTTGATTTTCTGTGATTTTTCTATGGACAATGGATAGCTTATATATCGCAGCCCAACAGAACCAAACTCACCTTACGGTTATCTAAGTGCTTGCATCAGAGACTGGCTCAATATTTAACATCGATCTTGAACTGCATCTTGAGAATTGCAGAGTAGGATAGGCCCTCAAGATTGCCACCGAACTGCTTGGCCTGCCTGTGCCTTAAGTGGTCTATTTGTGATTCAGCAGCAGGATCTCTCTCTGGCTGCCAGGCTGGCATGGAGTCAACCTACCAGGGGCAGTGTGTTAATGCGGGCCCCTAGGCCGTGGGACCAGGGTAATTGGGTTTGCATGGTCGGTGTCAGGGCACCGCTGCCACCTCCAAAACAAAGGCCGCCTCTGGGGCAAGCTGTTAGGGACAGAGAGACAAATCCCATCCCTGATCACTGCTCTGATTCACTGGAAAGGCTTATTCAATTACTGGAATGTTGTATGTGTACGTTTTTTTTGGATTGACCTGCAGATTGCACAATGAGCTGCTGGGGCATTGGTTCTGAGTGTTCACCTTCCTCTGCCTTGATCTCTTCTAGCCGATAATTGAATCGGCAATATATCGATATGTTTATTTTTGTGACACCTTGATCGATTTCCAACTCCAATCGATATTTTGAAGAGGAAAAAACCCGCCCTTCACGATGTTGTGGCATCATGAAAGCTGGAAGCAGCATGGCCGACACGGATGACAGAATCAGATCAACCCCCTTTTTTTTTATTACAAATCCGAATATCACAAATGTATCTCAATGTATCCTGATAGTGTGAGCCCTGTTTCGTGATGGGTATGGGGAAGTCCTTGCCAATTCCCAGCCCTGCTGGTGAGAGCCTTTCTCTAATATCTCTAATATCTAACTCTGCAGCCTCCATTCACATTCCTCCCCTGGTTCGTCTGTGTAAATTCAGGGGTCACAAACTCTGTTGCTGGCTTTGTGTCCTCTCCAGACAGCCTGAAGCGGCTCAGTTGATCCGTAGCCAACTCCCAGATCTTCCACTACGCTCATCCTCTGTCCCTCTGCCTGCTCTACCAACTTGTCTTTCGGTATGTCTGCAGCAGCTGAATGCTTCTTCTCTTAGCCACATACTAAGAAGACCTCCTTTTGTTTAGCACTGACTACAAAGTCAAAGGTATCTCTCTCTTGCCTTTTTAAGGTTCCCTGGCTTTAAAGGAAGGGTTTTGCTAAGCGTTGTTGATAACTCTCTCTCTCCTCTTCGCTTAACTGCCCCCCAGCCACAGCTGCTCTGCCGATTGATTGGCAGAATAATTATGGTCTTGATTTGTTCCACCACAGGTGAAGTGGGATTGAGGGAGTAGGGGAGCAGAAAGAGCATGTATATGCCATTTTTCTTTTTTAAGAGCGCAGCAGAGACGGCTACTTGCCTGCAACTTAAAAAACCGACGTTAACACAAAATGGCCCACTATTAGCACTGACATATAGATTGCGCTGTAAAACATTCGGCACTGTTGCACAGTCTGTGTCGCAGCGAGTGAGGAGACCCCGGGTGGTGCTCGGCTGTAGGGCTCCAATAAGCCCAACAATGTGCTCAGCCGCGTGAGTGGTGAAGCGATAATTGACACATCCTAAAAATGCAAGTAAGGACTGGGTTATTAATGCTTTCTTCCAGGGGGTGGTTACAGCTGAACCATTAAGCCTCTAATTGAGAAGGAAGCCTGACATTAAAAGCTGTTGCCTCGGCACTGCCGTTACCTACTTTTTGTTTTTTAATGAAGATGGGGCTTACGGTAGTTCTCTGTGTGATTACAGAGCTATTGTGCAATCACAATGCACAGGGAGCTATTTTTGAGTTCTCAAACTAAGATAGCAGTGCGCCTAAGTCCTTTGCCTCTAGGGCTGGAAAAAGTGAGGAGTCTCCCTATTGACTGAAGGGCAGGTGAGCTGAGTTCCCACCCTTCCCCGTTTATCCCCCTTGCAAATCACTAGGAAAACAAGGGCTTCTCCCACGTTGGATATAAAGCTGTTGATATGGAAGGTATGACCTGGGTTTCGGTCGAGAGTAAAGATGCCAAAGACTTGTTACCAGGTTACATCACTGTTGTTGTTGTGAGTGCATGTGCCAAATCTTCAGGCATAACAGAGGGAGCACGCTTAGCGCGGTTCCCCTCCCTTTTGCCAAGTTACCATCACACTACAGGAAGATTCTTGTCATAATACGATCTCTCTCCATCTTTGTCTCTTGCTCTCTCTCTCTCTACACACACAAATGTTTGGGCAGCATTTAACAATCAGCTGTGTAAATATTTATTGTGGTCTGTTTGAATCCAACTGACAGGGTTTTTCATACCACATTCATCATGTCTACATTTCCGTATCATACAGGACAGTTACAGCCGTCACAAGTCCGTGTGTGCGTGCGTGCGTGCGTGCGTGCGTGCGTGCGTGCGTGCGTGCGTGTGTGTGTGTGTGTGTGTAGCTGGGCAGGCACATGCTGTTTTGAGTGTTACCTGTGATGGCTGCAGTAAAAAGGGGATTAATCGCGGAAATTGCAGATAAATGCTGGAGAGCCGCTGGTCCCTGGTCTGGTAGCTATCAGCAGGCTTGTGTCTGCAAGCGGGAGTGGGGATGTAAGCAGAATAGCTGACTCTTTTTCTCGGAGAGGAAATTATGAGACAGTAATGTGCAGGCATTTGAAGGGAAGTTGTTTCTAGGTAGACAGCTAGGTGTTCTAGGTAGACTAGCTGTGACGGAGTGTTACAATGTATATTAATTTTTGTTTATTTGTATCATAGTCATTTATAAATACCTGAGGAGAAATGGCCAACTGAAAATGGCTATTCAAAACCTAAATAGGAAATTGGGTTGAAAATGCCAATGATTTTAATAGATGTGCCATACAAAAGCGGATATGGTGCCGGTGAATTCATGTAGTTTTCACATGCATTTTGGTACCAGCCGAGTAAGAATAAATATCAAGAGAACAAATCATCATATGCTATTAGTGTAATGAAAATGTGTCACAAAATCATGTATTCTGATATATTGATAACGTGCACCAACTTAGGTGAGGTGAATGTCTGATTGATTCAGTATAATAAAATCTATTTCACTGGTGAAAAATAAATATTTGGTCTTTTGAAACTGAGTCCAAAAGCAATTAAAATTGTTCTCTACAGTGCCTTTTAACTAAACCGGGCCACCTTAATTAACGACCCTAAAGACAACCCTTCACAAAACACACACACAAAAAATCTTATAATTGTGTGACATCACAGAAAGAGAAATGTAGGGTTAGACAGTGAGACCATAAAACACTCGTTCTGCCTTTTCTCAGGCTAGGATGATCCGATTTAAATTTTTTTCATAGGATCTCCGAGTTCAATACACCTTCATATTACAACCGGTGAAGTAGGCCTTTAACATGGGATTGTAAACATAGGTTTCAACCCACATATTTGACTGATGTTAAAAGACTTTTGGTAAATACTTGGCCGTTGCTGCAGCGACTGCAGTTACTACATGCCTCTGCTATATGATGTAATGTTGGCTGCAGTGTAGTTGTGTTGTCTTTACACAGATTGCACATGGTAGACGTCGCAGACAATCTGAGACCTACTACTTCTTTAAAAAAAGTAGATTGGCATTGTATCACCTGCACCATTGTGCCGATCAACCACTGTTAGTTGCCAAGACATTGTTACTAAGCGAAACAACAGATGTTCTATTTTACATTTCTGTTTGTCTACACATTAAACCAACAAGCTAAAAACCATGTATTAGTTAATTTAGAGTGCATGAAGCAGAGGTAAGCAATATATTTATGTTGATATACGTGTTAAATGGCGATATATTCATACAGTGAATGTATTTAAGGCACATGCATTACAGTATTGATCTCCTTATCAAACTTTCAACAACATATATCAACTATAACTCAGTTGATACATGAACTATTAAATAAGTACTACTATCTGTAGAGGAGAGAAGCCTATGTGTAGTGATGGTTGCTGTAGTGAACACAGGCAGAGCAGCAAAAGCAGTTTTCACAGATCTTCACGCTTTTCGGTAGCTCAGTGTCAGGCCTGTGTAAAATCATCATGAAACCAAATCAGCCATGCTGACATATTCACACCAGCGACAAACCAAGATTTCCCCAATACCCATACACCAAAGAGAGAGCTATGTCTGATTTAATCCTTCTTTGGCTTTATCAGTTAGGTCAAACATCTTACAATTTTGTCAGGTTTTATTGACCTTACATTAGTGAACAGAAATGGCAAATGAAAACATTAAGTGGCGTGCCGTCTGCTTTGGTTAGGGCATCTTATCGTTGACTAACATTTCCTGTTGGTTGTCTGTCTCGTCATGTCTTTGAACACTACTATCTAGTTGGAATGCACTGAAACCTGCTTTTTGTCAAGTCGAAATTGTATTTCTATAGCCCAATATCACAAATAACAATTTGCCTTACATTGCTTTCCAATCTGTAGTGTACAGCCTTTGACCCTCGGAGGGGAAAAGGAGGACACCTCAGGATGAGCAACAGAGGAGGGACCCTTCTCCCACGACATACAGACATGCAAAAGATGTCATAAGTGCATTATATACGCCAACCAAATTCCCAATATGAACATGGCAAAACATGTTGTTGGATGTAGACTGTAGAAAGTATGATTAATGTGGATGCAGGACCGTGAAGACCTTGTATGAGGATAAGGCCACAACACATTTTTTGTTCATATGTTTTTCTCTTCACTCAGATTACTTTGACTGTAATTCAAACAGTTTTATGGATTTATACACCTTTTTTTGTTTTTAACTACATCCCGTTTATGTGCCTCCTATGCTTCTGCTTCAGTAGGTATTTCCCTCTGAGTGTTATTCTCATTCAAGTCAAGGTTGCATTTGTCAAGAGGGAAATTAGCTTATTTTGGTATTTTAAATTTTCTGGGTAGTTCATCTCAAATCTTAAACAGTAGTTTGAAATGGTTACTTCTCCATAATCATGCATCTATACATCATTGGTGTTTTACTGACTTTAACACGAGGACTTGTAGCTGCTGAAAGCAGTAATACCAAATATTGAGACTGAAGGGGGGGGGGGATTCTCTAATATGTCTAGTGACTTCGCTTTGATGTTTGAAGTAACACCTTAATTTCAATGTCCTTAAACTCAGAGTTTAATAGCAGAACACATGACATCAGCAATAGGGATAACTTAAGTATAAGGATGATTCTTATGCTTTGCAATATAACATAATTTTTTGATGAAAGTAAAATCCGGCACGTTTACTAAAATGCCTTACCTAACTCTGCAGGAGTTAGGTCTATGTGAGGTTGTTTTCTTACTGTCCTGTAGAAAACACATTCAGCAGTTTAGAACAACCCGCTGTGTTCTTTGGAAAATGCTCAGCAATATTACAAAGTTTAATGTTACACCATTCTGTTGCAGACTACTTTAGCTAATGCTGTGGTACATTTGTGAAGTTGCTCAATGGTGTTTACAGTTCTATACACATGAACCCACTTAGCTAAAAGCACAGGCATATTCCTCACTAGCTTCCTTGCTACAAGACGACCCAGTCTACTCTGTGAACATTTTTGCAGACGGAAATATGGAACTTATCTGTTCTATGGGGATATTAATTCCAGGTGAAAATCCGTTTAAACTGATCTATTCAATTTAATGGAAGTCGTTACGAGTCAGTTAAAGTGAGAACACTGTATCTTTAATCTGTTGTAATACATGTTAACTATGTGCCTTTTACCATAAAGCATCAGACTGTAATCATGCATACCATACATATTAGGTCCTTACCTTTTGAGTGAATTACTTAAGCACTCGCTGGGAAACCAGATACTTCAGACTTGTCCTTGAATTGGAAAAAAGGCTTCAAAACCTTATCAGTGCTTTTCCACCAAACTTTTATTGAAGCAGAATTATTTAGTCAGTACAAAATTGCATGGTGCAATTTGCTGCTAGACTATAGATAAGTTACAGTAAAAAATTAAATGTAATAAATTATAATTGAAAAGTAGAACGGTATAATTACCATCAGGTTCTTCTCTTTGCTGTGGCAAGTTGTAAAAGCGGTAAAGTCCCAGGCTCTAACTATTGGTATAGTATACACGTTCCTTAAAGACAAAGTAGCATTCATTTACATGGACATTAACAGTAACACTAGATATTTTGACCACCACCTAAAAAGGTGACGCCTAAAAAATAATAATAAAAAAAAATACAACGTCCGTTTGGATGTTACATGCGATCATTGATTTAGTTATACCGACCCAATTAGATATGTTTTACGGGCGCAATGAACTTTATAAAACATCTATACTTTCCTAATTAGAATTAAAATTAAATAGGTATTTATTGTCATCATATAAAATGTTGAACATGTTAAGTGCCATTCATTGTAGCAATCTTACACTTGAAATATTAATTTCACCCTGGGCCATGCATTGTTAAGAGTACTAAAATTTTTTAAGTGTTGCTAAGGAAAGGCATCAATTTTGCAATAGTGGTGATGGGGAACAGCACTGATTCGATGACGCAGTTGCTGCCTTCAGTCGGTTCATGCTTGTTTAGGATGATGACGTTGACGTAATCTGCTATGTTGTGTTGAGTAATCCCTGGTTGTTACTCAGCTTGTTGCTTCATTGAAGATTCTCAAATAAAAGACGGCGCGGCACATGCATAATAACCGTCTGTCAGTTTGATTGGGCCACTTCAGACTTAGTAGCTGAGACACAAAGCGCAATCACTGATTTGCTGTCAGTGCTCTCTCTGTTGGCAGCAGAAACGTTGATGAGTCCTGTCAAGAACTTGGTCAATTAAGACGTTTTCAAAAACTCTTCCAATTTCTCATTCAGAACTGAATCTGCCATTAATCCCTTGAGAATAAAGAAAGCTTTTGAGTGTTGAGTAGAGAATAAATTTGACCGTCCGTCTCTCCCTCCCAAGTCAACACTCTCAGCGCTCCTATTCAAAGAACAAATTAAAGTCGAGAGAGAGAGGGGAAAAAAGTTCCCTCTTCTTTTCCCTTTTTTTTAGTGGTGAGAGTGACGGAGTTCCATTCTCTTAGAGCCAGATCAAAATGGCTCAGTCTGTGTGTGGGATCGCAGTCTGTTCCCTGGGGCTCGTAATCATAGTGCCTGAACTCTTGGTTGAAGACGCTGTTTTGGGTGCCAGGCCTGATGCCAGCATCCTGGTGCCCTTCATTGCCCCCTCTCCCCTGCTGCTTCATCTCCCCCTGGCTTTTCTTCTAATCTTTTCTCCACCTCCTCCTCAGTCCTCCTCTTCCTGCCCCCAGACCCGTGGAGTGAACATACCCAGACAGTCCTCCCTGACGCGGCAGCAGGCTGGGGCTTGTCCCTGCTCTGACTGACTGTCCCACAGCAGGGGGGCCGCTGCTGCCTTCCTGTGTTGCACTTTATCATTCTTGCCACAGCCCAAGGTTCTCTAATTAAGAAAACGACTTGGCCCTGCAGATTATGTAGCAGCTGGGTCATTAATATCGAGGGTCAAACGGCACCCATCTCCGTGTAGCGGGCGGAGCGCCTTTCATCAACCCCTTGTCTCTTTCCAGCTCACCTCGGGCGGCTGCCACATGGCTCTTCCTGTTTCTTCTTTTTTGTCTACCCTACGTTCACACTGAACATGTGGGGGGGTTCAGAATGAATGGGGCCACGTGGGGGAATGAATGGAAACATTTAAAGCAAGACCACCAACAATCAATTTGTAAAGATCCACCTATCTCTGAGCTGTCAGTTTATCATGTTCACCTTGATACATCTAATGCAATCCAGGTCAACAGACAGACAGATGAGCTGTGGTTGATATGCACAGCCATTTTGTAGGCGGTGTGGTAAATGCATTGGAATTGTGTTGTAGAGCTAAAAATGAATTATTTTCATTAACCATTTCATGTTCATTTGCTGAACTAATCTAGTCTGAGTCTATGAAATGTCAAGAAATTGTGAAATCAGCACATTAGAATTGCCCCCCCCCCCCCCCCCCCCCCCATTTGAATTCCTATATAATAATTCATCTGAGGTCAGTTAAACAGGTTGTAGTTGTAATGCTGGTATGCCGTTGAATTAAAATCTGTACTAGAGGCTCAGTGAGACGCATGGTGCTTGATTTATAGGTGTACAATAATTATGATGTGCATTTAGGCCCATATAGCCATATATTCAAATTCTAATTTGTTTAAAATTTCCATTCAAAGAGGAAAATGACTGCCATTAGCAGCTTGTGAGTCACCTTTATTATTTCAGTTACAGGGTGGAGATGGGTTGTGTATGATGATGTGTTCATCTTCTTTGGTGATGAGAAACTGTTAACCATTATGCTGACTCACCAGTCGGTAGTCATTCAGCAAGTTGGCTCATATCACAGTCTGCTCATGACTGCAGAGCTACCTCAAAGCCGTAGTGTTTTCATCAAGGCCTCCGACCTGTCAACAAAACATGGTGCAAATGTTAATGTAGGAAGAACCAAAAAATGACATTAAGAAGTAAACAACATGCCCTCTTTCATGGCGAACAGATAGAACTGTAATCCCAAATCCATCCCTTAGTATCCAAAGGTTTCAAAGTTTGGAACAGTGATTTCTGTCAGTCCAAAGTATCAAAACTGTAGCATAATCTGCTTCTGGGTTGTCTTTCTTTTTGCTCAGCTTGTTCAAAACATTCGCCATTTTGCTAAACCATGGAAGCTTTAATGTAGTGCTATTACCTTTCTCAAAGAGTAGCATATTTCAATAGTAACACTTTCAAAACATTCTCATCATACAGGTGGACAGTGCAGGGGTTGATATTGGTTTGAGAAGCTTATTCAGACATTTGGTGTTACTTCTCAATTTACTTAATTACTGACATTAATTCAAGGTGACCACAGCAGCTGTTCTCCATCATAACCTTTAAAGCCTCAAAGGGGTGGGGGCACACAGGACGTGAAATCAAATAAATGAAAATGTTAGACAAATTTAGATTTAAAACTTTACAGTGCCTTGCAAAACCGAACACTGTTTTTATGAGGGAAGATTGAAGACCAGTGCACCAGGCCATTAATGATGCCAATATATTTTTTTTCCTTCTCAGAGTTAATTCTAGACATATGAAAAATACCTTCATCATCTGGCTCTACATGTTCACACTGATAGCAGATAGCGGCTGCTGGGCGCAAGCTAACCCCTGCTGTCGGAGATCAATAGAAAGGACAACCACTATCTGCATCTGACGTTTTTCTTACTATTCCTGCTGCATCGTATATATACTACTGACAACTCAAGGCCACCCAAGTTATGTTTATTATATTCCTCGCCATATCTGATACTAACAGAATAGATATTAATAATTCAACTATATAAAAGCTAACAATTGGTTGAATTGTAACAAACTTTAGTTTTAAAGGACAACATTTTTTTTTTAATAAAGATGTGGTATTTGACCTATTGAGACTGTATTTATTCCCAGCCTGAGTGCACACTCACTCACACAGAAGCTGGCATGATCAGTCAAGAGAAAAATCCCTCAACTTGGTAAAGATTCCTTTCGCGCCCCCCCATCTAGGTTTTTGCAGTGTCATCCTACTTATTTTTTATTTCTATTTAGTTATTATTCTTTAAAAAAGAAATTCTGTCCGTGTTCACCTCCGTTTGTAACTTTCTACTCTGCCCCTCTATTTTAAGACAGGGAGGGCAGTGTGCCGAGAGGGACGGATAGAGACAGGCTGTTGTGGGCTGCTCTCTGCACGACACACACACTCACACACACACACACACACACGCACACGCACACGCACACACACGACACCAACACACACAGAGACACACAACACACACAGAGACACACACAGAGACAGTGCCGACGAGGACAGTCTGCAAAACGACACTGGCTGGCTTGTTTACGGCAGAGGCTCAGTTTGGGGAAAGAAGGGGAGGGGGCTGCTGGAAAGCTGGCAGGCACGGAAGAAAGGAGAGGGGGTTTACTACCCTCAAGAGAGTCGGAATTCCTCCTGAGCCATTCCCCCATTTGGCTGGCAGTTGTGAAAACAATTGCTTGGCATTTACTCTCTCTCTTTCTCTGGGCAGATGGAGTCCCAGCTATGAGTCAGCTTTGAGAGCAGCAAGTGGTGGGTTTGTGATCTCCCGTGCGCGAATATAAGCATACTCTACAGAGAGACACTTGTTTTTTCATGTTGGGCAAACTGTTTAGAGCTGGTTCCTCGCTTGCTTTTCATTTTGTTTGCTGCAGTATTGCTAATATGCATATCATTTATTCCTAATGACCCCTCTGATGCTCTGACCCCCTCCGAAGTGTGGTAACTTGAGAGGGGATATGCGAAAAGACGAATTTCAATGTGCCTCGTGTACAACTGACAAATAAAGATAACTTAACTAATGTTTAGTTGCTCCTCATCTCAAAGAACAGTTGACTAATAAAGGCATATCTCTTCCTGTTTTGCAGAGTTGACCTAGAGGAGACGTTATGCTGATGTCTTGAGCTGAGGGCGACCTCATCCTGAACCTGTGACTGATCACCGTTGGTTACTCCACACCTGGTCCACACTGTCCCATCAAAGCACCGACAGCACACACCACCTCCACGTTCCCCCCTCCCCCCGTCCTGTCCAGCCGGCCGTCGCCATGACGTCGGAGCTGGAGAGCAGCCTCACCTCCATGGATTGGCTCCCTCAGCTGACCATGCAGGCGGCCATCCGAAAGGCGGACGCCCAGAACGCCCACGGGCCAGGCATGGGCAAGAAGAGCGCCCTGCTGGATCCTAACACCACGCTGGACCAGGAGGAAGTGCAGCAGCACAAAGACGGCAAGCCGCCCTACAGCTACGCCAGCCTCATCACATTCGCCATCAACAGCTCGCCAAAGAAGAAGATGACGCTGAGCGAGATCTACCAGTGGATCTGTGATAACTTCCCCTACTACAGGGAGGCGGGCAGTGGCTGGAAGGTGAGATAAAGAGATATCTTGCCATAACCCATAAAAAAAAATTGTTTTCCGTCATGATGATGATGATGAGTTGCATTCTGGTTGTGGTGAGGCTTCTTATTGGATGCACTTTTGTTTGCGCAATGGCAGATCTTTTTTTACTAATGGAAGTTCTTCTTTGACATTTTCAGAATAGTTGAAAGTGATATTCCCTGACTTGAATCATTGTTCTGTGATCGCTGGGCTTCTTAAACAAAGTGAGATGCCATTGGTAATCACCATCGTCACTTTTCAGAAAGCTTAGAGAGACACCACGAGTGCACCGAATCTCACAAAGTGCCTTACTCTACCGAAATGAAAAATGATGCAGCCCTGAGAGAACCATATGAAGTGTAAAACCCTGGATTAATATTCCGAGAAGTGGCCGCTATCTGTGCGAACACAGACTAAATAGCCCCATTCATGGGTGGTATTATTCATTGCAGATGCCTCGATAGGAGAAGGCCATTATGCAGAACGAGAGATTCAGTGCTGTGTCATCATCTCAAGGAGCCCATGATATACAGAGATGAAGCTATGCTGATTACCTTCTAAAGGGCCCAGATGGAAATTGATATTAGAATGAGTTTTCCAATCAGTCGACGTTTATTGGAAATAGAATTTTAGGCACTGCTTTATTGCAGTCAGACAAGATGTATGAAGCCCATTTCCTGGGGCGACAAGATCTGGCGTGTACAGGCTGCATGGAGGTGTGTTTGTGTGTAGCGCAGGAGGAGATGAAAAAGCACGCGTTATTGTAAATGGATAGATTTGAGCTTTTGCAACAAGGCCTTTTGTAAGGAAATGAATTGTTTTATTTTGCAACCTTTTTTTTCTTTTACGTTCGTCATCCTTTAGTCAGTTGTCAGCAACAGCACGTGCTGTCAGTGTACATGTATTCCAGCATTACGTTACAGCCATTTTCACTCAACACTGAGGTCACCTCTATATCTTGTATATCGCGTACCTTCTTTGGCATTGAATTTAACCATTCATTGCACACTAACAGTTCTCTCCAGATGCTGGTACAAGGTTGCAGTATTTTCCTATACCTTTGTCGCTGTGTTCAGATTGTTCAAAAAATCCAGGTGCAGAGCATGTAGCACTCCTTGCTCTGTCTATATTTATTTTGATTATTTATCGTGTTAATATGTCTTTGTGTCCAGGGATCAGCTATGAATACATCGTAATTTAGGTGGGTTGAAGTGAATTGTCTTATGCACATCCACGGATTTTATTGATCGACTCTTGACTGACTAGCCCAACCAGAATTATTGTGAATAAGACGAAGCATTTACGTAGCACTTGTATCCAAAGCCCTTGAATGAATACACTCTTATACATTTAAGAATGGGTGGCCTCGGTGAGAATCAAACTGTTACTTCTGGAAGGTTCTGCTCTACCAACTGAGTTACAGTCACACTGATACAGCAAACAAATGATTAGTGCAGTGGAGCTTGGCTCATGTGTGTTTGGTTTCTTTTGTAGTCAAATGTGACTTTATCATGCAAGTCAATCAGTTGCTGATTACAGGATTCCCATTTTCAGGAAACACTTGGGATGTTGTTATGTGATTGAAACATTGTGTTGAAAGCCGAAGAATGATACATATCATTCAAACTCAGGCTATTCAAGCTATTCTCAAAATGTGGTTAAACTGCAGTAGTTCCAATTTATCCTATTTTTGTTTGAGTAAATGTATGTTTTCAATATATTTAGTATAGCTAACCAGAGAGTGGGTTCAAATTGCTTTGGAATTAATGGACCACCAAAGGCACACCCCCAACATTGGAAGTAGGCATAGAATTTCAAGCAGTGGAGATCATGGAGGATGTTTTCTTTAAATTCATAACATTGCCTATGAAGCTCAACTGATTTCAGTGCAGAGTTGCAACTTTTAGTTCACAGCTGAGCAACAAACTTTCAATGCCAAAGCATTTTTAAAGGTTGAACCTTATGTTGTATTACGAATTTGGGATAACATTTTTACACAATGTTTTTAGATTTAGTGTGATAATACAGAGTTACTCTGCATTAAATACATTTATTTATTATTTCTCTAGAATTATCCACTCAGTATTATAAATGCTTTCCAGTAAGTCCTGAGAAGAATATAAATTATATTCAATATGTTTATCTATTAAATCCATCTGTCCAGGGTCTAATGTTTTAGCTGAAATTCGGTGGATTGATTGGCCTAGGATTAATAGATTTTTTTCTTTTTTGCTTTAAAACTGTTGCTTTTGTAACCATAGAGATGAAACTGAAATATATAATGTCGAAATGGAAAGGCTTTATTTTCAGTGTTGCAGTGTAATGCAAGCTTGACGTAACTGGAATTACGTCTTGTGAATAAGAGCAAGTTCTAGAATTCGTCACCATCGGTTGACGCTCTTCGACTGCTTTCTAGTTGAGTAAAGCCTTTGCACAGATAAACCGAATCTGGCCTTAATGTGGGTTGCAAACATAGAAATAACCCCTCTCATTTTAAAGTGTGAAAAACCACATCACTCTAACCAGGATGCTGTACAGCACAGGAAACGCTGAAAAAGCGGTTTGAAGATGTGCTCATAGAGCTAGAGCCTGCGTCACCATCTTTTTCTCAGTTCTTGTTAATGAAGGTGTTTTCCCTGCTATTTTTTTCTGAGAATCCTAAACAAGTGAACTAATGTCTACAGACTACAGTATACATCAAATCTTTTCATTACATAAAACGATAGTTACGTATGTAACTACGGTTCTATGAGTTCCGGATGACCGCCAGAGGCGGTGCTTTCAGCACTGGATGTTCCATCGCGCGCATGCGCAGGTCGAGATCTTATACCAAAATAGTCACCTGTGACACCTGGGTGACCCGAGAATATGTATATATTCCGGAAGTCAAAATTAATAAAACACATGATCATACATGGGTTAAAATGCTAGAATTAGCCAAAATGCTATTCTCTATCTGTAGTCCCCTGGCAGTGTCAGCGGCTTTAGGTAACCCCAGCCGCCCACTGGAGAGCAAATCAACGAAGGCTAGGCAATCGAGCCTCAGGCGAGAGCACACCCAAGCAACAATGCGTCTTAAATAACACAGTGACGGCAACACTTGGATCCCAAGACGTTCACTGGCGAGCAAATAAATTAGCCTATGCAACCAGGCTAAGGCGTGAGCTACCGTGCAACGGTGCGACACGGCTATAATAATACAGCGGTGTGATACTAAGCTGCCAACTGGCGACATACTACAGCAGCCTACACACGTGCAACAGTGTGACACGGCTAAAATAACACGGTGAAGGCGATTTAGGAAACTAATTCGCCCACCGGCGAGCAATACAGCAGCATGCAGTGTATACAACAGCATACTAGTGTGTGGCACGGCTCGCCCACTGGCAAGCAAATAAAGTAAGCTATGCAACGCAAGGCTTAGGTGATTCGCTAGCCCTCCACAAATCAAATTGCTCCAACTGAAAGACTGCCCGCTCTCAAAAGAAGCCCGACGACATCTACGACGACCGATTTCACGGCACACACCAAACAGATTCGTGTCCCCGCCCCCTCCCGACTCTACGACGGCGATTATCGGGTCGGCGTTTCCTGGCCTTTAAAGCAAGGTGGAAAGGTGATATAGCTTCCGCGATAGCCGCCGGCTACGCATAGCCTTCACACTTTACTCACCCCTGACCGGCCGCAGCCGAAGTCGAACGAATTGCAAGTCGCAGCCTTTGGTGGACAAAGTCAAATCGAAGCACCAACCCTTAGGTTACAAAGCTACTTGCAACAAGCTAATGGTATACTATCACACAACAATGTGTGTGACCTGCTAGTCCGCGAGAAGATAGAAGGAACAGATCTTCCGGAATATATACATATTCTCGGGTCACCCAGGTGTCACAGGTGACTATTTTGGTATAAGATCTCGACCTGCGCATGCGCGCGATGGAACATCCAGTGCTGAAAGCACCGCCTTTGGCGGTCAGTAGGAATGAAATGGAACATCCGGATTATATCCATTATCCAATAGTGAAGCTTCCATGCCCAGGGAGGGGGGCCTTTGAATGAGCTCCAGTAGTTTTAGGATTGCTCGTAATGTTTTTCTGTTTTGGAGAATTTTCACATCTTCTCACACAAATGGTATTTTCATCTTAACCTGAAAAGTTTCTAGGAGGTCACTTGGATCTTGTATAGTCACCGTTGTTTTTTTGTTTTTTTTTGGCTTCAGAGCCCATCGGAGATTCACATTAATTTTAGAAAAGTAGCATGCACATCCAATTTGAAATGGTATAGGTCTGTAATATTATGCAGGCATTTCTCTGCACTGTGACTATTATTATGAAATGACTGACTCTTGCCTATAGTGTGACCGAGTACGCATGTTTGTGTGTGTAATTAGTTGGAAGCGAGCATGCCTGGGTGGGGTGAATGTAGGTCGGATGTAGTCATCGCTCCTCTGTTCCCCTGGAGATGTCATTTGCAGGAATTTGGGACTTGACGCACGCATGCGTCTGCTCTGTATGATAATGCATGCTGTGCCGGCGAGATGGCCCCGGCTAATCTGGGCACCAGCAACTCATTTAGTCATCTTAATGGAACTCCATTTAGCCGCCACTTTTAAGAAATCTCAATAAGTGCTGTCAATAAAAACAGATAATTCATCAAGGTTAAAAAATGTAAGCGCTGCCTTTCGAGAGTGCAGACTGTTGTGTCTGGCATCTATGAACAAGCAATTACATGGTGTTTTTCTTGAGACCGTCTGCAGCCCTCTGAGGTATTCATATTTTGCAGGTTTGTCTAAGCAGTCTTTTGTATGATTCAGCGTATACTGTAGCTTTCTTTGTCCTTCTCTCCGATCGATGCATAGCTTTTTCTGAAGACCTGCCAGATTCCTTAATGGTATTTCCACACACTAGGATACTTAAACCCATATTTCCAAGAAGAGTATAGGCTTTTGTTTGCAGGACTTTTCTATAAGGCAGTATTACTGTGTCGTCAAAGTGTTTCTGATTTGTCTGTCATTAAGTACAGGCTCTCAAGTATTGAGGACCTGTAACTTATTGTTATCCACCATACTTATTCTTATTGCTTCCGCCACATTGTCTAGCGCTATCTCCTCCCACACCGTTGCATGAAGAAACGCAAACATTTAACAGAATGTGCGTCCCCACTCTGCGGGATGTGCTATTATTCAGTATTCAGATTTTTCCACAAGGTGGCGCTGTTATTAAGCCCCGACTGAAAAAAGTTTGGGAGGTCAAGCCCCTCACACCGTAACGCCGTTGATGCGGGGCTGGCGGTCGGCGACGGGGGGGCCTGTACTTTTAAAATCTCTGCAGGATTTTCTAGTTTTAATTGAAATCTGTTTTATCAGTCCCATCCATTTGAAAGCCATCAAGGCCATGACTCCTCTGACATTAAAGCTGGGGTGGAGGATTTGGGGAGAAAATGGCAGTTGGGATAGAGATTCAAATTCAAATACCTCAACCGCTCCACTTGTTCTCTCTGGTCCCTCCCCTATGGTCCCTCCCTGACACACTCTGCACCAACAAAGTTTATCAAAGTGAATGGACAGTCCCAACAGCCAATAAGAACAGAGAATCGGAGCCTCGCTATGATTGGTCAAAGTGTACAGCTCATGTTAACTTTGACCAATCAGAAATCATATACCCCAGCTTTAAGAGGTAAATAGGGAGTCCTCCTCCTCTCTTAATTCAAGGTCTTAGGAACACGTCTTCTTTACATCTGAGTGCTTCACAAAGATGAGACCTTTTTAATACTTTGAATAGTTTCAGTATTTGATAATCCGTAAGAACATGCATGATATTATTTAGTTTTCTTTTTTTATTGTTAATTTAAAATATTTTTTTTAAATGTGCACCATTTACATGATTTGTAATTGACTGAATGGAATATGAGCTATATTTACTTTTCAAATCTGTCGTCGCAACTTCTCAAATCTGCATTGACGCTTCACAGACGCTGTCTTGCGTGTCATGAATTACGAATTGACGCTCTCTCACTTTCGCTACAAACTGTTTGTGGACCAATTAGCTGCATAAATGATTTGCAGACACTTTGCTTTAAGGCGCTTCAAGACGACAACAGCAGGGGAGGGGGTATTCCCCCTAGTCAACCTTTTCTGGCATGCCCCATCCTGGACAGTCAGATAGAGGATTACTGTAGTTGAACAGTCAGAACAAAACAATGGAGGTCAAGCTTTTGTTGTAGTTAAGTGTCTCTTTATCAGTTAAGATTGGGGATTTTTTTTAAATGCTATTGTGGATCCTACCGTGAAGGACAATAGTGTCAAGTAAAATAACCTGAATCAGTTATTGATTATTATCATTTGTTGAAAACATTAAAGGTGAAGTCAGTGATTCTGGATAAAACTTAAAATCATTGAATTTCTCCTCGTAATCCGCTATCTGTATACTGTGTGTGCCTTGAAAAAAAAACTATGGTCGGCCCCCTTGTTTTAAATACCCTTTGTTAACATACAGCGGATTGTGATGAGATCTTCACTGATGACACTTTTGACAACAAGCCTTCAACAACCACCTTTTTTTTCACTGCATCTTCTTTAAGATTCATTAAGGTGTCAAGTGTTTCTACAATAATACCATCATACAGGGTGGGCTGATTTAAGCAAACCTAATTAATCTGCATGGTTGTCTGTTGCGTTCAGTCCTTCTCCCAGCTCTACTTCTGATCATGCTGTCAGAACATATGAGACTCTCCTTACCTCTCACCTGAGCTAAAGACTGAGTGATGGAATTTGAAATGTATTTTCTGGTATATTTTCTTAAAAAAAAAGAAAAAAAGAAGAAGGTTGAGAAAAGTATTGAACAGAGACTGCATGCACATACACCCTCAAATGTTGACCTCGTCGTAAACCTTCCCTCGGCTCCTTGCAGGCTCACTCCAGGCAAAGTGTGTAAATTCCCCTCTGCATTTCTTCCAGGTGAAGAATGCCAAAGTGAATCTGGAGCAATTCTCAACCAGTTTAAAAATGCTTGAAATGTTTGCTCTTGAACTTTAACTGTTGAGGAGATTGTTGCTACTGGCATGTTTTTATTTCATTCTTTACTTTATTTATTTTATTTATTATCTATGCCACACCTGTGTACAGGGGAGGAAATTAGCTGGAAGAGAAGGTAGGCTACTGTTGTCGATTGCCCAACAAACATTGAATCTCCCACTGCATTTTCACTGAGGTCCACATAGCTGAGCCTCTTACATGCTGTTGTTAACAGGGAAATGTAGCTTTGGTCTGTAAATCATCCAGTGTGCAGGGATGGGGCACAGAGCTGCCTTCTGCAGGGGCCCTGGACCTGGCTTTGATCTCATTATAAAATGCAAATACACAGTACCCTAAACAGATCAAAGGTTCAACTTCCCATTGGATCTGAGGCTTAATAATAGTAGCCTGCAGCAGTTTTCTATTTTTTAAGAAGCGATTTGGGTAGCTACTGCTCCTCCAGGACATTATTTACTCTGGAGATAATGTTCCTACTTCTGACTAGCGACTAGCCACAGCTCAGAAAACCCCTGCTCCTGTTGCTTATTAGAATAAGATTGGTCAGGTATGAGAGTTTGCGCTTCCTGTCCCTATCTCCCACTGCAAGCTTAGGTTTGCAGGGCCTGAAATCTGAAAGTGTAAAATTGCTCCGCTGCTAGACTCTCTGATACCTTCATCTACTTGCTTAGCCTGTATCATCATTACACCGTAAAGCAAGCATTTACATTTTAAGCACTTCGCTGATAAGGACATTTTTTCAGCAGTACTGACTGATGCATATTCAGACTGCTCTGCTGTTTCTGTTGTAACCCCCTGCCCCCCCATACACACCAACCCCCAAGTCCAAAATTAACCTTTTCATGAAGTTCACAAGTGTCTGGTGATTTTATAACACTTTTGTCTCATCTTGGATTCCTTCTTAATTGTAGACACACAGCAGAAGTTGCGGTGTGCTGGCCCTGCGCTGACTCTGTCAGGTGGTGGGAGGGGTAGTGATTCACTCAGCAGCCAGTTTGATCCTGCCGTGAGGTGGGTTTCCGTGTCAGGAAGCTCCAGCCTGGCCACCCGCCCACCAGCCTCACCTTGCACCCGCCCACCGGCGCCCAACCGCTCACGCTCTGGCCCTTAGAGTGGGCGGGGAGAGCAGGCTGGCAGTCCTTGGCATGGATACATTTTGGCAGGAGCTGCTGTCCCCACACTCCGCTGAGTGAAGTGCTGACTGCAGTGCAGAACATAAAAGGCCTGAGGCTTCTATCGCTTCCTCTTGTGGCCCATAGGCCCGTGTAGAGATGTTGGCTTCAATTTTGCTTGACACTGGAGCCGTGCTTTTGGACAGTCCATGCCCACGGCCTCACAGCTTATCCCCATACTGTGTGTGTGTGTATATATGACTTTTGTTATCATTTTCAATTGTCATTTATCCTTAACTTCTCCCTCCCATATGCTTTTTTTCTCAGCGAGATGTGATACAGCAGCCAGTTGTAAAAGCTTTTGGCTATGGTCATCATCAATTGATTCGGCGGACTTCCTCCTCTGGGATAATGAGAACTGTCGAGGTCGATACCTGACTCACAGACTGGGACCAATGCCGCCATGTTTTTTTTCTTGTTTCTGCAAATCATTTATAAAGCAGATAACAATGAACATCGATGGGCAGTTGATCCATGCACACATTCTTAGTCACAGCTTCAGGCCTTTGGAAAATACTGTTAATCAGTTTGTAATGTTGAGGCATGCACTTCAGCTGGTAATTAGGGAGAAATATGAGAGGCCAAGGCTGTGTAGTTAGGTCTGTTCGGTGGCGAGTTTTCCTCCTGGCCCTTAGTAAGTTAAGACCTCTGGCCTTAGTCTCTGCTGGATGGGATTTTGGATAACCGAACTATAGCGTAGACTGAAGTATTTAGCTGACTGGCATGAGTGAGACCTATAAGACTCTGTAATAGCTATAGGAGGGGGTTGGATCTGTATTTCTATGTCTTTTCCAGAGCTGTCCATTTATGTGGTGACTGAGATCATCACCTCCAGTAGGCCGTGCCCTTGCTTTGTCACAGATCCGTAGCCCAAAGCTCAGTAAGGCAAGAAAATAAAACTCTGGTGTCACCGTTTAAGTTATGAACTGCAAGGAATTTGAAACACATTTCAGAACAGGAACTCAGAACTGGAAAAATCATTAGCTGGTCCCTCGATTTTTCAAAAGGGGAAGATGAAGGGAGCTACTCGAAAACTCTTTAGTCATCGTTCCGTGGCTGGAAGGATTCAGACCAAAATAACACTTGTACAAAAAACTCTTTAGTTTTCCCTGTATTTTAACTTAGTTTTCCCAGCGAGTGGCCTTTTGTGTACTGTAAGTACACACATGCTAGGTTGAGCAGGCCTCCATAAATCTTTATTGCCTCAGCATTTGTATTCAGATAATGAACACTGTGATCACTTTCCATGTCCCAACAGTGATAATGCCCCTCTGATGTTCTGAAACTAGAAAATAACGCCCTCAGTGAACTTGTATATTCAACATCTGCCTTGTTTAATATTTTCCTGTACCTGGACACATCTGCATGTGTGATATTTTTATTAGCAAATTGTCCTTGTAAAATGATTATTCTCAATATTTGACTGTTGTTCTCGGCAAATGTCCTTAACTTGTATTAAATATGCCCAGCCTAATACAGCTAGAGCATCTGGATGCATGGGCTTAGTGATGTGTTAGGGTAAAATCAAATCTTCCCCTCCAGGAAGCTGCTAATAAGAAGGCAATGTCAGACTGAATAATAGAGTAGCACCATAATGGCCGCTCAGTCTGAATATCAGGCTACCTTTTGTTTACACTGGGATCACAGATGGTGCCTTTTAACATAGCCTCTTGTATGTGTACTGATTTTTGCCCGACAAGGAAGCAGAGAAAAGAGAGTACGCCGATTAAATTCTGCATGCTATAAATAGAGCACAGTCCTTGAATCCACATTTAACACTGAATCTGCCCTGTTAAATTCCTCTCAGCTGGGGTAGACTGGCTACTGCTGCCACTGGCTCGGTCTGTATTTAACACATCATTTCCACTACAATTTCAAGTAAACGAGGTGAATTCTGAACAAATATTTTTTTGTACAAGTGTGATTGATTGTTGTTTTTGTTTTTTTCCTCCTTGTCTTTTTAAACTATAATTAATAATATTCATAATTAAGGTAGCCTGCTTTCCCTGAAGAACGGTTGCCTCCTGTGAAGCGCACAGCTAATTTATCTGCCAGCACTGTGGCGTAGATGCAGCGTTTACTTTCGGAAATGAAAGAGAAAGAGGCTGCAAGGCTAATTAGCAGAGGATGGAGAAGGTTTAAAAAATAAAATGAAAAAAAAGTCTACAGCATCCTGAGACTGCTGATATGGTCAAAGGTCCGTAGCTTGACTGAGGTAAGCCCTCCACTGAATATCTACTTAGAGCGACTGGGAGCTCCAGCCACACTGCCTTAGATCCAGACTATAGGTAATTCACATCTGATAGGATTTTTTAAAAGAGTAGGCTCGCCCTGATGATTGCCATGTTGATAAAAGCTGCATGGCAAGTAATTATCTTGGGAATACGTCTGGCTGATGTTGTTCCATTTCTTCTTTGTTTCAATCCACCCTCTCTCTTTCTCTTGCAATTATTTAACCCTTTCACCTTCTGTGTCAGCCTCCAGCAGCGAATGGCTTCACTCTGCTCCTTACAATCCCTGCTTTATTGAAATAAAAGGCAACTGTCTACACCAGGGGTGGCCACTGTTTTTCAGCTTGTGAGCTACTTTTAAAATGACCAAGTCAAAGTGAGCTACCACCTACTATAAGGGGTCAAAAGTCACGGTTCGGTACGTACCTTGGTTTTTAAGTCACGGTTCTGTTCTGTATGGTACAGTTCTCAGTTAAGAGGAAAAATGTGTGCAGAATTGAATTTTCACTGAGGGCCACATACAGAAAAATCTACGAAGGGCCGGGCCACTTTGCAAAAATAACACATTTATCAGGACATGTAGCTGCTCTGATGTTTAGTTTCATAGTGTCTTCGTAAATTGTAATCCTTCTTCACGGCAACACTTTACTTGCACATTAAACAGATACACCCCCCCTCTTGTTAAATGCCATTGATACACCCAGTGTTTTCTGCTTTTGTGTCCAATGTCCAGCTTGGTGAAAATAGTAGCCAGCCGAGATCCCGCCCCTCCAAGGGGGGTCCGGGGGTATGCCCCCCCGGGAGATTTTTTAAAGTTTTTAAAGAGGACCTATGATGCTTTTTGACTTTTATGACCTATAAACGTTGTTATGATGATTCATAGTCATGCTTAACCATACTAAATTATCAAATAATGACTTACATGCATTTCGACGTATTCCCTGCTGACCGTCTGGGGTGTCTGTGCAGAGCACTAAACACTATTCTAGCCAGTCGAGAAGTCACGTCTTCAAAGCGGTCTACCCTTTCATAATTTGTGACGTCGCAAAAAAATGTGTGAAGTCACCACGCGGATGTTTCCATGTATGGTAATGCTGTCACTTCCCTGTTCGCGTCTGCCTCGCGCCCTTATAGGTCCATGCTCGCGCTTCCCGCCACTGAAAGTGTTCCGGAAGGAAGGTAACCAATCACAACGGAGTGGGGTTTGCAGGAGGGGGGGGGGGGGGAGGGGAGCGGAGATTGCCGAAGCACAGGCGGAGGGAGCGGAGATGGCCGATGCACACACACTCAAGTGTTGACAGGATGTGCTGGATCGCCAAAATAAGAGAAAGAGCTTCCCGAAAATCTACATAGTTTTTTGTGATGTGATTCGTGTCAGGTTGCTCTATTCACCTTATTTTGGAACGTAACCATGGAAGACGCCATTGTTGTTGATCCTGTCATCGAACTTCCGGTTAGCTTGATCTTAGTATAGCATACCTGCGGAGCCCCGTTGTTTGTTCCGTCCACTTTATGTATAAATAAACCAACTGAATAGCATCCCTACCCGGAGAAGTGACTTGGCTATGAAGCTACGTTGAAGAAACCACTCTGGGTGCTATCCAGGTATGTCAAACTATCAACAGCCTCCTCTGTTTACTGGTTTGATTAAAAAGTTTGTGAACAATTTGTAGCCTAACAACAAAAACTATGGCGGAACGAAAATTATGTATCATGTAACGTGTGTTACCTAATTAATTCTGCATTCAATTCTATGTAAACATACATATTTTACTTATTTAACAGTTAAACCAGATAATAATATAGGCTACCTACTAATGTAGATTGGGCCGAATAGGCCTATGATGACCACAATCAGGCTGAGTAGCCTACAGATCAGATATTTGCAATCATTGTGGATTATGGAAATAGTAAATGCACATGTTATCTAAGAGTTGTTTACAGTGGGGAAATTATTATTTTGTTTGTAGGCTGCATTAATGAAATACAATTTTCTATTTTACTAGGTGACAATGCAACACCCAGCACCGAGCCATGGATGTGGATGTGCCAAACTCACTGAGATGCTGTGACCCAGTGGGAGGAGGACTGGACCCTTTGTGACCATAGTTACAGTTCATGTCTCCCCCAAGAAATGTACAGTTAAATGTCAATTGGTTTACTTATTACAAGACATATGCAAAATGTACAGTAACATTTTAAATTTGTACTTATTACAAAAGACATGCAAAATGTACAGTAAAGTGTCACAAAGTTTATTAAAAACACATACTTATTTCAACAGCATTCAACAAAGAAATATTTTGTTTTAATTCCTCAAATGTATTATATTAATTAAGCAATTTTGGAAGCAGCTTTTGTGAAAACAAACAATTGTTAACATACTACCGGAAACTTTTTCTTCTTTGAAATACATTTTAACTACATTTAACAGAATGTTTAACATTAGGGCGAGATGGGAGAAATGAACAGCTGGTTTAGATCTAGTTTTTACAAAGCTGCTTGTATTTCATATAGCGACAACCTGCCTGCCTGAATTTCATTTGCAATACGAGGCAGCATATATTTAAAATAGAAAGCCTTTAGACTTGGCACAATTTCTGTACAGAAATTTGCATCATTAGCTACACCCAGCAATATTGCTGCTGGGATGGGGTTACACCAACTGGAAATTGAAAATATGTCTTGTTGGTAAACTCTCCTCCCGTCATTTTAAGACTCCACTGCTCTGCTTCTTTCAGTTTAATTGTTTTTCTAAGTATTGATAACACTCTCCTTATACTTTGTGAAAACCAGCTGAGCCCAGACACTCTGTTCCTCACGTAAGGCAACCGATTACAGTACCCGCTGAACTGTAATTGGTGTCCTTACGTGAGGGACAGAGCGTCTGGCCAATTGCAATTAAAAAAAAATCTAAAATCCACACAGCAACTTCTTTACACATTTTAATATACAACATTTTGCACAATCACCTGAAAGAAGAGTGACTGTCGTAACAACAAACACGGACCAGTGGGTTTTCCCGGGAAATGTGTCCCTGCCCTTATTGGCAGTGAGTAAAGGGAGAACTGCCTCATGGGAGGATCTCGCTGTCTCTCAATCCACAGCTGAGTTCAAAGCTTTTCTTAGACTGAAAGTAAGTTTTACTTTGTTAGCCTCTTAGAAATGTAGTGGTCTCAAAAGTAAAATTTATGTCTTAGAAAAATAGTGAAGTGAAAGTCATAAGTTTCCAAAAAAGCAGATACTCAAGTATAGTACAGACATTCAAAAAGTTGGAACTCAATAATTTAACTTATTTACTGTCCACCACTTCATGTAATAGTCATGCGGCCCATGTGATTGTGATTTTAATGCCCCCCATGTTCACATCTGAGATCTTATTACTGAAGTGGTCTTCCTGAGACGTCAGAGGATTTCTCCAAGGCTGGACACTTGGAACAGTACTCAGTGTTCATCACTCCATCAGGGCTTCCCGACAGCCATGGCTCCTCTGCTGACCACTGTGCAAAAAGAAGAAAGAAAAAATATATTTTTGTCAAGCAGCAATCGAGTGGTTGAATCAATATACATGTAGGCCTACAGCAGTTCTAAATATTTCTGATTAATGATGGCAGACATCTGAATATTATAATAAACAACTTACTTTGAATCAAAGTGTTATTATTAGACTTGTACTTTCTGTGACATAGAAATAGACTGAATATCACAGATTATCCTGAATAAGTCTCAGAACTGATATTAAAATGTGTTGATTATGTAAGATTTAGTCAATCTTATTTCATTCCAAATAATTTTGTGGAAAAGAGTTGCATTAAACTGTGTAAATGTAAAACACGACTCCATGCACAGAGATGGCAGTACATCTCATTTAATAGTTGCTTGCACAGTGTTCCACTTAAACGGAGCGAGCAACTACTAAACATGGTGTATTGCCAATGCCATAATGTCTTTGTGTATGGAGTCATTTCAAATGGGATATATTTTGTTTTTATGTAGAGAAGATTTACACACTTACCTCAAATCCATTTATGTACATACTTTCTTCCTCTGCCGATTCTCATTCTCGTTGTGCTGTGATACACGAAAAAGCATGTTAGCAAGTTAAATTTGATTAGGTTTAAATAGAAATGGTATTGATTGTATAAGTAATCGCAAAGTTGTAGTGTTGTCAGAGGCTATTTTAACTAAAGTAGCTGCAAACATTTATCATGCTACTTCACATGAGTCGATATTTTTCATGTTATTTCTATTTTCTGGTTAGACAAAACATAGAAAACTGATCATTTGAACTTAATTTAATCACATAATTGTATATTGGGAAAGATTATCAGATGATATAATTTGAGATTACACTTTAGAATAGAGAAATATGCCCTTGTATGATTGACAATCATTGTAGGTTTAAAACAAAAAAACATCATATTGTCTTACCTTCCTCAATTGAAGCTGCTTTACTTGGAGTAGCCTAGTACAGCCCGCTTTACCCCTCTGAAGGTACTGACTCAGTGCTCTTGACATTTTTCACCATGGCTCCATCTTCTCCAAGGGACAGCTAAATATGACCATAGTAATCTAGCCACTTTCTCATGTCATCCTCGTTGCGGGCGTCTGACTGCCGCATCGTAATAAGAGGATGCGACCACGGTGTGTGTAGATGTTAGCGATGTAAGCTAGTTTATCGAAAACAAACTACTACATTACAAATGGCTTAGTACTTAACTTACTAAACGTACTACTTTTACGTTTAGAACCTTTCTGTAAACAAATATTTCTTCCCTACGATTCAATTGTGCTTCATTGTTTGCCGCTGTTTACATTCTTTCGCGGCTCTGCAGCGCTGAACCGGAAGTCGCATGATAAACTCGCTAGAATCGGAAGTGGAAAACGGGGCGTTCCAAAATAAGGTGAATAGCAGTGTAAAACAAGAAATTAAGACCAGAAAAGTAGTATAATAGGTCCTCTTTAAAGTGAAATGCATGAATCTGGTGCACTTTGAGAGGAAAATTAAGAGGCTAAAGCTGAAGAATTTTGTATGAAAAAAATGGAGACACTGTGTCAGATGAATTGGAAGCTATTGGAGAAGGACACATGGATTTTTCATAATAATATTAATTTAAAGGTGCAGTGTGTAATATGACATCATCAAGAAAGTTCTAGAATGCAACGCCCCCTGGGTAACCCCAACCCTTTCGAATAATAACAGAAGCTACAGTGGCCTTCAAGGACAAGAACAATTCTAAATTTTAAACAATGCACCTGATGACATTCCAACTATGACACTTTCAAGATGGCGGCCAGTAGGCCTTGGTCCAAAGTATGGAGAAATATGGACATATATGAGACCCTTTCTAAGGGGAAAAAAAATCATTCTAAAACTTTTTTTCAGCTATTATGCACTAAATTAAATGTACTTATGGATATTATAATTACTTTCTACAAAATCTGCTAGGAAATAAAACCCAAAATTCTACACACTGCAGGTTTAAAATAAAATATTATGCAGGGTCCTCTGGGATGGGCTTGGTGCTCTTTTTCTTTTATGGGACATATTTCTCTGTAATATAATGAGTGCATTTAAATTATTTAAAAATTAAAAGGGCCATATTACATCATATTTTTAAAATGTGCCACAGCCCAATCAATCAGTTTTGACACCCCTGCACTAGTGGGTTAACTAAGAAATGCAAAAAAAGTTTAGTAGTTTGGACACCCCTGCACTAGAATATGTGGTGGTCTGTTTGTGTGAACAGTCTTCCTCTCTCTGGCTGTATTTTACATAGTAGAATTTGTCACAGTGCAGAAGCCTCTCCACTTCCTTGACTTGGATTAGCTTTGGTTAGCTCACTGTCAAATTAGAAAGTGGTGTCCTCTCTCCCTCCACCGAACGTCGGCGCATGCTCGCACGGCTCGTTCGCTCTTTCATAGAAAAAAAAAAAAGATTTTTTTTTTTTTTTTTTTTTTTTTTTTTTTAAGAATGCCACGCGATCGACCCACACTACCGGTCGATCGCGATCGACCTAGTGGCCACCCCTGGTCTACCCCAACTGTGCTGTTGCCTGGCATGAATCAGTGATTCTGGAGAATGCTTGTGAATGAAAATCACTTTGTCAAAATCAGTCAATATCTCCTCACAATCTGCTACCTGTGCGCACTGTGTTTGCACTGAAAAAAAAATGTGTTAATACACAGCCTAGGCTCTGTAAACAGGCATGTTGATGGTAGCTTTGGTGGGCCCCTTTTGTTTGACGTACCCTTTGTGTACCTATGGGTTTACAGAGCCTAGGCTGTGTATTAACACCAGATTTTTTTTATAGTGCACACACGGTAGGGACAGGTAGCGAATGATCATGAGGAGATATTTACTGATTTTGACAGTAATTGATTTTTGACAACAAGCGTTCTTCAGGATTGCTGACTCCACCTTTTTAAATGCTGCTTATTGATAAAGATGTCACTGTGGCAGAGGATATGTAGGAATAGTTTTTCTTTCTTTTTTGTGTCCTCTGCCTTGTCAGTGAAGCAGGACGGCTGTGTCTTATCCCAGAGAGATATTTGATCATCCCGCCGGTGCATCCTCAGTGAGGTCAGCGGACTGTGAGAGGGGGACAGTGACACAGCTGTGGCAGCCGAGCGGAACCAGTGATGGATGATATGCCAGAATGGGCGGGCGCTGCCGTTCCTCGGCGCCTGTGTTGACAGGCACGGCGCTCGCATCTCACATTCAGCATCAGTAGGGCTAATCGCGGGTCATGCCGGCCACAGATGTGTCACGTGAATATCGCTCCTGTAATTGCTCATTTGTCAACGTCACATTCTCAAAGAGGCAGGTTTCGGCAGACACAATATTGAATGAAATTTGCTCTAATGGATGGAAAACATTGGGGAGGAAAAAGAAACTAATAACATGGAAATTTAAATTGAATGAAATTGCAAAGTAGGTCTTATTCTGCCATCTGATTTGCCATAAGGTGTTTTAAATCGCTGAAATTGATATTTTTACATTAACAATGGATCATGAATATTTGGATGTGAAATGCATTGCTATCACCAGACTCAGCCAGATACATTATATAGTCTTTTTTCGCCCTTTGTTTTAATTTTATTATCTTTATTCTATTGGTTTACTCTCACATAGTGCTGTTTTCGGACACACCAGACAGCTGCTTTTAGCTAATAAGCACAAAAAAGGAGAAAGAATATATGTCACCTGCCCAGCAACACACGACTGACATACATGTTTTACTTACTCATTTGCTTTTATTACCATAGTTGGGCATTTAGCAGCTAAAGATCCAGATATTCTTCTTTCTCAGGAGTTAGTGGGAACCTAAATGGAGCAAAAAAAGAACGGTGAATAATATTTGCCCTTGGCTGGGCACAAAAACGGGACTCCAAATAAATTCTATTGTTGCTGTCTGGCCACATAAACTTCAAAGCGGATAATGTGTTAGTGTCAGTGTTAACATGTTGCTTTCACTGCCCGAAAAGTGGGCAAATAAGTCAGTCATTGCAGGTTTAATTGGGGGACAATGTTTTGGCAACAATTAGGGGTGACATAAATATTTACACAAGGGCCAATTAATAACAGTATTTCTATGGATACATTTAATGGAGAGTGTAAACGATATTCATAAATTTGCTTTATTTTGCTTCTGTTATCCAATGGTAAAAGCATCACTCTCTGTTACTTAATGTGGTGGCTGCTGTTAGAGTAGTATGTAAATTGTTTTGTGAATGTGTTTGGGGTGTGTGTGTGTGTGTGTTGTTTGTGTGCACAGCTATTATAATCCAAGCCCTGGCTGTAAACCCTTCAGCCTGTGCTCCACCAGCCGCAGGGCCACAGCCTCTCCCCACCAGTTAATTGCATCTGAATTAGTCCATTAATGTGGCCATGTTGAGGGATGAAGGGGTGCACGGAGGTGTCTGGCCTCTTTTGACCACTGCTATGTATTATTAATGGGTCAGCAAGTCTGGCAGCTCTGCATTAACTTGGGTAATGGACTGTAGGGTGGGTCTGTGATTCCCTTTCTGAAAGAAATCAAATCTCATACATATTACAGAAAAGGACCTTCTGTTAGGCCTTTTTCAGAGTTTGTTAGTGGGAGCAGAGCAGTGATTTAAAAAGAACCGTTGCTTCTTGCTGTTCCTTTGTGGATCTGCTCCCTGCTGACAGGTTCCTGTGGGGAGTCCAAGGTTACACTGAGGCATCACCCTGTTTCTGTCATAGACATGTACAGCAATGTACTTTGCTAATGAAAAGCTAAGTATCAGGTCAGATTAATACAGATGATGTTAAATGGCTTTCTCTTTCATTTGCTTGTGCAGTATCCTTCAGGCAAAGTGTATTTAAGAGCCCGGGGATGACTGTATGCATGAGTGAATTGTATGACGAATGCAACTGAAAAGGTTGCATTTGACAATCTATCTGATTGTCTTGTGCCATTGAACACACAACCTTTTTGAGGTGTACACTCCGTAGTCATTTTGGAAATAGGATCAACAATATGAGGCAAAAGGAGATTTCAGTGGCAAGGACTAGAGTAGTTCTCATGTAACATGTTTTTTTTTCTAAACATGATATTCAAATGACATATTTTATTGTAATACTAGAGTTTCTTTAATAAACAAAGTGAATGGAATTATTTAGTTGTATTCACCTACGCAGAAATACTAGTAGTATATACCTATAGTCACTGTTTGTTTCTCAACACGACTTTGAACATGCAAAAATAGAAGGTTAAAGAGTGCATGCAACTCTTTTATTTATTTGCAGTATGATGGCTATGCGCATATTGAGCAGCAGCTTAAGTCCTTTAATGTTTGTGTTCACAATGCAGGAAAAACAAAAGGTCACACCATCTCTGTTTTCCCTTTGCTACATATGTTTTTTTAGTAGGACATTTTACATTCTTGGGATTTAGATGTAAAATGTGCTTCTTGCTACTTATTATTTACCAATAAAGAAAAGAAAATACATTGGAGTATCACACACAAGGATTTCTGTGCCGTTTCTAAATTGGTCGAACACTTAAGTACACAGTTGGCACTGCCCCGTCACCATCAGTAGCTGCAGTCATTTCTTCACTGTTCGTGGGCACTGTAGCCAGCAGGCTGCTTTGAGCCATTGTCAGAGGATAGCATCAGAGGCTCTTCTTCTGGCTGATAATTAAGTGGCGTACTGACAAACGGCTTTCATCAGATCCCTCATGTGGAACTGAGAGCACGCAAAGGCTTTCAGAGAGGATAAACCAAAGGACGGCACTTTGCCTCCGATCTTTCATGGCCTTGTGCTGCTTCTGCAGCAAAGGAGGAAGGGAGAGAGAAGGCCCTGTGTAGCTTACCGCTTTTCTCAAAGAACTAGACTCAATTCATAGCACTGTGCTGATATTGTCAACCTGTATTGTACTAGTTTCCCAGTTTGTCTAGAGTGACCAAGCTCAGTGTGTGCCACGTCTTTCTTCCCGTTGGAGAATCTGTCAATTATTTTTGGTTTCCTCAAGGCTGATACAACATTTGAGGACTTAAGGCACAGTATGCATGCCAGTAGGCCCACACAGTTTGAGCCAGAGCTCATTGTTGTGACAATGACGCCCTTAAAACATAAAATGTTTCATCACCATAACCTCCCTGTGCCCAGTTGTCCCCCAACATTTTATTAAGTTGGTTTATATTTGTTTGCCAAACTATACCAAAAACCTGCTGTCAGTTACCTTGGATGCATGGCGAAGCAGGGTTTCATCAGCAGCTGGATTATTGACTGCTAATGATGTCCAATATAGTGGATTACAAATCAAAGCCGTTAACAAATGTAATATTATTCCACATTTGAACATATTTAACTACTATTATATCAGTGAAAATTACATTGTACGTTGTGAAGTAATGTAGCTGTTATCACTTAATGTGAGCTACAGTAAGTTTGTCGGGTTTTATAGATAATGTCGTGGCAAAGTTGATCCCTGGTGGAAAATGGTTGTACTTTGATGATTAGCATATTTTTCATCTAAACGATGAAAATAATTCTCATTTGTTTGATGTATTGGCAAACACAAGACGTTATTTGTCTACCATGATATGTGTTCTATAAATTGTCATATCATATTGATACTTTTTTGTAGCAGTGACTAGAAAAGTATGATGGGCCAATTGACAATCCTGACTTAAAAACTGGGTCGATTCTTGATTTCCTCCAGTGGATTGTGCACACTTATCATTTATTCTACTGACTTGATTTCAGTCTGGCCATGTCTCAACCATCATTCCAGCCTAATCTACAGTGTTGTATTGACTGGTCTACTATTCAACAGCGTCCTCTATCACTCAATCCTGACAATTTCCAAAGACGTCTATATGTACATCATTTCTCCTCATTTTTTTCTTGGTTCATTGCCAATGACAACCCCGTCCAAGGTCATTGATGCTCTGAAATAATCCCCTTAATGGAATAATGCTACACTTTAGAACTGTGCCGTAGTGTAGCAAGTGTAGCAACACCAGAGGTTGGACAAAGCACTTCGACTGGGTGCAGTTTGGCTCTGAGCGAGAGAGTGAGACAGAGTGGGAGAGAGACACAAATATCGGCAAAAGAGAAAGGGAGAGACAGATGGATCGCTCTCTGAAGGACTGTGATCAAATAGTCCTCATATGAGTGGTTTAGGGCTTGTGTTGTAGTGTGACCTGCCATTCAACATTGCATTAAGGGAAGTTCCCCCTCAAAGCTTTTCAAATACGCAGTGACTGCTTCCTAATTTATAATGGGAATGCCTGAATTTCAAAGGCAGTATTCAAGCCAGGGCTGTGACCTAGAGTGCACATAGAAAATAATGCAGAAGTTTTTTTTTTTTTTTTTTTTTTTTTTTCCTTGAATTTCTACAGATCCATTCCAAGGTTGGCCTTACAGCAACAAAGCAGATAGGGAAGGGAATGTGGATGCATGTGCCGGAGTGAGATTGAGTTCAGAACATTTATATTGGAGCTTTTGGTCTCTAACCTTACTGCTTCTGTTGAAAAGGGAATGTCCTTGGTGCAGCATTCATAAACTTCTTATATTCCACTAGAGAACGATGGGGTTTTAGTTTTGGCTCAATCTATTGTCTGAGCTGTAGGATGCGGTATCACCTGGATTACCCTTTGCAGAATTTCTTGACAGATATAGTTGAATTGTTTTGCTGATGAAACCAAACTATCAGAAAAGGCAGGCAGGCCAACTTCACATCTAGTTGTACTGGTATGTTTGCAGAGTCCTTTGGTTTACCTGGCCAGTGGTTTATATTTAGACAGCTAAGTCTAATATGGCCTGCTGTAGTTGTCCCGAGATACTTGTGTTGCTGTCGACATCCATTAGTTTGCGTGGAATTTATCTAGAATAAATGTCTCTCCTCCTTATGCATCTGTTGGAGGTGGCTTTCTTCCACTGATGAAGCACATTTTGTACCTGCGGACTCCCCTGTCTGTCCACTTCACCCTTCCTGCAGTTTGAATGTATGGAGCTGGCCTCTGGAAACAATACACCTGTGGAGGCTGATGCAAACCAGTGACCTCAGTTGTCATCTCAATTGGCTCCCCCGTGGTGGCAAGAGGACTTTGACATCTTTGATTCTCTTAGTCTCTCTTCCTTGTTTTTGTTCTCATGCATTGCACTCTATAGCCTTTAAAAGTGCTAAGTTATACATCCAAACATTGATGAAAATGTTCTGCCTTTTTTTTTCTTGCCGTCACTGCGCTCTCTTCTCCCTTGATAACATGTTACATCTGAGTCCACATACTGTATGTAATCGCTTATCTAAGCTAATTTATTTCTTTCTTGCATGCATTGCTTCCATTATATTGGCCCGCCAGTAAAAAATTGGTTTAATTTAGCTAAATGCCCACTGTTAGGGGGGAGAGGGGAGGGGAAATACAATTTCCCCATCGTGTCATCTCCTTCTGCAGAAGTGGCTGTTGAGTTTGAATTGCCGTAATAGCTCAGTGTGCTACACTAGATGACCTGGGTCTAGATAGCAACATTTAGCCATCATTTTACTTCTTCTTGTTTGTTTATCTTTTGTCTTTCCATTATGGACACGGACTTGAAGCTCTCCTTGCGCACGGATTAACAGGTTATTATAATTATGACAGATTTCACCTTGGCTACTTGGCTTATGTTTATTTTGCGGCAGGCAAGCAAACGGTTAATGTTTTATTAAAACTACATGCAAGTGAGCAAAGATCAGAGACTAAGGGGGTTAAAACCTAGCATGCCAACACATTTCTAGTAGACACCAAGGGAGGCAGATCAAACACCTTTTTGAAGATGGTTAAAAAAAATCTAGTTAAAAATCGTTAGAGTTGACTTTATTGGTATTTGAGTGAGGTTTCTCGGAGAGCTTTGCTGCATGTCTGACTTGTGGAGTCCTAACAGTATGGTGTTGTTGGGGGGGATGGGTCACTGTAGTCAATAAGGCTTAACTAGTGCTAAATAGAATGAAATGTATCTTTTATATGTGCTTCATGTAATCATTTATGTCCATTTAAGTCCAGGAAAAACCTTGTTTACGGTCAAACCTGGTGTGAAACTTTAAGGCAAGTTTTTCTCATGATTTTTGTTTTTATGTTGTGGCTGCTTGTGGTAAAAGCAGGAGGGGATGGTGGTTTTTAGTGAAGCATCCTGGTACTCCTTTGTCATCACACTGTAGGAGGATTGCATCCAGTCAGTCAGAAGAGCTATGCTGATGGCCTTGAGGTCACAGCTCTTCTCATTGCTAACAGGATTACATCCTCTGGTGAATGCACCTGGACGAACTTACCTTTCTCTACCTGTGTGTATGCATATTCAATAATTTTTTTTTTGAAAGCGGTGCCTTGTTGAGCGAAGGCTGTGGCATCCCACATGTCTTCCCACACCCACTACAAATAGACAGTGAAGGTGCTACATTCCGTGGCCTCGGTGCAGTTCCCCGAGGCTGAGGAGTATGTTCTGTGTTGGTGGGCATGTCACAGGGTCCGTATGAAATAACAAAGGCCTAAAAATACAGTAATATACCTGTGTGTGCGTGTTACTGTTTCTCTTCTGATTCACTTACAGTTTCCTTTATTGTAGGCTCGCTACACTCAGTTCTTATAACACTCCTTACTTCTGCCTCTTTTCTTTCTGTCTCTTGTTCTGACTTTTGGTTTGGATATGTTGGTTGACAGTCCACAAATTGAAATGAATGATGAGTTTATTGTTGCACATATGTTGCAGTGGATTCAATTCTGGTGAGAACATTGCGTATATAATTTATCTTTGAGAATCATAAAATGTTGTTGCAGTTTTACACTAAAAGAACATTGGAGTCCACACTTTTTACTTACATTTTATTTAATTTTTTTCTAAAAATTAAATTATTTATAGGGGAGAGTGGCCTAAGTTGTGCGTTTGGGGAAGTGTGCCATCCCTTGTTTCTAGAAAACCATAGAAGAAATTGGAAATGTGACCACATATTTAAGAAGAGCCATCTATTTGACTCATCCTGTAAACAAGGGAGAAACATGGAATAAGATACAAGCACATTTAAGCTCAAAAAACAGTTTTTTGCCTTTCAAAGTAAAATTTCCATGATCATGGTTTTTTGATTATTGTGTCTGAACAATTATAGACACGTTTGAAAACATTAGACACATGTTTTAGTGCTTTAGTTTGCTACACGTTGAGTCTATACAGTTAGCACGATGTCAGCCCTAAACTGCTGCATCATGTCTATTATCCAAAATTCTGGGGTTGGGGTGATTTGTGCCAAAGGGCCTATGTGAGTTATAAGTAAGTAAGTAAGTAAAATATATTTATAAAAGCACATTTATGACCGTTTGCACTGTCCAAAGTGCTTTACATAGTGCATTCAGTAGATAAACAATGAAGGTAAAATAACAACAACAAAAATAAAAGACATAAAGCCCATACATCCACAAATATAAACAAAGATAGTAGTGCAGAGGTAAGATAGTTAATGGGGAGGAAAAACCAGGGTGTAAAGATGGGTTTTGAGCCTTTATTTAAAGGCAGAAATGGAGAGGGAATCACATTTGTCAGGTGGCAGTCACAAGCACGGAGCAACTAGTGCGAACATTTCTGAGAGTTGTGCCAGTGGCATGGCTGTATAGGCTGGTCACCAAAAAGAAAGTGATTGTCTACAGTAGCTCAGAAGAGACTGACATCTCCATTCCACTTAACTGTACATATTTGAGTTGGATACATAACTGTCAAGGCCTCACTTTAAAATCACTTTGAGTAAAAAGTTGCACAACTTAGGCCACTCTCCCCTACTTGTAATATTTGTTTTTCTGAGGTCATTGTAATGTGCAAGTAAAAGTTTTAGGGGCAGCAATGACACGTCAACCTAACAGATTGCTTCAATTACGTAACTTAAACTCTAACTGAAAAAGCTGCATCCACATCTTCAAAAGAATGGGAACAGAGACCAAATAAAATGGCTCTTTGCCCTCTATTCAAAACTGAAATGGCCTTCCAACAGCAGAACGGCTGTTGGGGCTCTCTGGAACGGATGCCAACCAACAATCAAACAAAACTTACTTTATTTACGTGCGCAACACAACGTACCAATCTAAACTCAACCGCTTGATGGAAACAACGGTTAATACATTGTACGTTGGTGTCTTGTAGTTCTGAGGTCGGAGAGCCCCAGGATGTTTTCTTTTTCGATAGGAGTTTATTTTCAACATGGCGGAGAGTGGGAGTCGACATCTTTGGGGATGAATGTAAACAGTGCGATGCATCAACGTATTTTACGCAAATCGACGTATTTACTTAATCAAAGTAATCGGTTACATTGACCCGGCATTGCATCCCTTTAAGATTCCTTCCCCTGTTCACCACTGCCTATTTTCCCACACACTGCAATGCCGGGGAGAACTGTTTGATCACAAAGACAGCAAATCCAGCAGCCCTTCAGTTCCCTTCCATTTGAAGTTCAATCTTAACTCTTTTAAGAGCACCTCTAGGTCCTCTCAGGATCTCACTTGGCCTCAGGAATGTTTCAAGTAAACTCACGACTGGACTAATGCTTCTTGTTGTTTTTTGTTAGTTGTGGGAAATAGAAGCGTGGGCCGTGCGTTGGTCGGTTAGGGCCCCCACACACTTTATTTTGTCCGGAGGCATAAAGTTGCAGGAAGATGGTGTGAATGTTGGAAGGAACCTACGGTGGCATTGATTTATTCATGTTGGCCCACAGTGTGACTCTGCCTCTCCCCCGGTTGCTGGTGTTCGTCCCTATGTCATAACCGGTATGTGTGCATACGTGTGTCTGTCCCACCATGCCGAGTTGGCTCCCTTGGGTCCCTGACCCGTGTGCGCGGGGTGCCTTCTCCTCCCCAGCTGTGAGGAGCAGGGCTCTGACATGGCCTGTCCCTTTAGCTCACTGCCAGGCTTTGACACACCGAGCGCAGAGGTCAGCCTGACCTACTTTCCCCTGGCGGCCCTTCTGCTGAGCTGCAGCGCTCCTCAGCAGGAGGGGGGCAGCGAGGGCGGAGCTGCTTACGCCTCCACTGCTGTCCTGGTGTGTTAAATCACCGCCATTTGTTAGGAGACACGTTCCTGTGTGTGTGTGTGTGTGTGTGTGTGTGTGTGTGTGTGTGTGTGTGTGTGTGTGTGTGTGTGTGTGTGTGTGTGTGTGTGTGTGTGTGTGTGTGTGTGTGTGTGTGTGTGTGTGTGTGTGTGTGTGTGTGTGTGTGTGTGTGTGTGTGTGTGTGTGTGTGTGTGTGTGTGTGTGTGTGTGTGTTTGTTTGAGGTGTGTGTTTGAGGTGTGTGTAGGAGGCATCCCACACACACAGACACAGGCTTGTGCTGAGGTTTGATATGAAGTGCTCTGTGGGGGTTGCAGGTAGATGCTGGGCAGCACTTGGGCAGGACCCCTACAGTGAGCTTTGTCTGACTCACTTTGTGTACCACTGTTCACACCCTCTGACCTCATCCACCTACTTCACTTCTCTCTCTGTACTATAGCTTCACGTATACCTTTATTCCAACTTATCAAGCGGATGTATTTTGTTCACTAGGGATGGGTATCGAAGTTCGCTACTTTTTTGGAACCGACCAACTCCATACCATTTGAGTCGAGGCATCCCGGAAAAATACATTAGTTTATAAAATAGGTTGCACAGTGTGCATACTGACTTGCACCTTTTTGCTTTTGCACTGAAAATCATTTGCACTGATTCATTACATTTTGTTCCTTTTTGCTTGTATATTTTGTCGGAGCTGCAGTGGCTCAGGAGATAGGGCATTTGTGGTAATCTGAAGGTAGTTAGTTACAATTTCAGCCTATTTAAAGTTTAAACATATTGCTATTGTGTAAAAATGCCAAGGAGCTGAAAATAAAACTCACCTTGTTGTTTATATAGTCTTGTTAATATTGGAGCTCATAAAAATTCTATTGAAAAAAGTAACGTTCAGGAACCGGTATCAAAGTCCAGTTAGTCGTGGTACTGTATCTGTATCACTAATGAATTTTTTTTATCCAGCCCTAGTGTTCACACAGACTTACATTTTTAATTTAAAATTTGCTTCTCAAATGCTGACATATTGTTTATATGCACAGTGGTAATTGGCCTTAATTTTTCATCAGCCCGATGCTTTGTCTTTCTCTCCCCTTTTCTCTCCTACTCAGCAAGTACACTATGATCTATCAAACGCTGTTGTCACATTGGCTTTTCCTTCCCCTGCTGCTGCTGCTGCTGCTGCTGCTGCTGCTGCTGTAATATTTTAAATTCACACTTTTTTTTCAGGTTCATTTCTTCGCCTACAAACGACACACAGCCTTTTAGTGTCACACACCGCAAATGTGTCTAAATCCGGTGGATGGAGTTTGTCTGACACAGTGTAGGACGTTTGGCACAGGGCCGGTCAGCAGGAGGAGGAGAAGAGGGCAGGCAGGCAGAGTTCATTAAAAAGTAAAGTTGCAATGTAGCGGGAGGCTTCGGCTGCTTGACTGTATCAATGATTTAGGCCGTGCAGAAGGTCCTTAATGGATAGAGCCACCTTGCTGTGTGTGCAAGTTCAGCTGCTTCTGTCTGCCTGGCATCAAGTGGCACAAACACTCTGACACACAGAGAGGCTGTGGAGGAGAAATGTTTTTTTTTAAAGTACTAGTGTTAAGTACTACAATGCCATACAGTGTGTATGGCATTGTACAGCTTGCATCACACACACGCTGCCGCTCACACACTCTCTCCTGTTGGACACGTCTCAGGGTTTTAAAGTAACAAGTAGCTGACTAAATTGAGGAGCCTCATATCTATTTGTCACCATCCAATATGCATGATCACATTCTGCGTTCACATTGTTTTATTCATCTGAAGTAATGTTGAACTGTGTGACAAGGCAAAGGGCAAGAGTGTGGTTAAAAGGAGAAGGCCTGTATAGTGGTGCCTGTGTAAAGTATCGAAAAGAAAATAGAATTCAAATAGTAATTGAATTTTGTACATGGTGGTATCTGCTTCCGGTTACACAAATAACAACATCACATTAATAAACTGCATCCAACAAGATACTATATACAGTGGGATTACACAGCCAAAAGTCCTTATGTCGCTTGCTAACGGAGGAAATTGAGTGTTCTTATTGCTGAGAGGAAGAAGCTGTCTTTAAAGCGGGTGGATTTTGTGGCAAGTGAGCTGACTAGACAGGATCCCTACATGTGTACTAATTTGCTCCAAAGGGCCACCAGATCACCATACTATACAAGTGTCAATACAATGTGTCTTTTCATAATCTGATTCTACAGATTAGCCTTTTTCTATCGTGCTGCTGCCGGTTTGCATTCACCTCAGAGACTGATTGCATTGCAAGCCCGGGTGTTTCCGTTCCTAGTGCCAACGATGTGATAGCAGTGTGACCACAATTGATTGATGGCCAATTGTGTTTTGTAGGCCTGCTGTTGTAATGCTTAAATAAGAAACTACAGCTATAACTATTGATCAATTAATCTTAAATGAATCAATGAAAGTTAAAGTGGCAACAAAAATGCTTCTGAAACCCTGATAGATTCATTAAAAATAATGGAATTATCATGAGTAAGACATGCTATACACATTTTTCAAATGTTAGAATCCTCTGTTTTACATGGAGAACAGTTTTGAGTTCATTTTTACTTTGATTGTTGGAAATCTTGTGTGTAGGCGTAGGGTAGCTACTAGCTAGCATGCTGGTATATAACTTTTGAGAGTCTTTGTATTTTATTACCATGTCTATTGTATTTTGTGCTGTTGGAGGAAGGAATAAATCTCTCAGTTCTGGTATTTGGGGGATACTCCACCCAAAATCTTTTTAAATATCAAACACTCAATCCTGCCGTTTGGGAAGGTGGCTCTGAAGGAAATCAAGCGTCTATGGTTATCTTGCATTTGTGTCCCTTGTACTGGATTACAATAGTGGAGAGAAATAAAGTGTCAAAATGTCCTACAGTTTAATCTACTTTAGTTGTGTTTATGCCTCTTCAAATAGAGTTTTAACGTCTCAGAATAGGCAATATAGTGACATGGAAGGAGCTACTTCAGGGGTTTTCAAAGTGTGAGAGAGTGAGCCCCCCCTCAGAGAGCAAATTTCAGCAGAGCCCCCCCCCCCCCCCCCACCCCTCAAAAAAAATCTAAATCCCTGTGTTTTGAAAAATCTTTTAATTAATTATATTCAAAACACATTTTAAACACATTTTTGAAACATTCTTAACATCTTTGTGCGTTTTAAACACTTTTTTTTAGACATTTTAACATCTTTATCTAAGTATGTTTTTGTTTGGCTTTTTTTTAAATACATTTGAACATCTTAATCCAGTGGTTTAATCCTGCTTCCTTTAAGCATGGATAGGAGTGTGCAGTGGAGTGAAAAAGATAGGCAGATACAGACAGACTTGCCCAGACTTTTGTTAAATGTCATTCACACACCCAGTGTTTTTTCGCTTGTGCCTCCAATGTCCAGTTTGGTAAAAATAGTAGCCAGCAGAGAACCAGACTCTCCTAGGGGGATCCGGGGGTATGCCCCCACGGGAGATTTTTTTTTTCCTTTTTAAAGTGAAATGCATGAATCTGGTGCACTTTGAGAGGAAAATTAAGAGGCTAAATCTGAGGAATTTTGTGTGAACAAATAATTTGGAGACGCTGGGTCGGATGAATTAGAAGCTATTGAAGAAAGACACATGGATTTTCCATAAAAATATTAATTTAATTTAAAATAAAATATTATGCAGGGTCCTCTGGGTTGTCTTGGAGCTCTTTTTCTTTAACAAGACATATTTCTCTGTAATATAGTGAATGCATTTAAATGCAGTGAGAGGAACGAAGCAGAAGAACTCTTGTCCAGCTATCTTTATTTCCACAGACAAGGCTGAAATAGGCTATAGACTATACACAGTGCATGGGCAACTGAAGGCAGCCCCATTTCCAAATGTTTTTAAATAAACTCAATACACACTGTGTATGCCATGGACATGAACGTGACGTGATCAGTTAACCTCGGATTATCTCCCAGGTGATCTGATTCAATTATTAGGCTATTAACTATCTAGACCAAAACATTGTATTATTTTTTTTGTATGATAACTTACATTTGCTTAATACGATGTTTACATCAAAAACACAAACTAAAAAGGGGCGCGCCCCACAGTTTGAAAACCACTGAGCTACTTGGTAGGACCAAGATGAATCCCTTCAAGAAGTGCAACCCTCTTAAACAAACAACTTCAAAAAATGTTAGCGCTTCAGTGCAATTGCTTATGAAAATTACACTATGCATGGTGTGTCCAGGCATAGTACCGCAGTCTGAAAAGTTAGGTTTTTCACCCTGCAGCAGAATTAGGGGCTGTGACTGTGCGTTTCTTGAGGCAAAGTGTACGGCTTGCCAATAGTAAGAGCAGTTGCCATCACTGCCCTGCATTCGAAAATCCCAGTCTTGAACTTGATGCGAGCTGCAAAAAAGAGCCAATGTTGTGAAAAAGTTTCAGGTGATCCTTAACATGAATTCTTTGTGGAGGCGCAGACTGTTTACTTTTAACTATACCCTCTTTCAAACCTACAGGGATTTTAGTTTGCTACTTAAAAGATTTTTGGTTGAGTTTCCCTTTCCAGAAAATATTCCCTTCTGGCACAAGAATAGAATTATTTTGACTATGGGCGCCACTTTCCCCCCTCCTATATTTTCAGTTGGAGAACAGTGTTCGAACTTCATGGGGATTTCAGTGGCATTTCAGAGCGATTAAAACTAGCGAGATTGACAGCATTACAACGAGGCTGTCATTATCCTCCCTCTCCTGTGATATAATTGCCTATAGTGTTGAACAAGCAGCTCCCATCTTTTGCACTTGGGGGTCTCTCGCTCTCTCCCTCTCTCTCCTTCTCCCTGTGGCTCTCTCTCTCATCTGCTACGGCCGTCCGTTAAACTCATCAGAGGAATCCTACTACAGCTTTTTCAGCGTGACCATCTGTCAATACCACTCCATAAAGTGGAGTGGAGGAGAAACGTGTGTCCATTGGCTCTTGTCGGGCCCTCAGCTGGCCTGCCTCCAGCTGCTTCTAAAGGGCTTTGGCAGGAGCTGGTTAACCCGGGGGCCTGGAGCATTGACGCTCTCCTCCGGCCCTTGTGGCTACTTCAGGCCCTCCCCTTCTCCCCAATCAGGCAGCTGGGTGAACCCTCCCCTCTTCACCGCTGTGGAGTAGCTTGTAACACCGTAATGAGTTAACTCTCAGAATGATCTACATAATTTATTTCCTTCCCCCCCACAGGAGCTCTGCTGAAGCCTTAATTAATATCAGGCCCTGGTATCAGCAAACCAGCCCAGTGTGGGATTCCTTCTGGCTCCTATTTTTGGCACTCTAGGAGCATTTGTGCAACCTGAATGCAGTTTTGTTGGACTTTTAAATGAAAGACAATGCTTCCTGGTTGGCTTTGTGTGCAGTGCACCCGCTGACCTCCTGTAGTGTGTATGAATGCGTGTATATACTATCTATGGTGTAGAGTGAAATCTGGACACAGTGGAGTTGGATGCCAGATCTCGTGCCACTGAAACAAGCTGACCTCGATGACAAGAACTGTGACTAAACCTAAATGATACATGCCAACAAGTTGTTTGCTCTCGTTGCTGCCGGCATTGATGCACTCCACACACTCCAGACTTGTTTGTGTAATCTGATTTTTGATGTGTTCACTCACTTTGTCACATTTTCTCTCTTTCTCTTCATTTCTCTCTCTCTCTCGCTCTCTGTTTCCCTCACAGAACTCAATACGGCACAATCTGTCATTGAACAAGTGTTTTCTCAAAGTGCCTCGCTCCAAAGATGACCCAGGAAAGGTGAGACTTTTTTTTAAATAATTTTTTGATGTTGAAGCGCAAAGAATGCATGTCGTTATGATAGAAATACAAATAGAAGAATATGTTAAGTTTGTCAGCTGGCAGAGGTTCACTGTTACAACATTTTCTTTGGCGGGTATCATGCTTCATCTCTTGTTGAAAAATGTTACCTTTGAATGGCTGCCAGGACTTTTGACAGTCTGGAAATGCATGGCATGCTCGTAATCTATTATGAGCCTCCCTTCCACCCCCAAAGATTTAACTTTCAAATGTAGGGAGAGACTTGCTTTTCTGGAGCAGGGCAGACAGGAGATATGGGTGAGGGGTGGAAGTCAAATGACTAGTAGGGATGGGGCCATAACAGGGGAGAAGTCAGGTCATCTGAGAATCTTGCGTCCCTGAAGTATTTATTCAAGGTTCTGAACCTACACAGGGAAAAAGCTCATTTGCTTTCTACCCATGTCTCTATGTTTTCCATGTATCTCCTCTGTGAAAGGATGTTTAAGCCTAAAATGTTAATTTGACATTTGAATCTCAGTAGGACCACCTACATTTGCGTTTTTTAGCCTGTTTTTTATTTCACAATCTATAGCGACATTAACCTGATAAATAGTGTCCCCTGAGTAGTTCATACTAAATAAAGGCACATAGGCTTATTTTCTGTATGATGTTGCGCATAGGTCTAACCATATGTAGTCTAACCTAGATTTCATCCCGGTGCTGTCAGAGCACGGGCTACATATGCATTAGGGAACTGCACAAAATAATTACACACACACACACTCACACATAGACACACACCCTCATACACACCGACACACGCAAGAAGAGTCTACGCCTAGCAGTGTAGGGGATGGGGACTGAATGCTAATTTCATGTTTTGCTGTAATCCTCTGATATTGACACTCCTGGGAGCTGCTCCACTAAATACAAAATAATCTATTGCTGTATGGATCCCATTCCAAATGCATGGCCAACATGCTTGCATCCTTAATGTTTAATTTGGAATTTTCCTCACTCCCTTCCCCCCCGAAGACAACTTCAAAGAGGCGCTAGCCGCTCTTGATATGTTGCATCAATATTGTAATGTGGCAGGAATAGGAGAGCTGCTGGGTGGATGAGATAGGAGAGTCATGTCGTCTCTGTCTCTCTCTCTGCGAGATGGTGTAAAAGATGACAGTTGGTATTTGTACATACACACACCTCAGAGCCAGAAATGCAGCTACCGTTAATAATCTTTATTTTTATTTTAATTGGTCTGACCAGTGTAGTTGTTGTGTTTGTCCTTCCTATATTTACACACAAAAGGGGAACTAGATTAAATATTTGACGTTGATGTATGAAAATGAGCTGCGTCATTTAGGGGAAGAGAGCCCATCTGTTATCAGGATGGTTTAGAAAAAATCCTTTGTTTTATCTGTACAAAAATAATGTTGCTTTGCTGTGTTGTTACCCCAAACTCCACGGACACACTTCACTTGGCATTGCAACAGTATATTGCGGAATATTTGTGAATTATTTAATGACTCTTTTATATGTTTTTCATTTTTTCCTGCCAACTCTCTTGGGGTGGGAGTAGGGAAATGCAAAAACTTCCCTCCCGTGAGGGTTAACTTAAGGTTTTCTTCCCCCCCTAATTAGAAGGAACGCCACCATGCCTGGCTTTGTCTCTGTGACTCCTACTTTTTAAACCGTACTCCATCTGTACCCCTGCAATTAACCCCTGCATCTTAACAGGGAGATGGATCACATGAAGAGACACTTTGTCTCACCTTAACATACATTCTTCACTGTTGCTCTTTGTACAAAACACGGGGTGTGTAAAGAGATGCAGCATTTTGCTGTAGCATACATCAATATGTGATTTTTCTTCAGCTTTGTTGATTGCGCTGTAAGTTATTCCTCCCTCTGAGGGAAATGTTAATTGACCCCAAAAGCCTCGCACATATTAAAACTTATAATTTTAACCCCCTGACAAATATAGGCCAACCCTAGCTTTTCAATTAAAAAATTTGCAGCAGTGGTGTAAGTGAGCTCTGAAAATAATAGATTTGCCCCGCTTCAACCAGAGCAGGCCATTGTGTATGCACTATGGAGCGGTTATTGTATACTGTGTCGATACTTGAGATACTAGCTTGTTCTATGGAGCCCTCCTGTTGTTCCGAGAATTTCTTCTGGAAATAACAATGATTCTCTCTGCTAAGGAAGTCATTTTGAAGGTCCTGATCTCACTTTCTCTTGTCGATTGAGATTTTATCAGGGGCCATATGAAATATTAAAAATAAAATTCTGAACTTGCAGGGGGCCTTAGGGTAAGAATCTCTACTGTAAGCTGTGTTCCTGTTGGTTTTTTTCGAGAAGGAACATGGTTGAAAAATAAATTAAATGGGGCCGAATGCAAAAGATAAATAATGCAGCCTGGTTGTGGAATTTCTAGCTGCTGCAGCCCCAGAGCCAGCCCCAACCTCTCCTCTCCTTGATTAGCCTTGCTCAGACCTGAGAAGAAAGCAACATGGCCGGGCAAGCGCTGCACACAGACCGTGGAGCCTTCATCCTTGGCAACAGCAGTTCTGACTCAGAACCTGAGGCTGAGGAAGTACAGCTTCAAGAAAGGCTTAGCATTTCACCACCACCAGCTGCCCTCAACAACAGCCTCTCATTGAGTAGCTACAGAGGAGGAAAAGCCAAGCCCTTCCTACTAACAAAGCCCACACATACGAGCCGTACACACAACTCAAGCAGCTATCAACTCAAATAAAGGCCCGAGCTGATAGGACAAGTAATAGGGGAGCAGAGAAAAGTACTGATTATTAAAGGTACAATCAGCAATTCTGGAAAATGCTTGTTGTCAAAATAACTTTGTCAAAATCAGTGATTATCTCTTCACGATCCGCTACCTGGCCGAATACTGTGTGTGCGCTAAAAACAAAATCCATTGTTTATAGACAGTATAAGCTCTGTAAATTGTCATGTTCCTAGCTACGGTGGGCCCCCTTTGTTTACATATGCTTTTTAATTTCTTACATACCAGTTTACAGAGCCTAGGCTGTGCAAACACACAGTATATCATCAGCTCACAGGTCTTTCGTCTCTCCCTACAGGGCTCTTACTGGGCTATTGACACCAACCCAAAGGAGGACGCCTTGCCCACGCGGCCAAAGAAGAGGCCGCGGTCTGGAGAGCGGGTTAGTATGATGAGAAACATTCTGAATATTCCTAAGCACACACGTTTCTCTACACTGCTCCTCTGTTAAAGCTACTGCCTCCAAATCTAGTTGGTTGAGGATTTCTCTTTGTCTCTGTGTCTCTAGCTCGGCCTCATTTTTCTCTTTCTTTTGCCCTCCTTTCTCCCACTCTTTCTCCCCCACATGCAAACACACACATGTACGCACGCACGCACACACGGACACACACACCGCAACACACACACACACACACACACACACACACACACAGACTCAGTAGGAGTTCATATCCAGACTTTATGTAACTGCCTCTCCATGCTGCTCTGCTAGCCAGTCATGAAGTGGGGTCCTTATTAATAAACTATGCCCCAGGCAGCCATTACATACATTAAACCCTGCACTCACTCACTTTTTTTCTTTTAACAAACAGCAATTAATGCAGAGCTGTGCGCGCCGGCTATTCTGAGCGGGAGCTTTTGTCTTTAATTATGGATGAGTTTTGTCCAGCGTTACGTACAGCTGTAGAGGTTTTAGTGAGCATCTCAGATTGACCTGGCCCTGGGGCATCCCGACACAGCAGGCTCTTGTCTACTCCTTCCCCTCAATGTGGCTTACCAGAGGTTAGGGGGAAAGGAGGAATCTGTCAGGCTCATGCTCACACGCTAACACACGCCATTGTCTCTACCAAACACACATGCACAGAGGCTACAGGAAAATTTGCACGCTGAGTATGTAGTGGCCCTACATTATCGGAATGCTATCACATCCATTAAATAACTACGTGTTTGTTGGTGTGTGATTTTAAAGAACCAAACGTCCATTTTTCTTAATATGTAGCTCTGCTAACAGTTTCAAGCAAAGCAGCTCTGCTGATGCAGTTCTGTTCATTTGAGCATGGCGCAAAAGAACGCACCAAGTGAGGAGTGTGTTTTCTGTGGGACACATGTGTTGCACCCCCCTCCTGACACTGTCTGCCTACAAGGCATTTCATTAATACTCAGACATTGAAATTGAGAGTTTGTGAAATCTCATTTATGTTTATCATGAATTAAAAATGGTATTGTTGGCAGCCAATCCTCTTACAGTAAGCAGTTTGGGGAGACAGGCACGGCGCAGTTATCTCTTACACCAGTGTGCCTGTACAGAAGTGTGTGTGTGCTGTATGTGTGTTTGGGTGGGAGGTGAGGATGGGGGTTGTCTCCATCTTTGCAGAAAGCTCGGTTCAAATGTGACCTAAATAAAGGTGTTGTCATATGACAATAGGTCTAAATTTAATTTCTTCTTCTTCTTCTTTTATTTTTTTTAAATGAGCAGATGTATCTGGTCTGAGCAGAAGATGTTTCACAAACATAAAACAGGCCTTTCTTTGGATGGTGTTGAATTTTGATGTTTATTTTTTTTGTCTGCTCCCCAACCCCCTCAGGCTTCTACGCCGTACAGCCTGGAGTCGGAGTCTTTGGGGATGGAGTGTATGATCTCTGGAAGTGCCTCTCCAACGCTGGCAATCAACACTGTGACTAACAAGGTACTACAACCAGCCATGCAGCCTCCAGCTCCAACACACACCTGGCTACATGACTGCACCCTGACCCCTCCCACTTCTCCAACCACCTACAGCACTATTCCCCACAGAGAGAGGAGCACTCTAGTGGAGGGGAGATACGGGCACACACACACACACACACGCGCACACACACACACACTAACACACACGCACACATAAACCTTAAACGCTAATATGCCTAAAGCTTCTCCGCAATGCAACCCACATCAAAATACGCAACTACCTGCACTGCAGCACCTTTTACAAGCTCCTCTACAACAGGCAACAGGGTCTTGTTATCTCCGCTGCGGAAATATGATGCTCATACTCGATACTTAGTGCTTTGCAACCTGATAGACCTTACACAGTCCCGTGCAGACTTGCAATAGGATACACCACACGTTCCACAGGGTTACTGTATTCGCACCTGTAGTGGAAGGTTGACGCCCGGAGTCGTGTTTCTCAGTCTCAGTCACACACTACAGGTGACCACCACTCCTGCTGCTTCGTCTGTCGGCTCTGTGTAGCTTTTTTATTATTCTTTTTTTATTTAAGAAGTGTGAAAGCTCTGAAACACTTGTACATCACAGTGCAAAGCTACAGGGACCGCTAGCTGTTAGCTGTGAGTGTGCTGCTCACTCTGAAATTTTAAATAGGCCTTTTAACCTTAAGCTCTCATCCTGAGCCCACTGGGGGCAGCTCTCAGGTGTACTTTTAAAAAGCCTCCAAGAGTGGCTTATTCATTTGCTGCAAGCGTTACCAAAAGAAGGGTTTAATGGGAACAGGGCTGTTCACAGGAAAGAGGAGTTAATTTAGTGGGAGGGGGCTCAAAAGTCTGTGCATATGTCGGTGTACGCTTTAACTTGTACGTACACGTATGTAGAGTATGTTACGCAGTGTTTCAGCATGTTTTGACGAGCCTGTCTGTGATGAGTAGCTAGGGGCTGCTTGCTATGAAGAACTTGCAGTTTTTAATTTTGCTGTGGCGGACAGATTCGTGGGCCTAAATGTGGAGAAAGATGACCCATTTTCCTCTCTTGATTGCTACAAACGAGCACTTGCCGCGGCCCCGGTCTCCGCCAGCAGTGACAGTATAATGAGGCCCGACTGTAAAGAGCTGACAGTTAAAGATTCTGGACTCCTGCCATCACATACATCCAGTCAAATAACTCGGACGAGCAACAACAAGCAGACAACATTAAAACTTGGCAAAAAGAGAAGAAAAAAAAGCACGACTACTGTGTCACTCCAGGAGGTGATGGAAAGAGGTTGAAGTTTTGATTTGTGACTTTTTGTTCACTTGATTGCGACAAAGTGTCAGGGTGGTAAAGTGAACTGAAGACAGTGCAATAGGAAGAGATCTGAGGCCTCAACTCCTCGGAGAGAGCTTGTTTCTCACTGTCTTACACTGTAAACACACGACAGGCCACGCCTCTCTCGGCGCAGTTTGCCAAGCCACAGGAATTCCCTCTCTGTTTTTCTCTCTCTCTCTATTCCAGTCTCTCTCACTCATTCCCGCCTTCTCCGATAGACCAATGGGAGACGCTGACGACTACTGAACCAGCAAGAATCTCTTTTCTCTTTCTCTCTCTTCTCGGACATTCCTCACAATTCCCCCCGCCCCCCATTTCCCTCTTCTGTGTCTTTCTCACATAGACTGAGATTTTTCTTCTCCCTCCCCAAAGGTTGTGTTCTCAGACGGCCCTAAACATTGGCACGAATGTGACGAAACTTTGGCACTGAAGTGTGATGATGAAAGGAAAGGGAATTGTTGGAAGTGTGTTTGCAGATGAATAGTCTGGCCTCCCCCTCCCTCCCTTCTCCTCTCCGTCTCATACCCCTTTCTTCTCTCTTCCTCTCCCTGTCTCTTCAATCCTGCGTGCAGGGATTGTGCTGAACACTAGCTGGCATTGTTGGAGACACCTGGGCCAATCTTGCTTTGATTTCATAATCCATGTCTCATGCTCCAGATTAGGCCCCCATGTAAAAGACACCTCTGGCTTTTTACTTAATTCACTGCTAAGAATAGAACTCTGACTCGCCTGCCTGCTAGCTAACACCGTACACAGTATTTATTGTGGAGCCTCTGCTGCCTGTATGAGCATGCCTGCCTGCCTCTGTCTGTGTGTTTCTGTACGTGTGTGTGTGTCTTATCCTACCTTTGTGCACTTCTGTAGCTACAGAAGTGTGTGTGTGTTTCATATGTTTGTGCATGCTTCAACATATGTGGGTGCGATGCGACTGGGTGTTCGTCTGTGACGGTGCGTGCTTGAGTGGGCGTCTTCACTCGGGGGACTCTGGGGTCTGCGTAAACCACAGAGCAGTGAGGTTTTGAAATCATCACACTTTACGGGTGAGTGGAGTAAAAATAGATTGCGGTGAGAGACTTAAGGCTAAAAGCCGGTTTTATGACTTCATTACACATAACATTTATATTTCTGTGGCACACTGTTGTTGATTAGCATTGTCAGGCTGATTTTGTAGACGTGCTTAAGCCCTCAGTCTTAGCTGCTCATTGAGTTCCCTTTCACGCTAATGAACACTGGAGCCAAGCCCACAATGAGTGGAGGAAGGCTAGAGTTGCCCTAATGAGCTTCTCTTACTTCCTCGCCTTTTTCTCCTCTCCCTCTTCTTTGTACTGTGCGTTTGCCTGGATTCAGCCTTACAGCATACACGGTTGTTGTCTTTTATTATATCGCAGTATCTTTATCTCATTCTACCAGCTGAGGAGCCAATACTATATTAAAGGTCACATATCATGCTAACTTTCAAGTTCAAATTTGTATTTTGGGTTTCTACTAGGGATGTCCATGGTTAACTGGTAAACCGTTAAGAAGATCTTTAACCGGTTAATACTAAAGGTTAAACGGTTAAAAAAAATTAAATCATCTTAATGTATCTGAAATCCGGACTCTTATTTTGATATCGCTAAACCGGATGTAAGAATGCCAACTGTCGGTAAAGAATGAAAAGAGTTGTGTAGGCTACTCTCAACTTTATAATAGGTCCATGGTACGCTCCCAGAAGGATAGCCAGTCACAACTTATGGTCACAACACTCCCCTGCCATGTGTTTGTATAATTTAATTAACAGCGTGGGCTCCCGTTAGCTTAACATAGCGCTAGCATTAGCCTTCTTGAGGTGGATGCTGTCCTGCATCTATCACCGTCTCAGTGAGTGTGAGAGAGTGACAGACAGGCAGTGAGTGCCCCTGCACAGACAGAGAGGTCTGCCATGCTTGTGTGCTAGGATCAATAGCGAAAATCTGTCATAAACAAAAGCGTAAAGTACTGTTATGCAGTACTGATAACGCTTATCAATTCTACGGCCTTTCAAAATGTTGCCCCATGCTCAGCACTACTTAGCACCGGGTTTCGGTAGGCTATAACCATCCCCTAAGCCTGTGTGTGTGTGTGTGTGTAAATGTCCCTTTTCAGTCACTTATTTCACTTTCTGCTCCTACATTCGCATACTAGACCTCTTCTCACAACAGACAAGGTGCCGTGTGAATGTCAAAATGTAGGCATTTAAATTGGCTACTGGTCCCTGAATTGTTTTTAAATTAATATGCAGGTCCTTGGAACAAAAAAAGGTCGGGAGCTCTGCTATAATGTTTCATGTATTTCACTATAAATAGGCTACATTAAATCTTAATGGTTAACCGGTTAATAACCGTTAATTCTTGTGGTTAACCGGCTAAAGAAAAAATTCTAAATGGCCATCCCTAGTTTCTACTACAAACTTTTCATGGTGTACTGTCCAGAAAACCCTTACTTTTTTCCTGCCTTCCAAAAAGATCAAATCAGTTTTATTTATATAGCCCAATATCACATATAGGCATTTCCCTCTGTGGGCTTCACACCCTCTGCCCTTAGACCCTTTGCTCGATTGAGAGAAAACTCCCCATAAAAAACCCTTTCACAGGAAAAAAAATTCAAATCTCAGGGAGAGTGACAGAGGAAGGGATCCCTCTCGCAGGATGGACATCATGCAATAGATGTCACGTGTACAGAGAAGAATAGAAAACCACAAAGGAATACAATTGACAAAATGTTTACATGCTAATACTAAAATGCTAACCTGGAAATCTAGACCCATATCTAGAACGATAGAGGGTCTGGCCACGATCAATAGACCTTTCCAACTCAAGGAGCGGCACGTACGCGAGCATTTCAAATGCCACTGCACGCAATTGGATAGCACTACGACCAATCAGAGCAATGAACAAGGTGACATATTAAGCCCCGTTTGTTTAGCGAACAGCGGGTTAACTGTTAAATTAAACTTTTGGTGTGGTCGGTCGGCAAAACAGAACATTGCTCTTACTTGCTAATGAAAGATTTGAGTGCCGTCTTCCAAATAGTAAGTGTTGAGGCGAAAGCTGTCTCACACTCGAACAACCCACAGCCATCTCTGTTTACTATTAGACTATTAGCGCGCTGTCGTCATCCGGTTACGTCCGCCCCAGAGCACCATACATAGGGCTCTGGCCCGCCCATATCAGAAAGAATGATTTGATTGGTAGCTCAGGATTTCTTGACATATTAAATGAGCTTCAGTAGAGAGTGTCCAGACCAACAGGCACAGCAAATTTAATTTGCCAGCGCCTAGCGGCAGGTCTTTATTTCGAGGCTACTAAAATGCCCTAGTTAGTACTGAACTGGCAGTCTGAATTTAACTTAGATTCAGGTGTGTCTGGGGGTGTGCTCATCACATGTGTAGGCAGTGCTAAGTTAGATTGGTAATGGGTTTGTGTGGCTTCTCCCCTTATGACATCATAATGGGGAGATAAATCTGACTGGGATTATGGAACACAGGTTTTCAGAGAGGTGGAGGCGGAGAAAAAGAGAGATGGTTGTTTTCTTCTCATACTTTGGGAGTCACACTGGGAACCCATATTAATGTTGGAAAAACCATGAAAAAGTAAATTTTGCATAATAGTCACCCTTTTAAAAGTTGAATATGATGGGACGCTATCACACCTGCATGTGTGCGTCCTGGATTGGTACCGGCATGTTAGTCCGTCGGTCGGTGGATCAATCAAAGCAAGGCAGTCAAGGTTGCCTGGGTTTCCTTGCCTCCCTCTGTGGTGCCTTGCTGCCCCTAAACAGAAAGACAAGAGCCTTCAGTCCGCTGCTGCGCCTGAGAGGCAGAGTGCTGGGCAGCGCCGGACCAATCTGTATGCCTGAAGGCTGCTGCCACTGCTGTCTCATTGTGCTGAACACAGAGCCCACTCTGTTCCACTGACAGTGATGAGCAGAAGCCACCATGCTGCACTCAGTCATGGACAGAGACACACAAACGGCTGCACACACACCAGTGTTAGAATGCCAGGCCCTCTTACACTGCGACACCATCCGTGCATTACTGCCATTCCTCTCTCACGATATAACACTCAACACACAGGCTTTTCTCTAGTGGTATCATTAATTTCACTCTCCGGAGAGTTCTTCTTACTATTGTCTTAATTGTCTGACACCGCACTTTATTTGGGAAGGGTGGGAGGACCGAACATTGTTAGACGATAATTAAGATTGTCGCGCTGAAGTGCTTCGGCCAGTTTTGCTGCTACATTGAAAGGTCAGTGTCTCTGCTGCTCTGGAATCCTTTGTTAGGTGTCCCAAACGGATTTGCGCTTGGTGAGCAGATGTGGCTGACATCGCCAGTAGTGTGACCTTTACTGATGGGAATGTCTTAGCTGTCTCCAGAACCCTTTACACGTTCAGCTGGAACCCTTTAGTGACCGTGGTGGGGATTCAGCCAGCACCCTGTGTGTCTCGCACGCACATACGCACACACGCACACTCTTTGAGGAAGTGAAAAGAAAGCACTCTGCTATTATGACCTGTCATTGCATGCAGCACACGTACACACACTCACGCTTAACATTTCCACACTTAATTACATTGTTTAACTATAGACCAACATTAACTCTCACCCATTATCTCAGAGGAATGCTGACATGCTTCTCACCATCAGCAAGAGTGGAGATGTCATTGGGTGGTTGTGTGTGTGTGTGAGAGAGAGAGAATAAGCTAATGTACATGTATGTGTTTCAGGTGGCGTTGTACAACACAGACCAGGAAGGGAGCGATAGTCCAAGAAGCAGCCTTAACAACAGCCTGTCTGATCAGAGTCTGGCCTCTGTCAATCTCAACAGTGTGGGAAGTGTGCACAACTATACACCGGTAAGGCTCCACCACTCTTTGAGGGAAAATGTCTCTCTGTTGGATATTATTAACCGGATGTTTCTATAAATGTGGTGTTGCTGATGATTCGAAGGATTCGAAAGAAAACACCGGCAGACTTGGAAAGTGTAGTGTAGTATCCCATACTTCATCTGATCAGAAAAGCCCCAGGAGGCTGCTCTTCAGAGGAGCCAGCATGCAGACGGCAATAGACCGAGGTTCAGGCGTGGACATGCACTAGAGTACAACATCAGGGGAAAGGGGTTAAGGGAAACAGAGAAAGATGTGCACGCTCCTGGAAGCCAGACAAAGAGAAAGCGCTTCTTCTGATGTCCTCCCACCAGAGATGCCCCTCTCTTTGGTGTGGTCCTCCCTCCATCCTAGAGTGCTCACTGCTCCAGGCTCTGGGCATCGATCGGCTCAGCCTCAGTCTGATGGATGTGCTCTCTCTCTCTCTCTCGTTCTCCCTCTCTCAATCTATCTCTCTCGCTCACAGCCAAGGCAGCATCTCCCAGTAAACACGCTTTATTATCACCTCTTCACTCTTAACCAGGCCAGACTGTGAGCCGTGCACTTCAGCAGCGCGCCCACATCTTTTAAAGAGCAAGATGTTATGATCAGAAATTGGACGTGACCTCCTCTTGTAATGCTAGCCCCACAGTGGACACACACACACACACAGGCCGGGTCCTGCTTTTGTGAAATAGCAATGTTTTGCATCGCTGCCCCTTGCTGTGATAAACCTTGTGGACAAAACTGTTCACTGGAGGGAACACTGCTTGCTGTCTCACACACAGTGGGGCAGTGCATGACATTGACTGCCCACACAAATACATGGATAAAATGGCTGCTTATTTGTACAAGCTATTGCTATTGATTTCTGTATTAAATACATTTTGCCTGGCCACCTGAGTATTGGGTTTCGTGTCCATTCGAGTTGGTCTCTTAATGTTATGTGAGCCAAGGAGCACTGACCTAGATTGTTGTGGTTGGTGTAATTGTTCTTTACATGTTGTGTGACTGACTCCTCTCCAGACAGAAACAACATTTGCACAGTGGCTTTTCAGAAAGAAAAATCAAACTGTCCTCACATTTGACTTGTGTGTTTGCTGCGTACACTCAGATACAGCGCCACTTTGCATGAACTTTTCTAGAGTTTTTTCTGTTCTCTGTTTGTTTGCGGCTCCATGACCAGATGAGCATGGCGGGTATGTTTTGAAATGTATTGATGTGTGTATCATTGAACATTGTAGTGCACTTCTCTTAGCATGAATACCTGTAGTCTGTGGTGTAGCAGAACAGTAGCCAGTGTGTGTTTACACAGTTCAAACTTTTTCCCAGATCTTTGTGTTTGTAAACCTTTAAACGTTCTTCATCTTTTCTCTCTCTCGCAGGTGAGCAGTCACCCGGAGCCCGTGTCCCAGTCTATGAGCCTCCAGCAGCCCCCGCAGTCCCAGTACAACATGCCAGATCGGGATAAGCAGCTTCTGTTCTCTGAATTTGAAGATCTCAGTGCCTCCCTCCGCAGCCTTTACAAGTCTGTTTTTGAGCAGTCCTTCAGCCAACAAGGTGAGTGGCCTCATGGGAGAATCAAGTGGAAACCTAATAGAGAGCCTAAGCTTCATTTACCAAGGAACAGGATGATTCTCCCAACCATTTTCCTAACGTGGGTTTGTTGTTAACAGCTGGGGCTATAGATAGTCTTTAGGTGCTAAATAAGTTTTTTTTTTTTATTATTATTCTTTCGGACAATTCCACACAATACACAATTATCTCTTTCACATCATACTTTGTGTTGTCCGAAGGGTGACGGAAGAAGCCAAAGGCTTATCAGGTCCCGCCCCCATTTTCATCAGATTCAGATTCACAGATACACATTTACTGTTACAGAAAAATAAAAAACACAATTTTTTTTGTTTTTCTTTTGTTTTTGATGATTTTGCTAATTTCTTTTGTTAAGCAGCTGCAGTTAACTGAGAAGTGAGCAAGTATTCAACAAGCTGACTTGCCCATAGTGCAAATCTATAGTGTTAGAGCATTTTCATGCTCTTTTGCCTGTGTGATGTGGAGAAGAGAATATTTCATATTCAGTATTTTAAATATGTAGGATGTAAAGAGATGTTACTGCATTTTGTTTAACGGTTATTTCAAAATCAATACACCTTCCTCCTTGCTTTATATGTTTCAAATGACATGACAGGTTGTCTGCTTCTTGTCATGTTTGAAATGTTTCCTCATGTCAGCTGTGTTTCATCAGTGGAATGGAAGAGGCTTCAGGCATCACAAGACCTCAGTAAATCAGTTGGATTTAATGTTCATTTTTCATAATGACAATAATGGGAATTTGTCTGATATATGACGTAGTGGGGGTTGACAGACCACAGCTTTTCCAAAAGTGAGTCCCTGCAGAAAAAAATTCATTTTTGCTTGTAATCTGATTGACTGATAAACAAAGAGCACTCGACATGCGGGTTATGAGAAAAATAGAGCTTTTGGTGTATAACCTACTTTCACAAATCAAATGCATTTCATGCTAATGTTTTCAAAGAGTTCCTCTCCTTTAATCTATCATCTACGTTTCATTAGTTGAAAGTTGTTACCTTTTTTTTATGCGCATAAAAGTGAAATCTCTTAGTCAGACAAGCTCTAGCAATTAAAAAGCGTAAATAATCGAGCTGGAGGATTTCACACTCTGCCGCTGTAGACAGTGAGCTAATTCACTGGCTTTGATAATAGGTAATGAGCTCGCATTATTATTCTGGTGCGGCGTTAATTGCTTTCTGTATTTCCCTGGTTGGACAATGGGCTTTCCGCGCCGATAAGAGATGCACCTTTGTCACCCTTGCAGTGAGTGTTACGTGCCGATTGTGGAGGTGCCGGGCTGGAGTCAGCTCTAAAAGCACTCCAGTGAAATAGGTTTACTGTGCCAAAGCTGTGAAGGACAGAGCCTCTTAAGACCACTCCCTGCCACTCAGATGATTGCAGTTGGCTGTGCAGATGTTCCTGCTCCAGTCATGTCTGTTAAATAGCCGAGCGGCAGCACAAAGACAGTCCAGAGCTGCCTAGCTGGAGAGAGGAGAGGCGACGCAGGCTCATGAACCTCAGAGATGCAACTAATGCTGAGTCACTCCCTGATACAACAAAATGGCAGTTGCTCTGTCTCAAGTGTAGAGCTACTTAAACACGGGGGACCCAGGTCCCATTATTGTAATATTGTAGGATACATACGTACCTTAAGTAGATGTTTTTACATGGAAAGACCCCGGCTCTCCTCTTTGTTTCTGCTGAATTGAACTACACTAATTGAACACACCTCTGTCTGAAAACGCTAGACTGATGTTTGTGTAGTGGCTTTTTTTACTAAACTGGGCTTCAACTAAAGGTCTTTCACTATATATTAATTTGTGATTTATTTTAAGATTCACTGATTCCCAAAATGCCGGTTCCAATTATTTAATTTTTTTATAACAAACAGTCCAAAGCCCGCTTATATTTCAAATAATTAGTATTTTCTCTGTTTCATATAATGATATGAGAATTTGGGGGATTTTGACACTTGGTCATCAACTTGAAATAATCTGCAAATTAATCAATTATAACAATTAAGTTGCAGCACTATCAAATATCAAAATAGTTGCAGACACAAGTCAGCGATGACAGAAAGGCAAATGTTTGTCAGATTGAATAATAGCCAATCAAAAACTAGCCAAATGTGGCAAAAATTTCTGGTCTACATTAAAGGTGCTGTGCCTTGGGGTGCATATTGACATGCTATGCATGTATATTTAATATGTAGGTGTAATTCTGTATAGGTATTTTCACAGTTACTAACATGGAGTATTGGTAGAATCGGAGGGAGAGTCTTTTTTTTCATTCTTTTCAGTATTTGCATTTTATTATGTATATAAGTTAACTTTGTACAATGGTTTAATGTTAGGAACAAATAAAAAAACTTAAATGAGAAAAAGAAAGAAAAATAATCATCACAAAATGAGTTGTGCATCATTTCGCACTCGTTTCAGGACTTTTTCAAACTCTGCGTTGTTTGTCCTTTGTTCCCCCCCAGGTCTGATGGGCATCCCGTCGGATTCCTCGCAGCAGACCCACACCTCTTGCTCCTATCAGCACTCCCCTAGCGGCGCCATCAGCACTCAGAACAGCCTGTCCAACAACCAGCCCAACAACCACCCTAACAACCACCCTAACAACAGTGGCCAGGTGCCCCTGTCCCACCCGGCTCAGGCCCACCCCGGACACGGCTCGCCCCACGCACAGCACCTCCCGCCTCAGCAGCAGCACACCGGCCCACACAGCCAACACACCCAACACGCCCAGCAGCACAACCAACACAGTCAGCACCCACAACACGCTGCGCACGGCCAGCACCCAGCGCAGCACCCCTCCCTCGGCCCACAGCAACACACGCAGCACCCCTCCCAACACACGCAGCATAACCAGCACCCACAACAGCACCAGAGCCTCTCCCATCAGCCTCATCCTACCCAGCAACAGATGGCCTGCAACCCAGGTAAGCCTCTTCTGTATGTGTCTGTCATAGTCCTTCTTTGAAACCGGCATCCCCCCTTGTTGTTTTCTCTTCATCCTGTTCATCACACAAAGACAACATGTTTTCACAGCTGAATATGGTCTGGTATCCGTCCTCTTTTCTTTCTTTTTTTTTAAGGTCATAAAGCGTTGAGAAATTATTTATAGTTGCTGTGGTGAGAACAAAGCAATGCTGCATCCCAGTGAGCAGCTTTTACAGAGTTGACTGGCTCCTCCTAGTGGCCACCACACAGTACTAAACTGTTTAAAAGCCATGATAAAACTGCTGTATTTGGTGTTGCCTTCTCATTCATTTGGCACTACACACAGATTGCCTGCACGGCTATAACCTTTTTACTAAATGAAAATGCATCATCTGGGCTTTTTATGTAACCCACTGTAAAAACCAAAATTTCAGAAGCAATCATTTTGCAGTTTTCCATTAAATTAAAGTTGTAATTATGTAATAAGGACTAAATCTGTATTTGTTCCAGCAGTGAACTCTGTGTTGGAACCCTTAATTACCTTTATCCTTCAAGTCTTATTTTGTAATGTTAAAGATAGTATCATGTGTGTGTGTTGCAGGTTTACTGTCTGACTGGTACCCAAATCTGGATGCACTGAAAGAAAGCTGTCGTATTGCTAGCAGCTATAACTGGGCTGATGTCGACCTTTCACCTTTCCAAGGTGCGGTTTGGACACTTCGAATAGAACTCACTGCATTTACAAATATGAAAGAAGCAATAATGATGCACCTTGCTTGATTTATCTTTCTGAGATTGAGCTGTATGAAGATTACAGGGAGAGACAAACATTCAGAGCCAGGAGCTGATAGCCCCAGCACTGCCCCAGCTTTTGATTGAGTGCTGAAGTGTTGACACTGTGGAGTTGATTACGAGTTTAATTAAACTGAGCTCCTAAATTAAATAACACTGCCTTCAACTTTAATTACCAAAACACTGAGCTCAGCAGGTCAGTTTATCCAATTACAGTCTAGGAATGCAAGGTAGGATGTATTTTTTTTTTTAAATATCACCCACTGAAGGTTACTGACATTATGAATATATATATTGCAACCAAAAGCTTTTGCTTCATCTTCGTAAATTCGTTTTTTTATTTACTATATTTATATCCTTTGGATCGCCGACTGGTTGTAGTTTCATACATTTCATCGTCACAAAGGCTTTTTAGTGCAGAAAGATACCTCAACGAGCTCTGATGGTAACTGTGGTTGTTCCGTCTATAACTTGTGCTTTATGATCCCTAAAGGATTAAGAGAGAGTATGAGACAAGCGGAGTTGAACAATTGGTCCCTGGAACCCACCCAGATCGCAGACCTCTGCTCGTCCATCAACCAGTTCTTTGCCCGCACCGGTGTGATTCAGCCAGGAGGGGCAGTGCCGCCTCCTGTTTGTCATGGCGCCATGCACCCCAACAAACCCAGCCAGCACCTCAACACAGGTAACAGCACCGACACAGTAACCCTACAACCCCATTTATGTCACGGTCTGATTCAATCTGTGCAGCTGTGGTGAGTGGTTTTTGTTTTTGACAAGGTGATCTATTCTGGACTCTCAATGCTTTTAAAGATATATCTATATTAACATAACAGCTGTATATCTGCCTCTGCTGGGAATGACATTATATATATCATCATGTATCTTGAAAGAGATTAAGACATTGACACTGTTTATTTATTTACTGGCGTGTGACCCTTAAAGTGAATTTAGAGAGCTGAGGAATTAAAATTGTTCACTAACTAAAGATAAAAGTAAATTCTAAAAGAATATACACACATTTGCCCTCTTCTGCTCACCAAATCCCATAATGTGACTAAAATCTTCTATAATGCTTTTACAAATGTTAAAGATTGCTCCAAGCAGAGTCACAAGAAGTTTACCAATACAGTATAGCTGAACAAACAAACATCATATTTGGCAGAAAGTTAAATTTGTTTCAGTGTAAATGAAATTACAGACTATGGTACTTTTTAAACTTAAATCTATGATAGTTTTCAAATTAAATCCAATACCCCATGGGTTACACTGCAGGAACTGCATCACTTAGATTATCTTAAGAGGTGCGCCGCCTTGTTAAGTTAAAGCTTAACATTAAGTTTTGCTCTGATTCTCTCTCAAGGAAATCTCTACATGGACACCAGACAGGGCATGTCCATGATGGGTCCTCCAGGATATCCCCACATGCCCCCAATGAACAGCGCAGGACCCACAATGACAGGTGACACAACAGGGACAAACAAGATTCTAATCATCACTTACAGCCATTATAAAACCTTTTTTATATATAATATATATACTTTATTTTTAGTTTTTTTTATAACTCGTTCAAAATGTAGACATAAAACAAAGACAGAACAAGCAATGCATTAAGTAGAAAGAAAAAAAAGCAAATATACAAGAATATACATAAAATCAAAACATTTAAAAAGAGAAAAGCTTCTGCCATTATTAAACCTTTGATTTGACTTTTTCTTAAAAAAAAAACTGTTCTGTCTCCAGGACACCATCCACAGATGAACCCGCAGCACATGATACCTGCTAGAAACTTCCAGATGCATCGTATGCCAGCTGACGATATCCAGGATGACTTTGATTGGGACTCCATTGTCTAGCCCCTAGACCTCCTTCTAGCAACCAATGGGAGCAAGGAGAGGAGGTGGAAGCCAGGCTGAGCTGACAGGCTGCAGGAGGAGGAAGAGAAGGCCATTGTGGGCTGGATGACGAAGAACATTGGACTAGCTTTGGAGAGAGACAGACGTCAAGAATCCTGACATTTTTACAAAAGAAAAACAAGAAAAAGTTACTTTGAAGACAATCATATTTAGTCGGACATGTTAAAGTGATGCTTATGTACTTGTCTAGAGACAAGTAGAACACATTCACGTCCAAACCACATGATGCTCCTCAGCCAGCCCTCTCCCCGTCCCTAGCCAGCAGCCTTCCAAAGTCGGAACCCCTCTCCACCCCACCCCACCCGACCCCCCTGCTCCGTAACTGTTATGTGATTTCAGCGACGTGTTCAGCTTGTTATTCTTCTCGTGTTGACATTGGCCTCAGCTGCCTCTTGGATGAGTTTATCTCTCTTTAAAAAAAAAATAAGAAAAAAATAATTTTGATTCGATTTTGATTTTGTTTTTAAGAAACACAGTCCGTCTCTGAGTAATGTGATGGTGCTTGTTGGTAACTTTTGGGAGAAAAGTGTGGCTGAATTGGTGGTAAAGTCAGGTTTACAATAAGTGAGGTTTTGGGCAGGATGATAAATGTTCAAGCAGACTCAATATTAAAAATGCAAAGAGAGACAGTGAGAGGGAAAGAGAGCGATCACAGAAAGTGAACGTGATCCGTTTTCGTTGCCAACCAACGCGATCCGGCTCACTGCAACAGACTAGTTAAAGGAGTACAGCAACCTTTTTGATTTTTTTCTTAGTTCCCCATCTCAAGCACTTCAGGATGAGTGAATATGGTGATGAGTGTGAGAGGAAGGTGAAAGCAGGGAAGTCCGACAATTTTAGTCTTTTTAAATTCATTCAACCCAAAGTAACCTGATATTTAGGTTCTTTGTGTGCATCCTATCGATTAATAATTGCTTTACCTATAAGAAGCTGGTATAACGTTCAATATTAAACAAATTCACATTTTTTGACGTTAAAGTTCATCAGTTTTTGATTGAGTAGCCTTTTGATCACTAAACAAACCGTCATTCAGAAACAAAGAGATACATTGCAATAGAGTCTGGTTTATACATTGATTAGGTCAATACTATCAGCCAATCCTGTCTTATCAGCAACATATCAGTATTGGCATATTTGTCAGCCATTAATAACAATAAATTGCAGTACAGGAATGCAAAAAAGATCCAGTATCAGTTGGACTCTAGTTTGCAAGCACACATTCAGTGGGGTTTGGTTTATTTTTTAAGATGAATAACAATATTTTGGTTAATATGTGTATTCGCTTTCTAACTATAAAGAGCCAGGGAACCAGCTACAGCCAAATAATGGTATGCTTTGTTTAGCTTAGCAAAAAGACTGAAAGCATGAGTAAAAAATTATCCTTCGAAAGGTAGCAAAGTCTGCCTTGTGTCCTGGACTATTTCTTGGCCGGTTGCAGTGAATTAACTTCGGAAATAGCCAGGCAAGTTGTTTTCCCCCAGTTCCTGCTCTCTGTGCTTATCTAACTGTGTGCTTCAGCAGGCTTCATATTAACCATACACCGAGAGTGGTGTCAATCTTCTCATCTTCCTCTGGGCAAGAAATAATGATGGCAACAGTGGTTCAGGCCTCACTGACTTATACAATGTATTACATTAAAAATAAATAATTCACTTAAAAGTTCTTAATAGCTTCCCAAAGAGAAAATGCTCTTTTGTGAAAGCTTCTGTAATGTCCTAATACTTTGATTAATGATCAGTAGGTTATGCATCAGATGTTGAACTTTCCATTTAAACAGAAAAAGCAAGTAGAGCTTGACTGTGCAATTCTTTGATTTTTAGATAGAGTTGCATTTCAATTCATGCCTTTTTCCCCAACAATTGTACATGAACGTTAGTTTTGGATACTACACTCTGTGTTTATTGTCAATTCTGGCATTTAAATTATGGAGATACAATTCTTTTGTATCAACTGCCCAATGTTTTTGTTGTGATGGTTAGATAGCATACAATTATACAACATGCTATATACAATGCTATTATACAATCGTAACAGAATGAGAAATGTGACAGTACATAGTGTGTGTGTGTGTGTGTGTGTGTGTGTGTGTGTGTGTGTGTGTGTGTGTGTGTGTGTGTGTGTGTGTGTGTGTGTGTGTGTGTGTGTGTGTGTGTGTGTGTGTGTGTGTGTGTGTGTGTGTGTGTGTGTGTGTGTGTCAGTTTTATTGTCATTTCAGGGCTATGATTGATTGCTGCCACCATCTCTAAGCTATCTATGAGCACAAAAGCAGATGCACACAGTGATTAAAGACTAGATTTGAGACGTGCGGTTTTTTTGGGAAGGGTTTCTGAAGCACAGAGCAAGGAGATCAGCGGTTCTGGTAACCTGTCCTCTGTCATGTGACAAGTCACTCCTCAATCAGACAGGTGCTGAACTTTAGAGAAACTATGTTTAAAAAACAAACATACAAAAAAAAGCCCTTTGCACACTTAAACCTTTTGTTCATCCTTACTGTTTTTAAGATGTGAAGCACCTAATTGATCTCAAAACATAGTCACTGGCAAACTCACTGTTCCATTTGTTTATTTACTCACAGTTTCTATCAGACCTCTAGAGCCAATTATGAGACATGGTCCACATTTGACATTGAACAGAATAATTTATCCGCTCTCCAACAGTGTTGAACTGTGTTTGGGGCTTTGCATACAACACTGTGTGTCCTTGTTTATAGGATAAAATAACATGTTGGCGAATATATTTGTTTTCTCAACAAGAAGATTGTTACTCTTCATGTCTGTACAGTAAATTTGAAGGCTAATGTAAAAGTCTTTGTATCTGATTTTGTTTATTGGTACGAAAGCCTTACTATTTAAAAAAAAAAAAAAAAAAAAAGGTTAGGATTTCTATACCATTTAACAGAGCCAGGCTAGGCGTTTCCCCCCTTGCGTCAGTCTTTGTGCTAAGCTAAGCTAACCCTGGCTGTAGCTTCCTTTTTAGCACACACAGGAGTGGTATCAATCTTCGCAGCTAACTCTGGGCAAGAAAGAAAATAAGTGTATTTCCAAGACTATCAAACTATTCCGTTAAGATAATTTAGCAAATGTGGTCACCGTAGTTCTTATTTCTTATTTGAATGACAATCATGGATTCTTTTTTTGAATCATATTTTTGTATCATGTCTGTCATCGTAGGTAAAGGCACTTTCATGGTTGTTTAATTGGATATTGCAGACCCATATCTTTGAACCCATAAGAGGTTATTTGAAACTAGAACCAGTCCAGTTGTATACCGTAGATCTTCTGCTACAGCGTCCGGAGCTGCAGAGAAAGTCAAGTTCACTTCTTTCACCAGATAATACTGCCGTTATTTTTTTTTGTAGATTTTCCGCTTATAGTTTTTTTTTTTCACCCTGCCAATCATACCTGCCCACTCCTGCTTCTCTCTGCAATGTTGTTGTCTGCCTTTGTATATCAAATGTCCGCCATGTGTGGAGGATTTCCTTGCCTGTGGATCTCAACTACAAGTTTTTTAAAGTTTTGTTCAACTGCCAGAGTTTCATAATTAGTCCTCAGACCGAATACATAGTCAGACGGGTGACCCAAATCATGACTGTTTTAAGTGAGTGTGGGCCAAAGGACTGCAACTAAAGACAGCAGTGAAAAAGAGCATCAGTGTGTATTCATTAGGACTCTGTGGTCCTACAGCAGAGCGTCCTGATTAGTTCTTAGTTAGTGTGAAGGTAAAGTGTGTCTCAATTCTTCCAGGTGAAGATTGTGCGCACATTAACTACTATATGAGCACAGCAGCCCCATGGGAAAACAAATTATTTGAGCTAATGAACGTGGCTTAAAGGGAAAAAAGGTGAAGACAATGACTGGATCAGTGGATCACAATCACAATTTTACATTTTGTCTGCGTGTGTGTGTGTGTGTGTGTGTCTCTTTGAGTGTTTGCTTGTGTGAGATTAAGATTTTTTTTCAAAAAGAAAATTTAAGTTTTTTTAAGTTCCGCTGGACATGTATCTGCCAGAGAGATTACTATTAGTGGGAAAAAAAGATTAAAGGTTTTGAAAACTAAAAAAAATAAAATTAAAAAAAAACTTGTTACAATGGGAGAGAACTGCCAACAAGTACTGCTGATTGGGGCCTATTTTATTCAGTGCTGGTGTGTTGTTGTGCTTGTACATATATGTATTTTCAATCATCCCTTTTTCCTGTGGGGGTGGGGTATCAAGGCAGGGGATGGGTCTTATTCATCAAAGAGAGGAGGTTAAAGAATAGAGTATTTTGTTATTGTCCAATCAGAGGGTGACAGTATGTATATATCTATATTGTATATATGTGATGAAAATGCGTTGGCTTTTTGTGTGACACTACCTTTTACCTGTACTATGGTTCTACATTCAGTGTTTCAGTGTTGATAATATATATTTGGTTTGTGTTTTATTTTCTTCTTTTTCCTTTTTTTCTTTTTTTGATTTTGTCTTTGTCATTTCTTGTATTTTTTTCTCCTATTTGTCCTTTTTTTGTTTATTGCACGGTTTATTACTTTTGTTGTCCAATGAGGTGACACAGCTACTCTTTGTATTCGTTTAGTGCTGTAAAATAACTGAAGTGTTATTAGAATTGTCGATACCACCGCCCATCCCACCCCCTTCCCCAATATGCATGAATGGCACTTAAAGAAATAAAATATGGTAACTTCACTGTGGATTAATGTACTGCTTGAGCTTTGTTCCTGAAGACTTCCGTCTAAATGACATGGTGTAAACCCAAACATGGAGGTGACTTATCTTTATAAATTAATTAAATAAAACTTCAATATTTTTCATATGTGCAGCCCCTCAAATAACATCAGACAAATAAATACACAACAAATTCAAACCGTAAGTATTAAGGAGACACCAGACAAACAGAAACACACATACAGATAAATGAAAGATCACTTCCTAGGCCAACAACTTAATTATAAATGAGGTAGGGTATGCTTTGAATTGATTCATGGCACTTAATTATTCCAAGCTTCACTACAGTTAATGCGAGCATTAAAAAGGTAGTACAGTAAAACTGTACTATAATATTTTTTAGTGTCTGTAATCCTGTCCGCCATTGGACACGGTATTCAAAGAGAAAAGTCTTTGTAAATCCAAACACAAAAATTAAGACACTAAAAGTGGATAGTTGTAACTACAATCTGCATCTTTATGTTCTGTTCAGAAACAGACATCAAAATACATTGTGTAGCTTCAAAGCTGCAAATAGGCCTCTCCGTTTTTTATTTAGCTTTAGGCACCCAACGTTTTTAGAAAGTGTTTCAGACTGTTTAATGCAGGCCTTGTAGAAGTAGTCCACATGATATCACAGTATGTTTCTCTTCTTACCCACCCACCCCCTCGGAGCACCCTGCCAATAGTTTCCATATGGTGAGTCACTTCAGAACATGTGTCCCCACTGACACCTCATACTTAGGCTACATGCTTCAACTCCTATAGGATATTTGATCACAGTCGCAGTGGTCTGACTTCTGTATTAGTCTTTTTGGAAGTTGTTGGACTCTAATGAAAGGACTCTGAAAATCAGGACATCATGTTCAAAGCCTCTTCCATACTACTGCTGACCCTGGTCTTATATGTTCAGCTTTGCTCATCAGCACCAATACGTAAGACCTTGCATTTCTTCTTTTAAAAATAATAATTATGGTCTAAAATTATTATAAAGGAATCCTTTCATTTTCCTGGATCAAAGATATGTTGCTTTGCTGTTAATAAATATAGGTATTCTTATATTTGGCATATTAAACAATAGGTTTGTGAAATGTAAAATACCGTAAAGTAATATCTCATTGCTACATACTATTGCAGTATGAGTAAATTTATTTATCAGTTTAATTATTATTCAGTTGTAATAATAATAACAATTAATTCAACGGGTCAGCTTGATGGAGTTCATAGGGATTGTGTTGTTTAATAAGGTACCTGTGTTTTGTATATTGGTTTGCTTTAGGTATTTTCTAGCAATGAATTTTTTAAAAATGCATTCAGTTTGGAAACTGTCACCTCAGTCACCCATGTAAAATAAGAATGAAACTAATATCCCTGAATATGTAGGTGGTATGAACTACCATCCTTATCTAAAAATATTATAATGGACTGTTCAATGACAAACCTGCTCCTGTTAGCATAATATCCTGTAAGACGTTTAAACTAAACATGGACCTCTACACACCCTCCATGTTTGTCCAAGGTGACTGGAGATCTTCTTATCTGTTTTATAGTTAGTCAGCCATTTTGAGTGCCATAGTTAATTGTGGGGTCTACTCTGTGGAAAGTGGCTACACTTATGCTTAATAGCCTTTTAGATAACAATTCACTTTTGAATCCAAACTAATAAACAAGACACTAAGTGAAAAATATACCTATATTTGAGCCTTATATTACAAAAGCAACTCCAGGAATGACAACAAATGTACACATAAAAACTATTAAATTATTTACAAACATATTATACTGTTATATGTACAGTATATCAACTAAGTTACACTATTTAATGTTCCAAAATGTAATGTTCTGATGTGTATTAAAGCAGATTCTAAGTAATTGTGTGGACTGACTTTGAGAACAAACCAAATGGCTATACTGTTGATGCACCAATATAATATTTCTATTGCAGCGGCCAAATGTGTCAAAAAACCAAAACTTGCTCCAGTGCCTGTAGTCCACAGTCACTCAATAGAAGAGGAAGAATCAATTCAGGAGAAACTCATTCCAGTTGTTGCAGGAGAAGCAGCTTTGTCTCCCAAGGCATCTCCTGCTGAAGAAGACATTCCAGCGATTGCAAAAGATCCAGACCCAGTTTTTGTCAGAGATCAGGTCTCACAAGACACTGATGGAGCTATATCTTTGGAACCCGCCCTTCAAGAGCCTTTGGCTGCAGCTCCACAAGAATATACCCAGGAGGAAACTGTCCCAGTAGAAGCTGCTCATGCAGAATCACATCCTGATGAGACAACAGAAGAAGTTGCCCCGGCTGTTGCTGTAGAGAGCGATTCTCCAGAAGAGCATGATGTGGAGGATCAAGCTCTAGAAGCGCTAATCCCAGTCATTTCTTTAGGAGACGAAGCTTCGGAGGAAACTGCAGAAGAAGAAACTGCTGTTTCTGTGGAAAATGTTGTAGAAAATACATCCCCAGAACAATATGATCTGGAAGATGCAGCTCCAGCAGCACCAATCCCCATTTTTCCTGAAGAAGCAGAAGAAACTTCAGAGGAAAATGCTGCAGAAGAAGCTGCTCCAGAAGAACCTTTACTCATAGCACCTGATGACAACATTGAAGTAGACGAAGAACCTCATTCTATGACAACGGAAGAAGAGGAATCTCTTGTCTTCATATCTGCAGAAATTGAGACAGAGGAGGTAGGTCAAGGGGAACTTGCTGCAGAGGAAATAGCTCCAGATGAGTTGGATCCTCCTGTTATCGTTCCTGTGCAACCTGCTGAACCAGAGCCTGATCAAGCGGAACAAGAAACAACAGTCCTCCTAATTTCTTCAGAAACAGAAGAAGAGGTAGGTCCAGAGGAACATGGACCAAAAGAAGCTCATCCAGAAGAACCTTTGGTTATAGCCCCCGATGACAATACTGCATTCGAAGAAGAAACTCTTTCTTTGATACCAGAAGAAGAAGAATCTGATGCGATTGTCTCTGTAGAACTTGAGACTGAGGAGGTAAGTCAAAGTGAACCTGTTGGAGAGGAAACAGAACCACAGGAATCAATCCCAGAAGATCCTTCTGTTATCATTCCTGTTGAGCCTGTTAAACAGGAGGAGGAGAATCTAGAGGAGGAAGAGGAAACAGCCCTTATCAGTCCTTCAGAAACAGAAGAGGAAGCGCCAGAAGAACAAGGGCAAGGAGAAGAACCTTTGCTTATAGTCCCTGATGACAATACTGAAGTCAGAGAAGAACCTCTTTTAATGATACCAGAAGAAGAAGAATCTGTTGTCCTAGTCCCTGTAGAACTTGAGACTGAGGAAGATAATCAAGAGGATGTGATTGCAGAGGAAATAACACCAGAGCAATCAATCCCAGAAGATCCTTCTTTTATCATTCCTGTTGAGCCTGTTAAACAGGAGGAGGAGAATCTAGAGGAGGAAGAGGAAACAGTCGAAGAACAAACTCTTTCTTTGATACCAGCAGAAGAAGAATCTGATGCGATTGTCTCTGTAGAACTTGAGACTGAGGAGGTAAGTCAAAGTGAACCTGTTGGAGAGGAAACAGAACCACAGGAATCAATCCCAGAAGATCCTTCTGTTATCATTCCTGTTGAGCCTGTTAAACAGGAGGATGAGAATCTAGAGGAGGAAGAGGAAACAGCCCTTATCAATTCTTCGGAAACAGAAGAAAAGGAAGCGCCAGAAGAACAAGGGCAAGGAGAAGAATCTTTGCTTATAGTCCCTGATGACAATACTGAAGTCAGAGAAGAACCTCTTTCAATGATACCAGAAGAAGAGGAATCTGTTGTGATCGTCCCTGTAAAACTTGAGACTGAGGAGGATCTTCAAGAGGATGTGATAGCAGAGGAAAAAGTATCAGAGGGAATATTGCCAGAAGATCCCTCTGTTATCATTCCTGTGGAACCGGCTGAACCAGAGCCTGATGTAGGGGAACAAGAGGACACAGTCCCTATAATTTCTTCTGAAACAGAAGAAGCAGAAGCTCCAGAGAAATATGCAAAGGAAGAAGAAGCAGCAGCCCCAGTAGTCGTGGAAGAAAAAAATGAAGTGGACACTGCTTCTAATGAAGATCCTCTTCCTACTACATTAGAGGAAGAGGAATTTGTTTCCATCTTTCCTATAGAGTCTGAAACCAAAGAGGAAGCTCAAGTGGAACTTGCGGAAGAGGAAGCAGCTCCACAGGGGTCAGCCCCAGAAGATTCAGTTGTCATTGTTCCTTTGGACCCTACTGAAGAGGAGATAGAGATGGAAGAACAAGTTCAAGAATCAACCTCCATAGTTTCCCCCGATGAACCAGAAAAAAAAGCTACAGAAGCAGAAGCTGATAGCTTGCCTGTGCCAATAGTCCCCGAAGAAAATGACAAACAGGAGCCTGCAACTAATGAAGAACCTCTTCCTGGAACACAGGAAGAAGATGAATCTGTTGTCCATGCAGAACTTGACACAGAAGAGGAACATCAAGAGGATGTGATTAAAGAGGAAACGGTAATGGCCCTTGGGGAACTTGTGGAACCTACTTGTGAGGAGCCAGATATAGAAGACACAGTCATCATCATCCCTCTTGAAATTCTAGATGAAGATGCTCCAGAGAACAACACAGAGGAAGAAGTTGTCCAATCAGATCCAATACCAAATGAAGTTGACCTGGAAGAAGACACAGCTCCTCAGGAGAATGAAACAGGCGACAGTGATGCAGAGATACTTGTCACCTGCGTCACTGAGACCGCATCTGAGGCTGATAACACAGAAATGACACTGGATCCAGGCAAGGATGTACCAATGACTGCAACAGAGGTTCATGTTGCAATAATCGAACCTTCCACAGCTCCTACTCCAGCTGAAATCATTCCTGCTCCTCTAAAAGATGATGATGGAACCAGTGTCGAGACACACAGTGAAGATATTTCAGTTGCAATTGTATTGATAGAAGAGGAACCTGAGGGTAAGAATCCAACACTTAGCTATGTTTAAAGGTCACCTATAATGCAAAATGCAGTTTTTCATGGTTTTACAATACACCTGTGTGTTTCATGAGACTCATGAGAAAAAACAACCCTCTCTCTTTTTCTCCACATCCCCCCTTCTAAAAACCCCGGTTAGACCCCCCCGCACACGCACACACACACACACACACACAACATGACATCATAACGGGAGAAGCCGCGCCCCTATTACTAACCTAACTTAGCACTACCTCCATCTGTGATAAGCACACCCCCAGATACCCAATTACTCTAACCAGCAGTCCACCATATTGTGCTGGCGGGCGGTGCCTGTGCCCCCGCACTGGTCTGGCCAATCAGAGCAGACTGGGCTATTTGTAAGGCAGGGCTTAAAGAGATGGGCACTAAAACAGAGTGTTTCAGACAGAGGCAGAAAACAGGAGATGGCACTGTGAGAAATTCAAAGGCTTTTTTGACAGTACAAAGTGAAAAAGGTTTCTAAAAGAAACCTAAATAACAATTTTTCAACCTGAACATTTGCATAATATGTTACCTTTACAACTTTGTTTTGATTAGTAGTTTACTATAATGTTCTCTTCATTAGCATTTTAAATGTTGTCTTTTATCATAGGTCTACTTTTTTTTACCCAACTAGTATGTTGAAATGTTCCATGATTTATTGTTATTTTTAAATAAAAAAAAGGCTTCAATTTAACCCCTGTGGCAAAAATTATGATGTGAGGACATGCTCGTGTCTGCTCACAGTGAGAAATGTTAAATAAACCTGTATGAAGCAATAATGAGCTTTGATGTCACTAATGACAGTTTTGATCTCCCAGTTCTGTTAAACAGAGGGACAGTGCTCGGTGCAGCATTTTTCACCGTGATTTCTTTCATCTGTCTTGGATTTCTTTGGACGACTGTATCTAAGAAACTGCGCTGAATGCAAGTGAGTAAAACATGGTCACCAAAATCTACATTGCTTGAATCCATAATTAATTATCAAATATTTCGTTACATTTTATGTTCTTGTTCAAATAACTTCTTATATGTCCAGGTCAACCTTGAAAAATATATTTTTAATCTCAATGGGTTTCTCCTGGTTAAATTAAGGTTGAATAAAAAATCATGCCATGTTCAATGCCACTGCCCTTTTGATTCTTTTTCCTGTTTTAGGACACTGAAGTAAAGGATTCAAAATCAATTAACAAATGGAATAGTTGTTGGATGGAGCAGCTGAAGCACTGAACAAAACAAGTTTCTCTGCATTGGATCTTTGCCTGAGAAATCTCCACTGAAGGAAATTGTGTAAATAACTATAATAATGGAAAACAGTGGACAACATATTTTAAATATTTTATTTTACGAAAAAAGCCACACATCAATATAAAGCACTTATTTATTGTGAGAAACCCTGTGCATATTTTGAATCTTAGACAGGCATCATCAGGAATGTACAAAGAAATGTCCTGTTAGTTGAGGTAGAGCTAATACTACATAATTTACATTTGGGTAGATTAAAGTCTCCATGAGAAATTGTCTTGCAAACAATCCAATGTGTTTTGTTATTGTGTGTATCGTGTGTACCTTTTTAGGTCCAACAAATGTATTGAGGTAATTTCATCCTCATGAAACATTTTGTTGATTTTTTAAATATTTTTTAAATCTTGCAATATAATCTTCTTCACTGCCTTTTCTGTCAAATTGTCTACTCTTCTTTGCGTGTTACCACCACTAACTGTCGATCAGTGGAATAGCCCGAAACCTGTTGCAGGAATGTGTGTCACGTTTCCTCATGCACCAAAACAAACAAAATGGGGACCCGCTTGTAAAATAATCCTCCACAGCACTACTAGTGGTCAAAAGCTCCACAGTGTACCTTTAATCTATGCCAATGCATCATATTGTATAGCAGTGGTTTATAACAATTATGAGCTTGTGACCAACTTTATTAAAGAGGGTAGTCATGCTCTGTGAAAGTAATGTGTGTTTGATGGTTAGCCTTTATGAATGTTCATGATCATGTTTTGATTTTAAAATGTATGGATGATGAAAACTTTGATGCACTTGTAACTTTAGTTGATTTAATTTTTTTGCAGAACTTTAAAGTAGTGATCTGTGCATATCTTTATACTTTTTCCTTCATCAAAAATGTAAAAGCTTTTAATGACAAAATGTTCTTTATGTACAATATGTACATTTCCATAGTTCTCGTGACTCATATACTGTACATACAGCCAAGTCGACTGCATGCATGAGAAACCCTCCTACATGCTGTTTAGGAGTCATGTAGGCCTATCACTTTTCCTGTCCTGTCAGTACGAGACGGAGAGCCCTCCTATCAATCACACTTTGGCATGCTGCAGTACCAGCTATATGTCTACGGCATGTCCTGCAGTAAATATTTTTAGGGTAGTGACGGGGACATGGTGTTCCAAACCAAAGTCTTCAACTGTGTTCTGTATTAACACTGCACCCAAGTACAGAAGACATGCCATGTAATTTGCGCATGCTTTTAATTGCACTTGTTTTAAAGAGCCTGTATTAAATAAATCCAATGAGCTGAGAGTGAAGACTGTAACATAATTTATTTATTTTAAGAACAAATTTTCAGCACATGATATGACCTTTACATACGGGGTAAATTATCTATTAGTAAAGCGTTATTTATTTAGTTAAAAAATATATATAGCTATAGGCTATATATTAGAAATATATGTATTGATGCCCCTTTGAGATTTTGTGTCAATAAACTGATAAATTAAGAAATCAAATGTATCTGCTATTAGGGCTGAATAGATACTTTTCTATTTCTTTCTATTTCTGGACTGTTCAGTTTCTGTCAGTAGAATCTGGACTTTGCTGTTGTAAATTCTAAAATATAAATTTGAATGATAAACTTTACTCATGAAGCACTTTTCTTAACAATGTTATCAAGTGATTTGCAAAAAAAAACTCTATCTGTGGATATTAATGGTCCAGAGGGTCCATATGAGGACAATCATTTAGAAGTATTTCACAGAAAGGCCATTGAAGGTGGAGTCGGCCATTCTGTCAACAAGCGTTCTACAGAATCGCTGATTCCACCTTTAAGGCCTTAAAAGTAAGCACATACATTTTGAAAATCAATACAGCATTAAACAGGGAGCCAGTAGGATGGCACAATGGTTATGTGCTCATGCCTCTTATGACCTCACCAAGTGGCAACTTGTAAATACTAGCAGAGGGGAACTGAGAACTTGAGGAAGGGGAGTTGCCTTTGTGAACCAAAAAATTATGTTGGTGAGGAATGTGCATAGTAGAGCTGAGCCAATGATGCCAGCCTCAGTCTCTTGAGCTATGCAATAGGACAGTGTGATCAACCATGTCAAAGTTTGCGATTAAGTTAAAAAGAACCAAATCGAGCAGTCACGGCTATCTGCACTTTACAACAGGTCATTTGTAACCTTTACACGTGTTGTCTTAGTACTATGAAGTGATCTAAAACAAGAACATATACCGAGGGGGCAAAGTGATTTTATGGGCATGGACTGTTGTAAAAGATTGTTCACCAGAAATGATATATAGGACCTTCAAGAATCCCAACCCGGGTGGACAACCTGCTCAACTATCTGCTGGAAAGCTACAAGGAGTATATAGAAAATCGTAACCACGGTTTAATCTGAGGGTATAAACTAAAAGATTTAACTTAAACATATCATCATGAAACTTTGCCAGTTGATTACCGGCATTAAAAAAATATATACTGTATAGTATTGACGTTTTTTTCAAAAATGTTTAAATATAAATACAAATTTTGCATATTTCACAAATTATGCACACATTTGCATATCTTTAAAAACCAAAAATCTAGATATTGGATAAAGCCAGAGTTGAAATCTTTATTTTTTATTATCTTTAATATTTATTATTCTCTAAATTCGTACATACTTTGTGAAATATGCTACATTTGCATATAGGGGAGAACGGGGGAATCTGAGGCATCGGGTAATGTGAGCCACCCCCTGTATCTAGGCAACGGAAAACATTTGTGGTCATGTGAGATATATGTTTTCAAGCCCCTCTCATTTCCCCATGGCCCTGAAAGAGAGGACCTCATGGTGCTGTGGTAAGCATGTTTTTTTCACCAAAATAGCTATTTTGCATGTAAAAGTAAATTGTCTTGCTGTCAACTTAATCAACTGTTGTGCCAAAGCAAATGTATTCATGTAGAAAAACTTCTATCATATGTGTTGATGAACTACCAACATATGAAACCATGTGATGCTGATAACTGAAGATTAGCCTGAAATGCCAAGAGAGGTAGTTTTTTCTCAAATTGTGGTGGTGGGGGAAAGTGAGCCACTGTCTCACTTTCCCACACCATGAGGCACAAGTTAAGTTTAGTCTTAAACATATTTTAATGTAATATTACATGACATATGTTTTATTTTAATGTCATACACATTGTAGAAAAGCCATCATGCCAAGGAAATACACCAGGAAGACGACCTGGGGCAACCACACGGAAAGAGCACCTTCTCATCTTTCCCTGTAACCTTCAGGGCTGGAATGTAGAGTAGGCCTAGTTGTAGAGTATGACAGGTTGATGTTATAATCCAGTTGGGTCTTCTCCTGTATTCTGAGTCCCAGGCTGTTCTCGCTGGTTCTGATTTTCCTATGCTTTGACCCCCAGACACTAGCTGGCTCTAAGGGTCCTGTGTTCTGACCCCTAGACTGTGTTCTAATCTAACTGGTTCTATCTTTCATTTGAATCTTATTAAAACCTTTTGAATTATAATATGTTGTATTTGATTTTGTTCAGAGTTACTTTCAAGTGTTTAGAACATTTGCTTCCCCATCATTCTTTTACTAGTCCGACATTAGTTCTGGAATGTGTGGCTAGCTTTCAGGATTCTTACTGTTACAATATGTGTTGTTATGGTAGTTTCAGAGTGGAAAAAGTAAGTGGATCAGTTTACCCCACAGCTGGGGTAAAGTGATCCACATGACAACTTTTTTTTAAACAACCATATTTTCACTGCCCTTTGTCTTGAAAAAATTCTGCTAATGCCTGTTTCTAGGAAACATCCTGAATTAATGGGAAATGTGTAAATTTGAGTGATAAATCATTTTAGCTCGCTTAGAGGGGAGCAAATGTAAAAAGTGGCTCAGAGTACCCCGTTCTCCCCTATATTAAAACGTTTTGGAGAAAAAAAACTTCAATATATAAATCATTGTTTTAATGCCAGTAATGAACTGGCAAAGTTTCATGATGATATCTATAAGTTAAAATATTTCAATTTTACCCTCGCATTAAAATGTTACGATTTTCTATTTCCGCCCCCTGCAGCTTTCCAGCAGGTAGTTGACCAGGTGGTCCACCCAGGTGGTGATCCTTGAAGGTCCTAGATATCATTTCTGGTGAACAAGCTTTTACAACAGTCCATTTCCAAAAAAAAAGGTGATTTTGCCCCCTGGGTAATAGAAACTGTTAAAAACACTATGAGTAATAATAAAATATATTAATCAAGTTGACATTACCTTCTCTAGGACAAAGAAAAATATAGGTCTAAAGTTTCTTGAGGATAGGGGCCAAATTAGTTTTTCTAAACTTTTTTTTAAGCAGTGGGTCAACAATGGCATGCTTACAGCTATCCAGACAGAAACATGAGGCCAGAGAATTGGTAAGGATTTTCAGAATAGTAGGGCTAATTGTAGAGAATATTTCCCTGAGCAGCTTAGTGGGGATACTATCTAAGATGCAGGAGGATGTGCTGATATATGGGAGACTGTATCCTCTAAAACTGGCATTGAAATGGGGTGAAACTATAGTGAAAGAGGCTCTTCTATCCAGTTTTATTAAAGTCTTTCAAATTGGGGTCTCCTAATGGCTATTACGAACAGGAGAAAAGATTAGATTAGACCAATCAGAACCTGTGTACAAATGGGCACCTGACTATTGTTTTAAAACAGAAGAAAGACTGTGGCTCTATCCTATAGGGGATGACTTGTCCAAAAACATTTTGTTGATGGAAGTCCTCATGCAGTGAAGAAGGAGTTAATGATGTCATAAAAGGAGGGTGATGTGTTACAGCTGTCAGACAGACGGACACGGGGAGTTCATCAGGGTGGAGCATGGGCGGAAGAATTTGGCATTGCTTGATCTATAAGGGTAAAAGCTTGTGAAAAGGGGGACAAGAATGAGCACATCTGGTTGAGAGATGCTCAACAAGCCTTAAGAAGGTGCAACACAGATCCGTTATATACTCTTCAACAGAAAGGATAGTGCTGCCTACCTTTAGTCACTCTCAAGTTTATAAAAGAAAGCACAACGAAAAGAAGTAGAGCTACTGCACACATTGTCACGTGGTTGCCACTGTGCAGAGAAGTGTTGCCGCAGAGAGATAAAACAAATTGATCACACATGTGCTAACAACTATCACAACTCGGCCCAAAGTATTCTGTCAGTCATAATACTGCTCTGACAGTTAAATATTCATGGCATATATTAGTTCTGTGTCAGTCCTCCTGTTCTTCTTCACCACAGTTCTCTATTCTCCAGGCATAGGCTTTAATCTGAGGAAGCAAGGGCTCAGAGTGTTAATGGTAGCACAGTGGCCTCTAGTGGCCACATACATCACCTGTAAATAAGGAAAGGAGTCATGGTTACCTAGCATGATGCCTTTGGGGAACAAGTTAGACTAATGTATGTGGCATCTGAGGTTACAACATATCCGAACACGAACTGTATGTTACTGAAACGTATTCAGGTTTCAACTGATGCACACCGCAGAGAACATAGGACACACACACACACACACACACACACACACACACACACACACACACACACACACACACACACACACACACACACACTTGGCAGCTACAGTATCTTTTTAACACATCAGGTTTTTTAAGGCCATTGTAGACAATTTGCAGTACTGTTTCACATCCCATAATGCCTAAATGAGAGAAATTTAAACATTGCACAATGTTTTTTTTGCTTCAAAACCTTTTTTTGTATCCAAGAGGACACTCACAGTCAGTTAACTACACCAGCTAAAGCTAATGTAGTCTAATAAAATCGTCCTGCAATACATCTTACTTTCATTATGGATATAATGATATATATTGAAGCTGTTTCAAAGGAGTTGAGTCAACTTTATGGTTATTTTGGGGTAGGCCTATGCAGTTTTGTGGTGCTTTATAATTTAGAAACTAGGCATACATTCTCTTAATGACCTCAAACGACATGTTTTCAACAAAAAACTAAACATTATAACCACATAGAGGTAGGATTTATATCAGCATCGTGTAATTGGACTGAATTAGTTTTGAGCTATAGGTAATTTTTAACCTGTAACTGAGTAAATATATATAAAAAATAAAATAAAAAGTTGAAATTCGCCCCAGCAGCCACATTGTGTGTTAACCCATGTTGTGAGTATTATCTTAACAGATGGCACCAGCCAATAGGCCCATTATGCTCACAGATCGAACTAAGCAACAAGGTAGGTCTACTTAATTGGCAAAGGTTTCGTGTTAAGCGGCTGCAAGTGTGTGGACCGGGCTGGACAGGAGAGGACACCGGGGAGCCTTGACGTCTACAAAACAAGCTGCTTGCTGCACATAATTGCCCCATCGCTGTGTGAGTGCACGGGTTCTGACAGGCTGCCTCTCCCAACCACACACTACACCACGATCCGAGTTACAGAAGGAGGCTTTCACGACTCCAGCCTCCATCCGCCATTTTTCAGCAGATTGAAAGCAGGTAGAGCACACAAAAAACAAAAGCAATCCCAAGTCCCCGGTCAAATAAAGCAGGTAAGTGCGCGTGTGAGTAGCTTCAAACCCCCAAAAAGCAGCCATACGAGAAAGAGCCAGCATCGCCGGTGAGAACAAGGAGAGCGGCCGGTACAAGGGTAACAATAAACTGCATCCTCCAGGCGCTGCACGGTTCACATATCCGTGAAATATATTTGTCTTTGTCAACTTTACTTCAGGCATAACGCTTTGAAATCCACATTACGCACTGAACCGCATCGAAATCTCTCCATTTGTTGTTTTACTTCAGCTTGAAGGTAGGCTAAACATGTCTCATCACTAGTCTACCAGCCGAATTGCCTATAAGAAAATCGATTTAATGAACCAAATGAACAGGCCAACAAAAAGTTCCTGTATTTTTAATCCTTAATATTATTAAGAGGATGATGAAGCAGGAGCACTACGAATCTATCCAAAAAGCCATGCTGTTAACTTTGTCACAAATTTGCCTTTGACACAATGTAGCATGAGACTAATTGTTAAATCAAGTGAGTTATGTCAAAATATCTGCTTCTTTACCTTATAAAAAAGAAAGGCCTACAGCGTGACGTGTGAGTTCAGCCCCACCATCCTTGGGTCAGCTCATTGTACCCCTAAACAATTGGCGTTTCCGACAGTTGAGACTAAAGACAAGTTAGGCTACTAAAGCATATCAAGTGCTTGTGATTGAACATTTGAAAAATCTGAAATTGCGCTAATGCAAGAAAGCTTAAAGTTGAGGAATATAACAGTTGATCAAAGCAAAAATATTGCCTTTTCCAATAATCCTTTGAGTCAGTTTCTAAGCAACATTCCCCATTTCCAGCTTCCTAAATTAGAGAATCTTCTTAATTTCTCTTATGATTATCAATGACATCCATTCCACCCATCCTGCACAGATAATCTGGCATTCATAACAAAGAAACTTTTTTTAAATCCAGAATTTCACATCTCCTTAACTGTAAACGTCAAAACGCAGTCATTTTAGCTTGGCTATATTGTCGCAGAGCTTATCTCTTGGGGTTTTCTTACTAAACAAGCAATTTGACATTTAATAGGTAAAACTATAGTAGGCTAACAATCCACAGACTTATTCACAATGAAACATGGTTCTTGGTTGTATGCCTAAACATCAGCCTGCATTAATTCATAGGCTACATTCATGGGCTTGCTATATTTATGAATGGAGCTTCGAACTATTTTAAATCATAGGCGAAGTCAGGAAAGGGAAATCTCTTCATTATGACGTCTTGTAGTTGAATTAGCACATCACTACTCTAATGAAGTCCATGGCCATGCTTAGGCACAGCACTTTCTTGACAATAACTTCTGCAGGTCAGGTCCACTGTGGAAATGGGAAATATCATTTTTTGTTTTCATATGGTGTCTTGTTTTGAGTTTCATGCAAAGGACCTCAGCACTTTAGAGGAGAGTTATATTAGGCAGCTGATGTGCTGATACACACTTTGTAATGAATCCCTTTTGAGAGCATCTATTCCAATGTGTTGCTGCTTTTGAATCACTCCTTTCATTATTTACAGCCCATGTGACAACACTTCACTGACTTGTGGAAAACTATGCGAGCGGGTCAAATTCGGATACCACTTACTGATGTCCTGCCTAATTACATTTGACATTTCCACAGGGTTTTGACGTAATTTGTCTCGTGTATTATAGATCATGGCCATTACTGGAGGAACGGTGGAAACTCTAGAGGAAATTCCAGCGCATATGTGGACGGGTTTACCTGAGGGTTTGAGTCTTGGACCTTCTGCTATAAATCAAAGCCGCATCGGTGAGTGAACTTTTACAACATCTTTTAGGAGCATTGACGTTTTTACCCCCATTTGCATTTTGTCGATGTGCAACTTTGAAAATGATAGCCAATGATAGAGGACCACAGTGAGACCAGGCAGGACTTTCAGAGCTTCGGATAACATATTTGGGGATGATCAGTGTAATCAAAAGCAAATTTAAAATCTAGTTATGTGTTTAATAAAATGCTTTTAGTTTCTAAAAAGCCTCAGACACACGATACATCACCACTTGTATGGTACACACTCGTGCACACCCACGTAATTGCTTTAATAAACTTCAAGATAATTTAATTAGTATGTTTCTATTATTGTCAAAACCGTGACAAACTACTTTATAATGAGTTTTTATCACCTTGATCTCCTGTCAAACATATAGAAGGACTACTCTGTGTTGGAACATGTTGGCCTACTCATCTCTTCTTTGAAACTTGAATACAGAATCAGTTTTACCTCCAGACAATTATTGTAAACCATCCCTGCATTCCAAATCGCATAATCTTTCTGTTAATTTCATTGTAACATTCTGCTTTGAACTTGCCTCTTGCTGATATATTTAGTTTAGTTTAGTACATCCACAAATGCACTGGTGGGACAAAAGAAACCCCAGAGGGCTTATAAAGGATGCCCACCTAACATTGAAATACAATAAGGTAAGGTAAAGAAATAAAGTGAGCAAAAAAACAAAGAACAAAAAAAAACAAAGACAACTATAAAATCATGTTAAAAATGCCAAATACAAGCGCATTTAAGTTCATATGGTCAAAAAGCAAAATAAAGAAAATAACTGACAGGCAAAAAGACAATGTAACATACAGTCAATATGTTAATACATTATTGTAAGCTTTAAAGATGAGGTCATTGTTAAGATGTTTTTTGAAAGTAACTAAAGATGAGTGTTTTCAGAGTTTGACAGGAAAGCTGTTCCAAATGACTGGGCCTCTATGCCTAATTGAAAACTGGACAAGATTGTTCTGCAAAATTGACAGTGAAGGAGATTTACAGATCTGGTCTGATGACTATGAATCTGTGACCTGGTTATAAAAAAACAGCTAAAAGAAGAAGGAAGGAAATTATTGAAAAACTGGAACACAAAAGTCTGAAGAGTTTTAACATCATATGCAAAGCAACTTTAGAATTTGAAAAAGTGGTGCACTATGTGCATTCCAACTGGAGCTGGTTACAGTTCTAACACATTTTTCTCGCATTGCTTGTTGATTTCACTTGGAGGCACCGTCAGTGCCATGTAACTTCCGCTGCACAGTGGATTGTGGGTCAGAATGGCCGAAAAAGCATGCAGATTTCCATACTTAAAATGTTTCAGAATCATGCATCTGACTTTTTGTATAGGGAACTCCTAAATCTTTTTTCTATCATATAGAAAGGAAGTATTGGTATTGGAACGCAGCCCTCGTCATGCCTTGAGTCTTATGGTTATGTTCAAGGTTACAACTGTTTAAGTCAAACTGCAGGATAAAGGATATCTCTTTTTGGCCACCACTTTCTGAATGTACCTAAAATTCTATTTATTTTCGTTATTTATTATTTAGTGCCTACAAATATAATCTCAAACGTAACATGTACATGTCCTCTTTCCTTACACTATTCAGGCGTCTGGGCCACTCAGGTCATTCCTAAGGGCCATAGGTTCGGCCCATTTGTTGGAGAGAAGAAGAAAAGGTCCCAGGTGACGAGTAATGTTTACATGTGGGAGGTATGTCACAGGTTGCTCCGTTGACTCGTTGATTCCTAAAATACTTAAGAGGAGCCCAACTGCATTCTCTATTTGCTGTATAAGACATTTATTATTACACTGCTATGACAAATGCTGCTGTTTATGTTTGAGAGCCCACATGGGCAATGGTGATCTCGTTTAATTTCTTAAAGTTTTTCTAGAGCTATTTCTATTTCTTTATAACAACATCATTATCATGTACCTGTAGGTTTACTTCCCAGCGCGGGGCTGGATGTGTGTCGACGCCACGGAGCCCACGAAGGGGAACTGGCTGCGCTATGTGAACTGGGCACGCTCCAGTGAAGAGCAGAATCTGTTCCCTCTGGAGATCAACAGAGCTATTTACTACAATGTTTTAAGGGTAGGTCAAACACACATTTGTGCAGGCTACAAGTAAAGTCTTTCAAACAGGGGCACACCAACTGAAATATATCGAGTAAGTGGATGAATGACAAGTCTTTTAGAGTTTGGATTGTTTGGGGACCAAGGGAATAAGTACTGTGGTTGTAATCTACAGGAAGACAATACAATTAAACATGTAAACAAATAAAAAATACATACAGGTATGCATGCGGTATATCACAAATGTAGTAATATAATGTAGTATCGTAAACTTTGCTGCAAAATACCTCTACGATAAACATATTGTTGAATGAATGTCAGTTAAAACTTTGTGTCTTTGCAAAAGTAGAATATATGTAGATGATTGTATAGGTGGTTCCAAAATATCATCTAATCATTAGCTACTTTTAATAATAAAAAGTATTGGTATAAATATTGGTGATTCTTGCACTGGATCGACTCCCTGTTGATAAAGGCAGGACATTTACTTTTTATTGCTGTAGGCCTATTAGCTCGTTTACTTCCTCCACCACACACATGTAAAAAGAAAAGTTGTGTAATAGAGAGTAGAAACTTTAACTGAGTGTGAGGTGTTTTATCCTTAAAGTAGAGTTATGGTTACTACAAAAAAAAAATAGACATGCCATTCAAACATTTGCACCATTGGAGGAAAATCTTTATTGCAGACTATGGTGAAAAAACTGTCAAATTCCACAACCACCACCCCCCTCTTAGATAAGATGCACAGTGGCCCAAATATCCCCCTCTTGACTCTCAGCAAACCAGACTGTGATTGGTGGCCGACCTCATCTCTCATTGTTACAGCCTATCGGGCCGGGAGAGGAGCTGCTGGTGTGGTACACTGTGGAAGACAACCCCGAGATAACAGCTGCACTGGAGGAAGAAAGAGCCAGCAGCCTGAGCAGGAAAAACTCTCCCAGGGCAAAGCGAGGTGAGGCCTTACTTTAAAACCACAGATGGCATTTCTGCTCGGGTGTAATCTCCTGCTCTCTCTTTCCCTCTGTGTGTCTGTGTGCTGCACGTTAAGTTCGCCATGAATCGATCTCTTTGCAGTCGAAGTTGTAACAGGCGAGCTAGCTAGCTACAAATGAAGGAAGGCTAGTGGAGGCTAACGTGAACGGTGGCGATGTGTGGGGCTTTTCTCCACTTTCATACCCGATCTAAAACTCCTCGCCGTGGGCACAATTATCCCCCAAAAACCACGGATTAGCCACACAGTTGCCGTGAAACACATCGTCGGGCTGTTAAACCAGCATCTTGGCAACTTTTTAGCAGCTTTTCCCCCTCCTCTGGGTCCCGACGTTGTCGAGGATGTGACCTTCCTTGAGTTTCCTAAAGCATGAGAGCCATCCATCGGCGAGCCTCTCTACTTGATGATGGCCTAGCAGGTTAGCTAACTAGCCTGCCATCTTATCCCAACTGTAGGCGAACTACAGCGCAGGGTTTGGGGTTAACAACCTAAAATATAGCTGTTGTATCTATGAAGAGTGTTTTAAACTTCGTATTTTACGTCCAGAATAACCAGTTCATCGAGTTGTCAGACTTGGTTGTTGCACGCTAGCATGAGGCTAAACGGCTAGGTCCTGGTTGCACGCACACATCGGTGTACGGATGACACAATATCTGGGGTAAATTATGATTAACATCTGATTATATGCATACGGTAAACACCGTGGGGTTCATTATAATATGTCGATGTAGTGTTATGGCCTGGTTTGACAACATTAACATTTCGCGACTTGAGACATCAAAACCAAGACCTGCTCAACTGGAGTAAAAATCACAAGAAAACACCCAATAAGATATAATGACATAAACTTAAAAGTCAGTGATGTCTTATTTACAACTTTAATAATAAACACTGCTGTTATATGTCACAATTTACATGTGTCAGTATGAACTTTGGACATAGGCTAGTGTTGCCATGTTTTGGATCATGTTGTTGATTAAATGCGGCACCATGAAGAAGAGTGCAACTTAATACAAATGTATAAAGTCAGAGTTTGCTGTATGACTGTATCTGTTGATGCTTCTTGTTCTCCCTATTTATCATAAATATTTGGCATGGTCGGATCAGGGACATTAGCGTGGTGCAATGTATGGTAAAGAAGCCCTTATGACATTTTACAGTATAACATTACAATAATACAATAGCCCCGTGTAGGCTAGATCATTAAGAGATTCCAACTCTGCTTAGATGTAATTAACAATCAACACGTAAATATAGTCAAGAAACAATAAAGTAATGTGAGCTAGTGTCCTGAGTTTTAAGCTTTTTGAAATGTCATCATGCTTAATGTCGTCATGCTTAATTGCAGTCTTGTTGTTCAAGTGCTAAACCAGTAAACCAACAGGCAATAGCCTCTAGCACATCTCTTTTATACTGCAGTTAATTGGCTTTTGGCAGCCCTGCATGCTACAGTCAACCTTGAGGAAGTTAGCCTATCCATCCTGCTAGCTTCATGTTCAAACACCATGCATGTTACCTAACTGATGCAGGCCAGTTTGTGTACTTGCAAGTGACTTCTGGATTTAAAAAAAAAAGACAGGATAGTTGTCATGAATGCTTATACAATATTCTGTTGCTTGCTGCTCTAGCTTTGACATGACCCCTCTCACTGTGCTGGTCTAGTCAGATGACTGACCTACAGCATGTGTTTCTCTTGTATGAATTAGCCTTTGTAGGCCAGGTCAGGTGACCTTGTTGACACACTCCAATGATGAGGAGGTGCCAGGGAAGCCTCTTGAGTCAGACAAGGCTTACAAAATTTCATATGGGGTTATATCAAGCATAGCCAGACATAACTTAGTTAGTGATTGTATTATTTAACTTTCTCACAAATATAAGCCCATAATCCTGAATACAAAGTGAGGCTGTAAGGTTTATCCACACATTCATTAGAATTTCAAAAGCAGTCACTGGCACTTTTCTTTTTCATTTCTAAATAGCATTATGTGGTATGCCATCACAGATGATTTGCTGTAATAAAATGAACACATGAGGTGATAAAGTAAAATAGATGTTTTCCCAATATAGGTTTCATAGGTCCCTTTATTTGCAAAGAGACGTCATTTATTACATATCTGTTTTTAAGCCAAATTTACCGTCCCTATTTGGTTACTAGAACTTTTTTTTTAAACTGCTATTTAACTAAAATGTATTTTATTTTATAAATAATGCACACATAACAGCAACCATATTCTTAACATTTAAAAGTAATAGGTCCAATTTGATTCTTATTTTTTTTGTGCATTTGTTGCGGATTATTCTGCTCCTGGAAAAAAACACGGTATATAAAATATACAGTTTTTCTACCATTTTCGTTTTTAAACCTGTTTGCTTCTGATCAAGCCCAAAACAAACTGCTGTGTTTCTGTGTTCTTGCAGCCAGAAGAAAGCTGCTGGAGAGAGCCAGGCAGTCTGGTTTGGGGGGATTTGAGAAAACAAGAGTAACCAAACCTACTGCCAAGGAAATGTGGGATGGGGGTGATGGTGAGTTAACTAATTCCTTATTCTTGATTCTTGAAATGGTTCCATGAAAAAGCACAACTTGAATTTCTTGATATAATGTTTTACAGGTCTGAAGGAGGAGGATGAGAGGTCATCAACCTTTGGACCCTCACTGGAACTCCAGGAAACCCATCCCATGAGAAGCACTGACCCTAGAGATGTGGAGGACATGTCAGCAGTGATGACAGACAGAGGAAATGGAGAGGAGGAGGAGGAGGAGGAAGAAGAAGAGGATGCTGATTATTTGGAGGAGCAAAGAGCAGTTCAGCAGCCAACTGCTCAGCGTTCACCTACAGCTCATTTCATGCAAATGAAACAGCCTGGCATGGAGCTGAGCCGTGGTGAAGAAAGCCATAAGGCTTTGCAAGGAATGTTGGGGTCTTCCTCTCTTGCAGGGCAAGAACCAGAGGTTGACCCCGATGGCGACCTTGACCCCGATGGTGACCTTGAGGTTGATCCTCACGGAGAGTCGTACCCCTGTCAATACTGTGAGCGCCACTTCTCTACCAGACAGGGTCTGGAACGTCACACTCACATTCACGCCATCACAAACCAGCAAACTCAACTCTTTAAGTGCCGCTACTGCAGTAAATCCTTTGGCTCCCAGGTGGGACGACGGCGGCACGAGAGAAGGCATGAGAGTGGCCCTAAGAAAAGGCCTGGCTCTCTGGCTGGGACCGCCAGCCTACTCAGTCCAGTGGTGCAGACTGACGGTTCAAGTCCAGACTGCACCAGCCCAACTAGTCACTACATAGCCATAGGATCCCAGTTTACTAGAGGTCATCTGCACAACTCTGAGATGCAGAGAAAGGAGTTGGGCCCTCACGCTGACCGTCCCTTTATGTTGGATGAAAATGGGGAGTCGAAAGAACTCCATCCCTGCAAGTACTGTAATAAAGCATTTGGCACACACACAAACATGCGCAGACACCAACGCAGAATACACGAAAGACACTTATTACCGAAGGGCGTTCGAAGGAAAGGCATGCTCATGCAAGAGCCCTCAGTGCAGCAACAACAGCAGCCAGGTGAGTCCCCCAGCACCAGCCCCCCGCTCGTCTACGTGCCCAGTGCAGACACAGAAGACGAGGTAGACCGAGACGATTACGCAATCGACATATCCAAAAACATCTCTGAGAATTTGAGCTTCTACATCGACGGCAAGATCCTATCCACCAGCGCTGTGAGCAGCTGTGAGGTGATCGAGGTGGACTCTAGATCTGCGGCTCTGTTTGGTCTGGACACAGTCATCATCAGCCCAAATCAGATCAGTCAGGCACTGAAGGAGGGTAGAACCAGTGCCGTAAAACAAAACTCCAACATGGGCCAGATGGCAGCAAAAAGGAGGACAACTACACCCCCACTCGTCCCCAGCCTTAAAGTGGAGACAGAATCCACATCTTTCACAGCCTCTTCATCGTCGTCATCATCCTCTACATCTTCCTCATCTAACTTGTTAATGGGCGGACTGTTCCAGCAAGCTTCAGATTCATCAGCTCTGCAACGAGAGAAAACTGTTTATCTCTCCCCTAAGCTTAAACAGCTCCTTCAGACACAAGACCTTCATAAATCAACCATCTCCCTGATAACAGAAAGCCATAGACTGGCCTCCCCGCTTTCTGTCACGGCACTGTCGGGGGCCTCTAGCAGGTTTAAAAGAAGAACGGCCTCTCCCCCGTCATCCCCGCAGCTCAGTCCTTCATGTAAAACAGAAAGCTATAAAGCCGAGGTGGCGACCTGTTACACACTTAAGGTGCCAAAGCTGGAAAACTGCAGCGTGTCACCCCCCGGGAACCTTCTGGACAAGGACGATGGAGAAAACCAGAGCCTATCTGAAAATAATATGCACGGCCAAGCGTCTTCAAGCAGCGGTGGAAATTCTTGTAATCAGCAGCCCTTGGATCTTTCAAACTCTGTCAGTAGGAGGAGTGACAGCTTCAATAAGCCGACGGGGGATTCGGCTCTTGATTTAAGCTTTACTCGAAAGAGCAATGCGGAGCCTGACTCGAAAGGAAGTCCAGCACCACAGCCGCTGGTCAAAAAGAGAAAGCCCAACACCAGCATGCTTGAAAAAGTGCTGATGAATGAGTATGTGGGTCTGCCTTTGCCAGCGGAGGAGGGTCCTTTGGCCTTAGCGAACCTAAGTTGTTTTCAACCTCGGTCTCCAAACACTGCATCGGAGTCTGCCCACCCCTCTCCGCCCTCCCTGACCCCTGTCACCATGAACCCCTCTTCCCCCGATGCCTCCAGTGTGACCTCCCCGACCCCACCACCCCCTGTACTCCCTACTATACCCTCTCCACCAACTATGCCTAGCTCTCCTCTGTCTCAGCCTTCAGACTCCTCCGCACTGAGACCACTTCCCGTCCTCTCGCCAAAAATGTCTCCAAAGTCAGTTGAAGACAAGTCGGACTCGGAGGAGATTTTGTCAGCTGAAGAAAACCAAGACGAGGAAGAGAACAGTATCCCTGAGCCACCGGACTCCCTAAAGACTCCACTTAAAGATCCCCTCGATCGTTCCGAGACGTCAAGCCCTCACCAGCCGACCTCAGTAGATCAGCCCACTACAGAAGATGTTTCTCTGGCTACAGCTTGCAGCAGTCTCCCAAATGGCAAAATGAATCAAAACCTTGACTCAGTAACGGAGAAATCTCCTGCAGCTCTCTCATCTCAGCCAGAATCCTACTCGTCTTCATCATCATCTCCTGCCCCCGTATCAAAAGATCCGCTCCCGTCATTGGTTTCACAATCCCTCCCACAGATTAAGATTAAAGAAGAGCCTCAGAACTGCGTAGATGAGCTGCCTGTTACAAATCACCGACCTCGGGACGGTGTCGACTCGGCACCTCAGCCTGCCGCTCCTGATAAAGCCTCTGAGGTGGATGAAGATGACTCGCCGTACTGCAAGACGTTTGTGTGTAATGTCTGCGAGGAGCCGTTCAACTCCATCAAAGAGCTCAGCGGACATATCGCAGAGCATGCCGCTGATTGGCCGTTCAAGTGTGAATTCTGTGTACAGCTGTTCGGTGAAGCCAAGGCTTTGCTGGCTCACCGGACAACACTACATGGAGTGGGCAGGATCTTTGTGTGCTCCGTTTGTTCAAAAGAGTTTGCATTTCTCTGTAACCTCCAGCAGCACCAAAAGGATCTGCATCCAAACGACATATGTTCACACACCACCGTGGAGAGTGGCAAGCTGAGGCCGCAAAACTACACAGATCCATCCCGAGCCAAAGAGGAAAGCAGTCCCTCAACACCAGCACCAGAGGCGACCGAGGAAGCCGCTCCACAAAATAACTCTGATACAGCAAAAGCAGAGCCTGATGTTAATGGTAATCATGCAGAGGACGGCGCAGAGGACCCCAATGAGGAGCTGTACACTACAATAAAAATCATGGCCTCAGAAGGTGGGAAGCCTAAAGGTCCAGATGTCCGCCTTGGCATTAATCAACACTACCCCAGTTATAAACCACCCCCTTTTCCCTATCATAGCCGTTCCCATGCCGGCTCTGTAGCTTCAGCCACTAACTTCACCACCCACAACATACCCCAAACGTTCACCACTGCCATTCGCTGTACCAAGTGCGGCAACAGCTTTGACAATATGCCCGAACTGCACAAGCACATTTTGGCCTGTGCCAATGCCAGTGATAAGAAGCGTTACACTCCCAAGAAAAACCCCATCCCCCTCAAGCAAATAGTGAAGAGTCCGAATGGAGTCGTGTCACCCTCAGCAGCCACTGCAGCCCTGAGTGCTTTCCGTCGAATGGGTCAGCCAAAGAGACTTAACTTTAATCAAGACACTGGTAAAACGAAAATGAGTGCCCTCAGTAAGAAGAAAAACCAGCTCGTCCAGAGGGCGATTTCACATAAAAATAAAGCTGCCACCATTGCAAAGAAGACTACTGTTAAAGTGGAAGAAGAGGTCAACTCTAATGTTTGCCCCCACTGCAGTCGTGAGTTTACTTATCCTGCAAGTCTCAGTAAACATATGGCTGTCAGCTGTCCCATGAAGCCTGTTGTTAAAAAGGGCAGGAAAGCTGTAGCCGAGGTGAAAAAAGAAGCGGTAGTGTCTGCAGTAGATAAAAACATGAATCTTAGGAAGAAAGCCCCAGAGTCCGAAATACCACAGACAGAGCCGGAGCCTAAGCGCCTGGGGAAGACCAGAGCCCGTAGCTCTGGTGCAGCAGACCCTGGGCCCCTTCAGGCAAGCAAAGTCAAAGCTAAGCTGGGCCGACTAAAGAGGCCTGCCTCCTTCCCAGCACCAGTGTCTGTCAGCAAAAAAACAAAGAAGGGCCAAGTTCAGTCTCTACCTCCTACCCCATCAGCCCCCGACACTCCCAGTGACACTGCACAGCAACGGCCGGCCATGAGAATGCAGCGGATGGGCAAAGAGGCAGCACCCAAGAGATTAGCAGAGGCCAAACCACCAGCACCACAACAGCTGAAGAAAGAGGAGCGCTTCTCCCTTCGAATGAGGGACAGAGTAGGCGGTCCAGTCACCAGGAGCTTACAGATAGCCAACACAGCTCCTTCGGCCGAGGTCAGAATTGAGGAACCACCAATTCAAGAACCAAAAGAGACTCAGGTGAGACATTGCTTGCGTTTCTTTCTCCCCTTTGTCTCCATTGTGTTGTTTCGTCTTTATTGTGGACTGACAAGATAATAAGGCCAGGCTCATATTGTCTTGGCAGATATATCGGGCCTCACTATATGCCACCAAAAGAGCGCTGACGACTTTTTCAACCACAAAATGTCCAGCTGTTGGGCACAATGCAAAACAAAAACAATCTGGGTTAACTAAACTGTTAACAGTTATTGCTGTCTCCAGATAAACTAAAGTAATAAGATCCATAATGGATTGACTAATTTAACTAAGATTTATGTTATATCTTAAAGGTCCCATATTATGCTAAATGCACTTTTTAAATGTGTTCTAACATATCCATGGGTCCACGGTGTGCCTAGAGACTGCCAAAATATTTTAAAAAATAACAATCTCTCCTTTTCTCACTCTCCCCCTTTCTGAAACCCCCACCCCTCCCCCCATATACTCCAGTCAGAATTCTCCTCGTTTCTGACCTCACAAACTGGAAAGCCAGAAGCTTCCACTGTGCAGCCCACACCCCTATTTCTTATTGGTCCACGGCCCTGACAGACAGAGGGCAAGGCGTATCTGGCTTCGCTTCCGGACAGGGGGCAGGGGGAGCTCAAAGATTGTATATTTACGAGGGGAGCTGCAGCTCTTTTTAAAAAATAGGCCATTGTGAGATTAGCTGAACATCAGCATAGTACAATAAATTATCTGAAAGTTTTTTTCAGCAAACAATTAAAGAAAAACGTATTAGGGACCACTAAGACCATATAATATGGTGTATAATAGTACCAAAAAGTGTATAATATGGGAGCTTTAAGAAATACAAGACCACAAATCTAAAAGCACAACTGTTTTAGGGCTTATTTTATGAAAAAGTAATTTTTTAGAATTTAGAGGGCAAGTATGTGTCTATGTAAAAGATGAATATATACAGTACCTATTCAACTTAAACGGATCACATCAACCATTATAATTTCCTAGAGCCAGTGGTGACATTCGTCTTGTTTGAACCAATAGTCGAGAACCCCAAAGATGCAGTAAAAAATTACAAGGAAAAACAGCAAATTCTCCAGTTTCATTACATACGTCACGTGTCATTTTTTTGTATTTAATCTTATTTATTTAAGAAAAATATATTTATATATATATGTGTGTGTGTGTGTGTGTGTGTGTCTGTGAAAGGTTACTTTTCTGTTTTTGACAAACGTTCTTTGTCTTGTGTGTTGCAGGAGGTGTTGATGAAGTGAGCCATATGGATATTGTTGAGCTCTTCCCTGGGAATACTGTGCTCACCTCTCAGCTCCGGACTAATCAAGGCACTGACAGCACTGAGGTTGATCTTTTGTGTTGGGCTTTTTCACTCAAAACAAGTGAAGTCTGCTTGTCTCAACTGCCTTTGCTGGATATAAGGAGAGAACTCTCTTTATCTTCCATCTTATCTTCTGAACTGAACTGAGCCTCAATTTAAGCCAGCCTTGCAAAAAAAAGGAAAAAATAAACTGTAAATGACAATGAGTTAATATATACAAATGTGTCATTACTGGACCCAAAACAGTAACATTAGGGCTCTGTTATGTTGGGAAGCTGATATATTGCAAATGGCAATCATGTATCAGTAAGGGTTAGGTAAACTTGTTTATTCTTTCGTTCGGTTTCCCCACCCATTTGTTTGTTTTAGATTTGAGTCTCTTAATGCATGTGTGCTGAATAGAGTATAAACTAGATTAAGCCAATTTCCATGTCTCTCCCAACAGCCACCTCAGTTTATACATGATTTGCAAAGTATGTATGTTTGGTTTAAAAATGTTTGTAGTCATTATATTGTAGAATATATCTTATCGGCATATTTTTGTTTTGGAAACAAAAATGAAAATGGCAGTTGTTTACTGCAACAATTGGTCCTCAGGAACACTGTATATGTGTATGGTAAGTATGTGTATGGTTATGGTTGGATGTGCGGCCTGACGGCTATTCCTTTGGTCTAAATCTCCAGTGTGTCTCATGTTTTTACTTGCTTTCTCTTGACTATTTTTTTTGTTGTTAATTTGACGTTAGCAGTTGATTCCAGTTGTAGAATGATGGGAATGATGTTGTCTCCTTAAAATAATTGTCCGCCTTGAAAAGAAAATTTTAATATAACCCATTCTGCTCAGTGTTCCTGCAGCACTTTAAAACAAACTGCCAAAATGTTTCCGGCTGGATCAGTAAGATTGACTCGATTAAACTTTGATTAATGGAATGTATTCAGGTCTGTTGCATTGGTAAATTGGTGCAAATCACTCACCTAATCTCAAAAGACTATTTTTGCGGCCTTTTCTGCCGACAACTCTCTGAATTGATCGTCTCTGTTAAGCAATCGAGTGCGTGGAAATGACACATGAACCAACTTTTCAATGCCAAAATGCATGATGGTTACTCAAATCCTCAAAGAAGTTGAATGCAGCAGTTTTGTATTACTTTGACCCCTTCTAAGTGGACTTGTAAAAAGTTGTATCACGTGTCATTTTTCAGGCGAGAGCCAGGTCACGGTAATGTAACTGAAAGATCTTCTTTGTTTTTTTTTTGAGTCGATCTATTTGGTAAGACTTACCAATGACGAGTTTCTTATTTTTAAGTTTATGGTCTCTCCAGTGCTCACCCCACTGTCTCACTCTCTACCCAGTTGCACCACAGAGATACTAGGCAGTGCTTAAGCGCTTGTAGCATGTTAATGGAAAATTTAACAATATGATTTGAAGCTAATTTATATTTCCACAAGAAAAATCTTCATGTTTTGCCTTTTTAGCAGCAAGATTATGTATTTAAGGATGAACAAAGACAAAAAAATCCCGAATGACCTCAAGTAAAACCTTTTGCTGTAATTGACATAATAAAAAAAAAAAGTTTTTCAATTTGTGTTCAGCTTTATTATTGCTTACAGGGGTTCCCCAAACATTCTGCTCTGCAAAATGTGAGTACAAACAGTTAGGAGATAAATTCAGTCTGTGGTAATTGTCTTATTAGTTTAATGGTTTTGTAAAAATCAAGGATTACTTTGCAGCCTTAGTGATAGAATGTGATTAACTGCACTCATAAGTGGGTCCTTCTCTTTTCAGGCTACTTTATTCATGGAGACCTTTTCTTTATTTAAGATAATAGATGTCCCTGCCATTACGGCTGTAATAAAGTTTTCCGGATTACATTTGCAGATTGCTTTTTCCACTTACAGCCTGTCAACGATCTGCTCTGTTATGCAAAAGGACTTTTAGTTAACATTTTATTTGAATTTGATAGGAGGTAGCACTTAACATGAATCAGATTTGAAGTTGCTGCCTTTTTATTTTGCAGGTCAGCAGGCAGCTACCGTGGGGGGGCCATGGCCATCGTCAGCTTGCTAGTTGCGGCAAGATCTGTATCTATTTTGGGAACAGTGCACTTGTCAGGGAGTTTGATATGTGAGTCATACAGTACCTTAAATTCTTAATGCCGCTGTGAAGCTTCACTTTGTGTAGCTCAACATGGAAAAGGGAGCAAAATGTGCAAGAGTAGTTACACATTTTGTCTGTCGGTGCTTCATAAGGGTCGCTCATTCGAAGGTGCAGTTTTTTTTATTGAATCAAAGGTGGAGTCAGCGATTCTGAAGAAAGCTTGTCAAAATCAGAGACCATCTCCTCACTTTTTGCCACCTTAAGTACTGTGTGTGTGTGCTGAAAAAAAATCCAGTGTTAATACACAGCCTAGGTTCTGTAAATGGGAATGTTGCTAGCTACAGTGGAACCTCTTGTTTACATATCAGTTTACAGAGCCTAGGCTGTTTATTCTCATCAGATCTTTTTTCAGCGCACATGCATTAAGTATAGGCAGCGGATTGTAAGGATATATTCACTGATTTTGACCACAAGCTTTCTCCAGAACCGCTGACTCCACCTTTTTAAATCATTAAAAAAACGGCACCTTGGAATGAGCTACCCTTAACCCCCTGCCTTAAATTACAAACTCTATTATCCTTGTTGTGGAAATTAAGTCCTATGCCCCTGACATAAATTTCCCACCATATAATAATTGTGTAAGCACCATATTATATATTGTGTCTTACTGCGTTATATTTAGTTTTGAATTAAATATACTGTAGGGTCACTAACGTATTACACAACTCACAGTAAGAATAATGTCACAAAGGCAATAAAAAAAAGTTTATTTTGCACACAATCAGTAAAACAAAAATCACAAGCACATGAAATAATGTAATCAAACCTGGTAAGCTAAATCAAAAAAAAAATTCACCAGGCCTAACACATTCGTAAGTAGGCTAATAAGTGAACATAAAAAAAAATCCTAAATCAAATAAAATGATGGGATTATGTGGACAAAAATGAATCATGAAGGATAAGAATTACAGTTAAATGTAATATTTAAGTGCACACTAATTACAAACTCTCATAAATCCCTCTACCTCTTACACAGTCATTGCTTAATATTATAACTGTTTCAGTGAATAGTGTAGAAAAGTGGTTAATTTATATTTTTGTTCGGGCCCCATCCGTCACACAGTCGTGGACATTAATGAGCTGCCGAGCCCACCGGACAGAAGGTGTGCGACAGAAACGTGCCTCCAGCTGAACAGGGAAGTCTGGTGGACCTGGATCCTTACATAGGCCTAACAAATGTGCTCATATTGATGGATGGGGTTATGATTTAAATGCAGTCTGTATGTTGGCTTTGATCCACAAGCATGATTTTTCTTTCTTCAGTGGGATGGAGAGATGTGTTTATTTGCCCCGGTGCCATGACGTTGTAGTTTATGTCTTGGATGGAGCCTAGCCTATAGTTTATGGGTGTTGAGGCTGTGTGTATGGGGTGGGCACTTGGAAGAGAGCCGCACCGTACTCATGCTGTCAGCTAGATATATCACTGCACTCTCAATTGATTGCTGGGTGAGATGCTTCAGCCTTATTCATAAAAAATGCAATTCCAAGCAGCTCTGTGCGCGGCTTGACGAAGTAAAGTAGGATACACCAGAGAGGCAGATTTAAGACGCGGGAGAGCATGGAGACTGCTCTAGGGGGTTGGCAGTGGAACTCAATTACCGAATGCAGACGGTTCAGGAGAAGCGTATTCATGACAGTAGACTTAACTTGGGGCTTTTTTTCACTATAATGGGATATATCACCAAAATATTTCACTACATAACTTGACCTGATGTCTTAAATAGAGTGATTTAAAACTGTAGATGAGGAAAATCAGAGTTGAGGGGAAAAGGTAAACTTGTTGAAACCAATTTTTTTTTGTTATAGCCTTGTCTAGTTTCTTTGTTTTTTTATGCTGTCTTTGGTGGACAGTTTCAGGCCTGTTTCACCTTGGGTTATCTATTTACAGCCACTCTAGCAGCTGTGTGAGGCTTTTTTTTCAGCATGCTAAAAAAGCACCATGGCAATGCTAACATGCTGATGTTGACGAGGTATGATGTTTAGGCTTACCATATTAAAAAAAGGAAAACGCAATTTAATAACAATCAGGCTATCATCCCACTGGATATTTAGCCTTGGTACAATATTGATAAAATAGGCTAGGTGTGAACGGTTGTGTCTCTATGTTCCCACAGCTCTATGTTCCCGCAGACCCATGTTCCCATATTTCTAAGTAATCTAACTATATAATAGAGAATAGTACGTTTGTGTGAGTGTCACTCATATTCTAACCTCTCCCTGTCCCATTACCCTTATCCATACCACCCAGGCAGCTGTGATGCCTGAACCTAATTGCCAATTTCAGGAACATAGGGCTTTGGGACCATAGGGATGACCCCGGTGTGAACAGGGAGTTTGTTTATTTCCATCATTACTTAATCTGCCATTGTTTCATGGAGTAATAACATTACATACATATTAATTTATGTTAAAATGGTAATACAATATTAGTAAGCTTCTTTTGTTTGATTGTTAAACACGCAAAAAAGCCTTTTTTTGGAAATTGTGTCTGGACTATTATTTAAAGGATAAACTGATTCATCAAGATTGTCTTTAACTAATCGATCAAGCCTATACTAATATTTCAGCTCTAGTGTAAATTGTTTTAGCTTTAATACATGAGCTAGGGTTATTCGTTCCTTACAAAATGTATGGTTGCCTATAAGGAAGCTGGATTGCAGGTTTTGAAACTATACAGGTATTAGTCTTCTAGAGAAAAATACCCTCCAGTGAAAGGGAGGCAGTGTGGGAGGTAATGACAGCTGCTCATACATGACAATATACAGCCTTCAAAGAAAAAAAGAGTTTCACTCTGCCCCTACTCCCTGTTCAAAGAGAATAGCATTAAAGCTGATCAGGGCGGTTTATTCTGCTGGGCATTAGTCTCTCACACTTGAAAGTGAAATCGCATCACAACTCTTCTCATTATATGTGAAATGCCTGCGTTGGGTTTCGACCTTAGCGTTTTGCGGATTTTAGTGGTCGTATACAGCCACGTGCTGTCCATTCACCTCAGCCGTGATTTGGATTGAATAGCTTCTTAACTTGCTCTTAAACAAACACACTTAACATCACAATTCTTTTCTTTTAATGCTTTTAGTGCATCGGGCATGTGGTTTTTTCACCTGCAGAACCACCCGTTTAATTCAGCCCAATGCCAGGCCGAGCCTTCCTCCCAGCTCTCCCACTGTGGCCCAGTGAGTGTCCTTCCATTTCCTTTCAAAACAGGAGGATATGATGTGAGGATGTGAGTTCTGTGGTCAGGTCCCCGGTGTGCTCGCCTCGTGGAGAAGTGCTGCGAGAGATGGCTCCATGACAATGGGTTTCCTGGCAAAGTTTTCTTCCTTTTTTTTTGTTTAGGAGGAAACCGGCTGTTTTAATGCAGGGTTTACACGCTACAGAGAGGCTGGAATAATTTTGTCGGATTCTTGTCTGTGTTGGAGGTCTCCATGCCAACGACTCCACAATCGATATAATATTTAGCTTACAGGCCCATCACTGGACTGCTTTAAGATCTTGTAACATGCTCATTTGATCTAATTGCGCTCTTATACAGTATCTCACAAAAGTGAGTACACCCCTCACATTTCTTCACATTTTTCTTTATATCTTTCCATGGGACAACACTGAATAAATGACACTTTAATACAATGTAAAGTAGTCAGTGCACAGCTTGTATAACAGTGTAAATCTACTGTCCCCTCAAAATAACTCGACACACAGCCATTAATGTCTAAACTGCTGGCAACAAAAGTGAGTACACCCCTTAGAAAATTTTTACAAATTGGGCCCAAAGTGTAAATATTTTGTGTGGCCACCATTATTTTCCAACACTGCCTTAACCCTCTTGGGCATGTAGTTCACTAGAGCTTCACAGGTTGCAACTGGAACCCTCTTCCACCCATTTATGACAGCATCACAGAGCTGGTGGATATTAAAGACCTTGCGCTCCTCCACCTTCCGTTTGAGGATGCCCCAAAGATGCTCAATAGGGTTTAGGTCTGGAGACATGCTTGGCCAGGCCATAACCTTTACCCTCAGCTTTTTTAGCAAGCCACTGGTCGTCTTGGAGGTGTGTTTGGGGTCGTTATCATGTTGCAATACCACCCTGCGGCCCAGTTTACGAAGGTTGAGTGCACATGGTCAGCGTCGTACACAGAGGTTGGCTTTGGAAAATAGACGTATGAGTGCTGCCAGCATTGCTGAAGGGCTTGAAGGGGTGGGGGGTCAACCTGTCAGTGCTCAGACCATACGCCGCACTCTGCATCATACTGGTCTGCATGGCTGTCATCCCAGAAGGAAGCCTATTCTAAAGATGATGCACAAGAAACCCCACAAAAAGTTTGCTGAAGACAAACAGACTACGGACATGGATTACTGCAACCATGTCCTGTGGTCTGATGAGACCAAAATACATTTATTTGGTTCCGATGGTGTTAAGAGTGTGGAGCGGCAACCAGGTGAGGAGTACAAAGACAAGTGTGTCTTGCCTAGAGTCAAGCATGGTGGTTGGAGTGTCATGGTCTGGGGCTGCATGAGTGCTGCCAGCACTGGGGATCTACAGTTCATTGAATTCTAACATGTACTGTGACATACTGAAGCAGAGCATGATCCCCTCCCTTCATAAACTGGGCTGCAGGGCAGTACTGCAACATGATAACGACCCCAAACACCCCTCCGAACGACCACTGGCTTGCTAAAGAAGCTGAGGGTAAAGGTTATGGACTGGCCAAGCATGTCTCCAGTCTTAAACCCTATTGAGCATCTTTGGGGCATCCTAAAACGGGAGATGGAGGAGCGCAAGGACTCTAATATCCACCAGCTCCTTGATGTCGTCATGAATGGGTAGAAGAGGGTTCCAGTTGCAACCTGTGAAGCTCTAGTGAACTACATGCCCAAGAGGGTTAAGGCAGTGCTAGAAAATAATGATGGCAAAACAAAATATTGACACTTTGGGCCCAATTTGGACATTTTTTCTTAGGTGTGTACTCACTTTTGTTGCCAGCAGTTTAGACATTAATGGCTGTGTGTCGAGTTATTTTGAGGGGACAGTAAATTTACACTGTTATACAAGCTGTACACTGACTACTTGACATTGTATCAAAGTGTCATTTATTCAGTGTTGTCGCATGGAAAGATATAATGAAATATTTGAAGAAATGTTAGGGGTGTACTCACTTTTGTGAGATACTGTATATATATTTTTTTTATTACACCTTCATGTTCCTTTGCAGTGCACACATCTCATTTGTGAATGCACTGCTGGAACGGAGCTGTTGCACTGCACAGCAAGTAGGAGTTTGTCTGAGTTTGTTTTTCACTAGACTGTGAGCTAATTTTTTTATTTTATACTCAGCAGTCTCCTACTATTCCTCTTTCAAGACGAAGACCCTGGAAAACAACAGCTGTACCAGCCCTACTTTTCACTTTCTATACAACCCTTCCACTTTCTCATCCTCCTTCCCCTCCTCCTCCTCTGCACTGGGGGAAGATGAAGCATCGAGTTTGCTAGAATCTGTTTCCCAGCAGCGGCCCGGGCTGTAAGATGGATGGAGGGGATTTGCATGGGGTGTGGTGGAGAGAGTAAGAGATGTGCGGGAGACCGAGAGAGAGAGAGACAGACAGAGAGAGAGCGAGAGAGAGAGAGATGTTACTGCTGAGCCACAGCAAATGAGGGCTTTGGAGAGGGGCGGAGGGAGGGAGAGAGAGTAGAGAAGAGAGGGGTGCATAGTCAAACAGATCAGAAAACAACAGTCCCGTCCGGTGCCCAGAGGACAGACACTGCTGCTGCTGTCTACTCGCACCGAGAAGGAGGAGGAAGGGACTTGACTTTTACCTGCCTTCCAAAGGAGCAGCGCCCATCCAATCCCACCCCACCCAACCCCAACCCCTCGTGTCCCCTTCTCTCCTTTTGCTCTACCCTGTCTGTAGCAGCAGCAGCAGCAGAGAGGACTGTCAGCCTTGTACAGACGTAGCACCAGATCAGAGTCGCTGGCAGAGGAGCAACTGATGCCTTCGAGCTCCAACAGCTACCTGCTCCCGCCACCCTCGTGTGTGATTTACTCTTTCCGTTTGCGGGAACACTCTCACAGGCAGATCACACATCCAGAGAACTTGTCCCGCACACACACACACACACTTACAAGCTGACGTCCAGGCAGGCGTCCAGGCAGGCAGGCAGGCAGGCACACCCCCCTCCCGTTATTGTGTTGTGGGAGCAGCGAGGGGGCTGTATTCCACTTCTCAGCAGCAGCGGCAGCCGGACGGGGTCCAGAGGAGAGCAGCAGTCATCAGTAGAGCCACGCTTCTACAACTGAAGGCGAGCTCCGCCACCCACCCTATCCTCCTCCTCCTCTCCCTCGTCTTTTCCCTCTTTTCCTCTCTCCTCTTTTCCCGTCTTGATGTGACGCAGTGTGGCTGACCTTCCCTCATCCCCGTCCTCTCTCTCGCTCTCTGGTTCCCTCTGTCTCTCTATCCTCAGCGAGCGCCCGTGGGACAGCCATGGAGGACACTCTCACCTGCAGCCATGCCACCTTCTCCCAGGTGTTCGGACGCCAGGGACAGCTCATGCAAGCCAGTGAGTATTAAAGCCACAGTTCTTGCCTCCCTGAGAAAGCATTCTGTATATTGAGCATTTCTTCACGATCCCCATCCTCAATGTTATTGACATTTTGTTATTTATTAAGCTGATGCTAAGGATTCCTCCTGTGAAGGGTACAAAAATATTACCGTATCACGTTTGAAATCTCACTGGGCTGCTGCTAAGACAAAGCAAGTTTCTAGGAAGGAAAAAAAAAGAGGAATTATTTTCAGTTTTTTTGGGGAAGGATGTCGGATATGTGTGTGAGTATGTAAAATAGCAAGAAATAATGATTGAAAGGTGCTTGTTTCAAATCTTAAATAGATGGCTGACTGTGATCACACAGTTGATGTTTCTGTTAGTGCGGCAAGTTGCTAAGAAGCAGGTTGGATGCTTCAGACAGTGTAGTATTGTATTTTAAGAGGCAGCTACAAAAGCAGATCTTTATTCCGACACAATTTCAACATGAACTTGGGACTGTGCCTCGGCTGTGTTGGCGTAACATTTGTCAAAGGTTGCCCCTTAATGGTGTAATGGCTTTTAAGTGGATGGGTTGTTGGTTTTGTTAACAGGACAGTTATACAAGGTTTGGTAGCAAATACTATTTCAGCTTGTTTTTTCAGTAATCTCACTGAATCCTGGAGCAGCAAATCAGATGTAGAACCAGTCAAACAGATTCTAACTGAAATCTATTCATAACGCAGGTGCACAGTATCAGTGTGAGTATTGCGTCCGACAGGCTGAGATACAACCAGAGGAGCTCAGACTGACCGCTGAATTATTAAAAACGTATCAAGATATTCAGGGGCGCATAAACATTGAAGACAACCTTGGAGCACTTCAAATGAGGCATACATCTGTGATATCTTATTAGGTAATGCACATGGTCAGGATACGTATTTCCTGTGGGAGGGAGTATGGAAACCAATGGGGGGGAGATTGACTTGCCTCCAGAATGAAAGTGTCCGCTGTATCCTCCCTCATCTGGCCTGTTAGTCGATGCCTTTGATGTCTCCACTTGACCATAAATGCAAAGTGATTCTTCACACAGTGTTATCAAGGATAATGAGGGGAGAGCTACATGGCCGTGGACAGCACAGGGGTTTTAAAAGTCCTGTGTCTTTCTTCATTACCAACTGGAGGGAGAAAGTGTGAGAGTGTCATTAAGAACAGCCCAGTTAAGATGGCACCTTGTGTAGCTAATAATGGGAAACACATCAGTTATTCAGCCTGAGCTGAAAAGAATCACGCTTCTTTACGTGAGTTTTTTTTTAACTAAGCTATGTCTCAGGACTTCTTCTGTTGGGGATTTATTTAGCCTGCTTGATTTGTTGAGTTGAGACCATAAATCTGGCACAGTGGTGGATTGTTGTTGTCTTTGCTGATGTGTCTTTGTACAAGAGCGGCCAACATGTCACACTTCGTTGGGATGTATCTGTTGGCTTGAAGCTGTGTTGAGGAAATTACATGATATGACTGTGAAACTGTTGCAAGAGTATAAGAGACGAATATTCGCTTCAGACAGGATGAATGCTGGAAACCTCTATTCTGAATTGAGTGGTTTTGGAGTGCTGCTGCTAACCTGCTGTGTATCTCTAGTTTTGTGTGTTTTGTAGCGAGCAAAGGGGGCGACCCTCTCAGGATTTACTCTATGTGCAATTTATATGTCCGTAAAACACGAATGAATGTCAAATATGATGTGAGCTTCAAGTCCTCACTTGTTTTTAAAACATACTGGCCTTGTGTTGGTGTGTGTGCAGGCTTTTCCCCTCGGTTCCGTGCTGTATGTGTGACAGTGTTAGTTTATTTGAAGGCTAACATCGTAAGAAAGGGAGGTAAAACAAGAGGAGGGTGTGCAGTGCAGGAGAGTCGTATCGCATCATGGCTGACAGCTGAGCCGCTTAAACCTTCAAAATAAAAATGGAAGAAATGGAAGCGTGATATACTCTCAGATTTAGATTTAGGGAATAATAAGATAAAACTCGAACTGTAAATGATATTAAACACATACCAGTGTTGTATGCACACCTTGCTTTAACTAATGTAATCTAATGCAACAGTCCTGCAATGTTTCCTCCCTTCATGAAGGTTAAATGTTCTTTATTTTGAGTGGTGTTGATCCAATGCAGTCTGTTTAATGCAGTACTGCTCAACAGCATGACAGACAGATGTTTTTGTCCAAGGCTTAATAACATAAACGCCTGTTTGTATAATGCTGCATGTTGTAATAGCATCCCCAACTATGTCCGCTAGAATACTTAAAGGCCTACTTCACCGGTTGGAATATGAAGGTGTATTGAACTCGGAGGTCCTATTTAGTATAAATGTGCAAAAAAAATGAAATCGGATCATCTTAGCCTGAGAAAAGGCAGAATGAGTGTTTCCTTACTGTGACATCACAGTAAGGGCAATGACGGATTACCGCATGGGCAAAGTGGGCACATGTCCAGGGCCCTGGCCAATAGGGGGGCCCTTGATTTTTTTTTTTTTTTTTTTTTTTTGTAATTAAAAAAATTTGACGGGGGTTTCCCCCTCCTCCCCTGGGAATGGGTCGTAAAAAGTCGGGTCGTTTTATATTCGGGGTCTTATATTCGGCCGGGACCAGCGTGTGCCCGCTTGGAGAGAGAACGATGTGTCTAGAGAAAAAAAGGCACGGGAAATGGCCAAAGAGCTCCACATCCCCGCACTGAAATCAAAGCCTCGACTCATTATGGTGCGAGTCAACGTGTCAGGGGCACGAATCGGCACAGCGATCGACCTACAGTGGCTTTTCTGCTGTGGCAGTTGTAGTGAGGAGAGTTTGCCAAGTGCGCCGTGCTTTTACGCACCAACACTGCTTCCGTAATGTTCAGATTTTATAGATTGCATCAAAGCCCTTAGGACAATAAGAATGAGATCGCTTTTTTTAACCGATGTCCATGCTTAGGTGGTGATTATATTAACTGTGTCGGCTGTGTCACTTTACAGTTAGTCGGCAGTGAGATTGGGGATTGGGGTATCCAGGCTCGGGACATGCAATCGGATCGCGGAGCCTGTCACCCGCCTGTCCCCTCGACACCCGTTAACGTGCAGGAATACCCTGTGATCAATTAGTCTTAAACCACAGTGTGTCTGCACGGCGGCTCACACTGGCACGGTCTCACTGTGAACGACACCAACACAGCGTTTCACCGGGTGACGCGCTGCTTCGCTCAGACATTGAGTGTAGGCTCCGAGGGGGGCAAGGGTGGGCCAAAAAGCAGGCGCAGAGATCTTACAATGGCAAAAAATTCTGCTCGGGCGCCTAGCGCGCGCTCGCATCTTCGGTGTCTCTGCCCTAATCTAACTGTCTAGTAGGCTCAGGCGCAAAGAGTCTCTTTCTCTTGCGCAGCACCAGAGAGCTTTTATAGAATTGTATTTCGCTCTCTCTCTCTCTTTCTCTCTCTAGGCTGCGCGCTGCATTATAATGTGTGTGATTGTGGATTGCACGGTGTGCTAGTGCGTGTATTTGCGTGTTGGTAGGGGTCCATGGCAGGTTTGTGTCCAGGGCCCGTGGTCATGTTAATCCGTCCTTGAGTAAGGGTCAGGAATAACAGGACAGCTGGGCCAAGGGAAGACTAAGGGAAGACTGAGGGAAGAAAAACCTAATTAATTATATTATAATAGTTATTTTATAATGATAGAACGCTGGTTCCGTATGGGTGAAGTATTCCTTTAAGTATTTTACAACAAAAAAAAACCCAAAGATAACAGAAAATTCTGAAAAATAAAAAATGTATATAGCAGAGATATTAATGAGACCCCTCGTGACTCCTCATATTTATCTTAAGCCCCCCATGCTGGGTAGTTTTGTTGAAGTCTTGCACAGCTTCACAGTTTCTTTTATTGCTCACCCTCTAACAAGGGTGACTTACTTAAGTTCTTAAGAAATATATTTTTTTGCTGTGGCTGTTTATTATATCATGAAAGGCCTCATAAAAATATTGTATGTGTTATACACTGTCCGCCTCATGCAAATTCTGTTTGATTGTTCCAAAATGAATGGGTTAGAGCAAAGCGAGAGGAGCAAATCTAACAGATATGCAAATCACAGTTCCAGATATGGCTGCCGTTGTGTTTTGATGTATTGGGCAGAGATTGGGCTTTATGCTAAGTTGTTACTGATTTATTTTTTTCATGAAAAATAAACACGAGGAGCATAAGAAGAGCTGTTGGTACACAAACACAGCCAGATAATATTACAGAGATGGTCCATCATTTGCAGGCTTTCAGCAATAGAGCAATGAGTGTGTGGAGTAGACAAAATACTCACATGGAAAACGATATATTCAGCGACACTCAGCTTTTGTTCATTTGTGCATCTTCGCTACAACTTTAATTTTGCCTGAAGCAAATGGCAGGCAAAACCTCTGTTTCTGAGAACTGCATGCATTAATCACTTCAATTCCGACTGTATGTGTGGTGGTGCCTCTCCTCTCGGCTGGTAGATTTTCCTCCTCTTTATCTTTGCTTGTGATTTTTACTAACAATTTGTCCCACCTCTTGCCATTAAACTGCTTGCGGCAACAAAAAGTCCACTGCTACATGAAAAAAGCCCTCCTGTGTGCATGAGTACTGCGTTTGCACAAATCCCTGCAAGATCAGGGATCCGCTCTTTTTCTTGCCCAAATGTCCGTTTCCCTGACAGTGCAGCTGCGCAGCTTTCAGTCCCCTTTCTGCTCCACTGGACCACAGTGATGTGAGCAAAGGCAAAGTGTATACGGTTGTCCGCAGCATTAGTCCAGGGGGTCTGTAAGGGCCTGTAACTCTGAATATCTTCATTCTCCCTGGTGTGTGGACAGAGCCAGCCTCGTATATGGTGTTTCCGTGCAGGGAGGTCAAGGTGCTGGCATATGGCCAACGCTCTCATCCCTATTAAGCCTCCCCGGCTGACGGCCATTGCACCTAATAGTAATATAATTCAGAGAAAGAGAGAGAGGGGGGAGGGGTCTTTGAAAGTGCCTCTTTAATTGAGTAATTTTCAGTGCAGGTGTGTGTACCCAAAACAAATCCCATCAGAGCTAAAAGGATTCTTGCCAGATATGATACAATTCCTCATTCTTCCTCTTAAATATGCAAATAACATATAGGTGGCCACAGCTAAATTGACTTAATACATATCTCACTATGTTTTTTCATGTTTTTGTTATAAATTACTAAATTATTGATCCTAAGTCCCTAGCAGCACTGGAAATCACTCCTTCAGAGTAGATACAGGCCCTATTTAGATCTCTCTCGTCTTGTCTAATCCCCATATTGAGTCTAACGGCCCCAGTAGAGCTGAGAGTGGAAGACCCCGGCCGTCTGTTAGTCGAGGTACCCGACTCACATCGACAGCTTCGGGCCACTCGGATCAAACGTGTAAATCTATTCCATCTGCTATAAATATCTGCTTTCAGTTTGAGGTAAACGTTGTACGAGTTTTGTTTAATGTACAGCAGCGTGCTGAATTGTATCAGGTTGTTCTTTATAATTGCACACATTGAGTTGCATAGACTCCTCCAGTTCTTCATGGCAGAGGCTGACATGTGTCTTCATTAGCACACTTGTTCTCAGGGGGATCAATACACCAATGGGAGTTCACCCACTGCATTAGTTGGGTGTTTTCTCGCACAATCAACGTTTCTGCTCTTTGACAGGAGATCAACATATTCTCCTTGACTGACAGAAAGTTGCCCACTGTGTTCAGGAGATGCTGGGCTTTATGAGCTCCTGAGCAGTTGCTTACAGCATGGAATGGCGGATCCTTGGCCAGACTTGCATGATGCAGCATGTGCTTAACGATGGAGCTCATAACCGAGTCTGACTATTGGTTTTATGCTATGACAAATCACACAGAATGAGGCTAGAGAGCAGCTTCCAAGGATGGCTCCCAAGGATGCGCTGCTACTACACCCTTCCTGATACATGTTTTTCTATTTTTCTTGTCTAATTTCTTTAATTTTATTTATTTGGTGAGTAGAAATAGACAGGACAGATAGTGTGAGGAGGTAGCATGTCCCGTTACCGGACACTGTTATTTAACGGTTCACATCTTAGACCAAAAGGCCATTTGGATTTTTAATGACTCACACATACCCACATCATTAAAACACATAACAAAAGTGTGACAGGACATGTCAAGAAGCTGGTGTTACATAGCCATGCTAGTCTCGGATAGGCTCTACTTTGACACAGTGGTGCTTTGAGCTCAATGCTAAAGACAGCATGCTAACATGCTTACAATGCTAATGTTTAGCAGATATAATGTTAACCCATGTGCACCGTCTTAGTTTTATGTATTAACATGCTAACATATAGAATTAAACACTAAGTAAAGCTGCAGCTGAATGTTATAAACCAAACTATTTGACAAATGAACGATTTGACCCTCTAGTTGTACTAAATGAGCAGTTAAGGGGGATCACTGACTACAATCCATCCTGAGGTTGAATTGAGTGTGTGTACAAAATTTCATGACAATCCATCCAATAGTTTCAGGTGAAGAGCAAAGTCATTCGGATTAATCCTCTGGGCTCTGTCAATATCTTTAGTGAGTTGCATTACAATTTATCAAATAGTTGGTGAACTAGTTTAGTCCGGACCAAAGTGTTGGACCTACTGTCCTTGATTCATTAGATTGATTCATCCTGAAATAGACATAATGCCTTTTTTTGTAAACTTTGAATGTGCAGTTAGTTCAGTATCTTTGCACCACAACCGTGAAGACTTTACAAAGCAGAAGGTGAAGATGGTCAACCTGTCTGCTGTTATGATAGGGAACTTGAGAATGGAGTCACAAGATAATGGAAGAGAAAGCAGAGAGAACATAAATATTTATTTGACAAAACAATCTTACCACAAGGTCCATTAGGCAGCTGTGCTGCAGCTTTATCGCATCATCTTTCTCAGCAGATGGAGTTTGCCCGGCTTTTAGATATTTCGTTTTTCATCTACTGCCACAGAGGTCAAGAATATACATTCGTTCTCACCATACTGTATTTATTTATGTAATATCATGATTATAATTATGATTTTCTAGCATCACAATGCTTTGCTTTGTCCTAGTAATTTCCACCTGACAGTTGCTGCGATCCTCCCTTCTCCACAAAAGGCAATGTGTTGCTGCAGTAGAGCACCAAACTCTTGTGTCTTATTGTATCTGCCGGATTTATTGAAGAAAAAGGTCTTTGCTGTTTCTAAGACATTTCATACTCTGCTGCGTTGTTTTAAAGGATTATAGTTATTTCTCAAGGACACGCACGCATGCACACACACACACACACACACACACTCAAAACACACTCAAACACACACACACACACACACACACACACACACACACACTAGGGTGGGCGGTAACCATTTTTTAATACCTTTAAACCTTCCGCAAATTATAGCCCGGTATATGGTAATACCTTTACGGCAGTGGTTCTCAACCGGTGGGGCGCGCCCCCCCGGGGGGGCGCGGACACTCTACCGGGGGGGCGCGAGGGGGATGGAAAAAAAAAAAAAAAAAAAAAAAAAAAATCTTAATATTTTTTTTTTTTTTGGAATTTTATTTTTTTTCTTGATATGTAGCCTAGTTCAGAGATGATATGTATTTTTTTTCTTTCTTAACTTTTTTTGATAGGTAGTTGCCAAGTTCATCACACAAACACTCCAATCCACTGATATGAGATCAGTTTGCAATTTTCAACTACTAAATTAATGGTAGGACTGTCGCCACTAGAACTGGTCTCTGTTCAGCAAAGGTCTTGAAAACAGCATAAGTGTGCTTGTGACATGCGTGCCACCCATGCACATGTATGGGCACGTGTCCCAGCAGATTTGTAATCTGAATAAAAAAATTTAAGTTTGTAGTTAGCAAGTGTAACATGTTCTTAGTAAGGGCAGAATTTCATAAATAAAGGTTTATTTTTTAGCAAGATATTTGGTCAAAAGCTAGTTGTCATCCGTCCCTCTGTCCAGTTGTTAGGCATCTGGCTGCTAGCAAGTTATGTTGTCTTGCTAATTTTACTATTCATCTGAACTGAAATAATATTTATTATCTTCGCCAGAATGCACCAGAATGCACCAGAATGCTTAGATTACATGTTAAAAACACAAAAAAATCTTCTGGGGGGGATGCCCCCAGACCCCCCTTCAGGGGTTTAGTTTTCTGACAAACATTACAATGAATACTAACATGATTTGGGCATTTGGGATTATAAATCATCTTTGAATTGGCTGTACAGCATATCACATGCTATTCATTCAGGGGTGCGATGGCCACCCCACTCTAGCTCTGTGGCCCACCTTGGCCACCCCCAGTCAAAATTTCCTGAAATCGCCACTGAGACACTCACAACTCCGCGTTCAGGCTGCACAGCACATTAATCGCAGGTAGCATTTTGAGCTAAAGCTGGCCACTTTCCAAATATTAAAGACAACCTTCTTCCCAAAACGGACAAAAATGAAAGTGTAAGGGCTGGGAAGATTTCTTACCTGAAACTATAGGCTATATTTCCCAACTATTTCAGACTCAAGAGTTTGATGGTAAAAAAAAAAAAATCTGTGAGAGGACAGTGCTTAATGTGTTCTCCTCAATGTTAAAATGTAAATGGTCCCTTTTTTAAAGTTAATATCTTGATTGACTCAATAGTTGAAACATTCTCTGAACTGGGTTGTCAGACAGCAGTGTTTCCCATTAATCATAGACTTTGTTTTGTGAAGCTTTTTCATAACAGGTATACCTATTGTAGAATTTATTCTGTGTATTTTCTATTTAGGCTACTATTTTCTTCTCTTCTAAGGAGATTTAAAAAAAAAACATTTCCTCAGTGTCTCATTGATACAATCTCATAATTAGCTTTTAAAGTGCACCAGAATGATGCATTTAACGTTAAAATATAAGAAATTTCCGGACCCCAACCCTAAACCCAATGTTCAACTCAAAGGTGCGCCACTGGCCTAGCCCTTGTGATAATAACAATAATAGATTATCTATCTATCTATCTATCTATCTATCTATCTATCTATCTATCTATCTATCTATCTATCTATCTATCTATCTATCTATCTATCTATCTATCTATCTATCTATCTATCTATCTATCTATCTATCTATCTATCTATCTATCTATCTATCTATCTATCTATCTATCTATCTATCTATGTAGGGTGGTGTGTGTGTGTGTGTGTGGGGGGGGGTGTTGTCAGGGGGGCGGTGGGGGGGCCCAACTGCAATGACCCAGCTTTGGGGGGGGCCCAGCTTGCAGAAGGTTGAGAACCCCTGCTTTACGGTATAGGCTTCCTATTGCTACATTTTACAAAATTGAATTGAACTACTCAGTATGATGTTACATCCGCCATATACACATTTTTACGGACAGCACTTGAACACATCACAATCTACGTTCCAAACGAAGGAAAAGAAGGACATTTTGTTTTGAAGTGGGCTCACAGATTTGAGGTGTTTCCATCTCTGGCGGTCACCTCTTTCATGCAAATCTTGCACACAGCTTTGTCCAGATTAGCTGGTTCAGCCAGCAGTGGCATTTTATTTGGGGACCAACTCCATTGCAGTCGCCATTTCTTTTTTGTCCGTCTAAGAGGCCGTCACGTGAGCGCGGCAGGTCTAAATAAAAAAGCTTTATGCTTTTTTGACTTTCTTTAAAGTTTTTTTTAAGGTTCTTTAATTGACAAATAAGACTTAGGCCTACATTATTAACAGGAGTTTTGTCACTCACTTTTAAAGCATCTTCAAACACAGACATGCACACACACACACACACACACACACACACACACACACACACACACACACACACACACACACACACACACACACACACACACACACACACACACACACACACACACACACACACACACACACACACTTTCTTAAGGCATTTATTCTAAACATGCACCAGGCATGACACACCACCACAATTTTTTATGACGGTATCCAAGGTAATTAAAGGAATACCTTTGCTATTTTTTAATACCCCGGTATATGGTCATACCTTAATACCTCCCAACCCTAACACACACACACACACACACACACACACACACACACACACACACACACACACACACACACACACACACACACACACACACACACACACACACACACACACACTCATAGAAAACTGAGGTTATTGCAAAATTTCATGTGGAGGCACTGAATGCTTGTGCGCTCAGCGAACACATCTCCCGGATTTAATAGTCACTCATCCCCTCTACTTTAAAGCAGCTAAATTTGTCACCGCGGGATCTTGCTGGGTGCAGGGCAGGCTGCTGGGAGAGAGTTTAAGGTATAAACAACAGCAACTTTCACAAGGGGAGGGGCTGTAGTTCTGCATAATTTGGCGCGTGTAGGTGAGGTGTGCGTTTGAGTGACTATTCAACTTCCTGCCAGTGTAAAAACACAGATTCTTATCTACTTCAGGTCCATAGCACAAAAACAAAACACACACTCAGAGCTGCTCTGATGAAAAATGTTTTTTAATAAATTCATACACCTCGAGAGCAGCTCTCAGTGTGCCATTCACATCCCTGCTGAGTTTTCTGCATCATTGAGCCCCTCTGCTTGAGTGTCTGCTGACAGTGCATATCGGCCTCACCCTGCCCAAGTACCAGCGGCCTCTTCTCTCTCCCCCTCTGCCCCTCTGCAAAGCCCTCAGTTTGTCCGTGTGCAGACTCATGCTGAGCTGCCTCCCTACACACTGCTGTTCATCATTCAATACACCACAGAGCAGACGGCAGACTGCGATAGGAGGAGAGGAAGGCGGGGACAACAGTCAAAACACATTTGAGGAACTTAAAGAGAACCTAAATTCGTAGGAAGTAAATTCAATTAATAAATGAAAGTCTGTTCCGCAAACTGTCAACTCACTGCAGCTAACGTAAAGTATACCTGAGCTGGGAAATAAATAATTGTTACACGGCTCAGCATGATTGTAAATACTTTTCCTATTCCATTCGACACCCCACTTCTTATCACTCTCTCTGCACTACATCACCGTGATGCAAAAAGCAATCCTAAGGGGAATCGGGTGTGCTCTGGAGTCTGTATAAATTTGCATTAGTAGTTAGTGGAGGCGCTCCTGTGGTGATGAAATACAGCCTATTCTCCCGGGTTCTTCTTTTTAACATGCAGGGCACGACGCAGTGCACGGATGGGATCGACAGTGTGACGTCAACATTTGCAATGACGGAGTGATTTTTTTTGTAAGATGAACTTCCTTTGTGTGATTATGAATGATTAACAACTACGGAAACATTTATTTTTATTTCAGAAGGCAATATTTGTTTCCATTATATTTTAAAAATATAGACCCTCCATATGTGTTGTTCTTAAGGGATACCTATGAATCATTGCTAAGAAAGAGCAGCATGTTTTTTTTTGCTAAATTAAGTAAAGTTTGGCGATGTTTTTGACAGTGGATCAGCTAATGAGCTTTGTTTGAACCTAGGTGTGATACATCAGATACTCTTTGCTTGGAAGCTGAGAAGCAAGACTACACAAGGGGCTTTGCTACCAATTTATAATGCCCTTGTACAGAGCCTGGAAGAGAAGAGTCTAATTGAATTCAAGTTGCATTATCACAAGAGTACCGAATCAACAATAGCTGATAAACAGTGATATCGGGGTCAATGCCTGCTTTGTTCTCATGCCCCTTGGTTATACAGTGTGTCTTAAAGCAGGTGTTGAGTCACTAGTGTGTCATATTACATGATGTAAGCCGTTAGTTTTGTTTGTGGATTTGTAACTGACACCAAACTCACCACAGTTTACGGCTCACAGAGGTCCAGTGTCAAACACTTAATGCTCGTATAAACACTTCTGGTAAATTGTGTGTCTGCAGCCCTGTGAGAATGCCTCTTTAAACGTGTTGAATAACTCTCTCTTGGTCTCAAGACTGATGCAGAGCTTTCAGAGTGACTTGTGTGTGACAATACATTCAGATTAAAACTATGAGTCTCCTCCTATGCATCAAAGCACCTGTTAAGCACATGACAAAGGACTGTAATGCTTATCAGCCGACTAAGGGAATTTTCAATTTTCACTTCAGCCAATTAGGTTTTGTCAGGACCTCTTTGAGCCAATGCTTTGTTTCAAACTTTAAAGATTATCATTTCTTTTTACAATTGACCTGACGCATCTTCCCTTCTCCACCTCAACAATTCATTTATTTGTATTGCTATAGTTCAAACGGCAGAAAGACAACACATATGAAACACAAAGACCAAAGGACAATATATTACATACAGTAACATAACTCATCTAGCTGAAGTCAACACAAAGCCTTGTGTACTTAACACAGAGGAGGTTTTGACAGATACAGAAAAATTAACTTACCCTAACATACATTATCTTTATAGCACAGATAGATGGATTAATTTAGTACAATGTCAAATGTGTTATTGTTTATTTATTTTAGTATTCTTGTCTACCCAGTTGTGGGTGAGCTGAACCAAAACATGTAGAGAGAGCTGAGACCAGAGACCTTGAGTGTAGATTTGAGACTGCATCCGATTTCACCACCGTATCGAACCAGCGATGACGTCAAGGTATTTCATTACATCACAACTCTGATGTCATCTCAGTCTGGGGGGATGCTCTCTACAGATGTGTGCTCAGAGAGACATGCTCAGCATCATTAAACAGCACTCTCCTTTCCAGCGCAATCTGGAGTGTTTGATGTGAGAGGGAAGTGAAAAAAAAAGACCATGAAATACAGCGCCGGCGGTTTTTCTCTGCACCGGAGTGTCTGACTCGCTAATATGTTAGCGATGATATGCCTTTGAACTCTCACAGTTGTTTACCTGCACGGAAAAGGTTTTTAATGAATGATAGTGATACCTGCAGTCTGACTAGAAACCTGCTGCTCCAAAATGGAATTCTGAGCATCAAAGTGGCTGATACTGATAATGGTTTCAGAACCGTCACTCCGGCCGCATCTGAGCTAATTTGAAGTTAAGCTCTTTAAGCCCTGTCTGTCTCATTCCAAGTTAGTGAGTTAGTTGTGCGCTACCTGCCATTGTGCTCTCCAGTAAGAAGAGAAGCTGCCTGCTCTGACCCACTTTCATCTGCCCTCAAAGACATGCAAAGACACTTGCTCACAAACAGTCCTAATTGGCTGCGGCCTTGTCACCGGCGCCGCATGTAGCTCCCAGCTTTTGAAAAAGGCACTCCAGCCCTGCGCAGCCACTGGATTTTCCAAATATAATGTTTGAGCTCACACATGTCCTCTCTAACAAGCAGTGTTTACCCTGACTCTGTACAAAGATTCCTCTTTTCCCCCCTCTTGATCACAGCTGATGCAGAGAGATTTCCTCCCCTCTTTTTTCAGTTGTATCTTCTCCAATCTTGCTTTGGGGTTGCTGCTTAAAACATGCTATAAGCGATGCACCTTCCTGGGTCTATTTTCTGCTGTATATTTCATATCCCAGTGGATAACCAGCTGTATATTGACATTGTTACATTGCGTTGAGATATTTGCAGCACAGCCACAGTAGACGAGCAGTAACTTTTTTTTAGTTATCTGCTTAAATCTTGCTGGTGGTGAAGTTTATATTGAGAATTGTTGCATAGGAGGAGGTATCAGTTTCAACAATAGTCTTAAAACAACACAAGGCATATGCAGTGACGTGTTTGGTTTCAAGTAAAAGCTCTCGTCTCTCTCTGCTGCTGTCGCTGATGCTGTTTTTTGCTACACCTACGCGTATAACCCACGGCTCAATGCGACGTGTGCTCACAATCCTCTTATCAAAGTGATTTGGGGAAATATGTGAAGTTACTTGCTGTATGTAGGAGGAGATGAAGTAGTTTTGCAGTAAAGTGGGGTACACCGGAGAAATAAATTGATATGCAGCAACTCCTAGAGTGCAACACACATAACAAAAGGATTATTATATAAGGAGACCCCGAGGGTGGATTTCTTTCTTTAACTTATATACGGCTCTTGAAAAGGATTTCACTGCTTTCCGTTCCCCTTTACCTGCTCCTGCTCTGCAATTAGACGACACTGTAACAAAGAGACTTTGTTCATGGATGCTGACAGTAATTACCCTTTAACCCTGACAATCAATTTTAGTCACTCAAACGGTCTGTCTCCTTTTTTATTTTTTTGTTGCCATTAACACCTGATGTAAACAAGAGCAACTGTGTATCTGTAAATTAATCATCTGTGTGTGTGTTAAATGAGTGGAGGATTCTTTTTTTGTGAGCGACACACTCTTCTGCGAGTGGTTTCATTAGGTGTTGAAGAGGAAACCTCAGGCAGATTATCAAAGGGCCATCAGGGGCTTTTATGTTCAGCTCATGGTTCAGCCCGCCCCGTGACATTTGTGTTTCTAAAGTCTTTGACTCAAAGGAAGAAGAACAAACCTGGGATGGCTCTTGTACCACTCACTAGGTGGCACACTGATCAAAGTTATGCATGATCAGCGGAGGGCACTTTGTCCCGGCTATATCTCGACCGCTTAGAACCATGTTTTAATTATACATAACTAACTTTGGAGAGGCCATACATGACCATTTTCTTGTGACGAATCCCGTTATTCTTCGTATGTCATAAAAAATGTTTGTTAAAAGTTCAATTTGCGGACGTTATCATATATAGATGAAAAGTTTATTTTGAATGAAACAGGATTTCTTCATTTCCGCCTTACATGTGTGATGTTCTGTATTCACTTGTCTGAGATAGCTCATTGACAATCACTTCAGATGCTTAGAGAAAGTGTGTGTGTGTGTGTGTGTGTGTGTGTGTGTGTGTGTGTGTGTGTGTGTGTGTGTGTGTGTGTGTGTGTGTGTGTGTGTGTGTGTGTGTGTGTGTGTGTGTGTGTGTGTGTGTGTGTGTGTGTGTGTGTGTGTGTGTGTGTGTGTGTGTGTGTGTGTGTGTGTGTCAGCAGTGTCACATGTCTTTGTCACTGCTTTACTTGCAGCTGCTGGTCAGAGAGACGGCTTGGAGAGGTACATTTTCATTTCATGCGGTTGCAGCATGTATCAAAGCTACCAGGTGGTGGCAATGTTGCTGTGGGCAAAATGAATTCCCTCCTGCAGTGTGTTCCTCCACTCTGGGGCTTCATGCTCTAATGCAGAGCTGGTTGACACAGTGGGATACGGCTCCCCCATCCCAGTGCGCCTCAAAGGGTTTGACCTCAACTCAACTTGAACAGGTCAAAGAGTGACTTCTAGTGTAGATCGTACATTTGTACATCAGAGGTTGTGCAAAGATAACGCGGCGGACTGCTGAAAGCAAAACCTTCAGGATAACTGTCCCGTGCTGAGACAAGTGTTTGACATATTAGCCTGTAGCTAGCTGGTATCTTCAAAATATGCAAATCGCCAATTGCATCCTAATTTAAGAAGGAGATTCATGTGAGAAGTGCATCTGTGCTGATTTCTCACTATACAGTGGGACCAAAAGTATAGTGGTACATCTGTATACTGTCGGCCTGAGTCTCTGAGATTGTTTTACATGGTTTAGGGGGTGGGCCTTGTTCCAAAGAAATTTAAATCTAAAAGGGACACTTTCACAAATGGAAATCAGTTTACTTATATTAATCACAAACTGAGTTGGGGGGGGGGTTTAAACATTTTGTGTTTTCCCTTGAGTCGTTTTCTTTCCCATGTAGTTCCCGTTTAAAGTTTATTACGATATGCCCTGCATTGTAAGAATGAGCAAATGACTGTGTTTACATGTGAACAGACTTGAAACAGCAAGGTTAATTGAATCAGAGTTTACATTTCTTAGCCTGGATTTGTCCAACAGAAGCGGGTTTGACATGTTTTGTGAGAATTTTTTTTAAAACGTGATTTACCAGGAGGAGAGCTTTACCTTTCTCACTCGGATTATTTTCTAATTTAGTGTTTGCTGGAGAAACTGCAGTGTGGATCTGCACTTAAGAGTTTAAAACGTTCCTGCCCTGCAGACCTTCATTGTGAGGACGTTTGCCTCCAGACTGCCCTCAAGGTCTTCACTGTCTTACTTTTAACAAGTGTCACTTGATAGACAAACCGAGAAGCAGAAAAGAAAACGAAGAACCTCATGACTGTATACCGATTCAAGTCTTCACAATCTTCGGTATTAACTATTATGCGGTTCGAAACTGTGTTACAAAACAGATCAAATGGACCAGCTTAGGCAGGACGCCATTCACTTAGCAGTTGGCCAATTTGTTGATACTCTTGATAGACATTAGTAACACAAATTAAACCAAGAAGCCTTTTGTACATAAATCAGAATTTCACACAAATTGTACTGGATGAGGCTTGTTTACATGAAGTCAGGCAGGATACAGAGTATGAACAACAGACATTTGGGATATTTCTCCCTGGAACTGGCTGAATTGAGTTAAGTGTCTGGATGCACATCTGATCAGATCAGACACAGTTTAGTATCCAAACCAGCCAAAACATGACTGCTGCGTTGTGGGAACTGTGGAACTGAAAATCAAATGCTCTCGAAGAAGTTGCCTGGCAGTGTGCCTCAGCTCCTGTCCACCTCATTGTTTTGGGCAGATTCTGTGATTTCTCAGAGTTCCGTTCCACAAAAAGAAACCCATGTAGTTTGTTTTCCAGCGAGGGACAATCTCCTAAATCCACACTGTCACAATTATGCACTCCATGCTCACATGCAGCTTGACTCGAAGAGCAGACAAAGCCCTGCGCACGCAAAAAGCCTCCATCTGTTCGACAACAGAAATTAGTGGACACTAGCCAGAGGGAAAGGATCAAATACTTTTGGAAGAAGTGTGGAAGAATGACATTGGGGTGAGATGTATCTTCGACTTTGTATGTGTGCGAGTCATGAAGATAAAAAAAAAAAGATTTGTGTGACATGCTGTAACATGCTTACAACGCATGGTAAACAAATGTCATTCTGATCAGTGAACATTTAAGACACAACGTATCCAGATGGGAGATGTGTCCCTTTGAGGTAAAGTGTTCAATTTCTGCTGTGGAATTGAAACGTGACTTCCAGCGGGTGAATTGGACAATCACCAGAATATGAAGCAGTCAACAAAATTACAGGCTTGTGTTGATACTGTCAGATACAGATGAGGGATTCAGTTATTTCTATGCAAATCAAACTTTGCTTAGCTATAATTGATCTGTCCAACAAACATGCAGTTAGCCATACACTGGCTTGTTATACAAAGCTTGAAATTGAACATTTGCTGGCTTCCATCCGGAGTGTGGTTCAATACAGACTGTTTTCCCCCAACACAGTTGTGGAGTGTATTAATTTGGCATCTGTGTAACTGAAATGTATCCGGGCTCTCTGCGTCTTGGGATGCATTCTAACATTCTCCCATCGTTTTTATCCCACTCCAGGTCTTTTGGGCTTATAGAGTGGAGTTCTTGGAGCTTCCTCAAACTGCTTTGGCGGAGGCTGGTTGGCTACTGTGTTGTTAACCGTCGGCCCCTAAAGTGAGCAGAGGCAAAGCTAAAGAGTCATTTTAATATTTCTCACATAACACTTCCTGGTGGGAAAGCTGACTGAACTCAATTTAGATATTTTATATTTCAAATGAGTTCGGTACAAATCAACATTTCCTACACAGAAACTGGATTGGATATGTTTCCCGTGGGAGGAATTACATTTTATGAGCAAGCTGTTTTTTGTTTTTTTCTTCTTCATATGCACTTTATATTCTCCGGTCACAAGGACCGTACAGGGTGACAAAACACCACCATGCCTCATTACAGTTCATTGTGGATGTTGCCTCTGTGGGTGGCTCCAAAGATTGTAATGAGCTGTCCACATCTCACAGTCACAGGCAGCAGTAAGGGCACCTGTGCGTGGGAGAGTGCTTGGCATATAAAATACAATATCCCTATGATTTAAATGATCACACAGTGTCTGGTAAATTGAAGTAGACCATTAAAAAACTTTTTTGAAAGAGATTAAAAAGGCGTCCAATCAATGAGCGGCACAAAAACAACTTGAAATAAAAGTTTACTGTACTTTATAAGTTAGCCTCATCAACAGATACTCTAGCTTGCGCTACATATAGCTACACCTACGCATAGGCTCCTGCTCTTCCCTTAAGTGATAAAACAGAACTTGACGGGTCGCCATGGTTGTTATCTGTAAAACTGTGGTTTGCCTTTTATTTAATATTGTGTCATTTTCAGTATCAAGTTTTTTGTTAGTCTGCCGGAGCCGTACTTTCTTTTATTTTGCTTTATTCTTTTAATTGACAAAATGAGAAGAGAGAGTTGCTGCTGGCTTTGATAGAAAAGAAAGGATTCCATGCATGTAGTGTGCATTTAGTTAAAAAGGTGTTTACCAGAGACAAAAATGAATGCATAGACAATCTGCAAGAAAATTATCCTGGGTTATTTTAATTTTTTTTGGTTTATTAATAAAACGCTCAAGATCACACTTGCTGTTGACTCTGATCAGAGATGTGAAAAACAGTGTCTGGTTGAAGGAAACTTTCACGTGTAGGCTACACCTTCACAACTGAGACGCTGTCAAACTGAGCTTCTAAGAGTTTCAGCATTTGTTGCAATTTTGAGAAGCAATCCGTTACTACTAGAAATTCAACTGCTGTGGTGTCTGTCCTATCTTTCTGATGCCTTATGGCTTTGGCCGGGAGCTGTTTCATTATGACATATTCAGGGTGGTCAATTTGCTTTTATAAAAAGCCACGTGCCCTTTCCATGTTTCACAGTGTGTGACAGGAAGCATTGAATAGAAATAAGTGCAGTGGAGAAGGAGGTGTGTCTGTTCTCCGAGCTTTGACAGCATGTCATTTTATTCAGCGGTAGCAACGTGCCATTACCCAAAGTCTTTGGGCCAGAGAGCTACACCTTGTAAATGTTGAATGTGAAATTAGAAAAGCAATTGTCAACCTCTGTCATCAAAATCTTTTATTTCCCATTTTCCTCCACCCGCCCCGTGTTGATTTGATGTACGCTGCGCTGCCTGTGGAGGCTGCGGTGCGCTCGTAAACATGCCTCTTTCCGCCTTGCTCCTGCAGTTCAAGATGAGGCTGAAAGGTGTTGCCATAAATCTTTGATCATTCTGCTGAAAAGCCGACCTTGGCTGTCGTCAGTGAGTCACCACGTGGCCTCAGTGGCTCCGTCAGGCTCGCCCCAGATTGCCCTCTCAGAGAGAGAGGGAAAGTGATGCTTGACTTGGAGCAAGTGACCTGACTTTCTTCAAACGTGCAATCTGGTGAATAACCTTGACACGATTGGTGGATTGGCTTAAGATGACTCATCAATATTTTGTATTCATTCATCACACATAAAAAGGATATGTGCTGGTTTCAGTCTCTCAAATGAAAGGATTTTCTGCTTTTTTGCTTTTTGTTATATTACATTATGAATTGAATATTGGCATCGTTTCTTCTTTTTTCTTCTTCTGTTGGCCGGACAAAAGAAGGAATTTGAAGACGTCATCTTTCCCCAAAGTAGTTTGACGATTGGAAATATGAAACCCAACACTTTTTGTTTTTCATCATCCCCTCTATCAAATGGAAATGTTCTTGATGTCTTGCTATTGATTTTATACACATCTCCCAAAACTTAACATGCACATCTTTTGTTATCTTTTGAAACACAAGTGTTTCACAGTTTGCCTGGGACATGGAATTGACATAATCTGTGTTGTTATCATGTATTCAATAAACTCTTATAGCTACACTGTTTGTATCATGTAACTGCATGCAGCTGCAACTTGACACTTTCCTAATAGTGGGCATGCAGTGAGTCGTTCTTGTATATTTCTATCAATAATTCAATCAATCCCACACTTCTAACTGTTGATCTCAGCTAGAATTAACATAAATGTGTTTGGGTTTGGATCGATGTGGAGTTGAATTATTTCTGGCCCACTGGAAGGCCGCTGCTCGTTTAAAACATCAAAAGAATAATTGATAAATAATTGTAAGCTGCTGTGTGTTTAATATATTCCACGTCTGCTCTGACAAAATGTTCATCTTTCACCCTGCTGGCTTGGTTTGAAACCTACATACTTAAGTGAAATTTTGCTGAACAAAAGAGCAGAGTTTTGGCAAGCTTTAAGAGCCCAAGCCATTTCTCAACCTCATATTGTGTGGATGTAGCCTCTGAGTGAAAAAAAAACATAATAGACATTATTACTCGGACTGTCTCCATAAAGGAATGGATTATATAGTAGGGGTGTCTGTGTCTTGGTAATGGATTTAGCCTAATGACGCCCCTTTTGTCTGAAAAGAGGGATTAGTCAGAAAAGGAGCACAAAGGAAAACGTCCCATCTATATGGCTATGGATGTAGGAAATCACAGAAGTCTGATCCAGAAAATCCCAGTAGAGAGAGAGAGAGCGAGAGAGAGAGAGAGAGAGAGAGAGAGAGAGAGACGCAAAACAAACTCTGGAGCTCATTCTGTCTATAGCCTATGGCAGAAAAGAGAGGCACATATTTATTGTGATGAAGACTGTGTGTTTTTGTGTCTCTGAGCATGTCTTTTGCCTCTTTTTTTTGCAGCGGTCCAGTCTCTCAACAGACTCAACGACCAGATTGCTCATTTGGTGGTGACCAGACCGTGGAGCCTGACCGAGGAAGACGAGGCCTTCATCCCTGGAGAGAGAGACACCTTGAGGAAGTCTATGAGCCTGATGAGGCACCTGCTGGTGGACGCTCAGGTATACAGCCTCTCTGCCCTCTCAACAAGGTCACTCTGTCCCATTGCTTCAAATAGTTACTAGAAAAAAGAAAGGACAATATTCTGCTCAGAGGAGAGATCTTGCTGCAATACAGTTGGGGATTTTCCACCAATTTTATCTCCACCTCAGATGTAGAGAGATGGCCCACTAATCGCACATGTGCCTAAGGCACATTAGGAATTGAATAGTTTTTTTAGTGTTGTTGTTATTTTTTATTTCTTTACCATGTCAGCCTTTTTGCTGACGGATACCGTTTTTCTTTATCAATATGTCATGCATACAGCTCAGCTTACAAGACACCATAAATGAATTTAGGCCAGAACAAGTGAGCTGCGTGTACAGATTTTCAAATGTCTGTAAGAAAGTCCACACAAAAAAAAAAACTTGAAGAACATTCACAATCAAACCTTTGGACCTTCATCGTCTCAACAAAATTCCTAAATCAGGCAAAAACACCAATGACACAATTGACAGTAGTGTATTTAGAATTACTCCCAGAGATTTTGCCCTCTGATCTTAATGCTTGTTCTAGCACGTTTTGCAATGGAAAATGTTATACCAATGCAATAAAATCTCTTCCTTTCTTCTCTCCACTTCAGATGAGATGATAATTCATCCCTATAGTGTTGCTACCATTTGTCCTTTTATTTATATCCCTTCTACATTTTGATTAATTTGTGAAGGATCTTGACACAGTGATGCATTTGGGTCATCCATTAGCGCCATCCCGGACTTGCATGATGGATACGGAGTCCCGCCGCCATTCTCCCGGAGATATTTCCTCTGACACAGTGTCATTGATTAAAGGGAAGGTAATTCGGCAAAAGGCCACTGCCTTCAGCTCAGCTCACTGTGCAAGCTTGAGTGAAAGATTGTTAGCCGGCAGTCAGTTTTTTCTTCTTTCCTTCCTGTTTGTCAGGGATATTATAGCATTGGGAGGTGATGGATGAGTGTTAGATGGACTTCCGATTATCTCCCCAAGGAGTTGTACTTGAAGAAGAAAAAAAAGTTTGCCAGTAGGTCAATGTTAACTGAATCGCTCAGACCACACGCCAGTCAGCATGACAGATTTCTCTGCCTGTTGGACCTTGTTTGTGTCAGAGGCTACAGCCACAACCTTTACATGTTCTGCATTTTATTTCTCCCGAGGAGTGTAAAATCGAGGCATCAGTCGGCCGGGGGCTTTGAATTGACACACAACTGACATTTGACTGACGATACATTCCCTGTCCCAAACAGGCAGTCTATTAGGGTTGGGTTCTGATTTATTTTCTCTGTCCAGTCTTGTATCAAATCCTGTCTGTTTCCATTGTCAACAACAGTGTTTTCCTGTGATGCCGGCCTCCTCGGTTGGAGTTTAGGCTTGGGTTAGGTTAAGGTCATGGTATGATGCTGCAGGTGTAACTGCTTTGGGATTTAGGGCGAGTTAGCTGTACAAAATGACTGGTTTGTTTAGGGGATAGGATATGTTTGGGTTGAGAGTTTGAAACAAGACTGGCATTCGGATTCTGTCATTTAATTTGATGGACTTTTTGTTTCTACTTAAACAATGAAAGAAGATTAGAAAGTTGTAGGCCTAGTCATTTTTGACTTTGTCTCCTTGTAAATCTTAAAAGCTAAACCTAATTTGACACAGTAAGGAATTGGACCGGCTTCAGATTCAAAAACCCATATTTGATACTAGATTCGGATTTGATATTTCCCAACCCTGGTTTCTCTACTTAATTCACCTTATCTGAGCAGCAGGATTGAGTTATTATCACAGCTCAGGCTACAATAGACAGACAAAATAATTGTGGCCCTGATTATGCATCAGATTTCATTGTTTCCTTGAGTCTCGGAGGTCAAAGGCAAGTGTGAGCTCATCCGACGTGAAGGAGTTTGGGCTCATCCAGAAGGTTTTGTATGCATATGGTGTTCTGTTTCCTCTGTTGGATGGAATATGAAATAAGTCCAGTCTTCTACTCTTTTTACGTTTGGGCTCCTGCTTTTTAAAGTGCCAGCTATTTTCAAGCAAGGCAACTTAGCAAGACGCTCTGATGTCCATGGTGTGGTGAGGCGTTTAAAGAACTTTCCGAGGCTGACTGTTGGTACAGAAACTTTCTTGTCATGTATATTATGTGTCTCTCTACTGGAAACATTTCAGACGCCAAATGTTTTAGTTTGTGGAAGTCTGGGAAAAAAACATAATCTGATGAATTCTGCACTAAAATCAGGTCAGCGGCCACTAAAAGGCAGAAAATTAATTTAGAGGGGATTTGAATATTTTCTCTTTGAATGCTGTCCCAGAATTGATTGCCTCATTTGTCACTTGAAACAGATGAATTATTTATGTCCCTGTTGCTGTGCTGGGGCGTCTAATCAAATGCATTTCAGTGGGTGTCGAAGCTGTGAGTTGATGTAGTGGAACGTTTCACCGCATTAGCTACTTTGGTGGAGGAGTCAGCGGGGCTACAATAGCTGATGAGGATGACGTGACAGAGGAGACAGATTTTTTTTTCTTCCTAAAAATTCACAATAATAATAACTACCTAAATAATGTGAAGTCTGAGTCCTCTTCTCACCCAGGGAGAGAGGGGATCAGTTTGGAGCAAATACTAAAATAGCTGTGCATGTCAATCACCTCAACCAGAACAGCACCTCCATTCTTTTAGTTTTTTCACTTCATTCCAAGTCAAGCTATCTCCGTGATCAATAAAGCCTCAGTCAAGCAGATAGGCATGCAGAAAATGTTCAGGCAGATTATTTATTTACCAATAATGACATTTAGAATCCATTCATCTATTGTTCTCGCTTATTTGGGGTCAGGTCACAGGGCAACAGCTCCAGCAGGGGACCTCAAACTTTCCTTTATATTATAAAGTATTAAATAGTATATTATGGTATTTTTCCCTAGTTTCTATTCTAATTTCAGCTAATCCAGCCTTTAATTGTTGATGGTAAGTGACTGCTACAAAACTTAAAATGCATACTAGGTAATTCAGAGAATGTTTGTTGACAAATCCCTTTTCGTCAAAATCAATGAATATTTGGTAAGGCGTCCCCCTCCCGGGCCGGGCCCAGCAGCAGATCCGGGTTCGATTCCCACCCGCGGTCGTTCTCTGCATGTCACTCCCCTCTCTGCCCCATTTCACCTCTGTCTCTCTGCACTGTCAATAAAGCATAAAAATGCCAAAAAAAAAATCTAAAAAAAAAAAAAGAAAAAAAATCAATGAATATCTCTTCATTATGAGGAAATATTCTCTGATTTTGATAAAACTTTGTTTTGACAATAAGCGCACTTCAGAATTGCTGACTCCACCATTAATGGATAATGGTGGTCTATGTGCAAAGTTTTTGGGCCATGGGGGATTTTTATAATGCTGTATCCATGCTACCATGCTTAAATAAGATGGTGACCATTGGTAAACAATACAACTGCTTCACACCAGTGAAAACATTGTCAATATAAGCATGTTAGCAGGCAGCATTTAGTTCAAAGCAAAAAAGTACAGCCTCACAGAGCTGCTAGCGTCAACTGGAAACGTCCATTCCCACAGTTTAAGTCAATTGAAGACCTACAGTGTTTATTTACATTACCATTTATAATTTATGCAGCACACTTCTCTCACAGCATTCCAAACGTGCATTTCAACTGACAAATTTATCTTTTTCTTCTTCTTACAGCCTTGCACTCTCAAAAATGCATAATCTTTACTCAAAGTCACAGGGTTCAAAAGAAAGCTTAGAAGAGAAATGAAACTGAAGAGTTTGACACAAGCCAGAACTCGTGGCTGACTGTGGCAGTAAACTGCCAGTTTAGTAATTTCAATTAAAATATTGGCAAATCTACCTTGATTCATTGTTGACTGCGGAAAAATTAAGAGCAATGTGAGCGCCAAACCCAAAGTGAAATAGATTGGGGGGCTGGATTAATGATCCAGTGAGCTTTCGACTGTTCTGAAGTTCAAAACTCTCTTGTCGCCATATGCACAACAATTACTGAAGAAGTCGTTATTGAAATGTAGTTGTTAGTTCACAGGCTCTCTTCAACAATGCTTTAAAAATGTATTAAGAAAATCAGACAAGTGGAAAAGAGAGCCATGGAAACAAGATGCAATAGTGCAAAGTAAGAAAATAAAGAATGCTGTTAGCAATACATACGAACAGATGCACAGGTGGTTACTTTAAGTGCAAATCATATAATGTAAAGGGTACCAGTGTGGTGTATTAAAGTGGCATGGTGCTCTTTAGCTTGAGAGCTAAATAGTTCAACGGTGTTCTGGCATGTTTGGATGAAGCTGTCCCTGAGCCTGGTGGTGCAGGACTGGATGCTGCGATGCCAGATGGCAGCAGGCACCACAGTTTTGTTGCCGGGGTGATGGGGGGAGGGGGGTTGGCCCGTTTGGCCTTGCTGCACCGCTGGGTATATACTGTAGGCTCCTCCATGGATGGCAGCCGAGCCTGGTCTTTCGGCCGTTCAGTTTGAAACTGCTGAGGAAGAACCCATAGAAGTTGCAGATTATGAGAGCCGTTGTTTGGATGTCTTAGCAGTGAGGTTGGTGTGCTGAGTATTACCTCAGTGTGCTGAAAGGAACCACAGCTTTCCTCTCATTGCGAGATTTTCCTCTTCTCGCCCTATTGTATGGTAATCTGTAGACCCCTATTCCTTTGCATCTACGCCAATGTTACATTCTATATGTCACGGCGTGACCTGTAGTGGGCTGGCCTTCAAAGAGCAGAGGGTTGTTCTTTTTTTAAACGACTGCAGTATCAGCCATCTCTCACCCCCAACTTCTACAAATTCAGAAACACCAGTGGAACGAAAAAGATGAATGAGTTCACATAAACAATAATCACATTGGAGCTGCAGAGAGGACTTTTTTAAACCCATCCATCGCAGCTGATGATTAGGCAAACCTGGGGATAGAATAACAGACTAGATTTATATTTCCTGATATGGCATGACAGAGGAGATTGTTTTTCAAATGCCGCGAGGCGGACGCATAAGCTTTAGTGGGTGTTCCCTTACACAGTGTCGCATTATTGCACATACGGTAATCCCTAATCCAATCACTCAAATGCTATTTTTGGTAAATATAGGAGGGTGTATTGTTTGATGAATCTAACTTTTTGCTGCGGCTAGTTTCATCTGGCCTGCGTCAGATGAAATGATGCATGCCAGATTGTGAGCCTCCATCAAACCCCCTCAGCCTCTCAAGAAACCATCTGGTCATATGGTTCCGGATGTTTTTTTTTTGCAGGACGCATGTTTCTATGGAAACCCCGAGCACTGTCACAAAGCTGATCTGGATCACTACTGGCATCTTGCCGTGGTATCAAAGGTGTTCAACCTCAATTTCAGAGGGAGTTTGGGTGATATGAAAAGGGCCACTCTCCCTGTCAGTCTCCGCTTGAGTGACGGACAGTTGTTTGTCCTCTTTGCAGACCTTTTTGTGGTGGGGTTGTTTGCGTCTGGCTGATGTGGATAAGTTTCTAAGATTGGCTTGCTATGGAAGGAGGCAGCTGTACCATCCTCCTCCCGTCACTTTCTCTGCCAACTACAGAAAGCTTCAAGTTCCTGGAGAGATTTTTCACTGCAGACAACGTGAAGCAAACCTTGAATGTTCTTTTCAGTTTGGACACACTCTGAGAAAAAGGAAGATCAAACTGATATATTAGTCCATTGTTTAGCATTCAGCAGTAGGTTAGCATCGTTGTGCTTCAACTGCTGGAGGCGCCTCCACGGGACTGTCCCCTGAATTATACATGAGATAAACATCCAGTGTCTTTGTGTACACAGCAGACATGAGCGTGCACAGTAATATTACGTGAGTGACATTGGTATGCCTTTTTGTCTCCCTTATCTCAAACATTTTCCACACGTCAGCCCCAGCCTCCGAAACACAGTTGTTTGCTTTGTCTTGTTGTCTGAAAAACCGGCTTCTTGCACAAACCCCTCATCAAAAGCAGTTTTTCCGCAGTTTGGAAAACAAAAGAGATGGGATACTTGTCATCAAAGCCATTGAGGTCCCTGTTGACCTTAAGACGAGATTTAAAATGCTCCCTGCCTCCACAGCTTGTTGGCCTGGTGCAGGAAATATAAATGACTCTCCCTTCTATCTGATTCGCTGCCAGAAGCAATCGCTCTGAGGGGTCGGGCCAGGCGGGCGGCTGGCACAGAGCTAGTTCACAAACCTTCCATTCAATTTGACCGCTGCACCTTGAGTTTGTCGCTGTACCTTGAGTTTGTCGCTGTTTTTGGAGATCTAATGTTTCTTTGAACTTGCTATTTTGCTACTGTGAAATGCTTCCGTCTGTGTTCTACTAGGTGTTCACATTGTTTGTCTTTCAAAAAATGTAAAGCAAGGTTTCTTTACAAGACATTATGTAGCAAACATATATAGGCTACAACTCTCACCCTTCTGTAACAACAATTAATTGACTAGTTTCAACTGTTTATTACAGTTTTATTGCAGTTTTACATAGATAGTGTTTCAACATTTCATCTTTCTTACTGTGTTCTTTGATCCTCAACAAATTCAAATATGTTATATAGCAGATTGGAGAATAGATTTGGTGGAAATGTTTGGTAAAAAGGTAGTATGAAGCAGAACTATACACATTTCCCCCTTAAGTGAAGAGGCTCTTGTTTGAACACTGGAAGGATTTTCATTTTGAATGTGTGACTGTTTCAAGAGTTTATTAAATGCCCTCTTTTCTATCTCTAGGAGTTTGGATGTTCTGGTGATGATGATAAAAACACACAAATACAACACATAATACCCAGACCAAGAAACAACAACATCATGTGGTTTATGAAGCACGCTTCCTCCCTGAAATTCCACCCTACTGTGGTGCTTTCTCTCCCGCCTTGCAATCATGTAATCTGGAATAATGGAATTAAACAGGCTATGGCTATTGAGGCTATGTGGTTGTAATCCCACCATGTAAATCAGGATCAGGAGGGCCAGAGTGTTCAACTGTGGAACCGCTCTCAGTGCATGGTGCTTAGGATTTGCCCCTTTGCCCATCATTACACCTGTCTGGTGACTCCAGACCTCCAGACACAGTCATTCACCATACTGCTGTCCTGTATGAGTACGCCACCAGGTGGTCAGTACAAAAACACACTCAGTTGTCCTTAAGATTAGGTCAAAGCCATTACACATGACCAAGCATTATTTTGGTCTGGTATGATTGTTTCATTTATCTCATGGTTTGGTTTATTCCTGGGAGAAGTATCGTGCTCATTGACGTTGTCTGGGTAGTCTGTAACCCTGAGTCAGGGGTTTCCTATCCGCCAGAGTTAAGTTTAATTTCCTTTATAATTTTAGCTTTTTTAAGTAAATCATTTTTGTTGCACTTTTTTCAAAAACTGTATGCCCATGTTGTGCAGATGCAGCAACAGGGTTGTTTCCAGTGCTGCTAGTGTTTGCTGACAGTGAAGACAGAAACAAAATCATCTAAGTAATGTATGCTGTGAGAGAAGACAAAGTGAGACAGTTTGCTTACAACAAGATCAGGAAAAGTGGCAATCAATCCCAGCAAAATCCTCCACATTTTAAAATTTTCACCTTGAAGAAATAGTTTTAAATATTGTTGTCATTACAGCAGTAGTTATCACAAAGTCAACATGAGAGAGCAAGTTAAGTTACTCTAAGTACATGATGGATTAATTGAAGAGACAGCTGGCAAAGCCTACACAGTATCGTATATGATTCCCTCCTTCGAGACCCTGTGCAGTAACACTTCAAAATACAAATGCTTTATCCTACGGGGATTCTGCTTAGGCCTCTCATGTTTAGTTGGTTTGAAAGTGTTTACTTTGTGTGAATGCATGGGTACTGTCCATATCATGCTTTACTCAGCCCTAATCCACACGGCTCTCACTCAGTTATTACCATATTCATATCACATATTCCCACTCCTCTGCTTCACCTCATCACTTCCTATGTACAGAAGAGGGAATGCTAAATGCGTCGAGAGAGGACAAATACCAAAGCGGAAATATTTACTTTGCAAACGCAGGGAAATGGGATCAGAAATGTCAAACACAAATGCTCATAATGAAAACCCAATTTCAGTAGGTTTCTATAAGCCTGTTATAATAAACGGAAGCAGTCGGTTTGATTGGATAAGTTTTTTGGGGGGCTAATGAATCATGTTGCTAATGTGCCGTTCTGTTCTTTCCCAGTCCTAGTATTCATGAGTATGATTACGATTGCGCTCCTCCATTCCCACTCCTGAATCCTCTTGCGCTCTCCTGCGATTCTTCATGTATGAATTTTTTAAGTGTGTGTTGCTGGCTGGTTGCAGAGCTGCTTCGCTCATTGCAGTTTGACTTTTTCAGTGAGAACACGTTTCGAAGGATCTCTGTTGAAAGCATATCAGTATGCATACTCATGCATCTTCTAACGCCGCTGTTGCGAAATTACTCAATCTTCCTGATTTATTTTTATTTTTGTATACAATTCCCTGGATAGCGATTCTGCTCCGTTATGAATCTATGTGATTTTATTTGGGGTGAGCAGATGGTATTTTAATTAACTCCACAGAAGATATTTTATGTGATGCTTGTCCTCTTGCAACCCCGATATAATCTTTCCGACAGATCCTTTTAAAATGAGCTATGATGGGTTGTTCTTAAGAGGCAAGGTGAGGCTTAATGTTTCTGTTGTGCATTGTAAATCACCCACAGTGTCAGTTTGAGGTCTGCGCTCGCTTGTTTTTTTAAATCATTTAAAGATTAAATAAAATGTCGCACACAAATTTAAGACCTACGTTGAGAAATGTTTTCTTGCCCATTTAGCAGAAAACAATGACGGCCATATTTATGCCATGCAAATCTCATCATTTTGAGATCCGCAGGTGCTGCTTCATGTACTGTCTAAATCATCACAATTTATATTTCAGAAGTTAAACGTATTCTATTCATTGATTCAGTAATTTTTTAAATTTTATATATTTACATTTTTATACAAATGTTCCTTGTGTGTTTACAAAACCTTCCCTGGTTAAGGCAAAATGAGGCCCAGCAGGTTTCCAGTTGTTTGCTCATTGTAGAAACTAGTTGAATTCTGCCTGTTTACTTTGCAATGTAGCACGCTAAAGCCCCGTCTGATTTGAAGCAGGACTGTTTTGAAAATGGATCTCTAGTCAAACAATTTGAGAGCTGTTGCTCTACAGTATATGGCTAAAATCCCTCCAACCTGCTGCTTCCTATGGTTCTCTAGTTCTTTGTAATCCAAAAATCCAGCTGGTTTCAAACAATCCAATTCTGGAATTTTATTAGTGAAGCCTGTGAATGTGAATATAATAATTTTAAAGCATTGATATTACGTGCTAAATAAGAGGTGAATTTTGATAAGTGTGTGTGTGTATGTGTGTGTTTACAATAATATTTTAGCTTGTCACTTGATAACTTGCGGGATCATTGTAGGGCTGCATGTAATGATTATGTTTACAGCATCACGTAACGTCTTGAAAAGTATCTTTGTCTGACTGGTGTCAACATCCAGGGTTAGTACCTTCACAATCATGGCAAAGAAAAGCATAAAATCCTCACATCAAATGTTCGACATTATTTGTTTTAAATGTGACTAGTAGTCAGTCAGTTGTCACAAGTTCATTTAAACCAATTCATTTTCTGACGATCAATTGATTGATTACTCGTTGTAGCATTCGACCATAACATAGTGTCAACTGTGTCACACATTGATGTACTGCCAATGCAAATGTGAATTAAGGAAAACATAACACTTCGCCGATTATGTGTTTATCCGCGCTGGCAAAATACAGCCCTATGGATTTGCTGCATCTGTCACTCTACCATTTTGGTTTACCCTGGAATGTCTTATACATTTTGAATACAGAGACATTTTGTACATACATTCATGGCACGGACATAGGCTTATTATTATTATTATAATCAGGAAATAATACATGGAATGAAAAAAAGGAAAGAATCTCGGTTAACATAATCCAGGCTGCAATAAAATTCTTCCTAAAACCTATTTGGCAAAAAAATGTAGCAGTAGTAGTAGAGGTAGTTGGCTAAGTAAAGGAGAAAGGGGTAACGTATGGTAGAAGATATAACAGTGGAGCAGAAACTGGCTAGAGCTTTATGGAAATAATAACAACCTCAACAACATCTCTGCTATTCTATGAATATTACATGTAAGGTAAAATACGTTTTTTTTATGTGATATGTAAAATGTAAGTGTTATACTTACCATAATACATCTTCCATCACATAGTTTAGATCATAAGTGGCATTCGAATGACATTTCAGCAGATAAATGGTTTAAGTTTTTTTTCTATATGTTTACATAGCAGTGCCTTTGTAAACTGAGGGTACACACCCTATGCAGCTGGCTGTATTTGAATTATGAAAGCTCCTCAATATCCTCTCCAGCATCAACTGTGGTTTATGTTCAGGCACTGGATGTCTCTTCAGGCAATAGCACTGTGAACATGAAGCTTTCAAAGGCGTGTGTAATGAAAGGTGGTCTTTAGAGCTTGGTCCAATGTGATTGTTATCCTCTGTAAACAAACTGCCTTTGATTGTGGCAATAAGCTCTATGGTGATACTCTTTTAGTCCTCCTCCCTCTTAACTTCATCTGAATGCGTGTTTCTCTCCATTCTCTTCTGCTTTCCCTGACAGAATCACACACACAGTACAAACAGCAATACAGCAGACCTATTTACCCAAACTCACGTGCACACACAGTACAACCATAGATGGTATATAAAAGTACAACACACTCAAAGTCACATTAGATGCAAAGGGGAAAAAACACTTTAAACACCAAGTACAATAAACACACAGGGACACGTTTGCAGGGGAACTGTTTGAAAACATACTCTGGAGCATATTTCATCTATTCAGCATGACTGTAAAATGATACTATGGTAATTAGCCCTCATGCAAATGTTTTTTGAAACAGAAAGGAACATCAAATTGTTTTGCTTTCCACGGTTCTTAGTATTAATGCTCCGTTATAATCCCTTACAAGAGCTCAGCTCCCTGAGCCAGACAAGTTTTGGATTCAGACAAACTAATTTAGCATGCAGATTAATGCAATTCCCCGCTGCTGCAGGAGCCAGCTTATTAAGCACATTTAAATCACATTTATTTACAATTAGAATGAGTTGGATCCATTAAATATAGGACATTTTACAAAGGTATGTCATCAGTACCATTTGTCTCTCTCAACATATTTGAATAAGTGCATTGCCCTTTTGCACTACAGTGTTCGTACCCTTTACGGTCAGCCACATTATAAAACAGTCTGTAAAATGGTTCTCCTTTTCCTTCAATTATATTCACCTATGAGTCAGACATATTGCTCTAATTAAAATAATCAAAGTCCTACTGTCACGTTGGCTCTTCTCTTGCACTGTTTAATTGCTTTGGCATTCTAACGTTTGAGCCTTCTTTGTGTGTGTGTGTGTGTGTGTGTGTGTGGCATATATGTGCACGAAAGGCTTCCCATGCAGAAGAGTATGCTAAGCCTGGAATACTGAGAGAGTTTTTGTGCTGGTCCGCTCGTCAGTTTTCCTATTACTGACTCTCTACTGCACGCTTGAATGCCTTTCAATTTAGTCCTTCTGATAACTCGGCTCTCCCTCTCGCAGAGATAAATGTTGAAATATAATAAACGACTTCGCAACTTCACATGTTTTGGCTCCAGCCTTGTGTCTCTCACACTAACTCTGTGCCCTTCCATTTCTCTACCCTTATTTATCTTTCTCTTCGCTTCCCTTGCAACCCTGTCTCATCAAATTACGTTCCCAGAGGACTATTCGGCATTCTCAATTACGTTTGACCATTTACGTATTTTGTCCATGATTACGTTTTTATGAACATATTCGGCATTCTCAATTACGTTTGACTGAAAAACGTATTTTGTCCGAAATTACGTTTTCATGAACATATCGCAAACAAGTTCGTTCTCAGCCTAGAGCTGTTCAGGATGCTCAATTACGTTTGGCTACAAAACGTATTGATTACGTTTTAATAAACATATCGCATACATTCGTTCTCAGCCTATTTTTTGCCATTTATTTACCTCTAGGATTATGTTTGGTTGAAGTGTGCATTGTCTGGGCGGCTGCCTGAACTACAGCGCTGCAGGAAATTAATATGTTCCATAGATATGTTCACATGTTTCTTCATTCATTCATTCATTCAAACAAACTGGTGAAGGCAATTGACGTTCCGACATGGCCACGCCCCCTTTGGGTGGAAAACAAAGCGATTTTGACTATAATGCAAAAAATTGCGGTCCAAAACAGCACAAAAAGAAAACGATCAGAGGTAAATAAGTTACAATTTGACCGACAGACACAATGTTAAGATCCTTTACAACAGTGGTTCTCAACCTTTTTTGAGCAAACGCCCCCCTAACCTTACCGAGATACTCTAGCGCCCCCCCCCCCAAAAAAAAAATAAATAAAAAAAACACACACACACACACAATTAAGAATATGTTTTGGCTACATCCTCTATCAACAATAAAACATATTTTCTGTGCTGTTTTGGTTTCTTATAAGAATTATTAAAAAAATTCCCAATATGAGCCTGTTCTATGATAGGCAGATTTAACCCACTGTCAGGTGGCTGGTTGCATAAAAAGAAAAAACACTATCAGCATTGGTTGTAATCAGGGGTGTAAAGTAGCGAATTACATTTACTCGCGTTCCTGTAATTGAGTAGTTTTTTCGTGTACTTGTAATTTTTTAAGTGATTTTTAAAACCTATACTTTTACTTTTACTTTGAGTATGTTTATAGTGAAGTATTGTACTTCGCTACATTTTATATCACCTGCGTTACTGAGTAAAAAAATAGATAGGGAAAGGAGAGAAAAGAAAAGAAATATCGCGGGGGGCTTTTATTTTTACGGCACAATACCGGAAACTAACACAGTGAATGATCGACAGGAGGAGTTAACACATAACGACTACATGATAACAACAAACATTGCTTCCCTTTATCATTAAAACAAAATAATCCTAGTTAAACTATCATTGTACCGCACGTGAAGACGTGAAGGCTTTTAAATGTAGCAAACCTATCATCCAGCCGTGCGATCGGCCCCTCCCTCACCTGATAGTTTAGCTTTCAGTTTAACAGTGCAGAGTAGGATGGAGACGGTGCGTGTTGCCAGGGCTGCTGTACAGGGCTTCAGTGAGCCTCTCGCGGTGCACAGCGTTTAGTATATCGTCCCTCTCCAACATATGAGGGTTGTGTCTTTAACATGGTTCTGCTTGTGTGTTAGTTAACTCCATGCTTTGGCTGATTACTCTGTGTTTTCTCCACCTCAGAGACAATAGTTAGTTTAAGTTTGAATCTCGCTGCGCTAGCATTAGCATTAGCAATTAGCAATATCAGTAAACGTCATTATACTAGTCTGTGATTGGCTGATTCCTCTGCCGCTAAGGCTTTGATTGGCTGGTGGTTCTGACTCAAAGACCTCTGATTGGCTGTCTGCAGAGTCTTCTCTTTTCTAAGGATGTGACAGTCAGCAGACCGCAGAACATTGGAGAGAATAGTTAAAAAGAGGTCGAGGGGTTAGAAACATGAAAAGTTAAAATAGGCTGTTTATTTCAGGTAACCTATTTTTGCAGTCAAAAGATTTATAAGATTTTTAAGAAAGTTTAAAATATATTTATTAAAAAAAAAAAAAAAAAAAAAGCTCTCGTGTCCCAGCCTGGTCCCAGCGCCCCCCTAGGTTGTACGAACGCCCCCCAGGGGGCGGTACCGCCCCCGTTGAGAAACCCTGCTTTACAACTTCTCTGCCAGCTAGATAACGTTAAACTAGACTACGGAACTACACAGGGCTGCAGGGAAAATAGGGTGACGTCAGACGCACGCCCCTCTACAAACCAATCAGTATCGAGGAATGCTAAACGAGCCTATCGGCAGCCCTGAGCTAAAAAGATTTCTAGCGAGACCTATGTACTTTATTTTCATAATCTTGATATTGCGAATTCATATGATCTGTCTGAAGTCTGATAGGCTAATTCTCAAGAAATGTTCGGTACACAAATAGGCTACGTGCCAAGCTGTTGATCAACTGGACACAATCAAAGATAGCACACACACACACAGCTGACAACCGTTGCTATGTAATCCTACATTTCCCATCATCCTTTTTAGGGCTGGGTGGACCCGTTCGACTCCTATCAGAGTGTCTGCCGATTCAGGGCGCATTCCATTTACAATTCAGGGCCTCCGCCGTAAAACCACAAGTCAGACATGTTCACACGGCTGACACTTCCGTTCTGCCCCATCATAATAAAAAAAAACTTAACAGGAAGTAGGTTACATTATTCCCCTCCTCCGAAACGTCCCCGTTTCCACACAGAAACATCATAAGGGCCCTTAGGAATAATGGAACCACTTACAGAAACATGCTGCACTACCAAAAAATTAATAAAATAACTTGAATTGAACACATTCTTTATAGGCCTACCCTAAACCTTAAAGCATGTAGGCTCATTGTAGCCTACCCACTATTCTAGGGAAACTATTTCTGTAAGAAAAATGTGTTTTATAGCCTTTGTGGTTGTATAATTTAAAGTTTCTGATCAAATATGTGGCGGATTATACATGAAATTATAAAACAATTAAATGTACAGTTTAAAATGTCATTGAATAGGCTTCTTGAACTTACTAAAGCAGTACTCTACAATGCGTGTGTGTGTGTGTGTGTGTGTGTGTGTGTGTGTGTGCGTGCGTGCGTGCGTGCGTGTGTCACATCTTGTAGCCTACCCTGACAGGGATTTGGTTGTTTTCTTTTAGTTAATGATATCAAATGTTGCTATAAATTGTGCATAGCCTACACATAATATAAAACTAGGTGCATATTGAATGTGAATCCTGCAACTGAAAGTATTTGGAAGGAGTAGGCCAGTTACTCAAATGGGAGTAGTTTAAAGATTGCTTTATTCATGATTTTGACCTTAAAAAGGTAGAATTTTAGGCAGTCTTATGAACAGTGCTTAATCAGTGTTTGCGGTGTGGTGTGGCAGTGTTTATTATTTTCTGCATATGCAGTTGACTCAGTATATTGTCCCCTGTCTTAATGGTAAGTGGTCTTGACGGCGGTTTGTCCACCACACACTTGGCATGATATACAGGTGAAATTTGAATATCGTGCAAAAGTTCATTTATTTCAGTAATTCAACTTTATAGGTGAAAATAATATCTTATACAGACTCATTACATACAAAGTGAGATATGTGAAGCCTTTATTTTTTATAATTGTGATTATTATGGCTTACAGTTTATAAAAACCCCAAATTCAAAATCTCAGAAAATTAGAATATTACATAAAATCAATAAAAAAAGGATTTTAAATACAGCAATGTCGGCCCTCTAGAAAGTATAATCATGCATATGTACTAAGTACTTGGTTTGGGCCCCTTTTGCATGAATTATTGCCTAAATGCGGCGTGGCATGGATGCTATCAGCCTGTGGCACTGCTGAGGTGTTATGGAAGCCCAGGTTGCTTTGATGTGGCCTTCAGCTCGTCTGTATTGTTGGGTCTGGTGTGTATCATCTTCCTCTTGACAATAGTCCATAGTTTCTGAGTTCAGGTCAGGAGAGTTGTCTGGCCATTCATGCAGAGTAATACCATGGTCAGTCAACCAGTTACCAGTGGTTTATGGTACCATGGGCAGGTGCCAAGTCTAGCTGGAAATGGAAATTGTCATCTCCATAAAGCTTGTCAACAGACAGAAGCATGAAGTGCTCCAAAATCTTCCGGTAGACGGCAGTGGTGACTTTGGACTTGATAACACAGTGGACCAACAGCAGCAGATGACATGATACCTCAAATCATCACTGATCCAAATTAAATGTTGCGTTTCATTTGGAAATCAAGGTTCCACAGTCTAGAGGAAGAGTGGAGGGGCACAAAATCCAAGGGGCTTGAAGACCACTGTCAAGTTTCAACAGTCAGTGATTATTTGAGGCACCATGTCATCTGATGGTGTTGGTCCACTGTGTTATCAAGTCCAAAGTCACCACAGCTGTCTACCAGGAGATTTTAGAGCACTTCATGCTTCTGTCTGTTGACAAGCTTTATGGAGATGCTGAATTACTTTTTCCAGCAAGACTTGACACCTGTCCACAGTGCCAAAACCACACGTAACTGGTTGACTGACCATGGTATTACTGTGTTGATTGGCCAGACAACTCTCCTGACCTGAACCCAATAGAGAAACTATGGACTATTGTCAAGAGGAAGATGATACACACCAGACCCAACAATACAGAGGAGCTGAAGGCCACTATCAAAGCAACCTGGGCTTCCATAACACCTCAGCAGTGCCACAGACAGATAGCATCCTTTGGAAGCGCATTGTGAAGCGCTTTGTGACCCTGGTCTGTGAAGGGCGCTATATAAATAAAAGCTTACTTACTTACTTACTTACATCCATGCCACACCGCATTTAGGCAATAATGTGTGCAAAGGGGGCCCAAACCAAGTACTTAGTACATATGCATGATTATACTTTATAGAGGGCCGACATTTTTGTATTTAAAATCCTTTTTTTATTGATTTTATGTAATATTCAAATGTTCTGAGATTTTGAATTTGGGGTTTTCATAAGCTGTAAGCCATAATAATCACAATTATAACAAATAAAGGCTTGAAATATCTCACTTTGGATGTAATGAGTCTATATAATATATTAGTTTCACCATTTAGGTTGAATTACTGAAATAAATGAACTTTTGCACGATATTCTAATTTTTCGAGTTTCACCTGTATTGATAAGAGATTTATTCTTGTTCTTTTCATACGGGCAGCGACATTCCACGTGTGTATCGCACTGGACCTGTGGTGTAGCATTGGGCGAGGAAGCCTTGACAGCGCCCTGATTTAATCTGCAAGGTTAAGATCTCTCTATAACAGTTTTTCCAATGACTCTAGCCTATTTTGTTCAAACTGCCTTTGTATTTCACATCCCTCAATTAGCACCTGTCACTTTCACATGGGCCTATTTTAATTAAATATTCAGATGATTCAGCAGATGCAAGGTGTGTCAGTTCTGTGTGCAGTTCACAGGACAGTTTACAGGGACAGGGAACAGGTGGACAGTAGTGTTCGGGCATGGTAGGAGCTACACACCTCTTAAATGTAACCAAGGTTGAGAGATTGATATGGATTTTGGGAGGACCAGGAGGATAGGCTAAATCTCCATTCTGGGAGAAGAGGTTGAGTTGATGGAGGGCTACAGAAACCTGGGCATTTAATTAAACAACAAACTGCATGGAGGGACAGAGCAGACTCTACTTCATGAGCAAATCCTTGTTAACCTGTTTAAGCCCAGTTGGTTGTGGAGAGAATGATAATGCACAAGCTGCTGAAGATGATGGACAGCATCACCTTCAGCTATTTGACCACTACAGAAAGTCATTCCTGATACAATCCACAATAACTGCTGCTACAATGCCACACTTTCCCTATGGCAATAAATAAAGTACATTATCCATCTATAAGTCCATCCATCCATGCAGGTATATTTAAACAACGCCTATGCATATGGGTTCTGTATTATAATCTCTGAAGGACACACCTTTTGGTTTACTATTTCCACAAGAAAACAAATGAGCAAACAAAAAGCTTAATTTTCCATATTGGGCCTTCAAATTTATCAGAAAATCAACCTTGCGGTAAAGAACACCAACTGAATACATTGCTGGAAAGGTGCTAATGTTGAGAGTGTGAAGATTGTACAATTTTACCTTTAAACACACCTACAATTCACCACCATGCTTTTGATTAGATTTAATTTATTTGCACAATAAAAACAACAAAGAACATTGGCCACAGAAATATAAAATATAAAACATTTTTTTAAAGGCAACATATTTTGCAGGTGAGATATATATATATATATATATATATATATATATATATATATATATATATATATATACATATATATATAAAAGTTGTGAATGATATCTTACTTCAAAGATCATTTAATGTAAAATACTGAAGAAAATAGAAGTAATTTAATCCACAAGGTTATGCAGAGGTAAAAAGACAAGCAAAGTGGGTATATGGTTGTAGTTGTCCTGCTTATTTAACTGTAAAGGCCGCCTACAACTCCTTATTCGTGATAACCATCAAACTACATCGTGCACATTTACTGAGTGACGATTGTGTTGCATTTCTCACAAACAACAATGATCATCTCACAACGATTTATGCTCTTCGTAGCTCAGGGCTGCCGCTATAGGCTCGTTTCGCGTCACGTGACATTCCTCGCCATTGATTGGTTTGTAGAGGGGCGTGCGTCTGACGTCACCCTTCCTCAGGTCGGCAATACGTCATCTAGACGGAACTCTCGTGGCAGTAGGCTACTCAAAGACAGCGCGATCATTCTAAATAAGCGTTATAGCTCAAATCTGCAATGTCCTGAGCTGTTTTGTGGTTTACAAAGTAAAAAACAAACATCATGGTTTTATTCCTTTGCCATGCCCCCAAAAATTCCCCTAAAGAAGGGCTGTATGACAGCAGGAAGCTCCCGGCTGCGCTCTGCATTCAGTGGGAGTTTGCTATCGTAACAAACAATTAGTTCACGTGTAATCAGCTTACATAGAGACTCAGTGAGGTGAATATATACATCAGGGCATGATATCTCTGGCCAATGGGTCGGATCATTTCGCCAGCTTGATGCTGAGAGACTACACACATGGTTTTAGATTGATCAAATTAATCATTTATAAGTGTCTTTAACGTTATCTAGCTGGCAGAGTTGTTATAAAGGATCTTAACATTGTGTCTGTCGGTCAAATTGTAACTTATTTATCTCTGATCGTTTTCTTTTTGTGCTGTTTTGGACCGCAATTTTGCATTATAGTCAAAATCGCTTTGTTTTCCACCCAAAGGGGGCGTGGCCATGTCGGAACGTCGATTGCCTTCACCAGTTTGTTTGAATGAATGAATGAATGAATGAATGAATGAATGAATGAATGAAGAAACATGTGAACATATCTATGGAACATATTAATTTCCTGCAGCGCTGTAGTTCAGGCAGCCGCCCAGACAATGCACACTTCAACCAAACATAATCCTAGAGGTAAATAAATGGCAAAAAATAGGCTGAGAACGAATGTATGCGATATGTTTATTAAAACGTAATCAATACGTTTTGCAGCCAAACGTAATTGAGCATCCTGAACAGCTCTAGGCTGAGAACGAACTTGTTTGCGATATGTTCATAAAAACGTAATTTCGGACAAAATACGTTTTTCAGTCAAACGTAATTGAGAATGCAAAATATGTTCATAAAAACGTAATTACGGACAAAATACGTAAATGGTCAAACGTAATTGAGAATGCCGAATAGTCCTCTGGGAACGTAATTTTGATGAGAAAGGGTTGTCCCTTGTTGCTTCCATTTTTCTACATGCTCCTACAAGTTTCAAGTTTTAAACTTGGGTAAATAAAGAAAGTAATTCCCGCTGCGACGCGAACTGTGTGTCTCGGGAACAACTTGGAAATCTCTTGGTGTTGCTGGACTGTTAGTGTCTCTTTAACAACAAAGAACTTCACAATGTCATGTTATCTTTTTTAAAGGGTTGTGTCGATTATTTTCTTCATTCTTGTGAAAAAATCTGAGCTTGACGTTAGTACTGGCACAAAAAATAGGACTTCACCTCCTTGCAAAATGCATTGTTGATAAGAAGAAGCTGATTTAAATTGTCACTTTGTCACGCAGACATTTAAAAGTGTGTAGCCTAAAGTGTGCTGGCGTGCATACAGAGTAGCTGACAGCGATATAGAGGAAGATGGAATGATTTTTGTCTCCAGTGTTGCTATTCATTGGAAGTCTCCCCTGTGAGTGGGAGCACATGATAGTGAGAACAGTGTCTTAATCAATAGGCTCTGCAGATGTGCCTTTACACACACACACACACACACACACACACACACACACACACACACACACACGTATGACAGGGGGTAAGCTCCTTATCAATACACTGTACCGAAACAGCGCTCCATCAGATATGGATTAATCCCTCCTCAGTACTGAACGGTTTTTTCCCCCTAAATCTGTCCGGCAGTTGTTTGCCTGCAGTGCTACAGTGTACCTGGGAGTGGTCTTCTTCTTTGCTGCAGAATTCCTGTTTGGTCTCAGCCATAATGCTGTGTAGTGTTTGCACAGGCAGACTGCAGTGTATGGAACACTTTGCATCCGTTACTGAAAGCTGTGAACAAACTGTGCGTTGGTCACTTCCAGGAACAGTTTTCATTTTGTTAAAGACACTCTCTTGACACAATTCTGATGAGAAAATGTATACAACTCACATCCCTCTACAGTTGATGTGTACAATGTAATGGTTTATTTAAGAGCTGCTGGTGGTGCATTGTATTCCTTTTCGGACATAGCCAGTCTTGCCGTATCCCCATATTTCCATGCTTTTTTTTTTAAGCTAAGCCAAACAGCCTACATATTTACCATACAGAGTGGTATGAAGCCCCTAATCTAGCTGTCGGCAAGTAAATAAATAAAAGCATTCATCACCTTTGAGTGATCCACCTTTCTTTCAATAATTGGAGATTAAGTCTTTGAGATAAAAGCATCTCCCATACTCAGTCCTCCTGCCCCTTCATTACTTCATATACGAGGCTTGCCCAGTTGTCTTGGGATGTGTACCCTAACCTGCTCTTACCAGCCTGCCATGATTAGCCGATAGATAACTAAACATATGTATCATACATCAATAGGGAGAACTCTTGTCAGGTTGATTTCCACTGCAGTTGCCCACTGAAGATCACTTTGGGGGAATAGATAGATAAAGAGAGATGGATAGAGGTAGGGTTGGAAATGAATGAAGTTGGAAAAAATGTATTACCGTGAGCGATACCCTCTTTTAGTATTACCTGGAGACAGCTCCTCTCTCTGTTGAACAGCTTGTCAATAGTTATAACCTGTAGTTGTATTTTTTTCTTTTAATATCAACACTGCCATAAAGCTGCCACTAGCTACTCTGACGATTTTATAAAGCTTGGATTCATTGAAATGACACTTTAATTATGTTGATTAGAACACTGTCAAATATCTTTCTCATCTCCCCTGCGAGCCATAGGCACATATCTCATTCTCTCAACATCTCTGTTTAATTGTGTTTCATGCAGGAGAGCGTGGAGAACAATGACAGGGGTGAGGAACTCAATTAGACAGCATGCGATGTAGCCGAGTGTGTGACGCTACGTGAAAAACATGCACCCTTTTTTGTATTGACGCCTGCTCCGTTTTGGCATGTCTCTCCAGCATACTGCAAAATTCATCCTTGCAAGTCATCACATTTAAGTGTGGAGACAAAAGTAATGGTTAGAGTGGGATTGAGCAGGCGCAGCAGTGGGGCTGAGGAGGAGGGCCTGGCGATGGATTCAGGGGCCCACTGGGAGAAGAGGTAATGACAGTTAGAAGCCAGCAGGGAGCAGGATTGAGATCGAGGGGGAAATGAGGCAAGAAACAAAATGGGTCTCCGTGGAGAAGAAGGCATGTGGAACGGTGGAGGAATGTCATTTTTTTTGCAGTTTTATTCTCCATCATCAGACGTATATTTCCCGCCCCCTGGGTCTTGAATCATTGCCAAATCTCCTTCCCCCCGCCATCCCTAGCATTCTCCATTCCCCCAGAGTCCTGCAGACAAGCCTTTATCTTGCTTCTCATCAAGGCCTGCAGCACTGCAACTCATCCGCAACCTTGCCGACCATTATCTCCAAGTGGAGGGGCTGTCAAACTGTTTATTATTATTACCAAACTATCAAGAGATGGACATGGCTGGGAGGCGTTGAAGAGGAACTTGCAGGATGACTTTGGGGTGACAGACGTGCTGAGTTTGACAACAGAGTCCAGGTCTCATCTCTATAGCATCTATAGGCCCCCTTTAAGGGATGGGAGTTTGCACTTCTGCCAGAGTTTCAGCTCCAAAGGAGGAGTGGAGCTACAACTGCTTTCCACTGTTGAGCAATCTGCTGATAGAAGATTGAAGATTCAGTTGTAAGAGAGAGTTTACCTTCAGGCAGCAGGCTGTACATATTGATAAGAGCCACCAGAAACCTGTGCAGCAAAAAAACGCTCCAGCTATACATGCACTTAGAATACCAATCGCCAATTCCTCCGCATCTTTCACAAACTAAATTCTTCACTTAGCATCTCAATTTTGAATTACAATTTTTGCTGTATGTTTTTTCAAAACTAATTTTGTTTGTTGATGTATTGTTATTGAGGACTGTCTTCGGGTTAACTGTATTATTTTGTGTATTAAACCTGCATGAACGGATATATTTGACCACATTGGAGTGGTAAAAAGAAGCATTGAACACAACATAGATTTATTATCGCCTTTTGTAGTAAGTTGTGATCTTGTTACCAAACCGCTGCGTATCAACACGACCGGCATGAACGTCGCAACATTCGGGTTCATTTGGAGTCGTGTGTCTGGCCAAATGTAAGACCAATATTCACTCTTCTCTTGTTTACTTACTTTACTGTTTTGTTCGCCAACAACATCCCATAAAGACATATCTGGCTTTTTTGCTGCTAACTGTTCCACTGCATTCAACAGCTAGTTACTTGTCTTCTAGTTGGTGCTGTGCAGGTTGCGATACTCGATTTCATCACTGAGAACAGATGCCAGATCCCTGATGAGAGCAGTGAGAGGGAACCAAAAACAGCAAGCTATAAGCAGGAACAAAACATTGTAATGAGTATTCTCCGTGGGTTCGTCAGTACACGCAGCACCTTCCACACTACGAGTGAACAAGTAAAATATACTTATTCTAGCTGATTTAAGTTATGCTGTGTGTTGAAATGCAAAAGTATTTTTACAACAGGGTCCAGACCTACACATCATCACATTTTCCCACATCATGGACAACAAAAGCTCCTGTCTATCTATGTAACAAACTAACTAGAACAGCTAGTGGAGCGAGAGTTAAAAAAAAAAATAGGAAGAGACAGAGAAGGAGAGAGAGAACACACGGACACAAAGAGAAATAGTGGAGTTTCCGCTCCCTGCCATACACTGTTTACTCCATCAATGTCCCTCTGTCGCTGCATGTCACCACTCTGGGCAAATGGCTTTCTCTTCCCGTCACTTGCATGGACATAAATACCCTATTTTTTTCCTCCCAGCTGTGGCATTTGTATTTGATAATTTGGCAGTCAAAGCGGTTGAATTCAATGTGACTGAAACTCAGCTTTGTGTAGGGTTAAACCGTCTTGTCTTTTCCCCCCTGTTTATTCACCATCAAGTCATTCATGCTTGATGATCTTTTTTTATGTTACATCAGCATATATTCTTTCCCGTAGCGAGGAAAAAAACACTCACGTTAGCACATCTACAAATTTGCCAGTGCTGCCTTTCTTTTGCAGTGGTTAAGTGATGCAATATTTGATCCAGCTAACAAATGCCAGAAGTGTCACAAATAATGGCAAAAGAGAGCAAGAGGTACTGTAGTGGCACAGAGAGCACTTGTTTCTAATCTGTAACGTTGGCTAGGATCCTCTCACTAAAACTCTACTTGTCATCCTTTTCATCCAACACTTTTCTCCATTTTTCTTTTTTACCAACACAAACACACTGCAGTGATGGTGAACAGACAAAAGACACAATCTAAATGTGGTGCCTATTAACCTTCCCACATACTGTATAAAACGAATCGAAACTCTTACTCTTTGATATTGACAGACAGTTCTCAGTGTACCCACACAGCCTTCATTTTCAGAATAAAAGGGCTTGAAAGCTGGTGTTTTGTTTCAATCCCCACGCAGACAGAACATTTTGACAGACAGAGATTAAGAGATTTTCACAACTGTTGTCTGCGAAAGGCTTTGATTCAGAGCAGCTCTACTGTACTGTATGTGGAGGCTGAGACATACTTTGTCAAATGTCTATCTGGAATATATAAACAACAATAATGTAAGCAGTGTGCTTTAGTAAACCCCTCCCGGGATGACTCTTGTCTGTGGAAGTGGAAGGGGCCTCATTCCTAGTAGAGTGGAATTCTCTGACATTCTCAGCGCCACTTCATCAAAGAGGCCTGTTATTACTTGACCACGAAATGAACCCCAAATATTTTAATTTTAGATCTGCCCTAATCATACACAAGGAATTCTTTTTATGTGATTATTTTGTCTTTGAAAGAACTCCTTGTGACATCCAAATCTTAATGATTTCTAAACGCATTAGTCTGGTTAACCCTTTCGGGTGGTATTAATAGGTCAGGGTCATGTTTACAACTCGTTGGGCTGCCCCTATTCTAGCAGCTATTTTTTTTCCATATTGTCATTTATTGTCCATTTATACAGCAGCCCCTTCCATTATGGCCAACAACAAGATGAGTTTTAGTTGTTGCCAAATACATTGATTAACACTTATGTATAGGACTTGGGCTACCGTGTTGTAAACCATTTATTACATCTTTATATGTCGCATGTAACTGTTCAATGGACGATTATCATGGAATAAGGAGTTGATTTGATGAAGTGGATATGAAGATGGAAAATGTGAGGACAGCCTTTTCTGTCTCTCTTTTCATTCATCTTGAGTTTATGTTGTAGCATAGCATTATGACATTGCAGCGACAGCATGTTGCCGAGTTAGCTGTTATCCTGTTACTCATGTGTCTTATTAGCTTCAGACCCTGCAATATGTGTGCCCCCCCCCCCCTTATGGGAGTTTCCCTTCACTTCCCCTGCAAACATCAGCTCGTTGGCACCATGTATCTTTGGTATGAACAATTCACTCCCTTTTTTAAAGTATCACAACATGTCCTCTTCTGGATGTGTAAGCTGCAACACCACACCGTGTGCCTCCTGACAGCTGAGTGGGAAGAATCCTTGACCAACACATTGCCGAGGTCTGAGTGTCAAGTGATACCTTGGCATTATGACGGATCTTTCTGCTCTCACCTCATCATCAACCGGATGGAAATTATTCTATGTAACAAGGTCACTGATCTCTTTACGGCTCAATAGTAATAAACACATCCTACAGTTGACATAACACACCTTTTTAAAAATATTTTTCACCTAGCTTTCAATTCAACACCACAGCTACATAATCTAGCCTATACTTAACTTACACACCCTGCCATACAGCTTTATTTTTTCTCCTAGTATTTGATGGACATTAGTAAGTCTAGTAGAGCATAGTGGATGTTTTCCTCCAGGCCTCTGATAAGACCTGTATAAATAGTTGAGCAAGGCCCTATATCACTTTGCTATTGAAAAAAAGGGGAGCATTCCAGTGTGTGGAGGATTTGTCGATATTCAATTAACCCAGGCAGACAGTTATGGTGACTGTTTATCAATTCCTCTTTTTAACTGCACGCCCATTGGCACACGTAATTAAACTTCTCATTAATGGCATCAAACAAGTGAGCAAACTTACAACGCAAACACTCTGCCAAGTTTGTGAAAACCAAATCCATGCAAGCACTGCTTTAAGAACTGGTTATATAATGCCATACTCCTGCACATGTTCTGAGGTCTCTGCCATGGCCATATGGGTTTTCCAGTCCAGTTGTGAAGACAGAGGGGGACTTTGTATGTTTTTAACACGCCACAATTACGCATCCTCAAAAGTATTTGTCTGTTTATTGATGTGTATCTGGGACACGTCCCTAACCCTTGACCCCAAAATCATTAATTTTCTCGCATTCCACAGTTGAGTGCATGAAAGCCCTGCCTCTCACAAAGCTCAAAGCATGGCCGAAGCTGTGATTTCATAAAAAAGGATGACTTAACTGTCACATTGTTGGAATACATAAAGCTGTGTTGGAATTACGGGAACATTTCTGTGCGAAATTACAAGTGATACGACCATCATGCCCGCCTTGCATTACACTTGTCCTTTGCTAATCAGCTACAAATCAGGGCCAGTGCACTAATCGGGGGGCAGCGATGTGGCTGTCTAGACAGTGATAATGATCTGCTAGCATGTGATGTGATCAAACATGCCAGTACTGGTTAAACTCTTCTTCTCTGGTCATAATTGTCCTGTTTTGGTGTCATTGGCTTTGAGCTGAAAAAGCAGATGTTGTTAGATGTTCCAGGAGGATTATATGATAAGGGGGAGGCTCGAGACAGGAAGAGGACAGACGGACAAAGCAGGAAAAGCAAACAGTGGCGTTTAACAAGGGAGGCACTGTTATGATAATGAGGTTGTGCTAGTGGTGCAGGATCGGATCAAATCTTTCATCTACTACAGCATGCGACAAATGATTTTCAGCCTGGCATACAGTGTGGCTCTGAGGGTGCTAGTATTGTCTGACAGTCGGTCAGTCCACTGGACCACTTAGGTCCAGACTGAAATATCTTGAAATCTACCGGAATAATTGCGATGGAAATCTGTACAGACATTCATGATTTACAGGGCATAGGATGCATACAGGCTTTGGTGATCATCACCAGACTTATCACCAGCTGGTTGACAAGTTTGGCATTTAGTACAATATCACCAAAATGATTAGATGATGAAGGATTATATGATGTTTGCATTTTCACCGTGATAATGTAAAGCACAAACCTTTTGTCCACTTAATGTCAGGGGACATCTTCAAATGACTTGTTGAACAGTATGTTTAAAATAAAAGATACTTCTATATATATCTTTACTGGTAGAAAAGCCTCTTTTGTCTCACTGCTATCACATAACCCTGATACGCTGTGTACTGTACTGTAGATACAGTAGTACAACAGCTGATAAATAGAGGCAGGCCAGTTGTAATATTTTCTAAGAGGCCACACTAATGGTCCCCTATCTGATAGTAATCACAAAGCATCGGTGCGATGAAAACACTACTAGTGAAACCAAAAGGTTGTGTGTCTCATTCGGTTGTCAGTCGTGCACTTGCAGTCCCATCTCTTGTTAGTCTCTCTCTGCCATTGTGTGAATACCAATGAGCATTGAGTCGTTATCGCGACAGCCTCGTATGACAGGATCTGAGTGATGTATCACTCATCTGCCTCAGTTTCTTGCCGGAGACAGGATATGTTTTCTTACTTGGGAAATGAAATGTCAAATGCAGATTCCAAGTTGTGATGGCTCAGCAATGTGCTGAATTGTTTTAAGTTTAGATGAAGATGAACGGTCTACCCCTCCTCTCTAACCTTCTGTGTGTGTGTGATGGAATTTTACAGCTGTACAGATACGAATTGATGGTGGTGGTGCTTGTTTGCTAAGCCGAAATATAATCCTTTCCAGCAGTTTTTGATCACAGAAGCAAAGCTCCACTATGTTCTCGCCACAGCTCGATTGTAATTTTATCCGGGCCTCTCCTCTTTGTGTTTGGCCCATTAGAAGGCTGTGCCTCCACAAAGTTTGCTCTCAGAGTTGAAATGTTTTCCCCTTGGGCGCTCTGAGCCGGCCCCCTTCCCCTTCCACCAATGTGGGGGTGAGCTTTCCCAGGACAAAGAGATGAATATATAATGGAGTGAAAAAAGAGGGGGTGGGAGAGACAAAAAGACAGCGGGTGTGTGAGTGAGGGGGAGGAAGGGAACGTGGGAGCAGAGATCCTGACAAGTGCTTGTCAAAGGGTTCAATACTGCTGCCAAGCTCCGAGTGTGGGGACACGGAGGGCGGAAGAAGTAAAGAGAAACAATCTGTACTTTCCCAATACTACAGACCCCATTGCCAACTCATTACAGACTCCATACGGTGTGGGATCCACAACACAAACCGTAGTTGGATTGTCGCTGGAGAGCAGCTCAGTCCAACTGTGTCCCCCCCTCTCTCTCCCCTGGTCCTCCAGCACATGGTACAATCCATTTAAAAGGCTGCATGTCATCTCAGTGTGTGCTGGGTCTTCTCTGAGAGCAGCTGCTCACAGCACATTCTCCTCGGCGGGAGAAATCACTTTCCCCTCTGCCTGCTGAGCTGCATCTCTTTCTCTCCTCTCCTCTTTTTCTGTCTCTCTTTCACTCTCTCTCTCTCTCTGTGCTCTCTTTGCGTCCTCACTCTTTCTCCCGCGCTCTCTTTTGCCCCTGTGCTCACTCACACACACACATGCTTTCCCTGAATGTGTAGTGTTTGGCCACACGGACACTATTCTTTGTGCAGTAACAGGTAGACATCGCCTCTGCGCTGCTCTGCGTTGACCAGGAGAGGGACCGGCGTTTTGGATTTAATTTTTATTCTTTTTCATATATGTGCAAAGTAAACTGTGAGAGGAGAAGCACAGGTGGAGGAGGAGAGGGGGATAAGAGAAGGAGGAGGAGAAGAGGGTCCCTCTAATGCGCCCCTTGACATCATGCTGCTCTGCTGTGTGGATTTGGTCCTCAGGGGAAAATCCTTAAAATGATGGAAGACAACAAGCAGCTGGCACACAGGATAGATGGGGCCATCCAGTCCGCCAGTCAGGAGGTGACCAACCTGCGCTCAGAGCTCTCTGCCACCAGCCGCAGACTGGCAGAGCTGGGCGCCAGCAGCCCCCCTGCCTTGGAGAACCACCACATGTACAACCACCACCACGATGACAGCCTCCACTACCGGGGTGAGTGGCAGAGCACGTGCATGTATGTGAGTGTGTGTGTGTGTGTGTGTGTGTGTGTGTGTGCGTGTGTGTGTGTGTGCGTGTGTACTCGCGCCTAATCTCCCATCCCCCCCCCCCCCCGCCACCCCGCCTCTCTGAGTGAGTGTGAGAGCGAGAACATGAACATGTGTTCCGAAATCAACAGCGGGGAAGTATTTGGGGAATGTGCAGCGGGTTTGACCGATATCATTCCACCGTTCATTTCACTGACTTATTTTCCCCCCCCAAACTCCAAGGCAGAATGACAGTGGAAAAAAGGCAGCATATTGGGAAAAAGAAAAACAAGAGACAGACTGTCTGTTGTTATTAGACGGGAGGGGTTTTGGGGTTAGAGAGCGTGGGCCAGAGCTCGGTATACATGGGTTTGGTTTCCCAGGCAGCAGCTGTGCTCCTCTGGGGCCGCACTCCCTCTCCGGCTCTGGCTCCTTCTGCGCTCTCTTTCCCCGAGTCTGGCAAGGAGTGTGTCTCTGAGCTGAAGGCCTTCAAACTGAATGCCAACATCTCTGACAACTGGGACTGGCCACTCCATGGTACCGTCACTTAGCTGGTAAAGGAGAGGTGATGAATGAGGAATGGGCTTTAAACAGAAGTTTTCATTAGGGCTGATCATTATGGCTTCATTAGCCAAAAATGTTGGAGTTTTGACTTGTCATGTCTTAAATTCCCATGCTTTATAAGATAATTTTCTTTCTGTCAGTAAATTTGCTCGCTTGCCATTTTTTTATTATCTCTCCAGCTATTTTGTGTTTGCTTTAGCTTTTGTGAGACCATGGCCTGTATCTTCTAAAACCTTCTCATTACAAATGTTTAGCTACTTTCATATGGCTGATATCTTGGAGTCATTACTAATGAGATTTTTTTAAACGTTATTATTAAAACAACAATGTCTCTGTGATGGTGTTAGCCTGTTGACTTGAACTGAACTGCAAATGAGATGAGGCCACTGAGATAAAAGACCTCGTGTTGATTGGCCTTGGGGTGTCTGTGTTCTGCGTTTGACTCAGATATGGTTGAAAGCCTGGGGGTTATTGAGAGCAGACCCTACCAAGCAGTTTGCTGGCAGTGTTCATTAAATGCCTCACTGTGTTCAGCAGCAGGTGAGTCCTCGTACATCCTCATGTCGGCCCCTAAGGCTGAGGACTGGTTTTGGAGTGCTGATGTACTCGTTTTTAAGTATGTACACTACAGTATACACGTACACTCAAAGCCCTATTTGTGCATGTCTCAGGGAATAAATGTAATGTGTCCTTGAGGTGCAATTAAAAGGATATTTCACACGTACGTTACGATCACTTGTATAAGGTCTTCTGAGAAAATAACACAGATGTCATTATGATGTCATCTAGGAGATACATTTTGCTATCAAGTTGCATCATGGGAAATAGGATACAGGGATTTGAGAATTTTAAACCCTACATGCCTATGCTGCTCTGATTTTTTCGGACATTCTTTATTTTATTTTATTGTGTCTTGCAAGTCCCCAGACTTAATGGAAGATAAATTAATGTGATACCCTTTACAGATAGGAACAGAAGGGGCATTTAATCAGGGTGTGATGTAAGGTCCGCAGCACAGTGAACAAATTACAACAACAATGGACCAAACTCATTAGAAAGAGAAAATAGTGATTGTCGTTGCTGCTGAGTGTTAGGTAATTTTTGTTCATACTGGAAGTTCTCATGGCAGGTATTCAAGTATCGACCGTGGTTGTTTTGGCCCCATGCGCTGCTTAGGGGATGTATGTTTAAATCCCCCAGGTACACGCAATGTAAACAGGCAAGGCAGCTTGCGTCATAGTCACTTGTCTACACTTGTGCACTGTTTAAAGCAGATATGCCTTAGGAATGAAGCTACAGTTGGATAGCTTTTCGTAACCACAACCTCTGAATCAGTGGGGTATAGCACATACATCAGGTTCTCCACTCAGTTGGTGTTCGCAATGAAAACAGCCATGTCTTCAAAAATCCATCGCTTCATGGGGGTGTGTTGTTTTAGGTACTAGTGAGACAATTGAACACGATCCGGGAGGTCCAGTTTGGGGATTTTACTACTCACTTTTGAATCATTAGTTGTGAGGGTCGCAAGGTTAGAAGTAGAACATGCTGTTCACATAATACAAAGTCATCTTTATGAATGTTTGCATGTAGTTGATTGGCCAATGCATTGCTAAGCGGCTCAACAAAATCAATGGAGTGGTCTCATTCAAACTGCGGATAGTTCAAACTGGTCTAAAAATGACCTAAGTGTTTAGCCTTTATGGTCGAAATAACTTAGCTGCACTGAGTTAACTGTTATGTCCCTGCTGTTTGCTCTCCCTCTGCGTTTGGTTCCAGTAGTGTGAACTTGCAGCCTGACATTCCCACATTCCTGAATGTCAGCGCGATGATGTCATACTTCCTGTTCCCAGAGGCGAGGCCAGGAGTCAGGTGACTGATCAATCTAAAGACACACACAGGCAACCCTGTTTTACTTAAAAAACAACACAGCATATAAGCGGGATGAGCCTGATGGCTGGGCTTAAGGATGTTTTTTAAGATTTTCAGTTAAAGATGACTCATCTGAGAGGTCTCTCGGGTTTCGTCAATTTGTTATGTGATGAGCCAGAGTCCAGTGGCTTAGGGAGATTAAATGTTCTTTAGGTGTGTATCCCTATCAAGGCCAGGCTGTTTGTTAGTCCATTTGTTGGCTGTGCCCTGTGCAGGATCAAAGCAGCCACAGGGAAAAAAGGGTTTTTACTATGCATGACCTGACTTCCTGTGAATATATCATAGTTTGCCAAAATGTCAGATTGTTTCCCTGCCGTGTTTCGACAACTTCTGACAGATGTCCAACGACGCTATGATCACAGCACTTCACTTGGCACTTCCTATTAGACAAGGAGTCTGTCCTTCTTATTGAACTCATCAATCTCATTTTGGCTTTGGCACTTGTGCATTTTGTACTTTTTTCTTATTTTTAAAGCAATCTCTGATTTCAAAATATTTATTTTGCATGTCTTATGTTAGTCTTAGAGTACAGTAGAGTCAGTGGAAAGGTCTTTAGCTGACTGTTACAATCTGCCTCCTTTTATTCAAGCCAATGGCAGTAATGTATTCATTGTGAGGTGATGACATTACTTTATTATTGGCCTCTTCTCTTAATCCAACACATTGATGTCAAGGCCTTGTTTATCATTCCTTTAATGACGCTGATGTTTCAGCACTAATCGACTGCTTCACTGCCATACCTAATGTCTATCTGACTTGTTAGGGGAAAAAGAAACCCATCCAGCTTTCATTCAATTTGTGCTGCTGGGGAACAGAAGCAGTATGAAAAATATTTTGTCATCGAAAATCAATGTTAGCTAACCTTATGGGTTATTGAGTCTGATATTATATTATTTATACTCCGGGTAGATTGTGCCCTGTAGTCAGTCGGTGAGACAGCACTCATCATGGACTCATGGAAGTCTGCCAATACTAATCCATAAACTGTTCTAAAACACGGCAGCTGTTGGTGACTCACACAGTATGGGGAGTATGGGTGACACAGGGAACAATGTGCTTAACACAAAGGGAGAAAGCAAGGGGCTCAAGGTTAGGAACACAGCTTTATGTAGTGAAAGGAGGTATTTCACCCGGTCAGGGTTATGGAAGTAAAAGTAATTATCGGCATAGGCAGTTGTTGTTAGATGTATTTTGCAGTTGGGACACTTCCAGGACTTCGATGGGGGCTTTGTGTTTTAAAATATCAGGTTCATTGCGGGGGGAAAAAACTGTGTAGGTTGACTACAACTCCCATGAGGAATTCTAGGTGGGACTATTCAGAGTGCTGCCACACAGGGTTCTCAACCCTCACGCAATGAGAGTGAGACACACGCATTTCAGGCAATTCACACGCTCCACGCCACACCTTGCATTTCTCACGCAAATTATAACTCTGCCAAACAATTTTTTTTATATATAGCCTATAGCTTCGATAAATCCTGGCCTTCACCACCATCACCTAGTGTTGCCACCTTATTTATACTATCTATGGTTGCCACCCGTCCCGTTTTTCCCGAAATTGTTCTCTTTTTTCACCAGCTGTCCCGAGGAAGGAAAAATCTCTCCCGGGACACAATTTGTCCCGTTTTTTTGGGGAAAAACTCATTCGTTTTTTTGGGGAAAAACTAATTTGATTTCCTTCGTTCAGTAGTTAAGGCCGTTTCACACGGGCCGTGGCGTTTGTTGCGCCCACTAATGCATTCTGCGAGAGCCGAGCGGGCAGAGAGAAGGCGCAGCGTTTCGTCAGGCTACACGACAAGCGTGCAGGGGCGGTCCTAACGATCTCGGGGCCCGTTTCAAGACCCTGTGTGGGCCCCCCACATTTATTTTTTATTTTTTTCTATGAATAATGCTTGTGAATGCTCCCCGCAAAAATAAAAAAGATTGTGGAAACTAGTTGGTTCATAGACGGATTATGAGATAATAGGCCCAGACTCTTAAAGCCCCCCCGCCCCCCTCCCTATCCAGTCAGTTACATTGACTTTTCCGCAAAGATACATACGTTTACTGGCATAAACATATTAAGGGAGTCAGTGTTTCCCACAGGATTTTGGGATACTGTGGGAGATATCCTGTACCTTGTTGGGGGTTCCGGGGGCATGCCCCCCTGGAAGAAAATTGGTACAGTTTTAAAGTAAAATGCATCAATCTGAAAAATCAATCTGGAAAATTTAGATTTAAATCAAATCTTGAGCTGCAGAAGGAACATTATTTTTCTTAAACAGGCAGCACTCTTTACTCTGCAACTGTAAAAACATTTCAGAAGATTGGTCTGCAGACCCATGTTATATGATGGAGGGGCCCATTGCAACAGATACAGGGTGGAAAGCTACTTTTTATGAACAGTATATAATTTACATGTAGAAAGTTTATTCCTGTATGTGTGTGGGGGCCTTAGAGGCCCCTCATGAAGCCCATAAGACATAGCTAATAATGCTTTTGTTTTGCACTTGCTTTTCGATTTTTCACCTACTAGTTGAGGGGCCAAGTTGGTTTTAGTGCTCCCACATTCAAATGCGGACGCCGAAAGAGTCTTCGCCATGGTTGGTCTTCACCAGCACCAGAAACAGACTAGCCCTAGAAGGAACATTGTCCTCCATTATGATGGTCTAAATGGCTGGTGTGGAGCCACAGTGCTTCAAGTGGGAGCCAGAAAACCCCTATCCTGAAGGCCTCAAAATCTGCCACTCGAAGCTACAACAGCGAGCATCAGTAATATCCAGTATCCATATTTGCTGAACTGAACTAAGAGTTTTACTGAAATAACTACCCCGAAGAACTACCCTAGGCCTACACCCATCTCACTAGTCTGGCATTTGGTATTAATCCAGTTATACTTTCATCATAAAATTACTACAATAGGCTATATTTTAACTAAAACAAAGAAATTATATTGAACTGAACTTGTGTTAAAAACCATTATTATGCTTTAAATTAATAAATAAACACAATAAAATTTCGCTCGCGCGCTCGCATGGGAAATCCGCTTCTGTCTCACTCTAAACAATTTCCAAAAGTTGAGAACCCTGGCCACAACAGTGAGCGGAACTGAAATATTTTGCTTTGTAGAAACTTTAAACATTCAGCAGTTCAGATCTAGCCTGGCATTCCCAGAACTGCCACTAGGCACTGGCAAATTATATTTGCTGCGCCTGTTGGTCTGGACACGCTCCGTTGAAGCTTTTTCAAAAAGACCAGAAATCCGGGCTCACGTTTCAATTGGTGCTATCTAATATGGGCGCGCCAGAGCCCTTTGTATGGTGCTCTGGGGAGGACGTAACCGGATGACGACAGTGACGTGCATGCGACGTCAAAGCCGTGATAGTAAACATTAAATATGGCTGCGGATATGTTGTGTGAGTTTGAGACTGCTTTGGCCTCGACCCTTTACGATTTTGAAGACGGCACTCAAATCTTTCATTAGCAAGTAAGTGGAATGTTCTGTTTTGCCGACCGACCACGGCAAACGTTTAATTTAACAGTTTAACAGCTGTTCGCTAAACAAACGGGGCTTACGTCACCTTGTGCATCACTCTGATTGGTTGTAGTGCTATCCAACTGCGTGCAGTGGCATTTTAAATGCACAAGTAGGAGCCGCCCCTTGAGTTGGAAATTACTATTGATCGTGGCCAGACCCTCTATCGTTCAAGATATCAGGGTCTGGATTTCCAGGCTAGTTCAGATCCACTTTGGATTCACATATAGCACAATTTCACAATGTATATGTTGCTGTGTCTTTGGTTCCCAATCCCACTGAAAAAGTGTTGTGTATACAGCTCTGATTCAAGCCTGTGGATGGCTTCCTCTCCATAACAGTGGCAGAGGTTCAGTGTTATTCTAGCATGAACTACCCACTATACCACAGAAATAACATGACTTTAAACAATTTACCACATGGAATTGTCAAATTATGTTATCTTGTTTACACTTGTCAAGGTCATTGGCTCATAGGAGCATTGTTTGTTGAGCCTGCTAAAAAAATAATCCTATTATAGAAGCCATTGAGAAATGGTACTAGGAATACTGTATTCCACGATAGAAGAAGATGACACAGCGGAAAACTACATCCTCTAAATGTAGAGTGTGATGTAAAACCCTGTTGATTAAGTATTCTCCTAAAAGACCCAGTGATTATCATTTCTTCGTAGAGGAAAAGCTGCACTGGCTCTATAATGCTCTGTGCTGCTGCAGAGTACTGTATAATTGCGGGGAAGAATCCTCTCCCCATCTGGCCTGAGTTTGTCGGAGGCCCTCGGTTCTCTCATTACTTCATGGAGCACATGAGCAGGGCTGGGAACAAACTACAGGGGCACAATCCCACCCACTCCAGCTCTTTCTCTTTCTCTCTGTGTAACGCACTCCAGGGACCACCCGCCTTCCTGTTCGCTGTCCACATGCAGAGAAAGTATGCAATGTGCTCTAACCTTCCCCCTGTATCCATCACCACCCGAATACCTCACACCCCCCCCCCCCCCCTCTCATATTCCCTGCCTGGCCTCCATTCAGCCACGCCCTGTCTGTGGTCAATGCAGCGTGAGAGGAACTGTGTCCAAACAATAGCCAGAGAGAGGCAGCCCCTTCACTCCCCTCACATTTCTGCCTCTCTCTCTTTCCTCTTCCTCACTAGACTTCCTCCAGTAAGAAAAAAAACTAATCAAGGCATAGCACAGAGTCCCAGGGTTCTGAAAGGGGGGGGGGGGTTGATTTGCTCTTACAGGTGGAGAACATGCAGACGACAGCGATGTTTCTATCGAAGACAGAGGCAATGATCTAACATGATGGTAAACTAATAACATTTTGATTGACAGTACACTACAACAAAATATTATGCTCTACTTGATGGAACACAGCTGAGATTAAATATAGATTAATGCAGAACATTGAATCATGACATATACTGTATATGTTGTATATAAATATAAGCATTTTTGTCTTTTTAATGGACAGTGGAAAGCTAGAGAGTAGATGGGAAATGTAGGGAGAGAGAGGGGGGGGAATGACCTCCAACAAAAGTCAGCAGCTGGAATTGAACTGGCAACATTGCGATTATGTTACTGTTAGTGTTCAGCTATCAACGCGCTCCTGAATCATTATTTTCAGTGTATATCTAGAGTAATAAGTCATGGAGAGCTGGAATATGAACAAATCAAAACTAACAGACAAAACAAAAAGAAAATGCAAGCTCCAACCAACCAAAACAATGACGGCTCCATTTAAAGAGCACAAAAATACTGCTAATTAGCTAGTCACCATGACCCATGTTTTTTGCAGTCTTTGCAATTCACTTACTTCATAGCTAAGTTCCCTTTACTGTGTTCAATTCATTTTGCCTTCCCATATTTCTTTTCAATCTTGGTTCAGTGTATCTGTACTTAATAGCTGGACAGGGCTTAGCGGTACTTACTGGCACATCATGGGAAGCCTTTGTTCTGCAGTGGTTGGTAACGGGCTTGAATAAATAATGACTATTTGTTTTGCTTTGTAATGGAACACAAGCCCTAGTAATGACCTGACAGAGTCGTGGAGGCTTGTCTCCGTGGATTTCAAGTCAGTTTCCACTCCAGAATTTGGCTGCCCCTGAGTGCAGAGAGGACATGCTGGGCGGCACAGCAACATATCCACTTTCATGTCCGTACATGGCAGAGGAAGCTGGGCCTGTATTGTATAAATCGCTGTGAAATCATTCCAAGTTTGTAGTTCAGCTGCAGGTCATTGTGGTTGTGCTATAGATTTCATTCTGCAGCATTAGCCACAAGGTCAGAGGTGACATATTTTTAGCTGACCCCAAACACGTGTCATAGTGGGCCTATTAGCAGAGGTGACAGAAGCGTTGCCCCCGACGCCAGCTGGTGATGTGGAACTTTTCAGTTTTTGGGTTGCAAGGAGGTCCGATATGTAAAATGCCGCGAGAGAGAGAGAGAGAGAGAGAGAGAGAGAGAGAGAGAGAGAGAGAGAGAGAGAGAGAGAGAGAGAGAGAGAGAGAGAGAGAGAGAGAGAGAGAGAGAGAGAGCAAAAAGGCAGTGGAGCAGAACCAGAAAACGGGAGCTGCTAGAAAGATGCCTCAAACACAGGATATATTTCAAACAGACACATTCCTCTGTACTTACATTTGTCAGGCAAACTTTGTCTGAATTAAACTTCACAGAGAAAGTGAGTGAAAACCAATGGAGGGAGAATTTAGGAGTACTGGAGCCGTGCTATTGGGCATTGAAGTGATTTCCCGTATGAGATTCTGCCGTTTGGATTGATATTATTCCTCTATCAGTGAGATTGATATGTCTCCATTTGATTATTACATTCATGAAAGCCAAAACGCTTGTTAAACTGGTTTCCCATGCAGTCTTTGTTTCCCAGAAGATGTTTGTTCAAAGACAGCGGTTAATATGGATTTCCTGTGTGGAGGTCATGGCTCACGTTTAAGAGTACATCGTGTGACTTGCTTTTTATTGGCTGTGGAGCAGAGCGAGGACTTGACTAATGAGGTATTCCTCACAGTTATCGCCCCCTCGTACGGCACTTTTCTCCCCCATTTCCTTCACACGGGCCCCTCATCAGAACTTTGCACGACGCAAAGTACTCAACAGAAATGGACTGTATAGGAAATAAGAGCATAAGAACTCCTGGGGTAGGTATCTTGCATTCATCACCATCACCGTATGACGTGAAGGATTTTGGGGCAGTATTGCCTCCTGGATGGAGCTTTGAGGACTTACTGGATGTGTCATCTGCATTGTGTGCGTCTGGAGAGGGATCAGACTGTGTAGGGAATTAAAGGTTGTTAAATAGTACAAGACACAGTAAGCTGCGATGGAGTTATGTTGTAGTTGGATGATAGTACATACAGTCTACTATAGTCAGTGTGTCTGACCGAAGCCTAAGACAGTGAAAAAAAAGATTCTCTTTACTTCTGCGATGAGACCAAAAAAATAAATAAATCTAGTTCTGAAAGAATGTTAAGTTTATCCTCCCAAGTGGTGTGTTTAAAGGCCACTGTCTGGGTGTTGTGGTGCCCGATTCACTACAGGAGGCACCGATAATGATCAGACTTTTAAGAACCCAATTACCCCCATCTCATCCATGCCTCCACTCTAAACATATAAAACTCCTTTATACAATTTAAACCTTAAATCATCCAAATCCCCATTGAGTTTAAACTTCAAACAATTGCGACTCTCAGAAAGAAGAGGAGGGGACAGACACATTGAGGGGGAGAGGAAAAGAAGCCTGGTTGCTCATCCTATTAAAATGCCTCATTGCTTTAGCAGCGGAGGCACTTTTATTGCTGCTGGTACATATTGTTGCCTTGGCTGCAGTGTAAAAATCTATCCCCCAGAAGAGGCATGGAGGAAAATGAGTTTTGAGCAAGTGCAGAACACCCTGCCGTGTCCAGGGGACGTAAAGCGTGACATTCCAGCAGAGAGGAGAACGATTGGCCACTTCTCCCAATCATCTGGTTCACGCAGGCCTTTTAGGATTAATGGGCTGAAGACTTCCTGAACTTCAGGACAACAATGTGCACCCCACACTATCCATACATGGAAAAGACTTTTGTGACAGTATTGTGTCTATCATTTACCTCAATGTAAAGTAAGATCACTTGGATTCTTTTTAGGTCAAATTTTCCCCAAAGTCCTCCGCGGACATCAGTTTATACAGTAATTGAAACCAAAAATGTTATGTGCATCTTAGTATGCAAGTCGTGATGTTATTTTCCCTGCATGCTGATTTTCTCTGCTGCCTTGTGCACACAGCTCTGTCACAATTAGAGCTGAAAGGATTAGTCGATTCATTGATTAGCAAACTGAAAATGAATGAGCAAAAGTTGTGATCCCTGCTTGATAAACTTTCTTGTAAATTGGTGGAACTAAACAAGCGAACATTTTGGAGAGACATTATTCAAGAATGCATTACAGATTGCAACAACACAACAGATAGACTAATCGACAATAACAAATAATAATTGCATTACTTTAGTCAAAATTGTGTCTGATTGTTACTCTCCATCTCCTTTCATACAATGACTGAGGGTTCTCACTGCGACACAGTTCACTTTCCAGTGACATTCCTCTGTCCACCGATGCAGAGGTTTAGAATGAATCAATTCAATGTTTGAATTAGGGAGAACATGGATTCCACAAATGAGATTACATACTCCTGACAAAGCACGCCATTAGAGATGGAAAGAATGTGACTAAACTTTATCTAGTTCTGTCTGTCTGGATCAAAGCTTCTTTATTATCAACCAAATAAACAAGAACATCACCACAATCACACTTCTAAATAAATCCTGACTCTCATTTTTAATAAATTTTTGCACAAATGTGTCTGTTTAATTTAATTACCATTTTCTTTTTTGGTTAAAATAACAACAAACCTTTAACCAGTTTTTACAACACAGCACAACAATACATTTGAATGTTACTGTTGACACATCGCCATCATCTCCCACGTACCACGCTCCCTGAAATGTTGACATGAAGCATGTAAGTGTGTTCCATCCCTGAATTATTTTTGGTCTGCAGCCTGAAGGCATTAGTGTTGAAAGCATGCCTCTCTGTTTTCTCCAGCTGAGGAGGTTCTACACAAATATTTATCAGATCGCCAATTACTGTACCCAGTGTGCTCAGGCATATGCAAACACACTGTGCCTCTATTGGTCGTGTATATGCATTCTCCTAAATTTGTTTATTGTTATTGGCCAAGTTTTACCTCAAACTATATGTGTTTCAACCAATATCCCGGGAGATATGGTGGTGTTTCGCAAAGCTTTCGTGTATTGTCTGAAGCGTGGTTGTGAATTCCCATTTTTAATGGAGGTGATTCAAAGAATCTTTATCACCAAGCTTCTTAAAGTGGCTCACAGCTAGCCAGCACTCAGATTAATGGCCAAAGAGATTGCTTTTGTTGTTCTGAAAAGCGTCTATTTTCGACTTCAATTTTCCACATTAAAAGATCTGATCACGTAACACATAGTAATCTGCCATATGCACAGATTAACTGCACTCATTGTGCCTTTTCAAAATACGGATACTTCTGCATCCTCAAAAGAAGCTAAAGCCCACCAAAAATAAAGCTGCTAATCTATTTAGGCTAATGGGACTATAATTCCAAATTGACTGTACGTCTGCACATAGGCTACTCAAATAAATTGCCATAGGCCATTTGATCTTGAATTATGCAAACAGCAATGAAAATCAGAATCAAACAATCAGCAGTTTAATTTAGCATTTATTTCTATCTTACAGTATCGGGTTCCTATTAGTTTCAATAGGGTAGATCAAGTGTATATAGAAAAGCTACATTTATATTCCCAGCAAGCTATTGCTGAGTGAGACTAATCAATCGTATCAACACTATTTCGGTTTTCATGCATAGCAAAAAGACAAATGAATCTGTATGGCTCCACGCTGCCGTGATTCACATAATTGATTTAATACTATGTCATTTTTCCCTCATCGGATGGGTCACTCTCAAATTGGGTGGTGTGATTTGAAAAGTTCTATTCTGCTAGATTATGGAAAAATAATTGTTTAATCAGTCAGCAGAATAACTGCAGTATGTTTTTGGTGCATCGGCAGTAAAGACACACTTCACAGTTTTTTTTTATACATGTTTTTTGTTTTAGCTAAGAAAGTGTAGTCAGCAGTGCCAGTTTGCCTTGTATGTTGACTAGTATCCTTTCTTCTTGCTATCGCTTTTTTAATATATATCTCAAGCTTTTCTTCAGTTGCTGTTTTTAACCATTTACATCATTGCATCTACAGGCTTCATGTGATGTGTGATATCTCATGTCTGAGCTATACAGTTGACGGTGTAGAATGGCTGAAACAGACTTGGGGATTCTCTTATTCTTGTTTGGACAGAGCCAACATCACAACTTTAAAAGATGGTTTTGTGTTGCATGATGCAGCTTAGGCTGAGAAATCTTGAGCTATCCCATACTGTATGCACTATCCTTATATCAAAGGTACTTAAGTACTGCATTTGCCAGTCCAAACCCCTTAGGGTTCAAGCAAGATCATTGGTTGATCTAACGGCTGTCAGGAAACCCAATAATGCTGTTCTTAGATAAATCTCTGAGCGGCATTGTACATGTTCCCATAAGTGTGGCGTTTAGGAGTGGCTCAAGGCAAAATACACACAGTTGCCGGTTCATGACTTCCTTTTAGCTTAAAACTAATGTAGTCTAATAAAAAAATCCCTTCAATAAAAACTCCTTCTAGAGAAAGTATATACAAGAAGGTGTTGTTTCAACTTGATGGTCATTTGGAGGTTGTAGTTTATGTGTTGAGTTGTACTGAAAGGTGTTTCTAGTATTTTGCCTTCTTTTATTGCTTTAACAGCAAGTGCCTAGACAGTCTATCCAGTCCTCTCATTTATTTCAAACTCATCCCCGCCAGTTTAAAAATGTGTATTCTCCACACCCAAAATGAGATAACCCTAGTGATGTCACCAATCCTGGACCTGAAAAGGCGCCCAGAGCAACATAAAAAAAGGAACCCGTTTTAACAGGCTTTTTGGCACTCCCTGTTACTACTTTCACGTGTAAAATTGGTACATTTCCCCTTTTAATTGACCCTTTAGCTGCTATCGTCCCTTTGCTTTTCCCTCTTCAGTTGTCTGTTATTATCACCGCAGCCAATTCTCTGGTATTGACCCTGTCATATGGATGACAGCTCAGACGACTGGACGTAAACGATGGAATCTTCCGTTCTGGCCGGCGAACAATGAGTTCTATTCAACATGGCCGCCATTACTTGAAGTGGTGTGTGTTTTTTGGAGGGGGGGGGTTCACATTTAGGGGTTTCCCACAGGCTCCACTAATTAACCACAGCAAGAGACTCAGCTACTGTCTCTGTCCAAGAATGTGCTCCCAAAACCCCAAAGTAGGCTTCTGTTCCATCCCTGACGTAAAAACTCCTCTTATTTCCAAATTATGCACACCACAGATGCTAATGAGAGCCAATCTAAAGCAGTTTATTTCAAGGTATTACATGGCTGGGCCGTCACATGTACTGTATCTGCTGTGGATGACCTGCCATACCTGTGTGTTCTACAGAGTTGAATTTTACCTCTGGGTCTAGCCTAACTGGCGCCATGATACATATTTTCATGGCCATAGTGTGTCGGTCGAGGCAGGCTCTATTAGTTTTCCATTATGAGGTTAATGTGTGCCACAGTCGCTGCAGAACGTCCACTGCTTTGAATGAGAAGAGCTGGGTGTGTGTAATTTACTGTCTGCTGCGAGGTCCTTTAGCAAGAACTAGAAAAAAGCAGGGGAGGAGGGGCAAGGGGCAAGGGGATAAAAATTGGAGGTTATGAGAGAAGAGAGTGAGAGGAAAAGGGTTGAAGGAAATTCAGACCTAGCTCCATTAACAGACCCTGTGTGCTGCCGAATTGATTTTCAGGCCAGTCCATAAAGCACACTGCCTCAGCTCTGTACTAACAGTGGCATCATTATGGTGTTATTAGTGCAGACGGGGAGGATCGGCAGAAAGGGGAGGCTGGCAGGGCTGTGGGAGTAATTCACAGGTGTGTTATACACTACTGCTGCTTGAAAGATAGAAAAGAGCCGAGGTGGTGGTCAGACCCTATCTGTTCCAAGGATGTAAGTCAACCAGTTTCAGATGGCATTCAAACAGTCTCTCTGTTGGCTCTCATCTGTTCATTACCTGTGTGCTTATGCTTTATTTGTTATAGATGAGCATCTACCAGAATCATGCATGTAGAACTTTACATGACTGACCGCCCAACCGTACCAAAAAACATTTTCTTTTTACTAAGTATTTAGACAATTTAAGGCAAAGCCTCTTTAGGAGCAGGAAGGGAGGGGTGTATTTGTTTTGGTTGTGAGTAGGGCTGTCAAATTAACGCGTTAATTTCGATTAATTAATCACAGAAAAATTAACGTGATTAAAAAAATTAACGCTGATTAATCACACTTCTATATTGCCCTTTGACCCGGTGCAAAAGAGTTGAGATGATAGCGGAGCTGCACCTGTATCTTGCAGACACGGCCCGCACGGGATTAAAGAGTAAAGAAAGAAGCAGGGGAAAGGGGCCGAGGGCTCTATGTTATGGGCTGCTCCGGGCAAATAAGCATGAAGGTAGGAATACGTCTTATGTTATTCTCGCAGTGTCTGTGCATTATTGATTTAGTGGGTGCCTAATTACCAATGTAGGTTCAAAACAGTAGGCCTATCTCTCAATCTTCCTCGTGTCTCACTTTTGTTTGCTAGTTGCGATCGTCTCAACGGACACCCGCCCCCTCTCACTCTTCCTAGCATATGCCTGTCTTTTTTCCTCGTTTGTGTGTGTGTGTGTGTGTGTGTGTGTGTGTGTGTGTGTGTGTGTGTGTGTGTGTGTGTGTGTGTGTGTGTGTGTGTGTGTGTGTGTGTGTGTGTGTGTGTGTGTGTGTGTGTGTGTGTGTGTGTGTGTGTGTGTGTGTGTGTGTGTGTGTGTGTGTGTGTGTGTGTGTGTGTGTGTGTGTGTGTGTGTGTGTGTGTGTGTGTGCGTCATTTAGCCTGCTTGTTTTTTTTGTGTTTTTTTTCTTTCAGCGCTAGTAGTTCCTCTAAATATATTTAATGTAGAAGCCTGGCTGAGGGGAGGAGACAGAAGTTACGAGAGACGGAGAGAGAGAGACGAACGGTAGCATATAGGCCTACAGTTTATAAACAGGCATAAAAGTGTCATATAAGTGTGCGATTAATTTAGATTAATTAATCACAGAGCCTGTAATTAATTAGATTAATTTTTTTAAATCGCTTGACAGCCCTAGTTGTGAGTTAAAATATCAACAAGCTACTGTATCTCTCAAATGGCTCATTACACCTTTAATATCCACCACTGTTCAGCTGGTGTGAAAGACTCACACCGGTGTGAAAAAGAACACCTGCAGTGTGTAAATTCGTCTTTGTGTAGGAGAAGGAAGTCGTCTGTGACTGGCTCACACCTCATGGTTGCAATATGAAGTCATTAGTTGATGAATATTTAAAAAAATAAAAATAAATCAATTCAATAACAATAAGCAACAAAAACACAAACAACTTAATCTCCAGCACAGCCATTGGGGGCCCTGTATGCTTTCTGTTTTGCTGAATGGTATTAATGATGGCTCCATCTGGACTTAATTAGAGGGGCTGGTTTTCTCTGTCGAGCTCAAGTGACCATTAATTCCTGTTAATCGATGCAACTTTTCCTTATTAGTCCCGTTTTGACCTTTCAACAAGTTAACACAGGCTCAGCAGGGATTTAAATGGGCTCTATTCACATTGCGCCGCCTTTATGAATGAATGAAAAGGCATATGAGTACCTGGAGCAGGAGAGCTGTACAGTAATTATTAAGGCTGATTTCACTTGGTAGACCTACAGCAGTATGCACCGTAGGTGATTATGAGACATTTTCTGCCACGGAAATGATCATAAGGTGTTCTTGTAAAAGGGAAACTGCTTTTTTGTCCTGCTCCCTGAGGCAGTTCTAGTGCTAGTCTTTCTTTGCTTTCCCCCAGCACCGCAACAGACATGGGGGGAATTCCAACCAGCTTACTGCTGAGTCAAAATGTGCTCTGAAAATTACAGCTAATTTCTGAAAGGTTTTTAGTTACATGGTTTGGAGCGTTTTTCTCTTTTCTTTTTTTTTGCAAGAGGGAATGTGGGAATTTGAATTGTTCCAGATATGTCATCCATCTTGTGCGCATAAACTGTTTGGACAGCTTAAGCAAGACACTATACACACTCCGGCTGTGACATGGGTCCAGCCCTTTGTTCCCTTCCATCTGAGTGTTTTTGTTTTATTGTTCTGTGTGCAGACAGGGGGGAAATGTTGGGCAGCAAACCTTTTTTTCCTCAGTGTCTGTGCATGTGTGGATGATTTTGATGTTTTCAGTTGTTTTCAATTGGCTGCTGTCAGGCCTTTCCTTTATTTCCTTACTCTCATGAGTTCATGAACACGCTCCTCTTTTTCATTTATTTTGTCTTCGTCCTAACTCTAACTGAACTGTAACATGTGTCCAAACCGATTTATCATCATTCTCAGGCACATGATTGGTCTGCTGATTATTTTCCTTCTGTAACACAGAGAGAGAAAAAGAAAAATGGAAAAGAGGAAAGCGCACAGAGCACATCTAAGGAAACTAGAAAAACGAGATGACTGGAATAGGGTATAACTCTGACACTTTCAACACACACCAATGAGCTGCGGTATGAACAGCAGCAGAGCAGTGTGAGAGACAGGTAATGAGTGTGTGGTAATACACCTCTACACCTTAATTGGTTTGAATGAGCAGGCTGGAGAGGCTCTTCCATCAGGCTGTGGACGAGCACACTGTCATGTGACAAGCTGTGTAAAGAGAGGACTAATTGGTTCTGTCCTCCAAGACACTGCTCCCGTCTGTCCTCATGTAGCTGACAAAAACCTCTGCAATGTGGTTTGCAAACCTGTTGTTTAATATCTACTTGTTTCGAAAACGCACTTATATTCAAAATCTGAGCTATACGTGTGCCCGAGTTCTGCTTATTCTTCTTATTTGAACCTCTGTGCGTCGGAACATTTTACGTAAGCTCACTTCTGAAGACTTGACACATTCTTGAAGTATAGTGTTAACAGAATTTAATTTGCTTTATTGTATAATATTTTAATGCACAATACATGCTTTCTGGCTGTTGAACTTTGTCCCAAAGAACTCCAAAGTGTTTTGCTACAAGTTTGTTGTTTAGCCTTGAAGAAGAAACTGCCTAATAAGATTTTGGCCCATACAGAGGTATGACGCATTCATGTGCACAGTAAGAAAAGACTCCCTAAATTTCCCATATCCTGTTATCTGCCTAATTAAAAACATTTCTGCTTTCGCCAGCAAAACGGGCTGGACACACAAACCGAGTGTATACGCCTACACATTTCACTACATATAATCTCTGTACACTGTTCATTCGATGTATTCAATCATGTAAGCCCATTTGTGATACATGTTGTTTGACCCTTGCATGCTGTTTGCAAGTAAATTCACCTGCTTCCAAGAAGGCCTGACTCAGTTTCAATTATTCAAACACTTGGGTAGTTTGATGAAATAATTCTAGTAACAATAGGCAAGGCACGTGGGCTAGCTAGACGAGGCATGCGGGTTTATTTATATAGCACAATTCAGACACAATAAGACAAGTTAAAGCAGAGGTGCATGAAGTTATCGTGGCAGTTAAAATGGAAGTGCTGAATGAAGCTGAAGGGTCAATTGTGACAAAAAAAAGGTTTTTGCCCTTTGTGCTCCTGAATGCTAGAAATATCTGTCTGTTCTCAGCTGCGTACTGTAAACGCAGCGCCGTACAGATGCTCTCACAGTATCTCAGCTGGCATTATGTTGATTTATCTGATTGCTGCACTTGTACGGTGCTGGTTAAGTACTCTCAGGGGAGACGGCATATTGGTGTCATTCGATTTCTACTGACAGAGGGGTGTGAGATACAGCGATATGCAGACTGTCACTACAAGAGAGTCCTTTTCATGTACCAATATGTTTTTTCAATTAGAGCAAGTGGATATTTTCTTGCAGCAGCCATCCTGTATGTTCCAAGTTGAGTAAATGATGCAATCCTTTAATACTGCTGACATCAAAGGATTACACCAAGAATGTCTCTGGCCTTACACATGTCTCCATGTCACTATTAGCTTAGTAATTCATTCTACTACCACTGTCTGATTACACTGCTGGAGGGTGAAGGTCCCGGCTTAAGAAGGACTGTAAAACCAGCAGTGAATCAGTACCTTTAGCCTGTACAGGAATGTCCCATCTGCCATAAGGGGGTTGCTGCTAGAGCTGGATCCAAGGGGGGGGGGGGGGGGGAGAACCAGCATGGGTTGGAGGTTTATCATAGTTGATAAGGAGAGTAGGTGGGGGGGTGGGGAAATTGTGTCAGGGCGTGGACTGATCCCATGGTAATCTGTGTCCCATCCCTCATCTGGGATCCTCACAAACGGTAAAGCTATGCTGCAGTGACAGTGGCTATACGGTTTACCACAGAAAGAGAGAAAATGCAAAGGAAGGAAGGGAAGCCATGGATTTCTCCTTGGTGTTGAGTGCTGAGAAGATGTTGCGGCCCAGCTGTATACCGTGGGAGCTGCACGGCCCTCAGAGGAATGAAGCTACTCTTTTATGCCAGGGTCAGAAATGCAGCGATGCTCACCAGATGCTATCCACCTCTATGAGTGTCATGCAGCTTCACTACAGTAGGTTTTGATTCATGAGGAAGTGTTTTCTACAACCTTGTAATGAGATATGCATAGATATGCAGTGACCATGCTATCATTTGACCCTGTGATCAGCAATAATTGAGCATATAATACTGAAGGGCTCTTTTCCATTCCAAGCGACACTGTGTGTGTGTGTGTGTGTGTGTGTGTGTGTGTGTGTGTGTGTGTGTGTGTGTGTGTGTGTGTGTGTGTGTGTGTGTGTGTGTGTGTGTGTGTGTGTGTGTGTGTGTGTGTGTGTGTGTGTGTGTGTGTGTGTGTGTGTGTGTGTGTGTGTGTGTGTGTGTGTGTGTGTGTGTGTGTGTGTGTGTGTGTGTGTATTTTTGCATGGGTGAATGCACATGATTGGATGATACATTTCAAATTAATCAAGAACGTGTCACAGGGGGGCACAGACACGTCACGAAACAGGAAGTGGAGGATTGTGAATCATTATGCTGCGCTGCTCAGTGTTCTGATACAACAGACGGACACAATAAATCTTCCGAGGCTTTTGTTCTCTTTATTTACCTTTGAGGTTTCTGTGGATCCAACAGCTTCTTGATAATACGCAATACAGCATTAGCTTAACTTAAACTATAATTTTTTAATTTTTGTATTAGTCAGCCCTGTTGTAATGAGCCTGCAACATCTGTTTAAATATCATTCTCTTTATCCATTTGCTGATATTCTAAAGCAATGAATTAGCTCTATTAAGCTCAGGTCCTGCTGATCCCACAGCAGCCAGCTGCTCTGACATTTCTAGGCCAGGAACAGGTACCCGGGATGAAGGATGGTTAATTTAAGAAACGGCCAACCACCTACTGACTTCATTATTTCACAGGTGTTGAGAGACTCATTTGGGAATCCTAAGCAGAATCAGTTTTATCCTTTTTAAATGACTTTGGTAGCTATAAATGTATCCCCGAATCCTATGTCTTTTGCAGTAAGGCAAGAGCAGCTGTACTGTAGGGAACCTGCTTTATGTTGCTTTACTTTTTTTTGTTTATTTTATAACACACAAAATAATTACTAACGTTTTTGTGCCTGCTTCCTGTCTGCCAAATTTCCAGAATCACATAACACACATACTCTTATAGTCTATGGTAATTCCATCTTCAGCCTAAAGTATGCTTTATATCTGTGTTAGTAGCTGTGTCAGGACTGTTTACTTTATTTCATACGTACACTGCTCAGAGTTTCCTAGAGAAAGCAGAGATGGTGAGCTACCCCGGATCCTGACCCATCTCGTCTAGTGAGTCATTTATAAGTATATTTTGTACATTTCTCGTTGTTTTGTCAGGTGAGATGACCCACATCCGCTATTAAACACTACAGGAAACTCTGCTGGACATGAAATATACGTATTCTAAACTAAATCTATACATTTTAGTGTCAGATATTTGTCAGGGCCCCGCTCATCCAGCTTGAAACTGGGACTATCCTGGACAAACTGGAATGTCTGGTCACTTTAAACATACCATATGGATATGTTTTCTTAAAATATACCCCTAACGAGCTCTGTTTAAATATTTAAAGGTATGTGTGATCTTTGTGAGCTACATTGTAGAATTCAGGGTCAATTTCAGACTGCTTGTGTAGTTCAGATTGTGTGCTGTGTGTGGTTTCTGAACTGGACTTATTTGTGATGACTTTTTGGCTTATCTATATCAAATGTTACTTCTGGTTGTTTTCTTTTGCAGCCTGCTCATGAGCTGCATTCATCATGCTGTATTATTTATTCAGAGGCTCTACTTTCTCTGACGCTCCTCAAACACTTTCTTCAGAGGGAGGATTAAAGTTGGAGCCAAAGGTTGCCAGCACAACTGTTACTAAGCAACCCTGTTGGGACAGAATGCCAGGGATAGGAGCAACAATGGAAGGCCCTCTCTTCTTTGCTTGTTTTGATGTTGCCCGATGATGGTTAAAGTTAATCAAAGGGAAGAAACCTCAGTATTTTGTTCTTCTGTTCTAGGAAACTGTTTGCAGTAAAAGGGGGCCTGTTAAAAGAGCATCAGCTAAATCAACTCTGATTTACATTTGACATAAAAGCGCTTCAATCATTCATAGTTGAGGGTTTCACATAGGCTTATTAGAGCCTGAACTATTCATTGGTTGACAAAAAAATTAACAACTTTTTGATTGACAGGATTGTCGGACAGATTGATGTCAGTTTCAAAGAGTAAATTAATCGATACATCGATAAAATTGTCAAACAATACAATTATAGTTAAAATAATGGTAATAAAGTTGCAGCTTGAATAGGCCTACCTTCTTCTGCACTGCACACTTGATGCACACTGCACTGTTCCTCAATCAATGTAAACAAATTACCATTTTATTCATCTTTACCTCTCACCTGGCTATTTGTCTGGGTATATACTGAAGTTTGTGTTCAGATATGCTGCTCCATCCACCTACAATAATTTGCAGTCAGGGCTGTCGCTATCATAGAGGACACTTGGAAATGGCCTCAGTATTGTCTCGGTCAATTTGCGGGCTTTGAAGACAGGAGGAAGAGGTTACATTACACACGAAATGGATTGCAACTTGGCATTGACACATGGTTTGGGTAATTGTGTTGAGAGATTTAATTGAGAGAAAATAGAAAGTTGAATGAATGTGAAGAGAACAGAATGTTAGTCAGTTTCATATGGTATGTATTAGACTTATTAACTTCAATATTTCTGAAATCCTGGCCATAGCTCAGTTTGCCACAGTATTTGAAGCTTGATACGTCCGAGTAGACGTCCGAGTAGTGGACTAATTCCAGTGGACTAATTAATACAAGATAAAACTTAGCTGTACATTTTTTGAGTGAGGATCATTTTGAAAAACTCATTCCTCACATCTTTGTCCTTTATTGCGCATTGGACTCACTTTACTTTTTCTCTTTGTGTGTGTGAATGCGAGATTTAAAAAAGGCTCATGTTTTTCCCTGAGCTGAAGGTTTATTTGAGTAGTTATGAAGCTTGTTGAAATTTTATCATAACCAAAAGAATTGATGGCCAAAACTAGAAAAAATGCAATCGGCGCTGTGAAAAAAAAGCCTTAAATAATCCGAAGGGAGTTACGTTTAACTTGTGGTGGGACAGGGGCGGCACTGACCCATTTAATTACATTTCATATTTTTCAGTGAGAAATAAGTTACGCTGTTTCCTTCAGGCAGTTTAGACACATTTTCCTGTCGATGAATTCTAAATGAGTCTCCGGCTCCACACAAGACTAAGCATACTTTCCCCCAGACAAATCTCGCACAGAAACTCTCGTGGTAAATTGATCTCCAATGTTGAAATAGCAGCTTTCTTTGGCTCGGGAAAAGTACAAAAAAGTGGTTATTGTACGAAGTTGGCCAGATGCTCAGGAGGATCGTCTTGGGACGTCTTGACTTACAGAAATATGCTGCAAATCGGAAACAAAATGGTGCCTCGAGAAACGCAGAAGAGTGTTTCGTTAATTAACCAGCCAACACTTGAGGAGGAAGAAGGGAACCAGTGAAGGTCTCCAGTCAATACAACTCAGTCCCCTCGAGACGGCACTGCCTCGGGGAGACAGGAGCAGAAAACTCTTGTTGTTTTTCTCTTTCTGATCTGACAACTATGACTCTGCTGCTATTGCTGACACTCTGCATTGGTCTCGAGGAGCTATATCGCTGGTGCCATAATGACTCATGGGAAAACGGGAATGATGGTTTATAGATCTGCTTTTGAAAAAATATATATTTTCTTTTTTCCTCGTAGACTTCCTCATTTTCTTTTCTGCTCCTAGTACCGTGTGTGACTATGTTTAAGTGCTTTTGACTTCACGGCTTCTCTGTAACATGCTGCGGGGCAACGGCAGTATGCATCTCAGAGCGTCTCTTCTCCTATTACTGCAGTTACTCTCCAGGGAAGAAGCCTCGGTGGATCGAACAAATGGTGATCAGTGGCGCAGAACCAAAACGGAGAGAGGAGAGAGAGGGGGGGGACTTTAAAGACAGAGGAAGAAATGGTGAGAGAGAGAGAGAGAGAGAGAGAGAGAGAGAGAGAGAGAGAGAATCACCATAGGGGTTACAGAGACAGGAGAGGAATCTTCATAATCATGAGGGTGAAAACCCTAAGAGAGATAGAGGGAGAGAGAACTAGATGAGTTGAGGGATTTGGGGGTTTTAAAACTTCAAGAAGAGAGTGATGGATGAAGGAGGATGCAGGAGGAGAGGCCAGTGAGTGGAGAGGATAGGCTGCTGCTGCTGGACTCTGCACAATTGCAGCGTTGGTATAGGAGATATACGAATAGGCAGTGCGCGGATGCAGAGAATACACACTGACATACAGAGAAAAAGTGCCTGCCTAGCCCTCAGCGATTTCAGCTCCTATTGTTAATGAGAAGACATCGATCACTCCCTGGACCACTAGGCAAGTGGGCTATTGTCTGCGCTTTTGATGTACAGTATCACACAAAAGGTTAGCTTCCAGGGCGAGTGGAGGAGGGTGTTTGGATGGTTGCCTAGTATACTTGCCCTGCCTCCTATCAGTAATTATCGTGGAGCAGGAGCGCAGAGAACTATAGGGCAAGGGTGAAAAGAGCTCTGTCTGTGAACTGGCATATACTGCTGTGAAAAGACATCAGTGAAATTATGAAACAGCACAATGACTTGCATAATATATTCTCCATTCTCGACATCTTACAAGCATTGCTGATGCAATTCTGTAGCCTTTCCTCCCCACTCCAAAAAAATTGACTTATCTGGTTTTTGAACAGAAATCTTCAACACCGGCTTGCATGAGACCATTGTCCTGATGGCTGGCAGGGTTAACTGTGCTGTCTTCCATTGAGACATAGTTTCATCAGGCGAGATGTACTTTCAACTTGGACATAAAAGTTTCAAATCAGACTATACTTCTGTATGTTTACTTCACATTTTCATCTCACACAAATGACCCACACTGGGTTCTCTAAATTGCTTTTCTCCTTGCTTTCCACTGCTATATTGGTGAAGGTAGCTTTCGTTTTCCAAGCTGGCATTTCTCCCTAATGAGGTTTCTGTTTCCAACAGCATTATTGGCTGCTTTGTATTAGCTCCTGGGAATGGGAAGTACCATTTCATTCCATCGATGATGTGGTAAATACTTTACAAGACACACATTTCTGAGTATTTACTAAGGAAATGTTGAGGAAAAAGACAGTACTACTACTACTTTGAGAATAAATTCACTTGTTTTTCTTAAATAACTCGTCATGGAAAATCACCCTGCTAGTATCTCATGATCCTCATGGGTAATAATAAAGCTGTCAAGTTGGTTGAGAAAAAAAATAGTAGAAAGCCAGGAGGACTAAATGGAAAAAGATCAATATAGTCGGACATGTACTCCTGCTGAAATTGTTCCTGCAAAGTTGAACCTGGTCAGATCTGAAGGACGTTCAAGACGGTGATGGAACACAACAAACGTTGTACCTTTCAATAAAAGTGAATAACAGCATGACATTTAAACAGCACATTTGAAGGCCTTGTACCCAGTCACAGAGGAAAACTAGACCTCACTTTGGGTTGAAAGCAGGCAGAGTTATGCTGGGAATTACATAAAGGTGTAAGTTATCAGCCTAAGCAAGTGTAATAAAGCTTACAGAGTCAGACAGATCTCGGTCCACAGTGGGTTTACCTTGGGTGTGCAGGGCCTTTAAGATCACATATTATAAACCCTACTTTTTTTCAAAAGTAAGAATATTTGCATCAGGGCAGGACATCTGCCATATTAGATTGTATCTGAAATGATGGGGGGGATATGTTAGTAGGGTAAATGAGGACCTTTTTTCTTTCAACAAACTCTGTGACCCTGAATAGAGGTCACCATTAATGCTCTAGCTGCAGGTATGAAATTCTTCAATAATTAGTAGCTGGTTGAAGTGCACCATGCGAGGAAGAGGGACCCTGTGTGTGTGTGTGTGTGTGTGTGTGTGTGTGTGTGTGTGTGTGTGTGTGTGTGTGTGTGTGTGTGTGTGTGTGTGTGTGTGTGTGTGTGTGTGTGTGTGTGTGTGTGTGTGTGTGTGTGTGTGTGTGTGTGTGTTCGTTTGCGTGTGTGTTTGCGAGTGTGTGTGTGTCATGCATGAAGCATTTTTGTTACGTTAAAACTTTGCCGAAATGCTAATTAGCACTTAGCATTACAATTCCACACTAATTACAGTCTTGTGTAGGCTGAAACATTGACAGAGAGGAGGATTCCATTTAGAATGTGGATGCTCTGCTGCACAGGAACTCTTCTTTGCTGCTCTCTGATGTAACGGGGTAGGAAAGTAAGTGGTCAACTCTCTTCTTGCGGTTGGACCCGCACTGAGACATTAGTCATTCTGAGCGGTGCATACTGCTGAGCAAAGAGCTGATTCAGGTTGTTATAGAACTGTAAGGTATTGCAAGAGGAAGGCAATGACCTTAAAGTCTTTGGCATCTATTGTAACACTGGCTGCGAGTAGAAGTCATGGCGTGGATAGCTTACCGAGTCATTTTTCATCTGCTGATTTTTTCCCCCCACCATTCCTTTAAAACTCGCCACCACAATGGGTAATTCATCACCTCACCAGAGGGATGTAATTCTATGCAATTCATTTCTAGCTCCAGTATAACACATTATTTGTATTTCTCACACTTTTCTATCAAATCTTATTATGTAGTTCTAATGTAGCAATAAGATTAATGAGCAGTGGTTTGATGTAGTCCTTCCGTAATCTTAGCGTTTCCATTTTTTTTTAAACGTCTCAGACCAGGTCTGATTTCACTGCAATGTTAAATTGACTGCCAACAACAAGTGTTTTGAATAAGCTCCCCATTCTAAATAAAGTGACACACTGACATTGCTTGCGGATACAAATAATGTATTTTCTCCATGCGTTTATTATCAAGGACATACAGTAAGTTGTTCTCATTAGAGAGGACGTGTGAAAATATAAAGGCAGATCAGCATTCAGCTCTCTACACTTCTTCCTAATTATAGCACTCAGATACGTGAAACCTTATGACATGTAACCCAATTCATGTTCTCCATGGTTCCTCAGTGTAAACTTAATCACTATAATCAACCATTTAATACCATGGCAATCGAGCTACTTAACATAACGATAACAATGTTTTTGACTGCACCGGTTGTGCAAGATGTCGTCAGTGCCATATTGATAAGCACTTGGGTGATGGCGGTGATGGCGGTGATGGCGGTGAGGGGATTGGATGAGGTCATTTTATTTTCTGTGCAACCATGTGTGTTTTGCGTAAGCTTATGTTACATATTTATTATTTTTGTAGTTTCCTTGTGCTCCACATATTTAGTTACATGCCGCTCTATAATTGGGGACAAGGTTCCCCTCGGGGAGAAAATCAAGTGTTCCGGATCTGAATCAAACATTCATGAATTCATCACCCCTGCTGATATAAAAACACAAGATGGGGAGGTTTAATACCAAATACCATCATTAGTGTAAATTATTATAATTTTGGGTTTAAGTTTAAAGAGATTTGCTTGATACATTAATTATTTCATAGGTTAATTGTTTATCAGAAAGTTTGCAGACCAGAGAGTTGATATGTTTATTATGAATGCATTTCTTCAAATCTACCAGACTCACGAATCACTGTGAGCCTGCCAGTTTGAGGATCATAACAGGAAGATAACTTATCATTTTGACGTTTATCTCTATCTATATCTTTATTGTTGCTACTAAGGTAGCAGAAGGGGCTTTTCTGTTTATCCGGCTGCAATCTGCAATTGTAATAGACACTAGCGCCAACTCTAGCATGCAATTTTTATTTATAACGAGCAAAAAATGTCACACCACAATAGCATCTTTAAAAAGAAATGGTGCCATCTGATTTGACTTATTTTTGCTCCAGCATAGATATAGTATATACTATCAAGCTTTGAATTAAAGTTTGCTCTGTTGGGTTGTTGTACATTGCAGGAGATATTTAATTCTGTTTGAAAACGGTATAATAGCTGTGAAACAGTGCAGGTTCGTTTGTGGGTGATTCCCATACTTCTATCAGAAGTTGGCTTGTCAATAGTGAGCATGGTTGTCTTAGTTCTATTATTCACAGCTTTACACAGCTTCTCTCTTGGTCATCACTTCAAACTCTGCCTCGCATACTACTATAGCTATTATACTGTACAAAATCTGTGAGCTGAGCTCTGTCTGATACGCCCTATACTGACTCCAAGGGCTGCGTTACTGTGTTGTATTATTCGGCTTGATGAGTAGTGGCGGTTTCCCGTAGAGCAGGGGCTTTGCTGGAGCCCTTCAGTCTTTCATTACCATGTGGCTTTTGGAACCGTCATGACTTGCCAACTCTTCCTTACGTCACAAACAAACTATTAATTCACCTTTTGGTTGGGGAGACTGGTGTGTGTGAAAAAGATGAGTCCCCTCTCTGTAGCTGTGTTTTAGAGCAAGGCAAATGTCCTCCTCTGTCCCGGACTCGCTGTTCATAGATCCAGGATCTGTCTTGGATTCTGCAGTGGCAGCTGGGATAGGCGTAGTAGTACTGGCATGTGTGAAAAGAGTGTTAATCAATTCCCAGGCCTATAAGGGGAAAGAGGTCAGCGAAAATGTCTCACATTTTCCGAATGTCCCCGCACACTCGGACAATATTAAAGTGCTGAGCCAGGCCTACTGCTGCCATCATCGTAGCTATTACCAAAGGCAGGAAAGGCGTTGGCACGAGGACTTGGAGGATTTTTTTTTTAGTTGTGTCAGTGCTGGATGTTTTTCCAAGCAGATTTTTCTGCTTAATCTTCAATTTAAATCCGCCCTCATCTAGCTTTCCTGGTCCGGCAAAGCCTTTGGGTCCTGGCAGGGCAGAATGACCAGCTGTGACCCACAGTGTCAACCAGATGAGCCCTAAAGTCTGTGTGTGTGTGTGTGTGTGTGTGTGTGTGTGTGTGTGTGTGTGTGTGTGTGTGTGTGTGTGTGTGTGTGTGTGTGTGTGTGTGTGTGTGTGTGTGTGTGTGTGTGTGTGTGTGTGTGTGTGTGTGTGTGTGTGTGTGTGTGTGTGTGTGTGTGTGTGTGTGTGTGTGTGTGTGTGTGTGTGTGTGTGTGTGTGTGTGTGTGTGTGTGTGTGTGTGTGTGTGTGTGTGCGGGCATGTGCGTTTGACATTTTACAGCTTGCATACAAATAACTTAATTTTCTCCCTGATATTTTTTCATTTATTTTATTTATATCATGCAGACAAAACCAAACCTAGCTGCCTATATAGGGGCAGAGTATCCAACCTGCAGAGATGTATTTGTTCTTCCGGACTAAGGCAGAAGGAGACAGTTTGAGCTCATCCAACCAAACCTTGAGCTCACTATGGGGCTCTTCGATGAGGCCGTGTTGGATTAAGTAATGTACCACTAGCAGTAGCTAATCCTCCAGGGATACAGAATTTTTTTTTTCTGGGCCATAATGGATCCACATTTTATCACTGGTTGAGCCACAATTATAATGATTACAAATGGCCGATCGACTGTCCTACATCTGTCCTCCTCCTAAATTTATGAGGTAACCAGCATAAAGGATGATATGGTTTTAATAGTTGTAAACAAATTCATTGAGCTCTAGTCCCTTGCTATTCCAGGTCAGGCCCACTGTGAGTATTCATCAGCTAGCGTATCGTCATCCTAGTCATATGGGAGGATGCATAATTACATCATCCCGTATTGACTCCAAGGTTAGGCATCATCCCACAACCTTGTTTTCCTGATGGTGCTGTTATGAATAATGAAGTGAGGTAGTTGTTGCTCTCTTCTTGAGCCTTTCAGCTGTTTTGGTTTCAGCATAACAAAAACAAAGCTCGGTTTTATGACAGGGCTGAGCACTGCAATGCTGATATTGTTTCAAGAAGGTGTGGCATGTTTTACTGAATGAGTGATTCAAAGGTTGTTGCTTGTTGCATGCTTGTTCAAAAGTGTTGAATATTGTACTGAATACTGAGCAAAGATCAAATGCCGTCATAGCAGCGCTCACACATTTCAGTTGACATGTGTGACATGTGTGTATCTTTGTACTTTATTATCCCCACTGTTTAGGGACTGTGTTCAAATGATGAGGGGCAGAGGGGTGGGAGGGCATGTTCCCCTATCCTCTTGGCTGAAGGTAAGGTAGAGTTAGGAGAGAGATTAGGAAGAGCCTTTTTCCATTTTGTTCAGCTGTCTTGAGCCAATGCTGTAAATAGACACATGATCAATACATAAAAGCAACATGTATACATAACTTCTACTTTCACTTGTAGCACCATCTCCCAATAACTTTAATGGCAGCCCGATATATTAAACACATAGCAACAATCTTTGTAAACAGTATGACATTCTTTTATATTTATCAGGGAATATATTCCTTTCACCCAACCTCTAAATCCTTGAAATCCATTTAGCAGTTACAGTTGAGCAACAATGAATAGGACTTCCTGAGAGTTTGTAAGTGCCCCTCTGCATGCTCCACCTCTCTCTACATGTTGCTTTTTAAAATCCTTCCATCATTTTTGGCCTTCTTCACAGAAATCATTAAAGTGGGAGACATTTGACAAAAAACGCAGACTGCTGAGCTCACCATCACCAGCCATAACACCGGTAGCCCTGGACACTCATCTTCCTCAAGCTATTTCTTCTCATTGATGTAATGGATGTGTCCCTGAGGGGGCACATGTTTCCTCAGGGCAGGCTGCTGTTGTGCGCTTAACGTCAGCTCACAGACAGCATCCAGAGGCAATGGATCACAGTAGCCTTGGAGCAGCCTTTAAGGCCTAATGTTCTGTGAGCACTCGGGGTATTGATTCACTGTGTTACGTATGATTATAAACACAGATTAATAGACAGTGAATCTTCAGCTCCAGGCAAAATAAAATGTTGGAGGAATGACATTTTGCTGCAGTGTTTTGGCCCCGTGTTTGGGGCTGTATAATAAAGATGTGACAGCTCGACCTCCGATATATAGCATATAGTTCTACTTTCAATTTGTCCCCACAGGAGAAATTTATTTGCTGCTTTTCTTAGGGTGTAAAGAGTGCATTGAATAATAAGTCAACATTACCCCGCAAAGTACTTCACAGCTGCTGTAAAACAATTATTTGACACTTTTACAGCCTGTGTTATACTGTAGAGTCTATAATGTGTCATTTTCTTAACACAATATTGTGGTTGAAATTTTCATATTTTTTATATCTGGCTCCATCACGAAGGAGATTTATTTCCAATTCATTGTTGCCAACTGCATCAAAGGCTGTTAATGATACCTACCAGTAGAAATGCAAAGTGCTGTGTCAGTGCCTTGTCAGCATTCTGCGAGCAGAGATTTGGATGAGCCTCATGTGTCTGTGCCTGATAATACAGAAGCGACTTGTGAGGGTTGGGGTCAGAGATGAGAAGTCTCCCTTGTGAAACATGCAAAACCGCAACTTATCTCAAGCAAACTCAATCCCATTGTCTTATGTTGCCAGGCGAAGTTTTCCTGTCTCGTTCCAGAGATTAAAAAACAAAAAAGGCATCACATCAATTAGCTTTGCTACTTCATTCAATGTCGGCACGGCACTGCTGTGAAATCCCATTTACATAGTTTTACTAATTATTTTCACATTGTGTCAATGTTAAATGCATGAGAGGAAAATAATAGTAATCTATAACTATGGTTATTGTCATCCCAATGGGTAATAAATGCTGTGCACCTCAAAGAATGCTTAAATTCTTCAGGGCTTTACATTTTAGGATTATGACAATTATTTTCCCTGCAAGACATCTCAACTCCTTTTTTGTCCCAGTTAAGCTTTTAACCACCGCTTATGTTCAAATTATTATTGTTTTTATCATTTCTTTCTGCTCAGTACGGAAAATAAGCATTTCAATAAAAAAATAAAACCCTTCAGTACCCATTGTTGACTCTTTAAATTGCTTTATTATAATCCCATCCCTCAATCAACAGCATAGCCCTTCTCCTCCAAGAAAGAATGGAAACCTTTTGGTTGTTGAGAATATGTGGGAGAAAAATTAATACAACAGTGACCTATTATTCTGATAGCCAATCTTGCTCTCATAGGTAGTGTGCTCTTTTACACATACATCATAGCCAGGTAATTACAACATGTGTTCAGCCATTGTGAATTATTGTTTTAGGAACCCATAGAGGGCTGCCACTCAGCAGGGCTGCATTTCAGGGCGTTGTGACTGCACAGCAGCATGTTGACGCTGTCTTCCTTTCCGGTGCAATGACTGATACAGGGATGAATGTGTCTGCTGCCTGCATGACCGACTGAATGCCAGTGTAATTAAAGGTTGGCTGAGGGTGGGCAGTGATGAGCTGTCTGCACATTAATGATAGTTGTCTACTAGTTCTGCTTCAATATAACTCCCACTGAGTGTTAAGCATACATGTCCTCTGCACCCCTCACACAACTATTAGGTGTTTTCCCTGGTGATGCCGTCAGAGCCGAGGGCTGTGTTTTTTCTCTTTTTCGTTAGCAAGGATGTCTCTTTAGATTTGTGGAAACACTTTCAAGTCCAACTTAAATAGAAATGAGTATTTTTTGCTACATATAGTTGTAGATCTGCTCTGTAAATTATATAGCCTATCTTGTTTTCTATTCGGCCAATAATATCTATAACCAAAAGGAAGACATTTTTAGGTGTGTCATGTGAATCTATCAGATGGAGACCTTTTGAGATATGGACATTCTAAATGTTAAACCATATTTGAATCATGTATGCTGTCACTGTCTTTTCATCAGCATGATTGTGATGCTGGCTCACAAGCTATAGGTTTGTTACACAGTGCATCTCCATATCCCATCTCAAACACTCCCTCTCAAGATGACCTATCGCATAAATCAGCCCGTCAAATAAGGTTGTTCATTTGGTCAAGGTTGAGGAAAAACACAGCTATCAAACTGGACAACAAGTTGGATGTACTTTTATAGCCTATAGGTAGAAAGTATAGATCAAAATGGACCATCAGTACATATACTTCAATATCCAAAGGTGGTTTTTTAACTTTTGTTTGCCCAATTAAGCAGCAGTCACGCCACAAAGAGATTCACTTATCCTCATGAATTGGAGGCTTGGTGACATGTGGACTATTCACTGGGTTACAACTGCTGTAGGTTAGCTGGCGAGATAAACGTTAACTCGCTAGCTGCCACGGCCAGGCTAGTGCTAGTTAAATAGCTCTTAAACATGTTTCTTTTTTCTCTCTTCTGTTCTCTTAAGTCTCCCATGTAATTCTGTTAACCATTGCACACAATTTTTTTTTCAATAAAAACATACATTTTCAAGCTAATAAACTTGCCTTCAGTCAGATAGCTAACTGATTCCCTTGTAGGCTGAGCTTTCTGGTTGCCAACAGAAAGGGTACAATGAGATTTGTACCATCAACTCTTGTCTTATCACTGTCTGCAAACATCCCTTTTTTTATCCAACAGAGGAGGTCAAACAATAAACAATACATTATTCATAATAATAAATAGAGGATAATGCAACACAGCTAATAAGCGAAGATAGCTTCTATTGACTCTCAAAGTTCACCAAAGTTCAAACATTGGTGCGGCTACATTTCTCTTCGTGTAATGGTTAGGCATAATCTGTTTGCTGCAAATCCAATTGAATGAATAGATTTTTCTGTTAAATGAAGCTGTTTGAAATCCTGGCTGGCGTGACAAAATCTTTAGGACTATGACTGTAGACTGTGGTGCCTGATTGACATTTGTCTTATCCTTAGGGTTTGAGAAGTAACACGTTTACCACTCTTATTGGTTTGTGAAGCTCTGTGACCATGTCATTTTATTATAGCTCAGCTCAACTTTAACATAAGCAGAGATCTAATTAGCTAGAAAAGTTAAAACACCTGTGTGGGTGTGCAGGAAGACTTGTAGATATGTTTCTCAGAACACGTTTTGATATGACATAGCAAGAAAAGCACAGATGGGATAAATAAAGTTAAAAATGGAATGCAGCCATCATTACCGTTAATCATTATTGTGCTTTTCCTGTAGGACATGCCAAAGTGTCTGCTGTGGAAAAAGGTCTAATAAAGTAGGTATTTTATGGAGTTATCCATCAGTTAACACAATATACAGATTTATAAAGTGACCTTCAATAGACCTTTGGCTAAAAAGACATTTTGAGACATGTGTCCTATCGTCCAAACTGTTAGTTCTGTTGGGAGAAGAATAGGAGATATGAAATAACTGTACGTTTGCCATCCTGCAGATTGATTTGCTGTTGGTCGAGATCACAGTCATTATATTGTTTTTCTTGTGCCTGGCTTGTTCAGTTTGGTTCCTGATAGGCCTCCACAACGTGGCCTCATCATTTCCATAACCTTTTCACCTTTCTCAGCAGAGGTTTAACCAGGCAGAAACAAAGTGGCAGATATACTGCCCACTCCTCAGGACATACCTCTCTAGAGCACATTCACATTACTTTACAGCACTGACACAGTCACAAAGACAGGGTGTTTTAGCCTTGAAATACAATGGACCGTGGCTAATGAAAAACCCCTTGGGAATGGGAGGTCATTTAGAACAGTGAAAAGTTTAAGAAGTATGTTGAGGCACCAAGGTGAAGCGTGTTCGTTTAAACGAAGAACACATATGCACTCTAATCCAAATGCATCATCATAATTAAATGACTTTGTTAATTATTCTCATTTGACAGGATGCTCATTTGGGAGTACATTTTTAAATAATCGCTGTATGTTACAGCTGTAAATGTATGTATGACATCTTTATTTTTAAGTGTACAAAGCGCAGACACCTTCTCCCAGATTTTATGTGATGTTATGCCTCATCCATCCTCTCTCTCTCTCTCTCTCGCTCTCGCTCTCTCTCGCTCTCTCTCTCTCTCTCTCTCTCTCTCTCTCTCTTTCTCTCTCTCTCTCTCTCTCCCCCCTTTGTCTATCTCATTATTGTTGGGGCTGAGTAAAGCAGCCTCAGAGCCCCTGAGCATGAGGCTGCCCGCTGTCCTATCTCCATATTATAGACCAAGGAAAAGGTCAGCTGAACAGCACCTAAGCAATTACCAACAGGACAGGTGGACGGGGAAGGTCAGGGCTCCAGGTAAATACAGTCATGAAATAAAAACTGTCAAAATATGTCAATTGGAAGAGAAGATGAGGGTGGTGTTGAGGAAAATTGCCTGTGCAGATGGTACTGTGCTACATATGGACAGGGTTTAAGTTAAAACAATATACAGTATTATATACAGGACGTGCTGTCACGTCTTTATCAGGCATGAAATTCAAACATTTATAGTATTCTCAGAAAGGACACGTGAGATCAGCAGAATTAGTTAAGGCTTGGAGATTTCAGATCAATAGCGGGATCTGAAGCCCTCCTCAATGGGAAATTGTTTCCGTTTGTAATGGTATCTGCTTTACAAAACCCTTCCCCGGCACAGCGAGGATATTTATGCCCCCGGTTATCACTCTCATTTCCTATATCTTTTTGGGCTTTACAAATGCAGGTGAAACAATTAAGAGAAGGAGGTGGAGGGACAGCAGCAGAAGGGGGGGGGGGGGCCTTGATGAGTCTTCAAAGATATTTATAGTCCCATCACACCATTTTCCTCGGCACAGAAATGATCAAGTGTCAAAAATAAATGTCGAGTAGATGAGGTTCACTCACTTGAGATCAAGGAGGTCCTTGATCAGTGTCATCAGCTGAATCTGTCAAGCAAAAAAAGGGGGGGGGGGGTCAGCAGAGTATATTGGAATGACATAAATGGATGGATTTTATTTTAGGATAGAAGAGAGGAAGAAACAACTGAACATATGCAAAAAGGAGTGAATAGTTAACCAAGCACTGTGAAATAATGGAACAAGTGTCATTGAGTCATTATCATTCAAACAGCGAGTGTATTGTTACAGCTTTGAAATGCCGAACACAACTTCGGTGATTTGTTAGAGAGATTCCTGTGTTTGCAACGTGTCTGAGAGGTCTGGAGTGTGTGCTGGATCATATCGGAATGAATCACCTGTTTTAATAGGCCTGCTATAGCTACACGGCTGCACATACACACACGCTCACAAACACACACGCTCACACACACACACGCTCACACACACACACACACACACACACACACACACACACACACACACTGTGTTATATAAACATTTCATCCACCTGGTGTCGTGAACCTGCATTTATTGTGAATTTCTTCTCCCCCAGATCCGTCAATGCATCATCACAGACAGAAGACAGTGGTGACAGACATGTGCTACCCGACAGAGATATCCAGCCTGATGGACTTTGGCACTCCAGACTGCTCACTAGGCAAAGGTACGGTGAAGCTATAAAAATACAAGGTGTTGCCTTGGTGACAGAGGGATGTGCGCACAGTGATTTATCCCAGCAGTTAAAAGACACATAGCCGTCAGCTGGACTGGGAGTTTAACACTAGAGCAAAGGACTGCACAGGCTAAAAGGGTCAGAACAATCAGATAACAGCTTTCGGTACCTGTCCTCGAAGGGCCCTACAGTTCACTGCAGACTTTCATCGTCACACCTGAGACTTGATTGTTATCTTGCCAGACGAAAGCATTTTACTTTGCAAACGGCTTTAAGTCTGATGCAGCTCTATTGAGGTTCATTATGCTAGAATTGTATTGTGATGTGCAAGTACTACGTCACAGCAAGGCCTTCTTATCTTTTCCAATCACTTGCATTAGTTTGAGAAAAAAAATGTATCAAGAGGCTCAGAATAATGGTGTCTCTCAACCAATCATGTATACTATTGTAATCAAACTGACCAGCCTGAAATAACACTAACCACAAAAGCTCTTGATCATAAAGTCTATCGATTGCATGTAAATTGTTGCTTAGGCCTCGTGTCCATTTCTTGCTCTCACCATAATGGCCACTATTATCCTCAATAGTTTTCATGCTGAGAGCAAACCAAGGCTTCTGCACAGGAATTGTATTTCCAATTTTTTTTAAATGATTTTTATCCTGACCAGCTCCTTGAGGCTGGCAGGGCTCGCTCAGCGGCGAGACAAGACTTATCTTGTGTCATTTCCATCAACAATGGGCAGTGGTGACCTTCGTCTCCCAGTGATCATTGCTTTCACCCTCTTTCCTCCTCTTTTTTCCCCTCCTCTTCTCTCTCAAGGCTAGCTTATATTATAATGCTGCTTGGTCCCGGCTCTCTATCAACACTGCCCAGCACCGATAATGCAAACCGACAGGTCAATCGCGTGCAGCTGAGAGAAGGGACGTTGGAGGAGAGCAGCGGGTAGAAAAAAAAGGATTTTAGGATTTTTTTCTGGCTTTAATGTGAGCAAAGCAAATTAATGGCCAAGTGATACAGGGAGTTAAGCTCAAAGAATAAGGACACTGTGGAATGGAAAATGTCAGTCTGAAGACCTGTCAGGATAAAAGCAATGCCGTGAATAGGATTTAGTGTAGCTGAGAGGCAGGCTACAGCATGACCTTGGAAATGTGAAGTGCTATATTTGGTCAAAATTTGTAAAATGTTGTAGCTCACGGGACAAGTTAAGATGTGCATATTCAGGCAGGTTCGAATTTGAATCAAAGTGGGTAGAATTAGCAAATGTAAAAGTTGTGAAATGTTGTAGTGGTGAGACTACAGAGATGGCTAGCGCATAAAAAGATGGACTAGCAGTGCATGCTGCAAGTTCTGCTTGTAACGAGGTGTTAATTATATCCACTATAGAAGAGTTATCGTTTCAATCTTTTGTCTCAGCTGAACTCTGATCAGTCAGAGAGAAATGAGCCTGACAGTAATCCTTGAGGTGTCAGCGTTTGATTGACAGATCCATTGCCTCATGTGACAAGTATCTGGTTAGAGCCCGTCGGATCTTTGGATGGAGCTAAAACACTCAGCATCAACCTCTGACAGGCAGGATAAATGGCATGCCCGCTCCGAGCCGCTGTCATGTCTTTAAATTCACACAAACACAAACACACACATATTATGTTTACACTTGTGCTTTTGTATGCCAAACTGTTACTCAAGTGCTCGAAAAACCAAAAATTATATTGTAAGTTTATATCCAGCGGGGCTCAGCAGGCTGAATTAATTCAGTAACAGCCCTATCTGTTTTCCTCGTAACCACCTGTACCTGCCTGAGGGCTTCTGGCCTTAACAGCCATAACTTTGTTTACTCTGTAATTGTGTCCACACACATCGGAGGGGTCCATCTAACATGACACAGGCTGTCCTTTCTTAGGCCCAGAGGCGGAAGAGAAGTCCACTTAAGGGTCAAAGATAACAAAAGCTCTTAAATAAATAAATAAATAACCCAATATCAGAGTGTGGAGCTAAGGCAGGCTGCTTCCAAACATAGACTTCGTATCACTTTACAGCTGCCATGATCCACTCTTTGAGAGCTTTTATATTGAAGTTTACATGTTTCATTCCAATTTATATCCCTTCCTCCTCTGGTCAAAGCACAGGCACATTCACATTCCAGTAGCGAGTGATGTAAATTCATGCAGTAGGATTCAGAAGCATGCGTGGTTCAGAGGGAGGGTATAGTAGGTGTGTTGTTGTCTGTTGTTCAGTGTAGCTCTCTGCCATCAGGTGGGGTGAGAGTTCCACTGACTCACCTGTGGTTTGTTACCTGAGGCTTGAGGTGCAGTTTGTATTTCCCTTCCCCCTCATCCTTGCCTGCACACGGGGAGGGAGGTGAATAGCAGGAGCGGACGTGGGTGAAAGTTGTTAGCTGCCTCCGGGCGTGTCACTAAACAGGTACGAGAGACAGAGAAGCACACACACACACACACACACACACACACACACACACACACACACACACACACACACACACACACACACACACACACACAGAGGAACAAGGACAAAAAAAGGAGCAATTTGAAATGTATCTGAGTGGCTCTCGGGAGACGACTTCCTAGTAACCTGTCTGGGTGGAGGTGGAGCCTGAGAGAGCAGCAGGGGCTGGGAGCGGCCGGCTCTGGAGGTGCATTGAGTGTGTCGGTGTGTTGAATGGTGTGTGCACTGGTATCTGTACGCATACTGTACGTGTGTGTTTGTGTGTGTGTCTGTTTCACGGTTTTTGTTTTTTTCACCTGCTATGAGAACTCAAACCACTGTTGACAGTGGAGCCGAGTGGAGCCTGTGCCGAGGAGGACATGAGGTCTGAGAAGGAGGAGGGGAAGACCGGTGAGTGACAGATAGAAGGGGAGACAGAGAGCGAGGAAAAGTATGTGTGTGTGTGTGTGTGTGTGTGTGTGTGTGTGTGTGTGTGTGTGTGTGTGTGTGTGTGTGTGTGTGTGTGTGTGTGTGTGTGTGTGTGTGTGTGTGTGTGTGTGTGTGTGTGTGTGTGTGTGTGTGTGTGTGTGTGTGTGTGTGTGTGTGTGTGTGTGTGTGTGTGTGTGTGTGTGTGTGTGTGTGTGTGTGTGTTTTGGAGTAACACTATAGGCCATGAAAGCGGCTTAAGACGACTGTGCGTGAGCGGGGTTCAAGTTCACGTGTGTGTATGTGTGTGATATCCTGCAATGATTGTATGAGAGGAATTATCTCGAATCTTTCGACAAAGTGTTCAATTCATGAAATATGATACATTTTCATAGAATAAACTACCGAACAGTAGGTGAGGCAGGGCTGCATTAATGATTGCATGTATTATTGATTGATCTCTTCATTTCCCACCTAATCAATTAATTGTTTTGTCCATTAAAAGTCAGTTAGAAGGGAAAAGTGCCCAGTTCCCAGAGCCCATCTAGATATTTTTAAAGTGTCTTGTTTTTTCTTGGAACACAAAAAGCTTTCTGACGATCAACTAATGGATCGATCGCTTTGACTCACTTTGAAGTACTAAAAAATAAACCAACCTCAACCAGCTGTTACACTGAAAAGCTTCTTAGAGTAGTTATTAATGGATCAATACTAATTATATTATAACCCATATTTGGTGATGAAATGCATATACTGTAATGATGTAAAACGTTGAAAAGGGTCCATATTACATAATTATTATTTTTAATTTTGATACTTTAAGTTTATTTTGCTGAAAATGCTCTTCTGTACTTCAGTGAAATCATGAATACAGTATGTTTACTTTTAATCTTAGTAATGTTTTATAGTTTGTTTTACACTTTTCTACATGTATACTGTATGTTTACATTTAAAATACTGTGATTTTAACTGCAGGTTACTGTACATCTTCTTTGGCACAGTACTGTAAGCGCTGATCTGTTCCATATCCCATTTCATTCTCATTTATCGTTTTACTTAAGATAAGAGCTCAATACTGACCTAGATATGAGATGTTCATATGGATTACATTTTTATCTGTAATCTTCTGGAAGCATTTTACTATAATGTGGAATTTAGTCAGATACTGTTCAGTTTGACAGACTTTAGTAGCTAAGTAGACTAAAGCTTGCTTAATCTGGGCTTGTAGAATATAGCACTGATGGACAATAATATCTACAATGGCTCTTGTGAAAAGATCTATGTGAGGGCCAGACACATAATTAAGTATATGTAGATGCATTTGAGCTGATTGACAATGCTTTAGGGAAGCTATAGCTATTTGAATTGAATACCATGGGACTGACTTTGTTCGTGAGAAGTTTTCTTTTTCAATGTCTCTGTGTGCCTGTCTGTGTGTGTGTGTGTGTGTGTGTGTGTGTGTGTGTGTGTGTGTGTGTGTGTGTGTGTGTGTGTGTGTGTGTGTGTGTGTGTGTGTGTGTGCGTGCGTGCGTGCGTGCGTGCGTGCGTGCGTGCGTGCGTGCGTGCGTGCGTGCGTGCGTGCGTGCGTGCGTGCGTGCGTGCGTGCGTGCGTGCGTGCGTGCGTGTCTACACATCCATATGCATTAAATAGCAATAAGTTTGATACTCCTGTGTTTTGCGTGATCCCCACTGCGGCCGATGCCCACTGAGGTCACCACACAAATTTGCCAAAGATAATGAGTTTGACAGATTGCACTGCAACAGACAGATGGTAGAGAACTATAAGCTTTACACTCACAGCTTTGTTGTAAATTCCTTCTCTTTGCGACCATAAGAAACAACATGTGGCACTATTCCATCACTTTTGGTTATGTTTTAGTTTTCAATATCATTCCTGATCAATATCTGTGTTAGCCATAGCTATTCTCAGCTAATCAAGAACCATTATTACTTTCATAATCGCTTTAGGTGTAGGAATGAGATTAAAAATTAGCTCAGAACAGGCATTTATTGCCATAGTCCACATGATTGAAACTTCCCAGTCAGGCGTTCAATGTTTCCTACACTAGCTTCAGTTCTCGCTCCGGCTGCAGAAAAAGGCGCCTTATGGAGCTTGTGGGACTATTGCCATGCCCCGGGACATAAGGGAGGTCATGTATCAAATCAGGTAGATTTCCTAGTTCTACACACACACACACACACACACACACACACACATCCTACTGTTTCTGACAGATGTTGTTTATCCACAACAGAGACAATATTGTCCCTTCAAAAACAGGGACAATAGGCTCTATGGCATTTTGATCCTCCTGTTGTTTGTACAAGTTGGTTGACATAATGGACTGCGACCAGCCAGCGTTAGGTAGAAACTAAGGTCTAATTTAAGTGTTAACTCTTATGAACTTACAGACTTTGACTCAATGCTCCCCAGCTAAGCCAACAGGGGCTGATGACTGTGTGAAATCAGCAGGAGTTTGGGGTCTCTCTGACGGACCTTTTGAGACCATTTTGAGCCACAATTTACATGGTGGCAAGATGGTATCTTCCAAAAATGTTGGTTTGGTCAAATTACCTTATGTTATGCGGAACCTTTAGAAAAGTAAATGGCTCGACCCAGAAATTGTTCAGCAGATAACCTTCAATACAACCAAAACATAAGTTTGTGTATGGTTCAACAAACAAAATATAACACGTTTATTGGGGAACTTTGATAACTCTCAAATTTTAGGGCCGCTATGTCAGCCAGTTTAGTTTGTTTAGTTCCTGGCCAATTCACTTCATTCGATTGTGAAAGTGAGGGTATGTTTTTATAAAAGCCACCCCTTTCAGAAGCATTAGTAATCCAAGCAGCCTTATTCAAGTTCTCAGTGCTCTTCCAGTGGCACATCCCTGGCAAGGTGCCTAATCTGCACATAATAAATGTGCGAATCAATTACAGCTATCTGCACTTGACATCCTCGCACTGACCTCAGTTGTAATGTAAACCCACAGGCAATTAATTAATGAAAGCTGCTCCCAATAGATACTGTATACTTGCACAGATATACTGTGAGCCGAGCACACGCAGATACAAACACATAGAAGAAAAAATGTACATTCATATGCAGTACACATATACTTGAATTGTATTTTCTGAAAGTATTCTTTAGGCGAGAAACGGTGAAATGATCAACATATTTCATAGATATGCTGAACCAGAGAGTAATGTTTTGTCCGCAGACCCTATTGAATTACCATTAAGTGGAGAATACTGTGCTCAGGTGAGAGCCAGCAACATGCATTATTTATACCTCCATGTATTATGGAGAGGCCCTGAGTAGGAAATGGACCTGACCCCTACATGCACGGCCTTTTCAGCATGCAGGAAGTACAGTGCTTAGAGTCTTGTTTTGTCCAGGCATCAGGAATTTGGTGTTTGCCCCGTGTTCTTTTCGATCTGCTGTATCTTCTCTATGAAATGGAGGGTTGTCACTGATTTTACTGCCTTGTGTAGATCAAGCATATCTGTAACTATACAACCCACACATGATGTCTATACAACATATGTTCCTTTACTGCACAAACTCCCCGTCACTACAGTATAAATGAACAATACAGATGCTAAATGTAGAGCTGCCGATGATTAAAAAAATAAAAACACTTATCGCTGTAGTCCACTACTATCACCCACCCTCTCCATCTTTCTCTTCCTCCGGGTCTGTTTTTTCAGATTTGGGTTTGATGCTTATTTAATGCTGCTCTCTGAGTATTTGAGCTGTCTTTGGGTATTGTGTTGTAAAGAGAGTCTCAGGATCACTTTTTTCTTTTTCAAGAACACTTCAAAATAGGCATGTTTACAATATGTCGTGTAAGAAAATTTATCATTTATATTACGTTTGCTCCCCTTTTTATAACAAAACCTTAGTTGTGCTCTGATTTGAGCTAATGTATAATATTAATGTTATCGCTGATGTTTAGCAGGTATAATGTCTATAATAGCATGTTAGCATACTAACATTTGCTAAATAGCACTTTTTTGCACTTTTTTGGACAGACTGACATTCTAAAGTGATGGTGATGCAAACTATAAGACAGGGCATCACCAAGGTGAAATCATCCAAAGGAGAACATCTGGGGAATGTCTGTACCAAATCCCTGAGTGTTGAACTATTTTAGTCTGGATCAAAGTGGTGGACTGACGGATCAACATTGCCATCCCTTGTCTCGCATCAATATACCCCAAAAATACATGGATCTCGTCATATCTATATTAAACACATTCTCTCCTGCAGCATAACTCTCTTGAGACAGACTCCAAAGCAGCACAGATTATTAATAAGATGATATCTTATCACTGGTTAATACATAACTTGCAGGGTTCATTTCAGTCCATCCATGCTCTATGTTCCTGCTTGTCAAGGCTACACTGTCACCTGCATGATGAGTTTAATCAAGAGCTGGAGCAGACTGCTGTCCTCTCCCAGAGCAATCTCAACTGATCTTTATTCTGTAATTAGTGCAGGCCGGAGCTCAGCAGACATATGCTCCTCTCATAATACAGTTCAGAAATGACCAGCTGTGAACAGAAGCACACCCTCACAAACACACACACACACACACACACACACACACACACACACACACACACACACACACACACACACACACACACACACACACACACAAACATAAGTCAAGTAATTCAGTCGTAACAGGGGAAAACAGTTTTCCCTGGACGGACTAATATAATGATGCATGTATGCTCATAACTGATTAGACAATATTACCTATATGACATCAAAGCTGCTGTTTACCTCCTGGTGTTAATTTCCCAAAATGCACACTGGTGTACAATGTGACAATGGAGAGAAATTAGTTGGTTTTTCATTCCTGCTTCATCCGCGAAATTTGGTAGAAAAGGTAAAGCTTTAACCTTGATTAGTTATATCACCTAATGAATCGATTTTAACCCGTCAGCTAAAAGTGTAATAGACCTGCGGATGTAATTGCACAGCAATCGAATAAGCAATTATACAATACAAGATAAATCATGCAGATAGAAGATGTGCATTTATTGGGGTGTGAGTCTTTCTGGTCATTCCACCAAGATGCTGTTTCATTGACGATAAGCTAATTGTATTTGGAAAGCTTAAAAAAAGGAATACTAAAAGCTTCAGGGTGCTTTTCCTGTAGTTGTCGGTATCTTTTTATGAATGTTGTCTAGTCTCAATATTTAATTTGTGTTTTACTGCACAGCATTCAACATAGATCACATTAATGTAGAGTCCCAGTTATTTTGCTTCTCATGTTTTGATTTGGTCACAAGTTGATAGTTTGTGGTTGTAGAGCAGGAATGTCATGAACAACCATGTTCAAGAAGAAAATCATCACAGAGAAATGTGTGACTTATTATGTCATTGAGGTAGTCAAAACCTGTCAGAAGCTGGAGATAATTTGGTCCAGTGTTCATCATGTCAAACGTTGTCACAGAGACGCGTTGACTAGCTTGTTGTCTTCAGTTACGCTGACAGTTTGCGTCACCACAATAACCTGCATTGCAGCTACACACTATGTGATGTTTCCCATTTCATAGAAAAGACTCTGGGCAGGAAACTGTGCTGCGAAACACATTTTTCATTCTATAGGTAGAGTTTATCAACAAGAAGAGCTCATGAAAGAATAGCTTATTAGGATTTCCTGAAGCATTTGAAAGGATTTCCTGCTTGTTTGAAACAACTCTGCCCATATCAGCGAGTTGCAGAAAAGCTTTTGTTGTACTGCTGATTATTCACATCCCCAGTGAACAGGAGACACCTTGATATAGGTGTCCTTATTTGAATATATTTGCTGCAAAGTAACTTGGGTGAGAAAGGTGCCATTAAATGACGTTGCTTTGAGGTCCCGCTGTATAGATGCACTCCCCTGCAATGCTACAGCACCTTCTGTAGAAAGCCATTACTGTTTCCATCCTTTCGCTTCAATTCTCCTAAACCTCCATCCCCTCCTACAGATAGCATATTTTATAGCTGTGCACCAATACCGCAGGGGGAGAAGAAAGCAGGGAATAGTCTGCAGGAGCAAACAAAACCTCCTCATGCTCTTTTTCCAAATTATTCTTATTTTGGAAACTGACAATTGAAAACCAATCCATGCAGTACTGGTACTATAACTTGTTCACTGATTATGTTTACATTCCCTACCAACTCCTTTAGAAGAAAAGCATTTTGCGCTTTGTTGTTTATGCGGCGCTTGTTCTATGGTTTACTGGAAGCTAATGTAGATCGTGCAGGAGGTGGTGACACTTTAACCACCAGCAGGTTGTTCATGGTCATTTCAAAAGGGTTTTTCAGTCAGGAATACTTTAGTCAAAAGTAGAAGTTTATTTCAATTAGCAGAATACTTTGCAATTATTAATATGGCGGTATGGTTCTCATCCATGATCTCCTCCCCCTCCACGCGCACACGTGGAAAGCTTTTAGGCAGAGAGCGCCATCCCTCTGACCTCCATGAGCTACATGGATTACCGAAAGGTGAGGAGATCTGCAGCAAGGCCCCCCTAGGGTGTAGAACAGAACAGCGTCAATGACAACAGAAATGACATTGATGACAAATACAGTTAACAAGGAGGTGGTGGGGTGGAGGTGGGTTGCAAGAGTTTACAGAGGAAGCAGCATCAGTAGGTAGGCTAGAGCAGCTTAAATAAGGCGCCACTTTGAGTGTACGGCCAATGGTGTGCTAGGGGCGTATCCTGGCTGTCAGCTGACGAGCCCAGATGACAGCCGGCTTGACGTCCGTACCCGGCCTGAACTAACGCTACGCTCCATTTCTGACATTTTGGTTCCGTGGTGACTAAAGCTGATAAACCAGCAGCCCTCCCTCCTGCATGTTACACAGCTGCAGTGTATGTTAATTTGTCTGGTATATACATGTTGTTAACTGCTGCAAGAAAAAAATAAACACCTGACAGGTTAGGACAATGTAAGGAAAGCGATTCAAGTAAAAAAGTGAATGCAACAGGTGGAGGTGAGTTCTATGCTCTTGACTCCTCCAGCGACCAACAACACGGTTTTAATATGAATTGTCCACAGGAGTCCTCTATTTAAAATACTGCTTCGAGAGGACAGTTATGGCAGCCGTGTATGTCTACAAAGAGCAGTAAATATGTCTGACCTTGTTATCCAACTATCGGTTATTGTTCCTGAGAGATGAGAGGAGAGGGAAAGGCAGCAACATCGCCTCTGGCTTCGTCTTGGAAAAAGATTGCCAAGTAGAATCACTCCTAACAGAAATTACACAGATTTGAATTGTCAGGGAGACTGAGGTAAGTGACAGCCCTGCACAGCCTAACACCCCGGGGCAGCTGTCACTGTGTAGCTTTGTGTCACCCTTTTCAATCTTCACTTCGTATTTTCACGGTTTTGCTTTGAAAATAGACATTTATTTTCCTTGCGTTTTATAGGGAATTGTAGTGAAGTTAAATGGTCAGTGCACTCAAATGACACCAAACATATACTTTCTCACTTAAAAGGAATTTAGCCACGCAGATAGTTTTAGTGTTGTTTGTCCAGGTTTTAAGATACATGATGCTGATATTTCAGCTGCTTGTGCGTTGAAGGTAAGTTTTTTAAACAATAATAATTGTTGAAATGTCCCAGCTATGTTTTGGTTGTCCATAGAATAATATTTGATCAGTTTTCACTAAAACCTCAATCTATAAAAGCTGTTCACAGAGTTATGTGGACTATCCAAATGGACAGGGACATTGCTTAGGGATGTTGCTGTTGACGTTTTTGTAATTCAGAACTTAATCATTTAAGCCGAGTAATCCAAAGGTTGACAATCAACAACAAATGTTACAATTTATGAAAATATTCCAAAATATTTCCGATTTATAGTATTAATTGTTCATATTTACTGCTTTTTACAGTTTAATGTAATTGTAAACTAAATATCTTGGAAAAGTAGTATGGACATTTTTCTTGACTTTCTGACATTTTATGGATTAAACAATGAATTAATGCATGAAGACAATGAACAGCACATTAATCAATGATAAGCAGCACAAACAAATGTTTATTCACTTTTATTTTATTGGGGTGGGACTGACATATCATAACCAAAATGATCTGCATTGCTACCTAGAGGATAGCAATAAAACAGTTGAACAAATGTTTATTATTTGGATAAACTTACCCATTTAGAAAGTAATATTAAAAGAAAAGCTGACAATACTCTTACAGTAGGAAGCACTACTTGAGGATAATGGTTCACTTGCTGTTAAATTCTCTGATTGTAAAACAGTTGTTTGAGGATGAGAGACTATCAAGACAGAAGTCAAGTAGGATTCACTGACAACAGTTAGGCGGAAATTGCTTTTAAAATTGAAAAGTGGGTTTTTGCAACACGGGCAATGACTTCAAATTCAGTTTCCCATCCAAACGCAACATTCCCACACAGCCACCCTTTTGCCTCTTTGATAATTCTAGTATATAAATGGGTCCACTTTAGACCTGTACACGGCTCATAGGAGACTAGTTCAGGTCTCTGACCACCGATCCACACATTTCTATGCCTTTCCACATGGAGAAGGAAGCCTCCACTTTCTTTCTAGCCTAATCATAAGCCAACAGCCACTTCGCTCATCCCTCCCTCCCTCCCTGTTTGTGTGTGAACGTTTATGCAAAGGAAAGGGGACAGGAAGTGATGCCCTGCTCCTGACTGGCCTTGATGGACACTCTAATGGCAGACTTGAATTAGACCTTAATGGAATGGGCTTCTTCTCTCATAGCTTGGTCAAAGTCACTGCACAACCACTCAAGAGGTCGGAGCTAAGACGTAAGCAGCATATAGACTGTCTATATGGTTTGTGCGGCTCCTGTCAATTAAGATAGCATGGAGGTAAATTATCTATAGATAGATGGTTTGTGTCTGACAAATAACTGGTTTCTCTGTGATAATTATTTAATGTAAAATGTAAATGGAACATTTCACAACACAGTTTTAATAGAATAACAATAGACCAAAAACGACCCACGGGCTAATGGTTCAGGGGTGATGATATGATATGCTAAGCTACTAAAATATTTATACGTTCTTCGTAAAAAAATAAGAAAAGAAATTGGCTCACTTGGGATTACTGTGAAGTAACAAACAATCTGCTAAAACAGAACTGCTGCTTCCACTAAGATTTTTGCAATTAAACGAGAGCGGGTGGACCTTGGCATCACAGCAGGAGCATCTGATGATTTAAATGGCCGTTTACAGTAGAAGATTAAGCCGAGCACAACAACAAAAAACCTTAAAACATGCACTCTTCTCCCTCAGTGGATCAAAAGCAGCAGCCGGGCTACCCGCGCCAAATTTTTAGGAGAGCTTGTAGGTAAACAGATGAATAAGCCGATTTAGGCTGCAAGAAGGCTGTGGAAGATTGCTCTCTCGGGGAAACAAACTCCTTTTGTCACATGCAGCAAAGAGCTGCCCGGTGTCTTTCTGTCAGAGACCGATGGACTGTCCCTTCCTCTCTTATCGGAGCTCCTGCAGGCCTGTGGAGACCTTCTCCCTTTCTTTTTTTTCTCAAAGTCACAAACACACTTAGTTTGTAGTATGCACACTTGCTCTTACATTTTACATCATTTAAACAGAGCCTCATAGGGATCTGCGTAAAACTAAGGACACGCTACTTTTTCTACTTGTTATATTTTTTTCAGCCGTGCTACCTTTGTGTTTGTTTGTGCATCAGGTAGACCCACCACTTTGTTTCAAACATAAATATGAATGTATTAATATAAACTATAGGGATGGATAGTTCTAATAACCTTTGAAACCCATGACTTCTCCCTCCAACAGCAGATTGACATGTGGGTCCCAGGGTGAGATTTTCCAGACAATGCAATGTGGTTCAAGACATTCACTGTCTTTGTGATATCTTGGTTGAACCTAGTGAGTTTTTATAAAGCACCAGCATCAATGCTTTTAATTTATTAACCAAATACCTGCCAAACTAATGACACCCCATCAGCCTCAACTGTAATGTGTTAGCAAAGGTTCACATGCCCACATGCTAAATTGAAATACTGAATTTAATAAAACAAAACTAAACATGAATTGACATGAATTTGCATCCTATTAAATATTCCTCACATGATAACTGAATGTACATAAGGATTCTCCAAACAAAGTACTGGTTTAAATGGTAAACAATAATGGGTTTACAGTCGTGGGGAGAAGTTGAGAAATCAGAATCACTTCACTGTTTTTTTTTCATTCTCACGATTTGATTAATTGACTGATCTTTCCTGCATTTTCCAAGTTGCTTTGTCATCCTGTCCCACCGTGTATGGTATTGCGGTCCCATGAAAGTTTTTGCTGCTTTTGAATTATACATTCATCATCAGGGGCTGCAGGTTTTTTACAGTATAATCGAATGTTTTTGGCTGCTTGTATGAGTCATTTGTATCTGCCCTTATGAAAAGTGTGCATCATTTTTAACAGACCTTCTAACCCTTTACATGTGCAACATAAATCATTTTGACATATTGTTCCTCTTCTGCTGGTATGGATTTCTTCTCGCCGGACTAAAATTCAACCCATTTAAAAAGACCTTGGCCACAGCTGAGCAGGAGCAGTGAGTCTAGAGAGGGGTTGATGTGTGTCTTTGAGCCTAAATGTTATATTGCACTGCATAATCACACACTCTTTCCTTAAAGCTATATTGCGTAACTTCGGTTGCCCCTATGAGTAATCCTGAGTAATTACAACAACACTGTGGAGTGGTGATCGCGCATGGATTTTAGACCTTCTGCTGTACGTCCATGTTTTTTCTTACCAGTAGAATCAACAACCCTTGGATTTTGATAATTCAGCTCCTGGGCATGTGTCAGTGGGGCCACACCAGTTTGTAAACGCTGCAATACGGAAAAATACAGAGCGAGTTTTGTGGAGCTGATAGGCTTAATCAACTTCGTGCAAACTTATTTGACTTGAATGTCACGTCTTTAATCTATATGAACAAGTCAAGCACTCTCTCTTTAATTCCTAGACGTTTAATAACATTTCCTTCATTCCTCCTTTTGCCCTTGTCTTGTTTTACTCTCCCTTAGTCTTTCCTTCCGCATACTGTAACTCTCTCCTCTGCTTATCTATATTCTAGCTGATTGCATATTCTCCTTCAGTGCTGTTCTCCCGGGTTCCTCATTCCTCTACTGCATACTCTAAATTCCCTAAACAGTCTCTCTCTCTCTCTCTCTCTCTCTCTCTCTCTCTCTCTCTCTCTCTCTCTCTCTCTCTCTCTCTCTCTCTCTCTCTCTCTCTGTCTCTCTCTCTGTCTCTCTCTCCCACAGTGTTGCTGCGTGAGGAGGTGGCCCAGCTTCAAGAGGAGGTCCACCTGCTCAGGCAGATGAAGGACATGTTGAGTAAGGACCTGGAGGAGACCCAGCAGGGAGGCTGCTCCGCCAACCTGCTCTCAGCCACCGAGCTCCGTGTGCAGCTGGGTGACAGAGAGCAGGAGCTGGACCGTGCCAAGGAAGCCTTACAAGGTTAGGAGCCAATGATGTGTGGGCCGTCTTGTGCTCTTCACCCTAATCCACATAGTCCCTTGTTTTCTACTAGCAGCTATACCTCGAGTATGCAGCAAATACAGCTGCTTCTAGTAGCTTCACGAGTTACATCAAGTCATATCAGTACGTGCAGTATGTGCAAAATATTTGAATACATTTAACAATGCATAGTAAAAGAAAGAAAATAAATACTTTGAGCTTAAAGTTCATCCCAGTAAAATGCACCCCTTCATTTACCAGGCTCTCTTCAAATAACTGGCCCCTTTTATGTTTCATATTAAATTCTTTAAATATTTATAGATTATATATTCATCACTTACATGTGACTATCAATTGGATGTCCGTCAAGTCTGCTTCATTTGTCTGTTGTGCTTAATTCTCTGCATTGTATTTATATTCAAAGTCTTAAATGTACTTGGAGTTTAGTCCAAACCCAGCTGATATTTACTATCAGTAAACAATAAGAATAGTTCGAGTATGTCAATAAGAAGATGATAATGTGGAAATGTCAACCCTAAAGGTTGATCTCTGACCAGCATACAGTATGTTGCCCATTTCTTGTCATGACGTGTGCCAAAGATGTGAGATGTGTCCACACAAATGGCAACAGCTTAATGTGCTTGTGTTTCAACATTATTCAGAAATGGGTGTGGCCCCTGATTAGCTGCCAAGTAGACTCAAGGTTCATAATTAACATCCATCAATCACGGCATAAAAGCTTCATTCGGAAATATTAATGTGGTTTTGAGATGGACTGGAATGCTGTTCGGATTATGTAGTAGATTGGATTGTTTACATTTGTAATGAAAACAAATCAAAACTATTTTGTAACCCAAGAGTCCGCATGTTTTGGACGGAAGAAAAAACAAAAAAGGCAGTCCTACATTGAGGTAGGATTGCTTGTTGCAACAAAGATAGGAGGTTCCTCTGAAATTGGATTTAGTTCAGTTAAATACTACACAGTTTTCCTGGGTTTTACTCCATAGGATTGTTGACTTCAAGCTTGGTAAAGTGTGTTGGGTAACTGCTGCAAAACAGGTTTGAATGTTCAGTGTGTGAAGTACGAAGAGGTTGACTGTTGACAGGAGGAATGCTGCCCGAGTGATGCATGTGTGCGGTTATGACAAGTACAGGTTTCAGTCTTGCCTTTCTGCTGAGCACGGGCTGTCACAAGAGCATTGTTATTATTTTTTTGCGTGCAAAGAAACAACCACCGGTGGCACCTCAGTTGTCCAGTTGTCTCGGTAAAAGAATGTAGTTGAAAGATATCTGATGGTCTTCAAGGGAAAGAGTCAGCTGAGTGTCCACATGACAGCCAAAGCATTTCTATGTACGAATGAATGAGTTCCACTTATCTTACGAGATGATTACATCATTATCTCCAGGGGGAATGAAAAGAAAAACACCAGCTGCATCCCTTCATTAACAGCAGAAACAGTGTCACCTAGTGGCTCTCTGATGCAACAGCAGAGCTCTGTATATGATTTATAGGCAGCCAGACCTCACTGGCATGTTGTATTTGTTTTGTTGCTGTTAAAATGCTCCTTGTTTAACACGCGTGTGTGTGTGTGTGTGTGTGTGTGTGTGTGTGTGTGTGTGTGTGTGTGTGTGTGTGTGTGTGTGTGTGTGTGTGTGTGTGTGTGTGTGTGTGTGTGTGTGTGTGTGTGTGTGTGTGTGTGTGTGTGTGTGTGTGTGTGTGTGTGTGTGTGTGTGTGTGTGTGTGTGTGTGTTGGTGTTGCAGCCATGAAAGGTGACCGTAAGCGTCTAAAAGTAGAGAAAGCTGACTTGGCGAGTCAGATGCAGCAGCTGTACACAACACTGGAGAGCAGAGAAGAGCAGCTGCGAGAATTCATACGCAACTACGACCAACACAGAAAGGTAACACCGGTCCAGAAGATGTATCAGCATATTGCAGATACTGTATACATTTATTGGTTTGCAATGTCACGGCGGAAAAGCCAAATACATGACTGTAAAATGTCATCCAGTGTGGTAATAAATCCTATACATGCTGTATATATACATGTAATAAATGGCTTATTAACATATTCTACAAAAAAAATGTTTTTATCACGTTTAAGTGTTGTTTGTGTTTATTAACTATAACTCCTCCATGTATGGCACACTCAGATAGAGTATGGTGTAGTATAACACAATTGTTAAAAAAAGGCTTCACATGCTAAGTTGTGATTGACATATGATAAGAAATATTGTAAATGAATTAACACATATATCTTTGCAAAGACACATGTGTCATAAAGCCTTTATTAAATGTGTATACTGCTCATTCTGATTCTAATTAGGGGGAACTTTAAGGCATTAACCAAATCTGTATGTATCTCGGTCACATTTTTAAACAAAGAAAGATTTAAGGGAGACTTTTAAGTGATAATGAATGTTTTATTATATGTGATGGAGGGGAAACAAAGGATTGTGTTGTGATAGCTTAAACACTATCTAGTAGTGTTTAAGCTATACTCTCAAACTAAGAGCAAATACAGCTGCAGTACTGGTTTGTTACTGCCCATGACTAAAATCATCCATCTCATTGCGTCATCATCAATCCATCCTTTTTGAAGATTGAGGTTTAGAAATAGATAATAGCACACAGCATGTGAGTTTTCACATTTGGAGCTGCATTGATTAACCACGTCTTGTGTGTGTGTGTGTGTGTGTGTGTGTGTGTGTGTGTGTGTGTGTGTGTGTGTGTGTGTGTGTGTGTGTGTGTGTGTGTGTGTGTGTGTGTGTGTGTGTGTGTGTGTGTGTGTGTGTGTGTGTGTGTGTGTGTGTGTGTGCGTGTGCGTGTGCGTGTGTGTGTGTGTGTGTGTTTGTTCTTCAGGAGAGTGAGGACGCAGTGAAAACCCTGGCGAAGGAGAAGGACATGCTGGAGAGGGAGAAGTGGGACCTGAGGAGGCAGACCAAAGAAGCCACGGAACAGGCCAACGTCCTGCGCTCTCAGATGGACATGAAGGAGAACAGGGTCAAAGAACTGGAGGCCGAGCTAACCATGGTGAGTCACCCTGCTCACACACACACACACACACACACACACACACACACACACACACACACACACACACACACACACACACACACACACACACACTCACTCACAATGACCTAGAGCAAAAATGGTGTCACATTGGCATCATATTCTGGTACATAAGTCATGAATGCCAACATGGTGTGGGTTTTTGCAAATTCCACCGCTGTATTCATATCAGTTCAAACACATGCAGTAAGCTGATTTGCTGTATATCTTCATCCTCATCCCTTCCTTTCTGCCTCTCTTAAATCCTTAATTCTTCCCACCAAGCTGAGGACTGATTTCATGCCTTTTTCTTTCCATCCGATCCCCCCCCGGAGGTACAGTTGTCAGTCTGCGTGTCATTAATCTCTCTCTGCTCCCTGGGCGCAGTCACAACCACCCACAGATCCTCACATCAAGCTGCATCACTGTTCAGATTTGTTGGTAGCAGAAGCAGCATCACTTTCAAGACACTGAGCCACAACACAACACAACACAACACAACACAACACTACACAACACAACACTGTACCTTCCTCTCTTCTCTATTCAATTAAAATACTATTGTTTCCAAATGTTTCTCCTGTCAACTGAATGTTCTCTCACAGACTTCCAATGAAAAAATTCGTAGACTATATGTTATTAAAGGGTAAATCATTTCCTAAAACAGTTGGGCACTGTTGTTTGTAGACACCATTAATCAATCAAGAGTAAACAGTGTATTTCTTGGGAACTACTTTCAGCAATGGATTTATTTACATTTGGTACGTTATGAATTACTATCAAGATCCCATATTTAGTTAGCCTATGGTGAATATGTCTGTAGATGCACAGATGCATGCATGTATATAACACTCATGCGAGCTTATGAGTTAAATCAATTTGAACTCATAACAGACATGAATACATAAATAATAAGAATGGAAAAACACAAATTAAGGGCATAAACATAATTAATTCTAAAGATAACCCAATTTCTGTTGCCTATCTGAGCGAGTGCGTTTGTTTATACTTTCAGCTTAAATGCTCGGCTTTGATTTTGTTTCTCGTGGGGTTTTCCTATAGGCGAAGCAGTCTCTGGCCACGCTGACAAAAGACGTACCGAAGCGTCACTCGGTTGCCATGCCCACAGAGCCGGTGGTGAACGGGAGTCAGGAGTGGGTGATGCACGCCGACCTCCCGCTCACAGCAGCCATCCGCCAGAGCCAGCAGACCCTCTACCACGGACACAACAACGACAGACAGGGTAGGGCTCTCTTTATTTATCTGCTCTGCCTCCTCCCAGTCTCCGCGCCTGCTTGGTGTTGCTTTTTTTTTTAACACTCTCGACATACTAACAGAGCGGTTTTTCCTGGAGTTTTTTTTTCTCAGACTAACTGTGGGAATGTTCTTTTCCTACGTGTGTGTTTATATGTGTGTGTGTGTGTGTGTGGGTGGCACATCATCAGCTGTGGTCAGGATCAGCCCCTGCCACTCTCGCCAGCCCTCTGTCATCTCCGACGCTTCTGCGGTCGACGGGGACCGTTCGTCCACGCCGAGCGACATCAACTCACCCCGTCACCGGACCCACTCCCTCTGCAATGTAAGAGCTGCCTGGCCCCCTCCAGCAAGTAATCACACCCTCCAACACTCTTCTATAATAAGCTACTCCGCCCTCCTCTGTGTCTTCTCTACTACTTTTGTATGTCTGTCTGTCTGTCTCTCTGTACTGTCGGCCTGCTGCTGGGTGTCAGCCTGTATGCTTTGTGGTGGTTGGTGATGATGTCACTTTTTGCATTCGCATTTAACTCACTTTAAAACAAAAGTTTGAAATGTTCTTGCTGCTGAGAGGTAGATGATAAGATTGACACGCCACTCTATGAGATATGAAGCGACAGCCAGCAGTCGGTTGGCCCTTATTTGACCGGCAACCTGGGGGCAAAGCTAGTCTTTCGACGTCCAAAAGTAAAATTAAAAAATTCAATTACTAGCATCTCTGAAGATAATTGACAAGTTTTGGAGTCTTGCTGAGGATGTGAGATTGCTGTTGGTTTTAGTATATATCAAACAAACAAGACATAACATGTCACTCAGTAATCTTAGAATAAGGAGATGACCATGGATGTAGACTATTGGGAGACAGTTTTTATTCTCTACTTGAATAAACTATGTCACTATAACAATTTTTTAATAGAATGTTTTGAAGAAGTCATTCTTTAAATTTGTACTCATATTACAAATGCACAAAATGCCCCTTTATTGTCGACTTTGGACAGAGCCAAAGTTTCACGTATAGGTCTAATGCTAAGCTAACTGGCTGCTGGCTGTAGCTTCATACAATATTTACCTATACAGACGTGAAAGTGGAGTCAACTTTCTCATCTGACTCATCATTATTGAGAAAGTGAATGAGCGTATGTCCCCGAAATGTCAAACTGCTTTAACACATGTGCGTGAGAGGACAAACCCAAAGCTTCCTGTCTCCTCTCTGCCCTGTTCAGTCCATGGAGGATCTGGAGGACCAGAAGCGTAAGAAAAAGAAGGAGAAGATGACTCTGGGATCCCTGTCACGGGTGTTCGCTCGGGGCAAGCAGCGCAAGTCAATGGACCCCGGCCTGTTTGATGGTACAGCCACACCTGATTATTACATAGAGGAGGATGCCGACTGGTGATGCGTGTGTTTGTGTGTGTGAGTGTGTGTGCGTGTGTGTGTTAAATTTGAGTGGATATCCGCCTGCTTTAATTGTGTGTAAAGAGGGTATTGTGTGTGGGTTTGTCTGGAGGAGGGAGGGGGGAAAATTCTGAAAAAGGAAAGCCTGAAAGAGACTGCTATCCCCATAAATGTACAGTATATTACCCTTGCATTGTATGTTTGTAAATTAGATATATATTTATAGATGTACATGTATGCATATGTATATATGTTTACATGCATATAAATATATACATGGGGTTATTATTACGTGTAGACATGTTTATGCTGTATTATCTTCCAAATGTCTTAATGTTTTATGTTTTTTTTATAACTGGACACTTGAAGGACTGCTGTTGATATGTAAATAGGAATTATTGTGAAACTAGTGTTTTTACTGTAAATGTCATTTGGCTTTTTGTTACTTTACGGTTGCTTCTATCATGCTTTGCAACATTGATTTTCTAAGTTTCTTCTTATTCCCAATCTTACTTGGCTCATTTGCTATAATGAAAGAGGAGATATTTCCCCCTGATTGGAGCTTCAATGGCCAAATTATGTTGTTTCAAAGTCCTATGTGATCTCCAGTATGATAAAATGACAAGTAGTTCAGGAGGTGTTGCTGGTAAGAGGACTGTCATCATGTTATAAATGCTGGCGCACAGTATTTGCTGATAAAACAATGTTGACCATAGGAAGTTCTTTTTCGTGACGGTCTCCTCGTCAATCTTTTGCTATACGTTATATTCTCATCCACAACAATTATTGACTGGCTGACAAGGGGTTTTAGAGTAGAGCTGAATACACAAACAAAATATGAACCGTAATGCATATCCAGGCACACCTCTAGTGTGCTGCAGAAACCATGTGCAAGTGCCAAAGGCTAAACACTCATCTTTAGAGAATCTGCATACCATTCTGTCACTGTTAGCACTAGCCTCGTAACATTGTTTACGTCTGACTCATTTCTAACCGAGAACTACCCTAACATGTGCCAGTATGTGATGAAGGAATGTGCATTAAACACATACGCATGATCCCTCTGTGTTGCTTTGATTAGATGTCCATTCATTGCCGATCAAATTAACAATCCTCAATCCTGTGTTGCCCCTATGTTGCCTTTCCCCTGTACCGAGTTAAATTTCCTTGCATTATGAATGCACGGTCCCTCCTTTTTTTCTCTCTTTTTTTGCTGTTTTTGTTTGGCTTTGTGTAGAATCCCTCTTCATTTCTTGCAGATGTGGCTCTAATAATTCTTTTTTCAAAAGCTTTGTAATTTAGGAGATGTTCCATAAAAAGATGAAATCTATTGAAGTATTTTATTTAAAAAAAAGAAAGAAAAGACAAATGAGAGTTAACTTCAAATATTTATCTGCTGCATCTGTTGCAGCCAGATGTTGAGGAGGTTTTAGCATTTTCAAAATGAATTATAATTGAAATGAAATCTTATTTTAAAAATAAAAACTAGTAACTGAATACATCCTTGTATGTGGCAGTGTTTCTGTTCCCGTGAGTAATCTCATTCTTGTGTCCTAGTCTAACGTGTCTCTCCCTCTCCTCCTGCCATTTCTAATGGCAACTCTCTCCTGCCAGTGAGTAACTCCTCATCTGTGATTACCAGTTGTCTGTTTGGGATTATTCATATCACTCAGGTCCATGGGGGGGGGGGGAATCTGTTTTGTGTCTTTTTTGTGTGGAAACTCCTCTGAAAAAGGAGGTCGTTTTGCATGCAGAGATTTCGTCGGCATGTGAGGACGAATCAGGTAAACGCACAGAGTTCATCCTGGATTTGTCGGTTCAGTATGAATACGTGTTTTCCTGATGACGAGATGGGCGGGTAATGGGCAGGAGCATGATATTTTATGAATAATCCCTGTGTCTCTAACACATTATCCTAATAGACTTAGGCCCCCTTCATAATCATCAGATCTTTACAAAGTTATTTTAATAACTACTTCACACAGTAGTTTTAGAACTGACCTAACTACCGTACTCACATGAAAGAAGGTTTTTCATATTTCATATTCAGATATTCTAGACCATGTTTTTTAGTTTAGTTTTTCAAAATATATCTTGTCTGCTGTTTTCCATTATACAGGACAGCTCACTCACAGACACAGGGAGTGTAGCTCAAGTTAATTATTCTGGCTCCATCTAGTGGCCATGTGGTGGAAATAGACAGACTTCAATTGACTGATAACTCAGAATTGAATGATATTAGTAAAGAAGAAGCCAGAAAAATACATGGTTATGTTGTTGGTGCATGAAAGAGATTCTGAGATAGCATCCAATCTGTTGTAAAGTATTGTTACACACTGATGTGGCAGTGTATCTTTAATGCAGATAGCCCTCTATAATTCTGATGTGAACTCGCTCCAGATGAGTCATTTATTTGATTTCCATATACCCCCTCTGACCCCGAACACCTTCCTTTATGCCAAACCATAACTTCTCCTGACCAATCCAGACTCTGACAGCCTCACACAGCAGAGCCAATCAGACGGGGAGGATCATCTGGACCGCCTCCAGCAGGCCGAGCTCACCCGAAACACATGCATGTCTCTGTGGAGGGCAGGTGCAGTCCAGGCCTGGCTGGAGGTTGTCATGGGAATGCCCATGTACACCCGAGCCTGCACTGAAAACGTCAAAAGTGGCAAGGTAAACCTACACCTTTTTTGGGCACAAGTGGTTCTTTTGCTGTTTTTTTTTTCGCTTGGTGCTTGAGAGTGAGGTGGGATCTGAGTAGACTGGCATATTAAGATAACTGGATTTATTTGCTTTAGGTGTTGCTGGGCCTGACTGATGAGGATGTAGAGCTGGGTCTTGGTATCACTAACCCTATCCATCGCAGGAAACTGAGGCTGGCCATTGAGGATTACAGGAGAGCTGAAGGGGACCAAGGGTGAGCAGAAGAAGTTAGTTTGATAAAAAGGGAATACTTTTCAAACGGAGTTTAATTTGATTGATAAGCAGTGGAAGGTAACTAAGTAAATGTACATATGCTACTACATTTTCAGGTACTGTAATTAAGTACAAATATTTGAGGTACTGTATTTCCAGATCATGCTGTTCTTGTACAATCCAGACGCAAATTTAACCAGCCAACAACATATATAATAGTTCAACGTATCTCCAACTGCAACAATAGAACTTAGACAATACATCGGTAATGATAGTCCAATGATATAATATATAGTGTAAAACTTGATTGTGTCCTTTGTTATGAGTTATTTTACTTATGACACTTTAAGCACATTTTGCTCTTACTATAAAGTTGTTGATGTTTGAATTCAGAATGTTTAATGAGGTTCTACTAGTATTGTTACTTTTATTGAAGTCTAATATGTAAAAGCCTTCTTCCACCACCACTCATGATCGGCACTGTCTAATCACCTTGTAGGCTGTCCAAAGCCTCTGAGATGGACCATCACTGGGTTGCGACATCCTGGCTGAGTGACGTGGGCTTGCCTCAGTACTCTCAGAGCTTCCAGACTCACTTGGTGGACGGGCGAGTGCTGAACTCTCTGAGCCGCAGAGACCTGGAGAGATTCCTCAACATCAGCGACCAGCACCACCAGACCAGTGTACTCCTGGCCATCCAGTTGTTGCAGATGCTCAATTTTGATAAAGAGGTCAGATTATAGAAGATCCAAATCTGCATGAGATTGTATGAAAAATAAAAAGGTGCTGCTGACAGAAAGTTAAAATTTCCCCAGCGGTCCATCACTGCATGAAAGGTGCACTATGCAGATTCAGGGGATGGGGATTTGTTTACATTTGCAGAGCCTGCAGTTAGTTTACAAAAACATGCATTCTCTACACGTTATTCTTAGTATTGAATAATGCTACCATCATACATAAAATAAATTCATTTTGAAGCATCTGGAACCAAACGTAAGACTAGAATGTGTTTGTAAATAAAACCTGCTGCTCTAAAAAACAACAACAGTGAAACAGTCACTTTCTATTTTAGCTTTTTTAGCTTCAAACAATGTTCAAGGATCCAATTGTCCTGTAAGGAAAGCTTGTTTATTCAGTTATGAGAATAAATCTTAGAAAATGTTAACTTTTCTGATACCTAAATTTACGTAGTGCACCTTTAAGTTTTACTCCGCTACACTCTATTACTATCTACTAGCTCGAGGCACACAGAAGCCCTTTGGTTCTGCCTTACCTCAGCAGGCCGTCTTCATTCCCTGACCTCTCTGTGTTGTCATTGCCCCCCCGCCACATAAGTGTCCGTGTGGTTATCTGTATGTTGGGTGTTTCTTTCACAGGCCCTGCAGGCACGGCGGTTAAAGTGTGAGCACCAGGACCGGGACCCCATTGTTTGGACATGTCACAGAGTAATGAAGTGGATCAGAGACATAGACCTGAAGGTGGGTGGGAGGTCAGTGGCCGTGTTTCACCCTTTATCCAGGAGATTTTCTGAGGCAGATTGAGACCAGATTTCATCTATTGGTTTCTATACTAGGATTGCTTTAAAAGATCGTGTTAGCGTTATTGCTTTGGTGCCTCGACACTTCTGAAAGTATACAGAAGAAAAACATTTGCATATAAACAGAAACATAAGAAATTACTAGATTTTTTTTTAATGGATCGGCCATGAATAATACCTATGTGCACCTTGTTATTTGTTTTAGGGTTTTTAAAGGTTGGTCATGACTCTAGGCAGCTGTCTATGTGATGTGCTCCTCAGGAGTTTGCAGTCAATCTTCAGGATAAAGGGATTCATGGAGCTCTGATGGCTCTGGAGCCGTCCTTTGACACAGATGCCATGGCCAAAGCCCTGGGGATCCCCAGCAACAAACACATGTTGCATCGTCACCTGTATGAAGAGATGAGGACACTGGCCCTCCCTCACAGGTAGAATGAAAACACCCTTCAAATATCAGTTCAGTTCAATTTTATTTTGTCATTGTTACAGGTAACAACGAAACGTTGTCAGAGCAAATACAAACAGGAATAACGTTTTAGTTGTCCACCAATTTACATTTACATAATTTAATCTGATCTCCATGAATCAATCAATCACCCAGTATTTTACACGTGGTATATGACATAAATACCCCATAGACTCCCCATAACCCATAAGGTGTTTGGTGGAATAAATAAATATATACATCTGATGGTGGTAGGGTTGTTGAGCGTTATAAATATTGTTGCACACTTTCGTCTTCCGTCCTGCTGACAAGTGATTCTGTGCTTTAACATCTGTATGACCATGTTCTGTGTATTGTTATTTTCTCATGATTTAAGCTCGCACATAAATTAATGTGTCTTGTAATGCCTTGTGTTCACACAGTGGTGCAGAGCAAGGCAGTGAGGTTATTGTTGTACCCCCTTCACCTGTGGCTCTCAACCGACTCACTGAGGAGAGGGGGTCTCTGAGACTATCAGGCAAGGTATCATCATATATATGATTGGTTTTACATGATTTTGCAATTTGGATATACAAATAGATGAATTAGGTGTACATATGCATTCAACAACTGAAGAGTCCTGCAATTTGGTCGTTTTCAATTTGACATTTTCATTTTAATATCAGTTGATAATACTTTCCTCCACATTCCGTTTTTCTGCTTTCTCATTGCTCCAGAGTCCGCTGCGGTTACGTGCAAACAGCCGCTCTGTGGAGCGAGGTCTGGGCTTCCATGGCAGCTGCGGCTCTCTGCCCAGAGAGGCCAGAGTTCAGGCTGTTCCCCGGGCCAAAGGCAGCCCCATGCATACCTACAAGAGTGTTGAAATCACCAACGTCTGAAAGCAGCCTCTGACATCCACACTGCTCACATTGCTACTTTTGTTTACATCCTTGTCACATTACCGCTGTTTACTACCTAGAGCAACCAAGACTTTTAAGAACGAGTTCTCTTCAAGGATTACACCACCATAAATTAGGCACATTATTATTTTGGCTGGTATAACACATACTCTGACCAAGATGATGTTGTAAATATTATGAAGAAGATGATTTTATGGGTTAGAAGCATAGATAGTATATAAAAGGCACAAGAATAAATCTACCATAGACAACTGAAAACAGTGTTGTTCTCCTATGATGCCTTATGTGAAATAGGCCTCACTGTGCTCTTGTTGTTTACTCCTCCTTTCTTTCAACTATTTTTACCATGTGAATCGATTGCACATGTCAATAAATGATTCATTCTGCTTGAGGTGTAGGAAAAAATGTTTTCGATATAACATGTTTGCACTGTAGATATACATATCCGCTTTAGAACGAGACCAGAACTGGTTCACGTCAGCCGGTTTACATGTATGAGCGTCATCACAATTATTTTTAATATTATTGTAACACATAGCAGAACTTTGATTAAAACATTAAACAAACACTAAAACAAGATGTATAATTTGGACAAGGCGATACAATTATAATGTACTTCTGTAAACTGGTAAAAGAGAAGAAAAAAAACTATTTTCATTGAATTTAAATTGTTTTTCATTTGACTGTATTTTATAAGCAGATATCATCCTGTGTGGGTGATATGAAGATGAAGTTGAATGTTTGGTTTTAGAAAGTGATAATGTTTTTAAATTGCAGCAAATGGTCTCCACATGCTAAGACTGTATAAGCACTGAAAACTGGCAATACTGTTACTTATATTATGAACTCAATGGACAGAATGTAATGTCATGTTTTGTACAATATGTTTAATTAAGTTTTCTAACAGGCCATGAAGGTAGCTGTTCCCTGAGCATGAAAACACATATGTGAAGAATCACACCGCGGGCAGCTGAGACTCTGATGTAAATCCAAATAGTAGAAAACAGCTTTATCTGCTTCAGTCACAAGGCAAAGTTGTTTAGGCGCGAAGAAGAGACCAGTTCAAACCTGTATAAAAACAGAGGCAAGGACTGAAGTTGTGTTTTTTCTTCATATTCTGTCTCTCTCTTCGCCCAGCTGTCAGAGCTTTTATGTACAACAACATTAAAGGTGAAATTATTGTCAATTGACAGATACAATACAGGCCTGGTATCGTTATTTTTCCAGAACCAATGCATTAAAATTTCTGTTAACACATTAACCAAGGGTGAAAAAACGTCATCCAATAACACTTTGGGTTAATATCCAATGAGGATTTTGAGCAGATATACAGGTTGGTGCAGAAATCTGAGACACCACTGACAGTATTTATCAATCCAAATGAAAGATATTGTCATTTAAGTTTGATAAACTTTACAGAAATTTGCTTTAGATGAGGCGGGTTATGCTCTGGTTCTCATAACACAATAAGTATTTTTTGAACCAAACACAGAAGTTCTCTGCCCAAACGTTTTGACACAGCCATGCCCACACAGTCCTGTCAAACAGTCTCTACAGTAAAAAAACTGTTTTTTTTTATTTATGAACAATTAATTGCAATCAGATTTTTGTAAAAGGTTATTAAGACACCGAACTTTGAAATCATATAGGCTGTGGATTTCTACTATTTCAGACCACGTTTACAGAGGTTTTAAATGATTTTCCTTCTTTTTTTTAAACTTTATTTAACCTGTAAAATATGATACACATTCATACCTTAACACTCCCCAGTACAAACCACATTGAGGATTCTTTGAAAATGATATTATTCAGGATGATCAGGCCTTAGCTAGCAGCCACAGTGATATCTGATGGCCTCTGAGATGAGCAGGAGGGGGTAATGATCCTTTTAGCAGCCTCTGGGGTGGTAATAAGGGGAGTTGCTCTTTCTCCAGATCTATCCTGCCCATCTGGGGATCGAACAGGAAACCTATTGGTTCTGTAAACTCAAGGCCACCACTGACTTTGTAGTGATGGTGTTGCCTGACATAAGAAACAAGCATAGCCTCTGCTAAACGACAACTATTTATCATGTTAGGTTACACATTTTCATTGATCATCCTGCAGTTGGCTAAATCAGATTCAGTACAAAGTCCACCCAGTTGCTGCTTTTATTTTTGTATTGCAAGATCCTCCTAGTTTGCCCAGTTGTCATGGAAACCTATTTCTATTTTTAAATCTATATTAAATGTTTTATTTTCCTGAGCACTTTGGAGGATTTTAGATGTCTTTCACACGTTGTCATTCTGGTTGAAATGAAAAGTTTGGTGGGGTATTACAATGGGAAATTGAACATCTAAAGCTCTGTGACTGAACGATGTAATTTATTGCTACTGAATATAGTCTGAGTTGTCTCTATATCGTCAAAGTAAAACATACGCTACTGTTCTGGTCTCTGTTCTGAGTTCATGTAACTCACTGAAATGATAAGTTGATCCAAAGAACTATTCTGAACATTGATTCATAGTAAATTTTTCAAGCAAAAATACCAAGCATCACATTTTTGAGGATTTGCTGAAGTTATTTCTTTTATAAGTCTATGATAATAAACCGAATAGGCTATATTTAGGTTTTGAACTGTCGATAATAAAGGCAAATTTTGAGGAGTCCACTTGGGGTCTGGAATGTTTTTGAGTGACATATTTTCTTGTTTTCTGACACCAAATAGATTAATAATGAAACTGACAGGCTGCTCAAATAGGGCAATAAAGCCCCAATAATAATAGCCTATAAAAGGCCTATAATATAAAATAATGATATTAATGTTAGCCTACTTTTATAGGCTACAGATTGTGAATCAATTAATATAGGCCTAGATTGGGAAATTTCTTTATTAATCCCTCCTGTAGCCTACTCGTCCACTTTAAGTCCCCTTAAAACATGGTTAAAAAAACGTTATCAATATTTTACTGTTATAATAATATTATTTTACAACATATATTATGAACTTATTTCCGGGTGTGTCCTTCCTTGTCCTTGTCCGACTTTTGTGTTTTGTTCCCATAGGAAATCTACCTCAGAGGCGCTAGGACCTAGCGGAAATAGGTCATACTTTACAACCCGCGGAAAGGAGGTTTCACTACGGCTTCAATTCGTACAAAGTTCCTTTCAACTTAGATTGTTATCTGGTAACGCATTGTAAGACAAAATAATAATACGCTTTGCGATTTAAAATATAGTCATCTAACTTTAACGCGGCGTATCCTGTGTGTTGCGTTTAATGCCTTCCTCTTCCCCCAGTGGAGGGCTTCCTGAAAACACCTGCGTGGTTCAGGTAACTCACAGATGAAGAGGGAAGTCGTTTGGCGCTGAGCGGTGAAAAGGTAAGGCCACTGCTTTAGATTACCTTTCAAAGACCAGTAGGCCGATACGTTTATCTTTATTGTAGATGTGCCTTAACGTGTTGTTAAATCGCAGAGTAGGCCTATATGTCCCGATTGAGTTTAAAGTGGAGCTGACTTGAGGGGACAGGTCCTCCCTCTAAGGTCCCTCCCTAAAGTTTACAAAGCTCTGTCTGCCTACAAAATGTCAGAACGGCTCACATATACAACACAACTTTGAACCACTCTGCTGCTCTAAATAATTTTCAACTGTCATACCAAGAGTAGCCTATTCTGACAGACGCAGCAGTTATAGTCCTGTGAATGCTACAGGACAGACTGCTCTTTTTTTCAATGCTGATGTAGGCCTCCTGAGGTGGAACAGGACACACCCATGCGCACACAGCAGCTCAGCAGGCCAGCAACATGCAGAAGAGCTCAATATTTTTTGTTATAATGGCACAAGAAGCAAATGAGCCTTCCTCTAAAATCTGGAATCATTTACACTTGTGTCATTGTTATTTGAACTATTATTGAATTATTTGAAGAGCTGTTAGTTTAACAAACAACAAGAAACACAACAGATATGAAACTATTTGGAGCAAAGTAGGGGTACAGGGTTTTCTCTCCTCATACTGGTTCTGATGCTGATCTTATTAACACGCATTCAATGTGTGTCAGTGGAATTGTAGTTATTTTAGGAAACCTAAGGCCAGGGCTCATTGTGTCATTGGCCCACCAAGACTATATTAGTCTTATAGATCTGATGATCGGTGGATTTTAAAATGACAGGGACATATTGACTTGTAATGAGGATCAGTCATGACAGAGCTGATATTTGAACCATCCAATAACGTCAGTCTGCCCCAGTACAAATCTAGACTATTGTATCATATTGGTGCCTCCCTACATTAAAGTGCACAGAGACTCAAACGTGTGTGTGTGTGTGTGTGTGTGTGTGTGTGTGTGTGTGTGTGTGTGTGTGTGTGTGTGTGTGTGTGTGTGTGTGTGTGTGTGTGTGTGTGTGTGTGTGTGTGTGTGTGTGTGTGTGTGTGTGTGTGTGTGTGTGTGTGTGTGTGTGTGTGTGTGTGTGTGTGTGTGTGCGCACACACATGTGTTTCTGACTTAAATTAATTTCGGGGTCACACACTTAACTTAAAACCAGTTGATTACAATTCAGATTTTTGGTTAGGGTTAGCTCTAGGCATGTGCTGGTTATGGTTATACTCCAGGAAATGAATACAGGTCCACGTTACGTACCCTAAAAATGACATGTGTGTGAGGGCTTGGTTAGAAGGCAGAAAACAACATCACAATGTTAATTTGAATATTTTCCCATTATCAATAACAGCATTACACTTGTAAAATCAATTTAAATTTGATTGTTTGTCTGTATCCCACTGTTACGTATTATCAATCCCTATTTTCTTTAGAAGGTCACCTTGATCAACATAGTGTAAATGTTATTTATCTTGATTCTAATACACTTTTATTGTATCCTTACTCCCTAATCAGTATCGTTATGCACAACATGGACATACTAACACTGGACTAGAACATAGTAACTTACTCTGTTCAATAACAAGAGTCAAACTTACATTAGACAAAACTGCACATATGTAAGTCAATATCCTCCATGGATAATATCAACTTAAGTTCCACTTACCTGCTTGTTCTGGACCTTTTGATATATCAAACATGATAGAATCTGCAACCCTATATAATACCTTAACTCAGCCTTCATGGCTCAATGCCCACCCCATCATTTTTTAGTCAAAACATGATTAAGCTAAATTGCAGGGTTGTCTTTGATTTGAAAGTGCACTAATTCATTGGCACTGAAACAACTTGGCTTAAAACACTTAAATCATGAACGAAAATGACATCAGTTGTGACGTGTCGACAGATATCGAGGGGTCGTGCATTTATTGCAGGGTTTGACGGTCGATCCCACCTACTTCCCACATGTCACAGTATCTCTTTGCAAGACACCGAACCCTAAATTGCCTCCAATGGATGGTCAGCTGACCAGTGGTAGCCTGTGAGTGAGTGTCTGTGTGGGGATTGAGCAGCTGATATTAAGAGTTTTCAGTTTATAGCTTTGGAGAGAAAAGCGCTCTATAAAATGCAGTGAAGTCAATTGACCATTCATTTATGTGTCCATTCTGTCCTGAAAACAGCAGCAGGTGGTGTCTCAATAATGTTGGATTAACAAGGTTTTAACTGTATATCAACTTAAATGAATGACTTTTACACAGTCTATTTAAATGATTAATTATTTTGGACAGAACTTGAGCTTTAACAGCTCTGGGCTTAATTACATAATGAGCAATTACCATTTATTAACATTTTAATTTAAGCAACTTTTGAATAATCTTATTTGTAACACATTTGCCTGCCCCAGCTTCTTAAAGTGCAGCCTACAATATTTGCTAAGTTTGCGTCTTAGTACCACAGTGATACTGATGCAGTAGGGCGTCACAGAGTTTAGAATTTGTGTTGTAGTACAAGACCGTTCTTGTCTTTTGAGGGTCTCGTCTTTGAATCAACCATGTTTTGCTCTGACTTGGACAAATAGGATTTGGGTTTTATTTTCAGACCAGTAAAGACCACAACTGTGGGGATATCACTTTATACATCCCTTCATATATATAGTATTCTGTATATAGCAATACAGAGGTGAATGAAGTCATCTTAATTATTATAATTTGTTATTGGAATGTGGATCTTTCCAATCAAATTAAGGAGTGCCTATAGTTTGTATGTTCCTCAGTTGTGACTTGGTTCCGGTTCAACACCGAAGGACGTATGGAACAGAATTCAAGAAGTGAAAAGTGATGAAAATGCTGTCTGGTCCTAAAAATTCTATTATGAATATAGATTCATCCTGCCGTGTTCTGAGTGGACTAGTAATACTATAAAGGTTTGTGCAGCACCTCTAGCACGAATGTATCATTTACCAACACTGCAGCACAACCTAAACATTGTTCTGGACCAGGTGTTGACCAGATGCAGTGCTTTTACAGCCAGGGTGTACTTTTAATGGATACTTCCTGCAGCATGTCATTATACTATGTGTTTTCTAGGTTTTTATTGTATTGAATGGCATTACATTGTACAGGTGTTCATGATATGTTGTACCCCCCTGTTCCAATCCGTTCCATTGTGTTTCACTGTATATTTCATGATAAGTGTTGAGTTATGTGAAACTGCACACATTTTGGTTTTGTGGCCAAATTTCACCATCTCTGTGTCACCTTTCTTTCTGTGTCCCTCCATTCTTTGAACGTGAGTCATTCCTCCCAATGTAACTGTCTCTCTCATATCTGTCATGTTAAGACATGTGCGGGGCTACCACTACACTTCTTGTGTTCTTAGAACCTGTTTTCTCACCACACTCGGTCTGTTTTCTTGTTCTCCTGCTTTCCCATTCCTATTGCTCAAAGATGTAGGAATCTTTTTCCGCCCTTTCCCCCCCTATTCTTTTAATAGTACACAAACTATTAAGTAACTACGTAGTGACAATCAAAGGCATGGCGGGAAAATTCAGTCTGGACACACTTAGATTTCAAACATTTGTTGCAGCAGTAAAATGTTTCTTAGTTTGTCGGCTGTGCTCATGCGATGCCCCAGAACAAATCTGAGCAAGCTGGATACACACTGTCCCAGAGGTAACACGCTCCCCACAACGTTTGAATGAACATGAAAACACGTTGAAAGACGCATTCAAAATTCACATGCTGCTGTAAACTAAATGCTGCAAAACAGAGGGAGGCTGGGGAGGAGCTAATTTGCTAAAGCAGGACGTTGACAGATGTACCGACTGACAAGCTCTCGGAGGCATATTTGTGTTTTGGGGCCTTGTCTTGACATGTACACAGAGAAAGATAATAAGATGTTTATGAACTGTGTATAGGAACCATGTGACTAGAGCTGTCACAAGTAGTCAATTGACAAGGCGTATCAGCAGCTATTTTGATTAACTTGATTAATGGTTTGAATCATTTTTGTTTAACGCAAAAACCACAAATATTTGTGTGTTTCAGCTCTTCCAATGTGAGGATTGTCCAGTGTGCTGGACATATTAAACCAAAAGGATACATTTAGTTGCCTTTTTAAAGAAAAAAATGGAAGTACGTACCCTTCACTCTTTTCCCAGAAAGCTTTTCCTTGTCATCATACAGTATTTACCAGAGCTGCATCACGGAGGCTTCACTTTGCTTTTGATGCACCTTGTACTTATTGTTTGTGCACACGCATTGCACCACCATTTTATGACAGTCATTAACTTCCTCACAGGTGATTTTGGTTTTACAGTTGTAAGCAAGAGTACCAAACAAAAAATATTTTGTCTTAAAAACAAAACAGGCGCAAACCAGGAGAAAAACAAGCTGGGTTGGCATAGCAACCAATAAAGTGAGGAAAGGTGTGCAGTATGCTCGCTATAACAATACATCTTTGTCCGATCACATTACTTGGGTCATTTGAGATTATTACAGAATGACGGCTTTCTGGTTAGAGTGCAGCATGTCTCCCTTATCTGTGATCTCATCTCACTGCATCCGTTGGTCCTCTCTTTTCTCTCTCTCTTTCAGCTAGTCCTGCAGGGATGTGTTCCAGTCGTAGTATATGCAGTGGCAACAGCCGTGCCAACCGCTCGTCGGGGTCGGGCTCGGGTTCGGGTGCTCACTATGCCCTGTGCGCCCTGGGAGTGGGTCTCATCGCCCTGGGTATTGTCATGATTGTGTGGACAGTGATACCGCTGGACGGAGAGGCGTCAGACAGCTCCAATAATAACTCATCGGGCAACTCCACCGCCGCAGGGCCTACGGGTGAGGATGAAGAGGATGAAAGCAAAGACACCAGCAAGTCTTCATCAGTGGCCATGGTGCTGGTTGGAGTCGGGGGGGTCATGTTGCTTTTATCCATTTGCCTCGGTGTCAGGAGCAAGAAAAGAGCACGGGAAGCCCGTAACCAGCCGGTGGCACCGGTAGCCGCTGCCTTGATGGAGCACGTGGCCGGGGATCTGTGAGTATTGATTTTCTGTCTCTTCGCTTTACTCTCTCCGTAGCCTAGATGCTGTTTCACCCAGTGCAAGAATTTTGAATATTCTGAAATGTGAAAAACAATGTTATTTCTTACAGGATCTCGTACGTTTTCAAATTAAAATAATTTTAACCACTTTGTTTAGAATTTGAAAAAAGCCTTACTTTGCACCGCCTGGTAGTAGCACTCTTCCAAGAACAAATGAATATGCTAAAAGCAACAAATGGACTGCACCAGTTATCTCTTGGATTAACAAAAACAAATGCTATCATAACTTCGTAATTGCTATAATCACATATGCATTCTACACACAGTGACTTCAAAAAGCAAGACAATAACACACACACACACACATATTCGATATTTGAACATCAAACTTATTGATATAAATCTTCAGTCTGTCCCCATTTGTTGGCAATAATTTGAAAAAAATATTATTAAAGGTGCTGTTAGCGGAATGGTTCTTTTAGCTAACTTCCTGTCAGTTACTACAGTTAGCAGTCCCCTCGCTCGTCCCTACGTCACCACATTAATGCACTGCGGTCTTCAAGCAGCGAGTTATCTAGCATCATCTCAGATCCATAAGTGTGATACAACATGATAAAAACCATCAAAACAGACATTGGAAAGGATCTTTACCTGCTCCGCCATTGTAGGCACATAAACATTCACCCATCTCGCTCTGGCGTGCACCGGCTGTGAGACCATGAGTGAGACGGGTTTCGATTTGTAGCGATTTGTAGTTCTCTCTTGTGATCGGATATTCATTTCAGGATCCCCCAAAAAGTTTATTTGACGATTACATGCAGAGTAGCTGACTGAGAGATCGCCTTTATGAAACGCGCACATTATGTAAGTGATCACTATATGAATAAATAGCGATTTTACACTTATATTAACATAAATAAACTGCTTACTTCACCTTTAATTCACTAGTTGATGATGGTCATATGGCACATATTTTTTTAAGCATTAAAAAAATCATAAAGTAAAGTCGAAGTCCAGCTGATAACCTAAAATATTGGCGAAATAGTGGCACTATTTTCATAATAACAATGGATCAAAGTTTTATGAGACATACTCCAATTATTGCCAATTTCTGTAGTTTATCTCTATCCATCTATCACTGGGCTTTTTAGCTTTTCTCAGCTCATTGTTTTTATTTATTACACATTGCTCCGGATGTGTAAATGTAATGCCTCTTTCACATGAATGTAAAAGAAAATGATGATATTTCAGTGTTATATTCACCTTTTTTCCCCCCCTGCTGCTCTGAAAAGTATAATTATTTCCTCACCTGTCTTGTTTGTACACCGCATCTTTTTTCACTGAGGTTTACCTCTTGCATCCCCATTACAGAGACTCGGTTACATACACCGTGCCGAGCTACGATGAGGTTGTCGGTAGCAACGACTACCCTGTGCGCAACAGCAACCTCCGCAGCAGCACGTCCCAGCTGCCTTCCTACGAGGACATCATCGCTGCCGTGGAGAATGAGGGCAGAGAGCCAGCTAACATTACCACAGAGGACAACACACCACCACTGGAGCCTCCCACTCAGCCAGCTCAACCTGCTGCTGCTGAGGGCCATCATCCCCCCCTGACAGCCAACCCCAGCCTGCCCACCCGCAGCCAAAGTCGGGCCAGCCGTCTACTGCGGCCCCTACGCGTGAGGAGGATCAAGTCAGACAAACTGCACCTGAAGGACTTCCGCATCCAGATCCGCACCCCCACGCAGAATCCAGTGACCATCGAGCCCATTACTCCGCCACCGCAGTATGACAACAATGTGCCCGAATTAACCCATTTAGAAGACGAATAAAAATATATCTGTGTGAAAAAGGACTTAACAATGATACCACTTGGTATGTTAAAAGGTTGGTATGTTAAATGTGGCTGCAAGCAGTGTGATGGAGGCCGTTCAGACACACCACTGCAATGGAAATGTTTCTTGATTTTGTTTTTTTTTATCAGTGAAGCTTGTGATTGGCATATTTATACTGTTATATTAGATAAGCAACTGTGCCTTGAAAAGGATTGACCTGCCAGAGTTGAGATTTTGTTTTTAATCATCATGCCATACCTTTATATAAAACATAGGACATCTTTTATTTAATAGACAATTGTGAGATGTAATGGACAATATCCTTAAAGGAGCTGTAAGCGGAATGGTTCTTTTAGCTAACTTCCTGTCAGTTACTGCAGTTACTGGTCCCCTCGCTCGTCCCTACGTCACCACATTAATACACTGTGGTCTTCGAGCAGCAAGTTATCTAGCATCATCTCAGATCCATAAGTGTGATAAAACATGATAAAAACCATCAAAACAGACATTGGGAAGGATTTTTACCTGCTCCGCCATTGTAGGTGCATAAACATTGTGTCCAATGTGTCGCTCTGGCGTGCACCGGCAGTGAGACGGGTGCGGACGGGTGTCGGTTTGTAGCGTTCTCTCTTGTGATTGGATAAAATTTCGGGATACTACATAAAGTTTAATTGCTTATTTCATGCAGAGCAGCTGACTAAGAGATTGGCTTTATAAAACGCGCACATCGTGTAAGTGATTACTGTATGAATAAAGAGCGAAAATAAAGAGCACTTATATTAATATAAATAAACCGCTCACTTCACCTTTAACTCCTAATGTGTGTTTTTCACTTTGCCAGGAATTTATTGTTGCTGTGTGTTGATATGAAAGTTATTTTGAATTTCTGGAAAAATGTAATGACTCAAAAGGGAATAAGGGGAAAGTGGTTACCTGGGAGATTTTAAAGTTGTTAGTTTCATAAGCATTAGATGTACAACCATTTTTGTGATTTTAACCTTTAAGAAAATGCACTGAGGCCAAACATGTTTGATGTATTAGCTGTTTTTTTTGTTGGTGAGTGCTTCAAATGTATTGTCTTAAACAGGTTTTTAAAATGCCTTCTGTATGAAGTCCAATGAGAACTGTCAAATATTTAAAACATTGTAAATAAATAACAAATTAAAGTTATTGCTAAGTATTTTAATGGTTTTCTCCCTGAATGCATGCTGTAAGTTGGATCAAACCGTATTTATTTTGAAATAGATCATTATTGTCTTTGAACCGTCCGTTAATTAAGTAGGTAATGAAGACAATCTCTGCACACCTGAATATGTGAGAGGGGCGTCGGAGGAGGATTCAGTAACGAACAATGAAATGAACGGTAAAATATTTTTTTAGTAACTTTCTAGTAGTTTTTTCTAGTTTTTTTAGTAACTACTTCATAGTTATGCATTACCTACTACATGTTTTTTTTAAGTATTTTTTTTAGGTAACTTAATATTTTTTTGAGTAACTACTACATAGTTATGATAACCTACTACATAGATTTATTTTTTTAGTAACTAGTTTTTATTTAGTAACTACATCTTTTTTTTACTAACTACTACATAGTTATGCATTACCTACTACATAGATTTATTTTTTTAGTAACTACTAGTCTTTATTTAGTAACTACTACATAGTTATGCATTACATACTACATAGTTTAAAAGTTTTTTTTAAACAAAAAAAAATAGAATAGTTCCTAAAAGAAAAAATTAAAAAAAATATTGTACTAAAAATAACTAAACTAAAACAAACTATAGTAGGGAATGCATAACTATGTAGTAGTTACTTAAAAAAGTTATTTTTCTTTTAATTTTTTAAAAGTAACTACTACATTGGTATGCATTAACTACTACATCTATTTTTTTAAGTTTTTTTTTAAGCATTACCCTACATGGTTTTTAGTTTTTTTTAAGTTAAAAAAAATACATGGTAGTTACTTTTAAAAAAAAATAACTATGTAGTAGGTAATGCATAACTATGTAGTAGTTGCTACAATTGTGTGCACCTTATTGTAAAGTGTTACCAAATGAACTCCCACACACTCGTTTTATGCTGACACATTTATTCTAAGAAAAGTAATGTTTCAGACCTTCATCAGGTAGGCTACGTAATGAAGTTCCTTTAATTTATTGTACCCTCGTTTGATAATATCGAACTGATTTTTATTTAGTTATTTTCTATATTGTGTCGCTATATGACTTTCTGCTTCTGCCATCAGTTTCCATTTGCCCCATGCATGGACCTATAAAGAAATGTTCCCATGGTCCTAACAGCCATTGGTTCATCGTTGTCGCCCCCAAGTGGTAAAGCAAGGTAAAAGTCCAAGGAAGGTTAATTCAAATCTGTGTAAACTTGTTTTAATGTTACATCCGCACAGGTTTTTCTGCTGAATAAATAAGAACGAAAGAAAGAATTAGAAGTGCTAGGGAAATATATGATGTATGGGCATGTGAAATAAATGCATCGCTCTCAGTTGACCTTTCACTATCTTAGTTGTATTATTATTTGCATAGGTAATCAAATATGGAATTTATACTTCAGTTTTTGAGAGGGATTTTTTTATTCCTCTGCATAGTTTATTGGAATATCCAAGTGGAAGTGAATCAATAGTAATCCTATTAATAATTGGATCCCTTCTTTATTATGTTGCACCTATGTAGGCCTGTATGAATTTCAAACTAGAAAAATGTAAAGTTGCAGTTAAAATAAATTCTTATTTGTGATTGTACACACACTTGAAATCATATCTGCTCAAGTAAAGAAGTCCTTAACCACATACCTGACTATTAATATTATTAGTTATGCACGCGCAGTACATTCTTGATCGTCTCGTTTTAAATTCGGATGTTCAAAAAAGTTCCTAAAGATACACTAGAAATTGTGGTTTGCCTGGCTTGAACATCTAAAGTTTATTTTTATATCTTCCAATATCAACTTGATTTTCTTAAGCTCCACCCTCCCCTCGGCTGAGAGGGATTTTTTTTCTTTTTTTAATGTGCAGCTGCCATGTAGCAGAGGGAGGAACAGCTGGCTGAGGGAAGAGCCAGCCCGGGGAGTCAGTCACATTCCTGGCTGGGATTCAATGACTGAACCAGACACAAACAAACAGAGAGGGAGAGAGAGAGAGAGAGAGAGAGAGAGAGAGAGAGAGAGAGAGAGAGACTCACACATTGAGTGAGTGGGGAGACAGACTGAGAGTACGCCAGACGGTACAGACGAGGCATATTTCGAGCGCACATTAGGAGTGTGTAAAACCGCAGGAGCGCATAAAAAAACAAAGTACCCAGTGACCGTGCGTTGGATAATAGGACTTTTGAGTCCGGAGTTGTCGACTTAAATTGCGTCTGCTCACGGGAACAGCCCCCGCGAATTCAGCAGCCGTCAGTTTTCTGAATGGACGCGCTGGGAAGCTTCTCCGGTGACATGGAAATGCGCTTTATTGAGCGTGTGGCCGGATGCTGAGGACGCCCGATCCGATAAGTCAATTTCAGTTTTCATTTTAAGTTTTGAAATCTCTGTTCTAACCGAGAAAACAACATGGAGGGCTCGAGCTTTCAGCCCCATCCCGGACTTCAGCAAACTCTGAAGCAGTTTCATCTGAGTTCCATGCGCTCTCTCGGCGGCCCGGCGGCGTTCTCCGCTCGGTGGCACCAGGACTCGCTCTTCTGTAAAGATGGAAAATCCGCCGAGATGATGCTCACCCTGCCGGCTCAGACCCCTCCGGTCATGTCCGGTCCACTTTTCATCCCGTCCGACCGCTCCACGGAGAGGTGCGAGACGGTCCTGGAGCGGGAGCCCATCTCCTGCTTCGTGGTCGGCGGCGAGAAGCGGCTGTGCCTTCCGCAGATCCTCAACAGCGTCCTGAGAGATTTCTCCCTCCAGCAAATCAACTCTGTGTGCGACGACCTGCACATCTACTGCTCGCGGTGCACGGCGGACCAGCTGGAGATCCTCAAAGTGGTGGGCATCCTTCCCTTCTCGGCTCCGTCCTGCGGGCTCATCACTCAGACGGATGCTGAGCGCCTCTGCAACGCTCTCATCTACGGCGGCACCTACCCGCCTCACTGCAACAAGGAGTTAGGCTCCCTGGAGTTGGAGCGAACCGAGAAGAGCTTCAAAGTCTACCACGAATGTTTCGGTCGGTGTAAAGGCTTGTTCGTCCCGGAACTGTACACTGGCCCGAGTGCCGCCTGCATCCAGTGCATGGACTGCAGACTCATGTTCCCACCTCACAAGTTTGTGGTCCACAGTCACAAGAGACTCGAGAACCGGACTGTCCACTGGGGTTTCGACTCGGCTAACTGGCGGGCTTATGTGCTCCTGGACCAGGACTACACCGGCAAAGAGGAGAAGAGTCTCCTGGAGCAGCTGCTTAAAGAGTTAAAAGGAAAATATGACCTGACGGGCAAGCGGTCCAGGTCATCATGCAGGGTAAGTCTGTTCTGTTTCACCTTGTCATTGACCAGCATGTAATGTCTTTGAGATGTTTTTTTGTTTTGTTTTTGTATTTGTGGATATTTCAACAGCCTCAGACCAACAACAGCATCTGCATGAATTAACAGTCATTGTAAGAAGTAGGCTTCAATCTCATTAGGCCTGCCACTGTCTTTGCTGATTGATTGTTTGAACCCTTTCCAAGTGGTGCCAGTCTTATCAGGCATCCCCAACAGAGTTTAAATGCAATTGACATGTCACATCACCTCTTCCCTTGCACCAGAAAGCAGCACTGGCTTCCTATACTGTATGTCTAGAAAAGGGTGACAGTGAAAACCTCTGAACATCAGTTGACACCCCTGAGCATCCCTCCCATCCTCCAAAAGCCCCTGGCCCACTCAACCCTCCCAGGGTTAGCCAAGGGCATCTGCATTATGATAAATGGGAGTCCCGATGATATATTTTATTAGTGTGAGAGGGGGCAGGGGAGCCCATTATGGTTCCACGAGGTGGGGACGGGGATAAGAGTTTAATGAGGTTTTGGATATGGAAATGTGTGTGTGTGTGTGTGTGTGTGTGTGTGTGTGTGTGTGTGTGTGTGTGTGTGTGTGTGTGTGTGTGTGTGTGTGTGTGTGTGTGTGTGTGTGTGTGTGTGCGTGTGCGTGCGTGCAAGAGATAGTGAGATAGATAGAGAAGGGGTTGTGACTGGATAAGATATGAGTGTGTGTGTGTGTGTGTGTGTGTGTGTGTGTGTGTGTGTGTGTGTGTGTGTGTGTGTGTGTGTGTGTGTGTGTGTGTGTGTGTGTGTCTGTGTCGCTGTCCAGACTCCTTGCGTTGGGTCAGAGATGTTTTAGTGTGGGACAAAGGGGCCAAGAGACGAGGTGGCTGTCCCTTGGTCACAGAGCAGCTGTTGTGTGGGACTCTGCTAATGAGTGGACATCTCTGTATGCATCACCATGGTGCTGCTCCAGTCTGAGCAGGAAACTATCTCAGGAAAATGTTCTTGGCCTTATTTAGAAACATGTCTGACTCTGAAATAAAGACAGAATGGAAGGTTGTCAGCGATAGAAAATACAAGATTATGTCGATTAAATCTTTTGTTTTTTGGTTCTCGATTTGAGAACATTCACGCTAAAAGGTTCTGAATGCGGCACAAAGGTGTCTGCGGCTGATTTATATCCTGTTTTCCCTCAAAATTGGACACAGACTCCTGACAAAATCTTTGTTCAGTAAAAAAAAAAAAAAAAAACTCTTGCACCTGTGGCGGATTTTCTTCCCAACTGCAGTCATAACTCACTGATGTATCACCAGTGAGTTATGTATTTTCTCAAAATGGTGAGTCCTGACAGTGCTGACAGTCTTCCAGTGTGTGTGATATACTCAGGGGCTGAGCATCATGGAGAGAGAGAGAGAGAGCGTGGCGGAGGGGGCAGTGCTTGTGTTTGCTGTGGTTCACTGTCAGTCGTGTCCCAGTTAGCAGACAGGCCTCGGTCCTTAGGGGGAGCTGAACACCAGCGCTCTCTCCCCCCATACATCAGGCTGACAGGCCAAGCTGCTGAAAGGCCAGACTGGGGGCTCGCAGACCTATACGCTTTTGGCTCAGCCTATACAACCCGTTAAACAAAAACTCAATGTTATCACCCTGCCCCAGCCTCCCAGTCCCTCCTGATGTCAGAGTGTTTTATTAATAAGGGAGAGCCTCGAAGGTTACCTCCTATGTCTGTATCATCCGTCTAGACTCCCCACTCATCCACTGTACGCGCTATAGTCCGCTGGTGCAGATGCGCTTGGAAGCAACCGCAGAGAAGAGGACTGCTGACGTAGCATGTGTTTGGTTTGTGGAAAAGATTTGAAGGGCAGAGATTTAAGTGCTTTATTATTATTCCAGATTTTTTTTATTGATACGCTGTGAATGTAGAAAGTAAAACATAAACAGTCTGTTGGAGGGGGGGGGGGGCAAAAACAATGCAGCTTCTTCTCAAAAGCAGAAGACGGATCAAGGGGGGATGATGCCTGCAGAACCATTGTGTCTGTTTTGCATCAAATCCAGCATTTGGTCATCAGGCTCTTTTCCCTAATGTGCAGATGAGGGCAGATTGCAGAGAGGAGGCTGCAGACTCGCTCATTCAGAAGATGCAGGGTGTGTGCGCAAGGCCTTGACATGTGTTGTCAAAGGGCTATAACCCCTGACCTTTTCCCACAGACACTGACCCGGCCTTCCCCCATTCTTTTCACACCGTCCAATCACATGCGCTTGTGTCCAGTCTACTGGCCAGATGGCTGTCTGATAAAGGACGGAGTGGTCTACAGTGTGGACAGATAACAAACTGCAACTGCAGCTTGATTCATATAAAACATCAACATTGTGTGATGTTTATTTTGCTGACGCATGCACTGCAAAAAATAAAATTCAAATATTAGCCTTTCTTCTTATTTTGCTGACATGCTGCTGAAAAAGAAAAACTTTTGAAAAAAAAACTTAGTAAGTCAAATGTTGAGTGTTATTCCAAAGACTTGTTCCATTGTGTTGAACCTTGCGTGTAATAATTCAAATGTTAACATTTCTGATTAGCATAAAATCCCTCACCAAAGAGGATTAGAATTGCAAAAAAGCCTCCTCCCTCCAAAGTCAAATGCTTTTGAGTATTAACTGTGAAAAAAAAGTGGGCAATGCGATCAATCATCTAAGTGGAGAGTAAACTAGGGTTCTGGAGACCCTCCTTAATGGATGGATATTAAAGCCATTCAACTGACGCCAATTTATACCCATTTCTCATCCCATTGTTCTCCTCACTGGATGGAATTAGCCTCAAACCTGGAGCAAACCAAGCGTTCATCAAAGGGAAAATGTTAAAAATTAATGATTGAAAAATACCTCTATATGTTATCAGGTAGAAAGCTTTGTCTCTTGCTGCCCTTGTATGTGGGTGTCTTTGAGCGTGTAGCGAGTAGGCCTATACGAGTGTGTTTGCATGTAAACAGGCGAGTGTAATGACTGGATCAGCTGTGCGGGCCGGATTAAAATGAGCTCATTTCCATTCCCATCTGTCTGCTGACCTCTGGGAAGCACTGAAAGCTGACATGGTGCAGCTCTCTGGTCCTTGACGGGCCTGTCTGCCCAGCGATGACCCAGTCAGCTAAGACCCCGGCACAACCAGAGAAACATCGAAACTCTCCCATTTGGCTCACTCGTGGTGAATAAAAATGTGTGCTTTCGGTAGTTCAATGCATCTTTTTAGTTTGCCCCCCAGTAGTGCCCCCCACCCCCACACCACCTGACAAATACACACACGCGCGCGCACGCACGCGCACACACACACACACACACACACACACACACACACACACACACACACACTCACAGCCCCCACTCCCCACCCAGGAGACCATCACCTCGTCTTTGCAGTGACTGCTGGCCAGAGTGTTTTGGCCGTGTCAAGGCAAAGGGTGTCAGAAGCTCCCAGGGGTTGTGGCCTCCATTCTGGCAGGGGTGACCCATGTTAAAAGGGTGTCAGCTGGGGTTCTGTCATGGGTGATGTGTGCTAAAGACCTGCCGCCTCCTTTGTTTGAGAGCCGGCCTTTCAGAGGCTATGAAGTGCAGCCACTTCTCTTTGTTTCTTTAGGTGCTGTGTGGATAGTAACCTCCAGCCACTCCCAGGGTGGGAAATCCACGCTTCGAGACCAGAATTTGCCATGTCACTGGTTTCCTTGTTATGTGCTCCAAGACAGTTTGGAGCCTGTAGTGGTGTCTGCATGTCTGATAGAGTTAGGGCTATAGGTGATTATTTCTTATTGACTTTCAGCATAATCCTTTTGCAATAATATGATATTGGATATTCAGGATATTCTTCCATCCTGGAATCTGTTGTTCAAGTTGTATTTAAAAACTACCAAAAATTAGTTATCTTAATTTTGGCCTCATGAAATGCCTTGAATACAGTTTAATTAAAATACCAATCATTATTTTATCAGTGATTTGGAATACTTTTGCAGTCATGCCCTATTTTATATCAAATTTGAATAGTATACTTGTTATTATTATTATTATTATTATTATTATTATTATTATTATTATTATTATTATTATTATTATTATTATTATTATTATTATTATTATTATTATTGTTATTATCATTATTATTATTATTATTATTATTATTATTATTATTATTATTATTATCATTATTATTATTATTATCACAATACTTTTGACCAAATTGCCCCATTTAGATAGTGTGAAATGTTTGCAGTGGTGGAAGAAGTATTTGAATAATTTACTCAGTAGGCTACCTTTATTTTGGTGAAAGTTCGAATTTAGGTTTCGAATGTTTGGTATGAATGATATTGCTTTAAGAAAATATTTACATGCAACGTTTATGAGAAAAGTCTTTACTGTTGTATAGAAGGTGGACGGTCAGATAAAGGCATTCATGGTTTACTTAAATCAGCTCTGCCATGTTATATGTTCTAAAGATAACGGCAACACTAAAAACATTTAGTGTTATTTCAGTAGCACTTAGGAAAGTAATTGGTTACAAAGTCAAATAGCAAGAAAAAACGTATAGATATACAGATGCAAAAACACACTAAAAATATATATACAGTATACAGTACATACTGTATATACACACACACACGCATGTGTTAGCATGTCAAAATAAGAGTAGAGGAAAGCCTCTCTGTGAAAGGCAATTTAAGAGGATACTGATTTTGCAGGTTTAAGTTGCATAAAATAAGTTATGATTTATTGTAAGCAAACAATAAATCCTTCTTTCACGTTTGGCAGTATTATTCCTAAACATGATATATTGTATTGACCATCACTTTTTCTTCATCTGATGACGACAGTGTTTTGTCTCCGTTCCACTCCAGCACAGTGGCGATGTGTGAACCACGTCTTGTATAACTGGAAGAGTGAGGGAGGAGGATGATCAGTGATGATGAGATGAGAACTGGCTGTGACTGCAGTCAACAAGCCAGTCAGAGTGGGTCGGTCCGTTTTGTGGCAGAACAGATGCCCGTATTGGGTTAGTGTTATTCCACAATCATCATCAATTCCTCCTCGATCACCTCCTGATTTCCAGCGCTGTGATTAAGAGCCGGGCCCATCTGGTGCAGAGACAGGAAATCCTGGAGTCTGCATCTGCTCCCGACTGAGCTACTAAGCTGCTGCAGTCAGGCCCGGGGGAGGGGGGAGAGGGGTGTGGGGGGGGGGGGGGTTGGAGGGTTAAACTCTGATAATCCTACATAACCCCTGGAATGCACAGAGACCACGGCACACACATCAAAACCGTCATCTCCTCTGGTCTGCGTCTTCAGGAACACAAGATAGACTCAGACAGACTGAATGTCAGCCATGAACTCACTCCTCCTTCTCCTCCTTCTCTGGCCCACTCAAAGCATCCTCAAATTTTATAACTCGTCCCTCTGGAATTTTGTAATTAGAGCATGAATTAGATGTACTGCAGAGAGCATGTTACATGGAAGAACCAACAGTGTAATTGTACAAAAAACAGACTTCAGAGGCATTAGCCATCGGCAGGATTGCAATGTTTATCTAGTTGAATTGTTCTATCTGTCTCTCCTTAATGACCTGCAGCAGCTCTATGCTACATAACTGTTAGACCACATTGGAGATGTGCTAATGGAGCTCCAGCCAGAGCAGAAGTAGGCCCTTCTGGTGCCATATGACGAATCAGCATGCTGCTCTCGCCTACAATCCGCCCACCGACCACCTCCAACGCTATCATAAGGATTAACTCACGCAGCTAAACCAAACAGACTGCTCAGTGTTTCAGACACGATCCGGTCCCAATCATGTTTGTGCCTCCTGTTTCGAAAGACAACAAGCAGTTCACAATCGGGGGCCGCTATCGGTTCCCTTGCGACTGGTGCAACGCCAAGGTTGCTACACGGATGCTGTGTGTGTGGCTGCCCGAAAAGGGAAAATCAATGTTTTAGGGGATTTTCACGGCTGCTTTGCTCTTTGGGATATGCATAATTAACACTTTGGATTAGGATGGTTTAGATTAACTTTGAATCATCTGCTGAGTTCAGAAGAACGCATGATGGGCGTGTGTATGCACGTGTCTTCGTCCGCCGGTGACATCAGATTTTTCAGAATTCTGGAGAAATAGTTTGCATTTCCGGAACCTGTTTTGCTTATTATGTCTGTGCGTGTGGGAGTGTGTGTACCTCAACATTTAGAGGCCTCTGTCAGACTCCACACACTCATATACAGTCGGAGTCTGCTCCGTGCGCTTGTGATTGGAGGGCGGCTGTGGTTGCTAAGCAGAGCTGCTCTTCCTGTGCTAAATAAGAACTTCATGCGCTCTAGCTGGTGGGCTCAAAGAAGCGTGCAAGAAGACAGATAGACAGACAGACATATGTGTACGCACAGACACACACACTGTATAGACCTCTTACAGTACAGAGACCTCATCCTTCTCCATTCACTGACAATCCTCTTTCATTGCGACCTCCACACTGTGACTCTATGAGTGTCTCCTCCTCCTCCTCCTGCTGCAGCTTTCCCTTCTCCAACACCTCCACTCTGTGTCACACACACACACACACACACACACACACACACACACACACACACACACACACACACACACACACACACACGCACACACACACTTCTCCTACAGGTCAGCACCTTGCAAAGCTCCCCTCTCCATCACAGAGACCTCCTTGTCTGACACCTCCTCTGCCCCGCCACCATCATTCACCTCCTCCATTTGACACCTCCTCGACTCTGTAGGACACACACACACACAGACACAGCTCTCCTCCACCGAGATCTCCTACTGTACTCCCCCTCGCACTGCATTATACTTAGATCTCCACCTCCACTGTAGTGAGCAGCACTTGCTGTATCAGTCTGTATTCAGACTGGCCTACATACACCACACACGTATCACTGGACTGTCAGGGCTAATTGACTCGTTTTTTGAGAGATGATAGATAGATAGATAGATACAGTATATAGATGGACAGACAGACAGACAGACAGACAGACAGACAGACAGACAGACAGACAGACAGACAGACAGACAGACAGACAGATATATAGATATATAGATAGATAGATAGATAGATAGATAGATAGATAGATAGATAGATAGATAGATAGATAGATAGATAGATAGATAGATAGATAGATAGATAGATAGATAGATAGATAGATAGATAGATAGATAGATAGATAGATAGATAGATAGATAGATAGATAGATAGATAGATAGATAGATAGAAAGAAATTAAGAGGTAGTGCTACTTTGTCAGCATGACCTCATAACCATCCTCTATCTTCTTCTCCAGGCTCATTTCAAGAGGCCGCTAAATGAGCAAATGAGTGGGCACTCCCTGTTGTTGCTGTGTGCCAATCATCTCATGTACTGAATCTGTGCCGCCAGGACATTGCATCTCAAAATCGGACTGTGCCTTTTCTCTGACATACTGCACGTACTTTAGTGATACGAACCCACCTTCCAATATGGTTTATTTTTGTCTTTGCTTAGTTTTCGTAGGGGTCAGAGCTTTGTGTTGTATGGGCAGAACAATTATTCAGCGTTGTTGAAAAGCAGCAAGCCCCTTTATGCTCTTCAAACCAGCTCCACATGCTTCCCTGCAGAGACAGAGCAGTGCAGCATTGTCAGCAGGCACCCGTATCAAATGAATTCAGCACAGCTGTCCTAGCAGACTCTATTGCGGTGATGGGGGGGACAGTTATCTATTCAGTATTACAGTCCGCCCAGGATCTGTCATGGTCACTCTTTGCCACAGCATCATCTGGTCAGGTGGACATTTTACACTCTTTGACCTTGTTAGTATTGTTTATTACCTCATCGAAAAAGAGAATGTGCTGTATCTCTAAAAATTCCTTGCTATTTTGTTAGCCGCCTGCCCCACCTTGCTGTAAAATTCTGCCCTTTCTCTATGCGTCAGTATAGCGGGTTCTACATTCATAAAGACAGGCGTACAGATGGGCCACAGTTGCTCACATGCTGAGCACACTTCTCCCTCCCACCCACTTATCCCCCTTTTTTTGCAGGTGTCTAACAGTTGCAGGGTTGCCCCGCACTGTGCTTGCTGTGACAGTTGCCCAGCAGGGCTGCCTGCCTCCCTTGTGTTTGTGGCGTTGACAACCCTCTGGCTTTATTTCCAGCCAGTCGACAAGCGCAGACACAGACGGCCATGGCTCAAAATAGAGCAGGCCCAACCTTTATCCTATAATGAGGGGACTGTTATAAGCCTTGTGTCTTAAGCAGTGTGTGGCTGCCGTCAAGGGGGCAGCTAATACACACATCATCTTCATAACCGTCAAGCTGCTTTTCAGATTATCATCATAAACAAACTAACCACCTCTTCTTGTGGCGCAAACAGCTTTATCAACCGCTAAGGAGCAAGTGCTAGGTCAAGTGACCTTTTATGATCAGACGAGACCCATTCCACAAGACAGTACAAACATGAAGATAACGTGACAGTTTTCAACTAAAAAATAAAGAAAACACAAAACCAACAGATATTTTGGAGATAATCAATTCACTTGTGACCTTGTGTCAATTCAATGTTTTCACTGAAATGCAAATATGATAGTCTGGTCAGGGCATCTGTCCCATATGGAATGTATGAATTATTCCAGTATAGCAGAGAATTGTTGGTGCAGTCATCTCCCACAAAGACACCCATCTCTGCATGTCCATATTTAATTCACCCCTTTCAGCTCCTGAACTGTACAGGCTGCTGATATAATGAGTCCCTCCAAAGAGATTAGTCGCCCTATCATCAACGCAGCTCCCTAATTTCTCTGCCTTTGTTGTGGTGCAGGCTGTACTAAATGGGATAAAGGGGCTTGGCCGGACACAGTGGGAGGAAGTGGCTTTTGTGTTGCTAGCAGGTGCAGTGGAATGACAGTTTTTTGGATGTAAGTGTGTATGAGTGCACGCATGACCCTGTGTGTGTGTGTGTGTGTGTGTGTGTGTGTGTGTGTGTGTGTGTGTGTGTGTGTGTGTTTGCGTGCACTTTTGTGTCTGCTCAGGCCAAGAGGGTATGTGCCGCTGAGATACACCAGGAACCTCTGGAGCTCCATTTGAACCCTCAATCACAGGGTTCCTCAGGGGTTTGCAGTAAATTCTTCAGGCGAATGGTTTTCTCTCCCCTTCCTGCTCCTCCTCCTCTCTCTCTCTCTCTCTCTCTCTCTGCTCACATCTGGTGAACAGCGCTAGCACCCCTGTCATCTTTTACTGCGTTGAGGTCATTTCCACCCTATCGGTAAAGTGGAAACACATGATGTGCAGGGTTCGGCCTTAATGGGGTGGGGCTGGCATGGACCAGCACTGACACAGTTACAGCCAAGAGCTGCCAAAACAGCCTCTCTGTAGATTGCCTCTGACTCTGACTTCAAAATAAAATACATTTTGGGTCAATTATATTGGAAAACATATATCTACCGGTTAGATATATTACTATTATAATTAGTCACTTATTTTAAACATGCTAGGATGTTTACACATTTTCTTATTTGATGAAATGCATCAGCAAAGCAGAGCTGAACATGTCATGGCGCTTTTACCACCCAGCATTGTTTGGGTTTACAAAAGGATATAAGGTATATAGCGAACTCTTGAAAGACATGTTTCTCCCTTTGGAGCTTTTTCTACGTCCGCTCCAAGTTTTATTTTTTGCTGTAAAATTCCTCCCTTCACACTCTTTTCCCCTCTTAATCACATTATTGATTCCAACTGGTGAGCTAGAGAGTTTGGGCATAGACTTTGGCAGACACTCTGTCTGGATAAAGGGCGTGACCTACACAAGTTTAATTGGGATTCTCCTTAAGCAACACTGGGTGGATTTCCTCAATTCTGCTCCCTGCTGCGACATTCGCCATGAGATACTTCACACCACAGCTCGCAGTGCTCGTCATTCGCAGAAAAACAAACTTGTGTCATTTGTGAGAACCCCGCTGATCTGACACATTTTACTTGATTTCTTGACAGTGCATTATAAGTATCTGCCCTGTGGGGAATGAATTGTTGTCATCTTGAATACTTTTTTTGGTGACACTGAAATGTATTCCTTTAGCCATCTACCATTCTTTTCTTTGTTAATGATATTTTAACTGACTTGAACATTTAGAATCATTGCACCACTCAGATAATTTATTGCTGAAGCGTCTGAATGCAATAAACTGTTTTATTGGAGATTTACTGTTTCGCTATATGGATCTCAATGTGTCTCCAAGCAAATTCCAGTCCACACACTGTGGTTTCCATTTTGTGGTAGACAGAGCTGCAGTGTAAAAAGGGGTGGGTTGCAGTCAGTTACTGTCTGTGGGTAGACTACAGGCAGAGTGGCTGCTATAGCAGATGCTGCATGGATTTTTATTCCTGCTGTCCAACAGGACTCCATCATAGACTGCAGCAGCACTCGTTATTGAGGGCACACACTCCTGTGCTGCATGCCTCTGTCCTCATTACCTCTGCAGCAGCTTAGCTCTCTGCCTTTGTTCTCTCTCTTGGCTTGAAACTGGAGAATATGTAGAGAAGTGCTGAGGCTGCAGTTAGCTCGGCTGCCCACAACTTCTGCCGCACAGGAAAAAACATAGCGCAGACAACCACCACCCCCCTAAGCCCTCTTGTCTCCATATTTCCACAAAAGCCAACACACGGGATGCTCCAGTTTGATTCATTCTCCTGATTTAAATGTAGGCTGGATTGCAGAGTGCTTCTTACATTCGGTTTGGTGTCCTTTATCCCAGTGTGGCTGATCTGACTTAAATATTTCACTCTTGGGTGTTTTTCGTGCGCTGGCCTACTGACCAAATGCCCTCTTGGCCAATCTGCTGTGTGAAAGGTCCCATAGACTTGCTCCTCAGAGGCGCTAAACAGCAGCCTTGCAGAGTGGCCGGAGGAACAGTAAACTTTTATCACACTAATAACCCCCAGTCACAGCTACTTTAATGGCTTAGGCAGCCATGCCCGGGGTTGCCTGGAGGTCAGGTTGAATTGCAGGACATAAATGGTAGATTCCAACCGGTAGGACAAATAAAGGAAGAAGAAAAAAAGGAGGGGCATATGAGGTGAGCAGAAGGGGGAATAAAGTTGTTATTGGAAGAGCAGATAATCACTTAAATTGATTTGCAGTAAAAGAAAAGCCATTGATTGGGCTGCCCATTTAAAACGCAGCGATCTTTGGCCTTTTAACCTGTCTTTACCACCCGACATTGCACGCTCGCAAACCTTGGACTCAGTCCGAACATGCCGTCAAAGGGAACAACTCCTACACAAGTGACAAGTGGGTGAAAAGATTTGTGTTTGGCCGGCACTCTGTGAAAAACATCGGTCAGAAAGGGAGCTGAAGAAAGTAGTGTGAGAGAGAAGGGGACGGAGATCTGTTAATGGAGTTCAAATCTAAACCCTCTCTCAGATTCCTCGCCTGCTGGCTGAGGTGGACGGGTCTTGAGAGTGTTTGTTTTAGGTGAAGTCAGTGCTGGAACAGTATGTTGTGAACCGCAGGCCAGACTGTGGTTCTGCGGTTCAGCTTCGACCTGAATGCAGACTGCTCTGTTTGTTTTGCTTCTCTGTTTCTCAGGGAGAAATTTAGGCATTGAAATGTAGTCCTGCGCTAACACCCACGGCACGCAAATAAAAAAAGACTTTGCACAGAAATTAATACGATTTTTTTTTTTTCAACCTGGGTGTAGTCGCTACATGTGGACCTCGACAGCACACCCCCTTGTACAGGGGTATACCTCTATTGGTGTCTCTGCTCTCATCTTGTAAATGGGCTCTTTGGGAGATGAGATGGCATTTGATTGTTTCAGTGGCAGGATGTTTGTGTGTTTTGTTCCGGGCCTTTTCATAAATAGCAGTTTTTATGTTGCCCGAGGTCAACTGGTTTTACTAGACTGGAGAGGCAAGTCCAGAGGCAAGGAGGCCCTGTCAACCATCTGGAAGCCATAAAAGGGGGAGCAAGAGGTTTTTAGTGGGGGTTTATGGGATTGTAGGGTGAGACATTGAAGGGAGAAGAGACAGAGTGGATGGTGGACTCTGGTTGCCCCCCGAGCTGCAAAGCTTCCTCTGCCGTCTGAATGACAGGTCAGAAGTTCATTGCCTTCTTTTTCATCCTGCATCTGCCTTGTAAGGTGAAGGAGGTGACGGTTGGTTCAGAGTTCGAGGGCAAAGGAGAGGACGTCACCGTGAAGCTGTTAACACTGCCGCGAATAAAGACATATTCTGGGCTCGGAGATCTTTGTTGTCATTTAATGAGCTTTCGGTATTTCCAGTGTTTCAGTAGACTCAGTGGTCTTGTGTCAGTTGTTGCGTTGCCGTCAGCTTGTTATGCTTTGTAGAAAATCCGCCTTGAGTCCAACAGATGGTGCAGAATTATGTGGCTGCGTGAACACTGGTGATTCAATGGCTTGGTGTTGTTTGGGTATGCGTCACCTTCTCCCAAGCAACCTGCACACCACAGAGACAGAGTAACGAACAGTAAATGGTTTTGTTGGGTTACAGATCCAGGCTCACTCTTTGCTCTCTTTGTGTCAAAAAAACGGCCTTAAAGTCAGGTGGTGGCTTTATTTTGTTTGCACATCTGACTTAAATGGGAATAAAAACGTTGTTAGGCCATTGAAATACTGAGGTTTGAGGCCAGCGAGAGTCCCCTGGAGATTTCAGGGATGAAGACACTCCTGAGAGTCTCAGTTATGTTCTGCTGGAAGGTTTCTTTCCCAGTTTTAAGAGCCTGAGCTGGAGCTGTCTTGTCCATCTGAGGGGCTGGATGCTCAGCCTTATAGGTTTTCCAGAATGGGGTTATCATTGCACTGGGCTCTGTGTTGCTTTGCTGAGTCTGGCACTGATACCTCCCATAGAGATTTCATCTTTTGTTATGCTGCAGCTGAAATTGTGTTAACCCTTTAGCCCCTTCAAGATGTTTAGGTAATTGACGGTTATGGAGCCTTCATGTCCGTGTATGTGGATATATTTGTGGTATAATGTGGACCCTCTCCTTAAGAGTTAGAGTCAATGTGTTTGTTATATAAATGAGTTATATTGACCTATATCTCTCGGCAGTCTGGGGTTGGGTCTTCAGACCCCCCGGCCGCTTCGCACACAGTTTGTATATGAAGAGAGGAAAAGTGCTGACAGCAAAAGAATGAGAGCGTGTTTGGCAGGCACGCCCTTGTAGGTTTCTGTGTCACTCAACTCTAATACATTTTTAATCGTTTCCTTGCTGTGGTATAGAGCTTGACATGGTTCTGCACGATCCCACGCAGTTTAGGGGGCTCACGCCTGTGTTGGACTTGTGAAATAGGTGGAAAAGAATGTGTAAACTATGGATTTTCACTCACAAAAATGTGTAAAATGGCAAAGATCTGATTCACGCTGTGGCTGGTTTTCTCACTACATTATGGAGTTGATTTATCAGACAACCTTCTGACTCCATATTGCAGGTTGAGCGATACAACTAAACCCAGCAGGAGTGGACACTGAATGAAAACTGATCTGATGTTGGTCTTATAGAGCTCCAAAGATTAGATCATTCAATTAATGAGTCACATGATTGAACATCTATCTATTGTTTTGAGAAGGTATTAAGGTTAAGGGATTTATTTTTTAACATAAAAAAAGACTTGCTCCAGGATCTAAATTTTTTTTGGGTTTTTGGAAAAATAAAACATTTAATGAAATTACCCTGGGGCTTCTTTAAATTTTGATGGATTTTTCTCTTTCAGTTTTATGTTTTTTTTTAGACAAAACATATGATCGTCCAACGAGCAGTACCCGCTGACAAAAATGATTGTTACTTGAAGTCCTAGTTTCTATGATGACTTTTATGACTCCATTGTGTAATCTAGTGTAACCCTGGAGGCAATTTATATAGCGGCAACCTCAGTTATGGGAGTGCCCTTTTTATGAGGTTTATTAGAGTGTCTCCAAACATTATCATGACAATGTTATTAAATCTTTATCCATTGCCAAGAACACTGATTGAAGCTGACGAACTTTAAAGAAAGCATCAAAAGGTGCCGTCAAATGCCGCAACAGTGAACCAATCCAGCCAGAGATGAACTGAGACATTCTCAACATTGTATTTTGGCCTGCTTATATTTTGCGTCATGTCAGAGTAGCCTTGAGCCTTAAGAAAAGGTGTGAAATAAAGCACGGGCCCATGATGGAGAGGCTGGAAATGAGGGTCTCTTGCTCTTGCTTTAGTGGTTCCGTCCACTGCAGTGATTCAGGGAATAAAAATGTGGCCTGTGTCTCTTTAAGAGCGCTGGCCTGTCTGCAGAATGCATCAGTCCTGTGGAGCAGACACAGGCCAGCAGGAGGAAGAGGGGGGAGGGAGGGGAGGAGCGTAGGGCTGTGCGGAGGGAGGAACGAGGACAGGAGGGAACAGCCGCAGTCTGGGCTTCCAGCCTCCTGGCTAGACTGCTGAAAGTTATTATTGAGTTCCTGTGCAGGGCCTCCCCTCCCTGCGGCATACTCCTCTGTGCTCACTACGAGATGGACGGGGAGAGGCCGAGAGAAAAAGTTGGCAGCCTCCCATGCCCCTTTGCAGTGACCTTATATGCAACAAATAAAGCATAATTGTGTTTGATTCCGTGTTTTTGCAAGGGTGAAGCCTCTGAAAGCCTCGTAAGACGGAGAGCAACCGCACACACGATAACAGCCCTACAGCTGCTCCACAGCAGCTGAAACTGTGGCCCGAGCTCACGCTGTTGTCTTGAGTTACAGTTTAGCAGACATGTCCTGTTTTTCTCAGGAATGGCCTTAACCAGTCAAGACAAGAAGGTTGACAGTTCACCAATGAAAGCCAACTAAATCCTCTCCTGGCGTGCTAAGTGTTGAGTATGATTCAAGGACAGGTGGTGGGAGGACAGCGACTCCTTCAGTCTCCTTCACATAACTCCCCTTTGTCTTTACAGTAAATGACGGCTCGGAATTAAAAAGACCTGACACTGGAATATAAAGACAGGTTCTCGACAGCTTCTCCAGAGCTTTAATCTGGTTAGTGACACAAGCTAGCTTGCGTTTCTTGCATTACTCTCTGTGTAATGTGTCCCCAGCCTGTAATATGTGTCCAGCCTGCAGGTCTCAGAGATTTGCTGGGGATGGCCATGGAGATTACATAGTTATACACATCATGCCCTCCTCTAGAGCATGTGCCTGCCTGCAACACTAATCCCTGGCCTGCCTCTTCCCCTTTAGCGGTTACATTAGGGCCCCAAAGCGCCTGCGTCCTTCCAGCTCAGCCCACCAAGAGAGAGAGAGACAGACTTTTACGTAATTCTCCGTCCGCTGTATTTGTTCCGAACCTGCTGTTGCTTTAAGCGAACTCTCCTCTAGGTTAACAGTACCCAGCTGCTGCCTGTCCTACTGTACTGAGCTTGTCATGGCTGTGGCCAAAAAGCCTGAGCCCATTGCAGCACCTGAGGCTCGTCAGGTTTTCCTTTGCATATCTTCTGTAGCGTGTCACATATGCACCCTGATTAATCCCAGCATGTGTCTTCATTCATGGTCAGTGCGATCATTCGGCCTCTGTTTTAAAGCCGTCTCGGGCAGGGTTTCTTGCAGGGAAAGTTGGGCGAGGGGGGGAAAACCCTGGCGCTGAAATTGGTATTTTGTGGAGTTCTGTTTGTTGAGTCAGAGCTTAGTTGGGCTCTACTGTTATGTGGTTGCCATGGATAAAAACACAGGCCCTTGTGCAATAAAATCATCCAGGAAAAGACATTTCCAAGAATTTTTCAGAGTCAAGAAACAGACGGCAAATTGCAGAATTCATGAGGTGCTGCGGTCCACCACCCGCCCCTCTCAGCCCTCCATTTTGGAGCCCTCGTATTCATTTTATGGAAACTGCGAGGCTCGAGCACTCTCACCTAATTACTTCTGTAAGCAGATATGTTTCCCTATGAACGGAGGAGGGAAACAAAACCAGTGTTTAAGGATGATTTGTGATCTTAGGAACGGATGTTGTGGGTGTTTTATCCCCTATTTTCCTCACAGACAATTCCTTGAACAAGTGGAAACAAGTGAAATGCTATTTGATCTCTGTCAAATGTTACTGTACACACATACTCTAAGTGTGAGGCCCTCATTTGAGTCAGATTCCTGTTCTGTTCTGCCCTGAGAGGAGAAAATGTTCACTGGCAATGACTCCTGGTGCAGTTTTGAGTTAATTGGTTGAACACTTAGAAAACCCACTGGCTTTTTGTATATTTTCTTTGCCTGGAGCTAATTCTCCTCAGTTAACTCAAGGCTCCCTATTGATCTTTAAAATGAGCTCCTATTATTCTTACTGTTTAAGTTAAGTTACTTCATTAGTCAATGGCTACATTGAAATTTGTCTTTTTAAATAGTGCAACTCTCTGCATATGTGTTTTAGCATTAGAAAAATACCTCTCACAATACGTTGTAGTGCAGTATTCAAAAGCTAATTCTAGGATTTTATGCTCATAAGCAAAACTTGAAGTTCAAAGCTAATTAAACAAAAGAAAACATCTTCAAAAGCGACATTAGGGGTCTGTATAGCCTTCATTTGAATAATAATTTCACTGTTTGCATTGGTGTTGGAAACAACAGTGGTGGAGGCAAAGATTTAGGTTTTCCAACCTGGTGACCATGAAGGCAGCATTTAAAAACAGAATGATCGGAGTGGTATATATCTATACATTTCAACAGGATGTATTACCTCGGTTCAACCAATTAGCTCCCAAGCGGTTCTCAGAATGTATACTGTGTATACGGTGAAATGACATCACACATGGGACCCTGAGCGAGCAGTGACCCTAACTTCACCTCTCCCTCTCACAGCTTTTATGGCCTCTTCCCCTAAATCCCCCCTATGCCCCCGTCCTGTCCCCTTCACACCTCTTAACCTCTGGTATTCATCCCATTTTCATCTTTCCAAATAAACCTGCCACCTGTCCTCCTCTCTGCTGGCTGGGGGGGGGGGGGGGCATGTGGTCTTGTGGCTCAACTTACTGTGTGCAGCCAGACCGCAGCAGCTCAGCTGACTGGTGAGCTGCTTTACCATTTAAAAAAAAATGTGTCCACCCCTCCCTCCCTCGATGGCTCATTGGTTACACGGTTGTTACTGATTTGTTTAATGCTGAAATTAGCTGTGTGTTACTGTGCTGGTGGTGGTTATTGTTGCTCAAATGAAATTAGTTGAAGCACCAGGTTTGCTTAGAGTATTTTGTATATTAGTAATATTGCTCAAGAACTAGAAACAGATGAAGGGTGTCAATTAGAAAAAAATATCGTAAACCATTTTGATAATTGGTCAAAAGTCAAAGGTAATTTTTTCCCCCTGTCTTTAATAGTTTATTAATGGGATTTATTTTGGACTCATAGGACATTTGATGATGATTCTTCTGGCTTTAGCAAATCTGCATATACTGATTGATTAATCAGGAAAATGAATTTCAGGCTGCTGTAGCTAATGACTGATTTGAAGCTCTAGTCTCGATAATGAAAGTGTATGAAGACAGCAAAATAGTGGCCGGATAAATCCCCCTGTAAGAAACACATGTGTGGGGGCGCCCTTAGCTCAGTTGGTAGGGCGTCCCCCCCATGGGCCTCGACCAGCAGCGGACTCGGGTTCAATTCCAGCCCCCGGTCGTTCTCTGCATGTCACTCCCCTCTCTGCCACATTTCAACTCTGTCTCTACACTATCAATAAAGCATAAAAATGCCAAAATAATATCTTAAAAAAACACATGTGTTTGTGAAAATAATTTAATGGTCTCATTACCTACAGATATAGAGGAGGTATAGATAGGGATATAGATTCACATCGTCCTAAATATTTAGGAAATAAATTAGATAAATGTATAAAGACTGATAGGAAGGTATTGCTTATCTTTACTCATTAACAAGTTGAGTGTAATTAGGCACTAGCAGTCCAGTTGCTCTGCCTCCCCTCCATCATTCTCCCAGGCCTCCTCCTGCCCTGACCTCTTCACTGCCTCTGCCCTTGAGGGAGGTGCAGAGGAGTCATCCAGTACCAGGTACTGCCAGTGATATAATGGTCTGTGTATTTGGAGTTCTATATACTGTTTGGGTTGTGGAGAGGTTATCTGGTGACATTTTAATCGTCTTTGTGCCTTCTTTTCCCGTGGCATTAGTATTAATCTGCAGGATTAAAACCCAGCCAGCCAGCCAGCCTGCCAGACACTGGACTTGCTGTCTTGTTGTAGAGCAGAAGAGAGGGAGTGTGCTAACGTGGAGAACGTCGGCATGCGCACTTCCCTGCGTACTACAGGCAGAGATTAGTGCTTATCACTGACAGACCAAGGTTTTTCAGTCTGAAGGATGAGGATTTACTCATCATGGAGAATGTTTTTTCCAGCCCGTGGAAAGAGTTGTGTGGTGTGTTTTCTCGAAAGTCTGCAAAAAAAGAACCCAGATGATGAGACTTAAATATTTGATAGAAAAGCAGCATTATAAAGCAGGGACATAGAGTTTGAAAGCTGCGGGAGTTTTAGGGAGGATCCAATGAAAAATTTCTGGTGATTTGTATCTTGGGAAATGAAGGATTTAGTGTTTTCTTTTTAATCTGCTCCACACTCAAAAGTCAGGTTATTTCTCAGCCCCTTGCAGCTTTCATTTTGATGGTTCTATTTGAATCTTTCTTGCGCACATCCCTAACTGTATGTGTGTGTAAAACAAGGCAGCTTGAATGACCCTTTAAAATAAATCCTTATACATCCAGATATTTTGTGGTCGCTGTATCTTGACACTTGGCATGAAATTCAGGGAAACGCATATATTCAATACACCGGAAAACATCTGTTTCTCTCTGTTGTGAAATGGTCGTGAAAACTGTTGGGATGTCATTTACCTGTTTTTATTACAACTTTCAATGATAAAATATCATAAAGCATTTTAAAATACGTGAACTATATATATATAGCCTATATATATATATATATATATATATATATATATATATATATATATATATATATATATATATATACAGTACAGGCCAAAAGTTTGGACACACCTTTTCATTCAATGCGTTTTCTTTATTTTCACGACTATTTACGTTGTAGATTCTCACTGAAGGCATCAAAACTTTGAAGGGACATATGGAATTATGTACTTAACAAAAAAGTGTGAAATGACTCTTAAATAGGTCTTATATTTTAGATTCCTCAAAGTAGGCACCCTTTGCTTTTTTGACAGCGCTACAAACCCTTGGTGCTCTCTCAATGAACTTCATTAGGGAGTCACCTGAAATGGTTTAGCAAAGAATTCCATATGTGTTCATTCAAAGTTTTGATGCCTTCAGTGAGAATCTACATTGTAACTAGTCATAAAAATAAAGGAAACGCATTGAGCGTGTCCAAACTTTTGGCCTGTACTGTACATATATATATATATTATGAATTGACAAGTGAAGGTAAGTTATAGACCGTTAAGATAGGCAGAGAGATCTCGATATAACCAAGGGATTATATTGAATTGCAAAGATGGCATTGGCAGCACTACTGCACAACAGAGATCAAGTTCTGTGGAGGCATGCTACACGTGTATGAAAGTGAGGATACAGTCACAGAAATGCTGCCAAATGTTCTGCTGCAACTCAGCTCTGTTTTGATTCAATGTTCGTGATTTTGGAAAAACGGTGAAAACAGCCGCAATGCATTATGAATTTTGAGGTGTGGGAATTATTCTCGCTCATCCTATTTGGAAACCACTGTATTTGCCTCGAGAAAGACTTTCTCATTGCTTTCCTTAGACATAATTCAAGATCACACAATCTCTTTCTTTATTTACATGACTAAGTATTTTATTTGCTCACTTGTTTCACATCAGTGTGATGTTTTTTACCCACATCTGACCAAAGTAGTCATTTGCTGATAAATCTAATTTTCTAACAAATTCACAGAGGCTGTTTCCTTTTTTATTCATGATGTTCCTAAAAGTTGCATGAATACATTTTGAGTAAGTATTCATTTTACCCTTCAGGATGTACCAAATTAAATTCCATAAACGTAGGTTAGCAAGAGTCTGGCTTTGCTCTTTCTCTCTTTCTCTGTCTTTCTCGTTAACCTTCATCCCCTCCGGCCTCCTGGTTAGCACTGCAGCTGCTCCTACATTATAAGTGTGCTAAATGTGAAAAGAAGCATAACGGCATTGTGTGTGTGTGTGTGTGTGTGTGTGTGTGTGTGTGTGTGTGTGTGTGTGTGTGTGTGTGTGTGTGTGTGTGTGTGTGTGTGTGTGTGTGTGTGTGTGTGTGTGTGTGTCTCTGTGTGTGTCTGTGTGTGTGTGTGTGTGTGTGTGTGTGTGTGTGTGTGTGTCTCTGTGTGTGTCTGTGTGTGTGTGTGTGTGTGTGTGTTTGGTATGTCCTTGTGAGTGTGCAAGAGAGTGTTTTCAAAGTTCAAAATTCCTTTATTAAAAATAGACACACAGCAATTACTGAGCCAGTCGTGACATTTTTATTACTCCGGCTCTCTAACAAAGCTCTAGGAAATGTATAAATAAAATAACTCAAGTGGAAAAGGAGAATCAAAGACATAACGGTGAAAAGTAAAAAATTAGAATAGAATAGAATAGAATATATACTGTGTAAACTGTGGTAAAGTGACATTATGATGAGTTCAGCAGTCTCATGGCCTGTGGGATGAAGCTGTCCCTGAGCCTGGTGGTGTGGGACCGGATGCTGCGGTACTGTCTGCCAGACGGCAGCAGGCGGAACAGTTTGTTGCTGGGGTGATTAGGGTCTCTGGTGTGTGTGTGTGTGTGTGTGTGTGTGTGTGTGTGTGTGTGTGTGTGTGTGTGTGTGTGTGTGTGTGCGTGTGCGTGCGCGCGCGTGCGTGCGTGTGTGTGCGCGTGTTTGTGCCTTCATTGGTTTGCAGACACAGCCTTATGTCTTCCCTCAGATCATGTGGTGTGATGTAGAATTATCTTATTCCAATAGTGCAGCAGGGGCGCTCAGACAACTATCTGCTGAATTTGGCGCTATGTATGTGTATAAATACCCCCGTCACAGAGCACGTTTTATTTCCGAAGATAACTTTCCCTCACGACCATACCAAACATGCTCATGCTAATAATGCCTAATCCGTTGTGATATCTGTTTCGTGTCTTTCAGTCTAGGGTTTCCGTGTCTGTTGAAATAACTTATGAGCCCTTTGTACTGTGAGGTCATCCTCCCAGGGAGAGAGTGATTTTTGACTCCACTGTCAACATACTGTAAGAAAAGGCAAGCGGGCATGTTTGTGTCCTCATGGTTTGCCATGTTTGGACCTGAATTGGAATTCATTTCTTGCCATGCAATAGTACAGTAATCTTGCTTTTTGTTTGTTCTCGGTGGAGAGATGATCTCTTTTTAATGCAGCTGCAGGGAATCTGCGTCATTCAGGAACAGTGTTTTTAATGGTGTAGAAAACTCGAATTGAAACGTGTCATTAAGAGATTATAGAGCGTTTTGTATGTTTTTGTAGTTCCTCCACCATATCTTTATTTTAGCCCTTTAAATATTAAAATATTATCCAGTTTATTTTTATGATATCAGAAAAATTAAATAAATAAATAATTTCAATAATTTTCCAGAAATTTGAGTCAATATTTTGAAACTAAACGCAAAACTTTTTTAACTTAATTTTAGAAAAATCTTAAACAATTTGATTTGCAAATAGGTAGAATTAACCAGTTAAACATTTTAAGAATTAAGACTTGAAGCTAGTGCAGCAAGTTTAATTAGCTTAAAATTCAGTATTGCACTTTTTTGCAGGGTCACTTTTATTTATGAAGCTCAACACGTTTGTCTCAGAGGGGCTTCACGTTCTTTACAACAAACCTGTTTCCTTAGACTCAGAATAACATTGAATGTGTGCTTTTTAGGAATTGTCGCTCACTTTATGAATAGTTGTCAAATGCAGAATACTGCTACAATGCTCTGTTCTTCTGCCTTCAAGCTACAATATGTGTCAAACTGTGCAGGCGTGGTGAGATTTTTTTTCACCTTTAGGAACGCCTCGTCCTGTTTGCGCCTCGACCCTTATCAAGTCTCAATCCCAAAGACAATTAGGACAATCCAATAGGCTTAACTGTAATGCCGGCCGTATGCCAAGCCCTGCAGCTCTCTTTCTGTGTCCATATACCGTCATGGATGAGTTCAACATATATATATGTACACACATATATAGAATAAATTGATAAATTAAGATGAGATTTAGCGAGGGGGGAAATGGAAGCGTGTGGTGTATATCTGCGTGGAGCAGGGATGAGGTTTCAGGATATTCTGGGCCGCCACCAGTCATTTCCCCCCAGCTGTTATGAGGTGACCACAGGGCTTTATATAAATCAAGGGACTGTCGTACAATTTATGCAGTGAGAGTTGAAAAGAAAGCTCGAGGCATCCCTGCGAGCATCCACACCAAACTACAAGGATCAGATTTCAAAAAACTAGTATTCTCTCACTTCCAACTAAGGCCGTTACCCGAGTGAGCTGTGCCAGTTGGTGTGCCCTTGAGTGAGACAGCGCCCCACTAAGCACATGGCGATCTGGGGATTACATTCAGGGGTTTAGAAGGGGGAGAAGGAGGCCGTAATCGGAAACTGTTGTGTCTTGTTGCTGTGCACTTTTCTTAATGCCACGCTATCATGCAGTATGCGTTGGTATTGTATGACTGTTGCCCGAGGAAGTTCAGCTGGGAAATCTATTTCTGTCTCGCTTGATGAGTGCTGCCCCCAAGTTTTATTACTTGATAATTTCATTAGAGTTTTTTTTTAGCGGCACCAACATTCAGAGGTTTTCGATTCTGTCTACTGTTACCGGCTTCCCCCTTGTGCAAAATGTGCTTAAAAACATGGGAATATTACTACAATCTGTCTGTTTGTGGAGACAAGAAACAGCAGCCAAAGGACTGGCTATAGATCCCCCACATTCAAATATCCCTGATGGGACAAGTGGAAAATTGAGTGAAGTTAACTCCCAGCAAAACAAGTTCAAGTAATAATGTGTGGTAAACTAAACCCGCCTACCAACAAATGGGAGCCCTGCGATGGTCACGACTATTTCCACATCAGGGTTCAATAAACAAATATTGCTGATTAGCTCCATGATCCAGTGAAATAACAGTTCAATCCACCATCATGCTCCAGTTAGCACAATAACGACAAATTAGTCTTCAAGCAGGTCAGACGCTCTGCTCTTAGAATAGATATATTGACATGTTTGCAATGTGTTGTGTTTCTCTGTGAATGTCCGACATGCCGGCCTGAAAATAGCTGAGGCATATCCCTGTATTACTATGCCATTATCATGGCACTAATTAAAAAATAAAGCATTTCTACTCCTGGCCAGCTGCTATTAGACCCTGTTTAGCCTAAAGGTTTGCTTTGAAACGCTCCCTCATTACAGCGCCTCAAAGAAATATCATACAATAGCGGGTTGAAAAGGGCAATGCTTGAATGGAGTCTTAAAGGAGAGGCTGTACTTGGCCTTCAAGTATACATTCCTTCAGCTCAGTGCTTCCTCTGTGGTCCCGCTCCCCTGGCCCAGCCCCCTCCCTCTCAAGACTCAGTTCCCACAGGGGACTGGGCCAACGCAAACTCCAAGAGAAACTCTCCCTCTCTTAGCAGTGTGTGTGAGAGAGAGAGAGAGAGAGGGGATGTCCTATCATCTGGCCCAGTCAGACCTGCTATAGGCAGTAGGATGTGCGAGATGGGTGTTATGACTCTGTGGCCATGCTATGTCTATGATGTGGTGGTGAGTTAAGCCTGTGCGGCTGCTCTCCTGTGAGGTCAGTGTCAGATTTAGCCAGCAGGTCCCTTGTGGTGTCTGGGAGTGTCTGTTTTCTGACTCTATTATGTCTAGCGCTCGCAGCCTTCCTGGAGCTGCAAACCTCAGGGTAGAAATAGTACCAGACGACAGGCAGACATCCTTTGTCGGGAAAACACGAGTCATGTCAGTAATTACAGAGTCTGATTACAACAGGGCAGCAGTTTCTTAGAAAACCACTGGCCTTGAGTCAGGCAGGTGAGGGGTCGAGTCACCATTGCAGAGCAGGAGTCAGTCAGCGTGAGGTTTGGATTGAAAGGCTTAACCTACAGTAGCAAAGCCAAAGAGGCCTCTCTCTCTATCTTTATATGTGTGTGTGTGTGTGGGGGGGGGGGGGTGAATGGGTGTGTGTGTGGTTACTGGTTAGACAGGTAGAGAGATGTTTGTGAGTCAGATAGAGACGTGATGGGAGTGTCCAGACAGACAGTCATGGGCACGACATGAAGCAATGTGTAATTAGAGTATGAAGAATACAATTGAATAGGTAGTATAATAAAATGTTATTACTCTGTGACACTTTACTTTAATCAAGCTACTATTTATAAGCCATATTTATAAGTTCATAAACATTAAATGAGTTGTTCATAACATTCATATATGCTGAAAGGGGGAGGGGGGGGTAGAGTAAAGTGTTAGCAATTGATCTGTTCATATTTTCCGAGTAATCATTAAGCCTCATATTAAATGTTCAATTAACTTATTCACAAAAACCATTGAAAGTAACAAATGTTGACCAAAGTGCTGTACAGAGAAAACAAACAAATCAGGTGAATACAGGAAAATAAGAAAGAAAATTAATAAGCATATTTTACTTTTCTCTCAGCTCTACAGCAGATTTCGGTATCTGTGGTTCAGGTATACAGTCCCAGACTTGACTAACATATCAACCCTTGAGCACACTGTACCAGACACACACTCTTTCCACACACACACATACCCTCCCACACACACATATGCATGTCAACACCTGCACCCACACATCTCCCCACGCGTACTGACTCCCAATGCACATGCAGACACACACACACACACACACACACACACACACACACACACACACACACACTCTCAAGCGTCTGGCTTTGTGTAGCAAAGCTGTGAGACGTGATTCATTGGCAGCCCGGGTTTCTCGCCTAATGCTAAATGAGGTTTGTCATTAATTTCCATCTTGGGGTGATTACTTTCTAGCAACGATTAAGGCTTCAGTTCACAACTACACACTATTCCGCAGAGTCTTTCCATTGAGGTTTTTGGAAGGTGGACGGAGTAATCATTTGTCTTGAATCGCGCACGCGAGGAGATGGGAGTGTTTGCCATTCCTGCAGGCAGAATGTCATAGCAGTGAATAAGAGAGTAGCAGACAGGTCTGTGCTGGTCTGTGCGCCTGCCCAGGTAAACATATCCTCTGTCTGACAAGTGCAGACCTGAGGGCTGAGGAGGTGAGCTATCTCAACACATGCTGCAGCAGCTTGCCACACACACACACACACACACACAGACATACAATATATACAATCGGAGGCCCTGAAGATTCAGGTTTTTAGGGCACTTCACAAGGCAGATGCTTCACTCCTCTGGTTTTTTAAGCACAGTCTCCCTTGAACATTTCACAATTCTGTAGCCCCTAGGTTGACATGCGAATGCTTTCTGAACACTTCAACTCAATCCTCCGTCAGGTTTGAGTGCAATTACTTTAATTTGTCTCCCTCACTCTCTCCCTCTGTCTCTACATTGCAATATTTCTGTGGTTCTGGGAGTCGATCTGCTCCACCTGATGGCGCCTCTTCTGCCTGGCAGGGAGCAATGTAGCCCTCATGGCTGCCAGCCAGACCAGCTTGAGTGTCTGCTCAGCTCAAAGCCCTGCTCACACACACACACACACACACATGCAGGCGTGCCAAGCTCAGAGACTGAACGCTTACACAGACGCATCTTCTATCCTCCTCTTCTTGCTGCGACTTCTTTTCTGTTTTTCACATTTTTCTTTTTGTCTGCAAGTCTCTGCTCTTTTACAGAATCATTAAAAGTCCTGCTGTGTGCTTCTGACACATTACGTGTGTTGCTTGTGAATAATGCCATGCACAGTCATACGGGAGCATTTTTAGAAGTTGTGGGCTGTTGAAATATCCACTGTACTACATGATGTAATATTGGCAATTTATCTCTGCAAGGATCACAATGATTAACCGCCTGTTTCTTTCATCCGTCCTCAGTCTCCCAGCCCAGTCCCAGCCAAGAGGTCCAAATACAACAAGTTACAATCTCCATCAGCTGACAAAGACAGGAAACCTGACTGGTTACAATCACTGTCAAAGTCTGCACACAAGGTTTGTTCACTGTGTCCATGTCCTTACAAATAAATACACATTAAAAAAAACTTTTGTTCTTTTTAATCCTTACATTATCATCTACTTGCGACCTCTCGCTATCAGCCTTGTCACATGAAAAAGGGGCCTTTGAGCGCGGTCGACACAGCTGATGTAATGGTCTAGTGGTATTTCACTGTGAGTTTTAATGCGCTTGTTGTTTTGTTTGTTGTTCCAGGATTTGAAACAGGTCCAACTGAAACAGAGGCCCTCTGCTTTCCGTCCCTGGTCTCCTAAAGCGGCAGAAAAAGAGAAACCAGCTCCTCAGAATGAGGCAGAGAGGTGAGTCATCTGAGGAAAAGCTCTGGTAGTTTCTGAGTTTGTCAAATCAACCATTGTTTAATGCTTTAAATGCACCCCTATTGCCTCCATAGGTCTTACTCAAAGGGTCACAACGAGACTTCAAATCTGACTCTAGCTCCCGTGGCCTCTCCCATCCAACCAAGCGACAGCCATGCTCCTGGCAGGGGGTTCGCAGCCATTTCCAGGCCACCGCAGGAACTGCATAATGGAGACACACAACCTGCACCGAAACCGGCTCCCTCCACTACCGTCAACGGCCCCGAAGACATGGACACAGATGGGGAAATTGATGTGGATGACTTTGATGATCGTGAGTAACCACCACTCACCAGAAGTTTAAAATAATCGAGAAAATGTGGGCACTCCAAGCGTCAGTTGACACAGATTTTTACAGTTTCAACTTGTGTTAGACAGCGAGTCCCACTGGAAATGACTCATAGCAGAGCTGCTTCAGGGATGATTCCTGTGCAACTCCGCCACCTGGTGGTTAATGGAAAAAGAATACAAGAGAGATTCAAATTGTGTCTGCAGATGTAAGTGTTATGTATAGCCAACAAACACATGCAATCTGTAAAAAATTAGTGAAAATAGTTAAAAGATTCATCAGTTGAAATGTCCAGGTTCTGTGGATTCAAGTGTAGTATTACAAATGGAAACATAATCACCATCCAAAATGATTCACACAAGCAAATTCTTGTCAGCGCTGACTTAAAATGTTGTTTAAACTCTCTCTCTCTCTCTCTCCCTTAAGGTCCGGTTTCCACCCTGGCCTCCCCTCTGCCCGCATGCACCGGCCCCTCTCAGAGCCTGACTCCTCAGAGCATGGCTCCACCTCAGGAGGCCTGGCTGTCGGGGAGCGTTTCCCCGGAGATGGACGGCCTGAGACAGATGCTGTATGGAGGCGTGGACACCAAAGAAACCCGGGAAAAACTCCTGCAGGAGATCGTCAGGATGAGAGTGAAGCAGGAGGAGAAGCTGGCAGTTGCCGTGCAAGCTAAACGCAGCCTTCAGCAGGTAAAAACACATGATCTTGTAAAAAAAAAACATTATGTATAAGTGTTTTGAAAAACAAGAAACTATTGTGATGGTTTTTTTTTTCTTCAGGAATTGGAATTTGTGAGGGTGGCAAAGAAAGGCCGTCTTCGTGAGGCTATCGAATCCAAAAGAAACCTGCGGAAGGAGATCGAACGCCTTCGCGCGGACTGGGAGAGAAAGATGAGGGAGGCGGAGGAGTCCTGTGGGCGGCTCAAGAGAGAGCTGGAGAGGGAGAGACAGCAGCGAGTTTGTGATAAAGGCTGTGAGGCTGAACGTCTGCGCGCCAAGTACTCTACTCAGGTGAGATGTCCCGCACAATGCAGACATAATAATGATAACAGTCTGCTCTGACTCTGTCCCTCAGTGGTTTTTCATTTATACTGACTGTTCTCCATGCCGTGGTTGTGTTGTGTTGTGCAGATTGAAGAGCTTCACGTGCAGCTACAGCAGGCAGAGGCTGACCGTGAGCAGCTGAGACGAGAGCTTCAGCAGGAGAGAGAAGCCCGGCAGAGTCTGGAGAGTGTTGTTAAAGACCTGCAAAGCCAGCTGGCCCTGCAGGCCGACAGCGTCCAACCAGGAGACTCCATGGACACCAACACAGAAGCACACAGACACAGCACACAGCAAACCGATGGATCCTAAAGCTGCACATTCAAAACTGGAGAAAAAGACTCTGAAAAAAGGACTCCTGTTAGGGAAGAGAAAGCTCAGCAAAAAGCAAAGCCCGTTTTGTAAAAGAAAAATCTGTCATATATAATATGATATGGTATAAATCAAATATTGTTATGAAAACATGTACATTTTATGAACTGGAAAGTAGCATGATGTCTGAGCATGTTCTAGAGTTTGACATTAAGAAAGACTTCTTCAGTGATGAACACATGTCTCCAGTGGCATCAGCGCCACTTGCCACCTGACGCTGTTCAAGGATTTTATTTTGGTATAAGCTATTCTAAGATGTGCAAATATAACCACATAACACTACTTGAATATGAAGGGACGAAACATGTTGCGCCTGGTGAAACATGAGCAGATGATGGAACTCTCGGTGCCACAACATATTGGTACACTCAAAGGTGTCATTGCAGACCACTGGAAACAAGAGACGCCAGTTTACCACTATTTACTTTTAATATCAGCTTGCTTTTTATAACTGTAGAGGATGTACTTTTTAGGAATTTTGCTTGCGCAGCACTGTTATTCCACAGGCAGAAAAAGAAAAACACCCATAAACAAACATGTGCGCATGTATACCAGCTTGTCTACCTTTTGTATTTTATAAACCTGAAGTATTGGAGGTTGCGTGGTGTTGCCTTCAGGTTGACCACTGTTTTATGCTTAGACATTTTATGGAAGTGTTACTTTTTATGATGAAACCTTGTTCGTTGTTTGAACATTGTTTTCCAGTAATGTTTTTGCAACCAAACCATGTGATAAAAAAACAGATGTTCTCGCTCACATTATTGCAGATAAGTCTACAAATGCCCTCCTAAAAAGAAGAAGGAAAAAAATTACTTCAATAGCTGTCTGTTTTTGTTGAAATGCGGTACTTCTGATTTTCTATTGAGTATTGTAAAATAATTTATATTCTATGATAATTTGCTGCCTATCAAAAGAAAGCATTCATTTTTAGTCACTGGTTTTAGGGCTCTTAAATCAACAAATGCTGTTTATATGAACAACATTTCTACATATATACAAAATATGGATATATATATTTTTTTACTTTAAGAAAAGGAATTGCACTTTCTAAAGACAACCTTGAATTGTGCATTGTACTCCCTGTTACATTTTTCAAAACACAAGGTAACACGAACTTTGAATTAAAAACACACTTTCCTTCAGTATCCTCTGATGTAAATACAATGATATTGTAAATAAGATATTTGTTGGTATGTTTGCTTGCTCCAGACGTAAATTGATTATGAATATTATTTTTTGCTCTTACTTGAAACCAAAAAGAGACTATATTTGGATTTGCAAAACTGCAATTGTATTATTGTTGTGTCCCTGAGTATCAATGCAATCACAAGACATTTAACAGAATGGATGGACTTGTTGGTTGGAACAAGGAGAATGAAACCATCACTGATTGTGAATTTGACTAATCCTTATTTTTTTCTGTTTGACACACCAGCAGAATATTTTGATTTGTCCCGTGAATTTGTTTATTTGAGAAGATCTTTATTATTTGATATAGAGTATATATTACACTACAGACCAAAAACTGAAAAAATGGATTTTAAATCTCTGCCAACTCCGGCTCCCTCCTTGGATAGAAGCGAAAACCTTCTATTGGTTGCAACCTTAGGTGCTCTCGTATATTTTGACAAGAAACACTTTTATGTCTTATCATTATAATACCCTCGCTCAGTATTTGTTGGGTACAGTGTAATAGCAATATCCATTTTGTTAGCTGATGCTGTTGTAGTTTTTGTTTGGAAGTGGGAGTGCACCTGCCTCTTGTTTCAATGTTTTATTTTCCTTTCGGGAAAACTTGTATAATACCCATTAAAAATCTATCTCAATCCTAAGGCTTTTTGAAAAGTGTTTCTTTATTGTTTGTTTGTTTGTATGTGTGTGGATACATTCTTTAATGTGTATTTCTAGAGATGGCAATATCAAGACATTAGGTCCTCCACTTGGGTCTGAACAGAAATATAACAACTAGGATGATGAATATAGAAAACCGTTTACCTGCTAAACATCATGTTATTATTGTCCCTGAGAGTAAGTTGGCATGCTAGCAGTAGTTAGCTCAAAAGTACAGCCTCAACAAGCTACTGGCATGGCTGCAGACTTTTTATCCCCAACAATTATTACATCTTAAAACAACGCTCTTGTTGACACTGGAAAATATTAAGTTAATATATTGAAACAATGTATTCAATAAGTTAAGAATCAGTTAAGGATGTCACATGCCTTGCTGATTTGTTTACTTACAGACGTAGCTGTGTGAAAAGGTATTTTTCACCCTGCTGATTCAATTTGTCAAAATGGGAAAAGGCACAGGTGTCGCTTACAACAACATGGGCAGTGAGTCAGCATGACCAACAGCAGGACCTTGAAAAACACAACTGGCTGAATCAATTCAACCACTTATAACTTGATTATTTACACCTGTGTGTATGTGCTGTGAAAAACAATTAGGCCTGTACCATCATTGAAAAATTAGCTGGCACACCTGGTAGTTCATTTTTGACGTTAAGTAACACATCAGACCTACAGTCTATGCTAGCACCGCTAGGCTAACTTTCCCTGATGACACTTTTATTAAAGGCCCCACGTAGATGTTTTCACATACTCTTGGTTATTACATCTCTTTTGCTCATGCAGGTTGAAATTAGATGGAGCCACAATGGAAACTTTAAATGATATAAACTTACATAAAAGGGAGAAGTTATCCTCTGTACTGGCAAAAATTTGGCAAAATAAATATCACCTGAGTAGCTTCCGGGGTGACCTTTAAAAGTAAAGTCCAAACGTTGATATCCCAAATATACCCATGTCCTTTATTGCCTACGTACAGTATGTTTTGAATATCAGTGTTCTATGTCACACAGTTGCCTCTAGGGGGAAATCATAGCACACAGTTATTGGGCGGACACTTCAAGTTTGTAAATAGCCAAATGAACCAGTGTGACAATAAACTTAAAACATGATTATGTCTATCCTAAAAGCAGTCTACTGAATCTACTACAATTTCTATATTATTTAATGAATGGGACTGCCATAAGTTACCCCTCCTGTCCCACTCTCTTCCTTCAGAGGCTTACTGGTGCGTGAAAATCCCTCCATGAAAGCACGCCTGGAGACTCACTCCAGGATTACAGCTTGAGGTAGATTTAGTCACTGACACTGACTGAGCGCTCTCTCAGTTCAGAGGAAGAAATACAAAAAATAACCTACAGCTGCCTGCTACCCTGGATGATTGGACACAGGATGACGAGGAATGGGCCCTGAGGATGGGGATATTGTTCGCTGATCCCAGGTGGAAAGACTTTAACTGGAAGAAGAGAATATGCTGACGCTGTGAAATCCAAGTGAGACAAGCTGGGCCGTGAACGAGCTGAAAAGCCCAGCAGAGTGAGGGGAAGGTGGGTTCATGTGGTGTGAATGGGACAGGAGAGTTGGACTCCAATGCACAGTTCAGGGATGAACAGCACCCCGCAGATGGCACCTCTTTCTCCAGGGCTGGGTGGCAGCCCACCGCTGGCCTCTCTTTCCCCCAAGAAGACCACCACCTTTCAGTCTCCTTTAGGCTCTCTGTCACCAGGAATGTTCTCCCCCTCGCTCTCTAAGAACTCCTTTCATCGGGCCAAACAGGCCTCTAGTCCCATGGAATCGCCCACAATGTCCATTATGAGCTCCCCAAAACTCTGGCAGAAAGCATCCATCTCCAGACTTGCAGAGGAGTTTTTCTGGATTGGTGGCAGTGTGGTCGCACAGCCGAAATGGAGACTGGGACAGATAGGTAAGATTCACTAATGGCTCAATAAATACAGTTGTCTTCAAACACTGAAATGCTGTAGTCTACAATGTCAACTGTTTTTTGTTTGTGCCTACAAGATGTTGCAAACTAACATACTGGACACATAAGAACAATATGATATTAGGACCTTAACGCTAACCCATCTGGGTCACTAGAATTTGAAATCCTAACCTTGATATTTTCCACCAATTGGACTCTAAATGACACAAGTTTCCCCACACAGTAAGCAGTTTGTTTCAGGCAGGCCTGTGAGTAGATAACGGGCATATGGACAGTAGACAATCCTTTAGGATTAGCCTGAATAAAGTTCCAGCTTGGGTCACATGCAACTGAGCTTCAGATTACAAACAAAGGTTACCTGCTCTCAGCAAGCAAAACAACCACACCTCCTCACCATGACCTGAATGTGAACACTGTAAACAAGAAGATATGCTATTTTTGTACAAGCACCATGCACACACCATGCTTAAGCATGTGAGGTTGACAAAGAAAAATCAGGAGAACTAATGGATTGTTAATGGATATGTGTTTTAGCAGTAGTTACAAAGTATCTGTTCCTCCTTCTCTTGCCACTTGTCATTAACACATATACAGCTACTTAAATCCCTGTGTGACGTAGCCTATAATCTCATAAACAACTGCTTGATGGTAAACCTCTACTTGTTGGGTCTGCCTCAGGGATTCCTTTGGGTCAGTTATATGTCTTCTTGCACACAATCATAACACATGCAGTATTTCATTAATTGCAAATTCTCTAAGGAAAATAAGCTAAGAAAACTAGAAAAATTAACCAGCTTTGGCACCAACATGCTACATTTATCATACAGTATGCTGAATATTTGCATGCTCTACATACTGTAGATTTCTTGACTCTTGACGTGAACACCGTGTGTCCTCTTGCTCTCCTGTAGTGGAGAGGTGCATGTGCACCATGCAGACTGGCACTCAGATGAGCAAACTGAAGGGGAAGAAGAAAGGACTGGTCCGATTCTTTTACCTTGACGAGCACAGGTCCTGCATCCGGTGGCGGCCCTCCAGGAAACATGACAAGGCCAAAAGTGAGCCATCACCACTCTACATTTTCAGGGATATTTCTGATCAAATGTCACATCACGCTTGGCTGATACCCCTCTTCTTGTATTGTTCCATGCAACATGTGCCAATTAAAGTTAAGTTGTGTTTGAGTGTACTTAATGGGAGAACAAGCTGTAAATAGTTCACTAAATAGTTGCCTCTGTTATCAATTATGATTTTTTTTCTGCACCACACACATAAGATAAAACAATACTAACTCAAAGTTTACTTTGCTTCACAATCGTCATATAACCATTATCTTATATTGTCACATCAAACATTTTACCTCATCATGATGCATTCTGCTTTTTTCACTCACTTCCAAAACTAATAAGAGTACTTGAGAGGAAGTTGTCACTATAGACATGTATCACTGAAACAAACACTTTAATTTAAAAAGTTATGTATCTCTGGATGACCCCTGTCACATTTCATCTGTTTCAGTTACTATTGATTCCATCCATGAAGTCTGCGAAGGGAAAAAATCTGAGGTCTTCAGGCGGTATGCAGACAACCGCTTTGACCCAAACTGCTGCTTCAGTATTTACTACGGGGAGCGTGTAAAGTCCCTGGACCTGGTCTCCACTAACGCAGATGAGACCCGCACCTGGGTTCATGGGCTGAAGTACCTCATGGCTGGTATCAGTGATGAAGATAGTTTGGCTCGGAGGCAACGCACCCGTGATCAATATCCTTAATCCAGCCTCTTATACCCATGTTTAATCCCTAAATGATTATTGCAAAACCATCATATTTAACTGATCATATTCCTACAAAGTGGAAGTTAACACATCCATTTGTAGAACATGTTTGGAACAATCTGACAGAACAACATATGGTGAACTTAACCCATCATGATCCTTGTAGTTTCCTCCTTAACTGCAGCCTCACGTGGTTAAAACAGACTTTCTCCGAAGCCGACAAAAACGGAGATGGCACCTTGAGCATTGGAGAGGTTCACCAGCTGCTCCACAAACTCAATGTGAATTTAACCAAGCAGAAAGTCAGGCAGATGTTCCATGTAAGCATTGTGCATGACCCACCATCAAAGCTACCTCTTTAGTTTTGTATAGTGTTCAGTAATCTAGTGTAAATAATGTCTCCCAACTGGAATTGTTATTCATTAAATTGTATTCACATTTTGTTAAGCTACAACAATATATAACTGCTCTGTGTGACATTGTAGTAGCCGCAGCAGTCATCAGTGCTAAATGCTAACGTCAGCATGATAACATCCTAACCCATGCCGTGCTAACTTTGGAAGTAGGCCTACAATTTTACAACATGATAGAATATGGAACAGTGTGATGTTATGTGACCTTCACATAGTTTCAGTCACAGACACAGTAAAACAAAAGAATAGAGACAGAGCCAGCAGACAAATGTGTATGCGTATGGCCAGACAGTGCAGGAGAGTGCCACAGGAAGCCCATACCGCCACCACTGAACAGATGGCTTTAGCACTGCAATATTGCCTTAGTTCAGTAGCTAGACTATCCTTGTGACTCGGATAGTCTCAGTGAACGAGCTTCATCATGTTTGATGGTTGTAGAGATATGTCCTTCAGACGGGTGTATGGTGGTATATGTTTTCTTTGGCAGAGGCCTGGGGTTATCTCAAATGAAACACACTGAGACAGTTATTTCTTGCTCCTAAAATACTTTTGTCGTTATCTGTAGGATGCAGACACAGATGAGAACCAGGGCTCTCTGGGCTTTGAAGAATTCTGTTCGTTTTATAAGATGATTTCTACACGCAGAGACCTCTACCTGATAATGATCTCCTACAGCAATCAGAAAGAAGTCTTGGATCTTCAAGACCTTGCACGCTTTTTGGAGAATGAACAGAAGGTACGAAACATGTAAAAACTTCCAACAGTTTATTTAGTATATGGTATAGTATAACTTTAATTGAATCACACCCCATTTTGGACTTTATCAGAGGTTCACATTTTTCCAACAATCAATATACGTATAGAGTAACTTATTTGACTGAATCAAAGGCATAGGTAGCAAACCGACAAGGTTCAAGCCTAAATATAAACTTATCTAAAACTTTCAACAATGTCCAATTGTTGCTAGTTCACAATAAAAGTATTAAAAATATGTGTAAAATATTCAATCCATTAAACCAGAATCTGACATTTGTGATATTGTTTTATTTTCAGATGCGAGGTCTGCCCAGAGAGTATCTAGTTGACATAGTGGCCAGGTTTGAGCCATGTCCCTATAACCTGCAGCATATGGTACTGGGTATTGATGGTACGGGGAACATGCTGATATGAACTCATTTAACAATGTTGGACCAGACATGACATCAAAATACAAATGACACACCTGGTCTGACACATTCTTCTTTCAGGTTTTACTAACTTCATGAGGAGTCCTGCAGGTGATATCTTCAACCCTGAGCACAATCATGTGAACCAGGACATGACACAGCCTCTTAATAACTACTTCATCTCCACCTCGCACAACACCTACCTATCAGGAGACCAGCTGCTCTCTGAGTCTAGAGCGGAAATGTACGCCTATGTTCTCCAGGCAGGCTGTCGCTGTGTGGAGGGTAAGAGCCTGCATAACCAGAACCTCAGCTCTCTTCATTGTAATTTCACATTGCAGACAAGATGACTCACCCAGGCTTAATTCTTTTGTTCCGTCTTTGTCCTCTGTCAGTGGACTGCTGGGATGGGCCTGATGGGGAGCCCATTATTCATCACGGCTACACCTTGACATCCAAAATTCTCTTCAAGGAAGTCATCGAAATAATCGACAAATATGCCTTCACCAAATCACAGTAGGTGCTCCTGGGTTCTTATACTGATGTGTTTTGTCAAACTTTCACAATAACAGGCGCACCTGGTATACCTCCTTCCCCACAGGTACCCAGTGATCCTATCCATAGAGAACCACTGCACTGTGCCTCAACAGAAGAAGATGGCTGAGTATCTAAAGGAGGTGCTACAGGAAAAACTGGATCTGTCCAATGTCAACGTACATGAATGCAAGAGGCTACCCTCCCCCGAGGTCCTGAAAGGGAAGGTTTTAGTCAAGGTAAAGGTTTTTGGAAAAAAAAAATCTGAGCTCCAACGATACTCAAACAAAGTACTTATAGTGTGCAGAACACAAAGGATATGATCTTGCGAATTTTCTAATTCTATTTCTTGTTCTCCAGGGGAAAAAGCTGCCAGCAAACCTTGATCCTTTTGCAGAGGAAGGTGACGTTTCTGATGAAGACACCGGTGATGAGGAGGAGGAGGAAGAAGAAGATGAGGATAATGCTCAGGCAAGTGAAACTGAGTTATACACTGAACAAAAATTTAAACGCAACACTTTTGTTTTTGCTCCTATTTTCCACGCACTTAACTCAAAAATCTAGAACTTTTTTTACATAAACAAAATAACCATCTCTCTTAAATATTGTTCACAAATCGGTCTAAATCTGTGTTGGGGGGCATGTCTCCTTTGCCGAGATCATCCATCCCACCTCACAGGTGTGGCATATCAAGATGCTGATTAGACAGCATGAATATTGTACAGGTGTGCCTTAGAGTGCCCACAATAAAAGGCCATTCTGAAATGTGCAGTTTTGCTTTATTGGTGGGGTGTGGGGGGGTCAGAAAACCAGTCAGTTAAAAAAACAAAAAATGTTAACCATTATTTACACAGGTAAATCCCATTGAGACCGGATACTCTTTTTCAAGGGAGACCTTTTCCAATTTACACGTTCTGGTGTTCTACAGATAGATAGATAGATAGATAGATAGATAGATAGATAGATAGATAGATAGATAGATAGATAGATAGATAGATAGATAGATAGATAGATAGATAGATAGATAGATAGATAGATAGATAGATAGATAGATAGATAGATAGATAGATAGATAGATAGATAGATAGATAGATAGATAGGTAGATAGATAGATAGATAGATAGATAGATAGATAGATAGATAGATAGATAGATAGATAGATAGATAGATAGATAGATAGATAGATAGATAGATAGATAGATAGATAGATAGATACACTCAACAAAAATATAAACGCAACACTTTTGTTTTTGCTCCCATTTTTCATGAGATGGACTTAAAGATCTAAAATTCATTCCAGATACACAATTGTACCATTTCTCTCAAACATTGTTCACAAATCTGTCTAAATGTGTGATAGTGAGCACTTCTGCTTTGCTGAGATAATCCATCCCACCTCACTGGTGTGCCACATCAAGATGCTGATCTGACATCATGATTAGTGCACAGGTGTGCCTTAGACTGTCCACAATAAAAGGCCACCCTGAAATGTGCAGTTTTGTCTCACAGCAAAATGCCACAGATGCCACAAGCATTGAGGGAGCGTGCAATTGGCATGCTGACAGCAGGAATGTCAACCAGATCTGTTGCTCGTGCATTGAATGTTCATTTCTCCACCATAAGCCGTCTCCAGCAACTTCGCACAGCCATTGAAGAGGAGTGGACCAACATTCTACAGGCCACAATTGACAATCTGATAAACTCTATGCGAAGAAGATGTGTTGCACTGCATGAGGCAAATGGTGGTCACACCAGATACTGACTGGTTCTGAGTCCCCAGACCCCCAATAAAGCAAAAAAAATGCACATTTCAGAGTTTCCTTTTATTGTGGACAGTCTAAGGTACATCTGTGCACTAATCATGATCTATCTACCTATCTACCTATCTATCTATCTATCTATCTATCTATCTATCTATCTATCTATCTATCTACAGTATCTCACAAAAGTGAGTACACCCCTCACATTTCTTCACATTTTTCTTTATATCTTTCCATGGGACAACACTGAATAAATGACACTTTGATACAATGTAAAGTAGTCAGTGTACAGCTTGTATAACAGTGTAAATTTAGTGTCCCCTCAAAATAACTCGACACACAGCCATTAATGTCTAAACTGCTGGCAACAAAAGTGAGTACACCCCTTAGAAAAAAATTACAAATTGGGCCCAAAGTGTAAATATTTTGTGTGGCCACCATTATTTTCCAGCACTGCCTTAACCCTCTTGGGCATGGAGTTCACTAGAGCTTCACAGGTTGCAACTGGAACCCTCTTCCACCCATTTATGACAGCATCACAGAGCTGGTGGATATTAAAGACCTTGCGCTCCTCCACCTTCCGTTTGAGGATGCCCCAAAGATGCTCAATAGGGTTTAGGTCTGGAGACATGCTTGGCCAGGCCATAACCTTTACCCTCAGCTTTTTTAGCAAGCCACTGGTCGTCTTGGAGGTGTGTTTGGGGTCGTTATCATGTTGCAATACTGCCCTGCGGCCCAGTTTACGAAGGTTGAGTGCACATGGTCAGCGTCGTACACAGAGGTTGGCTTTGGAAAATAGACGTATGAGTGCTGCCAGCATTGCTGAAGGGCTTGAAGGGTTGGGGGGTCAACCTGTCAGTGCTCAGACCATACGCCACACACTGCATCATACTGGTCTGCATGGCTCATCATACCAGAAGGAAGCCTATTCTAAAGATGATGCACAAGAAACCCCACAAAAAGTTTGCTGAAGACAAACAGACTACGGACATGGATTACTGCAACCATGTCCTGTGGTCTGATGAGACCAAAATAAATGTATTTGGTTCAGATGGTGTTAAGAGTGTGGAGCGGCAACCAGGTGAGGAGTACAAAGACAAGTGTGTCTTGCCTAGAGTCAAGCATGGTGGTTGGAGTGTCATGGTCTGGGGCTGCATGAGTGCTGCCAGCACTGGGGATCTACAGTTCATTGAATTCTAACATGTACTGTGACATACTGAAGCAGAGCATGATCCCCTCCCTTCATAAACTGGGCCGCAGGGCAGTACTGCAACATGATAACGACCCCAAACACCCCTCCGAACGACCACTGGCTTGCTAAAGAAGCTGAGGGTACAGGTTATGGACTGGCCAAGCATGTCTCCAGTCTTAAACCCTATTGAGCATCTTTGGGGCATCCTAAAACGGGAGATGGAGGAGCGCAAGGACTCTAATATCCACCAGCTCCTTGATGTCGTCATGAATGGGTAGAAGAGGGTTCCAGTTGCAACCTGTGAAGCTCTAGTGAACTACATGCCCAAGAGGGTTAAGGCAGTGCTAGAAAATAATGATGGCAAAACAAAATATTGACACTTTGGGCCCAATTTGGAAATTTTTTCTTAGGGGTGTACTCACTTTTGTTGCCAGCAGTTTAGACATTAATGGCTGTGTGTCGAGTTATTTTGAGGGGACAGTAAATTTACACTGTTATACAAGCTGTACACTGACTACTTGACATTGTATCAAAGTGTCATTTATTCAGTGTTGTCGCATGGAAAGATATAAAGAAAAATGTGAAGAAATGTTAGGGGTGTACTCACTTTTGTGAGATACTGTATCTATCTATCTATCTATCTATCTATCTATCTATCTATCTATCTATCTATCTATCTATCTATCTATCTATCTATCTATCTATCTATCTATCTATCTATCTATCTATCTATCTATCTATCTATCTATCTATCTATCTATCTATCTATCTGTAGAACACCAGAACGTGTAAATTGGAAAAGGTCTCCCTTGAAAAAGAGTATCCGGTCTCAATGGGATTTACCTGTGTAAATAATGGTTAACATTTTTTGTTTTTTTAACTGACTGGTTTTCTGACCCCCCCACACCCCACCAATAAAGCAAAACTGCACATTTCAGAGTGGCCTTTTATTGTGGGCACTCTAAGGCACACCTGTACAATATTCATGCTGTCTAATCAGCATCTTGATATGCCACACCTGTGAGGTGGGATGGATGATCTCGGCAAAGGAGATATGCCCCCCAACACAGACAGATTTGTGAACAATGTTTGAGAGAAATGGTACAATTGTGTATCTGGAATGAATTTTAGATCATTAAGTCCATCTCATGAAAAATGGGAGCAAAAACAAAAGTGTTGCATTTATATTTTTGTTGAGTGTAGATAGATAGATAGATAGATAGATAGATAGATAGATAGATAGATAGATAGATAGATAGATAGATAGATAGATAGATAGATAGATAGATAGATAGATAGATAGATAGATAGATAGATAGATAGATAGATAGATAGATAGATAGATAGATAGATAGATAGATAGATAGATAGATAGATTTGCACTCTTATGCATTATGCCTGACTGTTTTAGGATGGAGAAAATCTTACCTCTGCCAATCCAACCAAAGAGAAGAGGCGATTTGGCAAATCGATCATTAGGAGCTTCAAACGAAAGGTAAGGCTCTTTGCTTGTTTTCTTATCAGCTTGTATTTTCATATTGTCCTTCTACTTGTTGTACTCTTTCCCAGCCAAAATAACAATTACAAACAATATATTTGACATATTCAGACAGGTTGTGCAAAAATAAAAAACAGCCATGTAAACATTGAAGTGACTGTTCTTTTTTTTCAGCGAAAAAAGAAAAGAATTAAAAATAAGGCGGCTTCTGATGGCGAATCAGATCACAGCAGCAGGGAAAAGACACACATCGTTTACCATCCTAAGTAGGGCTTGTCACTGAAGTAGACTTAGCCATTTCAAATTCATAGAATTAGCTGTTACACTTGTGCTAAATGTCTATGACTCTACTTTCAGGAAGAGGAAGACGATGAGGTTGTCCAGAGCTCTGTCAGATCTGATCAAGTACACCAAATCTGTCCGAGTCCATGAGATAGAAACACAAGGTAAGCGGTCTTCAAAGTGAACCTCAAACCTTAAGTCTGTACATATTTTTACCAAACCCATAATCTGACGTATCAAATTAATGTTTTGTGTTTTTTTATCTTTCTGACAGCATTTGCGAACAGCTGGCAGGTATCGTCCCTCAACGAGACTGTAATGAACCAGATCTTACAGCTGAAGCCGGGCGAGTTGGTCCGTTTCAACCAACGGCAACTCATAAGAGTCTACCCATGCAACTTTAGAGTCGACTCGAGCAACTTCAACCCGCAGCCATACTGGAATGCAGGATGCCATATGGGTAAGACTGTCAATGCTGCTTGCTTTTTAAATTACAATGAGAGGTATGTCCATTGCTGTCACAGTTTGTCATTTGTGTATATCTGTTGACATTTCGCTTCAGTTGCCCTGAATTATCAAACAGAGGGACGTATGCTTGAACTGAACCAAGCCAAGTTCTCCAGCAATGGAAACTGTGGATATATTCTGAAGCCTAAGTGCATGCGTAAAAGTAAGTGTGAATGCAGAATGTGCATTGATGGTAGATATTTGAGTGGTTAGTCAATTTTATTTTTTATTTTTTTTCTCAGCTAACTTTAACCCTGTGATTGAGGATCCCCTGCCAGGACACAGAAAGACTCAGTTAGTGCTGAAAGTCATTAGCGGACAGCAGCTTCCAAAACCCAAAGACTCCATGTTTGGGGACAGAGGAGAAGTGAGGCCAAATAAACACCGGACATAATCTATTATTAATTCACCTGACAAACCTTTTCTTCACTAAAATGCTATATTTGCTCCTGTTTTTGTGATTCCAGATTATCGATCCGTTTGTTGAGGTTGAGATCATCGGTCTACCTGTTGATTGTTCCAAGCAGCAGACCAAGGTGGTGGATGACAATGGTATAAGAAAAAGAAAAAAAAATATTGCAGTACAAATGTCATAACGGACAGTTTCATATTTTTCAGTCAGTGTAACTTCCCGTCCACTGTCATTCAGGTTTCAACCCAATGTGGGAGGAGACCCTTGTCTTCAACATTCTAATGCCAAAGATCGCCCTGGTGCGTTTCCAAGTGTGGGATCACGATCCTATTGGACGAGATTTTATTGGACAGAGAACTGTTGCTTTCACAAGTATGATGCCAGGTAAGGAAATGCAATGTTTTTCTGTGTTTCAAGATGAAACGTACTGTGATTCACTTCGTCAGAGAGCTGAATGAGAAAATGTAGGCCTACCCCTCTTGTGTCTGGCTGATCAGCAAGGCTACAACCAGCATAGTTAGCTTACAGGCTGCACAGTGGTAAAAGGGAGAAACAACAAACCTGGCTCCTCCCAAATGTAACAAAATGGCACCTTTAAAACAAACTACTTAACTAATTATATGTATAGGAACTTCATGGGGTCACACCGTTATGACAGCTCTTCAGGAAGTTGCTGCATCAGGTCTAGAAATAGCCCACATGTAATCCTTAGTGAGACCAGAATTTGCAAGAGAGCTAATTTTTATATTTCCCAGATGTCAAACTACTCCATTAATATGAATGAAATTGAGGTTAACGTGATTTTTTTATGCATACTGTTCAGGTTATCGGCATGTGTACCTGGAGGGGATGGCGGAGGCGTCCATCTTTGTTCATGTCTCTATCAATGATGTAACAGGAAAGGTAAGCTACTCCACATAAACTCAAAAATGTAATTTCATCTGCATAACCTTTCTATCTTATAACCTTTGGTGTCCTTTGTAATACAGATCAAACCAACAAATGCAGTGCAAGTGGCCAGAAAACACATAAAAAAAGCAGCCAAGAAGCACATGAAGCAGAGGCAGCCTTCTTTAGACTGCTCTGTCATGTCTTCAGAAGACGGACGCGCTCTGTACTTCCGCAACGATCTGGATACCATTTCTCAGGACAGCAGGATTTGGGAAATGTCTCCTCTTGTTCAAGGGCCGGCAGCCAAGGCTTCCCTTCACAAAGGGGCAATGAGTGAGCCAGTGAGGCGAGCTCACAAAGTTAAAATTCATGAACCAGAGTCAAGGAGAGGGATTTTCAGCCGGATGTCTTCCACTGATTCCCACAACCCGGGGGCTGCTCCCTATGCAAAAGTGGATAGCTTTGACCTTGAGACCTATTCCCCGGGTTCTGGTTTTGATGGTCTTGCTCCTGACAGCCAAAATCCAATTCAAGAAGAGTTGGAGAATGAAATTGACGACTCACCACAGTCAAACTTTGCTCAGACATTTGTACCAGAGCAGTCTGAGAAATTACCCACAGAACCAGAGACAGACAAGGACATTGCTATTAAATCTAAGCAACCACCAGGAATTCAAAGTTACACTGACTCAGTCCCTCAGCCCCAGCTCGTGCCACATCCTACAGCCAAATCCTTTCCACTTATCCCTCCATCTTCCCCTGCCAGGGTGAGACGGACCCTCGAGGCTCCGGCCACAAACCAACCGTTCACAACAATACGAACAAAGGCCCGCTCACGTAGTTGCCCTCGAAAACAGATTTCCTCTACCTTAACACCCATGGTCAACCGCAAGCCGGCTTTCCACTGGCAGACACAGCTAGCACAAAACTGCGGCATCCAGGTGAGGCCAATACCCAATGGCCTCTACCTGTCCGACAGCACATCTAGCAGCGGAGAAGGCAGCACTGACAGCCTGGAGCTTGTGCCGCTCTGTGTGCCAGCTGAGGCCGGGCAACGTGAGGGCACCCTGCAGAGGGAGATGAAGGCCCTTTTCGAGCGGAAGATGAGAGAGATCCGCTGTAAATCACCGCTTTTTCTCGACGGTGAGTCAAACTGTAGTTGATGTGGATACACATTTGCAAAAAGAGAAACAATATAAAATAACTGCATATACAAAAGTAAAGTGGTGTATTCAATTATTTGTGCTGGTTTTTTTCAGATGAAAGTCCTTCCGAAGGCGAAGATGAATAAAAAGAGTGATTGTGCAACCACAAAAGGGAGTGAAGATGTCTTAATAAATGTGATGACATCACACAGAATTCCACAGTAAAACAGTTTTTTTTAATAATTTTAGGCCTGCTGTAATGTTTACAATCAACAGTTTTTATGCATGATATTGTTTGAAAAAAAGAAACTGTCAAAATCATTGGATGCCATTGCCAATTGTACAAAACAGCATGATGCAGTCATAAAAAAGTAACAGTAGAACAACTTGTTAGGCACATTTTCAGTTCTCAACATTTATTATTTTACTAATTATTTTTCTATTTCAACTATAAGTTTAGCTTTTTCATTGAAATTGAAGCATTCATACTTGAAAAATCAATAATTGATATTTTAATATATTTTTTAAAATTGTTACATTCAATAATTCTTTTTTTATCTGATGTATCTTTACTAACAAGACATTTCCAGACCTACAATTAAGTTCATGTCAGGGTCAAATATTAGAGTAAATTCAGAAATATTTCTCCAATCTTAAAATAACTCAAAGTTAAAAGAAACCCTGTTTTTAAATTTGTTTAAACAACATGTTTCAATGCTTTTTCTTTGTCTGTGTCTTCATTTTCCTGAGGTCTGTCTACATCTCTGCTCCCCAGGCGGAGGCTCAGTTCCTCAGTTAGCACAGTGCAGCAGGATTTCTGTGGGAAAGACACATACAGTAGTGAAACAAATTAATCCATTAACATGTTGATGAATTTAATGTGAATATGATTGTGTGGATGATTGAGCTTGACTGTCTGAGGCTGGTTGTGCCTTCATCATTTTGGTTTTTACAGCTGATGTAAAAAATAATGTGTTTAATAAGCTTTTTCTTCTTAACCCATTGAAGACGGCTGCTGCGTGATGCCACATTGTATCTCCTGCCTGATGCTGCGTCACGCAGCATTGTTACTTTATCTAATTTTCATTGGTTCAAATACACATGAGGTGGGTTTTGTTGATTTTTTAAGACCACGTGACCACCCAAAACATTTGTGGTTTGCCGAAAATCACGCCAATCAAAAAATTAATAAATAAATAATAATAAAAAAAATACGCCAGCTGTGTCGGCGATAGTGTATTACAGAACAGTTAGTGGCGTTCGGAGCGCAGAATCAAGGTCTACTATAGGCTACTGACGAAAATCACACAACACATTGCATCTATTTATTAACAATATTTATGAATTTAGGCTATATTTTGCTGCTCCAACTCAAATTCAGCCCAGCCAGGCGATAGTTAAGTTTCAGTTTCGTTTTCATCTCCGTGGTATACAGCCGTTTGGACCAGCTGATCGGCTCCCGACAGCAGGAGTCAGTCTGCGTTCCAGTTGTACTGGGAAATCGGATTTATGGTGCCAGTGATAACTGAACTAAATAATAAAATAAAGCTATCTTCTCCTTCCTATATCTGTCTATCTTTATCCCTCCACTGCACACTCAGTCACTACTATCCATGCTAAAAGGAAGCAGGATTATAACCTTGTTTAGCACATTATTTTTAAATATTTTATATTATTTTTTTTTCTTTTCTCCCCCATCTAATTTTGACGATTTTTAGAAAAATGTGTTGGTTTGTAAGCGCTAAGGGAGCATGTTTAAATAAAACCTGTGAACCTTACCTTTTAAATGTATTTTATTTCATGTTTCTATGTGCTACACAGGCTTAGTAAGGTTTTGGTAGACTTTACAATTCATACTATTTTTTCAGAAAACCCTCAGGCATTAAGGACATGCATCCTAGATTGCCATAGTCACCAATGGGTTAAACAGTTAATACACAATGTGGAATAGATTGGAATATGGAATAATTTTTTTCTTTTTCACCTGACAGCAGTTATTTATGAATGCACTTGCACTTACCCTCTGCTCAGCTGCACTTCTGCGGCTCTTGGAGGTGAGCTCCAGGATAGCCAGCAGCGCTCCCAGCCCCAGGCCCAGAGAAAGCACCAGAAACATGCCCTTAAGGCCGTGTGGCTGCACAGCAGTAGACTTGGACTTGTCTGCTACGCAGCTGCTGGCCCACCACTTGCTTCGCAGGTAGGCCAGTTCCCCTGCCTCGCTCAGCTGTAGGATCGCCACACTTAGGTTTTTTATCAGGGGTGAGCCTTTAGGGAAATCGAATGTATTGCGTAATGTTAATAATACCATAATGTTAATTATACCATTATACATTATCTTTTTTAATGAAATGAGAAATCTTACCAAGAGAGGCAGCAATGCTGTATCCTCTCATTCCAATGACTTCATGTGCTCGGACCAGTTCACAATGGCGTGCCACTGCCAAGTCCAAAGAAACAGACTCTCCAATAAAGGCAAAGTTTCCCTCTTTCGCACGCTGGACCCCTTCGTCCATGGATGACACAAAACTCTTAGTTCTCTCCATGTGTTCATAGATTCTGCGGTAAACTGGATTGTTTGAATTCTGGTTGAAAAAAAAACAAGGATTAGAGAAACAGCTGTCAGATGGGGGTTCATTAATGATCCAATGCTTATACCTTGAAGAAGGCAAGGGTGGAGGAGCCAGCCAAACAGCCGTACTCAATCATGTCCTGACCAGCCAGGTCCTCAAACCCTTTAACCGTCAGGTGAGTGGAATCAGAAGTCTTAGAGGAGCTGAGGTTGGAAAAATAAGAAGCCAGGAGGACAACGGTAAATAACCACCAGCTGCAGCAGATGACACGCCCTGAAAGGGCTTTGGGGTGAGGACCGGCACCTGACACAACACAAAGAGTCAAATAATAATTGTCACAAGTGAAAAGGGAGAGAATTTCCAGAAAATAAACAAATCGCGGTATTAATCAGCCCAGGGAGTTTCCTCTCTCTTTGATGGTAAGCAAAGGGTCTGGTTTTACTACTTACCTTGTAAAGTCAGAGCTCCAGCTGTGTACCACAGGCTGTGGAGGAGGCTGAAGCTATTCTGCTCACTCTGAGGCTGACTCCACTCACATGGACTGAGTCTGCATTTGCATAAAAATATTACTTATTAATGTGACTGCACTCAAAGGGATTCCACAAACGAAAGAAAAAAGAAAGAATGTTAAAAATATCACAGACAGGAAGTGTAAACATCAATGAATAAATCATATCCATTAAAACAACTTGAATCACCAACCTGCCAGCGATGAAGAAGCAGGCAGCAGTCCCCAAGTATGCAATGAGAATGCCAACCCAAGTCTCAGGTGCAAAGGGCGTCAGGAAATCAAAGAAGCCTGCTCCCTCTGAGATGTCCTTCCTCAGCAGTACGCTGATTCCTGTCTGCATGAAAGGTTTGGTCATCCCCACCACTTTCTCCCGAGCTGCAGTAAGAGTCAGTGGAGCTATTGCCAGGTCTGCCTCCTGTAGGGAAAGCAAAGCTTACTTTTAGAGAACAAGTGTTTTTGTATGCACCAACATTGACATTGTTAACACACATGAACTAATGTTAATGTCTAAATTCGGAGTCAAAGAAACTAGCTGTGTAATTCAAGCTTCTGCAAAGTGTTTGTCTGCCTTTGACCCCCTCCAAATGTTGCTTTTCATGCACTTACCCCTCTCACCACCTCTCCAATCATCCCATTCCAGCTTCCGCTCTCATCCTGTCTGCCGTATGAGCTGTCTTTCACCAGCTGCACTCTGTACTTGAAGCCCACCTTCTTGGCTACTTCTGACAGCAGGTCCATGCAAAAGCCCTCCATCTGTCCGCCTTTGGACATTGTGTATGGCTCTTGCTAAAAGGAAATGTGTCAAAAGATAATCAGTGACATGTGTCTCAGCTTAAATTGTGTATTAACCTTTATTGGAGGCTTGAAAGAAAACAAAGAACTACCTTTATTGTTGTGATTCTCAGCTCTGATTGCACTGATGGCGAGGGGGTAGAGTAAGGAACAAGTTAGTTCAATAACTTTTAGAAGCAAGCATCACTCATTGTGTATAACAACTGGGAATAAATCAGTAGATCCTCTACAAACTCTGATGAAACAGCAGATTTTTAGGGGTTAAGAAAGAAGATATGTTACAGAAGACCAATTGGGGTTTTTCCTGTGGAATGAGGAATATTTTTTCCTCATTTGGGCCTCAGAATTTCCTCCCAATAAGATATAAAAAAAGAAAAGAATCACAGCTAATGTCTAAACTGAGGCTATATCCTGTGTTGAGGATTTAAAAATACACATTTGTTTAATTTAAGGCAGCATGTGCCACAATGGTTTGGTGAAATAGCATTTAAAGAATAGAGCAACCGATTACTGTGGCCTGTTGATTGATAGCGTAACTGAACTGCACTGCTATTATTGTTAAAATTCTGACTGACAAAAGTTCTTCACAGCCTGATGTCCAGCCTAAATTAAGCAGAATCAAAGAACTCATTGTGCATCTGCCATCTTCCAACACTACTACTAGACAGAGATTTACAAGTGTTGACCTCCTACCCACGACTGGTTTCCGGTATCCTACAGATCTGGCCACTCTCCTCGTGCTTGAAAAAAGAGTTTCACACTCCCCAATCTATTTAGAGCAGTGTTTTAATTTAAAGAGTCTCAAAGCCGTGGCACTGTGAGATGGCAAGGCAGTCATAGAGTATCAAAAGCCTCAATTCAGGCCAAGGCCTTAGGGATCCATCACCACGGGGTGATCCTGACAACCATCAGATCCTCCTTTTCAGAAGATGACACGTATATAAGCTCTTCAAGCCCCTGTCACTTTTTGGCCAAATCTGAAACAGAGAGCCTTTGTTTGCCCCATACAGTTGATTTATTACCATTTTTGTGAGAGGGTCAATTGGCTTGATGCCTTTTCTGTTGTCCTAAAATGGTTGGACAGGATGTGGCATACACTTTGATACTGATCCGAGCTGGCTAGGGGAAAAAAGCATGCCGCCACCACACTGGATAACAAGTGCTTTGACCAGGTCAGACTTTAAAATATCGGAACAATCAAACCATACATCAATGCTCACTCAGTCAATTTCAACACGCTCTGAGAATAAAAATGTATTATCAAATAAGCATGTTCAAATCTCTTATGATTTGCCATAATCTGCATAAAAAGTACAAATAACGTGATTAAAAAATGTTTTCCTTACCTGCAGTGCATGCTCCCATGTCTAGGAAAATCACAAGAGAAAATACAAAGTACCCAAACAGCATCATGATTCTCCCTGTTTGTATCCTACAAGATACAAAAATGACAATTAGTGGTTATTTAAACATTGGATTAAACACAGAGATAAACACACAGAAATCAGCACATTATTATCATATGACGGATGCCTGTACAACCTGACCAAAGTCCAAAATGTGACGATTAGACTTCGGACGGACCCCAGTGAACTTGACTGTGATGCAGTGTGATCTGATGTCTGTCAGATTCAAACTGGTTGGAACAGCCAGCAAAGTGTTTGTGGGTGGAGAAAGTGGACACATTTTGAAGGGGGTGTGGAGAAGCAACATGAAGTATGAACTTGCTGCTTGGCTTTCCCTGCAGACAAAATGTGTTTTTAATTATTCTAAAAATGACAGAAGATTATTTCAACAATTAAAATGGACAATACTTATCACCTCTGGTTATAGAACAGTTATACTTGTAGTAGTCACACTGAGTAGTCAAGCTGAGCATCATAGGTTTTATGATTTGGGTTATGATAAATAATGCAAACAGCTTTCATACACTGCACACATATAGAATTCAACTATGCATGAAGTTTATTACTAAATTCATTCTGTAAGTTTTGAGACTAGTGAATAACATGCACATGAGTAACTTGTATATTAGAACCAACACAAATATGAGTGTTATGTTATTAGATTACTTTGGAGATGACACAAACAGATCAGTGTCGGAAAAGTAAGAAGCTGTAACATCAGCTTCTGCAGCATCGCAGTGGACCCTGCTCTTTATTAACATTGTAAAAGGGAAGAGTCTTGAGAATTGACAAAAAATCTTGTGTGGCCCTGAAAAATAATCCAAATGTTGCATACACAATAAAAAATAAATAAAACATTGAGTGAGCACTGTTCATGCAAACACGCTGAAAAGAAACATGTTATCTTTCTGTGTGTAGAACAAGTCCTTGGAAAGATATTTGGAGGTTGGAAGTGCTGAAAAAGTAAGAATCTTTTGTTGTGGCAGATTTAATAAGAACCAATCGGGTTAAAGCTGGCAAGCAGCAAGGAGCCATTTCTTCTATGCAGCTCCACAATATGTGATCTTTTTTGTCAGATTGGCATTGAACACAAGTCAATGCAGGTTTTTATGAACGATTTGATTTTCTAATGCAAACAAAACAGAAATTGTACTGCCAGATGTGCTAACAAGAGTGTTCCTTGTTTAACATCCAAATCTGACTCAACAGGCTATTATAGTTAAAGAAAACACTATATCTACAATACAATATATAGTGTAGTTACAATTGAAGCCTCTGATCAGTTTGTGGCTTGATATAGCTTGATGTAAACAGAAGAACTGAACTAGTAACTGTGTGTGTCCATTAGCTCTGGTGGGGATATAAGGGACCAAAAGAGCAGAGTCAGTCGGTGATCATATCATCAATCAATGTTTCACAGTTTGAGAATGATCATACAGACACATATTCATGACTCAACAAAAGCCTCCTGGCATGGTAAAAATTATGGTCTCAGCACTGTCATATGATCATCCTGATTTGAAGTAAGTGCCATCTTCTCCCAGTGGAAGAACTTAATTTAGTAAACATCTTTGTTGGCTTTGATCAGCATCAAACCATTATGCTGTTGAGCCTAATACTACGGGGATAACTGAATATAAGCTGTGGTGTAGCTGTTGGATACACCACAGCTAATACACCTTCCATAGGAAATAATGAACATTCCTTCCTAATTTTTATGGCAACATCGACGAAAAGCCCTAAAAGTGCAGTGGATGACATCATAAAAGCTACTGAGTTTAATAGATCCATGACAATTGAGAAAACTCAATCTTCAGTCGAAGGCAATCTAATACAATTTAAAAATAATAATAATTAGTACGGGCACTTTGAGTTTTGATAGCTTAGTTGCATTTTGAATGACATTTTACAGAATTTCCAGACGATATAATTTAACAGCTAACTGAGTTAATAACATATTACTTGTAAACAGAGGTGGGTCGTAACGCGCTACATTTACTCCGTTACAAATACTTGAGTAACTTTTTGAATAAATTGTAATTTTAGGAGTAGTTTTATTGCAACATACTTTTACTTTTACTTGAGTAAATATTTGAAGAAAGAACGGTACTTTTACGCCGTTCCATTTGGCTACGTGACGGTCGTTACCTTATTTTTTTATATATTTTATTTATTACATGCGAGAGCTATTTCTCTCATGATTTCTCTCCCCGGGGACGTCTTCAGCCAACATCTCTATCACGTGACTATTTCAACCAATAAAAACCACATTACAAAAGCTTGCCAATCAAATGCAGCCACTTCAGTCACATGACAAGTGTTGTCATGTTGTCATAGGGCTCAACCATGGGCTCAACCATGGGCTCAACCATGGGCTCAACCATGGGCTCAACCATGGGCTCAACCATGGGCTCAACCATGGGCTCAACCATGGGCTCAACCATGGGCTCAACCATGGGCTCAACCATGGGCTCAACCATGGGCTCAACCATGGGCTCAACCATGGGCTCAACCATGGGCTCAACCATGGGCTCAACCATGGGCTCAACCATGGGCTCAACCATGTCCGCGGACTTTTTTAAAGGCTGCGGTTCTGCACCGATGTTGTGTCCGTGGCCGTGCCATGTAGGTTAAACGCATATTTTACCGACTATCTGGGTGAGTCGAGAAAATGGAAGAAACCGCTGATTCCGAGGAGCAATAGCCACACCCCTGGCCTCAAATACAAACTCACACACTCGCAAGCTCTCAATCACTAACTTACAAAATAACAATCACAGTGACACAGACTCCCACACACTCGCAATTACAGAGAAACTGTTCTTCTTTGACACATGTCCTGTTCTCCCTGTAGCCTACTCACTTCGCATGCCCCAGTCTGGCTGTGTGAGAGTCTGAGAGTGGTCTCTTTGTTCAGCCACTTTGTAGTTTCATACGTTAAGTGAGTGTGCCAGCAGGTTTTGATGTGTAACGAAGTTTAATTTTGTGTGTTTTATAATTTTGGGGCTAAACCCAACCTAGATAATTTTCTCAGGGCCAGTGACATATTGTAGGAATTTGTTTTAAAATGTGTATGTGCAAAACAATTGCAACAGTGTTATAAGTGTATTGGTTTTAATTAATATAATTTTGGACAAGCCTAATTTATTATCATTTTATTTGAAGGGTGATGTATTTAATTTGGCAGATAATTAATTTATTATTGTTTGAGTTCAAGGGTTATTCATTTGATTTTTAAATACCTTATTTATTGTTTTATTTAAAAGTATGTTATTTAACATATCTTTATTTGAACATTGCTGTTTTATATTATGTTCGTGTCTATTCTGTACCGTTTGTGTTGCTCTGTATATTTCAAAAATAAATCCGGAGTAATGCAGTAGGCCTACTTGTACTCTTGAGTACTTGAGTAGTCTTTTCACTGCATACTTTTTTACTCTTACTCGAGTAATAATTTTTATGAGTACTTTTACTTCTACTTGAGTAATTATAATCTTAAAGTAACTTACTTTTACTTGAGTACATTTTTTGGCTACTCTGCCCACCTCTGCTTGTAAATGGGATTAATTTCCCATTTAGGATTACCTAAATTGTACACATCTGATAAACGAATGTGTGAATAAGCTTTTATTATTGTTTATATATACAATGAGGTTATTACAGTTGGATAACAGATTGCTCATTATACAGCCTTTGGAAAAACATTTTCCCTAGCAGGTGTATAACAGGTAGGCTACTATATGGGATATATGACTATGAAGACGAGGCTATAAGGCGCGCAATGTATGTCTTGTTGTTTTTCTCACCGCTTCTTTCTATGATGATCTCCAGAAATGAGTCCGATGAATTCGGTGTATCACGTTGACCAATCAGAGAACGGTGCGCATTGTGTGCGATGTGAAGCGACGAACTACGATTGGCTGAGGTGTTTTTTTTCCAAAGGGGCGTATTTTTCAAGCCATCTTGACTGAATATTTAGCCTCATCTTAGGACCATTAATTTGATATCTTCGTGAGTTTGTTGCCCCGAAGTTGCAGAGCAGCATCGTTTGAAAGGTTTAAACCACAGCTATGGAACCGGGTTGAATTTGCGTGTTCGACGGAAGTCACGGCGGAGTGGTGAAGCGTTGAAGATGACGCTGTCGCCCCTGAAATTACCGGCTAGCTAAGCTAACGGCTAGCATGTCCGCCTTGGTTGTAGTCTCTCACTAGCTGACATTTAGCTAGGTGCAGTTATTCTTGTTTGGCACTCGCATTGCAGAGGACACTTTTACAAGGTAGGCCACGACATGTTCACCATTTGCTTATGAAACGTCCCGTTCTCTCTCTTTTTTTTTACACGACTTATCTGTGCGTGTGTCCTGTCCGACCGAGTAACGTTATCACATCAGCCGAAGACAACCTTTCTGCAGGGGTCTGGACTACTAAGTAATAACCGAAGCGTTGCACATTTGCAGTGTCGTGGTCTAATGTATATATACGCAGGTAATGTATGCATTTAGGCACTGTGCGTTTGCTTTCTGGTTGCTGTTAGCATGTATAATTGGGCTGCTAATCAACTTGCAGTCCAAATGTTGTCGCTGCTGTTGTGCGCTTAAAATGGCTGACAGATGTTAGATACTCGGGCTGGTATTTAACGCTCTTCAACCGAACTACGCGCAGCAACAAGGAGGAAAAAAATAGAGAGGATACTGGGATTTGATTGGGTCGCAAGAGATGTTGCAGCGTTACAGACTCCCAATTGGACCAATGGAGAAACAGCTGAGGCGCACGCATGCAAGCAGTACAACTGAACTGTAGTTGTGTTTGTGGAGCAGGAGTACTTGAGGTAACGCGCTGTTATTAGTACAACAGCACCAGAGTTGACCCATTTCACATAGCAACTGTTGTGTCCAGTATTTTTATATATATTTATATATATATAATGATCAAATCTGTAAGATGTTGCTCTTTATATTGTGAAATAAATAACACAACATTCATTGTAACCACAGGTTTTAGGTGTTTCTCTTAACAACAGTTTAATTTTTTGAATCAAGAACATATACTTTGAACAGCAAGTAGGTAACATTAAAGGTGTGATAAGAGAAAAGGTCACACACCAAAAAACTCACACACATTGAGATCTGCAGCCTTACAGTTATGGGTCATTTGCGACAGCTAGATAGCAGAATAAGTGAGTGGCTAAATATTGATATTGGATTATTTTCATTACGTTATATATTGTCTGGGCTGTCAGTTGAATTTTCTTAATATTTTCTCCTTTTGTGTCTGTTAAGGAGCTGGTGTAAAGTCCCATGCAGAAGGTGAGGAGGCGGGGATGTGAGACAGATCTTCGTAGACTCAACATGGGTAGGGGTCGAGGAAGAGGGAGAGGAAGGGGCAGGGGGTCGTCTGGCCAGTCGCGTCCCCCCTCGCCCTACAGACTGCAGCTCTCTCCATCCAGGGAGACTTTGACGTACGCTCAGGCTCAGAAAATAGTGGAAGTGGACCTCGATGGAAGGCTCCATCGGATTAACATCACGGACGCTCTGCCGGTTATCACAGAGGACGAGATGATGGCGCAGGACATCGCAGAGTGCAATAGCAACAAGGAGAACAGTGAACAAACGCAGAGTAAAACCAGATCGTGGAGGAAACCCTCAAACAGTAAAAGCAGGAAGAGTGGTAAAAACACATCTCACCAGAACCAACGGTCTGGCTCGCAGCAGCACACAGGACCTACTAATTCCTTACTGCCCCTGTCCCACCAAACCCCTTTGCCTGAGCCCACCTTTCGTACACTGAGTTCAGTTTGCATCTCGGAGGCGCCTCCTCTCCCGACAGCCTACTATCGTTACATAGAGAAGTCACTGGAGGAGCAGGACAGCGTGGCTGAGTACGACATGGACGAGGAGGACCTGGCTTGGCTGGAGATGGTCAACCAGAAGCGGGTGTGTGACGGCCACGCCTCTGTAGCACCGGACACTTTTGAGCTGCTGATCGACCGCCTGGAGAGAGAATCCATCCTCGAGTCCCGCAACCAGGCACTGTCGCAGAGCGCCGTCGACGAGGACGCCTTCTGCTGCGTCTGCCTGGACGACGAGTGTCTGAACAGCAACGTCATCCTGTTCTGTGACATCTGCAACCTGGCCGTCCACCAGGAGTGTTACGGCGTGCCCTACGTACCCGAGGGTCAGTGGCTGTGTCGCTGCTGCCTGCAGTCCCCCTCCCGTCCCGTAGACTGTGTGCTCTGTCCTAACCGAGGAGGTGCCTTCAAACAGACAAGCGATGGACGTTGGGCCCACGTCGTCTGTGCCATATGGATCCCGGAGGTGTGCTTTGCAAACACAGTGTTCTTGGAGCCTGTCGAAGGGGTCAAGAACATCCCTCCCGCTCGCTGGAAGCTGACCTGCTACCTGTGTAAGCAGAAAGGCAGAGGAGCATCCATTCAGTGCCACAAAGCCAACTGTTACAGGGCCTTTCACGTGACCTGCGCCCAGAAGGCCGGCCTGTTTATGAAGATCGACCCAGTCCGGGAGACCGGGGTCAACGGCACCACCTTCACTGTGAAGAAGACTGCTTTCTGTGAGCATCATTCTCCAGTGGGGTCTCGGCGGGACGGCTCCGGAGACGAGTCGGTTGAAGGGAGACTGGTAGGGGGCAGGGGTAACAGGGGTCAGAGGTCGTACACTCAAAGCCCCCCCTCACCACCAAGCAAAAAGGCTACCAAGGGCCAGAAGAAGAAGAATACAAAGGGGTCCACGCGTCGCTCAACTGTGCCTGTTCTGCTAGTGCCTCAGATCCCCTCTCACAGGTGTGGCATTGACATACGGTCAGAATTTCAATACCCATCATACATTGTTTTGTTTTTTCCCAACATTGTATTTACTGGTTTTTAACAATTTTGCAAAGTCTTACACATTAATCAGCACGTTTATACCATACATTAGCACCAAGGTGTAGGACATCATTAAAATATATATATATCACAAATACAATAACAAGAAAATTAAATAATAACGTGACATTTACCCACAGGCTGAACAAGATCTGCACGGGAGTTGAAGTCCAGAGGAAGAATCAGTTCATGCAGAGGCTTCATAACTACTGGCTACTGAAACGACAGTCTCGAAATGGAATGCCTTTAATACGCAGACTCCATTCCCATCTACAGGCCCACAAGACTGCAGAGCAGGTGCGGAGAGAGAGAGAGAGAGGGAGATGATGTACAGTGTGTGCATGAAAATTAGATAATAAGACAATTACTCTGATATAAAATAAACTACTGCAAATAAATTGATATACTGTAGTGGGTATATTGTTATGTCATACTTTTTTATTTTATCATGGTTATGATGATCATGGTATGTTTCACGAGAAAAATATTTGAATTACTGAAAATGGACTTAACTACTTGACAGCATGTTTAAAGTAAGTATTTGTTGCATTTTCACACAAACCAAGCACGTGGTTTTTACTTGTATTTTAGCTGGTATCCACATTAACTAACTAATGATAAGTTCATATAATATCCATGTGGAGCGACATAAATTATTATAATTAGCAGATTTACATTAGGCTTTAGACTATCACTGGAAGCAAACTTATTCTCACACACTGACATCAAAACATAAGCCCAGCCATCATACTTTGCAATGATTCAGATAGATGGAAGACTTCACACATATTTTCACAGCTGTCATCTTTGCTGTATACCTTTCACAACTGCAGGGGGCGACATCATGTAAAAGTTATGGTTATGATGTTTTAATCTTTTACCATTAAACCATAAAATCAAAGTAAACATTTTTTTACCAAATGCAAAAGTATGTGATTGAGCAAGCATTATTTTGAGTGGTGTCCCTATGGTAGCCTTTTCTACCAATTGTTGGTAACATTAAAATGTTATATTGTACTTGAATTGAAACTCAATTCTGATCCATCAAATTTTCACACTTTGGCTTTTTGAACATTTAATTTTCTTTCTTTCTGGAACTTGGGGACTTGAATATAACTATCAATTTAACCTGCCCTGCCCCATGATTTTGGGTCTCAAGCCAGATGATCTCCTCACTGACGCAGTATCTCCAAAACATGAAAGCGACAGGACAGACTTATTTTATTTTAAAGCTGAATCTTTAATCTGATCTCCGTGTGCTTGTTCCTTTTCTGTCCAGAACGAGCCCGATGAGAAGCTGTGTGCTGCACGAGAGGAGCTACGTTACTGGCAGAAGCTGAGGCAAGACCTGGAAAGAGCCAGACTTTTGGTGGAACTCATCCGCAAGAGAGAGCGGCTAAAGAGAGAACAGGTGCATTGCAGAGGAAGCGTGAGACAAGCTATACATATTTAGTGTGTGATTATAGACTCTTATCAGCACTGTCACTCATTTCAGCCTTTTCTAAAAAGTGACCTTCCCTCTACTCCTCTCTGTTAATGTCACACCCTTCAGATGAAAATTCAGCAGGCCGCTCTTGAATTGAAGCTAACCCCCGCTTTGGTGCTTCTGCGAACAACCTTGGACCAACTACAAGAGAAGGACACTGACAAAATCTTCTCTCTGCCCGTCAATCTATCAGAGGTATGTGCAGTGAGAAAACAATCTGTGTAAATTTGCTTCACTTTTCGTTTAGAATCATATTTGCGTTTGGCATTACTTTGACTCAGCTAACAGTCTTATTGTCCTGATTCACTGAGGTCCCAGATTACATGGAGTTTGTTTCCCAACCCATGGACTTCTCCGCCATGCGCACCAAACTGGAGGGACATGCCTACTGCTCCATCGGGGACCTGCAGAAGGACTTTGAACTCATGATCTCCAACTGCCTCAAGTACAACTCCAAGGACACCACGTTTCACACCACAGCCTTACAACTGCGGGAAGTGGGAGGGGCTATTCTCCGTCACAGCCACAGGCAGTCTCAGAGCATCGGCCTGGACCCTAGCACGGGGATGCATCTCCCAGAGAGCTTCAACAAACATGGCTTCTACCACTGTACGTGGGACGATGGTGAGTTGAGAGTGGAACCTATAGCTATTTCCTAGTGAAACATAAATCTCCCCTCATCTGTTCATCCATTTTTTGGTTTCTCTTCTTCGCCCTCTTTACAGTCGACTCAGTCTTGGACCCAGAGAACAGACTGCACCTGACCACAGACGAGCAGCTGAAGGCCTTACTGGACCAAATGGACATGGTCACGTCCATGCGTACCAGCGGTGGGCGAACCAAACGCATCAGGCTGCTGCGCCGAGAAATCAACTCTCTCAGACAGAAGAGGAACCAGCAGCAGCAAAACTCTGTGAACGGCAACGATAAGAAAGACGAAGATGAGGAGGACAAGGAAGAGAAGAAGAATAAGAAGACTAAGAAAAACCAGAAAAAAGATGTTGCTGTGGCAGTGTCTAACTCTGGAACAGGTAAACAATATATTTACTCTGTATTAAAGCCACTACGAGTAACATGGCACGTTGGCGTCCCCTTTGGACAAAAGCGGTAGTATTTTTACGCCGCCCGCTGTCGCAAAGCTGTTTCCTAGCGCGTGCCAGGCGCGCGAGTGTGAACTGAGAAGGGAGCAATATAGTGCATGTCCGTGTGTTGAAAGTGTGAGGACTCTTTTCGGCTCCGTGAGAGTGGTTTTGACACTGCATCAACTAATGCCAGTCACTGCCACACACACCTGATTGCAATGATGCAGCAGTGTCACCTAACTACTCTCTCTCTCACGGAGCTGAAAGATGTGTGTCCGACTCCTCACAGAAAGCGAATGAACGAGAGACGGCAGTTAGTATGGATCACGATGAGGTAATGTGTTTATGTTGTTGTAAATAATGACTATTTCAGATAATGGTTATCTGATGATGGTGAAGCAAAGCAAACTTTGTGTTAGTACCAACCGCTCATTCATTTAGGATTAAACACTGCAGTCTAGGTTCGCTCTCGTGAAATTGTATACACGTTGCTTGGCAACGCCCTGGTCCCGCCCGTAGCTCTCCCTTTTAGCTTTTCTTCATTGCATTTTTTCTTTGATGGTTCAGGCCCGTTATCAGTCATTATGACGACAAATAACTGTCTCAAACAAGGCTCCCGCTCCCCTTCCCTCACCTGGAGAGATAGGCTTCTCAATTCACGTTGCTGCGCCACACTGAAATCTGCGACCAATACGGATATGTGACCATAGAGCCTGCACGAGCGAAAAAAAAATACTAAGATGGATTTCAGTTGTATTTATTGTCTGACATAAATGTCTCTTTGATGCAGACGACTCTCCACCTGTGCTTGAACTGACCTGCCCGGTCTCATCGCCGTTGCCGGGAGACGCTCCCCTGGAGCCCCCTGTGCTGGGCATGGTGAGCGGAGGGCGCAGGTCTCCCGGCCGCTCCTACAAGCGCCAGAGGTCGTCTCGCAGCGGGAGCAAAAGCCAATGTGAAGACGAGGCTGAGGTCGGAGAAACGCCGTCTTCACAACAGGAGGCCGTTCACGAAGTCACTCCGCTGGGAACGCCCCCCACCACTCTGCCTCTGGTCGGAGTCGGTCGCCGCACGTCCGTTCTGTTTAAGAAAGCTAAAAATGGGGCGCGGATGGCCAAACCCAAGTCCCCGCCACAGCAGAATGGAAAAACATCTGAGGATAAAAGAAACGGGTTGGACAGCACTCCTGCCCGCCCACATTCACCCAGTGTAACCAACCTCACCGCCTTACCTCCTACTCCGAACGCCTCCCCGACACCTCCCTCTCCTTCCTCACACCACCTGAGGTCCAGAGGCCACAGTTTAGAAATCGAAGCGGACAAAATCCCTCCACCATCCAGAGAAGGAGGTAAGATGAAATGGATTACTATTTTACAGAGAGTTTCTGGAAAGACTGTATGTGTCACTGTCACTATTTCTATTTTTATTTTTTGTTTTTTTACTAGGGCTGACAAACGGAAAGCACATCTCTACAGACCATGATGATGAAGACAAAAAACTAAAGTGAGTTTGGAGTCAAACATGCAACCGGCCTCATGCAAGAACCACCCCTAAGAATGGATTAGTCCTCAAGGGAATTTGTTGCATTCACAAAATGTGTCATACATTTTCTCTAACCTACAAATTAAATTCACGTGTGCTCCACACATATTGTGTCAGATATGTTAGTTGCTGGGGTGTAGATCATGCTAATGTGGAAATCTCAAGCGTGTGCACCTCCTCGTGATAAATTGATATTCATTAGGCTGAAATGTAGTTATTTATGACAAATTTGTGCAGTTAAGAGAGACTAATAATTCTGAAACTCATTCGAGCAAACCTCTTCGACAAAAATAAGAGAAAAAGTTTAAGATAAGAACATGAAAATGTTCTTGCATGATGCCCATTGTCTTTGAAATTCTCAGAAATAGAAATGTAACTATAGTCTAACTGTACATGTATTTCTTATTTTCTTGATGTTCAGTTGTTGTGTCTCCCCACCCAAACGAAGTCGTGGGAAACCTGCATTGGCTAAAGTGCCCAACAGTGAGAATGGCGACATCTCTGGCACTGGTGTGTATGATGAGAAGGCGATCAAAATACAGTGAATTGCCAAAGTTATTCTGTGTTTATTGGATTCGTAATGTAAGAATATGCACTCAAAAAAAATGTAATTGAGCAAAGCAATTCCATGAAATTCTCAGTTTGGGATCAAGTGCTGTCACAAAACATAACTTAATTGGATATATTGGAATATCCTGTTCACAGGAAAGTCTACACTTCTGTCTTTAGATAGTGAGACAGAGCTCTCACCCCTGGACCTAGTTTGGGCCAAATGCAGAGGATATCCATCATACCCAGCAATGGTGAGGATGTGTTTGGTTTTGCAGTTAATGCATTTCTGCACTGTAGCATTTCTGCTTCGTAGTGAAAAGCCTCAGAGCTGACATAAAGAAAAAGGCTTCATTGCATCCCGCAGAAGGGAATGATAATTCAGTCAACTATAACTGACATGATTTATTGTGGCAGATTGTTGACCCAGACATGCCCCAGGAAGGGCTTCTTCACAACGGCATCCCTATCCCAGTGCCTCCTGTGGAGGTGCTCAAACTGGGCGAGTTGAGACAAACGGAAGAAGGGGAAAAGCTCTTCTTAGTGCTATTCTTTGACTCCAAAAGGACTTGGTAAGATTCCGACAGGCAGGCTAAACCTCATGTTGACTTTTCAAAACAATCGGGAGCAGTCTTTTCACTCTGAAAATTGTTCCCTCTTGGTTTTTCAGGCAGTGGCTCTCTCGGGACAAACTGCTGCAGATGGGGATGGACGACACTGTAGACAAACTGCGCTTAATGGAAGGCAAGAAACCCAGTGTTCGCAAGTCTGTCCACACTGCATACGACCGGGCCATGGTACATTTAAACCACGTGAGGAGAAATGTAAACTTCACTCACTCCAATTTTATATAAATATTTATAGTTTCAAGATTTTATCATCTTAAACAGGCTGCCTGGTTAAATGTATAGAACCTTCATCAATGCTCTTAAAGTGGGAGAATAAAACAAAGGGGTTATATTTCCAACAGTGGATCCTATTTAAAGTTTTCTGCAGAAACATGTTGCTCTGATTTTTAAAAAAGTGCTTGAAGACATTTTCCTAGATACATTTGTTGATTTGTTCATGTGATTTTTAAAAATGATTTTACACAACCACTGATGCTATGTGTTGATATAAAGTTTTTATTTTAGGCCAAAGTGAGTCATGACTTAGGTAAGAAAAGTGTAAATATTTAATCGTCAAAGGGACTGTGTTGATTCAGAACATATTTAGATTGTATTTGCCATTGAAATGTCACTGTGTTTAATAATGTGTGAAAGTCCCGCTTAATATTCATGTCATATCTGGACTCTGGATGAAAATGATCATTTTTACCATCAGAAATCCAATTTTAAGTGGTGTTGATATTATATATAATTTTTTTTTCAAATACATGTAAAGGGCATCAAACTTAAAAAAAAACAAAAAAAAAATTAATTCAGATCGCCCTCCATTGAATCCAGTCTTTTAGTTCACATTGATATTAAAGTGAGTATTATCAAAAAGAAAATACCTCAAACCTTCTCGAGCTGCCTTGGACATTAGATTTAAAGTGGAGTAGAACTCATTTTACATTTGCCTCCTAAAAGTTTTTTATTCAACAATTCATAGAATTCCTCAATAAATATGAAATCAACAATTTGATATCAATAGAAATGCTGATACATTTTGCTCAATGAGCTGCCAATGCAAACATCTTTGAACTTTTAAGTCCAGCTATGACGTGTTGTATGTGAGACTTTAGAGGTATTTGTTTATTTTTCCATATTGTGAAACTGTATTATTATTCTAGAAGGGTGCACCTTGCAATTAGTAAGATGTGAGGCCACTAAAGAGGTGAAGGTGTTTGTTTTGTGGTTACGACAATGTCTACTGCGTTCACTCGTTGCAGAAAAGGGTCAAATGACTTGAAAAGCACAATCGGTCTGTTTTTAGAAACAAAAGGTATAGGATCGGTGACTCCTGGAGCCATGTATGTGGCAAAAATGTGTGTGTGTGTATAGTATACATATATGAAAACAACCTCAGTGTAGTAAAGGTGCATGTGTATAGTTTTGTAAATATGTAAATGTATGTTTATATTGGCTTACATGAAGTTATTTAAGGAATGCAGAATCAAGATTTAGATTATAATTTATAATTTGTGGCAGTCGAGAGTGTTATTTAAAAAGTAAACTATTGAAAAGATTTATGTATGATGCTAAGTAGCTCTTTGTAATAGTGATGGTATATTTACCAACATGTCAGAATATATTCTCTAGAAGTGAGGCGGCACAAGACCTGAGCTCTATAGACAGCTGTGAGCGCACCAGTCTACCAGAGTGTTTTTTTTTTCTTGGGTGGCACAGGATATTTTGTGATCTTGTCATTTGAATTGTACTGCAAGATCTATAATCGGCCTGAGACAATATTTTCTCACACAAGAATAAATGCTGTTTGAAACAACTGCATGTGTCATCTATTACCCACATTTCACCTGCTCAACCTAGTGTATTTTATGATTCACCTACAATGGGTCGAGGTATCATTTCAAGACAGAATCAATCAAGTATAAGAAAATAAGTTTTAGTTAAAGTGGCCATCCAATATTCATTGTGTGGTGGTCAGCTGTTTAAAGTGACAATATTTAACTTTTATCAAGTGTTTGTGTTGTCTGTAGATCAGTGAATAAGCCAGTTAACCTATACAATATTTTGATCTGCTATAATGTACGTTACAATGCTGTAATAGGTCAGGCATTGGTTATTGGAAGATACTTATTACTTAGCAGAAAGAAAGAAAAATATATTTTGATATTAATTCTCTTAATCTTAAACAACATTTGCCAGGTGCCTGAAGTGTTTTTGTCATGCCACAGCTTGTAGCTCTTAACCAGTTGCAAATAATGTTCTAATATGTTTCCTGGAGTTTTTTTAAAAGGTACTTTCAATATATACTCACCGGCCACTTTATTAGGTACAGCGGTTCATTTTCTTGTTAACACATATAACTTATCAGCCAATCACATGTCAGAAACTTAATGCATTTAGGCATGTAGACCTGGGCGGGACAACTTATTGAGGTTGAAACCGAGCAACAGAATGGGGAAGAAAGGGGTTTTAAGTGGCTTTGAACATGGCAATGTTGAAGGTGCCAGGAGGGCTGGTATGAGTATTTCAGAAACTGTTTATCTACTGGGATTTTCAGTCCAAACCATCTCTAGGGTTTACAGACAATGGTCCGAAAAAGAAAAAATATCCAGTGAGCGGCATTTGTGTGGACGTAAAATTGTTGAAGTCAGAGGTCAGTGGAGGATGGGCATACTAGTTTGAGATGATAGAAAGGCAACAGTAACTCAAATAACCACTCGTTACAACCAGGGTATGCAGAATACCATCTCTGAACGCAAAATACGGCCAACCTTGAAGCAGATGGGCTACAGCAACAGAAGACCCCACCAGGTTCCACTCCTGTCAGCTAAAAACAGGAAAATGAGGCTACAATTCTCACAGGATCACCAATATTGGACAATAGGAGATTGAAAAATCATGCCTGGTCTGATGAGTCTCGATTTCAGTTGCGACATTCAGGTGGCAGGTTCAGAATTTGGTGTTAACAACATGAAAGTATGGCTCCATCCTGCCGTGCACCATCAACCATGCCACGTTCAAAGTAACCTAAACCCCCTTTCTTCCCCATTCTGATGCTCGGTTTGACTTCAGTACATTGTCTTGACCACGTCTAAAAATGCATTAACTTGCTGCCATGTGATGCTGATAAGCTTTTTTGTTTTTATAAGCCATTGAACAGGTGTACCTAATAAAGTGGCCGGTGAGTGTATAACTCCTTAATAGAAAAACTGCAATTGAAACCCAGGAAATATTCCTTATTAAATTTGTTATTGTAAACTTTATTCTTCATATTTGTTGAACTGAATGCTTGCATTTGGACAAATTTCCCATCAAACTCAAAATGACTAAGGCAATTAAATGGAAATGAACAACTGTCCCTGTTTTTACTACAGTAAGTACCACATTCTATCCCAAGAATATAATCGAAAATTATTTTGGAAATCACAGATACACAGAATTAAACATTAGTGTAAATCATAAGACATTTTCCTGCAGATAATAAGTGATGCTCATTCACAACATCTCTCCTTTAATAGGACAAGTGTAGATTTGTGCAACCTGGGATTTATTTCATAATACTACAGACGTACTCTTTAAGACTTGAATTGACAGAGAAATTCCTCAAAAGGACACAAGAATGAGGCTACTGTTTATAGACCATCTTTACAAAACTGGTATTCCAAAAAAAGGAAAAGTCGCCTGAAGTCCCTGCATGAAGTGGTCATCGTACTATATGTCTCTGCAGAGAAACATCAGGGGCATCTTTATAGCTTGGCGTCCAAATCAAACACAGAAATCTAAAATTATGATCATGTGACGTGATCTGCTTCAACAGAGACTTACTACTTGTTTTCTGCACAAAAATGCAACCAGACATGAATGAAACCTGATCATTGTAGCTTGAGTAGAAACACTTGTTTTTTTCAAGTTATGTCACAGCCCCGTGTAACCAACTTCCTCCAGGGCAATTTGTTTGTTCATGACCAGGTATGACACATGGTGGCCCAACCCTGTTTTGGCACATCCAGTTTGCTGTTATTCCAGTTTATGTCGAGTCAAAATAAACATACTTTGCATTTCTTGCATATCCCATTTTGTAACCTTGGGTTGTATTGTTAATGTTGTGGGAAAAAAAATCCTAGTTTGAGAAAGTTAATTCTTTAACTCATTTTAACTTACACCACAAAGCGAGGAATAGTTATAGCATATGAATGAACTGTCATCTGTGCAATACATTCACTGTCCGTGAGGAATATTTCTCTCTTGTTGCAGCAATAAAACAATATAAAAACATTTAAATATCAATGCAACCATTTTCTACCACAGTTCAATTTAAAACATACTAATGCTGTTTTGCCCCGACCCTTTTCCGACTGAAAGCAGTGATGCAATGACATGCTCTCTTGTTAAGGTAAAGAAATAATACTAGTTTGAAAGAGGTCATTCCTTCTTAAATAGTGTAAAAGGTAGTGTTTGATTTCCAGTAGTCTGTCAAGTCCAACAAGTGTCAAAAGAGGGTTCAAAAATAGCTTGGAACCAGTGTACAAACTACTGTTGAATGAGGCAGAGGGACTAAAGTAGCACTATGGAGTCCTATAGAAGAGATAAGAAGCCGTTATCTGTGGAGTCCTGCTGGTCAGATTTGCCACTTCGAGAGCTCTTGCTGGGGTTGGGGGTGGTTGAATACTTTGGGGGGTATCTGATGAAGAGACGGTCCTCCTCCTTTTTAATCCACCTTAGAAGCTTAGTGATAGCAGTGATGGCGCAAGCCTTGGTCACCAAAGGACTGAAGCAGGTATACAGCTCAAACTTACTTGTGACCTACAGTGGAGAGGAAAATGGACATTTTAAGTGGAGGACATCAAAGTTGATCCTTTACAGAAACTGAAAGTTATGTGTGGAATATTATGTGCTTTCTTGCTAAGATTTCTAGCATTTGTAACCGATGTATGTATGTGTTTTAATTATTTGCACTGCCCGCTTCTTAAATAAATGTAATTGAAAATTAGAGATGGACAACCTTTTTTTCACAAGTGATCAATAAATATGAAGATACAGAAAGCAGCCAGAAGATTAGCTTAGCATAAAAGACCAAAACAGCTCTCTTCAAAATGAAGCTCAGAAATGAACAGGTTACACATATATTAGTGGTATCTCTGGCCAGCCAACGAAAATATACCAGCACTTTCTGTTTGTACACAAGTTTTTGTATGGGTTAAACCATTGGGCAGGGCAGCCAAAGCTGTTCCCCCTTACTTTCAGTCTTCATATTGAACTCAAAGGATTCTCTCCAAGGTGCCAACAGTGAGAATGTATCAGTTAAAAGCTCAGCTACATACCCAGGCGAGCAGAGTTTCCCTCTCAGCGACGTGGTAGATGAGCTTGAGGGGTCGTGAGGTGCTGTGGATGCGACTGTGCATGTACCTATAAAGGTCCAGGAGTCTCATTTTCTCCTCTTCACTGCTGTACGGGGCCTCCATCTCTGGGCTACATGCAGCAACAACAAAAGGTAGGGTGAAGTTTACAGTAAAAAGAGGCAATGTATTTACATAGACAAAGATACAATTAACATAAAAAATAAAATATCATTAAGGGCCATGGTGCTGAAATTTCAGTGAATAAAACTCAAATAAAATGATTTATGACAGTCATGAGACAGTATTTCACAGTAAGATAATCAGCAGATCAAAATCACAGAGAATTATACATTTAAGTGTTTATATTTTTGGTACAAGTTCCCTTCCATTTTCAAGGTTGCTACTGGCTGCTGGCTTCTGTAATATGATACTTGAGGCTTTCAATTCTGCTCACTAAGAGATACATTTATTGAATTGCAGGAATATTATACAACGTTTTGACTCTGTGCCCAATTTCAGAAACCCTCTTTTTCTGAAGTATCCAATATCAAAACAGGACACATTCATTTCTAAACACCAACCTCACTAAGCTGTACTTTTTTTCTTAAAAGTATATAAGCTCTCATTATTTTTCATAAACAAAGTGAAAAACTGTGCACAATCCTAGGCATTCATGTAAACACTTTTTTTTCTTCAGACTAAGAATATGTTGTATTTCATATTACTTCTTAAAAACAAAAAGCTAAATTAAAAAGGACATTAATATTTTCTAAACATAAAGGCACCAGTTTAGGCTATTTTTTCCCTCCTATATTTCCATAGATAATATTGATACACAAAAACAAACACACACACACACACACACACACACCTGGTGAACTGAGTGAGCTGGCGATAGTTATCTGGCACATCAAAGGGCTTGTACATGAAGTGTCTGAGGTCTGAGACGCCCACCTGGCTCACGCTGTACGACTGGGCTTTGGCGATGAGGCTCAGGGAGTTCTGAGCCGCCATGGCCTCCTCTATCTTTCTCTTGCACTCGGCTACGGCGTAAAAGGCCTCCTTGTCTGTCGAGAGCAGCAGCAGGCAAACAGTGCACTCCGGAGGGTCCAGGTAAGATATGTATGCATAAAAGTAACAGTCAGGATTAAAGAGAGGGAGGCAGATGGGAGTCCAGATCTCCCCGGCCTGAAAGGCGGAGGAGGCTCCGATGAGGTTCAGCAGGAGGTGGACGTCAGCGGGCTCTAGCCGGGCGTCCTCGATCACCGTCTTCTCCTGGACGATGGTGAGCAGCTGGTTGTTGGCGATGAGGATGGAGAAGACCAGATTGGGCGTGATGGCTTTCTGCAGGATCAGGCTGAGAGAGTCCCTGAGAGAGGAGGCTATGGGCAGGCAGTGCACCGCCGCTAGCAGGAAGCTGGGGTCCCAGTCCACCAGGTTGAGAAGACCGTCCAGGATCTTCTCAGAGCCGGCCAGGAGCCTCCTCAGGTCATAGTTCTTCTTGTGCTCAAAGATGCGGGAGATGCTGGCCTGGGTGAGCATGCTGATGATCTGATAGTAGACGTACAGGAGCTCTCCACACAGCTGCCGCTCCGACTGACGACTGCTGGAGACGCACACCAGCACGAGGGGCCCCTTGGACAGGAACACCACGGTGTGACCGTCTGATGGAAGGAAGGAAGGAAAGACCACTTGTGAACTTGGAAATTAGAGCAAGTGGTAACAGACATTCCTTAATCAAATGTTGTACTTAAAATACAAGTCGATTTCGTAACAATGACACTGTGAAGAATGCATGAGCTTCTCCTCGTACATGGTATGTCAGACAGTTCTCTATCTTTTTGTCAATTGGTAATAATTAACTTGACCTATATGGCAAGCCAGAGTCACATTTATTAGTGCCCACAATGCTGTGTGGAAAAACTTGCTCTCATTTATGTGAATAGAAATTGACATTTATAAAAAGAATTTGTACAAAAGCTATGTGGAGATTAAAAAGGCTAACGCTCTCACCAGAATAGATTGAGCGGATCATATTGTCTCCACTTTGAACAAAGGAAACAAGTGCCATCATGACTCCCATTGTAGATGACAGAGCCTCTTCACTGCCGTATCGAGAATAGATGGGTTTGCCCGCCTCGCTCAGCACAAACACATGTTTCCTGTGCTGCCGCCAGCTGTCAGACGTCACGTCCTCGTCGCGATGAGACATAAACGCAGGATATTCCTCCGTGCCCGCCTCCAGTAAGGGAGAGGACCTTCCCTTCACGCCTATACCTTGCTCCTCCAGCTTGGCCTTGGCCAGCATCGTAACCACAAACTCCCCCGAGTCGCTCTGGTCGTTGTCAGTGGCGACAGCATGCTCGCCGGTTACCGTGTCAGGCGGCTGAGTGGACACGTTGTTCTGATGCTCAGGGTTTTCCGTCTCCTCAGTCTCTACTAGCTCTGTTACATGGTTAGAATCGGTTGGCTCTATATCCGGACACGGCTCTTCTGCTGTATCATCCAAAAGGAGTGAACCTGCAGGCTCCTCTTTGTGAATGGCGGCGGTGCTGTGGTTTCGCTCCACCGGATCAGGAAACATGTGATTCCCCAAGAGGGAGAGAGAAGTCGCCAAGATGTCAACTAAGATGGAAATACAATGAAGTGATTAATTGACCAAGGATATAAATGGAAACAGGTGAGCTAAAAGTAAGAATGGCTTTAGTGAGAGGATTAAGTCATTTACCAGGCGGATGACTCTCAGACGTTGGATTACAAATGTTCACTCCCTCTGCCACTCCTTCTTGAAGATTGTCTCTCTCCATGATACCATCACAGTCACTGGAATCACAAACACACACAGCAAAAAATATATATAACAAAACTATTCCCAATAAACAGCATCATAGTTAATGTAATTCAGTGGCCGCAGCAGTACTGTGACAGACAGCAAACATCCCAATCTGTAGCCTAATGAATAGGAGCACTATAGAGCAGAGAGGTCGTGTCACATGAGGAAAAGTGGTTAAAGAGAATTACAACTACAAGATACAACAACCGCCTCTGGTATTTAAGGCTGGATACAACTCCAAGCAGCCGGGCTATTGTTGAACTACAGATGCACGGCAGTGAGCTGGGGGAAGCTTACGTTTGTTCAATAATAGCTTAAGTTACTTATAATTAAAGCTTGTGTTAGCGTGTCTGACAATTAGATCGCCATAGGCTTAGGCTACTTTTCCATTTTAATAAATGTTTGATTGTAAAATACGATGCGGCTGAGTGTATGGTGACTGTACCTCCATGGCTAACACTGCCTGCTAGCAAGCGACACTCACACACACAGACAGATCAATTTCATGGCCTTGGCTAAACAGTGAGCGTGCAAGCAATCGTGGACAACTAACAAATTAGGCAGATAAAGACAAAGGATACAACTTACGATTTTTGTACCGTTGCAACGTTGGGTTTAATGTATAATTTGCTACATTGACTTGCATCAGCAGCCCGGTTAGCAAACAAGCTGTCAAGAATGAGAAGCAAAAAAAACAAATTTTCCTCTTGCCAAAGGAGACATCCGGAATCTATGATGACAAGCACATCTGACCAATCCAGGTGCTCGGTGACTACTACTAGCCCCGCCCCCTTATGATACGTTCCAGACTGAGAGCAATGTGAAACACTCACACTGCGCAATACATGACATATGGCCTGTAAAGCTTAATAAACAAGATGTGTTTGTGTCCTCCGTGCAGTCCGGTGCAGTCTCATTCCCTACAGAATGGAGAAAATACAAAAAAGGGGGAGAATATAGCCTACTGTTAGGCCTATTATTTTTCCTGTTATCCAGCAATACTGGTTGGATCTTCAGCGGTAACAGTTCTAATCAATATCCGTCCTGGAAAAAAAGAAAGAATAATTTGTGAATAAAGAAGAGATATTTCTATTTATTTGAAGGATGTTTCTCGTCGTAAACAAGCAGCGCTGCGATGCGTATACGTCACGTCCGCTTCCTCAATCCTCCCTCCCTGCTGATGATACAAACGTTACAAATGGCGACTAGGATGCCGCACGTTACCCAGCTAAAAGGTGATGTTTTTAAAATTACCCATCGCATGAAGAGTTACCCCCTTTGATTTCACTTAAGCTTGATAGTCGGTCACAATGGAGGAACCGTGGGATTTTGAGTTTTTGTCCCGCATCGCTGACAGCTGCCTGTCGTTCCTCTCCGAGTTCGTGGACGACTGGCTCGCTAACGACATGAGAGTCTGTTTATTCAAAATACTTCTCAGCTGGTTAATTTTCAGTCTCATTGCTATCCACTTTGCGTGGAAATTCTACGGGAACACAGTGAACGATATGTATTATCGGCAAGGTGAGTTTTCTTCGACCTCAACCGTAATGATTGCTAAAACAGTGCTAACCGCGTTAGCTTCAATATGTGTCTGTTGACGTTTAGGAACCGGACAGAATGGGGGGACACCTGATACAGCGCCTCACCTGAGTGGATGGTAGGTGTCCGAGCGAGCACCCATGTCGCTTAAAATGGGTAGATTATCCCCCTCAAGATGTTCTGTGTTCTAACACTTTTGGATGGATTACATTTAGTGCAGAAGATAGAAATTATTTTATGCATGCCTTCTAATGAGTGAACATCCAAGGAGACGGCCTGTAGTTGGAAAGTAAAATTTAGCATTTATGTTCTCTCAAATGAAGCTGCAACATTTATTGCTAATATATCTAATGCAATTGCATCATTGTGTTATTCTTTCAGGGAAAGCAGAGCAGGAGAGCCCCTGAAGACTCATCGAGATTAACAAAGGTCAATGGTGTTGAGACTTTGGACTTGATCCCAGTGAGTGATGGACAGTTTGCTCCAGAGACATTGAATACACCCTCAAGTTTGCCTGTTAATACATCAAGTACATTCAAGATGCAACACCTTCTGGCAACTGCTTGGAGTCATCTGTTGTGATTTTTCATGCATACCAACAGTGTCACACACTGATACCCACGGAATTATTTATATAGTGCTGTGAGATAAGTTGGCCAGTCAACAATGGCCATTGCAGAGAAGTTAACTCTGCATAAGTATCTACATTGATCTGTTTGCTTTTTTCTCAAGAGGCTTCAGTACATAATGTGAAAGATGTTGATGGGTTTGTGTTTAAAAAAAAGCAAATGCTTACATAGTTGAGATAGCAGACATGACATTTTCCACTGACCATGATCAAGAAAAATATAATTGTACCTTATCTTAATGACTGAAGGATTTTTTTTTTAACTATGCAGTGGCCAGATCTATGAAGTCATTCATGTCTTTTATGAAGTTTTATAAACCAAAGTGTTTTAACATGTAAGGATGGAGCAGTGTGTGCATATATAAATATATACAGAATTGCCTGTTTAAAAAATTCACCCCCCTTGACTTTCTTGTTTTATTAAAAGAGAAATCCAACACTGACTCACAGCAAAGTCCTGTATCAAAGTTAAAATACATCTCCACAAATTAAATACTACTATGTAATTACTCAAGCTCGGGCTCCAGAGTGAACCTGTTTCAGTTGCACATGCGCCTAAGTCCACTGAGATATTTTCACTTGTCTTGGCTCATATAGTTGCTGCACACACACACACACACACACACACATAGGGTTTTGGTCGGCACCTTTTTATAATAAGTCCATTGTCGGCACCAAATTGCACTATTTTTAAAGGACACCTTGCGGCTTCCTGGGCTTAGCGCCACCAAGACTATTGTGATTGGTTTAAAGAAATTAAAACAGGCCAGCCCAGTTTCCCCCCCAATCCTCAAAACGATAAAGCGTGTTTCCAGACCATTCAATTAGCTGTAGTTTGGTCTGGCTTTGCTAGACTTCCGACTGCTAGAGCTAGGTTGCAGAAAATGTTCTCAGCCTGTCCACCATAAACTTTTTGTTTCCTGCTGAAACCTTGATACTGATAACAAAACTAGTGACATTTTAATATAGTAATTATATTATTGTTTCATGCAGATTTGCTAAAAGTTTCACAGGTATAATAAGCACACAATGTCTAGAGTTGAAAAAAGCACATTATGTTTTGATATGGAACTTTATTTATCCAGATCAACTGGACTTTGATCATTTCATTTTGTGTACTTGACATTAACTCATATTAATGGGAATGGGTGGAATAAGTAGCATGTGCACATCCATCACGTTGGTGCAGGTAAGGCCAGGTACGAGTAAGCGTTGCCCATCAGAAAGACGTGAGAAGAAAGTGTAAGAATCGTTGTTGGTGAGGAAGCTGTCGACGTCCAGCCCCTGTGCTCGTGCCTCTTCACACAGCCCCCCGTCAGTGACGGCCCCTGCTGCCTCAGTCGGTCCATCCTGACCATCAGTTCCCCCACTCAGGAAGACGGGACCGTTGGGCGGGAGCTGCATTTCTCTCAGCTCCAGTCCCACTCTCAGAGCCAGCTCCTGGTTTCGACCCCCTCGACCCTTGCCTGTCAGCTCCACGGTGGGCTCCCCGCCAGCTAAGAGACACAAGGCCCCCCATCCGTCTGCGCGCCCTTCACCCAAGACCTGCATGGTACGGCAGAGGTCCCAGCTCTCCACGCCTACGTCGGGCCCCAGCCTCAGCACCTCAGCAGCAATCTCTGGAGGAGGTTCCTCTGGAGAGCAGGCAAAGCGGGCCAGGAGGCCGTAAAGTCTGGCCACTGCCTTCACATCGCCACACACGCCTGGTGCCAGCACGACAGGGCGGAAACCTACCTCTCGGGCACGGCGGCCAGCACACTGCAGGGCAATGCTGTTGGAGCCAATCACAACATTGTGAACATGTCCCGGTGTGTCAGCTTCCTCCTTATTCTCCCTCCACCGGGGACTTGGTCTGCCAAGAACATCCTTTACCGAGGCCGGTAGGGAGTTCAACAGATTGTAACTTTCAAGAACTGTCAATACTTCTTCAGGCCACACCTCAGCACGCACTGTGGGTCCGCTGGCTATCAAGTCTAAAGGGTCCCCAATTACATCGGACAATATCAAAGCAACCACCTGTGAAGAAGTGATTAGAGGAGTTAAATGCATTAGTAAATGCTGGAATTATTTTAATGTTGCAGTAAAAAACTGATAAAAAAAAATAAAAAAAGGTATGTTACTTGGGCAGGGTGAGCACAATGAGCTAGCCCTCCACCCTTTAACAAGGACAGGGCACGTCGCACAGTGTTCAGCTCTTGAATGGTGGCACCAGCAGCTGCAAGTTTGCGGGTAACGTCCTGCTTCTCTTGTAACGAGATAGGCGGGATGGGTGCAGGTAGTAGTGCAGAGCCTCCACCTAGACATAGTGTCCCAATCTTGTATTAAGAGATTTACATTTTATTTTCTAAAGGAAGTGCAACAAGAGAAGACATATGTTCACCTGAAATTAGTACAAGCAGCAGGTCTTTCTCCGTCAGTCCACTTGCTAACTCCTTGATCTCTTCAGCTGCCTTCTGGGCGTCAGCGTCAGGCAAGTTGTGTTTAGCCCCCTCCATTACTTTGATGCAACTGTTTTCTTTTAACAGTAAATGGCTATGATGGAAAGAAGGGACATTCTATAATCCATCTTAATCTCATTTGTTTGTGTCATACTTTAAAATGTGGAGTCAGCGATTCTGAAGAATGTTTGTTGTCAAAATCAGTGAATTTCTCCTCACGATTCGCTACCTGTGTGTACTGTGTGTGTGCACTGAAAAAATCCAGTGTTAATACACAACCTAGGCTCTGTATACAGGCATGTTGCTAGCCTGTGTGGCGCCTTTGTTTACTTATGTATTTACAGAGGTTAGGCTGTGTATTAACACCAGATTAGTTTTTTCAGCATGTACACACAGTAGCGGGTCGTGAGCAGATATTCACTGAATTTGACAAAAAGGGATGTTGACAACAAGCATTAAACTTTTAAGTTGTGTACATCCTTGAGGCTTTTGCTTACCCTTTCCCATGCTGCTGTAATGTCTGCTGAATCCCATGTGGCACGCTTATTATTCCTTTCACTAAGTGATCCCCCATAATCCTCTCTGCCTCTGCAGTCATACCCAGTACAGCTTTACCAAAGCCCACCAAGTGCAGGTTGTGTTTGAGTTTGAATTTGTGACCATCAATTATGACCGTGTCGTCCTTGCGCTCTATACTCTGCCGGACCACGGTGTCTGGGTGCACAGCTTCCACTGCCGCTGCAAACACCTTGCGTGCCCGTGAGTCCATTGACATTTTGCACAACAGAGGTTTTCTCCTGCCCACAAGGGCCAGAAAAGGCTGAGGCTGGAACAAGGAGAGAATACGAGCCATGGACAGTTCAGTGAGTCTGAGCCAGAATTGCCTGAGGGATTAAAAATTCAAAGCATAGTTTATTAAGACAGTTGCCACAAAAGCATGCAATTTTTCAAAGATGCACATTTATGATGTGAAAATGTGCAGAAAGGACAAAGTCAGATATTCTACAGTTAATTACAAATAGAAGAATAAAGAATCAGAAGTTCAGCTGTATATTAAGTTATCATTGTACGCAAGAACCTCCATCAAATAACTAACCATTCAAAATACTACAGTCATATCTGAAAACAACAGGATTACACTGGTGTGGTGCTGTTGTTATTTTTGCTACTTGCATTGAGTAGGAAATGCACAGACCATTGCCAACTTCTGTTTTTCAATAGCAAAACCTGACAAATAATAGTTTCACCATTAGTCACACTCTTCCCTTTAAACCTTTGCTTTCTGGAGCACAAGGTTGCTTACCTTAAAGTTTGTGAATGAATATTAGAGCCAGTGGAATGAAGTGGCGTGGAGTGAACCTGTTGTGTGCGCAGTATGCTACAGTTTAGCAATCCAGCAGTGCAGCAAGAAATCTGATCAGAGACTGACAGTTGTGTACCCTGTGTGTAATGATTTACTTGAATGGACCACTGACCACACAGCAGTGCATTTGCTCTCTGTAGGTGTTTGAAAATAGGGCTCAGTGATAGGAAAAGTTAGGTCAGCGCTGGTTTAACTTTGGACACAGTGGTGAACTTCATGGGCATAGGCTATACTATCTGATAGACTTTGGACCCTTTCATGCTGCAGCCTAGTTTAAAACACAAAATGGTGAAAAAACAAACACCCCCATCTGGTTATTTTTATCTAGGCCTGTTAGCCAATTATTTCTCAATTCATTTAGCCGAAAATGTTTACTCATGATAATAAGAGGGGGACTCTTAATCTCTAGCCTACCCTAGGCTACAGTGCATAATAAACTCAAAAATGATTATATTTTAAACAAGTGTTTAGCCAATGGGGGAACATTGACTACCACCAGTGTATTCGTCATAACTCGTAATGAACGAGTTTAATATTTTGAGAATAGTTTCGTGCAATTTTGTCTCGGTTGGTAATCTACACAGGTCAAAAATGGCGGCCAAGGTTTAATGAAACATTTCCACTTACCATGGACCTATCACTGATCAGTGTTAGGTGACCTATATCAGTGATAGTGTTGATAGGTGACCTATCACTGATATGGATTCAATTTTAAACCGACGCGAGCCCGAACAGTGTGACGTTTCACGAGCCCGAATGTATGCGTTACCATGGCCACCATCGATCTTTACTCTAGCCGAGTAAACGTTCGTACGCTATACATTTGTCGAGATTGAACAACACACGGGCTAAAGTCGATTCAGGTTCATAACCTCTTTGTTCATACGTACCTCAGACTTCCCTGCCTCTGAGGACAAAACTCCTTCTGTTATTTTCTCCTTCTGCGTCCATTTTGCTGCCAGGAGAAAAACCTGAAAGGTGTGTCAGAAAAAAACAGCAGGCTGACAAACTCAAGCTGCTAAATGTGTCAGAAAGTGCTCGACTGGAGGGGCTGCTAACACATGTTCAGACCATAAAAGAGCTTGCCTACATACATAGGCTACTATAGGCCAACATTACATCCAGAGTCGATGGAGACAGTCACGAGCAAAATATTATGCTGAAGTTGCTTCTGCAGGAAAGTAAAGTGTGTGTGTGTGTGTGTGTGTGTGTGTGTGTGTGTGTGTGTGTGTGTGTGTGTGTGTGTGTGCGCGCGCGCGCGTGTTAGGTTTTTTGTTTTCCCCAAATATTTCTTCATATGATAAAATAGGCAACAAATGTACTAAGAAATACTAAAATTTGTATTACAGGCTATTAGCTAGACAGTTTGAAAAATCCATAATGTGAATTGTGTTGAGGGGCAACAGAAGTTACGCACTTTAGCTTTAAAGAATAGATTTATTGTACATTTGTAAATGGATTTCTTTATAGTTTGAAGGGATTGGGAATAACCGAATAACGTTATTACTGTTGTTTACAACCAAGTTGCAACTATCGCGACAATCCTAACACTCTCGTGTGACTTCCGACCGATGCGCGTCAGCGCGTGCCTGATTGGGAATATGCGCGTGACCGAGCGAGGGCGGTGCTTTTCCCTCCCCCCGCGCTCCCGTGGATCAGAAGTATCATAGGCGGGCTTTTTTCGCCTTTTTTGAACTATACTTCTTTTAAAGGAACTGTTTGCAACATTTGCAGTTCATGCAAATATATTTCTATACACGAATTACCCTTAGTGACATCTGTGCGCCAAGTCAAAGTAAAACGAGGGCCTGCTCCCCCTCGGACGCAGAGAGGCCATCATGAAGCTCACGGACAATGTGCTGCGGAGCTTCAGAGTTGCTAAGGTGTTTCGAGAAAACTCAGACAAAATTAACTGCTTCGACTTCAGCTCAAACGGAGAAACAATCATTTCCAGCAGCGACGACGATTCCTTAGTCTTGTACGACTGCCAAGAGGGAAAGTAAGTTGTTGGGTTTTGCCTATTTTCCTCTTGTTTTTGACGTTAGCTATTTGCTATGCTAGCTAGCGAGGCCTGCTGCGTTGCGATGATACTCAGCAGCATTTTCTGTGAGATGTAGTATATGTGCATGCAGTTTGAGAAAATAACTGCAACATTAAAGCAACTTCTTGTTTCTAAAGTCATGTGCAAATTGTTGGAAGTAGGCCTAATCTGCTAAAAAGCTGTAACAAGGCTATTATCGGTGCAAGTTTTAGTTGATGGAGACATTTTATTAGTGGAACAGTGCTGCTACTAACTTGTAAATAATGAATTTATCACAATCAGTTGATCCAAGATTATCTATGATTAAAAATGCTAATAATTCTAACAGTGCCTCAGGGTTGGTTCACCCCTTTTGAGATTGTAATATCATTGAGTGATTCTTCACTCAATGATACACTCATTGTTTCTCTTTTTTTCACCCTTACGTCTGATTTCTGGCAGACCCAAGAGGACTCTCTACAGTAAAAAGTATGGCGTGGATTTGATCAGATACACACATGCTGCAAACACTGTGGTCTACAGTTCCAACAAAATCGATGGTATGTTTATGCACAAATACTTGTTGGTAGTTTGTGTAACGTGGCATGAACATGTTTCAATTTATCCTCATGGTGAAAATGTTTTGTGAATCAATGCAGCCAATTATAACAAGGTGTCTGGACATAAATAATATTGAGGCATTCGGCTGAACAAGTAGAGGTATTTGTTGGACTCAGCTAATGCTTTCATATACATCCAGACATTTGATTTGCCTAACTGTAATGCAGGGAAGTCAACATTGAAGTTTTCTTGACTCATTATTTTTTTTTACTTTTTGGACTGTTTGTTGGCCAGTGGTTGATGTTTACATGATGCCATACCCCCATGGACCACTGCTGGATGGCATGCGTCTCAATGCTCACTTTGGTCTGAGGTAGTTGTTTGTACAGTTTGAGGGTCTGTGATTCTGCCCCATACAGGAGCTAACTGTACAAGTGACTGCCTTGCCCACGGTCGAGTCATCTCGTCACACCTGCTATAAATCAACTTCATTGTTTTGAGCTACTTTCTTGCTGTTGTGTCATGTATGTTGTATGATGTAACTTTGTTGTTGTTCTTGAAGATACTATCCGGTACCTGTCCCTTCATGACAACAAATACATCCGCTACTTTCCTGGCCATAACAAGAGGTGAGGGCTGGATTCACGCTGGTCTGTCTGTTCCCTAATTTGATTTAAAGTCTTAAGTTGTGCGTACCTGTGGTCTCATGTTTTTTCTCTTGTGTTTGTTATTTTTTTGTGATCAGAGTGACATCTCTCTCCATGTCTCCTGTGGACGACACGTTTATTTCTGGTTCATTAGATAAAACGATCAGATTGTGGGATTTGCGGTCGCCTAACTGCCAAGTGAGTACTTTTAGTTTTAATGTGAGGTGTATTCATTAGTGTTGCACTAATATGTTATTAATTATATTAAATTTGAGAAGGATATAACCAATACTGACCTCATGTCTTGTTTAAATGTTAGGGTCTGATGCACCTGCAGGGCAAACCAGTATGCTCCTTTGATCCAGAAGGCCTCATTTTTGCCTCCGGAATAAATTCAGAGATGGTTAAGCTTTATGATCTTCGCTCATTTGACAAGGTAAGAATTGTTATAGTGTTCTTTTGTTATTTAGAGAGAACATTCATGATGTTTGAAGTAAATTGGTTTGTGGCAACATATTCATGATCCCTCTTTTCAACAGGGTCCATTTGCAACCTTCAAGCTGCAGTATGACCGGACTTGCGAATGGACAGGACTCAAGTTTAGCAATGACGGGAAACTCATTCTTCTATCTACAAATGGCGGAGCCCTTCGCATCTTAGATGCTTTTAAGGGCGCTGTAATACATTCCTTTGGGGTAAGGGACTGCTCTTTCTCACTTGCTATGTGTGGATGCTTTCATTGCTTGCTTTACATAAAAGATGCACCGTTAGGTGTAAGTGTGTATAGTGAAAATTACAAACTGATCCAAATTAAAACAGTTACTGATTACTGATCATACAGGTTTTTAAAAATGAATGTGGATCTGAAAACTTCCAAACAAACTGTTCATTATTTTGATATTAGTTTGCACAAAATAATTCCTTGTATGTTCCTTTTACCACAGGGCTACAACAACAGTAAAGGTGTCACACTGGAGGCATCATTCACTCCGGATTCTCAGTTTGTTATGATTGGTAAGTTAAGGTTGCTCACAACAATAAGGTTTTAACTTCATCACATATATTAAAAAGCCAGTTGAGGTTTTAAATTATGCTAAAGCCATAAGTTATAGGAATGAGTTGATTAAAGATGCTGTAAGCGGAATGGTTCTTTTAGCTAACTTCCTGTCAGTTATTGCAGTTAGCAGTCCCCTCGCTCGTCCCTACGTCACCACATTAATGCAGCAAGTTATCTAGCATCATCTCAGATCCATGTGTGATAAAACATGATCAAAACCATCAAAACAGACATTGGGAAGGATTTTTACCTGCTCCGCCATTGTAGGCGCATAAACATTCACCCATGTGTCGCTCTGGCGTGCACCGGCAGTGAGACCATGAGTGAGACAGGTGTCGGTTTGTAGCTTTCTCTCTTGTGATTGGTTACAATTTCGGGATACTACATAAAGTTTAATTGCTTATTACATGCAGAGCAGCTGACTAAGAGATTGGCTTTATGAAACGCGCACATCATGTAAGTGATTACTGTATGAATAAAGAGCGATTTCACCTTTAATTAAATCAATTTCTAAATCCAAGTGATGCTACTTAGGAAACATTTTGTGTATTTAAAAGAGATAGAATGCTCTGTAGCTCGCCAACTAATCTGAAATGTTTCCATAGATAACCATTATTTTAAGAGTGAAGGATTTGATGAAGTTTGAATCAAATATTTTTTCTATGTTTGTCCAAATGTTTCAGGCTCTGAGGACGGAAAGATCCACGTGTGGAATGCAGAGAGTGGCATGAAGGTGGCTCTATTAGACGGGAAGCACACAGGACCCATCACCTGTTTGCAGTTCAACCCCAAGTTCATGACGTTTGCAAGTGCCTGCTCCAACATGGTGAGTTTGGACTGAAAGTAGCTCCCTCGCTGATTTACTTTTGAAGCTGCATTACGTTTTTAAACACGCTGGCCGTTTAAGTTGTAAAATAAACTTCACCTTTTTGGTTGCATTAATACACAGTTTTGTTATTGCGTTGCTTTACTACACCCAATGACTCCTCTTTACCAAATTTTCCAGGCTTTCTGGCTCCCCACCATCGATGACTGATGAAAGGCAAAGTGAAGACAAGGCTTCTGTCGGAGGAAGTGACCAGCAGGGGTCAGAACAACCAGCTCTGTGCAGCCTATTAAATATAAATTGTAAATAAGTAGTTTGCAGATATAGATCATTTGTCTATTCTTTTTTATATTTCTATTTAACATTAAATTGTTTGTTTTTTCTAAGATATTGTCGGTCAAACTTTTTTTTACTCTTTGTACTTTCCTTATTGCACAAGAAATATTTATTCGATTCAACCACTGTTCATTTTTAAAATAATTAATCCCTCTAAAACGTACTGAAATTTTTTTCTTTTATATATATTTTTGTCCTCATTCAATTTGGTATTATCTTTGCTGTATGCATCACATTCTTATTACACTTCTGGAAGATTTTAATAATTTTTTTTTTGAAATACAGAATGTTTTCACTCATGAAAATATTAAATTTAACTTTTTAATTTCTAGTTAGTGTATTTTCACATGAAGGTTTCACTTCAGTTTATGGTATAGTTTAAATCGGGAGTTATAACAAAGCCTAAATAAATGTGTTGATCTTAGATTGGGAAAATGGTCTTGGGTTGGCCAGGTGACTCATGAAAGAAGGGACATCTTACACAATCTGTTGACCATAGTTGTCATGTGTGGAGTACGTTGAGAAATCAACAAAGTTGAATATGTTGTGCAAACTTTCAGAGTCAAATCTGCTCCTTTTGTATAGTAGAAGAAATGGCGGTTTTCCCACATTTGCCCAAATTCCTATTGATTTGTTATTCTTAAAACACCTTTGAAGATCTTACAAGTTTGCAGCCTTAAATTGTCACAATACATGACTTTAATGGTTCTTGGCTCAAAGTTTGGAAATTAGGGTTGCTCGTCACAATCTCTTTCTCCATGGTTGGTCCTACGGTGTGGTTTCACAAGCCAGTACCAGGGGCTGGACACTCAGCCACTCAGAGCTAAATTTGGGAGAGGTGATCAGGTTCCCTCTGTGTGCACATGATACTGTCCTAGTTACATGAGCGATGCCAATGTCCCTTCTCACACTATCACACTCTCTCGACAAGTCCAGACACACTCAGCGCTCTTTTTCGCTACTCTGATCAGTACTTAAACCATCTAAGGCATAGGATATTTTTCTAAAGGACATTACATTGGGTTGGAATTTAGCGTCTCTTGACTGGACTTAATATTTGGGCTTTGTTGCTGTGGAGCTTGAGTTTGCCCTGTAGCTGCTCCTCTGCCTCTTGACACCCCTGCTACAGCTCTAGGCAGGAGGAAGAGACTGCTCACCCGCCATGTTTCTCGCACTAGTGGTGACGCCAGAGCTGAGGGAGTTCCTGGCCAGGGCGAGAGGTGGAGGGGTGCGCCTCATCAAGGTGCGCATCCAAGATGGTGAGTGACCCCGGACGGTCGAGCAGTCAGAAATGGGGATCAGGTGTAAAGTATAAATCATCCACGTTGTTAGTTTTGTGTATTACAGTGTGTTTAATGTTGGTTCATTTAATTCATAGCATATGGCAGGTGGATTGCTTTAACCCACCATTTTACTTAATCTATTGGGAAACTGTCTCCATTACAAATTGACATTCAATAAGTTACTTGAAAAAGAAGTTCCTAATGCATCCTCTGTCAGAAATGTGGAGTTGTAACCCTTTAAAATTTGCATTGAGAAGTGAAAGGTATTAACACTGAGCCTTAAGAGTTGAAAGTCTAAAATAAATGTGAATCTCAGAAAAGAAACATTTTGTGTACAAAAAAGTTTCTATTCTAATCCCTTGAATAATATGGTGACCACTCTGATTTTTCTCTGGACCATGTTAGGGGTCTTGACCCCCAGGTTTGAAACTACTGCTTTACAACCTAATTTCCTAGACTTGAAACATGGCTGAGAGGCCTTAATGTGGCTCATAAAGTTTTCAAAGCAGTGAGCTCGAAACACTTTGCTCTTAAATATAGACCAATAGTTTCCGACCGGGGCAGTCAGGACCCTCTCTACGTGCCGTGAGATGAAACCAAGAGGTCACAGCATGCTTTCTGGGGTAGGAAATATTTTAATCAAAAATTCTGCCACACAAATGTATTTAAAGTGTGAAGTCTCTTTTCTAGTCTTTGCTTAATTTCCCCCCTCTTAAACACTTCAATTTAGTTTGATAAAGTCTAACTTTATCAGCCTTCAAAAAGTTATTCACACAAAAGCAGCTTATGAAAAGAAAAATACCAAGTTTACGCCTCTCATCTATTACTCTTACTTTCGAGTCTGTCTTTAAAGGAAAAAAAGCGATGTGGATGAAATATATTTTATTTATGTATGAAGTAGCAACTTTTAAGTAGTTTTGTATGAAACAGCTATTTAAATAGAAATACATATTTAATTATTTTTTTTCATTATAAATAGTTCATATCATACAAATTGAATAAGGACATGTTATTTCTGGCTCAAATCTTTATTATTGTCAGTCTAAATTAAATTTTCCATCCAGATTGTTTCAGCAACAGTGAATGTTGCTGAACTGCCTTCTGGGTTTTTGAAAGGGTCACTGGGTTTCCATTCTTTGTAGAAAAACAAATGCTTAACATTGTGACATGAGTTTAATGGCTGGAAACTGGGGCCTGACTCAAGAATCATTTTCAGACTCTGATAGTGTTGTGTGCCCCGTCATCACATGTAGACGTAGCTTGGTATGAAGGGGGTCACAAACAAAAACAAAAGTTGACCAACCACTGCTACAACATTTGTGTAGCTTCTAGGAAAGGGGAATTGCATCAGCTGCATGAGAACAGACGCTCTGTGTACCAGCTGAGCAGGAAAATAGGCCATGAGGCAACAGGTTTTTGGAAGCAGATCATGGAGGTGGAATGATGTTTTCGTGATGTGTTTGTATCTTGTTTTGGTGTCTGACCAACTGTAATCTAATTCCATGCCAGATGCCTTTTGGGGGCCATCTTTGCAGGCTATCATGTATGGAGAATATGTGATCTCATACTAGGAGGATTGATGTCATTAGAGACAGTGCCACAGAGACAGAAGGCAACATGGCCGTCAGGTCTGGTTTACTTCCTTACTGAAGCACTGTGATCTTCCCCAGGCGTCACTTGACTATTTTGAGCGGCATGTGACTTGACATGGTGGCTTGCTGCTGCCCAGTGACACTCACATTTGTTCCAATGTCATAAGAGAAACAAGATCATTCTGGCTGATTTCATCATTGTTGGCTCGGTGTGCAAGCTCAGTGTGTTTCCTTTCACTCAACTGTCCTCTGATAGTGTAGATATAGTGTAGTTTTTATAACTATGTTTGAAACTTTATGGGGAACAAACACTTTAAACCATAAAGAGAGTCATTTACAGAAAGTTGTATACTAACATGGAGTGTGTGTGTGTGTGTGTGTGTGTGTGTGTGTGTGTGTGTGCAGAGCTGGAATGTGTTGTGGCTCTCAGAATAGCAACACGCCCCAAGAGACAGTCAGGAAATCCCCCTGCACCCCGCAAGGACATGAGACTTTAGGGGGATGTTTTGTGTGTTTCCTTAGGCTAAGCTGTTGGGGGGTTGGATTGCTTTGTTGTTGTTTTCAGCTCCATTAGGAGCTTTTAACATTATCCTGTACTTATCTGGTACTTTTGTTTTTAACCAATTGACCCACTAACACTCTGCCCATCTCACATCAGTGTGTGGAGCGAGACATGGGCGAACAGGGGGACCTTATGGACTCTTTAAGAGAGACTTCAGCTAAGAGAGATTTACACATGAGGCAGTGAGACAGTGTTGATGGTTGGCACTCTATAACTGAAACAATCAATCAATGGGTTAATCAGTCAGCAAATTTTTTGATAATCAAGCAGACAAAGTGCCAAATGTTTTCAGATTATAGCTTTTAAAATGTGAAGACTTGGTGCTTTTTGCTATTTTATAAGACTGCAACATTAATAATGTAGATGTTTAAGGTTGGTTGCACAAAACAAAGATATAAGGCATCTAAACAGGATTTAGAAAAGTATAGGGAGCATTTTCATTTTTTGCTGACAATTTATAGATGAGACATTCTATTACTCTGCACTTTAATAAAAAAATAATAATATTTTTTTTATTTAATTTTTTGCAAGTCTTCTTTTTTTTGACAATGTTGGGAGTAATGTTTTGTTGTCTTTTCATTCTTTCTTTCATCCTACATTGTTTCTCTAAATATTCAACAGTAGGCCTTACACCTGCTTTTTATAATCAGATTTAAATTATCCTCCTTCGTCGATACATCATCACAGCCCATGACTGTAGACGATATCAAATTCCCACTGTCTGTGCCGATGTGCTCTGCAGAGGCCATGTTACATGTGAGTGGTGGGGGAAGGTATGTGATGAGTACTGGTCTGATTTTCAGAGCAGCTGGTGCTGGGGGCCTACAGAGAGCCTGAGGAGAGCTGGGAAGAGGATTATGATCACTTCCTGCTTCCTCTCCTTGACGACGAGGATCCCTGCTACATCCTCTACCGCCTTGACTCCCAGAATGCACAGGGCTACGAGTGGATCTTCATATCGTGGTCTCCTGACCAGTCTCCGGTATGCCCCACTTGGTCCGCATGGTGTACCAAATCCTCAAGCCACACACACACACACACACACACACACGCCTGGCCAACAGTCGCCATCACTATCTACCTGTCCACGTCACAGATGCTGCCTGCAGCTGATTGCTGGAGAAGTGTTGATATGTTGGTCCAACTCCCTTTGTTTACATACCCATCTACAGAGACTAGGATGTGTATTGTTAACACCAGATTTTTTTTAAGTGCACACACACAGTACAGGCAGGTAGCTGACAGTGAGGAGATATTCACTGGACTAGGATAGCTGATTCCACCTTTAAGGTCAATCAATATGTTAGACCCAGCAAGGGTCACGTGCCACACATGCTGCATTTCCCATAATGCAATTTAGAAGTAGTTTGTAACACAGGCTTTCAAATACAAAAAAGCTGAATATAAATCTGATGATATCATTAGAGTTATGAAGTCATCGGGGTTAAGAGGTCTAATCGAAGCATGTTCCTTTCAAATCTGTCTTGTAACCTTTTTGACCCACTTCAATGTATCTGTCTGTTTCTTCAGGTTGTTTTAAAACATTGTTGCAATTCTGTTTCAAATTCAATCCTTCCTGAAAACATTTGCCATATATTACACATGACATATATTTTTCCCATTTGCAGGTGAAACAAAAGATGTTGTACGCTGCCACCCGTGCCACAGTAAAAAAAGAGTTTGGCGGTGGCCATGTGAAGTTTGAGTTGTTTGGCACAGCTGAGGTAAGTATTGGTTTAATTCATTTAACTATAAAAGATTGTGTGTTTGGACTAATGTGGCATTCTAAAGGTGTTTGTCCTGAGCTGCCTATATAAAAAACCTTGTGTTTTGCTTGCAACACTAGGAGGACGTTTGTTTGCTGGGCTACCAGCGTCATGTCTCCTCCTGCTCAGGTCCTGCCCCTCTCACACTGGCTGAGCAGGAGCTCCAGAGGATCAAAATCACCGAGGTGAAAGGTCAACCTGACCTCGAGGGTGTTGTAAATATTGCACGCGCCAAGCTTGTCCCTCTATTTGAAGTGTAACTTTCTGATGTGATTCCTTTTTCAGGGCCGGGTCAAACAGGTATGTTTATATATTATTTACTGTATGTGTATATTTCATTTGAATTGTGGATGGGGGAAGACACTTCTTATCCCATTAAACACATTTTTGGATGTTCCCTAAGTTGAATACGTTTCTTGGAAAGAGTTTGGTGTTTGCTTGCCGCCCCCTGCAGGTGACGACAGAGATCAGCGTGGAGAGTAAGCACCAGACACTTCAGGGCATCGCTTTCCCACTGCAGGAGACGGCTAAGAGAGCCCTACAGCAACTCGCCCAAAAACACATCAACTACATACAACTGGTGAGCCTCAGCAGTTTGGTGTCAGGGGTGCAGATATATGAGGAAGACTTTAGGCATTTGACTTTGAGAGAACTGCATACTGTAAACTGTGTTATTGTTGTGTTTAAGAGGTTGGATGTAGAGAAGGAGACGATCGAGCTGGTCCACTTTAACCCGACAGAAACCAGAGAATTGCCCCACAGAGTTCCCAAAGACACTCCCAGATACCACTTCTTCCTTTATAAGCACTCCCACGAAGGAGACTATCTGGAGTCTGTGGGTGAGTCACTGATCCTCCTTTTAACATCTGTGCAAGATGAACAAGCATTCAGACAATCACTTGCGTCAGGGGCTTCCAACCGTTTTGTTTAGTGACCCCCTTTAAATCAAGCAATAATTACTTATGACGTGCTGTGGGAGTTCAACATGTTATAATTTAAATATTGAGCTGTCTTCATTTATTTGTTTTCATTCCTTTTTTTCCTTACCTGGTTGTGATGCTTTATATATGTCCCATCTAAATGGAATATTTTTTACATACCACTTTGGTGTTACAAACTATGAAAAATAAAGTAAAAAACAAGTTCAACCAAACTTAGATTTTCCTTCTCTGTTTATTTTATTTTAAGATTTTTCATAAGCCCTAAGTGGTGAAAGTGTCTAGAATTTCTCTAGACAAAAGCTACATTTAGCAATAAACATAATTGTTTGTTTATTTTCCATTTTAACACTTTAATCATCTAGTAACGCCCACATATGTATTGACCTTAGCATTGACATCTTAGCATTTTTTTGACCCCTAGTTTCCAACATCTGATATATACCAACATTGAATCAGTCCTTACATTTCTTATTTAATCATCTTCTCTTTCCCTTTTTTGCAGTATTCATATACTCCATGCCTGGATACAGCTGTAGTATCAAGGAGCGGATGTTGTATTCAAGCTGCAAAAGTCGACTACTGGAGGGAGTTGAGAATGATTACCATTTGGAAATTGCCAAAAAGGTACCTGATGGATGGATGATTTAGCAATTCACACAACAAAGATTTATACAGGGTTATTTGAGATCACAACAGTGATGTTCTCTGTGTTTTTGCACATTATGGGTATTTTAAATGCGTGCTTAGTGGGCTTTTAGACTCAATATATTCAAACTAATTTTAAAAATAAAAATAAAACCAGTGTTCTCTGTCAGAATTTTCTTGAACAGCATGGAGAGCTGTATCTAATACATTTCAGGGGATAGGCTAACTACATTTTGTCCACCTGCCGGCTTTAAAATTATTCATTTTTTTCAGTTGGAGATTGATGATGGAGACGAACTGACGGAGGAGTTTTTGTACGACGAGGTCCATCCCAAGCAGCACGCCCACAAACAAGCCTTCGCTAAGCCCCGCGGCCCCAAAGGAAAGAGGGGACACAAGCGTCTCATTAAGGGGCCAGGAGGGACCATGCAGGACAGCTAGAGGCCGATGGAGACATTTCTCCTGTCCAATTTTCAGATCCAGCACTCCACATTTACCCCAGACCCACTAACGGGATGGATTTCCTCTGCCTTTTGTGTACTGAAACACTTGTGCTATGTGACAAATATGTTTTTGATGAAGAAGACATGAGTAAAACAACACAATCATTCATTTTTCGTGATGACTTCCTCCATTATAAAAAAGATTTAGGCTGAAACCCAGACAGATGGCCTTGGTATTCTGAAGCTAAGCCGTCTGGGTCTTCCAAACTTCTTAAAGCACTTAGACTTGTACTGAATGTTTCAGTCCTCGTGTCTAGCCGCCAATACAAGTTTTGTATCAACAATGTAAAAAATAATATGAAAGGAAATTCTAAATAAAATCTTGTTTATACTGTGGTATTAGACCTTGTTTGTACAGATGTGTGTATTTTTATACAGCATGCAATGTTTAATGCATGGAGGCACTTCCTGTCAGATAGGAGGGACATGGGATGAATCGATCTCAGAGAAAGAGGTTTTAAATCAGGCAAACAGCTGGAGTGCTGTGCGGTTGCAGTGTTTGAAAGTCTGCACTGTCTTGACTCAGTTTCCTGGAAGTCAGTTCAGGAGTTGTGGCCAGTGTACTCAGAATTTACAGTACAAATTTGAAACCATGGCTTCATCAACAAATTAAGATTATTGGTAAAAAGATTGCTTATTGTAACTGGTAAGAGCTCTTTTTAATGCACAGTACCTGGAATTTGTTTTCAAGCTGCCTCAGGGGTGAGATCAGTCTGTGTGGATATCGTAAACTGTCTTCAACTGGCCTCTGTATAGTGTTCAGCCTGTGAGGAACTGGACTACAAAAACTCAAGATTAGTGCTAATGATGTGCGCGCACAGTAGAGGGGCTGCTCCTGCAAATAATTGGTCATAAGGCTCGTGGGTTGGCTAAGAAACGTTAAGCTGATTAGGTAGATTTATGGTTTGTTTTATTGGGGTATGGTGTTGCTCATTACTGGAACAGGATGACAGCCATGCCAGGGTCTCACCATGACAATGCTACTGTTCATCAATGTTTACAAAATGTTGTGTAGCGTGTTGGCGTGGTTTATCTTTTCTAACCTCTAAATCCCCATGAATGATATTGTGCTTACACATCAAATATATGTGAAGGTTTTTTTTTAAGTGGAACTGAAAAACATGGATGACATCCAATCATGTTTGAGACATTTTACTACAAATGTCAATCTAATGGTGGCACTAGAGGAGAAGTCCGTTGGAGGAACTCTCTGGGTAGGGCCGTTCACAGACATACACTAACCCCACCAACATGCACTATTCCCACCCTGATGATGTACACAGCTGTTATCCATAATCCCACACTTTGTTCATAACATGGGATCTGTTAATGTTATACTGAAACACATTATTTCACGAGTGGACCACAGATCTGACTAATCTGCTTCAGAAATGAATTGCATAATTGTAAATTGCCCTGCATGATAGTGAAATATTTGAATGTAAATAAGACTAGCTTGAATGCTAGCAAGTAAAACAGAAGTTAAAAAAGAGGAAATAACAACCAAATCCTAAATACCTACTTTATTGTTTTTAGTAACGCTTCACAATAAGGGAACATTAATTAACTGTTAGTTAATGCTAAATGAATGCCATTAAGGTTTCGTTAATGCGTAGTTAATTCCTATTAAGCATTAAGTAAGTGTTCATGCTTAGTTAATAACGGTTAGTTAATGCTTCGTTAACTAATGCATAGTTAAGCATAAACTAAGCATAACAGTTAGTTACTACTTAGTTAATGTTTATTAAGTATTTACTAACTTCATTAACAGTTAGGTAATGCTCAGTAAATGCTTATTAAGCCTTAATTAAGCATTAACTAACAGTTAATTAATGTACCCTTATTGTAAAGTGTTGCCTTGTTTTTTAATGGATAACAAAGGCATGGGGCTTAAGTCCCCCTTGGGTCCCATCTGTGCAGGCGCCTGCTTCTGGGGACCATAAAAGTCTGTGCTAACTTTCATGGCAATTCACATATTTGTTAAGATAGTATAGCCTGAACCAGAGTGTTGTACCAACCAGACTGACTGTCCAACCGACAACCATATCACACAGAGAGATGCTGATAAAAATTATTGTGACATTTTAAACATGAAGCCCAGCAACAGAATATGCACATTATGCTTTTTGTTTCTTAAAACACAAGATAACTAATATTTTAAAATCTTATCAAAGTTTTCAAATAATCTCATTATTGTAGGAGAGCCTCGCTCAGCAGTTCTCTGCAGGCCCGTTCCCCGAGAACAAAGCTCTGCTGATGAACAAGGATTTCTCTCTAAACACACAATGAATAGATTTATGTTGCTGATTCCAGGCAATTAAAGCGTTTCCCCGAATCTTCTGGAAAAGCACTTGTTTTTTCTTCTCCCTGTTGGAAGAGGACAAATGCTTTTCATTGTGTCCCAAACATCACTCCCTCACTAATTCTTAGTAAGCTCTGGGTATGCAGCATGTTCACACATGAAAAGTTAAGTCTATTCAAGATATCAGCATGCAAATATGTGGTGTGCGGTGCTGAGAGGCACCAGACTGCAGTCAAATGCATGATGGAAAGAAGTAGTGTGTCACAGCTGGAGGTGATTAGTACACAAAGTGTACAGAGGTGGCGAGACAGAAAGATCTTGGAAAACAGAAAATGAACATAAAGACTTTCGGAGAATAGTTTCTGAAGACAGTATAGTGTCCATTTTATGAAAAGAATATGAACAACAACTTGTTAATTGAACAACAATAATTTGTGGTTTGTCTTCTTTACCACTCCTACATTTGAAATGTCAGTAAAAAAAAAAAAAAAAGTATAAGCATGAAAATATACTTGATGTTCCAAAAGTAATAATATGCATCATGCAGAATGTCACATTAAAGAAAAAAATATACAGTACATTATTGTATTATAATTGTTAATACACGTCACTTTGAAGTTGCAGCTAGTAAAGGTAGATCTGATTTTAACTACTATATATTCTGACCGGCATATTAATCCATTAAACATTAATCAATCATAATTAATTAGTCAATTATACTTCCTTTGGATTAATAATCTGACTTTTCAAAGTTACTCCGATGAATAAATGTATTGGCGTAATAAGTACAAATGCATCCAAAATATGGTGGAATTTATCTCAAATGTGTTCTTGTGTTGTAAATGTACTTCCACTTACTTGCTCCAAAGACCTTTCCTCGCTTGCAGAAAAAAGCAGCAGCAAGCAACTGTAATCTTATTCTCAAAATGAGCAGCAGCACAATCACAAGAATTGACCGAATGAATTTAACAATATGAAAAAAGACCAAACAAACATGGAGACAGTGTAAACTCTTTTTAATGAAATCTGTAGTTAATGTTTGTGTTCCATGATAGGTTCTGAACATCCTGGGAGTTGACAGTTTGTCAAACAAAATAAGACATTTTACTAAGTCACTCTTTGTAACTTGTTGAAAAGCATTTTTCTTTTTACAATTTGTTGACTTACTATATCAAAGAATATAATAGTCAATTATTTGAAGATGAATCAATACAAATAAAAATATACCAGCAGTTAGGACTTGTGTGCACTGCGGGGCCTTCCCAGTTCTCCATATTTTATCTTACACTTTAACATTGTGTTGTGAGTGCATGTTATTTTCACATTTAGTCACTCAAAAATATCAAGTTATGTTCAGCTATGTGAAATAAAATAAAATAGGCCTTAAAGAATAGACCTTACAGGGAACATACCCAGGAAGGTTCATACAGTACGTACCTTTCCATCTACAAATTCTTGGTAATTTCCTCGCGTACCCCGTACAGAGCTCTCCAGTTACCACACCACATCATCCAGATGGCTCATCTTGTCCATAGTCTCCCCTAAAAGCCCCCCCCCCCCCCCATTGATTTCAATAAATTACTCGAAATCCTTCATTTGGAAAGCATTGTGTATCATGTCTTCAAAAACCACATTGAATGAGAATGCTTCATGAAGAATGTACTATAATATCTTGCAAATATACAAGGTTATGGTTAATGTCATTTCAGGCTTTCTGTGCACAGCTTTAAAAAATAAATAAATAAATTGAAGTAGCTACATTTTTCACAAAAATCATGGTGGTGTTATCTTCCTTTTTTTCTAACTAAAGGAGGGAAAAAAGGTATTTGTTGAAGTGCACCCAGCAGGGATAGATAAAGTCCACAAGACTTCTTAGAAAGGGAAGCTCATTTTAGGATTTCTTGGAAAAAGTTGAGATTCCGCTCCTATTTGGGATCAGCAGGTTCTTTGGATATGGCTATGAGTATGATAGGCTACAGTATGTGTTGCTTTATTTCCAATCTATCAAGGGTTTGTGTGTGTGTGACCGTAACGGCTCACATTAGACTTACAGCTGGAATAAGCCTAAATATTTTTATTCTGACCCTGAACAAAATGGTTCCAGATAATAATAATAAAATAATAACAATATGGTGATAGTATAGCCTACTGAAAAAGCTTAGCCCAAAAGTTAGGCTATTCAGCTGACTTGTTTTCCTCGATTCCGTTGTAAAAGAAATAGCCTAGGCCTAGCCTATCAGTGGAGAGAAATTATTGAAAATAGAATAGGCCAACATTTCTAGGTCTTAACATTAGACATAACCATTGGAAACACATGGTTTAACAAATCCACCACAATCCTAGCCTAGAACAGACAGGGATAGAAAGTGGAACAAAATGTGAACTAAACATTTAAAACTGAAAAAAAGAGTTTAACCTGTTTTTATGTAGGCTATGCTTAGCTAATTTTGTTTAATGACACGACAATAGGCTATAACAACTTGTTTTGTCGAGCGACAGATAATTACCCCGAGAAAACCTCTCGGGTTTTTTTTCCACCGGGTCCGAGGGAAATCTATATTACTGGAAACGGCCTGTGTGCATTCCTATTATGTTTAATGTCGAGGCGGTGAATTCCCAGAATGAAGCCTCTGCCAAATCCGCCCGGCGGGGCGGAGTCAGCCCAGCAATCATTCCTGGAAAGCGGATAGGGAGAAGCTGCCGCGCGGTTCCAGGGAGCGAGCGCCAGTTCAGCAAAGGCAGCCGCCGGGAGAGACGAGCCACAGAGAAAGTAAACAAAAACAAAGAAAAATACAAGCGGTCGATGCTTGTCGCGGTAATCCTGAGATGTAACCGTTCAAACAAACCCCAACACCGAATAATAAATAAATCTAACAGCACGAGTCGTTCGCTGCCACAGAGCGAACCAACCGGCGGCGTTTGGTGCGGCTGCTATGACGTCAGAGCCGCCGGTGCTCTGTTGAGTTCTCAGAATAGACTTCTAGGAAACGGTACATTTTTAAAGCCAAGCCTCTACACTGTGTCCTTCTCACATTTGAATCCCACTCTGGTGACAACACACTCCAACCTCGCTGCCGCAAAGATCTTTGAATTGATCCTTGACGCTCGTTTTGTCAAATTTTTACTGTTTTCATTGAACATCCCGGTGTTTTTACATGAACTAGGCTACAGCGCCAAACCCTATTTGGGAATACGCGGAGCTCTCTTCATGTCGCCTATTTTCACATCAAACCGATGTAAAAGCGTCTTTCGCAAAAGGTGTTTCCCGTCTTTACGCCAAGCTTTGTCCTGTTTTTTGGAGAAGAGAAACGCTGAGTGGATTTAAGCCCCGAGGATTTTAAAAAAATAGCATGATTCTCTGTGTACCAGGGTAAGCTGACCTTTCTTTGTTTTCTCCTTTGTTGTCTGTGTTAAGAACATATCCCTCTAGCTGTTTAAAATCAATGGCCTCGTAAATGACCGTTTCGTATATTTAAAGTCTTCATATGAGTATTCTCAGACTTTAACTCAAGTCTACTAATTCCCATTAAAAAGACCTGTTATACTATTTATTAAGACTAAAAATGGTCTCCAAAAGAAACTTCTTTACACAAATATTTTTCATTATAAATAACTTTTTAAATATAACCTTTATTTAAGCTTGACTGAGATCAAAATGTTCTGGCCTGATTGCCATCAGCAAACAGCAGAAGACAAGTGATACACAATTTGTCACAACAATTAGGTAAATACCTTTTTTACAATTAAATCACAAACAGGACTGAAAACTCACATTTTGTAGGCTCAAGTCAAAGCTGGACAGTGAATTGACCTCTTATTCTCCGTGTTACTTATCAATAAAGAATAAACCACCAATAATAAATGATGTGGATTCCTGCTATAATACAACAAATGTTAACTATATATTTCATTTTAATTTACAGACCTAGAGCTCCACTGCCCGTTGCTCCATCCACTGAAGCCCATCGGGGCATGCGGGCAGGAACGGCACCTCCTTCCCCTTGCCTTCAAAGTACCCCTCCATTATGGGACCCCACAAAAGACTTGCGGGCCATTGCCAGCAACTTCTGCTATCTAGAAAATTCAGGTACAGTCTTAAAAAAGTGTTTTGTTTCCCCACATTTACAGCCACTAAATTTCAAAATGTAAAATTCCTGAAAATCCATAAACCCAGCCACGTCAGCGTTTGGCTTGGCACGTTTCATTTTTCAGTTACAAAATGCTTTTGTTAAGTTGCCAATTCACTTAATTGCGGAAGGGACAGAGTGTTCAGTGACTAATGTTCATGAATCTGTGTGTTTACAGGATGGTACTGGGGAGCTGTGACCGCGGCTCAGGCCCACTCTGCACTTCAAGAGGCGTCTGAAGGAGCTTTCTTGGTGCGGGACAGCAGCCACCCTCTGTACATGCTGACCCTGTCGGTCAGGACTGCGCGCGGCCCCACTAGTATAAGGATCCAGTACAGCGGTGCACAGTTTCTGCTGGACTCTAGTTCACCGGCCCGGCCAAGCCTGTCATCTTTCCCCAACGTGTCCAGCCTGGTGCAGCATTACATGGGGCCGGAGAGGAGAGCAGAGGAGGAGAAGGTGGAGCAAGAGGCTCCTTCAAAACCCTTTCAGCAGACAGTTCAGGACACATCTGTGGTATTAAAACTGAAGCGACCCGTGTACAAGCCACAAGGCCTTCCCTCTTTGCAGCACCTCACACGCCTCGTCATTACCAGACACTCAGACCGCACTGACCAGCTACCACTCCCCAGGCCTCTGCTGCGTTACATACAGGACTACCCCTTCAAGGTATGAAGCGCAGGGGGGGGAGAGGGTCCGTCGAGTCCATCCTTCTGGCTGAATCTCAGCTGACTTAAAGGAAGACAAAACTAAAAACAGTGAAACAGGTTCTTTTTGCGCCCGTAAGTGACATTGCTGCTGTGGCAGTTTGAAGGCCAGTCAAGAAAATACTGGAAACAGGGTTATGTTTTTTTTGCTGACGAAATCTGTAACAATTTCAGTTCATATACTGACGTGCCTGGTTTCAGACATAATTAGTCAGGACTGGGTGTTGAAGGTCCCCAGAAAAAAGACAACTTGTGAGCAAACCTCAGTACTGTAATAACACTTGTTTTAAGATGAATGTGGAAATTGTCCATATCCATTTTGCCCTTATCAGTTCTGGATGTACATGCTGTTCCTAAGAAGTACACTGATTCCATTATGACATCTTTTACACCAATTTTATTTTTCTCAGTTAGACATGTTTTCTACCTTTTTATATGTGTAAATTTTTCTATTAAAAGAACAAACTGGAGTCTAACTTGCTTGTCCTTCCTATTTGTTTCCTTGTGAGTTGCGTAAAATGCCAGTATCACCCACAGGGTACAGAGAAATACAGTCATCATGGCCATTATTAAACACCCCAGGACGGCCACCCTTATGACACTTATTACGAAATATTTTTTCGCCTTCAACCGCCTTTGAAACACACCAGACTTTGTGGCCTTTGAGCTCTAAGCGTGCAAGATTGTGTGAGGAAGTAAAAGGCCACATTGTGTGTTATTCGCTCAACAATACGTGCAGCCTGCATCTGAGTCAGCCAGTGGACGAGTGAAGGGGAGGACCGTCCATCAGCGGATTCACAGAACTGCTGAGTGCTTCCTGGGAGGAGGGTGAGTTTCTGAGAGGGAGGGTTCTAAGAAAAGCCTTGGTAATTACCTTCAGCTTTGAGCCTGCTTTTGTGCCATCTCAAACACGGTTTATTTTTTTATTATCGTGGCACAGGGAGGGGACAGCAAATGTTACCTGATTAAAAGTGCAATAGTGACATGAACATGATTTGAGCCCCTGCAAAGTGTGAATATGGAGTGATCAAATCAGTGTGAGCGCGTGCTTGGCGGCTCAGTGGGGGTTGGGGGAGCGGAGGCTGTGGCGACCTGGGCCAAAGCCAGCGTAATAGGATCTTGGTTTCTCAATCCAGATCCAACTTGTGGTCCCTCTTTGACTTCTCTTTCTGAAGGATGCAGAATCGCGGCCTGAAAAACAAAAAAATAAATAAAAAATCAGTCTAATAGAGTCTGAATTTTGGACGTGCAATTTTGTACTGAGCGTAATTTTGTCATTTGGACTTAATTTAGTCAGTATAGCCCTTTACTCCAATCAAACAGACAGTGTTTGATGTCTCAAAATATTAGCAAGAATCCAACTTTGGCATGGAGTCACAGGAGGCCAAATGATAACAAAATGATTTAATGACACCCAGGCGACAGAAATGAAGGCCGAGGCATCCTCTAAACAGACCTGCCGGTGATGTCGTGCTGTGTCTTCGCATAATGCATCTCTCTTACATTCGCCTCCACCCAGCGCTGTATGAGCGGTGGGTGTCTAGGGTCCACCTCCAGGTAAACACGACTGTTAACCACAAAAACAAAAAGAACACAAAATACATTAACATTTAATTACCATTGGGACGGAATAAGAAGTGACCATAAGATAAAAGCAGTGGCACATGTCTGGAACTGTATTTACTGGAAGTCTTTTAAAAAGCTTAACTCATTACAGAGGCAACACGATGCATGTGTTTCTCAGAACATGCTGTTCTCTGTGACAAGATGCCGTTAGGAATTAAACCCAGGTGGGTTTGTGTGTGTGTGGTTGTGTCGAGCGGTAGGCTTGCTTACCCATGATTTGATAAAATCTGTGGGGCCAGACTCAAAATCTGTTTGATCACTTTTAGGCCATCTTCACCTCCATCTAAAGCAGCGTGGTCCTCAAACCTAGGCATACAGTAGGCCTATCAGTTCAATATACCCATAAACATATACATGTTTACGTTTTAATGTTCATGCTGCACATATTTATAATATTAACCAATCATAAGTCATAGATCTGTACATATTGTGTTAACATATTTTTTTACTTTTATTAAAAAAAAATCTATTACATGTACATTATCCTATTTCAATAGTTATTATTTTTATTTCCATATACAGTATTCTATTTCTTCTCAATTTAATTTAATTTAGCATTCCAAATGTACTTTATATGTAAATGGTGCACCTTATCTCTACACTTCTATCTGCACTGTGTCCTTGCACTACTTTTGTCTTTATTTGTGTATCAGGTGTCTCTCTTCCCTTGTGTTTCTCTTCTTCTATAATTGCATTGTTGCGAGGACCCTGGGACTTAAGAGTTGAATTGCCAATGACTGCTGCTGGAATTGTTGTGCATATGACAAATAAACCTCTTGAATCTTGATTCACATATTTCCAAAAAATACATTTCTTAGGACACCTGATCCACTGATGCAAATTAATTTGATTACCAGTTTGCCTTTTAAAATGTTTACTTTGATACAAGCATCAATTATAGTAGGCTATGCAATTTATTTTCTGTCCAAGTTTCTAAAAATATAAGTATGACCAATCTTAATCCTCTTCAGCATTTATAAGTGTATATGAACAACTAAATTGTTTACAGTAAATTGTAATACACTATGATGCCAACAAAACCAAATGTAGTTTTTTATAAGGTAATTAGTCAAAATGTAATGCTAACATTTGTAGCACATACAATTCCTTTCTGCCACAGAAATGTATTATAGTGTTACAATTTGTGACTCAGAAAAATAACAGATTTTGTCAGTTAATATTTTTTCCAAAGGCTGACTGCAGTTTCTTTTGTCTTATTTATAATCAGTATCAATGATTTAAGACATTATCCCACATCCATATGTTACACAGTTTTCAACATCAGTCAGACAACTTTAATCTTTTTTTCCTCTCCTAACTTTAGCATTTGTATAGTGCATACCATCTGTATTTGTATAGCAGTATATGTGCAGTTGGATACAATTTCATGGAGGCTAAAATAAAATATAATAGCTATCACTCCCCTTTTATAACTTCTCCCAGGAGGCATCCATTCCTTTATTTATCATACATATATTCATACTTAAAAAAAGAATGCCTATAGTATAAACAGTTAATGAATGCTTGATGACATATTGTTATCATACCAGATATATTGTTTTCCTACTTTTTTACATTACACTGAGAGAATTTGTTCGAGTTGTAATGTTATAAAATGATCTATGATAAAAATTGTTATGTTATTGATATTCCACAGGAGGAGTTTTAGGCTAATAGTTGAAAGAATGTAAATACAAATTTAATACCACATTTAAACTGCTTAATAATGTATTATAATGTGTTATTACCATTTATTAAGGGCTAACTGAGGTGGAGGGTGGGGGGATAAATTAAGAATAAAAGAAGAGAGTCTAAGTGTTGTAATCACCTGTAAATTTCAGGCTCCAACGACTTCATATCCTCTGAGAACAGGTACGGAGGGTTACTGACCAACACTGAAACAGGGCTACAGAGTCTCAACACACTTTCTGCATCTGCATCAAAACGGAATTATTTGTTTACATTTGATCAGCCTTATGTTTAAGCCTGTCATTTCATATCTGCATTGCACTGCTTTAACTTACCTTTTATAACATCTAGATGATAAACCTGCAATCTTTCCTGAAGCCCCAACCTGCAGAGAAAATCTTTCATCAGACGTCATGCGTTGCTCTATAATCCCCAACTAGGAAAAACAATCATTCTAATAATGCAAGTCATTAAACACAATCAAGCTAAATCACAAAAGGACATTTACAACATGTTTTCATGTATTGGTAGAATTACCTCAACGCATTCTCTCTTGATAAATCCACAGCGTACTGACTTTGATCCACAGCAATGGCTTTAAGCTAGTGTGTGAGAAACAAACCAGATTTAACTCAGCATTTTTTTCTCATCATCAATTGACCTACTGTCATTTTCTTCTATCGAGCAATATCACCTCAGTGATTCTTGAGAAGTGACACAAAACAGGGTGCAATGTTGAAAAAAATAAAAATTTGTTTAGCCAAATTAAATTACCGTACATGTATGTATCCAACATGTACGGTAAGCTACTGAGCTAAGCTTTGACACAACCTCACAGCTTTTGTCCTTTTTATCAAAATGGGCTTTTTACCTTGCCATTCCTTAATTTGTGTCAACACCGTCAGACACCAGAAACACACATTAATTTTCCCTCAATTTATGCTAGACCCATGAGATGTATAGTGATCACAAATATTCACCAAGACTGACAGAGGCCACAAAAAAATATTTTCTAAATGTATATGAATATACATTTTTTATATATCGATTTTCATGTACAGTATGTTCTTTAGTTGAACTGTGTAATAGAATTTTTACTTTAAAATTAACAGCAATCGAGATGTGTTTCAAATTTCAAAACACATTCTAATGTTAGGAGACTGGTTAGATTTTCAGATATGACCAACCATTCTTCAACAACTATGAAATATCATTATGCAATATTATCAAAATAATATAAATCTGACGGAGTTGACAAGTATATCTGATGGAGATGAAAAGTATACGTTATGGATTTGACATATCTGACAGTGGTGACAAAAACCCAGATGAAGTCATTTTAACCATCAAATACGTAGAATAATCAATAACAGTGATTTTATAACAGCATATTATTGGTTGAATGTTAAGGCAAGATTCAAATGACAGTTTTTCAATCAGACTTGCTCTAACAGACTCACACCAAATCGCCTCATTTTGTATTTCATCCTGTACTTTTTTAAGAATCATCCATGACAAAAGAAGATTGTGAGAGTTTCCATAAATACATTAATAGCAAAACTAAAACCTATTTCTATATATCTAATATAATTATAATAACTTGAAAACCATCCAAATATGGTGCCTCCACATTGAATGTCAACTCCGTCATTGGCCTGTCACGACGGAGTTGACATCTGACGGTGTTGACATATTTAACATTTCTTAAACAAAACAAATTAAGTTTATCTAGTAGCCATTTGGTTTTTCTGTTGATGATAGGTGCTAGTATGAACTGCTTCAGGAAAATAAAATGATCGAAACATTTCAAATAACCTCTTCAGAAATTGTAAGTCGGTGTTGACATATCATGGTTGTGACGCAGGACTTTCAAGATTTGGAATGTAAAATGTTCTAAAACTACAACACTTATCAGAGCCTGTCTACAGTATTTTGTAGACAGGCTCTGATTTTCTCAAGAATCACTGACCTATTACGAAAACCAACAGTGATGCCTAGATGACTTAATTAGTCCAACTAGCATCCTAAAAACAAAAAAGGTGATATGATAGGAAATGGACAAACTATTCACATTCATTTTCAACATACGAGCCAGTGTTTGGTATTTTGCCTGATTATCATAATATTAATAAATACGTTCTGTCTACACTTACTCATACATTAATTTCAGCACTTGATCTCTGCATGAGGCTAGCAGCTTATAATCACTAGCGGCATAACAAAAGCAATTCTCTACCCAAAAAACAGTGGTGGTCATGTTGCAATTGGGGTTAAAGTCTCAACAAAGCTTTAACAAGAAAGAACAATAATGCATGGAATGATATAGAGAAAAACAAAGAGAGAAACTGCATCTTGACAGGGTTATTCGTGTGCAATGCAAAATTGATGTACACTTGAAATGAATGAAATGCCTGGCTGGGGATCAAAGTTATTCCAATTCAACAATAATCTGTACTAAATTTAATGGCAATCCATGGAATAGACGTTGAGATATTTCAATAAAAACTGCAAATGCCAACCTCATGGTGCCAGTAGATGAAAAGTCAGGAACACAACATTTCATCTGGGGAGCATGAATGCTTGCACACAATGTATTTGATGTTTAAACAATGCACTAAATACCGTAAGTACAAACTTTGACGTGCTGGTGACGCTGGAAGAAAAGCCACAGGACCACCACTGACAGCGGGCTTTAACCTTTGGGGACCATGAATGTCTCTGTACCAAATTAATCCATCCAATAATGTTAACACACTACACTAACCTGAATCAAAGTGGTGGGAAAGTGGCAACAAACATAAAGCTTACCTGAGGCAGACTCCTCAGCAGACTGAGAGAAATGGCACCGGAGCCACATCCCACCTCCAAGCATGTAGGCCGGTCGTCTGCTGCACCCATCTCCAGATCAGTGAGCACCAGTTCAACCAACTCCTGCACCCACCCACACAAACGCGCACACACACACACACACACACACACACACACACACACACACACACACACACACACACACACACACACACACACACACACACACACACACACACACACACACACACACACACACACACACACACACACACACACACACACACACACACACACACACACACACACACACACACACACACACACACACACACACACACACAAACAAAACACTGCTCTGGTTATGTGTGAATGATCTTTTGTAATTCACTGTTCATCGTGCATATTCGTGGCCTGTTTTTCCCTCCTTTCAAACCTCAGTTTCAGGTCTCGGTATGAACACAGGAGGTCTCATCTTCAGGGTCAGATCTCTGAAGTCCCACTCCTCAATCACATACTGCACAGGCATTCTAAACCAAACACACATATTCAATCAATATTCTTCATCGCATTAAAAAGTATTAAGATGTTGTTTTTTTACTGAGGTCAAGTGTGTGCATAGAAAGTTTAACGTTATACCCGGAAAGGCGCCTGGTGCATAGCTCCCACATCTTCTCTGTTTTTTCTGGGGTGAGGAACTCCGTCAACTTCCCCATCTCCAGACTTTCCATCTGGAAGCAGAGGTGGAACGTACAGGAACAGGAAGGGACGCCGGTGTGAATGTGCCTTCAGACTTATCATGAGGCTGTGACAGAGAGTTAGCTAGCTCAGCAAATCTCAACTCACAGTTTTGGCCCCGAGCAGGTAAGCGAGGATGTAGTGGCTGGAGTGGTCAGGCTCCGTCACTCCTCTCTCTGCAAAGTGTCTCTTCCACACGTCCGCTGCCTGAATCCCTGTGATCCTGCCTGCAGGTAAGGCCGGAGCGCTGCATAATGTACGCACTATGCAGGAGCTCCAAATATCCTAGAAGCATTTGTTATTAAGACATTTTTAAATCTATCATGCACACAAAGTGTAGGGAAAACAATTATTTTTAAAAATCAGGATACTTTTAAAAATATTTGTAGTCATTTTTTTAGATGAGTCTACCAATTACTTGTGGCTTTAATCACATTTAATTCAAGCATCACCTCACTGTCTTTTGCAATAATGGACATTTATACCACTTTTTCTCACATACCCATTTCAGTCTCTCCTTTACATTTTCTATCTTGGCGATGAAGTGGGGGATGGGGAAATGGCTGAATTGATTAATAAATAGATACATAAATCAAGATCACTGTGTTGTGCATTCGTCCAGCTGCAAAGTTACAATGAAAGTACTAGTAGCACTCAAAGGGTAACACTTTACAATAAGTATTAATTGATTAACTGTTAGTTAATGCTTATGTAATGCTATTAACGGTTAGGTAATCAATAAAAATGGATGTTTATTAAGCATTAACTAAGCATTAACTAACAGTTAATTGTAGCCTACATACCGTTATTGTCACGTGTTACCCACTCATTTTTCACATGTCATATTAGAGTTAGTTTGTCATTAATTTTATTATATCTTCTTTTTTTCTATGTATGACTTGGCTACTGTGATTAAATGTTAACTTTGAATAGTATGCTTTCCTCCATTGTATCCCATCTAGTGCGCAGGAGCACACTCTCCGAAAACAACAACAATAAACAAACAGACACAATATCAATGAGACCGATAAGTTAGTTAGGTAGGCTACCTTTGTTAAAAGTCCAGTCCTGCACCCAAAACATCTGTAGCATGCACTCAGAGATCGTCTCCACATGATTAATCCACGCACGCCTCCTCTAGGCTACATCTTTGTCCCTTTAGCTACAGTTTGTGTCGCCATCAGCTGTACTCGGTGTCCTGTTGTCCTGCATATAAACTCTCCACCGAACTTGTATCGTCTTATATTAACACTAAACATTTTCTGTCGCTGGTTTACACTGTTGGCAGCATTTCCTTCACATGGCGCTAACCTCTACAAACGTTGACGTGAAGCGAAACGTCTCAACATGGGGCGCACGTTACGCATTCATGACACTCGTGAATAGTGTTGCCTTTCTGTACTGTCGAATATAGTACTTTTTTGAGAATGAAGCACATTAAATGCCAAGCTAAAGTGGGTATTATAAGCACTCATAGACCAAAAGTTTTGTATTTTGAAGTTGAGACAGCCAACATAATGGGAGCAGTGGAAATACCTATGGGAAATACCTGATTGTAGGCCTACAATAGGCCTAGACAACTGCTAGCAAATCTATCAACTTAAAATTTAAAATCTAAAATAAATTTTTCTCTCATGAAAACGAAATGATATATGCAAAAGAATACACAGAAAACATTTTAAGATTTGATTATTATTTCTTGTTGGTTTTAAAAGGAAATTACTGTTGTAGTATGACGTCTGTGCTTTGCATCTGTAAATTACAAGACGCTCGTGAAGGCAGCAGTGTTGTTGTTCCACAGTCTGCTGTGCCTGAATGTGTCGAGCATTGGAGAGTTGTTGGATAGTTTGCTACTAATTTAACTGATTTATTTTTTCAACGTACGGAAAAAAACACATTTGTCCGAATGTTTTCAAGACGTTCTACCTGCTAAAACATGTTTACAGGAGGACACTAACTCGTTTTTCAACGATAAACCTGGAGGCTAGCTGCTAGCTTCAACAGTAGAGGCACTGACAGGAGGATTGACATCTGAAACCGATACGCTTTGGTTAAAGTTTGTTTTGGTAAATTCTTCGGGGTCAAGTTCCCCTTACACAAAGGTCTATGATGGGCATGACCGGTCGAATAGAGTGCATCTTTTTCAGTGAGTTTCATCCAACCCTGGGTCCAAAGATAACATATCAGGTGAGTGACAAATTATGTATTTGGTGTGGGGTTTATCATCATAGTTGAATAGAGGATAATTTAAAAGTATCTTATCTTCTCTCTTATTGATTGCAATAGACACTACACATTGCATAATTATCCTTATTATAATAGTTATATTATAGTTATTATAGTAATTTGTTATCAGAAGCTTAAAATATATCGAAATTTAAGGGCTTATATATTATATAAGGCAAAGTATATAGAACAACTATTTTAAAATATCAGAAGAATGACAAAATGCCTGCCACAGTGTCTCCTGTGCCCTTCTCTCACCACAGGTCCCAGAGGAATACATATCAAGGGAGCTCTTTGACACTGTTCAGGTTTATATCATCACCAAGCCAGAACTGCAGAACAAATTAATAACAGTGTATGTAATCCAACACTTTTTTTCTGTCTCTTTGCCATTATTAATTTAAAATATTTTTTTTCAATCTTGAGATCTTGGTTTACATCGGTTTGTTGTCCCTTTTCAGTATCCAACTACTCCATGCTTGTTGTACAATTTTTTTTAGCACCGCCATGGGAAAGAAGTTAATCGGGTGTCCCGTGTGCATCGAACATAAGAAGTACAGCCGAAACGCCCTCCTCTTTAACCTGGGCCTTGTGTGCGATGCCCAGTCCAACACGTGTGCCCTCGAGCCGATCGTCAAGAAGTTGTCTGGGTACCTCACAACTCTGGAGGTGCTAGATAACTTACAAATATCTCTGTAGCGTGTGATAGCTTTGATATTAAGTCTAGCTTTCAGTGATTGGATGTCTCACAGGGGATTTTTATTTCCTCTCTGTGTTGCAGCTGGAGAGTGGCTTCATTTCCAAAGAGGAGAGCAAGCAGAAACTTCTACCCATTATGTCGACCTTGTTAGAAGAACTTAATGCAACCGGAGGATGCACCTTGCCAATAGGTATGACTATATTGTACTGTGTAATACAATTGTATGTGAGGCAAACGACCATTGCCGTCTTTAACAGACATCCTGCGTGTTTAAGAGATATTGTTGCAGCAGCACCAAAACATTTTGTGATATTTTGGTTTCATTACAGACACATAAGACAAAGCATCACCACCGCATCACCGCAAGCAGTCATATAAAGTTTGGGATGCAAAGAGAGGAAACATTGAAATTGATAAAACACACACTTGGTGAACACTGAAGCTTTTTTTCTACATTCTGGGAAGGGATAGATATATAGTCATTTTTCTTGCTGTTTTAGGACAAAACATATTTTTTTCTTATTTATGTTAAACTAACGTGCAACATGCTGTAATCTATTCATGGATTTATGATGTAAACAGGCTAAAAATATATTCAAAGTGTGGTCTGTAACAAACTACTTCTGATTAGAAGGAATGAAGCTTGTTTTCATTCTGTCTTTTTTATTATTTATTTAGACGAGTCGAACACCATTCACCTGAAGCTGATCCAGCAGAGAAAGGACCCACCGATTGTGCAGGAGTATGACGTGCCTGTTTTCACCCAGTGCAAAGAGCATTTCATCAAATCTCAATGGGATCTCACCACTCAACAGGTAGGCCTTGGGTAATATACTGTATCAAGGGCCGTCGTGATAAAACACGGGCCTCAGTTCCTAGAAACACTGGGGAAAAGATTAGTGATTACAGGCGGGCATACATTGATAAACTCCTGTATCACATCTGTTATTTTATTACTTTAAAAGGAGTATATGTGTAGGATAAGGTACAATAAATGTTTTATGGCTGCGATAATGAACAGACTAAAATATTCTTGCACATTGTGGTGTGTTTATATAGAAATTATCAGATCACGGTGCTCTGTACAAGCCAAAAAAGATTTTACTATCTGTTGTTTACTGCAGATCCTGCCATATATTGATGGATTCAGACACATCCAGAAAATCTCTGCCGAAGCGGACGTGGAGCTCAACCTTGTCCGCATTGCCGTGCAGAATCTCCTGTGAGTACATTTCAGTGAGTAAAGGGGCCACACACACAAACACACACACACACACACACACACACACACACACACACACACACACACACACACACACACACACACACACACACACACACACACACACCCACCAGCTCAAACTGATGTGTGTTAAAACACCCTCATCCATTGTTTTTCTAAGTACAGCAAGCCCGCACAACACATCACGCCATCGCAGGTGGATCCACAGCAACATGTCCTAATGAGACAGTCAGTGCGGTTACATGGCACAACTAGATTGGATTATCACATATATCGAACAAGACACTCGAACGGACCGTGTCACTTGTCTGAGTATACATGGCCTTTCAGAAATCGGATAAATGTCTGATGCATGGCTGTCTCCACTATGCTAGGTGGCGCTGTAGCCCTTTCAACCATGCTTTCAACAAGTGGTTTTAGAGCCACGTCCGGTTCCTTTCCGTCAATAACCCATGGTGTAGCCTATCACGCGCAGGCACACAAGCACAGAACGAGAAGTCCGATATGCGATATCCGATCCCTGTATACATGCAGAGAGAAAGCCGACAATGAACGAATTATCTAGGTGTTCTTATCCGACTTCTCTTGTCCGTTATTGTGCCGATTTGTGTTCGAAATAGATCGAATAAAGGTGTTTACATGCAGTTTAAAAGTCCTGTTGAGGTCTTATTCGTTTAGTTATCCGATTATGAGTCTGCATGTAAACGCACTGAATATCATTTCTCAATGCTTCAGGTAAGCGACATAGGACTTAGTGGAGTTACTCAAATCCTGCTTTTCCTTCACAGATATTATGGCACTGTGACCTTGGTGTCTATATTTCAGGTAAAAACACACACACACACACACACACACACACACACACACACACACACACACACACACACACACACACACACACACACACACACTGTCTTTGGACGCAGTGCCTTCTGGTTCGCTGCAGCCTTTGACTGGTACACCCTTCAAAACACCCAACTTTCTGTTTTCACCTCTCTCTCTGTCTTCAAACAAATTCTGCAACAAATCATAGTTGACTCCTGCACCTGCTAGTAGCCCTTCTTGTCATACCCTATTGATTAACTGTTTATTCTATTGTATTGTATTATATTGCTTGCCTGGGTAAATAAAGGTTAAATAAAAAAATTTTAAAACACACACACACAAAACACAACACATTGCACACGATTGGATATGAAACGAGTGTCACTGTGATTTTGAGAAAAAGGTCAAAGACTGTCTGCTCTCAAGTACTACAGTCTTTTTCTTCTCCCTTGTAGACATTTTTTTTCTCAATATATTCTCAGGACTATATTCTGAAAAAGATTACCAATCTCTCGTTTTTTTTTGTGCACCCCCCCCCCCCCCCTGACTCCAGTATTCAAATGTTTACTGCACCACTCCCAAAGTCCAGAGCCTCATTGATGACAAGTCCATTCAGGAGGAGTGCCTCGGTTACGTCACCAAGCAGGGTAAATAAGGATCAAGAGGTTGTTGTCATATATTTGACTTCCAGTATTTTGCGATGTTTATTGCATTGTTTTTATGCTCCGTCAGGTCAGAAGCGTGCCAGTCTGAGAGACGTGTTCCAGCTCTACTGCGGTCTGAGTCCAGGAACCACAGTCCGGGACCTCTGTTCTCGCTACTCGCAGCAGCTTCAACGGGTTGATGAGAGGTCAACATTAATCACTGAAACACCCATTTTTTATATATCTCTGAATGTATTTCCTTAGTGTTTATACATAGCTATGGATGTTCTTGAGAGGCAGAAATAAAGAAATTACTGTTAATATTAATTTACATTAATGTGTTGCCGTTCAGGAGGCTGATCCAGTTCGGACTGATGAAGTCTCTCATTCGACGGCTGCAGAAATACCCGGTGAAGGTGATCCGCGACGAGAGGAGCCGGCCGCCTAGACTCTTCACCGGTTGTCATAGTTATGACGAAATCTGCTGCAAAACAGGCAGGTTTTTTTTAAAGCTCTCTCTCTCCACGTGTGTTTAGCGTAACCATTAAACTAGTGGTGGAAAAAAAATAAGCGTGCTCACAGTGATGTCATTTTACAGGGATCAGTTATCAGGAACTGGATGAACGTTTGGAAAATGACCCCAACATCGTGGTGTGCTGGAAGTGACAGGAGTTGTTGAACTGAAAACAAATTGAAAGTTACAGAGATGCCTCAACCAAAGATGCCTTCAGTGAGAGGAATTCCAGTGAAGAGTGAAGAAGTATTTTTGCAATTTCTATATTAGATTAGTGTTTTTTTTTAACTATTACACTCTTTATCAAGTGGTGGGAGTTGGATACACTGTTAACGTCAAGTGAGAAAGATTATATGTGTTAATATTGTACAAAAGAAACTAATTGACTAATAAAAGACTATACCACAGAGTGCCAATTGTTTTAAATCAAAAAGTAGTGTATACAATGACGCAAAATAACTCCTAGAATTATACTTTTGATGTTTTTTTGTCGCTTTAAATTTATATATTTTTTTTAACTTTGAAACTTCAATAAAAGACATTGTCAAACATCAATTCAATTTATTTTTCTTTGGTAAGAAAATCTTTGTTTTGTTTCTTTGGTTTGTAAGGTTCTACGTGATTTAATGTCTAAAATTCAGAAGGAAATGTAATTACTATACTAATAATGTACTTTACACCACATTTCATTTAAAGGTATAGTTAGTAGTTGCTTTACAAATAAAGATTTTATTGACAAAGTGTACAAGATTTAACAATAGGATACATTGTTACACATTAAACTACCCACTAGTAGCCTATATTAAACATGTAACATGCTGCTTACATACTGTTACTTATTTGTGATACCTGAGGTCAAGGGTGTAATAGGGTCAATAAGGGTATAAAGGGTCAATAATGAAAATAATAGTCATATTAAACTCCGTTTTTTGGGCAGACATGGACCTAGATGGGTGGAGGTCTGAGGTACATTTTGGCACTTACATCTCCTTGTAATGGATAGACAGATTAACAGCACGTTTACTGTACTCTAGATCTGTTCTGATATATTACGAATTTGAGGTAGGCTACTTGTGTAACTTTTCTCGGGTGTTTCCATTTTACTGTACTGAAACTCAGAGGCTTGCCTGACAGCTTTTTACTATTTACTTTGAAAATTACAATTTTTTCATTAAAAATATAGGCTATATAATGTATAGGTCTAATATTAAACACAGTCAGGGACCATGATAGTGTATTTTTACTTGTGTACATTTTAATAATAATATTAACTAACTTTTAGTTGATTTAGGATCTGAATATTTCCACCTTCACAGTTATTTTTGACCATGTCATCCTCAGGTAGCTGCTGGTTTTACATGGTTCTACCATAGATAGTATATATACAGTCAAGTGCGAAAGTTTGTGAACCCCTTGAACATTTTGGAATTTTATTTATTGTAACCATCATTAATTCATTTTTATCAATACCAGTATTTTTTATATGAAATAACAGATGTTTGTTTATCAATTCAACATTTTTCTTTTCCAGAAATCAATTGTTAAAACAGATAAAACAAATTATTTGACGAATGTTGTATGTGCAAAAGTTTGTGAACCCTGAGCTGCATTGCTTAAATCGAGCAAGGTAAACACAATCAGGTTGGCCAAATTGGTTGATGAAATAGACCAATGTAATGAGAGATCTTTAGGAAAGAAATTGGGCGGCACTAGATAAAACAGAGATAAAACCAGGTCAGTTTAGGCTCACCAAAGTGAACCCATACAGGTCAGACATGCTAAAAGGGAAACAAATCTCAGAGGATCTCAGGAATAGAGTTTTGATGTTACACATTTGTCTGGGGACAGTTATAAATTCATAAAAAAAAATTTGAGCTCAATCGGTCCACCGTGAGGCAAATCATCTACAAATGGAGAGCTTTAAGAGTGACTTAACATCTGCCTAGAAGTGGACTTCCTTCAAAAATATCCTCAAGCGCCACAAGAAAAGTGATTTTTCAGGTAAAAGCCAACCCAAACATTACACCTGGAGATTTGCAGACAATTTGAAACCACCATTATTCACTTGGGAGAAGGTTCTCTAGGTGGTAGGCAGAATTGCGTTTTTGCCCAAACATGGCGGTTTTGGTTATGACCAAACAGTTCAATTTTTGACTAATCTGTCCACAGAATAAGACTTCAGGTATCTCCAGGTGCTCTCTGGCAAAGTTGTGACAAGCAGTTTTGTTCTTTTTTGAGAGCAGAGGCTTCTTCAGCAACCATCCCATGAAAGCCATGTTGACTGAGTTTTCTTCTTATTGTGGAACCATGCACATCTGTCCCAGATGCTGCAAGAGAGGTCTGCAAATCACCAGATGTAATGTTTGGGTTGGCTTTTAACTGAAAAATCACTTATCTTGTGGCGCTTGTGGATATTTTTGAAGGAAGTCCACTTCTAGGCAGATGTTCAGTCACTCTTAAAGCTCTTCATTTGTAGATGATTTGCCTCACGGTGGACCGATGGAGCTCAAACTTTTTTTAAAATAATTTATAGCTGTCCCCAGACAAATGTGCAGCATCACAACTCTATTCCTGAGATCCTCTGAGATTGTTTCCCCTTTTAGCATGTCTGACCTGTATGGGTTCACTTTGGTGAGCCTAAACTGACCTGGTTTTATCTCTGTTGTATCTAGTGCCGCCCAATTTCTTCCCTAAAGATCTCTCACTACATTGGTCCATTTCATGACTCAATTTGGCCCATCTGATTGTGTTTACCTGCTCCATTTAAGCAATGCAGCTCAGGGTTCACAAACTTTTGCACATACAACATTCGTCAAATAATTTGTTTTATCTGTTTTAACAATTGATTTCTGGAAAAGAAAAATGTTGAATTGATAAACAAACATCTGTTATTTCATATAAAAAATACTGGTATTGATAAAAATGAATTAATGATGGTTACAATAAATAAAATTCCAAAATGTTCAAGGGGTTCACAAACTTTCGCACTTGACTGTATATATATATATATATATATATATATATATATATACATATATGTATATATATATATATATATATATATATATATATATGTATACATATATATATATACATATATATATATATGTATATATATATACAGTATATATATATATATATATATATATATATATATATATATATATATATATATACAGGTCCTTCTCATATAATTAGCATATTGTGATAAAGTTGATTATTTTCCATAATGTAATGATAATAATTGAACTTTCATATATTTTAGATTCATTGCACACCAACTGAAATATTTCAGGTCTTTTGTTGTTTTAATACTGATGATTTTGGCATACAGCTCATGAAAACCCCAAATTCCTATCCCAAAAAATTAGCATATCATGAAAAGGTACTCTAAACGAGCTCTTAACCTAATCATCTGAATCAACTAATTAACTCTAAACACCTGCAAAAGATTCCTGAGGCTTTTAAAAACTCCCAGCCTGGTTCATTACTCAGAACCGCAATCATGGGTAAGACTGCCGACCTGACTGCTGTCCAGAAGGCCATCATTGACACCCTCAAGCAAGAGGGTAAGACACAGAAAGAAATTTCTGAGCGAATAGGCTGTTCCCAGAGTGCTGTATCAAGGCACCTCAGTGGGAAGTCTGTCGGAAGGAAAAAGTGTGGCTGCACAACCAGAAGAGGTGACCGGACCCTGAGGAGGATTGTGGAGAAGGGCCGATTCCAGACCTTGGGGGACCTGCGGAAGCAGTGGACTGAGTCTGGAGTAGAAACATCCAGAGCCACCGTGCACAGGCGTGTGCAGGAAATGGGCTACAGGTGCCGCATTCCCCAGGTCAAGCCATTTTTGAACCAGAAACAGCAGCAGAAGCGCCTGACCTGGGCTACAGAGAAGCAGCACTGGACTGTTGCTCAGTGGTCCAAAGTACTTTTTTCGGATGAAAGCACATTTTGCATGTCATTCGGAAATCAAGGTGCCAGAGTCTGGAGGAAGACTGGGGAGAAGGAAATGCCAAAATGCCTGAAGTCCAGTGTCAAGTACCCACAGTCAGTGATGGTCTGGGGTGCCATGTCAGCTGCTGGTGTTGGTCCACTGTGTTTTATCAAAGGCAGGGTCAATGCAGCTAGCTATCAGGAGATTTTGGAGCACTTCATGCTTCCATCTGCTGAAAAGCTTTATGGAGATGAAGATTTCATTTTTCAAGACCTGGCACCTGCTCACAGTGCCAAAACCACTGGTAAATGGTTTACTGACCATGGTATTACTGTGCTCAATTGGCCTGCCAACTCTCCTGACCTGAACCCCATAGAGAATCTGTGGGATATTGTGAAGAGGAAGTTGAGAGACACCAGACCCAACACTGTGGATGAGCTTAAGGCCGCTATCGAAGCATCCTGGGCCTCCATAACACCTCAGCAGTGCCACAGGCTGATTGCCTCCATGCCACGCCGCATTGAAGCAGTCATTTCTGCGAAAGGATTCCCGACCAAGTATTGAGTGCATAACTGAACATAATTATTTGAAGGTTGACTTTTTTGTATTAAAAACACTTTTCTTTTATTGGTCGGATGAAATATGCAAATTTTTTGAGATAGGGATTTTTGGTTTTTCTTTACTTTTTTGCCTGTATACAGGTCCTTCTCATGTAATAAGCATATTGTGATAAAGTTCAATATTTTCTGTAATGTACTGATAAACATTAGACTTTCATATATTTTAGATTCATTACACACAACTGAAGTAGTTCAAGCCTTTTATTGTTTTAATATTGATGATTTTGGCAAAAAAGTAAAGAAAAACCAAAAATCCCTATCTCAAAAAATTTGCATATTTCATCCGACCAATAAAAGAAAAGTGTTTTTAATACAAAAAAGTCAACCTTTCGCAGAAATGACTGCTTCAATGCGGCGTGGCATGGAGGCAATCAGCCTGTGGCACTGCTGAGGTGTTATGGAGGCCCAGGATGCTTCGATAGCGGCCTTAAGCTCATCCACAGTGTTGGGTCTGGTGTCTCTCAACTTCCTCTTCACAATATCCCACAGATTCTCTATGGGGTTCAGGTCAGGAGAGTTGGCAGGCCAATTGAGCACAGTAATACCATGGTCAGTAAACCATTTACCAGTGGTTTTGGCACTGTGAACAGGTGCCAGGTCTTGTTGAAAAATGAAATCTTCATCTCCATAAAGCTTTTCAGCAGATGGAAGCAAAATCTCCTGATAGCTAGCTGCATTGACCCTGCCTTTGATAAAACACAGTGGACCAACACCAGCAGCTGACATGGCACCCCAGACCATCACTGACTGTGGGTACTTGACACTGGACTTCAGGCATTTTGGCATTTCCTTCTCCCCAGTCTTCCTCCAGACTCTGGCACCTTGATTTCCGAATGACATGCAAAATGTGCTTTCATCCGAAAAAAGTACTTTGGACCACTGAGCAACAGTCCAGTGCTGCTTCTCTGTAGCCCAGGTCAGGCGCTTCTGCCGCTGTTTCTGGTTCAAAAGTGGCTTGACCTGGGGAATGCGGCACCTGTAGCCCATTTCCTGCACACGCCTGTGCACGGTGGCTCTGGATGTTTCTACTCCAGACTCAGTCCACTGCTTCCGCAGGTCCCCCAAGGTCTGGAATCGGCCCTTCTCCACAATCCTCCTCAGGGTCCGGTCACCTCTTCTGGTTGTGCAGCGTTTTCTGCCACACTTTTTCCTTCCCACAGACTTCCCACTGAGGTGCCTTGATACAGCACTCTGGGAACAGCCTATTCGCTCAGAAATTTCTTTCTGTGTCTTACCCTCTTGCTTGAGGGTGTCAATGATGGCCTTCTGGACAGCAGTCAGGTCGGCAGTCTTACCCATGATTGCGGTTTTGAGTAATGAACCAGGCTGGGAGTTTTTAAAAGCCTCAGGAATCTTTTGCAGGTGTTTAGAGTTAATTAGTTGATTCAGATGATTAGGTTAAGAGCTCGTTTAGAGTACCTTTTCATGATATGCTAATTTTTTGAGATAGGAATTTGGGGTTTTCATGAGCTGTATGCCAAAATCATCAGTATTAAAACAACAAAAGACCTGAAATATTTCAGTTGGTGTGCAATGAATCTAAAATATATGAAAGTTCAATTATTATCATTACATTATGGAAAATAATCAACTTTATCACAATATGCTAATTATATGAGAAGGACCTGTATATCTAGCCTACCTTTTTCATTACTTGAACATGCACCGCCCCTCTCTGGCGGCAGGGAGGTACTGCACTGTGTGCGCTTGGTTTACAGTAACCATGACAACCACTGTGACCAAAGGGTATCGCTAACGTTAAGCTAGTCAACAACTTCAGAAATCGTTTGAAAGATTGTTGAGTGATTTCTTTCAACAGAGAATGGACTCGTCGGTCATTCTGCCGGTGGAAGCGGAGGGGTATGTTCAAAGTCTGGAAGCGTTTGCTCTCAGGGAGGTGGGCTCTACTAGGTGAGATGATGAACCAGCTAAAGCAAGCGCACACACACACACACACACACACACACACACACACACACACACACACACTACTCTGTGCTCTGTATGAGTGTTAGTGAGTTAAATTCATAGACTGTATAAAAAAAGAAATATAGGTAGGCTATTAAATCTGATATAGGCTTGATTCAGATAAGATAGAAAGTAAGATATTCCTCCCACAATGGGGCAAAAGGGACAGTGCTGCAGAATAAAAGTTTAAAAAAAAGTTAGGTAAAAGCTAACCTATAGCAGAAACAGAAATTAAAATAAATTCATGCTAAAATTTGTTACAAAAAAAAAAGTAAAATACAAGCAGGATATAGGCCCAGCCTAGATTAATAATCCTTTCTGTGTCTAATTATTATTTTTCTCGCTCTGTTCATTGACAGGTGGTTCAAACAGCACGAGTACATTGAGAAACTCAACATGCAGGCGATACTGAATGCTTCTGCCATGCACGACGAGTTTGTCAAGGAGCTCCTGGTGTCTTATGGAAAGGTGAGTGACTGACTGCTCCCTCTCTACACGTGACATGAATTTCAAACCAACACTGCAAGAGAGTTCTCTGGTTGTTTCTATTGCTTAAAGTAACACAAGATCACACAACGAACACATTAACAAATTATTTTCCTCTATTGTATTGTTTTTCTTTTCCTCCTCCCCCTCTCTAAGATACCTGTCTTGGTCCATGAGATGATCCTCATCGAAGTGTGGAAGCACAAAGTCTTCCCCGTCTTGTGTCAGCTGCAGGACTTCAATCCCAAGAACACGTTTCATCTTTACATGGTGGTGAGTTTGAGACAATATCTGAAATGATGCTCTTCTTGCAGTGCTCATAAGTGATGTGTCTGTTTCTTCAATATCTCATCCTTCTTAGATCCACCATGAAGCCACGATCATAAACCTACTAGAAACGATAACGTTTCACAAGGTCAGTGTGTGTACACAAATACTTTCTGTAAACACTGTACAATGAAGCCTCATGCCATATGCTGAAAGAGTTTTACGTATGGTGTAGGAGTCGTGTGAGGCAGCCGATGACTCTGTACTTGACCTGGTGGATTACTGCCACCGCAAACTCACCCTATTGGCCAGCAAAGCCACCAGGGAGGGCGTGGCCACTCACGAGCAACACAAACTGACAGGGAAGGCAGATGTCTCGTCTATAGAGGTAAGATAGTCTGGGATTTATGATTCTTTTGAGGCTTTCTCTACCCAAACAGATCAATCACACCATTCTTCTCAATCTGTGAAGGAGTTGCAGATGCAGAGTGCTGCGCTGGAGTTTGAAATCTCCCTGAAGGCTGTCTCCGTGCTGCGCTACATCACCGATCACACAGAGAGGTATGGGAAGTGCCAATAACATTCAAGGAGTAGAAGACAGAATCTAAGAAATATGTTTTGTAGACACTAAGAATTCATCTGCCTGGAGGGCGCTTGTGGTGTAGTGGTTAGAGCATCTCCCCATGAGGCTCAGTCCTCTTCGCAGAAGATACGGGTTCGAATCAGGCCCGTGGTCGTTCTCTGCAGGTCGTTAATAAAGCATTGAAAATGCCACAATTTCAGGTTCAAATTGCTTGTTTTGTCCGACCAGCAGTCCAAACTCCGCAGATATTAAATGTACAATAATATAAATGAAGCAAAGCAAACAATTCTTATATTTGAGGGATGTTATCAGGGTATGTTTAGTTTTTTCCTTGAAAGTTGATGATTGATCAATTATCCATGTTGTTCCGGATGAGTTTGTATTGCATATTTATTAATTTACCATTTCACCTCTTTTTTTTCCTGCACAGCATCAGCGTTATAAATCGCATGCTTTGCACCCATAACATGCCATGTGTGATGGTCCAGCTGATTGACTGCTGCCCTTGGAGTCGCTGTGGAGAAGGTATATTCCACCCCTTGTGAGTTGCGTATTAAAGATGTTCAAATGTGACCTCTTTGCCAACCGTTTCTCCCTCTGAAGGTGTGCTGGAAAAATACATTAACGGCAGATGGGAGAAGATCCCTGTTGAGGACCATTTAAAAATGACCAAACTAGACGGACAGGTGTGGATTTCCCTCTTCAATCTGCTGCTGAAGGAAGACTGCCAGAGAAAATATGACTTCAACAGCTACAACAAGAACCAGCTTCTAAAGGTTTACTGTGAAAGAAAAATGTTGACCGACTCTCTGCATCTGTCAGCCATATTTTCATCCTTCCTCTATGTTCAGAAAGAGTTATTTTAAACCAGCCGTTCCATAATGTAGAAATCAACTTCTGCACTTTGTCCCAAGTGTCGGCTGTATATTATCTGTTAACTGAAACATAGGAAGTGTGTGAGTGCCAGATCATTGTCTTCCAACTTGTGAACACACAGATTCATTTTCCAAGGGTTGTTTTGACCAAGACGTTTCCTCCTATTATATGCTTTCTCATCCTCTTCCTGTTGCATTGATTACATAACCAGAGAGCCAAGTGCAGCCTCCTGTAATCTTCTTTTTTTCCTTTTTGTTTGTAGTTAATTCTTGTAGAATTGTTCTGATGCAGCTGACCTTGTCTTTTTTTCGGTGCTGTGTTATTTGATGGGCTTATCCTTCATGTTCCACAGCTTCGGGGTTTCTTGACGGAGGTGTTGATGGATCAGCTGCCAAACCTGGTGGAACTGCAGCGTTACTTGGCTCAACTGTCTGTCACTGACCCCGCCCCTCCCAAAAAAGAGCTCATTTTAGAGCAGGTACACACTCTCTCACATCAATCAATCAGTCAATCAATCAATCAATCAATCAATCAATCAATCAATCAATCAATCAATCAATCAATCAATCAATCAATCAATCAATCAATATCCTTTATTTAAGCAGGTAAAAATGTATTGAGATTAAAATCTCTTTTTCAAGAATGACCTGGCCGGGGGGCGCCCTTAGCTCAGTTGGTAGGGCGTCCCCACCCGGGCCGGGCCCAGCAGCAGACCCGGGTTCGATTCCCGCCCGCGGTCGTTCTCTGCATGTCACTCCCCTCTCTGCCCCATTTCACCTCTGTCTCTCTGAACTGTCAATAAAGTATAAAAATGCCCCAAAAATATCTTTAAAAAAAAAATAAAAAAATTACCTGGCCAAGAAGGCAGCACCATGATAAAATAAGCACAATCAACCACAATTATCATACACCATTCAGTATCAATTACAAGATCAGGGACAAGACTATATGAACATTTAAATGAGTACAGTTAAAAATGAAATAAATAAACTGGAACAGATAAAATGAAAAAAACCTGGCCGTTATCAGAAAATACCTTTACTAACAATTGCATTGACCTAGAGAACTATCTTCTCTGTCCTTAAGGATTCCTTTGAATTCTCCCAAGGTAACCAGCTCCGGCAGCTTTAGCTGCTTTTGTACAGTGTTCCAGGCAGAAGGCGCAGCATATTTAAAGGCCTTTTTCCCATAACTCAGTTCTAGCTACTCAGTTCACATGCACGCCTTTTCCCCTAAACCTCACTTCGTCCCGGTGCTATTTAACCTTAGCTGTGTTTTATGTGTATAGATCCCAGAAATGTGGAACCACATCGTGAGAGAGAATTCGGGAAAGTGGAAGGCGATAGCAAAGTTCCAAGTCAAAGAAACGTTCAACCCATCTGACAGCGACCTGAGGCTGCAGGCACAGAGGTAATACTGGTCTGAGTTGTAGGGGGGAAGACATAGTTAATTTTTATTGAAATAAGATATTTTTTAACCTATTTATTTTGACCAGGTTGGCTCAGACGTACAACATGGATGTGATGGAGAGTTTACTCCCTGAGAAGCCAAAGTGTGGAGGCTGTGGGAAAGAGGCTGCAAAGAGATGCTCTCGATGTCAGGGAGAGTGGTACTGTCACAGGTAAGGCTTATATAGATAGAGAAATACGGCAGAAATGATCCAGACCCAGAACAATGCTTTAGGGATCACATATCTAAGATCCTCAATGTATATAAGGTTTGGAAATAAGTCTGTTTCTACATCTGATCCATGACCATCAGAAATACTTTTATACACTAAATGTGTGATATTTTGCTGCTGATTTCTTGGTCCTCTTATTCTTTTGTTTTTTTCAGAGAATGTCAGGTGAAGCACTGGCCTAAACACAAGAAGGCGTGCCAGCTTATGGCGGAGGCCACAGAGAAGATCCAGAGGGACCTGACCATCAACTGCTGAGAGAGACACTGTTGAATCACAAGATGAAAGGAGAACAGGTCTGCATCTAAACAATGCAGATTTGGATTCATATACTTTTTTTTTTTTTTTACATTTCATTCAATACTGGAAAATGGTATTCCTCCATAACATAATTGGTAACCCCCTCAAGGTATACTGTTTTAACCAATAATTTGTTTTAGATAAAAACTTGAGGGCTTTCTCTTGTTCGTGTTTTGTCAAAATATTTTTTAGTAGTGGAAAATAAAAATACTATAAAAATTCCCTCCAGCTTGTCTTCTTGCCCGGTATGTACTGTATTTTCAAATGACCACAACAGTACAACCTTAAGTCTCTGAACCAAGATAGAGTCACTTATTTATAGTCTGCTCACCCAGCTAAAGTAGCTGGAAATGTGTGTTCTTCTTGGTTAATATTCCTGCTGGTTATGCTCAGACTTTACCCTTATTGAGTTTTGGATTTTGTTACATAGAGTCTGACTTTAAAGAAACTAGATGTGTAGGTTTAGGTTTAACGTTTAAAGTTGTAATATAAACATCTAGGCATATGCTATATAAAGGTTATTGATATGGTAATTAAAGCCAGATCCATCCACACTTATTACAGACAGAGGTGGGGGAGTGATTTCTACGCCCACTCAGCTGTGCTCCGGACTCAGAAGCAGCACCCCCTATGTGAAAACATTCCGGATGTCGGCGCAGCTCACAGTCTCATCTCACTCTCTCTTTATCATATGCTGTTTCCTCTTACAGCACAGTCAGTCAAAAATCAAAAGATGGTGAGAGTGTCTTGAGAAATGCCCAGACACCGCTGTGTGACTGAAAAGCAGCCGGGCCTCTCGTCGCTTATAGCTTGAACTAGCCGGTGATGATAGTTTATTTCCAGAGATGTAGCCGACGCTGCACACCTCCGTTACTTGGAAACCACCAGAAAACTTTCTGCGGAAAAAACTATTTTTTTTCTTCTCTTCGGATGGAAGAAGCTCTGAGACAAAGCGGCGGCCACGGGGGTGTTTTCTCCACGTTCTTGGTAAATAACTGAATTTATTTGATTTTTACATTGATGTTTCAGAAGGCGATTATTTTAAATCACTACCCTGCTTGTTGTTTTATGATCCAACATTTGAGTAGGCTATGCATCATGGACCTATTCCTCCGAGCCCAAGTAAATGTTTTAAAATGTGTTTTATTAATGCTACAGTAGAATTAGGCCTATAGCTTACAAGAATCATGTTTGATTTAACCTACTGTAGACTACATTAAACATTAGCCTACCTTGTTACAGTTTTGTTAGACATGGCTACTTTCACACTCTACTTTACTTATAGCGTAACATTTTTCATATAGCCTACTACAGCTTGTAATGTAGCCAAAGCCTATCATTTACAAAAGATGGTTAATAGATAACGTAGGCCCTATGCATAGGCCTAAATTAAATGTCTGAAATAGAATGTAGACCTATATAATCTTACGTAATGAATCAAAATGGCCAAAATCTAAACTAACGTTATAATCAATGTAAATAGGTCTACATTTAGCCTACTATAGCACTGTATTTAAGTGTTTATTTGGGTAATATAGGCCTATTGATACTAGGCTACTCTACATTTCAGAGTTAAACATTAGACACATCTTCACCAACTATAACATTAAATACCATTAAAGGTGGAGTCAGTGATTCTGGAAAAATGTATTCAAAATCAGTGAATATCTCCTCATGCTGTACCTGTCCGTACTGTGTGTGCGCTAGAAACAGAGAGGAGGTATTCACACATTCTCCAGAATCGCTGACTCCACCTTTAAGTAAAAATAATAATAAACACTATGTAAAAGGGCCATTCTTCTGCGATGTGAGTACCTTCACCTACCTTTCAACGCTTACGGTTAATTAATCTGATAATACTTATTTTCTTTTACTGAAGTTATGTTTTGAATGCAGGTTACATGTGTGCCTTTTCCTGCCCTGTGACAGTGATAATGAAGGAAGCCCGGCTCTGATTTAACACCATGTCCTTGGGGGGGGAGTTGATCGAGCTCCGTGACCTACAGTCGGGCTGCGATGAGCGGATCGAGCTGACGGGCTCACGGTCGCCATGCTTTCCTCCGCGCCTGGAGAGAACCAACGCCCTGAGGATCAGCCCGGGCAAAGTGCCGGACCTGCTGAGCCGAGCGGGCATCATCAGAGTCCTGAGCAGCTCCCAGGATCCACAGCTCCCCGAGGGCAAGGGAGAGGGACACAGCTTCCAGCCCTGCAGCCACGCTCAACCTACCTGGTGTGACCTGTGTGGGGACTTCATCTGGGGCCTATACAAGCAGAGCCTGCGCTGTGTCAGTGAGTTGGCTTATGTAGGCTGTTTGTGCGCCTGGCCTGGGTGTGTGCATGTGTGATAATTTGCCCATGCACACATGCATGATCATCATAAATGAGAAAAAGACAGGGAGTAAGAGGACATTTGGTTAAACAGAGAAAGATGTAGACAGCAATGCCGATGGTGCAGGCCAGAAAGGAACCAATACTCAATCTGAAATCTTAGCTTTTAGTTGCTACAGTACGTGCATTGCCGAGCATGTTCTACCGTGTTGTCTTTCTGCAGGGAAGGATTAGGTTGAATCTAATGTGCATGCAAGTTGTTGAAGTGGTTTTGGTGGTTTGGTCATTGTCTCGGTTCACTGTTTGCTACAGACCTGTACACTATTTTTGCAATAGTCTCTGAACTTCCTTTTCATCAACTGAAACCCACTGAAATGCAGAGCTGTGTGGTTTGTGTAAAGCGTTTAGAGTCAAGGGAAAAAATGGTTGTTGACAGTCATTTGAATGTGAAACCGCAATCAAATCATAATGAAACAGTCATTGTTAATAATAGAATAGTTCTAAAAACACTGATCCAATAAAAAATGGTGGAAAATGTTATTAAAAAATAAACAGTGACCATTAATGGTCCGCGGGAGACTTCGGCCATCCAATAATAAATGATGCATGTTTACTGTTTGGTCATATGGATTGATATGTTTGGCAATGTCTGTCTGAACTAAGTGACTTCCTGCACTTACAGATTGTAAATTCACGTGCCACTACCGCTGCCGTGCCCTGATCCAGTTGGACTGCAGCTGGGACCGAGGCTCTGTGGCTGAACTCACCTGTGTTGTGGAGCACACCATAGAAACAGACACAAATGTGGTAAGCACCTTTGTATTTGGCAACATGACGCGCTAAGTTCTCTTCAAATGTTCGTAAGCAGCCGCGCTCCACAATAAAAAGTGGTAGTTGTGATTGTGTACTAGCTTCTTAATGGCATCTTAAAACATCAAGAAATTACGTTACCTTAGTCACAATTAAAAACAAGTGATTGGGTGAGTAAATTATGTTGTCAGCTTGACAGAACACATTAATTGTGTGATTGCCAAAAACAGGAACCATTACACACGACAATAAATACCCAGCCTTTGATCTGTTAAACTAACTGCATATACTGTATGTAACTTGTTACATTGTCAAGAGTGAGCTGTATATTTGCTTTTAGCAATTATGCAGGGCAGCACCAGGTAGGGGAACAACTAGCAACACCAAATGTGTAATGGGAAGTAACGGGAAGTGAAGGAGAAGTTATTGAGAAACAATTAATGTTGCAGGTTCAATTTCACCTTTTGCAAGATCTGGTTCGGCGTATTCAGTTAAATAAAAGAAAGTCTGTTGGCAGAGTCTTTGAGCATGTTGTCACTCCCACATACAGGCATTACACATAATAAAACAAACTGAACAACAAAAAGTAAAGTCATAAAAATCAGATGACGTTGTGTTTGTATTATGTGTGATAAAATATGTTAATTTGAGTAGGTTAAAAACTGGTAGCTGATGTTCAAGGCAGCAGCAGGCTTTGGTCTTTTGGTAATGGGTTTCATTACTTCTCTATCAAGAGGGTCACGGAAATGTCAAAACGTCAACAAGCTGTTACGCAGAGAATAAAGTATGAATACATGGATAGATATACTGTTGGTGTTCGGGGCTGCGGTGTAGAAGGAATCCGAGCCAGATCCCTCAGTCTTTATCAGCTGAATAAAATGCAGCCACGAGAAATTGTATCAATAACTTGTGCTTATCCTGCTACGACGTGACATGAACACAACCTGATACAAAAAGGAAGGGAAAAATATACTAACGAACAAAAACATCCATGCAAGAGCAGCTGGAAGGTTTTACTTCACACTAGGAAGCTCCAAGGTATTTCTTGACAACACACATTAGCAAAAATGAATTACTATTTTATTAACACACCCGATTATAGTTTCCATTCGCCAGATTCTCACTACAAAGAGTGTTTACATTGCAGCATTTAGCACACAGACGCAATCAACAATAATTTCTATCTGGCATATTGGATCCCTATACTTTCATTCTCAATTCCTCCACCCTCTCAATTAGTGAAATTATTTTGTTTTATAAAATGTCAGAAAGGCTTTTTCCCCCTCTGCAAGAGTAGGCCTACAATGCTGACTTCTGTTCTAGCGATGTCTCCTCTAAACTCCTTAAAATGACTGCGCTGACTGCCATCTCTTTAATAATAATAATTACTGAAGAATAATAATTGTTACTAAAGCCTGGATGAAACGTGAGTATGGTTTATATCGTTAGTATCAGTATTGTTAAGCATCTATTTTTGGTTTCTGGTCCGTCTGTGTGTTTATATGGTGTCGATACAATGATAAAAAAATAAATAAAAAATACAAATCTACCCCACTTTAAAAAGCTGAACTATCCCTGTAACGTGAGAAGCATCTATAAATTAGGCTAAAATAAATGCAACCAATTATATGGAATTTTTGTCTTGGAATGTCATGTCATGTCTTGCATTTTAAGAATTTTGAAAGATTGATTTAGGACAATTTATTTGCGTATGGCAGTCTTTTGAGATGAACTCAATGCCTTTCTATAGAGCTGATAAGCGGAAGGGGCGGAATTCCGGGGCATGGGACCTCTCGGCTGAAAAAAAATTAAACTAATCTATTATTTTCTGGTCCCAGTCATTAAATGCCTTGGATTACATATATGTTTTGTATGGGTCTAAATGATAATTTTTCATGTGAAGAGTTTGACGGTATGTTGTATGATTATTCGTCTAACGGCTTTTGAAAAAATTTAACGAGAAAAACTACAAGTCTTGTCGCCTCTGTGATGTGCTACTGCTACTTAGCTAGTAGAGTCATAAAACTCACCGAAACCTTGTAACGCCTATCTTTTTGGCTGACGTGGACAACGCCGACAATCTCCCCACTCGAGAAATTGAAACTCTCCACGTGTCCACTTTTGTAGTGGTTTTCGCCACGCTGAAGACTTTTGTCTTGTCCTTGAAAGAAGGCGGTAAAGTGCATTAAAGACACAGCCATGTTTCTGAGCTAAGCGGGTGCGAGTGGTGACGTATATCATAAGCGTCAAGAGCAGCGAAGAGCTGTAGTCCACAAAAGTGCTCTGCAAAAAACCTGACCGTATCCAACTTCTACTCGCTAAATTGTTCCATTCTTTGCACGAAAAAATACCATCTAGACCCACACAAAACATGTGTAATCGAAGGCATTTAATGACTGGGACCAGAAAATAATAAATTTCTTTCCATTGACTACCATTGTAATTTTTCCAGCCGAGAGGTCCTATGTCCCGGAAGTAGGCCACTTCCGCTTATCAGCTCTATAGGGCCCATGAACTCCCATGTAGGCTATCAGTGGGGCAGCATGGTTAAGGAGGGCCTCAGTTTCTTGATGATTGTCTTTGTTGCCTTGATTGTGTAATATTCTTCTTGTGAGGTTTTCCAATAATAATAATAATAAGGATTAAGCTACACCAATATGTTGAACGTTTTATATAGGCTATTCATTGACTGAATGTCTCAGTGTTACAGACACACTCTTATCAAATAAGTGATTAGCCTTTGTCTACTAACTGGTTGCATTGAGGGGATATGAGTTGAGGAGTAAAGAGAAAAAACTGAAAACATCTCAAATGTGGCCTCAGTCTGGCTATAGCCTACTGTGTCAGGTCCATGTGTGTGTGACCTTTCTTTATATGTCCATGGTGTGACCAGACAATGCCCCACCAGCACATCATGACTCGTTGCATAGACTATTTCGCGGGGAAGAAGCATGGACATATAAAGAAAGAAGAAGAGGTAGCATCATCATCATCATCCGTGGGAGACAGAATGGGCAGGGGGAGTGGAAGCGAGGGAAAGATGGGGGAGGAAAGGGGGAGATATGTTGCATTTCCCCTCGACGTCCAATCACGAGCTGCCCTGCTGGTTTTGTGTATTTTCCAAACCTGGCTCAACGGCCTGGGTGGGGCCTCGGCGGGGGGAAGGAAGCGGCGCAGGCAAGGGCGGGGGCCTGAACACATCCTGTTTCTCACAGTCAAGAGTTTGTGTTGTAGAAACGTGGCCGGTAGTTGAAGTTACAGCAAAAGTCTTCGAGATTTTTTTTCGTCTGTCGTTATCGAGGCGCTACAGAGTTATTTCGTCTTCTGCCAGATTGGATTTACCGTTTGAGTCAGAGCCGTTAGAAGATTTCAGTCTGTTTGACCACGTTTGGGGTAAAAAGCAGCTGGTAGTGGTTTATTTTAACACGTTTAGTTATCCTACGTTGGAGTCCCGCTTGTTGACTTTTAGTTGTCCAAGTTTGTATTGAATTTAGCCGGCAGTCAGCATGTCAAAAGCCGCCAGCAGCTCGGACAAAACTCCCTCCTTCGAGAAGACGTGGGGCAGCTCCACCAGCAGTGGCTACTGCAGCGAGGAGGAGTCCGACACCGAGTTCGAGCAGTACTTCACCGCCCGGACATCTTTCTTCCCCCAAACCCTGAAAGCTAACGATAATGCTAAAGTGAAGCAGGTGAGCAGTATAAATAAATATATATAAAAAAGTAAATAAGCTAAATAGGCTTTAGTAAAAGTCCCCTTGTTAAAAAAAGGGAAGTCGGATCAGAAAGATGATGGGTGATGGGCTGTTCCCTGTTCCTCATAACTACTCTTGCGTTGTTTGGCGTTCCTGCAGTTTTGCTTAAATGTGATAGTGGTATCTTTTACTTTTTAGGGGGTCACAGAGGTCAGATAGTGTTGGTGGTGCGCTTTTGTGTTTTTGCTCAAGGGCAACACAGCAGAGAAAATGTCTTGCCATGTGAGCCTGTGTTTGTGAACATTATAAAGTGTAAATTAACACTGAGGGCATGTAGCCTATAGGCTAGGTCTATTGTTTTTCAGCCTAGAAATCAGTGCAACATTTTGATTGCAACAATAGCACACCCACAGCTGAACTGAGAACAACCCAAATGTCGTGTTTTGTGACGCACACCAGCCTATCAAGTTTCCAGCCCTTCCTACAGGTTTCTCACACTTATTTCTCAATCACAGATGAGTCATGGATGGTTTTGTATATTTTCATTTTCTCTACCTTTTCTGTCACCCACACCCACTCAATTATCTGCTTCCCTCATTGAGAAACGGATGCAGTGAGTGTACTGTAAAGCTCTTGTGACATTCACCATTTTCTGCCTCTGTGCTGAAGCCAGTTTTGTTTTGTGTCGTTGGCATTTTTCAAAACATTGTTTGTGGACATGTAATAAAAACACATATGTCTATCCTCCTGCTGTTGCCTTATTGGAAATGGCAATTTAGTCCCAATATTGATTTATTGACTTTTTAACAGCTGCACATCAACTCAACAGTCTTCCAATCTTCCCAAGGATTGCTACTATTGATCTGTTGTTCTTGACGGAACCCTTACCCAGCCCTTTTTAAGGCTGTCAACCTTGCCTGGTTTGTTTTTCATGGGACAATCCAGGGTCATGTAAAAAGAGGGAGGCAGGGTTGAGTTTGATACATTTATGCAAAAATGCTCATTAATAATGTGGGAATTTGTCAAAGTACCCATGCAGATGTTAGCAGCATCCATAGGACTGTAAGGATATTTGGGTTTTGCTCTTCAGGAAACCCCCTACTCCTCCCCTCAGGGAATTGGCTGGAGTGCAGTGTGGGAAATAAATCTTTGCTGCCTCAGAATTCACTAGATATTTTTTTTCTAGACAGGAAATGCCAATTGGTCAGTAGACACCGGAAAAGCCCTGATTGAGCTTAGGGCAATGCAGATGCTATGGACCAAATGTGCATGACTTCAACATGACTGGGAGCGTGTGGTTGATGAGGCAGCTGACTTCACAGGAAAACAAGGGATGGCATTGTTTTTCCCACTCGAGAGAGAGCTTGATAGAGGGGAGGCTATTTATACATGAATACCAAGTTGAGGAATGCGCTGAAGAACCGTTGGTCCCACTCATTGCAAACAGCTGCAAGTCCCCGGCCTTTCCCTCATCCTCCCTTTACTCCCTCCTACACCGAGGGATAAGGGCAGTCAAACCGGATTGGTCGGAGCTGACATCATGGGTTTTTGCCTGTGCTACGTTGTCAGGAAGTCGAGCGTCTGATGAAATTGGTGCTCACGGGAACCGGAAGTTCAGTAACAAAAACTTTTTTTAAAGTGTGGGTGTTTGTCGTCCTCTACTAAACAACATTAAATATGGAAGCGGAACTTGTTTAAATCGAACTTCTATCACACCGCCACACTTACTCCTGTAGCTCCACTACTTCTTCCAACTTAGTGTTGAAATGAATGGATACTATAACTACCGTTTTCAATTTTTCATTGATTCAACACCAGAATGGTGTATGAATAGACTCAATCAAGAAGGTTATCAACGCATGCCAAAAAACTAAACAAGAAATGAATAACTTCTGTGATCATGAGCCTACAAAACGTGGCTATTTTAATGTCTGAGCCCATGTGTCCAGTGCTGGTGTATTTTGTGTTAAGGGTCTGGTGGTTATTCCTTTTGTGGTTTGGAGTTGAGCACTGACATCTGGTGGTCTAACCTTGTAATTCCTCACTGTTCCTTCCAGGATGAACAAGTGGAATGGGGCAAGCAGGAGCTGACAACTGCAGATATTCAGCAGAAGGTGAAGGAATACAACGCTCAAATCAACAGCAATCTGTTTATGAACATGGTGAGTCGCGATGATCCACAACACATCTGTTATTTTTAACGTATCTTTGTTTTGTCGCCCTAAGTGCAAACATTTCTATTTTTCTCTACAGAACAAAGACGGTTCCTACACTGGCTTTGTAAAGGTGCAGTTCAAGCTTGCGCGACCCGTGTCAGTTACACATCCAAAGAAAGGAGGTCAGGAGGCTATCGGGAAGAGGGCTAGCGGAGTGAAGCGCCGCACCTCTTTCTACCTGCCAAAGGATGCGTCTAAGCACCTGCACATCAGCTCACGCACTTCTGCCCGTGAGGTCATCGAGGCTTTGCTGAAAAAGTTTACCGTGGTGGACAACCCTGGCAAGTTTGCCCTGTTTGAGCGCAGCGAGCGCCATGACCAAGGTATTATTCCTTTTTTTTTAATCACACATTGAACTCCTGGAGTGTGATCCATTTTCTTTCTCCATTTAATGGAACGTATGCTGTACACTTAAATCAATCTTTTTGTTGGCCTCCTTCAGTTTATATTCGTAAGCTGTCTGATGATGAGCGCCCCCTCCGTCTTCGTCTGGGCACCGGGCCCAACGAAAAAGTCCTCAGCTTTGTTCTGAAAGAGAATGAAACCGGAGAAGTCAATGTGAGTGCACCATGGCATGAACACGAGAATAAGGGATCCAAACTTTTTGTTTCAGACACAAACATGCTTGGTTTATATACAGTACTCACACTCATGTTGTTTTCTCCTTTCCTTTTTAGTGGCACGCCTTCTCTATGCCTGAGTTGAAGAACTTCATGCGTATCCTGCAGCGTGAAGAGGAGGAACACGTCAAACAAATAGTGCGGCGCTACGCTCTGGCACGCACCAAGATGCAGGACGCTCTGGCCGGCTCCACCCCGGGCTGACAGCACTCTGCACTGAGCGGGGTTTAAGCGGTGACGTCTTGGCTGGACCATCGTCTGAAGATGACCGGTCATTGCTGCATCCGAAGATCCCAGAAGTATACAAGTGAAAAAACCGCCTCTTCGGTTAATGAAAGAGTGTGACAGGGGCGCAAGACAATGAGAGCGAGCGAGAGAGAGAGCTAGCGCGAATGTGCGTGTGAGATGATGCGAGAGATGAAGTGCCTTACACCCGGAGAGTCTGATGTGCCTGAGAGAATGAGTTGAAACGTGAAGGACTGGCAGATGAGACACTGGTAGTTGTTTCCAGGAATGTCTTTAGTTATTGGGTACCATCTGATTATCCTGTGTGCCTCAGCTGTGTCACTTTAGCTTTAAGATTATGTCAGTGATGGTTTTTTAGGTATTAACAAACAGAAATCTCTGTGTCCAGTATATATTTGAAATCAAAGCTGAGTGTTGCTGTGTCTTTATTTTCCAGAATACTAAATTATTAACATTTCCACAAAGTACACTATTGACAATTTAAAAGAAGCTACATATGGTCCTTGAATATCTCACCATAAAATACTAATTTCTTAACATCACATTGACATTTATCCTCTTAGAAAGTTAAAAACACAGTTGTTGCTGAAAGGCATTTGGATTTTCATTTGACCCAGTCTCAGTAATCTGCCACGTCCTCCTGACACCACTGATTGGTGCGACTCGATTTTTTTTATTTTACGGTCAATCTGTGAGCTTGACTTATGTATGGACAGTTGTATGCGATCATGAATGTCAGAGAGAGCAATATAGAAGTCACTGTGCTTGACTGGAATCCTGAATGAATATTGGTATACATGTGTTTTGCTGGAAGCTGTTTGTCATTCCTTTTATATCTTTGTTTTATTTTCTGTCCTTTGAAAGAACCTTTGTCTTCTGTTTCTCTGTTCACTTTCAATGCTTTGCACACTTTTAAATGTTGGTGACCTTCAAAATGTACCATGTGCACTGCGTTCAGTAAAGAATTTCTATCACGTTTTGTATTATTTTCATAAAAATTGCATGACTATTCAAATATAATGTGGGGGTATATTTGCCTTTCAAACGTGAAATTCTATACACGTTAAATTATTTACTATCTTACCATTGTTTAAATACACCTTTAATTTATATCTATGAATACCTCTAATGTGACGTCCATAGGTGACGTCAAGTAGAGTCGTAAATGCAGTGTTTTGCTTTAACAATCGGGTCCGCCTGTCAGTTCAATCAGCTGATCACCTCATCGCTCGGACCAAAACAGCTAACGCTAGCTCAACGTAGCCGGTGGTAAAAGTTATGACAGGACATGACCATTTAACCGTGAGTGGTAAGGTAGGACATTGACCATAGGCACGTTTAATGTGTGTTTGTTGGTGATGCAGGACCAAAATAACACTGAGTTAATTGTTGTAACATGGTTGTCATCATTAAGCTATCGTGGCTAACCTGCGTCAGCGGCATGAGCTAACAGGCTAACTCGCCTAAACATTCAAGTACCGTTAACAAGCCACATTAGACGAATATCAAAACGGCTTATATGCAAACAGACTGTGTTCGTTACCTATTAAACCCGGTGTTCATATAGTTATGCAAGTAGCGTTTTTGTTGTTGTTTGGTGTTAGGTAGCTGCACGGCCCTGTTAGCTTAGCTTAGCATTAACGTAACATTACACTAAACCAAAACCTCATTCAAACTGTGTTTGGTCAGTTGAGATTGTTTTTATAGTACTTACATTTCTCTAAGCTTGACAAAGGCTCCTTTGTCAACCCATCATTTTGTTTCAAGCAACCGGCTGTACATTTACTATAGCCATTCATCAAAATATAAATAAAGAATTGGATCAAATTAGTCAGTTAACACTTATCGAACAAATTATGCTCTGCAAGGTTAAACAAACACACATTATAAATCACACATTAAACAACAGCGGGCCAAGAAAATCAAGTCTGTTTGTGAATATGTTTTCCCGTTTGTGCACTGTTATACTTCTCAGATCCTGGTTTTTGAAAGGAATTGAAAGAGTCTGGCCACCAACCGGATTGAAGGCTTCAACTGCAAACAAACTATGCCTTATCTCTGAGGATGGGAGGAAGCGGATCCAAAGCAAAAGGTGTCTGGCCTTTCTCAGGCAATGGAGGTGGAGGCGATTCAACCAGCGACGGGAATGAGCAGTCCGTGGCACGTCCCAAATGTTCCAGAAGCGCACCACCATTTGTTTTTACCAGGAGGAGGTTAGTAATTGGAAAAATTTAAAGTTTTATAACATATTTTTTGAGATAATCCTAGTAAGGGAAGATTTGGTTTAGTTTGATGATGTTTTGAGATATATCTGCGATTGCTGGCACCCAAATAGACCAGATGTCAGCGGCTTTAAATACATTGTATGCCCTTTATAGCGTGGCTGAGTAGGTTCAAGGCTCAAGGTTTTTTATTAATGTCCCAAGAGGGCAAATTAGTTCATAGCGAGAAGGTAGTGGCTAAAAACTAAAAACACACGACAGTACAAGACAACAATGGACACAAAACACAACAGCATGTACACAAACCTGGGGAGTGCTAAGATAAAAAAGTGCATCATCATCGAAAGCAGCATAGGGCAGTGTGTCGTCAACAGCATCATCATCAACAACAGTAACAACATCAACAACAGCATCAACGGGCCATGCTGGGGATCGAGTCTTGCTGTTTGGCAAAACTCACCCGAGGTATGGCCAGAGAGTTCGGGCTCTTAGGAAAGAGTGTTCCCGCTCTGAGAGAGCAGTTCCAGGGCAGCTTTCCTATTTCTGTTAGCCTAGCACCGATTAGTTGCCAGCTTTCAGCATGAGCAACTCTAAAATCAAATCAACAACAGCAACATTTACCTGCTGCAGGCAGCATTGGTTGCTCGAATCGAGGCAGGGGCAAAGGAATACTTGTATTTATTTTTAGTGGTCTTAGGGACACACAGACGAATGCCAGATGGCAACAACATGTACTCTGGATTGAGTGGATGGGCACTATCTTGACGTATGGACATAGCTTTCTTGAGTAGCTGTCTGCTGTAAAAAGGATTGAGGCTCTCTAACTGGATGCCAGTCATTTTAGAGGCAGTTTTTACAATTCTCTGAAGATCATTTTTGTCCTTGGTAGTGAGGTTACCGTACCAACAATTTCATGTTCAGGAGTAGAGAGATGTGGAACAACATTAAGGTCCAGGCCCGATGGAAGCGGGGCGCTTTGGTGCATGTTCAGTGCCCTAAGCCCAAGGACACCAGGGGGGCCCGAACACAAATATAATTTGTTATGTTCATTGTTCAGGTAGCTATGTGCGTGACTACCATAGATAGTATATACTATATTACTACAGACAGGTTCCTAGTTACACAGAATGCTGTCTACAGCTTTCATTAGATTTACTTTTTACTAAAGAAATGTTTAAAATCAAAAATGTCCACGTTGAGATATTTGGATTACAATGGGCTTCAGAGGACGATCTATTAAACTGTAGTAACTTGAATCATCCACTGCAGTACATTAAAAGGAGTAGAGCTCACAGCTGAGTAAAAAACAAAACTGAACATTATTGTCTGTATGAAGTTAGTATATATAAGGCTTTCTCTGTGTGTTCTGATCCAACATTGTGACCCAGAAGTTATGAGAAGTATAGACGGAGCATTCAGTTTAAAGTAATTCACCGGTTGCACTTTTCCAAAACAAAGCTGAATAGAATTTTCCCTTCTGTTTCTGCTACCTGCGATAAATGTAAGTCTGCTGACGGTACTCTCGGGCATCTTTTCTGGGCCTGCTCTAAGCTCACAAGGTTTTGGACTGACATTTTTCATCTGTACAGTAACATATATAACAGACAACTGACCCCTGACTGTCTCCTGGTGATATTGGGCTGCTCCAACTATTCCCTGACTCTTCCCTACGTTTTGCAACAAGCCCTAATGTTCGGTATGGTCATTGCAAAGCGGGTTATCTTAAGAGAATGGAAGTCAACTCCTCCTCCCTGCTTCTAAAAGTGGCTGAATTATATGGTTTCCTGTTTACACCTAGAAGAAATTCGATTTAATTTGTCTTCCCATTCCAAATTTAGAAATATCTGGGGCCCCTTCATAGAACACATCAAGAGGGAAAGACCTCAAACTGGGTCCTGAGGTTCTTTTATTAAAATATTGTTTTATCCCTTTTTAAGTTTACCTGACCTGTTTTACATAGTATTGATGATTTGTGTATTGAGTGAGTGCTGGCTGTCTGTTTTTGTGGGTTTTGTTCTGTTGTTTACTGTCTTTTGTATGTGATTGTCTCTCTATGTTTTGAAAAATTTGTATTGAAAAATTTGTATAAATAAAATATACAAAAAAAAAAGAAGTATAGACGGAGAGATTCTGTATCGCAACACTGTCGGCACATTGACACTCGCACGGGCATGCCTGCTGCGTCCGATTGTTCGTGGAAAATTGGGAACTTCAGACAAGGCAGCTCACACAGTGTGCAGAATGACCTTTTCATCCATTTTGAAAATGTGGGACCTAGGAACATGTTTTATACAACCATAGACTTTATATAAGAGATAAAAACTAAATTAAAAAAACTAACAGGTGTACTGGAATGTACAAAGATCAGAATTCAGTACTACTGAGTCTGAAGCTCCCGTGTCCTGAGTGCAAGAACGCACTGCTGCAGCGCAGCAAATACGCGGTCGCCCGTCCGATCGAATAACTGGGTAAAGCAGCAAACACAAGAGCTTTCATCAGTGGGTCATATGCTCAATCAACATTATTTTAACTCACTATTTGATAGACTCAACAGACATTTAACTAGATACAAATCTTACGGAATATAACATTAAATATTCAATGAACCGATTTAGGGCATGCTTTCTCTTCTGACGTGTAGTTTGATGTTTCAATGCTGTGTTGGCAGCTCCCTATACTACGACGAAGACGGTGACCTCGCCCATGAATTCTACGAAGAGACGGTGGTTACAAAAAATGGCAGAAGAAAGTCCAAGTTGAAGAGGATTCAGAAAAATCTAATTCCACAGGTTAGCCAGGGCCACATCTTTATTACTTTTTTTTGTCAGTGCTTTTCTGGTTGAAGTGAAATGATTCGTTTGAATATTGTTTGTCTCATTTTTCAGGGACTGGTGAAGTTGGACCACCCCTGTATTCATGTAGATTTCCCCGTCGTCCTCTTTGAGGTGTGAATAGTTTTACAGGACTGATCTACTATGAAGTGCAGCCACAGGTTCCTGTCTCAGAGCAATGTCTCAAAGTTCCTGCCTCCCAAGCATTACGTCAAGACTGGAGCTGTGGTCTGGAGGGCAAAAGGAAAACTTCTAACTGTCATATTCAACTGATATATTGAATAAAATGTTATATATTTGAATTCAACGATGGTCAGAGGGTGCCCTGCTCACGAAAAATTAAATAAAAATCATATTTAGATATTTGCAAATGTAGTGATGGTACCGGTTGTGTTTTCACTACCCAGGTGATATGTAAGCAGTCGTAGAGTATACATCCAATGAAGTTGTATTTCTCTTGTGAGTTTTTTCTTTTTTTTTGCAGGGAAAAAATGTCCTCAATGTGAAAAGGCTTTGGTTTATGCATTCTGTGAGACGTAGAGTGAAACTGTATGAGTCTTTGTACATGTACATATGCGCTCTTAGTTTCTGGGTTGGTGTGAATGTGTGTGAGAGAGACGGAAGATGTACGTACAGGGTAGAATAAAGAAGGATTGCAGGAATTTATTGTATATATGGTCATGTTCTGTGTCGTTACGTCTGAGTCTGTCTCAGTTACCTAAGCTCAGACCTGCACTAGTGAACATAATGTACTGTAAATAATTTCATAGTTGGAAATACTTGAATAAATGTTTTATGGAGCTGAATATCTTGAGTCAAGATATGTTATATTGTGTTGGATATCACTTCCTATAAACATAGTTATATCCAGGTCGTATCTGTATACACATAACATGTCTTTTTGGTCCCATTCAATTTCCAACTTTGGACGTAAACTGAAGAGGGGTTCACGTTAAAGGAATATTAACATATTGGGAAATAAGTGTATTAATGCATAACAACAAACGTATGTAAACAAAGGGGGCCCACCATAGCTAGCAACATACAGTATCTCACAAAAGTGAGTACACCCCTCACATTTTTTCAAATATTTCATATCTTTTCATGGGACAGCAATGAAGGAATGACACTTTGATACAATGTAAAGTAGTCTGTGTACAACTTGTATAACTGTAAATTTACTGTCCCCTCAAAATAACTTGACACACAGCCATTAATGTCTAAACTGCTGACAACAAAAGTGAGTACACCCCTAAGTGAAAATGTCCAAATTGGGCCCAAAGTTTCAATATTTTGTGTGGCCACCATTATTTTCCAGCACTGCCTTAACCCTCAGGGGCATGGAGATCACCAGAGTTTCACAGGTTGCCACTGGAATCCTCTTCCACTCATTCATAACAACATCACAGAGCTGGTGGATATTAGAGACCTTGCGCTCCTCCACCTTCTGTTTGAGGATGCTCAGACCATACGCCGCACACGGCATCATACTGGTCTGCATGGCTGTCGTCCCAGAAGGAAACCTATTCTAAAGATGATGCACAAGAAAGCCCGCAAACAGTTTGCTGAATACAAGCGAACTAAGGACATGGATTACTGGAACCATGTGCGTGGTCTAATGAGACCAAGATAAACATATTCGGTTCCGATGGGGTCAAGCGTGTGTGGCGGCAACCAGGTGAGGAGTAACAAAAAACAAGTGTGTCTTCTTGCTTGCAGTCAAGCATGGTGGTGGGAGTGTCATGGGCTGGGGCTGCATGAGTGCTGCCAGCACTGGGGAGCTATAGTTCATTGAATGCAAACATGTACTTTGCCATACTGAAGCTGAGCATGATTCCCTCCCTTCGTACACTGGGCTGCAGGGCAGTATTGCAACATGATAACGACCCCAAACACACCTCCAAGATGACCACTGCCTTGCTAAAGAAGCTGAGGGTAAAGGTGATGGACTGGCCAAGCATGTTTCCAGACCTAAACCCTATTGAGCATCTGTGGGGCATCCTCAAACGGAAGATGGAGGAGTGCGAGGTCTCTTGTATCCACCAGCTCTGTGATGTTGTCATGAATGAGTGGAAGAGGATTCCAGTGGCAACCTGTGAAGCCCTGGTGAACTCCATGCCCAAGAGGGTTAAGGCAGTGCTGGAAACTAATGGTGGCCACACAAAATATTGACACTTTGGGCCCAATTTGGACATTTTCACTTTGGGGTGTACTCACTTTTGTTGCCATCAGTTTAGACATTAATGGCTTTGTGTCGAATTATTTTGAGGCGACAGTACATTTACACAGTTATAGGCTACAAGCTGTACACTGACTACTTTACATGGTATCAAAAGTGTCATTTCTTCAGTGTTCCCATGAAAAGAAATAATTAAATATTTGAAGAAATGTGATGGGTGTACTCAGTTTTGTGAGATAATGTACACGCGTGTACTGAGCCTGGGTTCTCCAGAATTGCTGACCACCTTTAATTAATTAATGAATGAGCTTTAAAGGTGCCAGTTGGTGGATTAACAGAGCCAGGTTAGCTGTTCTTCCCTCTGTTTACATGTCTATCAAAGCTAAGCTAGCCGGCTGCTGGCTCGATCCTCATATTGCACATGTTGCTTACCAGCTCTACTGAAAGAACCTTAATTTTTTTTTAGAAAGAACACTTGTGTTTATGACACAATGCTTTGAGTTTGCTTGAAGTGAATGGACTGATTTGAGAATGCATTCAATCAAGTGGTCACTTTAAAAAATGCCAAGAGTGTTTTATGGTCTCACTGTCTAACCCTACATTTCTCTTTCTGTGATGTCACAGAAAGAGAAATGTAGGGTTAGACAGTGAGACCATAAAACACTCTTTCTGCCTTTTCTCAGGCTAGGATGATCCGATTTTAATTTTCTTTGCACATTTATACTTCATAGGATCTCCGAGTTCAATAATACACCTTCATATTCCAACCGGTGAAGTAGGCCTTTAATGGACTTTCAGTCCGCTGAGTTGAGCTGTGTCTGCTGTGCCGTGTGCTGTTTTTATTTTTACCTGCTCATTTCCGCCATTATGCAGAGATGGAGATTTTAATGTCAGACTAAAACAATGAATCTACACCTTCATGATATGTACAGTATGCCACCCCTAGAGGGCAGCAGAGAAATATACCTGATCTGATTTCAGTGAGTATGGTGTATCATATTTTTACTCTATACCTAAATGGATAATCTCATGCTCTTAAAACCAAAGAAAGCCTGAAGATGTTAGCATATTTTGTCTGGGAAAAATGCTCAAAGGCTCAATTTATGACTCTTAGAGGCCAACACTGCAAGCTGGCACAATATCAAATGTTAATGGCAATGTAAACATATTTCAACACGCATAGACCAATCCCAACAATAAATGGGTAGGGCTTCCTTTGCAGGCATTCCCCGGTGTCTGTAATTGTGTGGAATGTGGTTGGGAGTTTTTTTGGGCCAGAGGTCACTCACTTTGATGTGTTTCCTCTCCACAGGCCTTTGATGTTGAGCAAACAGTCCTGCCTGCGTTACGAGGATGAACCTTTTCTGATGAAGCCATAAAAATGTATGTTCTTCATATACATGACGCTGTGTCACACTGTTTTGATCTATACAGCGAGCTCTGTGATGTCTGCAATGTTTGGAAGAGGGGAAATGTCGTCCATTTGGCTGTGGTTGAGAGTCATTATCAATGATCAGTATCGATTTAGAACTAAAATATGCTTTGAATTATGAGCAACAAAAGAGATATATTGTTTTCTCAAGAGTCCACAGTGAATCTGTTTAAAGTCAAACAGTAGTGCTTCCTGTGTTGTATCTACATGTACAGTTGGATTATGTTACTTTTCTCTGGGGTATAGTGTGTGATCATACACACACACGAAAGAATGCTCTATGGAAATTGATGGCCGAGTTTTTTGTTTCTAGTATTTTGGGGTACTTTAGGTAGGGGAGAACGGGGGAATCTGAGGCATCGGGTAATGTGAGCCACCCCCTGTATCTAGGCAACGGAAAACATTTGTGGTCATGTGAGATAGGGGAGAACGGGGGAATCTGAGGCATCGGGTAATGTGAGCCACCCCCTGTATCTAGGCAACGGAAAACATTTGTGGTCATGTGAGATATATGTTTTCAAGCCCCTCTCATTTCCCCATGGCCCTGAAAGAAAGGACCTCATGGTGCTGTGGTAAGCATGTTTTTTTCACCAAAATAGGTATTTTGCATGTAAAAGTAAATTTTCTTGCTGTCAACTTAATCAACTGTTGTGCCAAAGCAAATGTATTCACGTAGAAAAACTTCTATCATACGTGTTGATGAACTACCAACATATAAAAACCATGTGATGATATTAGCTAAAGATTAGCCTGAAATGCTAAGAGAGGTAGTTTTTTTCTCAAATTGTGGTGGTGGGGGAAAGTGAGCCAAATGCTGTGGGGGAAAGTGAGCCACTGTCTCACTTCCCCCCACCATGAGGCACAAGTTAAGTTTAGTCTTAAACACATTTTAATGTAATATTACATAACATATGTTTTATTTTAATGTCATACACATTGTAGAAAAGCCATCATGCCAAGGAAATACACCAGGAAGACAACCTGGGGCAACCACACGGAAAGAGCACCTTCTCATCTTTCCCTGTATAACCTTCAGGGCTGGAATGTAGAGTAGGCCTAGTTGTAGAGTATGACAGGCTGATGTTATAATCCAGTTGGGTCTTCTCCTGTGTTCTGAGTCCCAGGCTGTTCTTGCTAGTTCTGATTTTCCTATGCTTTGACTCCCAGACACAAGCTGGCTCTAAGGGTCCTGTATTCTGACCCCCAGACTGTGTTCTAATCTAACTAGTTCTATCTGTCATTTGAATCTTATTAAAACCTTTTGAATTATAATATGTTGTATTTGATTTTGTTCAGAGTTACTTTCAAGTGTTTAGAAAATTTGCTTTGCTTAATTGACCAAACCCCATCATTCTTTTACTAGTCCGACATTAGTTGTTAGTCATTAGTTACAATATGTTTTGTTATGGTAGTTTCAGAGTGGAAAGAGTAAGTGGTTCACTTTACCCCCTTGATTTTTCTGGTCTGTCTCAGTTTACTCCACAGCTGGGGTAAAGTGAGCCACATGACAACTTTTTTTAAAACAATCATATTTTCACTGCCCTTTGTCTTGAAAAAATTATTCTAATGCCCATTTCTAGGAAACACCCTGAATTAATGGGAAATGTGTAAATTTGAGTGATAAATCATTTTAGCTCGCTTAGAGGGGAGCAAATGTAAAAAGTGGCTCAGATTACCCCGTTATCCCCTACTTCTCTGCCATATTTTAATCTATTCTAAAAATGAAGTGTTATTTTGGGTTCGTAGAATCAAGCCAAATGAAGTAGTTCATTAAGGTCAAACCCAATTGTTCCAGTGTAATTTCCACTGTCCAATTTGAACCATTCACACGATTAACCAATTGCGTCGTAATTCATGAAGTGTGCGCAACACAAAGCGAAGGTTTGCAGGGTGTGTTTTCCAGTTTCCCTGCCATTGTTTTTGGTTTCCTGACGGTCCCTGACTTCTGCTGATGCAATGTTCACGAGGCAGAGGTCGAAGGGGCGAGATTGGGGGGAAGCCAAGCCATTCCTTTGTTCCTTTCCCCCTCCCTCAGCATTCACATGGGTCGTTCATGCTCGACACTTTCCTTAAACACACGCAGAAATAATGGGGGAGAGTGTGGGGAGGGAGGGGGCGGTGACATGGTGAGGTGAGTCAGCAAAGCTCAGAAAACAAACAGCGGAATGTACTCTGACACAGGAAATCATCTCACTTCCAGGCCTCCACCTCACCCCAATCATGTGCTCAGACATCCTAGAGCTCACGTGTATCTTTGTTCAAAACTCACTTATCCACTACACACACCCCACTAGTGGTGACAGAAACACATTTGATGCTATTCACACACAGATTTTCTGCCTCCATTATGGGTCAATTTAATAGGTTCTTAAATTTGGTTAATTCTGTGTCAGTGCATGGCCTCTACCATCTTCTCCCATGGCCATTATCACTTGTGCCAAACAACCCAGCTCGGTTCCTCTGCACCTTCTTATCTGCTGCACTTGGCAACATGATGGCATGTTGTTCTTGGTTACTTCCCTCAGCCATTGCCAGTGGCTGTCATCACATGCCTCGGGCAGCAGTGACATCTGCATGCCAGATGCCTTCTGCCCGCTGTCTGAAGTTCGCCGGAGCATTTGTGAAAAAAAAACATTAAAGCCCTTCACTCAAGTGGCAAAACGGAAATGTAAGAGTACAGTACATCAAGTCACAAACCAGTAGGCTATGCAATGTTTTACTTTTGAATTACCATAAAATGCACTCATTATGAAGTATCTCATACTGTCAAGTGTGACCGAGGCAGTAATATGTGTAAGCAGTATTTTAATAGACCTAATGTAAACAGCGCCGTTTTGTGGTATCAAACTTGAACATTACTATGTTTCAAATGAACGTAGGACTATTGTATGTTTGTATGTTTATGTATGTCCACCACATTTAACTGAAAATCATGGATATTTTGCTTAATTTCGATATCATAGATAATGATCTAGAAGCAAAGAGTGTTTAAAGTAGGCATTAACCTCGAAAAGCCACACCATTAAATTGCTATTGATATTGATAAAGGCTTAGGCCTATATTAAGATAGCCCTAGGGGATATTGTTATTGATAAAGGCTTAGGCCTATATTAAGATAGCCCTAGGGGATATTGTTATAGGCTAAGTAGCCTATAAGCAAGGATATTTTTGTATATGGATGGATGTTGGACAGTAATAACAAAGCCTACTAGGTTTCAGGTGTGCTGGGGACTTCTAACTTCAACAAAGTTATCACACATTTCCTAAACGCATTTATAAATAAGCTATATGTGATTGTAATGTAGCCTAGCTGAAAGGTCACGGGAACACAGTGATCTTATTTTTAGGGATGTGACACAGTGGCCGCTCTGACCTTGTATGAATCTTGATGGTTACAGTGTATCTGTTTCACAGCGGCGGCAGTGGCAAACTTCATGGACTGACTCACTCAGCGCTGTGAATGGAACAGGGGAAGAAATCTTTTTAAAGGAAACATAATTAAATCAAAGTTCAAATTCACTCAGTTACGTAGCCTAAAGATAGGCCTACGTGTGGGCTCGACGTGACGAAATACGTCGCTGCAACACATTTAGGCACAGCGAGGGGAAGTCTCATAGGATGTTTCGCCACTCCTCCCCCCCCCCCTTCCCACTCTGAATGGAACATCCTGAAAGTGGTCTGGCACTCGGAACAGCGGCCAGCAACTGACAACATCGCAGGGGGCAACTGAACTTTACTTCTCGGACACAGCGCGAGAGCGAAGCTTAGGAGACACTGAACTAGCAACACATGCCTGCGTAAATTCAACAAGTGTTCTTTTCTTATTCCTCGAAAGCAATGCTCATTTTGAACTTTACCAATTTGTTCTGAGGCAGCACCCAAAAGAAAGAAAAAAAAGAGTGGCTTGAAGTAGCTGGCTTCTGTTTTTTTGGGAATGCTTCCTCGGTCTGCCAGGAAAGGTAAGTTTGTCCAGCTGCTGTGACGTTGTGTTTCAGTCATTGCTGAAAGAAAGACCAAAACCTGTTTTTGTTAACTGTAAGACAAAGGTTTGAAGTTGAAGAACTAGGAAGAGCATAAGTAACATTTGCCATTAATAACCTAACCTGTGTTAGTAGCATACATGAAGTGCAAAAAGTATTCACTGTATTTTCAGGATCTGAATTTAGAACTGTCACTTATCAGACAAGCACTCTACATTCAACCTCTCCTATGTGAATTATTTAGCAACAGAGAGACAGTGACTAATGTGTTCTTATAATTACATAATAATATAAATTATAAACTACATTTATTAAGTTCAAAGCATACTATCATCTCCAAGTAGCCTTTGGAAACACAGCGCAGGACTGACTCTTATTTGAAATGTAAACTAAACATCTAAATTTGAATCTCTTGTGTGACTTGTAGAGCAGAGTGTGACAGTCCTGTCTGTGGATTCACATCTGAAGACATGTTGTACTGGACTCTGCCTGACTGGAGAGCATTGCTGCTGATTTGGCTGCTGTGGGACGGCGTCTGTTCTCTGGGATTGAAACCCACGAGATGGCCACTGTATTCCCAGAAGCCTCTGCTCCTGGCTTGGAATGCCCCGACTGAGGACTGTGCCCCGCGGCATGGCATTCGCTTTCAGCTGGGCCAATTCCAAATTGTGGCCTCGCCCACTGAGGGCTTTGTCAGACAGAACCTCACCATCTTCTATAAGGACCGCTTGGGCTTGTACCCCCACTTTGAGGCGGATGGAACGCCTGTGAACGGGGGGCTTCCACAGGTGGCCAGCCTCACGCAGCACCTGGAGAAGATGCCCGAGGGAGTGCAGAGGTATATAAGGGAACGGGGGGCCAAGGGTCTGGCAGTTATTGACTGGGAGGAGTGGCGCCCACTTTGGATACGCAACTGGGAATCCAAAGACATCTATCGTAGAAATTCTCGTGAGCTGGTGCGTCAGAAGAATCTAACCTGGCCTCCGGAACAGGTGGCTAAAGTGGCCCAGCAGGAGTTTGAGATGTCTGCCAGGAAGTTCATGCTGGAGACGCTGAGGTACGCCAAGAGCCTGAGGCCCAACCAGCTGTGGGGCTTCTACCTTTTCCCCGACTGCTACAACCACGACTACAGGCGCACGCTGGAGAACTACACAGGCCGCTGTCCTGACGTAGAAGTGGCCCGCAACGAGAAGCTCAAATGGCTGTGGACCGAGAGCACGGCCCTCTTCCCTTCCATCTACATGGGCCTGAAGCTGCGTTCCTCGGTCTCCGGACGTCAGTTTGTCCGGAACAGAGTGAAGGAGGGGATGCGCTTGGCTTCGTCGGGCGATGGCTTGGCACGTCCGGTCTTTGTGTACACCCGGCCCACCTACGCCAACTCCTTGGAACAGCTGACAGAGGTGACACTCTCTTTGGTTTCTTTTCCTGAAATGTATTTTTGCAACTTTTTCTTCACTGTTCTGGTGAATTCTTTCAATGACTTATGTGATGACATACATTTTGAAAGCAGAGGATATGGACCTTTTTTTGTCTCTCAATCACACTGTTGATCTAACATTCAGCACTCGGCTTCTGTCTCTCCCTGTGATCAGTGCATGCTGCATGGAGCTATAGCTCTCGACTTTTCCTTATCGGCAGCAACAGTCTTTCCTGTTGTAGTAGCAGACAGCCACCCGTATACCTCTCATTTGTGCTGAGTTGGGGGCAGGATGGGTGTTGGTCAAGTTGAAAATCTCGCTCACACCCTATAGAATGCTTTCCTATGGAAGACAGAACAGATAAGAGGCGGTGCTTTCGTAGCCTGACTCACATACAGTAGCTCTATTGCCTCATGAACATTTTGACCCTGTGATAGTGATACTCAACAGTGCATATTGCCTGTCTTTGACCTGTGAAAGTGTTGAAAAGGTTAACTTAAATGTGATATTGTTAAAGTGCTGTCTCTTCTATTCACAGACTGACCTGGTCTCCACCATCGGGGAGAGTGTTGCTCTGGGAGCAGCTGGAATCATCCTGTGGGGAGACGCAGCTTATGCGAGCAGCAACGTATGCAACCCACACACTAATTATGAAAGAAACTCATTAATCAGCCAAACACAAACTCAGGGGCACTTTACACGACAACACGAAACAGTGCAAACGCGGAAAGATTCCCGCGGTTGCACTATATCATTTACAGGAAAGCAGCAAACGCAGGCATGAAACCGCAGGTTTTTGAGATCACCTCCCAGGGAGGATTTTTTGGAAAACTTAACGGTTTTGGTTTCCTGTAAACACCGAAACCATTTCCCCTGATAACGCTGACGTCACGGCTCCACCCTCACACATGCGTAGTCTATAACATTTGCTGTCAAAATACCCACAAGCGATCGAGTTATGAAGTTAGAAGACAACATGAACGGTGTCTCCAGGGCACCATCACTGTGATCAGCGGAGAGTGTCGTACAGCGCTAAAATATAGGCTAACACTCGCCAATTTAGTCCAAGCGATTACCGCAGTAAGTTATTGAGACCACCCGCCACTTTGGCTGGGGAAAGATTTGTGCTCTGCCTGTTTTTCTAGCTAAATAAACGTGTGTCACTTCTATATGCCAGGGACACGGCTCTCTCTACATTAAAAACACTATCAGCGTGCTGCGGTTAAGCTAGCGGCTACTGTTCAACAAAAGGAGCATTAAGGCTACGGCTTCAAAGTAAAAGCATTTCACTGACTAAACATTAATAGCATTTCACTGGACACACGTGAGTTGACTTTTATTTTGAAGTACGCCTAACAGGAAGGTATCCGCTCACAAAGCCCCTTCACTATCAGCAAGTCTTCTGTTTTTACGAGTTCAATGCGGTGAAATAAGAGGACAGAAAGCTTGTCTTTTACAATATTTGTAACCCCAAGCTTACACCAACCGCTTTATGAACGTTAGTGGCATTAATTTTCGGTTACAGTAAGGTTTTATGCATCAAATTGTACCGGAAGAGCTATCTACTAGGCTGTGTCACCGCTGACTATTGGCTTGGCACTGCTGCTACAGCGATTTCGGCCCGTTTCCTCTGAAAACTTGTGTACGGGTGAAGATGTCAGATAAATTGTGTCTGAACGGGGTTTTTTTTTAAACCAAAAACTGGAAAACTGTCACGTTTTCACAGTGTAAAGTGCCCCTTAAGTTCTCATGTGGTAAAAAAGCCGCTGCTCTTGTCAGTCATGTGTGCACTCACTGTGCACAGTCGTTTGGTAACTAATGGTTATTTTTTGAAAACCTGTTGTATTCTTCCTGCGTTTTTGTTTGTTTTGGATAAATCAGCACATCTTACATTGGATGTGAATATGGTGCCATGTAGAAGAAATATATATATATATATATATATATATATATATATATATATATATATATAGCTTTAAAGATTTGCGTTGTAGTCTTTGCATCTTTGTTGTACAGTTACAGGTCCCATTTAATTCAATTGGACGATCCTTTCAAAGTAGTGAGGATTAATGGTGGTAAAAAGTTAAGTTATTGCCTTAATAATACATAATCACAATATGTTTTAGTTATAAGGCCCCTTACTATTTCCAACAGTGGAATTTACCTATGTGTTTCCTCAAGTAATGTACTTAATATAATTATTAAAATACATTGTTCATTTATGCAGCAGTATATAACATTCTTAAAACTCCAGTCAATCTCTTTTAACATTATAAAGCTGCTTGCACATAAATCAATCTGTAACAAAAATCCAATAATATAACAATAATATTAATTCGCATTGTTTTACTTTTCAAAACGGATACATTTTGAATGCTGTAAACTGTTACTATATTTAGATCATGAAATTACAACATTCCACAAGGCATAATCTGAATATTTTTTATCCACCACTGAGTATCACACCAGAAAGTTGTGGCGGTTTACGTCTATAAAAGTCACAACAACCCTGAACCTCACAATCATGATTAATGTGTATTCAAACAATGGGCAGGTTTTCAGTGTTTTAGGGTCCCACTTTAGGGTTTAGGATGTGCAGACTGTGCATTCCGACCTATAGCTGAGTGATGACTGTAGATTTCTTTTTCTTTTTTTCTCCTTTCCAGACCAGCTGCTCCGACCTGAATGTGTATCTGCGGGGTCCGCTGAGTCAATACCTCGTCAACGTTTCCACGGCAGCAGAGCTATGCAGCCAAACCCTGTGTGCTTCTCACGGCCGCTGTCTGCGCAAGCACCCAGACAGCGATGTTTACTTGCACCTGAACCCCCTCACCCACAGCATCGTCAGCCAGGGGGGCAAGCAGACAGCAGTGGGGGAGCTTAGCGAAGAAGAGAAGAAGAGTTTTCAGACAGAGTTCCAGTGCCAGTGCTACAGTGGCTACGAGGGAGAGGGCTGTGCTCAGACCGACCCGCTACACCAAAGAGCGGCGGCATCTCAGACCATGGCCTCAGCTCTGCAATGTGTCCTCTTACTGGTTATCCCTCTGCTCCTCGTTTAAAACCACCATAAATACTGTAGACATAAGCCACACTTTTATTCGTCTGAATATAGGAGCACAACAAGTTTAGAATTTTTACGGAGTGAGGAGGAGTGTGATTTTTTTTCCTCCTTTTGATTGCTGTAGACGGATGACACTAAGTGAAACATTGTTTTAATAAGAAACACTATGGAAAGTTATATTTGTTTATAACTATTAGTCTTTTTTTAAACAACGGAGGGCTCACTGGAAATGGCTTTGTGTTTACATTTTGCTCTCAGTTTCCTCCTTACAGCCACCGTTTCCCAAGGTGTCAAATTCCATGTTTCTCAAAAGAGAGAAGGGGGGGGGGGGGGATGAATGAGTTGATGTATGTCAGTAGCTGCATGGTTTAAGTGGAATTGATGCACTTGAATCTGGTAATACAGGGTTCCTACAGATACGTAAAAAGTCTTAAAAGGCATTGCATAAGTTAGTCAAAGAATAAGGCCTTGATTGGTATTTGAATGTCTTCAGTCAAAAGTCAAAATCTAGCTGGCTTTAAGCTGTAGAAACCCTGTAATAGCACAATATATTTGAAGTGCCTTGTCTTTTTTTCTCTTATTGTTTTAATTTTTTACATGAGATTTTCTGGCATCTAAGTTTTTTTATGGAAGCGATTACAGTGTTACTATTTATTTGAATGTATTTGTAGCTGTTTTATATAATATTTTCTTATTTTTATGTCCTAAAGATGACTACTAGTTTTCTCTCAAAACACTACATTATCGGATTTATGCTAAGAAATAACAGTCATTCTGTATTTCATCAGCTGTTTTACATCAGAAGCTCAAACAATTTAAAAAGTTTCTTCTTCTTCTGCTGTTTTCTCAAATTGTTGTCCTAAATAAACGTATTTGTCAAGGACCTTGTGTAATTTCTTTTACATAACACAATGCCAAAGGAAAGGGCACCAAAGTTAACTTAAAATGAGCTTTTCAGATATTACAGGTATTGATTTCAGTGTTTGCATTCAATAAAAGTTAAGCTTCCGTGGGGAAAACATGTCATCATTGGCCTCGATGGGGAGGAAAATCCAGCTAGTCCTCAGGGAGGCACACACATCCTGCGGTCAGTTGCCTCTAACCCCCTCCCCATGTAATTGTAGGGTGCTGTTAAGCCAAGAGTTATTTTTACCGGCATACAATTAAATTCGCAGGGGGAAGAACTCATTACAGTATGGCTTTGCTTGACAGCCATTCAGAATCATACTATTTTACTTACCCAGATCTTTTCTGCAAGCATGATGATTATCCTCATATACAGTATATCTGCATGCATTGACTTTATTGAGACAAAGTGAACAACTTTTTTGTACATAATGATGGGACGAGGTTTTAAATCCGCACGTGACTTTAAATCCGCCTGCTCGTCATGTCTCGACTGGTTGCGATTGGTTGTTCGAGATTTTGTGCCTACTTCTGATTGGTTGTTACAGAAAAACGTCTGCGCACTTCTTATTGGTCGGTAGAAAGCCCAGGCGCAGTACTTCCCTTTTTCCTGCATGTGTAATTCAGATCATATGACTGCTGGTTGCATTTCCCTGTACGTTCAGGCCACAAAGTTCCACACAAAACCGGTGATTAAGTAGGTAAGTTATACCGTTTGAAATTGTATATATGTTTTCTACAGACTTTATCGCATTAGGCTGTAGACTACTTGATCCAATATAGCTGCAGCACAACTACATTTGTGGTCATCTGGAATATCATGGAGGATTAAAGACGAAATAACAAATATGCGGCAAAGCTGAAATTGGTGGTGCCTTTTACAGGTTATGCAAATCGAAGAAATAAAACAAGCCCAAAACTAATAAGCTTTAACTTGAAATTTTTCAGACTCCAGTTGCATAGGCTACAACTTTAGAAAAACTTAGTCTGAAGAAAACAATTTTTGCAATATTCTCTCATAAGAGTTTCAAAACACAGTTGAGTGATATAAACTGTTTGCTGTCTCTTCCTTTATTTGCAGGGATGTGGTCCTCTTACCCTGAGGTGTCACTTTTCCTTAATCTGATCGGCCTCGTATCAGGACTACACTTTGCAACATATTCATCACCCCTTGCCCAGGAACCTTTCCTCACAGTTTGGAACGCCCCTACTGCCAGCTGTCTTTCTCAGTATGGCGTGGACCTGGACTTGGGCACCTTCAGCATCGTCCAGAACCAGAACCAAACATTCATGGGTGAAAACATAACCATCTTTTACGCTGAAAAGCTTGGCCGGTATCCCAGGTACTCTGGCCAAGCGGAGGCGATCAATGGTGGTGTGCCTCAGAACGCCAGTCTGGACGAACACCTCCGAGTGGCATCTGAAAATATCCGCAACATTATCCCTGACGGGGATTTCCAGGGCCTGGCTGTGGTGGACTGGGAGAGCTGGAGACCTTTATGGGAGAGGAACTGGGACACCAAGCAGGTATACTGGGAAGGGTCCAGAACCCTTATTAGGTCCAGGCATCCAGACTGGAGCCGCGCCCAGGTAGACGCTGCAGCACGGCCGGAGTTTGAGGGAGCCGGGAGGAAATTCATGGAGGAAACGTTGAAACTGGGCCAGAAGGAAAGACCCAACGGGCTGTGGGGTTTTTACGGTTTCCCAAACTGCTACAATTACTACAGCCGCGAACACACAAACTACACGGGGGAGTGTCCGGCCGTAGAACTGAAGAGGAACGACCAGCTGCAGTGGCTTTGGAACGTTTCCTCTGCTCTTTATCCTGACATCTACCTGAGCCAGGACCTGCGATCCCTGGGCAGAGAGGTGCTGCTCTACACTCACCACAGAATTCTGGAGGCCACCAGAGCAGCAGGAGCTCAGCCCGTGTTCCCATACGCTCGCATCGTCTACACGTACACCTTGGAGTTCCTCTCTCAGGCAAGTGGAGGGTGCTTTTCTTTTCTTTGCTTTGTGCACTTTTGAGATTTTCACAATTGTTTCTCTGTATGTTCTGCTGCTCACCTCTTGGGTTCTTTTTAACTTCTGCAGGAGCACCTGGCCTACACCGTCGGAGAGAGCGCTGCTCTAGGAACAGCAGGCTTGGTGCTTTGGGGCGACCATACCTTCTCCCAAACTAAGGTACATTCATTAGCCCACTATCGGAGTGAAATTATCTTCACATTTTGTTTCAATACAGACTTTTAGGTTTCTCTTCTCAATCAAGATGATTGTGTAAGAACCATTGTTCAAATATGATATCCATGTTGTTTTGTTAACTAAGTGTATATGGCGATCTATAAGTCACATGTCATTGATTATAGCTATTAATATAGGAATGGAAAACACCACCCTGATGAAGGCTGTGTGTGCCTTTTAATTAAAAAAGAACATGGACTTGATCCCTTCAGTGGACTTAAATATACTAAATGTGTTTTGAAGATTTACCCTCCCTTCTCAGGGATTGTTTTGAAACTGTTTCTCATAAACGTCCCCAAATGCATTGATACTTCCCTGCTTTTTAGTTCATGTCTTATCAAATACAGTATGATTCATAGTGCTGTAACTCTTTTAATGCAAGCAAATCCCATTACAAGAAAAAAAAAACTCCCTTTAACATCTTCTACTCAGCGCCAAAGCCAATTTGATCAGACTGATTATACATACACAAATTTAAACAGGGATCACAAGCGTATAGTTTAAAACTGTGATGAAGGAGTCTGATTCTTCGGAGCGTCCCTATTTCTTGCATTCCCTACATTTAGGCCTCTTGTGACGCTGTCAAGTCCTACATCGACGACACTCTTGGTCCGTACCTGGTGAACGTAACGTCAGCGGCCGCTCTTTGCAGCCAGACCCTGTGTTCGTCTCAGGGCAGATGCCAGAGGAGGGAGCCTAACTCACGGGCCTATCTCCACCTTGACCCTGCCGTGTGGAAGGTGGTGTCAGAGAGGAAACCGGAGGGGGGGCACAACTACAGTGTTATAGGACGGATGAGAACACGCGAGGTAATGCTCATGAAGTCTGAGTTTCGGTGCAAGTGTTACCAAGGGTGGGCCGGCGAGAGCTGCTCCAAACCCAAGCAGGGAGAAAACAAAGACAGTTTCTTGAGAGAGGTAATCCAGTCATGACATCGCTCTAAAAGACAGCGGTAAAATTGTTGAAAAGTGTGGAAATGAATCAGTCCAGAGGTAAGCCAAGCTGGGTTTGGCCCTGAGGTATCTGCCTGCATGAGTGCACATGATTACCTGTGAATAGAGATTTCCAAAACTTTGACCGGTGTTTTTTGATAATTAATTACATTAGTAGTTTTGATTTTTATTTTCTTCAATTATATGGGATATAATGTTGCACTTTAAAACAAATAAATCCTCACGCAATGATGTATTCAGCCCCCCAAAAAATTGCATTACAATTGTGTGTTTATAATAAACAAAGAAGATGTTTTGTAACAACTTTGAATGTGTCAAATCTTTTTACCATTTGAGTTGAATGAATCAGCCTAAAAATGCTTGAGATGTTAAAGTCAACCTCCACTCAAAAATAGATTTTACTAGCTCATACTTCCATACACACTAAATGATCAGCTTGTAAAATCTGATTGATTGCTCCCCAGTCATATATAACATTTTTAAAAAGTAATTATAATCAAATAATATATTTAATTAAAAAAATAACTGTTAAGGCCGTTCTGCATAATGATGTATTTTACTTTGAAAGTTTTAAGTAGGCAAAATTTAGCTAACATCACTTATTGGATTTCTATAGAGCAGTATTGCTACTTTTACTAACAGAGTAAAGAATCTAAATTCATCTTCCACGACTGTCTGGTGGGGGGTCTTTAATGTTATTTGAAATAACACATAGTACTTGCCCACTGTTTACATTCTGGGGCTTTTATTTAACATTGGTGTGAAGGGTTAAAGGCCAGCAGATGGCGCTGTGGGACAGTGTACTAGAAAAAAGGGCACGAGACATCAAGGTCAGAGCTTTGGGTGTTAGAAACCACAAGAAGAGGCGAATAACCGTAGAAGAAAAAAATCATATTTCAGATTGTGATAACGCTGTTAGCTAACTCTGCAACAGGTGAAGCATTCTCAATGAATTAAACCCACTACCAAATGGAGCATAAGGTGACCTTGATTGATTTACCAATGGTGCTACAATGTTGTCTTATCTGATCAACACGGCTGCTTCAAACCGGTGTCGTTGATAGTAATTTCCCTCCTCCATCTTCCTGAGGATCGGTAGGGCTGGCAGAATAAACTCCCACGAGGAGGCCCTGTTGTTTCTTACTACCGGCTTTATCTTAACTGGCTGAATTGTGAGGAAATGAAGAAGCTGTGGAGAGATATCCATAGCCTGTGTGTGTCTTTTTTGTTATAAACCACACATTTCTGGTCTTTGGAGTTGACAGTGCAGTTTTTGCACTCCTCAATTGTCTTTCAGAGACTGAGGACAAGCTTCAATGTTTCCCCTAAAACACTACATTTACCTGTAACCTATTTACCTCATAATGGCTGTAAATAAAACAACTTATTGACTCCTACTTATTGACATTCATTGCTGCTTGTCAGTCCATTCATTATTCTAATTTTCCTCGCCCTGGCAGCCTAAAATCCACTTCAAGTCTAAATGCAGAGAGGGAATTATAATAATGCTGTGCTGGTTTTAATAGGCTCAGGCTTATTAACATTTTTATTTTGTTTGTTTATGATTTAAATTGCAATGTCATAGTTTAACTTTTCCACCTGTGTTTGCAAATTTAAAAACTTGTGCTCGACATTCATTTACAACAGCTTGATACCCGGCTCAAATGCAGCATTATTTAAAGCTCCCATATTGTGCAAATGCACTTTTCCGATGTTTTTGAACATAATTATGGGTCTACGGTGTGCCTACAGACTGCCAAAGCTCTCTCCTTTTCTCACTCTCCCCTTTTCTGAAACCCTCCACCTCTCCACCCAATATACTCCAGTCAGAATTCTCCCCGTTTCTGACGTCAAAAACTGGAAACTTCCACTGTGCAGTCCACCCCCCTATTTCTTATTGGTCCACGGCCCCGAGATCCTCTCGAAAAATATTCCTTCACCCCCATGTTGTTTGCTTGTTGCTAAGCGACAAGATGCCTGTAGTATGGCAAAACATGATGAATGTTACATAATCCACTAATATATCTTAACCACAGCAGCCTCGTTTTTAATAACACAACGGATAGGAAGCTACTTGTGCTTTTTTTCAAACAGTGAAACTGAAATAAATGTTTTTATTGGTATTTTTGCCTGACTGGTGTATAGCTATTAGCTTTGGGACAAGCATTCAGCTTTTGCTCATAAAACATATTTCTATTCCCCACACCAGTCTGGAAATGCCTCGTTTTTAATAGGACAAAGGATTGGAAGGTATACTGAAGAAGTCTGACTTTGAAGATAATTTTTTCACTGATTTTAGTGGTATTGTTAGCAGCTAGCTCCCGAGCTAGCTTCGCAGTAGCCACCATCTTTTGCAGCATTTTTATTGTGAACATGCCGTTTCCATTAGCGTGTGGCTGTCAGTGCATCTGTATGAACATAGTCTTTCATGTAGACAAGGATAAGTCATGTCAAACTGTTCAAAGTGCGTTACTAGCACTAGACTTGGTTCTTCTCATGGGTAGGCTAAACCTAACTGTGCTAACAGGCTATACGTCATCATTGTTTACAAACAGACAGAGGGCGAGGCGTATCTGGCTTCGCTTCCGGACAGGGGGGCGGGGGGAGCTCAAAGATTGTATATTTACGAGGGGAGCTGCAGCTCTTTTTAAAAAATAGGCCATTGTGAGATTAGCTGAACATCAGCATAGTACAATAAATTATCTGAAAGTTTTTTTCAGCAAACAATTGAAGAAAAACGTATTAGGGACCACTAAGACCATATAATATGGTGTATAATAGAACCGAAAAGTGTATAATATGGGAGCTTTAAAATGGCATTGAGAATTGTACACGTTACAAGCAGCCTTTTTTTTAAATACCAAACTTAAAAACTTTCAATGTCATTACCGTACGTGAACAGAAGCCATCCAGATCTGTTTTATCTGCTTGGAGTTGTCCTTTCTTTTCCCCTTTCCATCCTCTGTCAGGTCTGGCAGAGCCCTGAATTTCTCTATCCTCTCATCTCTGCATTTCTTCATTTTGGCGTCTCGCTCTGTCACCCCCTCCATGGTCACGTCTCCCCTTTTCCCCTCTGCTCGGTCTAGAGATCGTCTCGCTTGCTCTCGGTTTAATAACTGTTTTGTCACGCTCTGTGTCTTTGTCCTTCAGAGGAGTCGTCGACACTCTGATCAGGTTTCTTAAAGATCTGAATACGCACTTGTTTACATGATTTATGTGCGTATACATGTCACCAAAACCGTGCTGGTATGCATTAATCAGGCTATCAAATACAGGATACTACTACTAGTTGTATTAGACATGTGTGGAAATGCAATCATTTGCTTTCTTTTCTCGCTGTGAGTTTGAAAAGGAGATAAACACCACTCTTATGTATTTAGGCCTATGCCACAGGTGAAGCTACAACCAGCAGGTGGTTAGCTTAGCTTAGCTTAGCTTAGCACAAAGACTGAACACAGGTGGAAACTGCTATCCTAGCTCTGTCCAACAGTTTAAAAAAGTAATAATTTAAGCCACAGAGGAAGGAGGATCGGTCACCAAAACATTGTACGTTGCTTCGGGTGAACACTCTCCATTTCCTGTTTCCTGTCAGTCGTCATTGGTGTTTTAACAATGGCGGTGGTCGTTACCCAGCTGTACCAGGCCCTTAACCTTAACAATTAAGTTAGTTTAACCCAAGACGCAATGTGTCCCCTGTCCTTTTCCAATTTTTTCTTTGCCTTAACACACACCACACCAAACCATAGATAAGATAAGATTGTTCTCCACAGTTTCGTCCTTTTGAAAGTGAGAAAACACTTGAAGTGCGTGAACCAATTATGTTAAATTCTGTGACCTGTTGATTTAATCTGAGAAATATAAAGACAACAAGTTATGGTTTCACGGGATTTATGTGCTGGACTATTTGTATTTCTTAGTCAGGAGCTTTGGATATCTGCTGATTTTTGTATGGAAGAGCTGGCAGGCAAATTTCTTTTACCTTCAAACAGAGCCACGTTCCTGTCTTTGTTGAACTATTCATTTGATGCAAGCCATTTGGAACATTCAGCTTTTTTAACATGAAAAGCAGCTCCACATCATAATTCAAATGCATTCACAAAATGGTAAACAGCACCTTTTGAAAGGGCTGGAGTTATATTTGACAGTGTTTCACCCTAAAAGCAAGTGATCGTGAGCGAGTCGGCTGTAAAAACTGACGGGAAGAGGGGGTCCATGAATCACCTTTTTTTTTATCACATCTCCATGTAAGTAAACCAAATCAGAGCAGGGAATCTGAGACATGAAATGGAAAGGCAAAAAAGGCGGAGTGCGAGAGAGGTCACAGCGATAATTTCTCAGGAGATGGAGCTCCGATATCTCTGCATTCAGAAGCTGCTTGTCGACTGGCAGACTCACTGCCAGTGGCAACCAGACCACGTCCTGCAGTGGTGCATCACACGGGCAGATGCGGGACGCGCAGCGGTCAAATGTATATGCACATTCATCAATGTAAAGAAAATGATTGGAGGTGTGTGTGTGTGTGTGTGTGTGTGTGTGTGTGTGTGTGTGTGTGTGTGTGTGTGTGTGTGTGTGTGTGTGTGTGTGTGTGTGTGTGTGTGTGTGTGTGTGTGTGTGTGTGTGTGTGTGTGTGTGTGTGTGTGTGTGTGTGTGTGTGTGTGTGTGTGTGTGTGTGTGTGTGTGTGTGTGTGTGTGTGAGAAAAACATAGCCATGAAGTAAGTGTGTGCGCGTGTGTGCTTTTGAAGCGGAATATGTGTGTTGCTGTTGAAGATTTGCTTTCTCTGCTGTATCCCTCCTGATGAGAGGTGACCTGACAGTCTGTGTCCCATGTGACTTATTCTGCGCGACTGACAGTACCCCCCTCCCCCCTCATTAGAGAATACCATCAAACGTAAATTCACATTCACACCTTCACCATAGAAAGGTGGCTCCTAAAGCCACACCACAAGTGTGTGCGTGTATTCAGGTGGAAAATTACACTGCTAAATCAATCACTAATAGAAAGTATTTCCTCTAGTAGCTAATCAAAAGCTCACAATGGGCCTTCTCATTGAAACAATGGCCACTCAGTCGCTTACAATGCTTGTTGTTTTCATGTTGATCCTGATACAATGTTATTTTTCTCCATTTTCATGGACACATATTGATGACAGTGGGCGTTGAGGGATGATGAGAATAAATAAATGTTAGCTAATAGCAAATTAACTAATGCAATTGAAAGTGAATAAGTATTTTTTTCTTTTTTCCCGACGCCCTTTCAGTTTGTAATTAATTCAAATGTGATTTTTTTTCATTCCTTGCAAGCATATAATCCATTTCAGCATTTTCCTCATTCATTTGGTAGGATTTGATCTTGGCTAATTTGAATAAACATTTTGCTCCATATTAGTCGGGGTAATGAAGTGGATTTCGGAAGAAAAAGGCTTTTGTTATGAGAAGGGAGACTGCTAGGGCACTAGAGTGTCATACTGGTCACCTCAGCAGGGGAATTGCTGATCGTATACCAGATTCAATATAACGCACACTACAGGGTTCAACATAAAAAAAAATCCCAACTGGCCCGCTTTGTCAGTACATTTTAATGGCCCCTTGTATATTTTCACTTGCCCGGCAGACAGAATATAAACCTTTTTTTAAATTTTGTTGATTAATTTGGCCTAGGGTATGTACAATATTGAAGTTCCCATTAGATTTGGTTGTTTTCTTAGTTATTAAGATGAAATGTTGTTACAAAAACGCAAAAACTGTGATCAGCCGCATGATAGTGTGTTGTAAACCATTTATTTGGGAAGAATGTGGAAGGTCCGGTAGGCTATATCTTATGGTGAAGCTAAGCATGTTCATGGTTTTGAAATTAGTTGTTTAGGTTAACTCACGTTACACGTGTTATCTTCAGGTGGCATTTTCATTACTGGCCCCTCAAACGTCAAGTATGCCTACACAGATAAAGAAGTGTAACCTTCTAATTCACATTGTTTTGTATACATTTTCATTTGAATTTGATTTAAATACATTTTAAACAGTCATTATTCTATTATCACATACAGCTTAGCATTCTATTATTTCATTTATATATTTGCAGGTTACATTTTAGTTTTCTGGCTTACCGGATATCGACAACAAGTATAGCGCTCCCGCTAGATAACAGCGTCAAACTCCTCCCCTTTCTCTTGCTCTTCCCAGCTGAAGCCTACTGTTTATGCTCCTATAATAATGTTGCTGCACACACACTGCACGTGTCATTAACAGTTTTGGTCGGCATCTTTTACAATAGGTCCGTGGACGGCACCAAATTGCACTATTTTGAAAGGAAATGCTACAGCTTCCTGGGCTTAGCGAGACGATTGTAATTGGTTTAAATAAATTAAAACAGACCAGCCCAGTTTACCCCCCTAAAATCGAATCAGACAGAGTTGAAATGGGGCAGAGAGGGGAGTGACATGCAGAGAACGACCGCGTGCTGGATTCGAATCCGGGTCCGCTGCTGGCCGAGGCCCATGGGGGGGACGCCCTACCAACTGAGCTAAGGGCGCGCCCCCCCCCCACCCCCCGCAAGACACAAGCTTGGTTACAGATGTCAGAGAGAAAATAGAAATGTTGTAGGCTAGTATTTCTGTTAGTGAACTTAAACTTAAAAAAAGCTCAGATTAAAGCTCATAAACTACAGACTGACCTTTTAAGACACCTAATAAGTTTAGATTTAGAACGCACTGAAGTGATTTATCACGTTTCTGATTTCACTTTGGAAGACTGAACATGACGTGCATTTTTACCAAAGCTCAGTTCCTAGCCTGCATGGGGAAAACAATCATTTTCTGAGGAGAGCAAGAAATAATCGAAAAAGTAGTGAAGACCTCGGTTTTTAAAGATGATTTTACGTCTTTGGGATATCATTTAAGTGAGAATAAGGTCAACTGAGCGGTGCAACAGCCATCTCCTTCCCCTGCAAAGTGCTCTGCTCTCTGGTGATCCCGATGCAAACAAAAATACATTAAGCAGAATGGGATTTAATGGGATTCATGGCTCCTATTTCACTATCTAAATGAGTTCTTCCTGTTTTGATTTAGCCACTTTTATGATAAACAAAGCAAATAGGCCTAAACACACACACACACATGCACTTTTACGAGTTCAAGATTAGTCGGCGGGAATCATGGATTGTCGAGTCTCAACACAAATGTCACGGTGAGTCGTAACCTTTACTGGAGCACGTTATCTGCTCTGATAGCGTGGCCCCGCTCGGGACGGCGGACCACCGCGATGCAATTGGATTTGAAAGGTCCCCTTCCAAGTCGTGCCCCTCGGCTATCTTGCCTCCACAGTTCAGCAGCACCAGCACTCAACGGCACGTCGTGAAGTTTCCAAGGAGCTGATCTGTCCCGCCACATCTGCGTCTGCCATGTCCTCAATGAATCAGCTGGGACTGGAGAACAGGAGCCGGGTCCCTGGGTTAGAGAAGACATGGGATGTGAGGTAACGTGACACAATGGGATTGTATTGCAATTTGGGTGAGATCATAGAATTATGAGAGAGAGAAAGGCTGAAGGGTGAAAAGACGGATGTTGTAGGCGGTGTGAGACGTGTTAGCAGAAGTGCTGACATGTGTATCTGTCACTATAGTTCATGAGTTATGAAACTGACAATGCCTTGCTTAAACCACAAAGATCAGAGCATGCCCTTGATGTCAGCTTGGATAAATAAATGGAGATCTGCATTACATAAACAAAGCAGTTGCATTCTCCTTAAAAGACAGCTGCACGGAATTGTTTTCCTGCCATGATCTTAACTATGTGTCTAACCATCTTCATTTTCTTGGGCACATTTGATAATTAGTTAGGTAGAATACAGTCAGGAACCTAGAGTCCTTTAGGCCTATTCTCATGCTATGTTATCACTGGGAACTATTTCAACTTTCTATTGTTTCCCTTGCAGCTGACACACAGAGACTCAAGCATTAAAAATAATGAAACACATAAAATATATATATATATATATATAATAACGAGAATATGAGTCAACAGCCACATTAACAGACTGTACTTATAGTTCAACAGTGAGTTGTTCATGTTAATCCAACCAGTAGTTGAGATATTTATTAAAAAAATACATATATCTCCACCTCCGGAAATGAACAGTTAGGGTCTCACAGGGCGAGAAAGTCTTTATCTATCATGCCTTCAAACTGTTCAACATCCGAGAGTGAGCTCCAGACTTTACTACTTGGTGTACCATGTTTTATGTGGCAGGGTTAGATAAATGATTATCTTTGTCATGCTGATATTTTAACTTTCCACTGTTACTTAAATTGGTTATATTACACTTTGTATCTACTTCTAGAAAGCAAATACTTCAAGAGTAACATGCAGCCGAGCTATTAGTTATTTACATTTGCCTTGAATTTGAGTATACAAATGGAAAGAAGAGACACTTCATATCTCACAGTGCCTTAATGTGTGCAAACGTGCTGCTTTTCTACCACTCTTTTTCTTCAGTATTGTTTAAGGGAAGTAACATTGTACCTTGGTGGCTTACTGAACTCCTCCGTCCACCTTTGCTAAAAGGTGCTCACACAGTATGTGACACATTAGCGTCCAGGCGAGCATCTATCTTCACAGCAGGGGGCAGTAGTGAATAGAGTTTCAGTTGAGAGTCGATTGACAAAGTCTAAACCAAGGTGTCTTTTAATATTCTTGGGCGAGTTCATAAGTCTGTGTTTTTTTCCTCCAGTAAATGCTTTGCCTCTTTTATAGGTCTAAAACAGCAGTGTGAAGAGTGGGCTTACGTATGTACTAAAACATAGCCTACATGTAGAGACACTGTGCCATAATTGCACATTCAGGTACCAAGAGCAAATAATGAATCGTTAATATTAATCATAGTTGTTCATCCATACCTTAAATTCAAATGTGGTTATAGAAAGAATGACAATTCCCAAAATCCCCCCAACAACAGCTTACTTCATCACGTGTTTAGTTCCACGCGTATTTTTCATGAATTTTCCTTACAGTTTTTTTCGATTGCTAACCCACAGTGAGCACAACTGTAGCTCAATGTGCAAAACTCTAACTACAGTCTGCACTACCAACAGTCACTGGAGCTGAACAGTTCACTTCACCTGCAGGCTCAGTGCAGCAAACACTATGAATTGTCCTCACTGAGATAACACTCACTGTCACTCAGAATATGCTCAGAGTACAAACACTAGCATCAAACCCCAATACATACATTACAAACTTCTAATCTTTACAGTTTGAATAATTTGAGTTATTTCACACAAATTACGTAATATTTTCTTTGATGAAAGGGTGAAATTCTTTCTCATGAAATTGTTTATTTTATAACATACCAGTTTTTTTAGGAAAACAAAAAGAAATGAAAATCAGAAGTTTGCTTCAATAGATACACATTTTGTATATTTTATTGAAAACATTTCCAAATGTAGTATTTATCTGTGTAAATATTCTATAATTGTAATACAGAAATCTATCCTGTAATGTTGTCATTTACTGTAAGGATGCAACTCTAAGCTGTTTGTTAGCTGGAAAATTCGTATTACAGATGCAGCTTTAGATTTTTGCAGATTGGGTTGCACTCTCAACCCTGCCTCTCTCAATGAGAGACCATGATTCACAACAGGGTCTATCAGTGTAGCCCTTACTGTATTTCATCAGACATTACAGCTCTATGTCTTCCTCCACACATCCACACTCACTGCCACTCTTCTCCCTCCAACAATCTGTCTTCATTGGTCCATTTCCCAAAAAATATATATTTTTGAGCTTTCCCTTTATACTGTATATGTTCACTAACAAGTCTAAAACAAGACATCTTACAGTAGTGTTTCAGTTGTAATTGCAATCTGCAGTGTTTGAAATGCACTAGGCATTCATTCTGTTTTGAATGTGTGGTTTAAAGTTGTGGCAGTAGTGTGTTAGTGTTTGAAAAAAGGGCTGGAAATCCACAGTGTTGTGCAGGCTGTGGTTAAGCCATGATATAGGTGTGTAGAGTTTTGAAAATTGTGTTTAAGCGATGAAAAACGAGCTAGAGTTTGGTCCGAATGAACCGCTGCTCTGCATACTGTTGTTAGAGTTTTGCACATGTCGCTCCAGTTGTGCCCACTGTGGTTTAGCAATTGAAATAAACTGTAAGATGAGGATTATAACATCAGGTGGTCTCTGTTGTCTTTCATGGTCTTCTAGCCCGTTTAATTATTTTCCACCGAGGCTCCAATGATTTTAGCTGCAAACTGCATGGAAACTTATCCTTTTGGGCAGACACATGAAACAGATGCTCAATCTTGCCTTGTGCATTTTTGGTTCAGGATGAATGACTTCCACTGAAGTTCGTTTTGAGTCATCCTTCAGTGGAATACCACTAAATGTGGAAAATCAATTAAATGGGGCAAAGCGGCCTCTGTCATTTCAGTAGAGTTGAGTGAATAACAGGTTTTATGTGGGCAATGGCACCCTACAGTGTAACCCCAACATCTCCAAATTAAAATGAAACCACCTTGGATGATTGAAGTAGCGAATCTTCTTCCGCCCTCCTCCGCTGACATTCTCCATTGGAGTCCTCCTTTAAATGCACTTTAATGTTATCAACACCGGGCCTGATGTCTCCATCTGGCAACCCACCTCCTATTTCTCGCTGATGATTATGGTGAAATGAAACCAGTCAAGAAATAATAATGGGATTCATCACCTCAGAAAAGCAGCACTGTTTTTTTTGCGTCTGGAGAAACCTGATATTTTAATTGAGGAGAATGACAGAGTTTAGAAACAGGTAGTGGATGCTGTTAAATGCTGTACAAATCCACTTCAGGCTTCATATTTACAGTTTCTCCACAAACAGGATAGTGGTAATTTATCTTCAAATCTAATGCTTGGTAATAAGTGTATTTCCCAAAATGTTGAATGTTGTAAACGTTTGGCAGGTTGCTAGTAATTACATTTTTTCTCAAAATAATACATTCTGAAAGTTATATATTGTTAAAGCTCCCATATTATACACTTTTCGGTTCTATTATACACCATATTATATGGTCTTAGTGGTCCCTAATACGTTTTTCTTTAATTGTTTGCTGAAAAAAACTTTCAGATAATTTATTGTACTATGCTGATGTTCAGCTAATCTCACAATGGCCTATTTTTTAAAAAGAGCTGCAGCTCCCCTCGTAAATATACAAACTTTGAGCTCCCCCCGCCCCCTGTCCGGAAGCGAAGCCAGATACGCCTCGCCCTCTGTCTGTCAGGGCCGTGGACCAATAAGAAATAGGGGTGTGGGCTGCACAGTGGAAGCTTCTGGCTTTCCAGTTTGTGAGGTCAGAAACGAGGAGAATTCTGACTGGAGTATATTGGGGGGGAGGGGTGGGGGTTTCAGAAAGGGGGAGAGTGAGAAAAGGAGAGATTATTATTTTTTTAAATATTTTGGCAGTCTCTAGGCACACCGTGGACCCATGGATATGTTAGAAGACATTTAAAAAGTGCATTTAGCATAATATGTGACCTTTAATTAAGAGAGGACATCAACTTTATTAAATTACTGCATACAATATACAGTTTTGCATGAGAACGTTTATAAAAAGTAAAAGTCAGTGTGTGGAGTGTCACCACGGATGGGTTAAATGGTTATCCTATTCAATTATATGCTGATGATACAAAGCTTTATTTAACTGTGAAGCTGGTTCTGGAGCACGAAAAGGCGATCAATAAATAATCAATCATTCTTATTGTTTACATTTGAATATGAGATACACATGTATTGGTTCAGCCCTGATTCTATTTAACTTTGCTAGAATGACATAATTTACATGAATCTACTCTTGTTCACTGAATCAAATACAGTGGTCATGCTTGAAACAAGAACAAAGACAAGAGGCCATTTCTATTTAATTTTACTTCTGTCCCTAGAGGCAAAGCATTACAATTTTATTAAATACATTGGACAGACAAAGATTGGACCCAATCTATTTTCTGAACTTTTAACTTCATGCAGGTAAAGGTATTTTTAGTTCTCACAAAACTCAGCATTGATTCAAACTTTGATCGGATTAGTCAGAGTTCTATTTAATTACTATTTACTTCATGGTCCCTGTAGGCTATTCTATAATGCTTTAAAGAGAAATATTCTGGAGAAAATTGTAAATAGTAAAATTGTTCTTAATAATATTGTTAATATAATATTAACAACATCACCTATTGAATTACAGACTAGTTTATCCCAAATTACTGCCATATCATTTGCGCAAACTCATGGTTTTCAGAAATGGAAAAAGCTTATGAGCTTATTTATTCACTGTTTGGGTTCACAATCAGGACATCAGCTAGCACACTGTTGCATAGAATTCACTGTAACAAACCCCAAAAATAAGAACAGATAAGCCACCATTTTCTGAGTCATGTCTGATACAACACTCATTTACACATCTCCAATTAGAGCAGGAAAAAGTTAATTGGACTGAAGATTTTAACAGCTGTATAAAAAAATTTGTCCCGGAGTCTTCACAAAGAGATGTTATTGGTTTAGTCAGTTAATTCCGTCTGGAGCCACATCAGTCTGAATTGTTGAGTTTAGGCAGTTACAATGTGCAAATGGAATGATCAAAGCAATAAATGAAGATGACAGAACTAGATGGTATAAGCTGCTTCGCTGCATGTATTTACATTTTCCTTGGTTTTGTGTCAGAAAAGGATTATTTTATGTGTTTATTTTCTATGTGATCAGTTCAGACGTATCTGTGGGCTTTGTTTTTATAAATATTTTCTGAAAGAACAAAATCCTGCAAGAGATTCATGTCAGAGGGATTTGTCCATTCGAAATGCTACTTACAAAATGTCATGTGCTGTTACAATGTTCAGATCCCCTTTTGATGCCATGCGACATGCCTTTAAAGGTCATGCATACAACATATTGTCATCTAGAAAAAGGTCCACGACGGGTAGTTAAGGAAAGACAGCTGAAAGGCAGGCAGAGAGAGAGAGAGACACTAGACAGACAAATGGAGCAAACGACAGGACACTTGATGCATATTGATGCCAACATGCATCCCCTAACAAGGGGCTTTCAAGGTCACCAAGATGAAAAAGCCAAACGATAATTTTGAGGTCCCACTTTTCTCTCTCTGGGACTAACACCACCCTCCCTCCTCATCTCTTTTTTTACCTCTTTTTCTTTCTGTCTCTTTCACTCTCCGCTCCCTGTGTCGTCTCCCTGATCGGGCGGCAGACACCGTGTAAGTGCTCTAACCCAGAGAAGTCTCCAGGAGCTCCTGTGATTGGCTGTGCTCTGCGGCACAGTTCACAATCGATTAATGCACGGTGAGCTCCCGTTAACAGCTTTTCTCTGCTGCTCCCATGGCTTTGATACTGTCACATAGACTCCAACTTTGCCCTTAACCCCTTCAACCACTGTCCTCTTTTCTCTCTTTGTCTCTTTCACTGTCTCTCTCTCTCTCTTTGCCTAGCATTTTCAAAGCCCCAGACTCCCTCAATCTTTTGCTGCTGAGACATTTCTTACAACTCTCACTCTGGGCTTGTGTTACTCCCTCTTTTCTCTTTTTTTCTTCTAGGAGTTCTTACTGTTAAGCCACTTAAAGACACTTTCCCCCCACACTCACCTTGTCCTGTTATCCTACATTTCAAGCAGTTTTCTGTCCTTACAGAGAACGAGTAAAGGACAGACAGAAAGAAAGGAAGATATGAAGGAGAGAACTATTCTTCATAGCAATCATGGAACAAGTTGCCAAACATAATGGATGATTTTCTGCATAATTTCAGATAATTGCAGCTACATGTGGGGCTGTGGTAGACAGGGAATAGTAAAGCTAACCACTCACGGTCCAACAGCCCGGTATTCCCAGGAGTTAAGTCCAATTTAGATGATTGCAGACTTTGCGAATGCAAGGTTTTTGCATTGTCAGTGCAGGCAGTGAGCCCCTCTTTGTAGCGAGGCAGAACATAAGGATATTGCGATAGCTTAGCAGTGGGTGAGAGTAGTGCATCTTATGTTCTGGACAAACCTAAAATTTATTTTTTTACTAGCTTTCCCTATCCCTATAACCATAAAAGGTATTTTTAAATGTTTTTATGATGGTTGGACCCCAACATGGGGCCCCTTGTTTAACTCAGTCTCTTATTTACAGTAGCTAATGAGAAATCTGACCCAGGAGTGACCTAGTTGACATGCTTTACTTTGGTATGATGCTCCTGTGCGTCACAGTCTGTCCTAGGCATTATTCTGTACACAATCTGCAGGCTGTAGCCTACAACAACAATACTTTCATGGTTGCATGACATAAATATAAATACAGTCAATGAAACAAAAACACACATTTTTAGGCAGGAAAAGCAAACTTTAGCTGCACAGCGGTCAAAAACTCTTCCGGGTTCAAACAACAGTAGGCTAGTTTATACCTGACGAATGCTGGTCACCTTAACAATATTGGTTGGGCCAGGCCACTGTCTTCCAAAAATGACATATAAGTGTGACTTACAATCATTTTTAAAACAATAGTGTACTTTTAAGCTCTATGGCAACAATTTGGAGACAGCCCAAAGCAAAGTCATGGTTTCCTGGGTTTAGTGTTAGAGAACATGACATGCCAACCTAAAGCCCTGACCTCAACCAACCTCATCTTGAGCCAGGCCTTAAAGGTCACATATTATGCTAAATGCACTTTTTAAATGTGTTCTAACATATCCATGGGTCCACGGTGTGCCTAGAGACTGCCAAAATATTAAAAAATATAACAATATCTCCTTTTCTCACTCTCCCCCTTTCTGAAACCCCCACCCCTCCCCCCCAATATACTCCAGTCAGAATTCTCCTCGTTTCTGACCTCACAAACTGGAAAGCCAGAAGCTTCCACTGTGCAGCCCACACCCCTATTTCTTATTGGTCCACGGCCCTGACAGACAGAGGGCGAGGCGTATCTGGCTTCGCTTCCGGACAGGGGGCGGGGGGAGCTCAAAGTTTGTATATTTATGAGGGGAGCTGCAGCTCTTTTTAAAAAAATAGGCCATTGTGAGATTAGCTGAACATCAGCATAGTACAATAAATTATCTGAAAGTTTTTTTCAGCAAACAATTAAAGAAAAATGTATTAGGGACCACTAAGACCATATAATATGGTGTATAATAGAACCGAAAAGTGTATAATATGGGAGCTTTAACACATCAATGGCCCAAATCCGTGCCCCAAACGGATACAGCAAATCAATCGATGGCTGTCTGAGTGTTTAATGTTGTTTTATGTTGTTGTTCATTTGTCTAATGTGGGAAAAAAAAATATTTTAATTGGTAATTGATTACAACATTTAAACACAACACTCAAAGAACAAAAAATGTGACCTCCTCTTTGTTTCTCCAGTGGTAGTTATAGCCTTGTGTTTGGGTGTAATTGTCTTTGGCAGTAAGGTAAATATCGTAGAAAAGAATCACTGCTTTCCCTTGCATTTTCGCCTTGCCAGCGATTAAATCATTACTCTGTCGCAGCCTTTCTGTTCTACCATGTCATCTCCGCCTCCTCGGGATGAAAATAAAATAAATCTGTATGTTTATGCACGAGGAGAAATGCAATTCATCGAGAAGCACGGGGAAAATTTTGTGCATTTTGTGAGAGTGTTCATGTAGCAGCTAGCAATGGAAGACAGCATTGCCTGAAGAAAATTACGTGATTTTTTTTCTTTCCTCGTTGGTTTTTATTGTCAAAAGGCAGTGAACCGGTTGCTCAGAAATACAAAAGATGTGCAGTGAGCGAGGCCAATGGCTCGATCTGCCCAGACGGAGTGTTCTTTTCTTCTCCCTTTTTTCTATTTTCTCTATTGTGGCTCACAGAAAACGCAATAAGTGGCATTTAACTCTTGTACTTGCTGTAGACATGGCCTACAGCAGCTAAACTCTAGCTATCTTTCACTCCATGTGTATGTGAACATACCTGTATTCCAGATATATATTTTATTCTTTTCTTTTTTCTGTTATATGAGATTCACTCAACTAACTTTTAATTTAAAAAACTTTTGAAGAAATGGCCTTCTTCAGCAACAGGACCGGGCTCAGATGTCACTAAACGTTGGTCAGGTGAAAACATGTGGTCACATTTTGGAATAAAAGCAAAAAAAGTTGTTTGTCACTGCACTCCAGAACCACAAATCTGATGTTATTCAGCGAAAAGACAGACGCTACATTTTTTTCTTGGGTGGAAAGTCATGGCCGGATGTGAATGGCCTTGTTGATACCTACATCAATAAGTATACATCACTTCTTCAGTTCAGTAGTACGTTACAAAAGTTCAATTTTCTTTAAACATATGAATTATGTTTGTTCAATATCCCATCACAGTTTTCATGGTTCTAAATGTTGTGTTGTTTGTGCCACTGCCCCATTATGTGTGTTGCACCTTGTACGCATCATAGGGAAAAGCTGACAGGCTTGATGCCCACACCATGTCACCTTTGCCAAGATTAGAATATTTTTCTTCATCTTCCTGCTGGGTCTCCCAGACTTGTGTTAAAGGCCTACTTCACCGGTTTGAATATGAAGGTGTATTGAATTCTGAGATCCTATGTAGTATAAATGTGCGAAAAAAATTGAAATCGGTTCATCCTAGCCTGAGAAAAGGCAGAAAGAGTGTTTTTTTAACGCTATATTTCTCTTTCTCGTGACATCACAGAAAGAGAAATATAGGGTTAAAAAAAAACTTACTTTGTTTATATTACTGTAATGTCTTTTACTGTGACATCACAGTAATATTTACAAAGTAAGTTTTTTTTTAACCCTATATTTCTCTTTCTGTGATGTCACGAGAAAGAGAAATATAGGGTTAAAAAAACACTCTTTCTGCCTTTTCTCAGGCTAGGATAAACCGATTTTAATTTTTTTTGCACATTTATACTACATAGGATCTCAGAATTCAATACACCTTCATATTCAAACCGGTGAAGTAGGCCTTTAACCAAAATTGTCACATGCTGCTTCCTCCAAAAAGATGCAGACTTGAGAGGATTATAGCGAAACAGAGTGTGAGTGTGTGTAGTGTGGCAGGTGATGAAGATCTCCAACACAGTATAACACAGCATGATCAACCTGTTGGCATGTGACTTGTCTGCCCATTGCCCAAAGCCCTCTGTGAAGGTGTAGATTGTAGACTACTGTTTTCTCCGTCGGTATTACAGCTAACTGCTCTTGATAGCAGGTGCCACATGTAATGGAGGGATGAGGATGTTTCGCTCTGGGAGCAGACATGACCTCCGGGCCTCCCCCCGGGTTTCGTTGTGTTTGTTTGGAGATGGATCTTGTTGGGACCTTGCCGGTGTATAGTGTCCCCTGCCTGGCTCCTCTCTCCTCCGAGCTGTAATCACAGCAGACTGCGTGTCACAGCGCCCTGCTCTAATTGGCCTGTCACTCTCCGTGTGCCGTGGGGGCGGGGCTGGCCTTTGTGGGGCTGCCATGGTGACTGGGCCATTTAATGAGAACGAGCACGCTGTGACTAATGACATCCCTGAGCCCATCGGATATACTGCAAATGGACAATTTGCTGCATCACTCAAACACTTTGCACCACAATACACAAACATGAAGGCACACACCTCGGTGCGGTCAAACCTCATTGAATAGAAGACAGTTTGGGCCGTGAATCAATACGTGACAAGTGGACCTCAGTTTTTATGCGGATGCTATCATCCATTCTTGTACACTTTTAGGCCCAACAGTTTTATCTAATAAGGCTTCTGCTAATGTTCTGTGGAGATATTACTACAGCTTAAGATACACATTAGCTTTTAGGCGGGTCATTGCTTGGGGAACCCTTAATGGGAGACATAAGGGATATCGTCCATAATAGGAATATGGATTCGAAGCGAGGCGTGATAACACAGTCGACCATGTTGGCAGGAGAGAGTGAGAAAGTAAAGAGACATGTACTCGATCATCTTCCATCTCTTCACATCATCCTGTTTATTGGTCCATTAGTGACCAAGTGACAGCATGAAATGTGTGGATATCTATCATATAGGCCAATATCAATTCCAGAGCTGTGAGGCAACCCGCCAGATTTCTTTTATTTTTCTCTGAAGGTAACGGCGTGCCCAAAACAACATCCATTCACAAGGTTAAAGGCCACAGTGCCGTCAAATTATCAAGACTAACGTAATCCAGGGGCCTCTATGTGGCTTGCTGTATTTGATTTTCTCTTAGGGGCTTAATTTTCATGGAAATGTAAAACAATTGCAAGTACCATGCTGCACATGCACTGCACATGCAACGCATTTAATCAACACAACCTTAGCAATCACAGTTTTTCAAGCTAAAAAAATGCAGCTCATCGCGCACACACACACGCAAGCTTTCCCCAGTAAGGCTTAAACAAATCAGAGAGTGCTACAATAAAAAAAAATACAGAGTCGATGGATCTCTTTGTTTAAAAGTATTGCCATTACAGCCACGTACAGAGATGAAGAGAAAATGAGACCAGTGAGTAGTCGCTGTCAGGTCCGTGCCAGTAGCTTTAGCGCCCCTAGTGGCAATGTCCATGAACAGTGGTACTGTGGTTTCCGACTGGTCTCTGACTGGTCCGTGCCAGTAGCTCAATCTCCCCTGGTGGTGGCACACAGTGGTCTGTGGCAGAGACCACGGTCTGTGGCAGAGACCACGGTCTGTGTACAGACCACTGAATCGGCTACAACCCCTGCTGCACATTTCAACCAAACAGCGACGCAGATACACCACATATCTACAACAAGTTGAATCTTTAGTGAGAGAAAATCCCTGCACGCACTAGCTATGAATGAAGCCCCTTTGCTCTTTGGAGTTTGTTGCAGAGGATACTTATTAAGACCGGGCACCACTTGACAGACCACCTTGCCCTGCGAAACGAGGGGCACATGAGATGGAGACAGCCCAAGGCTTCAGAAGTTGAATTTCAAGCTGCCTTGATTGTTTGTCTCTTTGTACTGTAGAGGAATGCAATCTGTGAAGAATCACACTACTGTCCTCAGAAAGTTAGTAAAATAGATTCACTAAGTGTATTGTTCACCATTATTGACAAATTGCCCGTAATGTCACATGTCTCTCTCAATACCTGCTTCAGATTTTCACTAGTTTCTGGTAACCCTTATAGTAACCTTTTAGCTTGCTGCTATTGTACCAAAGCAACACTAAATAACTTGACTTAAAGGTGCAGTCAGCGATTCAGGAGAATGCTTGTTGTCAAAATAACTTTGTCAAAATCACCATCTGTAACTTGTGTGTGTGCTCAACAAAAAAATACTTTCAGTGCACACATAGTACAGGTAGCATACTGGGAGGAGATATTAACGAATTTTGACAACAAGCATTCTCCATAATCGCTGACTCCACCTTTAAATTGTTTGTAAGTACTCTTCCATTATTATTCATACCATGACAGTGTGTATGTAAAGGTGTGCTGATAGTGTTCAACCAACAGCCAATTACTGCCTGACTCTGCTGTTCCCCTCAGCTCTTCAGTGCTTTCTATATTATCTTACAGCTCATTGTTTAGTTGTTGTCCGCGCTTCTGTTTTGGCTCACTCTCACCGCTCACTTCAGCACGAAACTATTTGTTTTTAGCTCTAAAAAAATAAACTTCCCTGCACAGCTTTAAACAGCAAACAATGATAGTTAGTGACGCCCATTTTTTAGTAAATGTGAATACATGAATAGACAAGTATAGCACATACACTTCAAAACAACTTCAAAAATACACCAGTGAACCCCAAGTTCACGGCTTGTTTCCTCTGCCCCCTAGAAGCCAAAAAAAGATGATTTGCAGGTTGACGTATTCATATCTTGTGTGTCATGAGCAACGACGTGATGGCAAGTGAGGGTGCTATTTGACAGGAAACTGAAAAGTGGGAGAGACAGCATGCAAATAAAGAAAATAAGAACAAATATCTTGCAATGCTTTGATGGGTATACGGTGAAGCCATTGTACTTCCATTAAGCCCCATATTGCACCCTGAGGTGAGTTCCCATACACTGGTCTCGACAGGGATATGGGGACTGTAGAGAAAAGCACACTGCTGTTATCGCACTCTGTGCACTAAGACTCATTACCATTAATTTGCGCATTGGTTAGACACCGTATCCAGAGTTCATCATGTTTGCAAAATCAAAACATGAATCGAAATGCCAGGGAAAATCTGGCCCTTGCTGCAAACCCCACTTAATCAGCAGTGATAATGTTTCGCTAAACTATAATCTTGTCTGTGAATATTAATAAAGGCTCCAAGGGATCACAGTCCAATGATGAGGGAGTGCTAGTGGCTTCCATCAACAAAATAGATAAATAAACAAAAAAAAAGATTGTTAAACCACTCAGTTCTCACTTTGGCTGCCTTTGTTTCCCTCAGCTGCTCTTCAGTGTGAAAGCAGTGTGTGGCTTTGTTTCAGTAACAACAGATTGTTTTTGTCAACAGACCACCATTTTGCATGCAACACCCACAGCGACACAAAAACACACATAAATGGACACAATGAGATGGCACCCATGAGATTAGACAGTGTCCCTCTCTGCATTTGGAAGCCTTTTCTTTTTGCATGTCTGAGTGTCCCGAGATGATTAGGAGTCATATCTCTGAAGGTCATCAGGAATGTTTACAGCCCACGTAGCCTTTGAGAATCGATAATGACATGAAGACCCTGGGCAGGTTAATGGTGTGTGAAGGGACTGGTATGTATAAAACCCAGATTGTTGCCTGTAGAAATGGTGCATGCATCACATTGGTGTATTGAAGTCTGACTGCTGTAGCTGATCTGAGCCCGGCCTGTGACCCTCGCTGAGATGCACGTCAAATAAGCAGAATCAATCACGGAGACAGCGTTTGGCCATTACGGACCAAATGAGATGACCAACGTGGTCAGCCCTGGTGGGGTTTTTGCCTTGATTTACACAACATATTACAAACACATTGATGACAGTGGTTGGATAAGCGTGGATGTGTTCTGAAAGCGCAGTCCCGGGTTAAGTAATCATAACAATAAAACATAATGGAAACAGGGTAGAAGCACCCTGAGATCAGCACCGAGGGGCAATTGTAGCCTGCTTCTTGTGGCTAACCAACTATGCTTTGGTTTCTGGCAGGGGCATCCCTGGCTGATGGGACATGCAACCCCTTGGAGGTGGAATTTATTGGTATGGATTTTGTGCTGTTACCGGTGCATTGAATCAGTGTGACCAAGCAGGCGGGCAGAGGGAAATGGGGCTGTTCTGAAAGTGAATTATATGCAGTCACACACTCAATTTACCCCCGCAAACCCAGTAAGGTGAGGGAGCAGACATGGGGGCGCACGCATCCTGTGGGGTTGCACATACTGTATAAACGCAGACACATATGCAATGCATGTGTAGACACGTACACAACCCACATTAGTAAACAGGATTTAAAGACATTAAATTAAGTCAATAATTAAATCTAATTTCTCATTTGTGCATTAAATTGAACACATTCCAGACAATGACTTGAAATATTCCCCTACGACGAAAGGCAAAACATTAACCTAATCATAGTAAAATGAAACATAAAAAGGGCATCTTCAAATGAATCCAGCCTTCACTGATTAGAATATAGGTATCAGTTAGCCCGTGTCATTAATTTCCAGTAAGAACAAATACTCATGCATATTCAACCTCATCTGTGCACCCGCCCACCGTATAATTGACCGTGTTACAGCAGACAGCCTCACAGACAGACAGCGGAGGACTGGGGTTGCCAGGTTGTTGTGTTTGATCTGAGCGACTGTGTTGAAAGCTCTTAATGCCAGTTTATATGAAATATTCATCTTCATCTCGCTGGGGCCTGAATCATCAAGGTGTTTCTGGCCCTCAGCCCCCGCTCCTGTCCTGTGGCGGAGCAGACAGCTGTTTGAAATTAGACACCAGATTGTGTTACTTAAACCGCTAGCAGGAGTGATGCTGATCGCTCACTAACCAAGCAAGCAGTAGGCCTATGTTAGCGTGCTGAATCATGGATATGTGATCATGACTGTGCTCCTGTAGTATTTAAAGCCTGGCCTCCTTTTCCAACTAAGACACACTTGAAAGCATACATACAATGAGACAACTGTATTGCACTGCACAGAATAAACACACTAAATAAGTCAACAGACATTTTATACACATATGGGAGGAGGCTGTGACCTTTTTTTAACAGCATTCTTGGGCGAAGCTTTCACATCAGTTTATCTATTTAATGACACTTTGTTGCTTTATCTGTCCATTAATGAGTCTACAACAGTCACACCAGCGGCTTGGTGAGGCTGCACTTAGACACTGCAGTGCTCTGAGCTAGACACTTACGAACATGCTCACTGTCATGGTTTGACATTGTCCCTGCGTTCCGATACCCATACTTTCTGCTATTTAGTATGGGAGAAAAATATGTCCAAATTCTATTTATGCTTAAAAATACCTGGATGCCTATTACATCCTGCCGAGATTTTTATTTGAAATCAGCATACTATTTGTGCTATTCTGACCCACAATCCAGTGCACACAGGAAGTGACGTCACATCGACGGAGACTCCGTATGAGAACAACCGGGTATCAATGGATTTAAAAGCAAAAGGCAAGATCAATGCACCATGTCATGATAAATTAAACAAGTTAAATATGTCCCAATTGTGTGCTTACTGCATGCTTACTAGATTAGTTTTATGGTCAGCTGTAGTATAAATAGAAAAAGAAACAGCAGGTCTATGCCATTTGCAACGCAAGGTATGTGCCACCCTTCAGGCCCATTTTCCCTGCCTCCAGTCCCACACTGGTCTCTACTATCAGCTCCCAACCCCTGCCATCCTCAAACTCTCCACCAGATGCCCTCAGACCTCTCAACCAATCTGCCATCAACTGGCCTGCCTAACCCACCTGCACACCTGCCTCAGTAAGCTTTGCTTGTTCATGTAATAAATCACTCATTGGTTCAAACAGCTGCCGTTTGTGTCTGCGCCTGTGCCACATCCGTAGATCACAATGATGATGCTAACTTGCTTACCGTTGAAACAATTTTTATTGAGTGAGCATAATAATATTTGCCAGGGAGCAATAGGCCTCTAATTTTTTGAAGGTATAAACACTAAAACTATTTAACAAATGAAATCATTTAAGCTTTCTTTCTTCATTGTAATATAGTTTGTGAGCAACTTCTTCATCTTTTAGCTTTTTGTCCTTTCTATCCAAATCCAATTATGGTATTTTATTACTACGTTTAATTCTACATTATCAGTTTCCCCCCCACGTTTTTATATTTTTATCTTGCATCTGTAATGCTTAAAAGCTTTGATGATTTATTTAGGTATTAAAATATGGCCATCCATAGTGTGACTCTGGCAAGTATGTGTAATAGGCTTCCCATTACATCTATCTATGTATTATTATTGATTCTCCATTATTTTGATTTTGCTTATTCCTGCATCTGTGCTCCATTTGTGCAGCTGTTGCTGACTTATTGGTTTTCTTTTGCCTGCATGTGGTTCTGTAGTCGATGCATCTTTGTTTATCCCAGTATTACAACTGAAGTCAATATCAGCAAACATTATTGTTAATGAGTCATTAATCCTGAAGTTGCAAATGTTAAGAAGTGTCATTAAGAAATTGTCATAAGCTGTACTTCATATTATCCAATGTATATCTCCTTTTTCCTTTTATGGAGGAACAAAGTGTTCATTTTTCCTTGTGCATCCAATCTTTTATAAGGTAATTATAATTTTTTTTATTTTAATTTGTATCCTAGGGATTTTCAATTTTGGTATAAATTTTGATTACTTGTAGCAGCCTTCTTGATATTATATGTTGTTTTTTGTTGTTGTAGATATGATATTAGAAGACGGTCCAGTAACGTAACATTATACCCCTGATAAACTCTGCGCTCATAATGTGCAAGAACCAACTATTTTTCTATCCCTGCGTTCCGGAACGCATACTCTTTATTTTTTCTACTACATCCGAAGATAAAAAATAATCTAGTTAGGGTGCAGTAGGCATACTATTGGGACATACTTTTACTTATTTATTTCATCACAAAATTGCGCCTTGACCTTGCCTCTTGCTTTTATATCCGTCGCATCCCTGTTTGTTTTCATATGGAGGCTATGTTGATGTGACGTCACTATAGGTTCGCACTGGATTATGGGTCAGAATCGCCCAAATAGGATGCTATTTTCAACACTAAAAATTTTGGCCGGATGTAGTAGACATCCGGGTCTTTCTAACTATCCTGAATCCGGCCACCAGAATCGGGAAATACAAAGGTTGCGTTACGAATCGCATACTTTCTACTATATAGTATGTAGAAAAAAGATTTAGGATGTCCCGATTCTTGTGGCCAGATTTAGGATGGTTAGAAGTACCCGGATGTCCTACTTCATGCGGCCAAGATTGTTAGTGTTGAAAACTTCATCCTATTTGGGCGATTCTGACCCACAATCCAGTGCGCACGTGAAGTGACGTCACATCGACAAAGCCTCCATATGAAAACAAACAGGGATGCGACGGATATAAAAGCAAGAGGCAAGATCAAGGCGCAATGTTATGATGAAATAAGAGAGTAAAGTATGTCCCAATAGTATGCCTACTGCATCCTAACTAGATTATTTTTATCGTCGGATGTAGTATGTAGAATAGAAAAAAGAAAGAGTATGCGATTCGGAACGCAACCAAAATCTTTTTTCTACCATACTAAATAGTAGAAAGTATGCGATTCAGAACGCAGGGAAAGTTCCCTTACTGTTACTGATTTCCTCATTTGAATAACCCATTAATAAAACCATTGGGATGACTGATTACATAGTGGTGCCCCTTGTCACAATGTTCAGACATTTTCTTTGCTTTGTTTTTTACTGAGATGAGGCTCATTGATCTCCTACTCTTAAATGTGTAACAAATTACCACTCATGGTTACTCATTCCTTCGCTACTTACTTTGACTATGGCTTTAGTGTTAGTCAATACAGTGCAATTACATGCAGGATATGATGCCAAATGATTTCCCCAGCAGCTGTCTTGTAAAATCAATCCGACCATTCAAGCTCAGAGACAATAGTTGTGCGACGGCTAGTGAACACACTACGTAGGACAAGCTTTGATAGATGCTCGTATAGTCTGAAGCAGGCAGGGAACAGTTTGTGATTAATTTTCTAGCAGAATGATTTGCCAGAAGTAAAGAGAAAAAAAAATCACTGCAGTTATTTCTTCAAATGGCGCACGTTGTGACTACAGTTTGCGTGATTTCATTGCTGCCCACAAAGCTGAGCCCTTGTAATGCAAATCGCCGAGCCATTCACTCTATTCTTTTTTATCACTTAAACCTGCAGTGTGTAGAATTTTGGGATTTTTTTCATAGCAGACTTGGTAGAAAATAATTATAATATCCATAAGTATGTTTTAGTGCATAATAGCTGATTTTTTTTTTTAGAATGATTATATATTTTTTTCCTTAGAAAGGGTCTCTTATATCTCCGTATTTCTCCATACCATGGACCAAGGCATTGGCGCCGCCATTTTGGAAGCGTCATAGTTGGAATGTCATCAGTTCTACAGAAGCACAGAATGGATCAGTTGGCCACACTGTGGGAGCCATAGAGACCAACTGTTGTGAGGATTTCATATTACACACTGCACCTTTTAAGTGATCCGCTCGTAATGACGTTTAACAAAAAAAATAATATGTCCCACACTGACAGCCAGTTTGGTAAGCATTTATTCATAACAGTCATTTCCTCTAAATTCGTATACATTCTCTTGAAGCTCTTTAATGTTTGGTTACATGAATCAAGACTCATATTAACCTTCAGCCCTCTTTCTCCTCCCAGGATTCACTGTTCACTCTGATTGTCAAAGAACCTGCGAGGCGAGCTGCGTTTTACGTCTAAATGCTGTGTGCAAAAAACGCACCGCATTTTTAGTATTGGTAAATGTGGCTTGTTTATCCTTCAAAAGAAACCATTTGTCAAACAAATAAACAAAGAGCTCTATGTGAGCAGACGTTACTGGCATAAGCATTAAAATCCACTGCAACTCTCTGCCAGGTTAGTAATTGCTCTTTTTATGGCGGTAATTATTTCCTCTAAGGTGCGCACTGTTGCACACTGCAATTATACATGTGCTGCTATCTCTTGTGTGGAAGGGAATGTGGGTGGAGAGATGTAGGAAATATTCAGAACATTCTCACATTTTGTGACCCTGTGTGTGTGTGTGTGTGTGTGTGTGTGTGTGTGTGTGTGTGTGTGTGTGTGTGTGTGTGTGTGTGTGTGTGTGTGTGTGTATTTTGGGTGTAGGTGCACTGGTGCAGCCATAGAGAAGACACAAATGTAAGCTGCTGAGATCTGAATTGATGCACGGTTTCTACCAAGACAGAAGACAACATCAAAAATCAAACAGAGGTGTGATGCGGCTCCATTCTTGGCTATTATTGTATAACCCCACAGTCAGTTAAGTCAACGCTTCGGTAACAGAACCCTGCTGAAATGCTTTGCACAGAGAAGCCAGCATGGTCACAAGGTCAATAAGCTACTATTCATAATTCTGCTTCATTTTGTTCCACGTATTCTCTCTCTCTCTCTCTCTCTCTCTCTCTCTCTCTCACACTCTCTCACACTGCCTGCAGTTTTTCCTCTGTTTGCTCCAGACAGTGACCTGCAGTGCCAGGCAAGAAAACACCATTTCACAAAACATCTCTCACAGATAAGGTGTCCAGGGGGACACAGAGCAGACAGTGCTGCCTGATGTTTTCTTAGACACTGTGAGGACGTTGGAGCCTCTGAGTAGGAGAAGACTGACCACGTCATTTAAGGCTACAGCTAGAAGACGGTTAGCTTCGGCATTGTGGTGGCAGATATTGAATGCTGGAATGCTTATTAATGTAATAGGAAACATTGTATTTATCTTGTATTACTCCTGTATGTCTAAGGTTAAATTCCTCAAATGTGTATTGAAGAGTACTCAGACTGTACCTCCCCAACCCTCCCCCCTCCCTTGGATACCCCCCCTGCAACAGTAAACAGTCTGTCTCTGAGTCCTCCCCCACCCCCTTCCCCTCACCTGACTGCCAATTGAAACACACAGCATTCTTGCTATGCTAAACTGACTTGTATTTAAGATGTGACTTGCCATCTGATCGGGGCCATTCTGCTCAGAAAGTCATCGCGGGGCTTGCTGGGTCGAATGGACCTCCATGTTCTTACTGGATAGAACATGAAGCCTCTGTTGTTTGATTGAACACTCCTTGCTTGATTATTAAATACACTTTGTTTGATTATTACAGTCTTAAGATCTCACTTTTCTCACTACAGCATAAAGACTGGAAATGTCGACAAAAACCTTAACACTCACCAATTAACTTATATTATTTTCAATTCTTAATCCGCATATGTTATTTTGTTTAATAGGTAAACATACCTGCTAACCATCATCATGTTAGCATTGTAATTGTAAGCATGTTGGCTTTCTGAAGGCAAGTTTGGCAATGCAAGTTTATTTATATAGCACAATTCAGACACAAGGCCATTTAAAGCGCTCCACAGGGGCATACAATACAGCAATATTCGACATTAGAAATTGCATTTAAGAAATAGTAAAAACAAATGCTAAAGTTAGCATTTGTCTCAAAGCTAATGCCACAATTTGTAACATTAGTATCTCGTCAATGTATTTGAGAACATTCTAACCAATATTTATGTAAGGCAGTTATGAGTAAACTGGATGTTTTCATTGAAATGCTTTGATGGACTCAACGTCATTGGAAATGAGGGTCACCCCTCAATGATCTCTTGAGTATAAATACAGGTTGAATGACTGATCCTTGTGACAACAGCCCACAGGGTTTCTTATCAGACAGTCACTGTGCTTGGATGAGAGGGGATGCAAATAATCGCCCCCTCCTCTATCCAGGACGGTATCATAACCTAATTCTGAGCGATGCCGTCTCCTGGGAAGACTCTGTCTGTCTTCACACTGCTCCACATTCCCATTCAGCTCGATGTGGAAGCTATATTTACCATATTTTCGCCTCCCGGTTAACATTTGGAGGATTTGTAATCATCGTTCAACCTGAGCATTTGCTGAGCAGCTGCCAATTAACCTGACTCCCCTCTCTCTTTGACCTCATCAGTATGCCATTAAGCTCACACGGTCACCAGGGCCCTGTGCCGTATCACAAAACACTGCAGACAGAGAGAGGATGGGGGTGTGAAGGTAAATCTGAGCCAATATTTTGTTTGAAGGAACATGTTGCAGGTTTGCTTCAGTGTTTTTCTGTGTGTGTGTGTGTGTGTGTGTGTGTGTGTGTGTGTGTGTGTGTGTGTGTGTGTGTGTGTGTGTGTGTGTGTGCGTGTGTGCGTGTGTGCGTGTGTGCGTGTGTGCGTGTGTGCGTGTGTGCGTGTGTGCGTGTGTGCGTGTGTGCGTGTGTGCGTGTGTGCGTGTGTGCGTGTGTGCGTGTGTGCGTGTGCGCGTGTGCGCGTGTGCGCGTGTGTGTGTGTGTGTGTGTGTTGTGTGTGTATGTGTGTGTGTGTGTTTGTGTGTGTGTATGTGTGTGCGTGTGTGAGGCAGTGCGATTGAGTTGAGCTAGGTCTTGAGGTAATTCATTCAATTTGACTTTATTCTTCAATGTATCTAAATTATGTCCAACCTAGGTCCACCTTCCGCCATCAGCCAGCAGCCTCTGTCTTTCTGATGTGTTGAATCTCATTACCGTATGTGTGTGTGTGTGTGTGTGTGTGTGTTTGTGTCTGTGTATACACCAACGTATGTGCAGCTGTCTCTGCAGATTGTAATGCATTAGCCTGCTCCTCCCAGTGGAGTGCCAGTCCAAACTAAGCAGCGTGATGATGATTCTCTCTATGAGCTGACACAACCCATTTGGCCAGGACGGGCTGATCTGAACCACCGCTGCTCATCTACAGTGTTAGGGCGGGGGGGTGGGTGGGGGTGGGGGGGGGGGGTGGTCTGTCTGTGACCGCCTCGCCCCTCTTACCCTGGTCAGAGAGAGAGAGAGACGGGAGGGAGGGGGGGCGCATCATCTGCTGAACATGAACTACATCTTATATTGGTGAATTTAAGATGACACTTCTTACTTGTAGTCTGTTTCATTTCAAAAGCAAAGTATTGTATTTTTGTCAGCTTTAGTTTTTCACATGAAACATACCAACCGCTTTTTAAAATACGATAACTAATTGCTCAATAACAATTGAGCAATTAGTCCATTGACAGATAATTAGCCTTGAGCTATTTTGAGAATTATTTCTGTTAATTTTTGTGGTGTGTATGATGGTTCCAGCAACAGTTCTAGATTCCCTTTTAATTATTGTAAATTTACTATAAATTTATTTTACATGTTGTGCTATTGCTTGAACACATGCCTCTGCTGTATCCATGTGAGACAGAATCTTCATCTCAGTGTAATAATTTCAAAATATAATGCAGACATTGCAAAATGAGATGTAAATGTTATTTATTGTCTCTATGCACTCAGTGAACACTTTATTACAGTAGATACCCCTGTGCAATCTAATGCAACCCAAAACAACAGTTCCGCCATGACATGACATCTTGACATCTATCTTTATGAAGATATTATGTTCAGATGTTGATGACATGGTTGGAAATGTGTAAATTCAGTAATATGTTTATTATTAAGTTAAAAAAGGTTTTGTTCTGGACAAAATAAATACTGAGAGGTATTTGCAATTTTTCGTAAATTATTAGAAACACAGCTGTTAGTGAAGCAATCCAGTACAACCCCACCCCTAACTATAACCTCAGTGCTAGAATATATGATTGAATTAAGTGAATTTTACGGGCTTCAGGTTACACTTTATGGCACTTCTGTTGTGGATAATGAAGTGGCCATTCAGTGTACATCTATTTATCAATCAACACAAATAAACCACCTCTGTGCCTCACTAAATGTAGCCAAATATTAAATATTATGTCTGGGTTTTAAAACCTAGTTTGTCACTACATTTCCATGGACTGTATCCAAGACCCATAAAGAGTAAAGTGTTACAAACACCTCCAAGGAAGACAATAACTTTTAATGTTGAACATTTCTATTGTAAATTATTAGCTGTGGGCTGAGGTGCAGTTACATTTCACATAATTATAATGTAAGTTGTATCTAATACTGCATGTCTTGTGTATTGTTGGAATATTGCTTGGACCTGATGTTTTATATTCAAACATGTATATCAATTTATTTTATACATTTTTATTTTGTTGTTGTTGTTGAGGAACAAGGAAAACAGGCATCTTTAATGTTCTGCTCCTACATATCACTGAAGCTGTACATCGGATAAGTTGCAATGATGTTATCTCTGACACTGTTAACCCACTCCGTTTAGTAGTGTAATGAGTCATGTTAAACACCCAACCATGCAGACTACCATCTTAACGAGGCAATATCATTTAGGAATCATAAGATCATTGGCCCTGGAACAGAGTCACAGCACCATCTCTGCTTCCACAGTCCACACCCCTCCTCATTTTTTCAGGAAACAAGATAAATGGGAAGATTTGAGGGGGACAAGAACAGACAAGAAGGAAGCTTCCCATTAGCGCTGGTGAGATAAAATCCAGGTGGGGAAATCTCACTAGAAAGGGCTCTGGCAGCGTGTTTCATCTGCACAGGGGAAGATGCCAGCTAAGGACACTGGCGTAATTGACTGCATTGTCCTATTTCAATATATCTGTGCATCAACAAGGTGCAGTGGATAGAAGTATATACAGTATATGTACTGCTTTATTCTGGACCTGTAACATCCTAAGATATTCCTCAAACGTATTTGGGATTAATCATATGCAAAACAATTACTTCTTTCTAATGAACTACTAAGCTTTGCTGTAACTGATGTCAAGGTTCTCTATAGAAAATAATATATTTTAACAGATACAAAACATTTAACAATATACAATGAATAATGATGACTAAATACCTACTTAGGCTCAAATAGAGCCTTATCAGAACCTATACATCTGTTACATAGCTACATATCGCAGCACCATATATGCTCATGCAAATAAATGACAATATAAAAATTGCTTAACAGCACGACAAGTGGTCGAAAACTCTACATGGTAGCTTTAAGTAATAACAAACATTAGGACAGGACTTTGGATGATGAAAAAAGAAAAAAAGTTGCACCACAGTGTGATCTTTTGTTATTATGTAGCAGTTAATTTATCATAATGAGTCATACAAAACAACGCAACACAATGTATAAGAATAAAATTAATAATAATATATAACCTGTCTGTGTAAAATGTTGAGAAACAGCACCTTCTATAATAGACTGTCTCCTTTTTCTATATCATTTTAACAACAATGTTAACTTCTTGTTGTAGGTTTTTCTTTTTACAACTTGTAGCTCTGGGCACGTATTGAACAGTGCGTCTTCATAGCACCTGATTAAAAAATGCCCCTATTAACTCCCACTGCCTCTACCTTTACCGAATCACCATGCGACTGCTGCTTCATTGTGTTCTTAATTGTAATCCCTTGGACCGATGAAAGGGGCGAACTATGCTGGTTAATTAAAACTGCAATCAAATGTACCCCGTTAAACTGGCTGCAAAAAGGGACCTCATTCAAGGGACCTCACTCAATTAAATCATGCATCCCTTTTTCCCTTTCAATAGCGCACAAACAAACAAGTGAGGGGGATGGAGTCGTGTAAATCCACGCGCTTGTTGATTGCCTTCCACTGCTGGGTATTTTTCTAATTTGGTAAACAGTGGCTGAGGTGGCGCTCGAGGTGCGGTGGAGGAGGGTCTGAGGGGAGCAATGGGGATTAAAGACCCTACCATTGGCCTTCTATTGGCACTTGTCATGCACTTAATTTGATGCTGTAATTAACTTTGGAAATCTCAAGGCATTATGCAGAATGTGAACACAGGATTCTTTACAGATAATGTAGACGTGATAGGACCGAGTAGCTGACTGCTGCAGAAAACATTTCCTATTTATCTCTTCCGCTACAAGAAAGAGCATGATCCCCGAGCCCCAAGGCTTAATGTTATACATCCACATTGTGTGTGTGTGTTTGTGTGTGTATATCTGTGTGCCCATGTGCATTTGTGCGACCGTAATTATACTGATGGAATACCTTGTGTTTCCTTCCATTTAGAGCCTTGCTCTACAGAGCAGATGTTGTCCACCTGCTACTTGGTATCTGCCCGCTTGACTGGGAGAATATAAAACAGTCAAGGATCTACTCAGATGCAGTCAAGGGTACCAGGTATCTTTGTACCTTCATACACAGACTCTCTCATTTACACACAACGAACAATCGTGTGAACAAACACCAGACACGCACGCACACACACGCACGCACGCACGCACGCACGCACACACACACACACAGGTAAATCAATGCATGCAGAAGGGTCAGACAGGAGAGCGGGGCTTTTTTCCATGTGGGCCAGCCACACAATAATTGCTTTGAAATTAAGTAGCTTTTGTATTTGTATTTGAATGCTAATTAACCGATAGAAAATGCACAATAAGTCATTAAAAGAAACCTGAAAGATAATGTTGACGAAGAGAGCACTTTAACAAATGTCAAGCTGTTTTTTCCCCAATTTTGTTAAGCACCAACTGCAGATAGATTTTTAAATCTTTTAAATTCACATTTTAAAAGGTAATGGAATGCCATTGACCTTGATAATAAAGCATTTCAGCATAATTAAATCAAATTCTGCCCTGTTTGGTTATTTATTCTAGATGTTTGTGGATTAAATAAAACTCAGAATCTCATGAAAATATATTCCACTGTTAAAACTTTAAATCTAAAATTAGCGCCTCAATGTTGCAAAAGTACAGTTTCTGGATGGTTAATATAACATTTCAAGCCTATTGCCCCTCATCCCTGTACCCTGTTGCTGAGCTCTCTGGTTTAGTGAAAAGCCTCCCATGTCAGGCTTCCCTCTTTTTACAGCCCAGAGATAAGAATTGTTCTGCGAGCATTCAGCCTCCCCCACAAGATTTATGTATTTCTTAAAAAAGAAAATAAAAAAATAACAACCCCTTAATATAATTTGAATATCTTCTTGAGAAACTGATTTTGTAAATGCATGGAAAGGACCCCGCTGACCTGTTGAGATGTGAGCAGCACAGTGAAGGAAAATAACAGAGACATAAATTGTCTGGTTCATTTGGTTTGTGCATATCAATGTGTGTGTTACACTGAAATGTCCAAATAGCAGTGGTGGGAAGTGAAGTGAAATGAACAAACCAGAAACACAAAGACAAATACATTTTGGGGATATAGTCCACTACCGTCATGTGACAGTGGTAACTTTTAAAACTAAGATTGTATGTAAAGAAAACAAATAAAAAGCTTGTAAAACACAATGCATTGTTAAACAGTTAACTGTACCAATTAAAGTATCACCCCTTCAAGCAGCCGCAACATTACATAACAATCCAGTATTAACGATCAGATAATGTCACAAATCAGAAGGGGATATTTTTCTTTTCACATAAAAACAGTTTGTTTTATTGTAATAGAGACAATGTTTATCAGTACAGTGCTTTCGGTCCGGACTTTGAGTGTGTGTGTGTGTGTGTGTCTGTGTGTGTGTGTGACTTTGTGTTTAAGATGACTGCTATATTCCCTCCTGATGTTCTTTGGCCCAGTCATTAACCTGGGATTAACCCGGTAGGGATGGAAGTCAAGGGTCGGGGAGTAAGTGAGACGCCCTGCTGCACCGTCTGCTTTCCAAGACCTGTATTGAAACTTAATACTTCCCTCTTATATACAGTCATATGAAAAAGTTTGGGAACCCCTCTCAGCCGGCATTATAATTGACTCTGCTTTCACACAAAAAAGATAAAAGTGGTATGTCTTTCATTTACCAGGAACAGCTAAGTACTGGGATGTTTTCCAAACAAAGATCTTTTGAAAAGCAGTATTTAGTTTTATGAAATTAAATAAAATGTGAAAAACTGGCTGTGCAAAAATATGGGAACCCTTGTGGTCTTGCTGATTTTAATGCATGCAACAGCATGTAAAACTGATGACTTTAAACACAAAATTGGTTGGATTATGTTGTTAAGTCTTGAACCTCATATAAAGGTCTGTTTAATCATGATAAAATGTATTTTAGGTGCCTAAATGCAAGTTCCACTTCTCTTTGACTCTCTGCAGAAGTGAGACAGAATGCAATCATCAAAACAGCTCCCAAAAGATCTTAAAAACAAAGAGTATTCATTGTCATGGTTTAGCGGAAGGCTACAAGAAGCTTTCCCAAAGGTTTCAATTGTCAATTTCTACTGTAAGGAACGTTGTCAGGGAATGGAAGGACACAGGCACAGTTGCAGTTAAACCCAGGTCTAGCAGACCAAGAAAAGTACAAGAGCGGCATATGCGGCGGATTGTGAGAATGGTTGCACACAACCCAAAGATCACCTCCAAAGACCTGCAAGAACATCTGGCTGCAGATTGTGTATCTGTACATGGTTCTACAATTCAGTGCAATTTGCACCAAAACATCTGTATGGCCGGGTGATGAGAAGGAAGCCCTTTCTGCGCCCACGCCACAGATACAGTTGCATGGAGTATGCAAAAGCTCATTTAGACAAGCCAGCTTCATATTGGAAGAAAATTCTTTGGACTGATGAGACAAAAATTAAGTTATTTGGTCTTTATAAAAAGCAGATGTTTTGGTGCAAATTGCGCTGAATTGTTGAACGATGTACAGATACACAATCTGCAGCCAGATGTTCTTGCAGGTATTTGGAGGTGATCTGTGGGTTGTGTGCAACCATTCTCACAATCCTCCACCTATGCCGCTCCTGTTTTTTTCTTGGTCTGCCATGCCTGGGTTTAACTGCCACTATGCCTGTGTCCTTCCATTTCCTGACAACGTTCCCTACAGTCGAAATTGACAATTGAAACCTTTGGGAAAGCTTCTTGTAGCCTTCCCCTAAACCATGACAATGAACAATCTTTGTTTTTCAGATCTTTTGGGAGCTGTTTTGATGATCCCATTCTGTCTCACTTCAGCAGAATCAAAGAGAAGTGCAACTTGCATTTAGGCACCTAAAATACATTTTCTCATGATTAAACAGACATTTCTATGAGGTTCAAGGCTTAACAACATAATCCAACCAACTTTGTGTTTAAAGTCATCAGTTTTACATGCTGTTACAGGCATTAAAATCAACAAAACCGCAAGGGTTCCTATATTTTTGCACAGCCAGTTTTTCACATTTTATTTTATTTCATAAAACCAAATACTGCTTTTCAAAAAATCTTTGTTTGGAAAACATCCCAGTACTTAGCTGTTCCTGGTAAATTAAAGACATACCACTTTTATATTTTTTTTGTGAAAGCAGAGTCAATTATAATGCCGGCTGAGAGGGGTTCCCAAACTTTTTCATATGACTGTATGTGACAGGAGAAAGAGAAACCTCTCTCCTTACTTCAAGGGTATTTGTGCAAATGTGACTTTGTGCAGACGTCCGTCTGTGCAAATGATATGCTTCAGTTGATTTCTTGAAGTGGTTACCTTCTAATTTAATCTTTTTGTTTCATTAGAGCATACGTTCAAAAAGTGGTGGAGAGTTGCAGAATAGAATAAGTTTAAAGAGAATTGTGGCCAATTGGCCAGCGTTGAGATATGGGAGCTGGGGGGGGGGAGTGTGTTGGGGGCATTTGGCTTCTGGAGGGGGCAGAGTTTGTTTTATGAGGGTAATTGATGCTTTACTGCAGGAGAAGAGGGCAAAGCAGGCATGAAATTGTGCAGGGGATCAGATCCGTATCGGAGCATACGGGAGAGCTGAGGGAGAACAACGGAGCCTGGCAGCCCGGGGGTGGCTGGATTAGGGTGCCGCTCAGCACTGAGGTACAGTTAAGAGCCAATTTTATTTCTCTGGCAACCCAATCAGTGGAAAAGCCCTGTATCCTATTAGATTGTAGTCTGAGGAGGAGACGCAGAGCTGCTGGAGAACAACCGTTAAGACATTCATATAGCCATCAGAAAAGAGGGAAGGGGAAGGCACTGAGAATGGACAGAAAGCTTGAATGAAAACTTAGAAAATACCAAAATATATACAATATATATATATACTGTATATTTTAAAGAAGCAATGTAAACTGGTAACTTACAGTACATTCACATTTTTGATATCTTGGATAAACTTTTCCGTTGATTATTAATGTTACAGAAAACTATTTTTTTTATTGAAGCCTTTGCTTGCGAACTTAGAATAAATTGTTTTATGGCAGGCAGACCGGAACATCCTGTGTTTCCCGAACGGTACTAGATCAAAGTTAACTTTGCTTCACCATGGTCACATTACCACTAAACAAATGCATGCCGCACAGCCTGCACGCGCTAGCAAGGATCTTTAGTACAGCGGGTGCTGGTGTCGTAGAAAAACAATACCGCTATTGTCCAAAGGTGGCGCTAGAATCACCAAAAATTGAAAGTTCCTCATAGTCACTTTAAGCAGATAGTGAAAATGAAAACTTTATGCTCGAATTCAAGGGGGGTGCATCTAGCACTAACAGCTGAGAAAATGAGGATCTGAGCAGGGGGTCGGGTGGTCATTTTACACCTGAATAACCAGCTGATCTCTCATGTGCCTGTGGTTGACACTGTGTGAGCACTGAGCGAGGTCATCAGCCCAATTCCCCCCTCTGTGTATTCTCCCAGTGGTGCAGTGTTATTGTGTTTGCAGGCGGCGTGGAGCTGGGCGCTGACAGATGCATAGAGGGCACGGCTCATCAGGATTCCCTGGCTGTCCGTCTGTGAATAAGAAAAGGGAATTGGCTGTCAATCCCTAATTAATAAACTCTGCTCCGCTCCCCCCACTCTACACGGAGTTGTCTGATCAATAAACCATTGTGCACTGCCTCAGATGGAAGCCATTCAGATTAATCTGCTAATATCCTGGGTGATAACCGGAGCTAGACTGGAGATGACAGTAGGCTCAGAGCCCATTACGTCCTTATTTACTGTTTTAAATTCCGCCATAGTCACGGCCAGTTGCCATCTCTCGAGTAACAAATAGGGGAAAATATCTTCCTGGGACACGTCAAGGACAAAGCAGGAAAAATAACGTATGAGTGTCTATTTATTTTTCCCTGTTTTCTGGTCAGGGATAGGCTTGTAAAGACATGTGTGCATGCAGATGTTACAATATATTTAACATAACATTTGCCAGTACTGGCCCTCTTCCCGTGAATGGCAATGGTTTTATGGAGATCAAATCACTCCCTGTGTCCTATTATCCAACCTGAAATCGATGCCCCATCTCCTCTCACAAACAAGCTGCTTAATTTCTCATTTCTCATCCTGTTCTTCTGAATCCTGCTGTTTTTCTTTCCCCTTTATCTTCAGCCCAGCCTCTGTCCACGCCCCTTTCATCTCTCAGATGGGACAGATATTCCCGTTATTCACAGTGATCTGCAGTTGCAGAAACACAGATGGAAAGCATTGTGTTAAAAGAGCAGCACCGGCCCTGATAACAGTTTCTGCTCTGGTGTCATTCAAAGAGTTTGAGAGTAGATTAATGAGTTCTTACAATAGCTCTCAGGTCCCGTGCTTATTTGAAGAATTACTTCCTTGCTAAACCTGGGGTTTGTTATACTATTATTTCTTTCCCACTAAGTTAAAGGGGCACTCCACCAATTTAAAACTTGAAGGTCAGTTTACTCGTCTTGAGGATGAGTAGGTCTATTGGTTGTTATGGAGGGAGCTTTCCAAACTTTGATAGAATAAAACCCTGATGATGAAATTCTTGTTTCACTTCTCATTGCCTTATTGTCTTGGTTTTGTCCATTGTTTCTATAACAACACTGTACTCACAATAGGTCATTTATGATAGTGTGAAAATGCAGTATCATCAGATCATTTGACAGGTATAATGATCTCACTGGTCATCTAAACCTAAGACAAAAGTAACAAAAAAAAAAGAACGATCGCTCAAGCTGCCCTTAAACTGTTAGGGATTAAACATTTCGGGTGTGTGTGTTCACCAAATAAAAAGATTCAGACAGGCTTACATTTTGGCTTGTGTGGAATCTGTTAGGACTGCTGTTGTTGTTTTTTACTCTCTCTCTTTCTATCAAGCTGTGTTGTAGCAATGCTAGCATGTCCTCAGATCCAAGCAATGACTTTGGGAGGAGGAATTTCATTATAACTGATAAAAAAAATAGGCTGCATAGAAGCCACTTGGAAATAAGACAAAAGTTGTAAATTCATATTGAAGAACAACCTTTTAATACAGTGTTGCAGTACTCCATCCATCATAATTACATGCAAGTGTCATTTGCAAGGCAGATTATTCTTGTGAGGTTGGAGTCGTTGCTGCATTTATTCAGCCCAGAACATGAGGAGGTTTTGATAAGCACTCTTCCACAACCATTATTCCTGTTCAATGGTGTTGAACTGAATTATCAGAACATCAGAGGAGGGATTTGAATTCAAGGTGTGCCTTTGTTTATGCTCCATCAACCAATTTCACTGGCAAACTTGTTGTTAGTGCCATCCTGCGGAGTGAGCTTTTCCTGATGTTATCTCTGTTGATCACTTGGGGATGATTACAGAGGCCGCTCTGCGATACGACTGTGTCGGCACACTAATTCTGTGTGCGTCAGGGAGGATTGAGGCACCCGAGAGACGTATTCCCTGACGGATGACATGTGAGTGCCCTCAACAATCACCTTTCACATTGTTGTTGCAATGTTTGGAACTATCTGCAGGATCACAGCCTGTCAGGAATTTGGGATTAGGCTTTTCTGCGTCTGTTTACAAAGCTTTAAAGTGACACACAGAGAGGGTGTGATGTGTGTGAGCTTGTGTGTATTTAATCACTGACTAACATATTGCAACTAGCAATGAAGTGCATATGGTGTTTACATAGACACATTTGTTCGATTTGATGATCTGTAGCAGTTACAAACATGCATACAAAAACACACATCACCAATCTTACCGCACAACCACCCAAATATGCACAATCCCTACACACACAGGCCCATTAATCTGCTTTTTGATCAGGTCTTAATCTCTTGATCTGTTACTCCACTGGCATATCCCGCCTCCCAGTTTGGTGGTAACAAAAAGGTAGAGGCAGCATCCTTTATCCACTTTTCTCAGTTTTTTCTCTGTTGTAACATCTGTGCTGGACAGGTGTTAAAACATGTTGAGCTTCAGGATTGGTGACGTAATATAACTAATTAAAAACAAAACCTTACTCAATAAAAAAACCTTGTCAAAACCTTGGACCTAGGAGGGGCTAATGTAGCCTTAAGATAGTAGCCCCAAGCCTGGATGAGAAGCATTACCTGGTGATAACAGAACTGATCTCGCACCTGCTTTACCTTAATTTCTCTCCAGCAGATCAGTCTGGACTTTCTCCAATCTTTGTGGGGAGGAGCCTGTCCCCTCTGTTAGTGGAAGGCAGCCCTGATTGGTTCATGTAGTCCTTACGGCCCCCACACACATCCTACCTCTACTGCGCGTCTACCTCGCGTCTGCGTCTGACTTTTTGTCACTGACCGTGTAATCAACCTAGAGCGAGCACACATCCAACCTCAGACGCACTGCTGATGCACGTCGGAGGCACGTCTGCAGCGACGCTCCCCTTTACCTCAGGAGGCTCGCCTATTTTTTTCTGAGAGCCGCACGTCTCTCTCGGGTCTCTCTGCTTTAACTGATAGAGAAATACTCTGCTGCGAGTCATATTGACTTCATACCGGCAGCTTTCGCTGTAGTTTCACCATTTCCTGGTGTGTCCCTTTCAAAATAAGACTTCCAACAAGCGAAAAAAAAATAAAAAAAAATAAAATAAAAAGGCAATGGGGCGCACGAAAAAAAAAAAAAAAAAGGCAATGGGGCGCACGGATTACTGTCCAGACTCAATATTAGACTCAATATAAATCATATGCATCATAAATGACACGAAAGAACTTCATTTTTAATGGGAATTATCTATGAAAACTCTATGTAGAAAGATAGGGCTTTTAGAAGCAGCGCTGCAGCAGCAGCTGCTGCTGAGACGTTCCATGTGTGTCCGAGAAAAGTCCGAGAGACGCAGCAGTAAGGTAAGGCGACGTGCTCCAGAGGTAGACGCAGGATGTGTGTGGAGGCCGTTAATCTAACCTCTAGACATGGCCCTCCCCACTCTCCGTCTGTGAGTGAAAAGCAGCCCCTAGTGTATGTAATCGTTGAAGTCAACATGGATCGACAAATAAGCTTGTGAGATATGGCTGGTCTCACGAGACTAGATTGACGAAACATGAACCATCAGAAATAGCTTCCACTATAATGGACAAATGTTAGGTCTGAACAGGGGCCTTGATTGGAGAAAGGCCAGACTGATCAGTGGGAGAGAAACAAATGTGAAGCTCGCGCGAGATCAGACTGGTCACGCCAGGCTATGAAAGGCAGACTTCAGATGTCACTTCTTTCTTAGGCCATGCGACCACATTTTTTCTTTTTTAAACATGCAGTCTTCAGCCCAAACCAATGCTGACTCAAGGGTCATCAATTGAGGCAATCTATCCAATTTCACACAGCTCCCTCTGGAGCCAAAAAAAGGGTTAAAAGGTTTGAAAGGTAAAATCTCCCTAACCCTAGAGGGGTCTGTGGTGGCAGATATTGCATATGATATATCTCTGGACTCAAATGTTGGAATGCTTATTAATGCAATAGGAAACATTGTTTTTATCTTGTATAGACTTATAAGTGTAATGAGATATATTGCATGTTGTTTAATTGTAAACTGAAATGTTTACGGAGTTTCTTGCTATTGATTGAAAATAAACCTTTTGCTTTTACAAACGTATCATTGTGCTTATATTTCCTCACCACAGGTCTTACTGCATGTTGGACTTTGCAGTATTGAACACACAGGCCAGAGTTTGATGTTGACCCAAAATGTAAAATCCTAATGATTGGTCACTCATAACCACGAAGGGATTGACAAGGCCTGTTTACTGGTGTGCAGATGTCTAAATTACAGAGCCATTAGATTAATGGAGATAGGCTTTACCATGCTGTTCATAGAGCCTGATAGCCTGGAAATCCAGACCCTGATATCTTGAACGATAGAGGGTCTGGCCACGATCAATAGTAATGTCCAACTCAAGGGGCGGCTCCTACTCGTGCATTTCAAATGCCACTGCACGCAGTTGGATAGCACTACAACCAATCAGAGCGATGCACAAGGTGACGTATAAGCCCCGTTCGTTTAGCGAACAGCTGTTCAACTGTTAAATTAAACTTTTGCCGTGGTCGGTCGGCAAAACAGAACATTCCACTTACTTGCTAATGAAAGATTTGAGTGCCGTCTTCCAAATCGTAAAGGGTCGAGGCCAAAGCAATCTCAAACTCAAACTACAAATCTGCAGCCATCTTTGATGTTTACTATCACGGCTTGGACGGCGCATGCACGTCACTGTCATCATCCGGTTACGTCTGCCCCAGAGCACCATACAAAGGGGTCTGGGCCGCCCATATTAGATAGAACCAATTGAAATGTGAGTCAGGATGTCTGGACTTTCTGAAAAAGCTTCAATGGAGAGTGTCCAGACCAACAGGCGCAGCAAATTTAATTTGCCAGTGCCCAGTGGCAGGTCTGGTAATGCCAGGCTAAGAGCCTGATATACTCTGCACAAATAATCAGTGCTAGCACTGCAAGGTTAATGCAACATTTGACATAAGGCGGCAAAAACAGACTGCCCAGCAGTCCAGAGGCAGTTCCAGAGGTGAGAGAAGACACATGCCATAAAAACTGGGGTGAATCATGTCTGCAGCCTCATGGGACCAGCAGACCATGTCCTAGCCCTGATAGTTTGACAGATGATACATCACCATCAACTGCACGATCTATTGTTATGACAGCAGCAAAGATGGTATCATATCGCAATATCCACTAACTGACAAACAGATACAGGCACGGACGCACACATGAGCCCTACTGTAACTCCATATACACACAAGCTATAGACAAGTGATAAATTCACTTTACCCCCCCCCCCCACACACACACACACACACACACACATGAAAATGGTATCTGGAAGAAAACAGATTAAATAACGTTTTTTTTTCAATGTGTAGAAATACAATAAGTCACAATTTTCAAAGCTGATTTTTATCATTATTATTCATGTATTATGAATTTGCCACTAGGTGTCTCACTCTGAGCTTGTTTTTAGGCCACACTCCTGCGCGCACAGCCGCACACACAGTCACATGCAGAGTGCACATGGTGTGTTTAATATGACCAGCCCAGCTACTCTCCACATGTGTGGCAGCCTCCTCTGGGAGGACAGGAAAGCATCTGCCTCCCTCTCTCTGGCTAACACATTTCTGGGAAAATGGCCCAAACCTGTGGCTCAGGGGGAGGCAGAGAAAAACACACACACACACACACACACACACACACACACACACACACACACACACACACACACACACACACACACACACACACACACACACACACACACACACACAGATAAACACAACAATAATTTCTGCAAATGTTTGTTTTTGCACACTCATTTTCATAGAAAATTAGATTGGACTATTACATATAATGTTGCTTGTTGGACTGATGTAATAATAATAACGATTTATGTAATCTTACCCAACTGTAAAATAACCATATAAAAAAAAACATTAGCTGTAATAAGGGAAGACACTGCTGGCTTCATTAGGTGCTCAGAAGGAGCTTCCCCACATTGGTTAGTTTGTCTGTTTGTAGTATTTTCATTGTGCCGTGCTGTGGGTATAGGTGCTCTTTGGACCATGGAGAGCCATGAAAAAAGGAAATACAATTATAAATGTGCACTTTTAGAACTGGCAGTACAGTAACAATCCAGGTATAAGGTGCAGTGATTAATAAACATTCGTTATAATAAGAAAAATATTGATCGAGAAATTTCGAAAGATAAAATGTAGTGCTCCGAAAGCACTGTACATGACATGGAATAAATAAAACACCATTAAAAATAATGGCTCAGTTCCCTTGTGTGTCCATATGCAGTATCATTTGACAGTATTATTGATCATTCTTTGGCATATGGCGACATTGCACTTACTGTAAATAATGTACCTTTGCATTAGAACACCACTCACAGATAAAAATGCACCACATCATTAATTCTAATTATTATTAGTGTTATTTTTGGACCTCTGTTCATGTAAACCCATTTCTGTGATATAATCAGTTATTTTTCCATTACAAATGTTTTCATCTATTAATCTGTGTTACTAAAAATAAGTTACATAATTAAGTGGAACACCGGCCTTCACGGAAAGCTTTGTAGCGTGAGAAATGTCATGCTCAAATACAATGCAATACAGAACAATAGAAGTTTCTCATAAGAGGTTTAGCCTAAGTAAAAAAGCAATACCACAATGTTAAAATAGTCCATTATTAGTAAAGATTCTGCACTGAAATAAGTACAGATCTTTCGCAGATAAAAGTACAAAAGTATTAGCATAAAATATACTTAAAAGTACACCAAACGTAAAAGTATTTATTATGCTGAATGGCCCACTCTGTGTTAATCATTGCTGCATAAGTGATTCACGCATGTTGCAGCTTGTAAAAGTGGAGCTAATTTCAACTACTTTATATACTGCCAAGGAGCTCAATCCATTACAATACATAATCATTTAGTAATTGATTAATGTTTTACATTAATATTCATGAAACCACACAGACAAACTGCACAGACAAGCAAACAGTGATCACAAGTTGTACGATTTTGATCATGGTATGATTTTAATATATTGATTATTTAGTATGTTTTTTATGGCAGGGTTTTAACAATGTTTTCATTTATAATGAATCTACTGAACATTTCATTTGAACTGTGATAACTTACTTGTCAGAAAAAGGTACAAAAAAACTAAGAAAACATCACAATTTCCTGAAGCTTGATTTATTGATTGTCAGAATAGTTTCTGATTCATTTTTAGCCAAAGAAAACAATTATCGGACAAAACTCGATTCACTTGCTTACCTTAAAAGATAAACACTCTCAGATTAAAAACTCATTTAACAGCTCGGAATGTGTGGCAGTGTATACCGTCCCACACAAGTCCAACGCTCCGGCTGCTCAGCCTGAAAGGGTTAGCTGTTGTCATGCAAGGTGATGTGATGTATTAGAGGCTTTCAGTCTTGGTCCTGCCTCTCGCAGCGGGCCACCTATTTCCCCTTGAATTCTCACTCACCCCGTCTGTGGCTGTAAAATGTGCCTGTTTGAGTACAGCTGTGAGTGTTTATGGTTCTGTCAGAGTGTGACTGTGGAGAATAAGCTGCAGAATGTCTGTTATCTATTAATTCCTTCATTAAGCCCTTATCGCCCGTTTTAATGCCAATTAAGATGCGCTTTAATGTGACGGCAGGGCGGGCAAGCCACTATGCACTTCTCACTCCACAGTCACAGAGAGACGAGGAGTAGACCACGTTCAGAGAGGACCACCCGCTTGCCTTATCAAGCCACTAAGGCGCCATGGGCCTGTTAGTTTTGCCTCTTTAACACTTGACACTGTTTAATATGCTCTCCATGGCGTCGTCTAATACTGCAACGTATTGAAGGCAAATTTGATGTTGGGCATGCCACTGAGGAGCAGCTACAAGCTTGAATACTGCTTGATTTGACCTAAATGCAATCAATTTCAGTTCACTTTATTGCATCTTATTTTTGAAACAACAGGATTGATACAAAAGTTGTCGAAATAGAGACTTATTGTGTCCTGCTCGAACTGGGCAATGAGTTGAAAATCATTGCAAGGGGCTGAATTCACATGGTATGCTGCATAGTGTAGGACATGTAGAGGTCGCAGCTTTCTCTGAATGTGCTCTGCTGTATATTTACTCACAGGAGCGAGAGAGACCACATGATAGATAAATCAATGCACACGTGCGAACATAGCTAAATACAGACAGGTGCCTTCCGTGAACTTAACATACGAAGCAAGACCGAACTTTTGCAAACGCAGTCAGCGTCACAATGAACACTTTTGTGTGAATTATAATTAGATGGATAGATCTGAAATATGCAGACTAAGCAGATGGCCTGTGGACAGTGAGGAGAGGTGGGGGTTGTAGAGGGGCGATGGACTACAGGTCTCTTGTTAAAGCAGCTGGCTGACAACTCTGGGATGCTATGTGTCAGCAAAGAGAAACAGAGATAGGAACATATAGGTGGACACATAGAGTGAAAGAGAAGAAATAGAGGAATGATTGAGGATGAATAGATGTGAATTACAAGTAACAATTATTTTCACCATCAATTATCCTGTTGATTATTTTCTTGATTGATCAATGACTCCCTTTGTCAGTAAAATGTCATGTGTGAAATGCCCATTACAGTTGCTCTGCGCTGAAGGTGACACATTTAAATGATGTATTTAGCCTGACCAATCGTCTAAAATACAAGGATATCCCATTTACTATCATATCTCAAAGAAGAGAAGATAATCTTTAATTTGATTATTTGATCATCAAAGTTATTAAAATTACTTTTCATGTCGATTGACTGATTGATTAATTTACTAATGAATTCAGCTTTGGATTTGACTTTGGTGAAAATTACAAGATAAGGTTGACGTTTCATTGAATATTAAAAAACAAACAATGTTTTTCACAAAAACAGAAGAAGCCAATATAGTAAAATGGTGTCTAAACACATGCAGTCATACATTAACATTTAGTCACAAAAGTTGTCTAGAATTTGCAAAATTATGATTTAAATAGTAAGTATCTCAGTTTGATACCCAGAACTATTGGTGTACCATGCTGGTGCTTGCACTAAAATGTGTTGGATGGATTGTGCCATTAAAATCATTAACGAAAAAAGGAACCTTTCCCATCAACATCTCCTCTCTCTCCCTGTGTGGCACTGATGTCTCTTTCCTCCACTGTATTTTCCACTCTCTATCCTTCTCAATCCCAGCTTTGATGTATGCATGAGGGAGGATTTCCTGAAGACCAAAGAGGCCATTACCCAGGGGCCATTAGGCCTCTAGTAGAGCATGTCAATGAGTGCTGAGTCCTGCTCTGTTTTCACATGCAGCCACTGTTCTATGTTGGTAGGTTGCCGGGTGAGGGGAGGGTGATAAAATGACCTTAAATGAATACATTGAATCATAAATATATATATGTATATAATGTTTTTTTATCACAATTACCCTGCAGTAACATTTGAAACAGTGGTTGTTTTATTTTCTACAAATGCACGTGAGGAGGTTGGGTCATTAATTGGTGCTGTTGTTTTTTCATGCAGACTGAGAGCAAGGGGAGTGAGTCATCGTCATCAGGACGAAGCGCTCTGACATTTGAGCATTAAAGTCCCAGAATGCCTTGCAGACCAACATCACATTGGGTATGTTTGTATATTACAGTGAAGGAGGAGGTATCTAGAGCACTGTAGTCTGAATGAGATATTTATTCTTTTTTGTTGTTGTTGTTGATATAGGCAAAGTGTTGAGGTCATGTTGGTATTAAACCACATTACAGAGAAAAGCAAATAAAAAAGGGATGTTGGATATACAGATATGTATGCAAACAATGCGATCGGTGTGGTATTTAGGTGGGATCTTTCTGTTCTGGCGAGTGGATGAAAGTAAATGGTATGATAAGCCGTGAGGGGCTGGGCAAGGGAGTTAGCTGAAAAAGGACACAGAGGGAAGATAACCTTGATTGCTAGAATCACTCTGCCGATCTCTTCAGTATATCCCAATAGAGGGCAAGGGCACCCCGACTCTTCTCTGCCTTGGTAAAAAAAAGAAAATCCCTGAAAGAAAGCACGTTGTAAATGAGTGACAGTATTTCTTGCTCCATGTGTTTACATATGAGCACTTGAGATCGTCGGGAGTCGGGACTCTTTCTGAAGGGCAGCCGGTTGAATCTGAGCAGTTCTTCTCTAATCAGAAATAGGAAATCTTCAGCATTCAGCATGCTGACTGGACTGGGTTTTACAGAGTGTGAAGCCTCACTTTTCTGTCCAGAGCAGCAGAACATCAGCATACAGGCCACAGAGAGAGAAACAGAGGAGGAGGTTTTAGCGGGGAGAGAAAGATGGATATGGTTTAGGAAAAATTTAAGATAAGAGGCCAGTGTGTGTGTGTGTGTGTGTGTGTGTGTGTGTGTGTCTGTCTATCTATCTGTGTGTGTGTGTGTGTGTGTGTGTGTCTGGATGTGTGGGTTGTGCCTTTAACTGGTGACTTCCCCGAGGCCTGGAGACATGGGGAAATAAGGAGTGATTCATTTTACTCCAACCTACCTTGGCCTCTGTCTGGGGGAGCGGCTCCCACAAAGTCCGATACAGACACAATGAGACCTGTCTCCTAAACCCTAACCCGCTCAACTCCCTGAATCAATAATAGATTGGCAGGTCAATCCCTTCAGGAGGAAACTGCATGAACCAATGAGAGAGTCTGCTCCGAGACAGCTGAGAACCCGCCTCCTGTCTGCTTTTCTCACCATTTGGAGGATCAGTGGAGCTTGAGGTCATTGATCTGTGTGTGTTTTCACTGAGCGTATCCCTTAGCTGCCTGGAATCGATCAGCTTCTAATAAAGAGTGGATTCTCTAGAAGCATCACTGCAGCATGTTCAGTAAGTTCCAAGGCCCCCAGGTTTGGTAATCACTTCTTTCTATCCACCACTCCTCCCGGCTCCCGCCCACCCACCACCACTTGCACATCCAGGCAGATGACATATCATTTGCATTTAAGGTTTTGGTGTGACAAGGCCATACATCAGAAACGATTGCTCCAATTGGTCACCGAGACATCTCTGCCATCTGATGTTGTGTTTTGCACAGACACAGATACAGCCCTTCCACTGCTCTGGTCAACACTTTCCATTAGAGAGAACTACGCATTTGTGCATTAACTTCAATTACATTCGCTTCCATTTTTATTTTTCCAGGCCCTGTGAAACCAGGTAAAATGAGAGGAGTTTGCTTAATGTTTGTTTGAACGGAGCTGGGAGAAAAGAAGGGGTGTGTGTGAGTCAGCAGAAATGTTTAGTGTGAGTCAGCCAGAACCACATCACTTTACCGGTATCCGTTTGCTGTTATCATTAATATCTTGATGGGAAATCTAGTACTGTGAATTAATGTGCGTGAGAGTACAGCCATCAATTAAGGTCATTTTTCTCCGCACAGGAAATAATAATAAATCAAAACATGACCGTGTCCTGCTTTTCAACTAACATTTTTGGAGGGTTGGATAAGAGGGAGTCGCTTTGCTCAATATGTCTCAAAATGTATTATCTCTGGGTATTAATAACTGCATTTAAAAAAAAAATCCACTTCCTAAGGAACTAGCCTAGATATTAGTAGTGACTGAATGATCCATGACATCCATGTACATAAGCAGAGGGTCGCTGCTGTAGCTCTTCATCCCCACCATCAGGTGGGTTGTCTCCTCTCCTGCTGGGGTCTATGCCCTGCAGTGTGTCCTTTCTAGCCAAACAGCCCCGTCTTCTCTGTCAGTAAGGAGACAGAAGCGCTGTGTGGTGACCCTGCCCACTGCTGTGTGGCTTTCTATAGCAGAGCACCTGTGTGTCCCCTGCTGACTGACTGAGCCAAGGACAACAGCCACACGACCGGCTGCCTCTGCCTGCCGCGCATAGCAAATGAGCTGAGGGATGTAAGACTCACTTAGGAGCTGCCGAGGGGACAGAGTTGTCCTGAACCTTGGCTTTGACTTAGAGACACCTGGGGAAAAAAACTAAAGGTTTGATCATGTACCTTAGAGGTGGAGTCAGCGATCCTGGACAGTTGTCTAAATCACTTTTTGTCAAAAATCAGTGAATATCTCTGATAAAACTTCCTATATGTGCACCAAAAACAAATCTGGTGTTATAATACACAGACTAGGCTCTGTAAACTGGTACGTAAACAAAGGGTTGAACAAAGTGGGCCCACTGTAGGTAGCAGCTTGCCCGTTTACAGAGCCTAGTCTGTGTATAACACTGCATTTTTTTCAGTGCACACACAGTATTGGCAGGTAGCGGATTGTGAAGAGATATTCGCTGATTTTGACAAAAAGTGATTTTGACCAGATGCATTTGGACAAAGGGGCTGTGTTGCCTGTTCTTAACCCTCTGAGGCCGTAAGGCATATTGTAAGCAGCAACGCATCTCAAACACGTTTAACTTAAAAGCTGTAATTCTATACTGTTCTATATCACATCGCTGAACCTGAATAAAGTGTTTGTTTTGGTGCAAAGATGTCACATATATGCTGAGCCCTAGGGTTTAAATAGGAAGATCAGAGAAACAAACAGCATTGCAGAAAAAGGCAATAAGACAGGTACAGGTGCACGCACAGTGTCAAGACACACACACACACACACACACACACACACACACACACACACACACACACACACACACACAAATCTACACAGCAACAAACAAACACAAACACACATACAGCTGATGGAGGGAGATATTCACTCCTCCAGGGGGTAACTTCATGCTGAATTAGATTTACTCTCAGGTTTCTGTGCATCTCACCTCCTTGTTTACCGTTCAAATGAACAGCCTCTGAGTTATATCTAGAGGAAAACTTGCATCACTGAAGTAAACATTATTAACAAGCTATGATTTTTCAGAGGATCCCAGTTCTGAGGAACAAAGAGTGATTCTGGAGAATGCTTGTTGTCAACTTTTTTTTGTCCAAATCAGTGAATATCTCCTCACGAGCCTAGGCTCTGTAAACTGGTATGTAAACAAAGGGGGCCAACCTTAGCTGCTTAGGCTGTGTATTAATTAACACTAGATTTTTGAGTGCACATACAGTACGGACAGGTAGCGCATTGTGAGAAGATATTCACTGATTTTGAAAAACATATTTTTTAACAACAAGCATTCGCCAGAATCACTGTAACCACCTTTAATAGCCGGTGGGTGACAGCATGACACTAGCTAGGTTTGTCCAAAATTGGATGATTAACTTCCCTTGCATTCAAAACTGTTCATGCACTGGACCAGATGTGCTAATAAGTAGAACAAATGCAGTTGGAACGCAGCCGCAAGGTGATAGCTGAATGTTTACACTCCAGTTAATTCAATCCGCCCCTCTAGAGTCAGGCCTCTAATGACCGAAATAAAGCCTTGATTTCTTTTCATGAACCCGAGTTTGAGGAGGGGAGAGTGGACACGAGGAGGAAGAGGGGGTGGCCTGATGCGCGCCCCCGTCTGTCGCTCAGGAATAGGCTGTAGATGGACCGCTTGTGCCAGCGGCGGATCAAGAGCCACATATAGACCGATTGAATGCAGGATTTCAGCCAATTTGACCTTCAAAATAAAGTAATTCACGTTCTAAACCAACAGAACTAATGCTTGAGTGTTGCCCTAAGCCGTGCACCACAATTGCACAGCAAACCTTGTATCAAGTTGCCCCGCTTTTATATGTTTGTCCAAAAAGTCCATTAAGGCTATAGGATATTGCCACGTGGGAGCATTGTTCTCCCAGTACGCATTTGACTGACAATACAACAGTGATAGGCCTATTTGATCTTATACATTTCAGCCTGTGTAGCACCTGGAATTACCCATAATGCATTTCCATGTGTTACACCTGCGCACTCCTGTTACTCAAATGATACAATTGCCCTAGAAAAATATTTAAAATTTTTATTTATTTTGAAAGCCGGGATAAAAACTCTTCCGTTGTCGTGTCCAGCTTGACTTCTGTGTTGTTACATTGGAGAGAGTGTGCGAGAGAAAAGGAGCAAATGTGCGCGTGACGGCGGAGAGGCAGGGAGGACAGCGAGTGCGCGAATAGGCAGCCAGTCAATTCAGCAGCAGCGGCAGAGCATCTTCTTCCTCACCCTGAGTCTCCCGTGTCTTCAGCCGTCTCTTGATTGAGATTTCATTGCCATCTGAAGTGTCCAGAAGCCTCCGCCAACCATCACCTCCCCGCCCGCCACACACTTTCTCTGGAGCTCGGTTATTCTTAGCTAAGCTGGGAGAGACTGCCCTTCCGGTCCATCTCGTATTTATCCCCAGTTTCTTGAATATTTAATGGAAAATGGCGATCTGTGCGCAGTCATACGGTGTTTTCTGCCTCTTCGCCATCCAAACTGTACTTATCATATGCGTGTCCACGCCGACAGACGGGACCCACCTCTTCCCTCAGCACTACACGTAAGTATACCCTGCGCCGTTTTGAGGAGGGGGGGATACACCGGGGGTACGGGGCACGGAAGTAGGACAGGTGGCCCCGACAAGCCCGCACAACATGCAGCGCTGTTTACCTTGGTGCGAGGAGGCTGACTGTCCCCGATGACACAGTTGTCTTTGACGCTGCGTGCGTTATGGATCTCGCTCTCACAAAGCCTACATATTGTTGTTTTCGTTGTGGGTAGTCAATGGCATTTAATACCCAGAGCCATATTCAATAGGCTATGTTAGAGTCAACTAGGAAAAATGCTATATGGAGCGTTCACAGGTGCCCCTAGCGAATTAAGCCAGCCAAGCAATCATTTACGGAACATCCATTAGGAGAAACTAGTATAGCCTAATGATAATAGTCGATGTGTTGTTTTAGCTGTCGCTGCATGGGGGGAAATATCCCATTTACGCGTGATGGATAGGCTGAGCTACAACGAAGCTATAGTTTAAAAAGTCCTCCACTGGATATAGCCGCACACGCACAGTGAAAATAATAATACCCCACTGCAGGACTTGTGTTTTTAACGGAATAATTTAGATTCAGACTGAACCAATTAGTTAATGACACAGGAGCGCTGGGTTCTTTATACCTGCAGGTAAAGTCCCTTTATCTCAGCTTGTTTGTCACCCAAACTCCTAAACTATAGCCTACTTACTTTAGAGTCTGTTCGGGGATTAATGGAGCAGCATGCCCTCAGGAGTTTATGCAGTGATCATAAACGAGCATTTTATTATAGCTTATATATATATATATATATATATATATATATATATATATATATATATATATATATATATATATATATATATATCAGCTGCGTTGGGAAATTGTTTTGCAATAGGTATTTTACCACCTTTGCATCGTAGATCTATTCAAAAAAGAAATGAAATGAACCCCCTTCCCCACCACAAAAGTGAGGATTTCTATTTTTGCAGCGTGCAACAGTTCCTCACTTGGGTCTACATGGGGATCTGAAGTGGACATGATGTGTAGCCTGTAGTGATGATTAGTCAGTCAGGTTCTCAGAAATGACAAGAATCTAAAGGATTGCTCTCTGATGCATCCACCGGATCATCACTTTGAAATCTTTAGGGCTTCAGGGCCAAGGTGACTTTGAGAGAAAAATCTGTTCTCTTATATGACTGTTGTTTCACTTAAAACCACAATTAACTTCATCATTGATTTGATCACCTGTGCACCATAAAACAACATGTAATGTCTGTACTTTTTCTTGCGTTCGGAGGATTTAGCAAACAAATGAAAAGGCATGTTTAGATGACATTTTCTTTATTTGAATATATTTTATAATCTACATCTCTTGTTCTGCATGAATAAATGTTAATCTCGTTACTTGTTATCATTCAAATTTACCGGTGTCCCTGTTTAATCAGATGAGAATACGATAAATTCTCTAGGTCTTCCTACATTATATTTAGTAATCTCTTGGGTTTAAAAAGTGGGTTTTGTGTCACCCACGTCATGGTGTAATTTGCCAGAAATCGACAGTTACCTAATTGAAGTGCATGGGGAGCTGCTGCTGCCGTCCATCGAGTGTATAGCCCTGACACACAAACACACACACGCACACACACACACACACACACACACACACACACACACACACACACACACACACACACACACACACACACCGACACCGGGTGGAGCTTGTGTGTGTTGGAGGGCTAGCTGAGGAAATGTGTCCTTTCGAAAGGGCATAATGTCCCAGTTAATTTGACAGCAGTTCAGCGAAAGTGTACATTTGCCACATAAAAGCTTGATACATTTTTTTTTTACTATTATGTGTTTTTTGTTTATGTTTGGAGTAGAAGAAGAAGGTGTTTGCATGGAGATGTTTTTTTTCCACATTTTCTAAATTATGTGGAGGACGCCTGTTTCGATAACTGGTATCTAAAAGGATGGATGCACAATCTTCTCTAGGAATATAAAATAATTATCCTCACTTTCCTCAACTGATATGAAACTCGGGAGCAATTCCCCCCCCCTAAATTTTGTTATTTTCACGCATGCAAAAATAGTCCACCTTCTGCCCTTCAACACATTGGAGGCTGCACTATGACGAGATTCATTGCAGCAGACTGAACATGGTGAAGGTGTGAGACTGACACACGGGCCGTCCATCCAATCTCATTTCATCGCATTTTCTGATTTTCCATCATGTCTCGCTGAAACAAATCATCAAAAACAAAGGTGCCAAATAGCAATATTTAATCACTGCATCATACTACAAAGAGCCAAAGTCCATCAGTTGGGTTTCATGTCGTGCAAATGACAACTAACTAATTGTGTTTTAAAGAGAGGTCCCAGCTTCCAAAACAGAAGGTCTACCAACATTTATTGATCATTGGGCCTCATAGTACATGATTAAAGTGTCTCCTGATTTATCTGAAGTTGTTTGATGATTGGAGATATCTGTATATTTGGGACTGTACAATATTTTATCCTTTTTGATTTACATTAAGTCCAACATGAATCTCAAGTCATAGTGCAACATTTTACACAAATGCATCATGCCTTTCAGGTGTTGTCAGGTCAGCTGAACGTGATCTTACCTGATGATGCATGGCGGTTGTGTTAAGGCTCCATGGTCTGTCTGTCACTGGAACACGGATATCAGTAGGCCTATGTTAGTGTCTTATTGATTTTTCTTGATGTATTGAATGTATGTAGAAAATAGAAGCTGTGGCTTGATTTGGCTTGCAGGTATGTCTGTAGAGATGGCAGATGAATGGATGTAGTAATTCTATCGTAATACCATTAAAATCACGGTATTATGATACAGTTTAAATGCTGTCCCTCATTGATTTTTCTGGACTGATCAATTCCTTTTGGCATTGAAGATATTTCTGCGTTGAACTTGGAATGACGAGATTCATTGCAGCATAATGAACATGAAGCTGCTGGTGTGCTGCTGACACACAGGTCCTCCATCAAAACTCAATTTCCGTCTCTGTATTTGGCTGGGCAGCATGGACAAAATCAATATAATCATAATAAGCACTTTTTATTATTAAGTATTTAATATCCCATGGTGACATTTTTAATTATTTGAGACCTCATGCTACTTAAATTTTTCTAAACTTTGTCATCTTATCCCTTCATCCATTTACACATCTGTGAAAATTAGTATCCAATCCAGAACAATCCAGATGAGAATTGAGTCACCATCAGAATAACTGAATTATGGCCAGCCTTAGTCCTAGCTGAGTGTACTGAATAGGACTCATCTTTACCTGCTTGGCCATCAAGTCCACATTGTAGACAATATCACCCACCCACCCCACAAATAATCACAATCAAATCTCAAATGTTTGATTGGGGCAATATTATGCTGCTTAACTAATACAAGACTGCCTAGCTCTATGGTATGTGTAAATATACATGTACTTGCAATATAAGACCCCTATATACTGTACGTTGGACCGTCTTATGGCATGTCATTCTGTCAAAGCTGTTTATATATTCACACGTGTGTGTGTGTTTGTGTGTGTGTGTGTAGAATGTAGACTAATGAAGTTGCGTAAGAAGTCTCTTGGGGCAGAGATATTGTCCCTCACAGTTAGTATCACTGTGTCCTGCTCAGCTCTGCTCTCACTGTTAGCTTGTTTTCATTACATATCGAGGTGACCTTTTCATAGTCGGTTGCCTGCTTCCCAGTGGTCCCGCTCTGCGCGGTGCTTTGAGTCGGCCTCTCTTGCTTCCCCTTAATCTTGTCCCTGTAAACAGAAGCATTGTGTACGTACACCTGTGTGGTGCGTTCGCTCGCATGTCTCCTGATGAGGCCCTGTTCGGGCTTGGTGATTATGGCAAGCGCTGCTGTCACTGCTTGGCAGATTTGTGTTTTTTAATAAGTCTGTCTTCCCTCTTGTCTTCTGAGAAAATCTGACATTTAAAGATGACATTTGTTTCTGTCATCATATTAAAAGACAAAAAGGCTCTGTTGTGTTTTGCTGTTGATGCTAGCGATTAGCTATCTGCAGGCTGTCGAAAGGAAAAGGTTGCCCGGAGTTAGTAGTTGGCTCAGAAACACATCAAATCATGTATTCATCTGATTGCTTAAAGATCAGCTTTAATGTGTCTTTTTTTCTTTTTATGTTGGACATGAACATGGGATTTATCCAGCTTGTATCCTGGTTAGCCCAAATGATCTAGTGCAAATCTTGATCCATTAAGTCATTTGTTGCTTGTGGAGAGATCTACAGTGATGAGCTAGAGCCGTTTCATCTCTTAAATCCAAAGTTGGCTTGGGCTAACGGAGATCAGCTCTTGCTTAGGGTGCATTTCTGTCAGACCTGAGCAGTTTTACTGCGGAGCCGCTGATCCCAGCCGAGCCAAGACAGCCAGGGCTGCTGCTCCTGCCAGGGCGGGCCAGATATATGCAGGGTGTGATAGGGGGAGAGGGTGCTGATGACTAACCCAGACATTAGCAGAGGTAGGGTAGGAATGCTTCCAGATAGGGACCCGGAAAAAGTGTTAGAGTGTGAAAGCTTGAGTAGAGAAAGATATATGGACAGAAATAGGGGAGTTTGAGGTGGCCTTAAATTCACTCACTCACTCACTCACTCACTCACTCACTCACTCACTCACTCACTCACTCACTCACTCACTCACTCACTCACTCACTCACTCACTCACTCACTCACTCACTCACTCGTCTTAATTTATTTTACAGAATGATTCACTGGGCCGGACGCATTGAGAAGGAGCTGGAAAAGGTTCTGCAGCACGTCACCGGAACTCAGCAGATGAGATCGGTAAGTTGACGTCAATGCTCGCATGTGACGTGCCACATTTCCCTGCATTATTAATACGCAGAATTTGACTGGGCAAGATTGTACAACGAAAGTGTCCAAATGTGTGTGTTGTGTTTGTCTGTGAAACAATGTATTTGCATGAGCCCTGCACAAAAAAAGTTCTTATTTTAAGGATAGTCAGGCTCAGTATTAACTTTGTTCTCTGATCATTTTACTTTTTTTTGTTTTAAGTAAATTTGCTTATCTTTTTTCAAGAATTTCCTCAAGCCAGATCTCACTGCTCACACTTCTGGATTGACATTTTATGAAATCAGAGTTTGAAAGTGAGTAAACACTGGCACAAATAAACTTTCAGAAGCATATATGATTTTTAAAGACATAACTCCTAATTTTGTGTTAAAACGGTCACATATTTAGCAGTATTTGGCACTGGCTGTTTGCGTCATTGCAGGAGGCTATATGTAACATGTGTCTGTCTTGTGTTGGAGCAGATGGTTGAGCCGAGTGTGATTGACACTGTTTCATCATATTTCTGCCATGTGCACATGTTCCCCATGCTTCCAGGGTTTGTAATGCACCCTGAGATAAACGCTTCATTATTGCTGTATGGGTGACTGTGATTCATCCAGCCGGTACGGTGCCTGTGGTGGCTTTAATGCTAGCAGTTACAGTTGTTTGTGCGATGGCTGTTAGTACGGTGGCAACGTTGATGGATCCCAGAGAAAAGGAAGGAATTTGACAGGTTTAAAGGTTAATGGCCATTAGTGGGTATCAGGCAGATACTCAGATTGCATGATAGAGAGAGTTTTTTCTTTTTTTAGCACTCACCCAGTATAAATGATATACACAGCAGAGAATGTTTACCCGTCAAACTATTTGCCTTTTGCAGTTTGTGCAAATGTTTTCTCAGTATTTCCCAGTGAGCATCATGAATTTGTAAATGGCAGCAGACCTCTACTATTATGGCACACATGGTTTCAAGGTGAAATTATATTGTTGTTATGTGGTAAACATTCTGTGTGCACACATGACCAACTTTTGATAAAAACTATCTTTATTCAAGCTTGTTGACTTTTTTGAGGGAACACACAGGGTATATGAGCCAAAGAGGAAGGGGCATCATCTTAACTCCTAAAAAGAAACAGGCCATCGTTCCAACTACCTAAGAATGTTAGGGAAGTTACTGCACTACCCATTATTTGTTAAATATTTTCTTGAAAGACTGATTTGGTCTATAAATTGTCAGAAAACATTAAAGGAAAATGTCAATCACAAGTTCCTAATGCCAAGCTGCTGCTATCAAATTTCTTGTTTTGCTCAACCAACAGTCGAAAACCAAAACATATCAACTGAACTATTACATTAGTCACAGAAAATAAGCAAATCATCTCTGATGAGAAGCTGGGAGTGTGAAATGCTTGGAAGTTTTGCTTGTAAACAGGCTTTGCTCATTCATTTCTTATAATTCCTGTCAGTCACCGACTTAATTAATTGGGTAACTGTTCCACCGATAAGATATTTAGAGGGATGTACTGTTTGTATGGATGTACATACAACATATTACTACCATCCCGGTTATGTCTTGTGCAGGGTGCCCACATGGCTGTGTGTTTATGTGTGTGCTGGCCTGACAGTGTGGGGAGAGCGGGCATGAAAGAACATTTATCATGGCCCCAAACAGGAGTCGTCACAGGGTGTGCTAAATGGCCCAGCATGCCTAGAAAAGCCATTTTCTAAATGGATGCCTCTCTCTATACGTGTGTCTGATAGAAATCTTCCCAGGGCTATGCCGGCTGGTAACAAGATTGCCTCCCCCTGCGCCCCCTTCCTCTTCATGCACAGTTTATTTTCACAGACAAAAAAAAATGTAAAGTGTGTGCAAATTATTTTTTGGTTTGTCTTACATGGAAAGAGACAACAAAGTAAGTTGAATATAATGTAGTCTGTGCAGCTCCTCTCGGTTGAGATTTTATTTTTTCTGACAAGCGAGGTATCAGGGCCGGCCCAAGCCTTCATGGGGCCCTAAGCAGAATTTGATTGGGGGGCCCTCTCCTATGTTAGCGCTGCCCAAATCATTGACTATTGTTAAATGTCATTCACACACCCAGTGTTTTCCGCTATTGCCTCCAATGTCCAGCTGGGTGAAAATAGTAGCCAGCCGAGATCCCAAATCTGCTAGGGTGGTCCGGGGGTATGGCCCCCTGGGAGATTTTTTTTACCTTTTTAAAGTGAAATGCATGAATCTGGTGCACTTTGAGAGGAAAATTAAGAAGCTAAATCTGAGGAATTTTGTGTGAACAAATAATTTGGAGACACTGGGTCGGATGAATTAGAAGCTATTGAAGAAAGACACATGGATTTTCCATAAAAATATTAATTTAAAATAAAATATTATGCAGGGTCGTCTGGGATGGGCTTGGTTCTCTTTTTCTTTTATGGGACATATTTCTCTGTAATATAATGAATGCATTTAAATGCAGTCAGAGGAACGAAGCAGAAGAGGCTGAAAATAGGCTATAGACTATACACAGTGCATGGGCAACTGAGGGCAGCTCCATTTCCAAATGTTTTTTAAATAAACTCAATACATAGGGGAGAACGGGGTAATCTGAGCCACTTTTTACATTTGCTCCCCTCTAAGCAAGCTAAAATGATTGCAAAATACCTATTTTGGTGAAAAAAACATGCTTACCACAGCACCATGAGGTCCTCTCTTTCAGGGCCATGGGGAAATGTTTTCCGTTGCCTAGATACAGGGGGTGGCTCACATTACCCGATGCCTCAGATTCCCCCGTTCTCCCCTACTGTGCAAGGACGTGAACGTGACGTGATCACTTAACCTCGGATTACCTACCAGATGAACTGATTCAATTATTAGGCTATTAACTATCTAGACCAAAACATTGTATTCCTTTTTTTGTATGATAACTTACATTCGCATAATATGATGTAAATATCAAACACACAAACACAAAAAAGTGACAAGAACACACCGAGCCGACTACTGACTTTCCGTGCGCTCTGCGCTTGCGCGGGACGTAATGTCTCCATAACAGCAGGCGGCGCTAATCTGTATTGTGGCCCAAAAAAATACGGAAGCCATAAATGATGGGACAGCTCTCTAGACCATAAACATATATAGAAATACATATTTATATTTATGGACCATAAAGAGCACCATTTTTAGCAGAGAGTGTCGAGCATGGTGTCGAGCAGTCAACAAGGGTTGATGCATGTGAGTACTCGCTGAACGAAACAAACAAACACATTAAAACAATGGCTAGCTGTTGTTAGCTGTTTGTGCTACCCGCATCACTTCCGGGCTTCACTTATTCGCTAGCCCTCCACCATCAAATTGCTCCGACTGAAAGAAGCCCGACGACATCTACGACGGCCGACGTCACCGAACACACCAAACAGATTTGTGTCCCCGCCCCCTCCAGACTCTCCAACCATGTCCGATGGCCGATTATCGGGCCGGTGTGTCCTGGCATTAAGCAATCGCTTAGTTCGCTTATGCCTCGGGCCGGCTCTGTAAGGTATAGTTGGTGAAAGAAAGAAAAAGGCAAAGATGGGGCGGAACAAAAATAGCTGTCTGTTTTGAATTCGGTTGACTTATGGATCAACACAGAAATGTACAATATTTTGATGTCTCGTAGATTATGCATACAAATACAAAATAAAAAACTTGACTTATTTAAATGTTTAAAATCACATTGTAATATATTTTGCCCAAGTTTGGTCAAAAAACTATTCCTCCCCGGGGAAGTGAACGGGAGATAGAGAGGGTGAGTGATGTATCGGAGGAGTTGGAAGTTTCAAATGGAGGAGTGTGCAGAGCGGATAGACAAGGAGAGTGGGTGGCTTTAAGAGTGGAGGAGGGGGGGTTTCTACAGAGAGAGAGAATGAAGAATAGCTTGACAATTGAGATGGATGCTCAGGCGTTTTTTGTATGTATATTTAGATTCAAACTACTTAAGATGGATGAAATGATAGAGGGTTAGGACGAGAATTGGTCAATTTAAATGTGAGCAGACGTATGCTGTTTATAGTCGTTATCCTCCTCATTATCCTGTGTGCTGCGGTGTTTGATGTGTTACAGTATGTGGTGATGAGAGGCGGCGGTGGACACTGGCATTGTTTCCATATCCCCAGGCTTATTCAGAACATTTCTAATGGGCACACATGAACGGTGTGCCTACACCCACGTGCTGACATTACAGTGATTTGATGGTTTATCAGAGATAAAGGCAGATATTATTTTTATATACACATTTAGAAACCAGGTGGACACACATGTTCATTGGACTTACTGCAGTTTTAAGATACACATGCAGTGTGGCATCTCATATCCCAGAAGTAGTTATATTGGTATAGTAAAAGAAGCAGCTCCAAGTAGTATCAACTCAACACACTTAAAGTAACAAATGTATAACTATTCATTCTGTGGCTGACTAATTCCTAACAATGCATAACATATACAAGTGTTAATACCATAGATATTATATAAATAATACTGATGCATTAACATGTAAGTAGAATTTTACTGTGGTAGCTGTGTAAACATTCAGCGTTTGCGTTCACGGGCAAAGACTCTCGCCCCTTTGTGGAGTTCTCTCTCCTGATTGGATAAAATGTTGTGGGATACAAGAAAGGTTTCTCCTCTGCTTACTGCAAGGCGGAGTGACCTGAGAGACCTGTGTTTTGAACCGTGCACACTGTATAGGTGATCGCTTTAAAATAATGCAATGTAACAACTATATTAATCAAAAATATATCACTTTTTTTCTTTAACTAAATGTACTTTCCACTGCTGCCTCATACACACATGCACATAAAGTCATGTTAGCAATTTCAATTTAGCTAAAGCCTCTTAAATGGAGATGCCGCGTAACACACGTTGGACTTGTTCAACTGTATTTCAATAAGAATAGTCTAATCAGCATGAATAATCTAGCCTGGTGCACGACTGCTCCCGAACCCATCCATTCAGACCAGCACTTTACGGCTCTGTCTGCACTGTGAAGATTTGTCTGCCTCGCAAACAAGCCCTCCTCCTCCTGCTGTTTGCTGCTCTTGATTACTGTAAGCCTGAGAACAAAAGACACATGCAGATCAATAAACCCACACATAGAGAAGGTGTGCTGAATAATGGGTCCGGCATTTCCTCCCGTTTTCATATCAGCTTTTCTTTTGCTTTCCTCTACTTTTGCTGTTCACTTTGTGCTTTTCTGTGCTGTGTCGTCGACGCTTCATCTGCAGGCCCCGCTGACCACATGCTGCCTGCAGGTTTATCTCAGTTCAACACTGAGCTCCCTGCCTGTGTGTGTGTGTGTGTGTGTGTGTGTGTGTGTGTGTGTGTGTGTGTGTGTGTGTGTGTGTGTGTGTGTGTGTGTGTGTGTGTGTGTGTGTGTGTGTGTGTCTATTAACATTACTGAAGCTTCTGGTTCCTTTTGATCTGCACAGGTATATTGTTATGACTTGAGGGAGATGTTGTATGCAGGCTGAAGCACAATTCCAAATGTCTCTCGTACTTCTCCAAAGCTCCCTCTGGCTTCCTAGTTTCAAAAAAAGAAGGTGGCTCAAGGCTAAGACAGCCGGCCCCAACAAACAGATATCTCTATAAAGTACACTGGTGGATTTACTCACTATCGCTGACTACAGAAATTTCAAATAATCTGTCTCAAATGCCCAGTGCTATACTAGAAATCGCCCCTGCTCTCACTCCACAACCCCCCTCCTCACTTTCTAAAACTGATGTACGAGTCACCCCTCTCTCCCTCTCTGTGCTGATCCATTATTGGACGATGATGTGTGGGCTGATTAGTGCCATTTGTTTCTTGATTTAATAGCTCCTTAAGCTTGCAGACAGTTTACAGGAAGAGTTGAAGGTCCCTCCCCTCACTATGAGCAGTTACCTTTAAAGGAGAGAGAGAGAGAGAGAGCAAGAAAGAGAGAGAGCACTCTGGCCTCCTTACTCAGCTCTCCTACCTCCCTCCCCTTCCCCTTCCCCTTCCATCCCCTCCATCTTCTGGTCTGGACCTTACACAACAGCAACGTGTTATCTGGCTGTGTGAAACGTCACAGGCTATTTCTGCTGGATGGGTAGTTTACTCGCAGGACCTCTCCTTTAATCATTTTGCATGCATCAATACACACCTTGCTTTAGTCTTATTAAGGTCTTTAGGGTGAAATGAGTAGGTGAAAGGACTGACGAACAACCATGGCACAGTAGTGTCACCTTGCTGTAAAATCCATAGGGTAAAGTGTAACTGACTATTAATCATACAACTAATTATTAAGTTTTTTTAGGAAGTCAAATATTTTCATGTTTGTACAAACTGAGCTGTTATTCTCCATTGATATTATCTTCTTTTCTCATCAGAAAGCTTGTGTCACCGCCTTTTACATTTTCTTATGGATCTTGTGCAATTGAAGCAATTGATTATGACACTCCTGAAATGGAATTGAAACTATACACCTTTCAGTTACACGTTGACACTTGTCAAATTATGCATATTCTTGCAAATATAAATATTTGTGTAATTATAAATCATGAATAGTATAGGGCTAGGTATCATTTAAAAAACAAATTAAATAAATTGAATACTAAAATATTGTTTATTCTTCTACAGAACTATTTTTGATTAGCCTCAACAAGCTGACATTCTCAAATGTACAAAAAAAATAAAACTATAAAATGCATTCAAATGCTTTGTCAACCACTAAGTAAACATGATTATGAAAATGGGAGTTCTGACCATAAATATTAGAACAAGGCCAGGAGCTGAATTGGTTGGTGTGTTGCTTCAGGTACTAGCGAGATGATGAAATACAATCCAGGAAGTCCAGGTTGACTGACAGACTAATGCATTTGAAGGCTTATCAGAAGCCAAAACTCTAAGTGAATTGAATTGAGAGGATTTTACTGCTTTGGGAAATGACCAATTACCTATTCATGAGGTTCAATAACTAGTTCTAATCGTTATACATATAATCAGAAATAAAATGTGCTGCCTTGTTTATGTAGTTAAGTATCCCTTTGTGTGTCCTCATATATGTACCATCCCATTTTAAAACCTGGCATAGCAGGTCATTAGGGTTGCACATCAGGGTTGTGAACGCTTAGACATGGACCGTTAGCTAGTCCCTTTTTATTTTTTCTGAAATCCTCATGTTACCCACATTTCTCTGTTTATTTGCCACCTCTAGCATTTACTGTGTATTTACCCCATACAAAAACAAAATAAAACACACTGCAAAATAGCTGTGGACATTAGAGTCACATAAAACCATTGGAAGGCCTGAACGTTAAGCAGTGTGGGATCTGGTCAGCACCATTACTCCCAGCCTCAGACTCCCCTGGGCTGACAGGGGAACAGAAGGGCACACAAACAAGTTGAATTCATTTTTCTGCCTTTTATATCGGTTCTCTGACACTGGGGAAGGGTACAAGGATTCCTCATCTCCCCTGCTTGATAGCCTGGCACTGTTTGCCGGTGTTTATATAAATGAAAATAAAATACTGTATATCTGCAGAGTGCAGCCCTGCATGCAGATATTGCTGGGTTGGTGTGAGAAGGAATTATTTGAAATAGCTTTTCTATTTTTTTTTTTACTTTGTGACATTTTAGAAAAACTAGAACCTGATTATATATTGTCACTGTTCTGTATCTCAATTTTCACATTATGGAGTTATTTTAAATTGCCTAACCATAATCACTGCTGATATTTCACAAAGCATGTAGAAAACGTTTTTCGAACCAAAAACCTGCAGAAATGTACCATATTTAATTTGACTTTGACCAGAACTGATAATAATGAATGAAGCAGATAAGTCAGTTCCTAGATATCTCTCCTTCGAATCAAAAATGTATTTTCTATTTATTTACTTTGCTGAGGTTCAGAGTAAAGTCAGCTGAAGGAAATCAATAATGCAGGCTTAGAAGACACAGTGCTACACGGTGCATGCTGCTTGTTAAGGGTTTTACGTCTTCTCTGGACATCTCACCGTTTATCTCTGTGTGTGTGTGTGTGTGTGTGTGTGTGTGTGTGTGTGTGTGTGTGTGTGTGTGTGTGTGTGTGTGTGTGTGTGTGTGTGTGTGTGTGTGTGTGTGTGTGTGTGTGTGTGTGTGTGTGTGTGTGTGTGTGTGTGTGTGTGTGTGTGTGTGTGTGTGTGTGTGTGTGTGTGTGTGTGTGTGTGTGTGTGTGTGTGTGTGTGTGTGTGTGTGTGTGTTGATTCCAGTGCAGTGAATTACCACGATGGAGCTGTAGAGTAGAGCCCACTGGGGGGAAACAACCGTTTAAGTGTCAGCACAGAACAAATGGCGATGGCCAGTGTGTCTTAATCTCGCTGACACTCACTGTGGTACATTTGGGGACCGTTTTTGTACAACTAATTGTTGCCCGATGAATTCAAGGAAAACAAAAAGCGGATGCATTTATGCTACCAGTGGCTTTTTGGGGGAGAGAAAAAAAAGAAGGCCTTGCACTTGGAGGAAGGGAGAGACAATATAGCATTATGTGACAAAAATAGGATTAGAGGTCTGCTAAAGCTCCAGCCCTGTCAGAGGAAAATGCTTTATTTTGCCTACACTGCAAATCTTTTTTCTCCTGGTCTCTGTCTCGCTTCACCATTATTTACAGAGAGTGTGTGCGCATGGCATGCTTGTGTGATTTTTCAGTCTTCTTCCGTTTGATGTTTGAAAGAGCGCATGTCTGTGGTAGTATCTGTGCTTGACAGAGAGAAAGAGCTGGGTACAGTTCCCTGAGTGGGTTGCGGTGGTAATGTAGAGTGGCGTGGTGCCCTAGAAAATTCCAGGTGTGAAGTGCTCTATTCATTGCGCTGCAGAGGGAGTGCTTCTCTCAGTGTGAAGTGGTAGGTGGGACGTTTTATTTTCCATTGTGAGCAAAATGTATTTGTTTTTGTTGTGGCTGCTGCTAGTGTGTGCATGGGAGAGAGAGGTTGGGTGTGTGTGCTGACGTCTCGGCAATTTTGTCCTCTTCTTCTTCACTTCCACCTGCACCAGTCTGTGATTTATTGGTCACAGTTCTGAATAACTTTAATTGGCGTGCCGTGGCAGTGGGTGGTTCTCACACGCCGTACTACCGTGGAAGTCCTCGAAAGAGCCTTATTCATTTTCAATCATGTAGGCAGTGCGGACTCTCTACTGCCATCTCAGAGGTGTCTTCAAAAGGGCTACCTACGTCTTTTTGATTCTACAGATCGTATAGTGTCTCCTGTTAGCTTGTTCTCTCCCCCTCTGTAAAATCTGTCAGAGCTCCTCCTGCCGCTCCCTCCACAGCCTAGCCACCCCCTTCTTTGGCTTCCAACTGGACTCGCTCTCATCTCTGCCTCTGGCCCTTTTCCCAGGGCTCCCTTGTTTGATGGGATTTGTGCTCCACCGTTGCAATTGCTCAGCTACACATACACTCACCCATGCGCATGCACGCATTTGCTGTTCACCGATACAGTATACCAACCCTGTCTCCTAGAAATTACATATATACACCACTATTCAACAAAATGTATTCCCATCTGAATTACAATTTTATCAGCATAATGATGATATACAGAGTATTTTCCCTGTTGAAAAGTATTGTACTGAAACATTTGTAGGCACACAGAGCACTTGGTTAAGGTTAGGGAGAATATAAAAGCACTTAAAGGTACAGTGTGCCATACCAGAGAGAGCTGCTTGTTGATATTTGAACTGACCAGCAAAACAAATACAGCCCTATCTAACTCCTCCTTCAGAGGCTCCGCCCCCCAACAGCAGTCGTCACTAACTACCTTTCCAATAGCATTGTTGCTACTTATGTCTAGGCGCTTTACAGAGCCTGGGCTGTGTATAAGCAGCACAAACATGGTGAAAATGGTTAGGAGTTATTTTTTCAACAAAACTAACAAACATGTCCGTCTACTACTGCCATTGAAACATAGACAGAGACCTTAAATAATCTCACAAACGCAGGCTGCTACTACACAATGTTGATGGAGCTCAAATCAAGATGCTGTAAAAGGCCTGTAAATCACCATCACACATTAGATCAGAGTCAAAGAGAACATCATTACCTCCCCGTATGTATTATTTCACAGTAGAATTTAAAGATAATGGGAAAATCTTTCCATTCCCTCGACTATTATTACAGTTAACTATTTCAAACTGAAACGGTTTAGCACTTAGTATACTCATCAAACTGCTGGGCAACCGTCCTTCAGTCCAGCACATTGTGGAGCTATTTTAGTAATAGCTCCATAATTTAAAATGGGTTTAAAAGTATGCTACCACAAAAAAACTAATTAACGATTGATGCATAAGCTTGATATTCATGTAAACAGGGGTTGGCTCTGTATAATTGTCCGGAGTTCTAACCCAACAGCTTGTCCAATAAACAAAAAATCCAATTGCAGAGTTTGTTTATTATAATTCTGGCTTCCAGACTGACTTCTTGTTCTCTTTTTCTCTCGCTATAGTTTAGATGTGGGGGTCCATTGTTGCAGTCATGTAGGACATTGCAATTTAAATTAGCATTACCACTGCAATTGCTCTGACAATGTAATTGATAGTAAGTAAGATAGTGCACAGATAGTTTCATGGGATTTAAGCAATTTGTAATACAGTTTCTGACTATATTTTAGTTTTCAAGGCTGTGTTCGGGGGTAGGGGAGATTATTTGATTAAGGCTACTGACTCCTTAGAATCAATCAGATATGGTCCATATACATGAGGGTTGAAAATTCAATCTGACTTTTATTGCTGTATGACTGAAGTGTCTGCTTTACATAGGTATTGTGTGTGTAAGCCAGCAGTCTGTTTTTGCCTACAGGCTGCAGCTTATCTTCCATTGTCATGTGGATGTGGATGGCATGTGAGTGAATGTGTGGGGATGCTCAGGAGGAGTTAAATCCTGAAGAGTGCAGTGGATTTAAGACTCATTGACACAGTAAAGTTGGGCTTTCATTGGTGTTCTGGCGCTATACAGTGCAGGATATATGAGCTCAGGTATCCTATGTACTGTCTACACAAGTGGTCTCTTGGTGTGATGATTATTATAGCACGTGTATACGCACACATGTCGGCCATGTATGTCAGGCGCTGTTTGTGTGAACTCTGGACCACCAGCTCATTTCACACGCACACAGACGGACATCAAAGGGGGTTTGAATTAACCCTGCGTGTCGGGGCCGCTCAGCATGCCATCCGCAATTTTCCCTTCTCTGCCGCTCCAGCACCACCAACCCTACATTCCCATTCATATGAAAATGAATAGATGGGAGTTTTTCTTGCCTTGCACCGAATCGCCATCCTTCACTGAGAGAAGATACAACTTCAAAAGAGAGCTGAGATGCATTCAGATGGCTTTGCAGGTGGTTACGATGCGTGTCGTTGCAGGTGAAGGTGTTCTATCTCCCTGTGAAAGTGGGGGGCAAAGTGCATGTTTCATGTTTATTCTTATTAAAGCAGGTCAATTGTTTTTCCATTACAGCCCTCTTGCAAACGCCGGGCTCCCTTTCTCCTTGATTAGACACTGCAGAAATGACTATACACACACAGCCTCACGCCCAAGGGTACGGACATCAAAGTATACGTGCCTCACCTCTTTTAACTGGCCTTTAAATCCATGACAGGAAGCAGTGGCCTCACAATTCTGTTTGCTCGTGTGTCCAAAATCAGTTTTTTTGATTGTTTTGACTGGAGAGCGCTGCCTCTCCCTTTGCCTCCAAACACTCATTTTCACATTTTCACCTCATCTTGGCAGCTAATTTAATTTTATATTGTATTTATTGATCTGGCCAACTTCAATTTCCTGCAGCGGCGTTATTCTCTTGCACGATGAAACGATAATGTAGATGAACGGGCGACGATTGGAAATGGCGACGAAGAGTGTGATGATGATCATTTCAGTGGGTGATTGTGTTCTATGCTGATTTAAAGCTGTGTGTGAAGATGGCTGGGGCCGCTGCAGTGTAGGTGACGCCGTAGGCTGCCATGACAGCTGTTCAGTAAACACATTCATATTTCATTAATCTGGCCTCTCCCCTCTCCTCCCCCTGACGGCCTCTTATTGTCTCCTCTAGAGGTTATTCAGTAATCCACTGAGGCCTTACCTCATCCTACTGTGTCACCTGCACCCACACACATACCCTCTTTGCTGTAAGTGCTTTAGTAGGAACTCTCTCTCTCTCTCTCTCGTGCGTTTTTGGCATACACTTCATGAGTTAGTTAAATTTAACATTGTATAGGACCACTGTTAATTCAAATAGACCCACATATTGTATGCCATGGCATCACTTTATGTGTATGTACATTATTCTGTGTGAGTAAATTCGCACAGGGGCGCTCATAGCTCATGACACAAGTGGAAAAACTCTATGATCTTTAAACTAAATCTCACTTAATTTTTATGACTACCCTTTTTTCTTTTTTTTACATATAGGGGAAGGTGGGGTGATTTGTGCATTTTGGAAGTTGCAAAACCCCTTGTTTCTAGAAAACCGTGGAAGAAATTGGAAATGTGACCACATATTTAAGAAGAGCCGTCCATTTGACTCATCCTGTAAAGAAGGGAGACACAAGGAATAAGATATAAGCACGTTTAAGCTCAAAAAACTGTGTTTTGCCTTTCAAAGTAAAATTTCCATGATCAAGGTTTTTTGATTATTGTGTCTGAACAATTATAGACACGTTTGAAAACATTTGACACATGTTTTAGTGCTTTGGTATGCTACACTTTGAGTCTATATAGTTAGCACAATGTCAACCCTAAATTGCTGCATCATGCCTATTATCCAAAATTCTGGCGATGGGGTGATTTGTGCGCAAGGGCCTGGGTGAGTTATAAGTAAGTAAGTAAGTAAAATGTATTTATAAAAGCACATTTATGACAGTTTGCACTGTCCAAAGTGCTGTACATAGTGCATTCAGTAGGTAAACAATGAAGGTACAATAACAATAACCAAAATAAAAGACGTAAAGCCCATACATCCACATAAACACAGATAGTAGTGCAGTTGTAAGATAGTTAATGGGGAGGAAACACCAGGGTGTACATATGGGTTTTGAGCCTTGATTTAAAGGCAGAAATGTAGGGGGAATCACATTTGTCAGGTGGCAGTTGGTTCCACAAGCACGGAGCAACTAGTGCAAAGTACATTTCTGAGAGTTGTGCCAGTGGCATGGCTGTATACGCTGGTCACCAAAAGAAAGTGATTGTCTACAGTAGCTCAGAAGAGAGTGACATCTCAATTCCACTTAACGACACCACTGATGAGAGTTCAGATGGCCAGAAAGATGATGATGGTGACTTTGTCATTGTGACACAATGACGCACAAATCACCCAACTTTTTTTCCGAAAGCTATATTTCTTAAACAGTTTATTCCAGATCCAAAGTTTTTATTGCCAGGGATGCACAACATCCTGAACTATATGTACATATTTGAGTTGGAGACATAACTGTCAAGGCCTCACTTTAAAATCACTTTGAGTAAAAAGTTGCACAAATCACCCCACCTTCCCCTACATGTCAAGAGATGTCTTTATCATGTCTGGAATAGGTTAGACTTCTTCACATGCTTGCCAACATAGTGTGTCATTTGTGCTTTTGAATCCAGGCAGCTACACAAAAGAAAACACAATGGATGAAATGGAGTAACATAACTCTGGCTGGCCTGAAGGTGGCGCTACAAGCACAGGCTGAATTAAGAGAAATTGAGGTCGCCAATTCATTCTTGACCTAGTACACAGCAGTTGACAATGCAGTCTTAACTCATGATTCACTTACTTCCTTGTGTTACAGAACTTTCAACTTAATTTGCCACTTCTTTAAATTCTTGAAATGGCTGGAACCACATTCAGTGGACTTTTGCTGTAGCGCTGACAAATGCATGAAGTACATTTTTATATGTGTATAAAGTTCTACCATGGCCTGATGATCCACAGCGTGCAATTCTGTCCAAAATATTTCAACCTTCATCGGCTCAATTTTTTAGTTCAAGTTTAACTTTTAGGCAAACATAAATGAGAATTTCTGAATGTGCTTAAAATAGCAATCTCCACCTGCTGATGAAGACTGTTTTTCATCCTGGGGGGAAAAAAGTTGAGCTGATGTAAACTGTGTATGTGTGATGTGGTGGAAAGCTTATTATAAGTGGACCTTGAGTTGAGATGTTGAGATGAGCTGTTTTGACAACTGCCTCTTCCCATACGGAAGGCTTGTTGTAAATTTCCCTCATATGAATTATTCATTTGCACTCACCTCAACTGATATAGCTGCATTTGTACATTGTGTGTGTGTGTGTGTGTGTGTGTGTGTGTGTGTGTGTGTGTGTGTGTCATTTAACCATATCTACACTGCACTTGCTGTGCTATGATTCTTAGGCCGTTAAGATACGGTCAACTGTTGTCTTAAAAGGCATGTGTCTCTTTTATTGCTGCACTCAAATTAGCAGCACTTCAGCCTCTGTGTGAGTTGCTAGTCAAGTCTAAGGTGAGATCAACTGTAGACTTCTCTCTCTGTGTATGCCATATAGGCCTACTTTAATATAACTCTCTTACTGCAGAGATGCTTTAAAAAAAATCGGTTTGTATGGTTTTTACTTGTTGATTAGAATGATGTGATGAGGACCTGCCATTCTGTCAACCTACTTGAGGATCCAAATTAAACTGCTTGGTTTCACTGCATGGATATCACTCATTATGACGCCACTCTTCTTTTGCATACTGGTTGAATCCAAACATGACCACTGCAAAACCATGTCCGATTAAAAAATGTAAGGATTTACACAAAATACTAACCGTGGAAAATGGAGAACATTTTGTAAGAATCAGCTTACAACGCAATGTCATTCATCCATTTTGAGTCATCAGAAAAATGTGTTATTTCCTAAAAGCTCATTTATAATATCAACCTGCCCACTGCACACTTAAGGCTCACAATTGGAGAGCAATATGGTCACTAAATGGTCCATTATCTGTTATTACTGTATAAAGACTAAGGCTGCCGACAACTGGAACATAAGAAAGTGGCCTAGCTTATTCAGCCAAGTGACAACACAATGTCTCTATCATAATTTTTGAGTACAAGTACAATGTAAAATGAATGAATAATTTGGCTTTAATGGTCAATTACCAACCATCATTCAAAATGTAAAGATCATTCTGATATCTGAATGATCTAATGACCTAACAAACACAGTCACGCAAAGGGGGTTTGCACTGTCATCATTGTAAAGTATGACGCTTGTGTCAGCATTTGCTATACGTCAATAGGCATTCACTTTTGAGGGCTCATGTAATGTGCTGTTTTTACTCCTGCAGTTCCGTATAGCCTTTCAGAGTTAACTTCAGTGTGATGTCTTGTGTAATGTATTCCTGCATGCCAATGGAAATGGGTCATTGCTTATAGGGTGGCATTTTAGTTAAGGCATGTCCTGTAGTCCTTGTAGCAAATACACTGAAACAAACATTTATCTCTGCCCATAATGAAGGCTCGTCGTAAAATTTCCTTTTCTCTTATGAATTATTCAGTTGCACTCAGCTAAACTGATCTAGGTGCATTTGTACATTGTGTGCGAGTCTGTTTGTAGCTGCTCCAGATAGAGTTGACATTACTGGTCTGTAGAGCGGGAAAAGGGATAAAGCTGTTTGTATTTGGTAAGGATTTAGCGTCAAATGAGGAGGATAAGTAGTCCAGGTCTGATTGAGCCGCCTAATGTAATACGGCTGTAAGGAAACACGAGTGTAGCGTAGCGAGGCGCGTGTGTTTGTGTGTGTGTATGTGTATGTGTGTGTGTGTGGAACTGAGGTGTATGTTTGTGCTCATGTAAAAAGATTGATTCATTGCCATATCATAAGGATTTAAACATACAGTGTACAGTGAAATCTCTTTTTTGCTCGCCAGTGTGTGTTGTACTTGTGAAGAGATTTTGGCATTGAAGGTGTCTCAGGACTATGTTTGTATGCATTGGGGATTGGGGACTGTCTCATCTGCCAATGATTTAAACCCTACTTGGCCTCTAGAGAAGGTAATGTTACATTCACTGTTAAATGTGTGGACTAAGCCTTCTTCTGGGTGTGCTCTCAGCACCTCAGCTCCACCAACACGACCAGTGGACATGAGCTCATGACACAGAGACATACAGCATGCACACTGACTTTGTAGGCTGGACGACATCTATTCTTTTTTTAAATCTTTTATAGCCATGTCTACACTGCACTTACTGTTCTACGGTTCTTATGCCATTAAGATACTGCCTAACGTAGTCTGAGTCTCTACTGCTGCACTCAAACTAGTAGTTTTTAGTCACAGCTCTCTGTGTGACTCAACCATACTATGTTAATTGATAGCCAAGGTTGGTGTCAACTGTGCACTTCTCCTGCTCTGCATACGACCTACTTTAATATAGCGCTCGCTGTTTAGATGCCAAAATAATTCATCATTCAGTCATCAGACAGTTTTTACTTGTTATTTAGCATGATGTTGAGAACTGTGTTTCTTTCAACCCATAACAACTCAACAATCCAAAAAAGAGTAATAATAAAATAATAAAGAAATATTGTAAGAATAATTTTAAAATCCCATGCACCTGTTACCAAAAAAAGTTACCACATGCCTTGAACCCAGTAAAAGTGCATTAAAACACACAGCACTTCCTGATATTAGCTCAGGAAAAACTATTTAATGAAATTGTCTTTTTTTTTTTTTTTTTTTAATAAATACTTTTGATTACTTTCAGCTTCAGTATTTCAGTCTAGCCAATGAACAGCGCTGTTAACAGTGGCTTTAGTCACTGACAATAAATATAGCTCTTAATGTGTCACAGATGGGTGAATATTGTTAAGTCACCCTGGTGTCTGTTCTTAAAGCGATGAAACAAAGTATGTTTTTGTGTAAAAGTATAGTAAAGTAAAGGGATTTCAGCATGGTTGCATTAGCGTTAATGCAGTGGTAAAGAACCCCATTTAATCCCAGATATCTTAAATTAACAATTGATGAAACATGTATGTTCATATAGCAATATGCTCAAATACAAAGATACTTTACGGTTATTTTTCTCTTGATTGTGTGTGAATGTAGTAGCTGAGAAGCAATTGAAATCAAATTATTGAGTGCAAATTATCCTGGAACTGGAGAGCAACTGAAACATGCAGCTGGTTGATGTTACCTCCAGGCCTCATTGTGTTTCAATGACCATATTCTGCTTTCCATTATCCTGCAGTGCGGGGGGAAATTATCTAATATTTGGCAAGAAAATATGCAATGGCATAGGAGCATTTTTTTTGTCATAAGAAACCAATGGGACAGATTCACTGTCAAGTGGAAATTGAAACTTACTGCTTGAAATATATTTTATCAAGCATTTTCCTTTTGTGCTGTATAGCCTTGCAAATGTACGCACTAAAGCATGAACTCCCTGGCTCTTAAGAGAGGATCATTCTTTCAAGCCATCAGTCAGGGGTGCTAACAGTCCGTCTGCCTCCAGTCATTTCTGATACACGCAAACACTTGAGCGTACATATGAGACATAAATGATGCAGCAGGGAAATTTTTCATCACTATGTCCCGATAGTTCTATGCCATGCTGCAAGGGTTAGATGTAGCATATAGAATTGAATATAGCCTACTGTTGTCGTTTCTATCTCAATGTCCAATCTTCTTTCTTACTATCACGCTTAATGCGTTGATATCTTATTCACGACTATGATAAATGATCTGTTACAGGGATTTTTTTATTTTTGTTTGCTGACCCTCATTTTCAAAATATGATGTGAATTTTGGTTGTAAATTCAAAATTGTTTTTCCCAGAAGGTTTAAGTACGTTTTTCTAGCACTGTTGTTTCATGTAAATTACATTGATTATCTTCCACGTCAGGGACTATGGGGATTCTTTGGCAACCTGTATATTACTTTGACATTGGGACAACTTAGGGAGCCTTTTAAATTCTCCCGAGAAGCAATCGTTGAATTTGTGACAAATGTTTTGATAAATTGAATGTTACAGCAGTGTCTTATTGTGAAATAAAAGACTCCCCAGACGTGACAGAGATAGAGATCCACATGCTCATCACTCACAGTCTCAGCCTTGAATCCGAGAGGTTGTGTGGAATGTTTTTTTCTTTTCTTCTTTTTTTCTTTATACAAGTAGAAAGCAGCCGTTAGGAAGCTGTCTGTCTGTGTGTGTGTGTGCGTGTGTGTGTGTGTGTGTGTGTGTGTGTGTGTGTGTGTGTGTGTGTGTGTGTGTGTGATGGTAAGCAAGACCCTGCATTGATCTCTGTTTTATTGGTGTGTTTGTAGAGCTTTTCAAGAGCAAAAAACCAAACATTTATTGTAGCACACACTGTGTATGTTTCAGGACTGATTGACAGCTATTTTTTTTTATGTTTTCTTCCTTTATACCATACAACTTTGAGGGATGGAAGCCATCTCTCTGACGCTGTGAAATTGTTTCTCTAAACGGTCTCTCAACACAATTTTGTCTCTGTTAGGAAGTATATGGAAGGCAGTGTTTATTACAATTAGTTTTGTTGGTGCTGTTAACAAAGGAAAACAAAAGCTTGATATTTTAAATATCTGTTACTAACAAAGACTTCAGGAATCATATTTTTTCTGTTGCCCCTGATTGGTAAACACTCAACACTTTTGTCATATTTACTCATTTTCACTGGATAATGGGCAGAACTTTATTAAATGATCAATCCTATTTATTTTAACTATTTGTTTTACAAAACCTCCAACATAACCTTTACTTTGGTCGTCTTCAGTGCACAGTTTGTTTTTCAAATCATTTTCATTCCACACGTCTGTTTTTTATAAGCCACTATTCCTATGCATGTAAGTGTGGAAGGTGATGGAAATTGATTGACACTATCAACTAAGTAAAGCTAAAGTTAGGCCTCATTAAGGTTTATTTATTATGCCAAAAGTGTAGCAAGAGTAGCCTGGCTCCGCCCGCCCGCCTACTTCCGGCCAAATTTCATTTTCCCTTCAGTAGTCAGTCTGGGTGTACAGCGCATTTCCCAGATTCTCCGGAGAATCTACAGCCGTCCAATCAGCAAACAGAGCGAGTGGCTGAGAACGATGACGTCAAAGTCGCGCTCCAGTTTCAGTTGAATGCTGCGTTCCTTTATACTCGGAAGAAGGAGATTTCCGACTTGGTAGTTCCGAGTTCCGACCTGTCTGTGTTCCAGTGCATCTGCTCGCGAAAGTATGGACGCCTAAAACCGTTCTCGTCCAAATAACTAAACGTTAGGCTCTAACAAGTTACTGTTGCCAGGTACCGGTAGATTCATAGGCTACAATATGTAGTGAAGTCGGAAATTTCCGAGTTCCCTGTCTAACTGGAACGCACCGTCAAAAGCCGGCTCATGACACATGTGACGACCAAACGTGATGCGATTGGTTGGCTAATCCAGAGTGGCACTGGGCAGATCCAATAGTTTTAAACTTCAACAGACACCCGCCTCCAAGTGAGTGAACGTTTGCCAATAGAGCACTTCCAGACCTTCTGTACAAATAAAATGAAGTACGATGGTCTGGTTGGACCAGGCTATAGCAAGAGTAGTGGGAAGAGGAAAAAGGGAGGCAGCTTGACTAAATACAACAGCATGTATGTGACATGAGGACTGTAAGGTAGTCGCTGGAAGGAGGAGATCATCACTGTCCATTAAATGTTAGGGCACAGAAAGCTCAATTACACACTTCATAAACCCAACATAAGTACGCATGCACACACTGTGATCAGTTACAATCAGTTGAACCTGTCTTATTAGTGGAGGAATCTAATGTTCGATTTTCATTTTCCTTTATTTAACCTCGAAAGATCAATTGAGGGGTGACCCTCTTTTACAATGACGCCGAGTTAATATCATCAGTTAGTATCATCAGGAGATAGTACTAAAGCTAGTACCAAAACACTCTAAAATGTATCAATTATTCACTCTGTACTCTGATTGGTGTTACTGTTTATGACATTAGATTTTCTATTCATAGTTTTATTCCGTATAAGCTTAGAAGACTGATAAAGAATATAAGTTAACTCACTGGATTAGTTTATTTTGCCCACTTTTAAGAGCAAATGTAATATCTTTTGTTATCATGTTACTGTCAGTTAGAGAAACACAAATGTATATTGCAGTAAATAATGCGAAGAATGTCAAAACTATCCACATTAAAGCTGCTTTTCCTGTGTAATGAGTTTAAAACTATTGTATTTCATGAGTCTGTGTAAGACAATATATTCCTTTATTGGAAATATTCATTGTTACAGCAACATAGCAGCAAGATAAAAAAAAGTTTAAGTAAGTATAGTGTATAATGTAGGTAGCAAGATTAATTTTGTGTTTGTTTAAATTGTTGTTCTTCAGCTTTTGCGGTGTATTAATTGGAGGTCCCATTTTGTGAATCAGTTAAATCAATATTGAAGGTGTTGCGACCCTTTTTTCGATGTCACCTTCCTTTCCAGCCACTGTGTTGTCCTCAGGTGATAAAGACCTAAAACGTTGTTGGGTTTTTAATTGGTTGCCAGTCAACCATGAATTTTGAATGCGTTTTGTCTGGCAGAGGTTGTGGATGTTTTCCGTAATGAACCTGATCCATGTGTCATTTTTGTTGATCCCGTTTTTTTGAATTTGCAGGTTTTAATGGATGTATAATTGCTTGCTTTATGAAAAATCAGATCAGCATGCAAAGAGGAGTGAAATTGGGGGCTTACATCAGCCAAACAGCATGTGGAAAGCGGCGATTGAGCTCCGCAGAGAAACATCAAAGCACAACCTGTCGTGTGCTTGCCCCATGCCACGCCGGAATTGTGATCACACAGGGCAGTTTACCTCTGACCTGACTGAGTGTGTGTGGAGTGAGGATCAGACATATTCTGCTCACAACCTTCCTATTGTGTCAAATAATACCTTCAGAGGAAGCATTAGCCTGTACTTTAAAGACTAAAGCCTCTTAAAACCAGGCTTAAATATTTTGACCAACCAATATGTATGCACTCTAAATGACATAGTCTTAAATAATGTATATGTTATTAGTTAAAGCCTATATAGACATTTTGTTAACACTACATTTTAGAAAGAAACTGACTTTAGATATTCTATTGATTTTGTCACAAGAAGTGCAAAATAAACTTGTCGTTAAATTTAATGGTCACTTAACTCTATAAAACGTTTGCATTCAAGTTGTGTCTACAGGCCTGCAGATATATCAAACTGGATGAACTAGTGCCCCTGCCCATTGGATATGATCTTAGATGTGTTCTCAAGTAGTTTGTGTTGCGTGTTGTGTTGGATTGTATTTTATTGTCTGTTGTTACCGTTATTTTGTCCACAGGATGGAGAAATATAAGACACAGAGGGACATAAACAAAAATGCATTTAGTTTATTTTTTGTTGTTGTATTGATTATATTGTATGAGTCCAGCTGCTACAGGAGTTAAGTACATATCCTGGCTATAGACCTGCAAATAAAAGTATTTTTAGGTGTTTAAAAATGTATTGGGAAGGATCATTTGGCAAAACCGGACATTAAAATTATTTAATGGTTTTTATATTTGATTGTTGATTTCTTTTTTTCTTTTTCTCTCTGTTTATGGGTGTTGGTGTGGTCCAAGCTCTGCATTTTGCTAAGGCCATGGCTGTTGCGGCGGTGCCCAGTGAAATGGTTAAGCCTTGGCTCTTGTTCTGTAGTGCAGAATAGCTAGGCATTAATCTGGCCCAGCTGGACAGAGGGAAATTAATGATCATTTACACTGACGACATAATCAGGCTTCACGCTGTCCTCCGATACTAAATTGCTTCTTTTGTTCCACAAGATCTGCGTCTTTCTCTCTCCATCGCTCTCTGTCAGTGCCTTTCTCTTTCTCTCTCACTCTCAACTCTCTCTCTCTCTCTTTCTTTTTTCTTTTTCCCAGGTCGTTCGCAGTTATCGGTCATTAGGTGCTAGGTTTCCATGGAAACAGCCAGTTTGGCAGGGAATTGGCATGCTGTAAAAGCGTCCCTGTGATGTTCAATATGGAGAACCATCTTCCTTCCGCTGAGAGCTTGACCAGTTTAGTGTGTCACTGGAGAAACCTGTTAGGGCTGCGAGTCATGCTGCAGACATTTTGGAGGAAGAGAACAAAGATGGGGGCCGACGCCTCACAGCAGGGGTAGATATGGACGCTTGTTGAGGGCGCACCCCCACCCACACAAAGGCATACTAGGCACCCTGACAACGTCCCCTCTGTCCCTTATCTCTCAGCCAGGGTTTGTGTAGCTGTTCCCTTAATGCCGTCACTTCTAAGAGCACTGACCCTGTTGGCAGGTGACATGGGGGAGTGTCTGTATGTAATTAGGCTGTGCTCTGTGTGTAATGACTTAACATGGAGCTGCTCTCTATCAGGCCTAGCAGACGGCCACTGTTAGCGTTAGACAGGTGGGGAGGATGGAGCAAGGAGCTCGGTCATCACCGAGGGCCAGCCTATAGGCCGTATTGGGCAGCCTCACTTCTCAGAGGGAAGGTTAAATTGAGTTCCTGAGTCAGTGAAAATCCCCCTATCGCTTATCGAAAAGGCAAGAGGGTTAAATATTCAGTCTGGGAGGTTTGAAATGTAATCTGCGCTGTGAGTTGGAAATTGTCTTTGGATTCATCCCTCTCTGCTGTGTTCTGCCTGTGGTAAGACGGAGATAAGTGGGCCAGAACAAAATGGCTGTCATAGCGACTGTCAGTCAGGTATGTGCCGGGCCTGCAGAGCCAGACATAAAACTCAACTTGCCAAGTGATATATTGTGCTTAAATCCCGTTTAAATAAAATTTAAAAGAACGATGAGGGTATAGGCTAAACAAATGTACTACAATGTAAGGGTGGTGGTCCAATTCGCAAGTTCTTCCTGGCCACATGTTGAAGTGTCTTTGAGACACTGAACACCTCAAATTGCTCCACATACTTGCACCAACGCAACTTGCCTTCAACAGAAGCATCTGCTGAATGTAATTTAGAATCATGAAAATTAATCTACAACAAATTAATCTGGATTGACGGGGGGTTACGATGGGGATTTTTTTCCAGTGTTGAGTTGCGTTTAATAAATCTGTGTGGATAATGAGCGCTGTAGTCCTCTGCTTTGCATCCTAAGCATACAATTTTCACCCATTTGAATGATATTATAATACCTCATTGACCTCTGCATGCTCTAATAGCTCTATGACGTCTGTTTTCCAAATCATAGCTGCTCCATGTCGGACTGTCTCCGGCTCTGCGGCGTGCTTACTCTCACCTCATTATACATTTCATATTCACTGATGTTTTACAAGAGAGAACATGGCAGCGTAGATTTAAGACCACTTGTCTTATTTGCAGAGTTAACAGAGAAGGCGTAGATCTTTTTTAAATACATAAAAAGACCAGATAAATAGTTTAGGTTTTACACCAAATTGCTAAAGGCAGAGATGGATCAGCAGTATATATGCAGTGTTAGAGGATATTAGCTGCAGAAGAGGACGGACAGATGGCGTGAAAGAGCAGCGGTGCCTATACTCTCTGGCACGGATGACCTGGGATCAACATTAGGAGAGCAAGCAGGGAGCCGCAAACCAAAAATAATGCAATTGGACATTGATTATTTGAAAACATAATGAACTGGAAAACACTGTCTTGGCTGTAGGCTAATAATCAAGTGGAGGTACAACATGCTTTTGAAAGAGAGAGGCTATAGTTCCGGTTTGAACATATTCTTTGCATGCAATTTGAAATGATTAGGAGAGAGCACAGGATGAGACCGTGTTAGCCGTTTGTATCAATAGACTGAAATGTGCCAAGCTCACAGTCAGACTGATGGACAGGTGCCAGGCTTCATCAGTGGCGTGGAAGTGGCGCAGTAATTAGTCAAATGAGGAGGAAGTGGAGGAGACGCTACAGAGAGAAAGAGAGAGAGAGAGAAAGCCCCTGGGGCTCTGTCTCCTCAGCAGGAGGACCTCCACGGCCCACTCCAATACACTCACACACTGCCACGCAGCAATACAAGCGTGAAAACTCAAATTCACGCACATACTAAAACATAATGTGCCACAGTTTCACAAATTAGAAGTCATTTCGCTACAGAACCAAGGAGCAGACTTGCCTCAGGAGGTCATGTACATGCACACAGAAATCCTCACACACATATAGACGCACACTAATCACATGTTGTTTAGCGACTGCTGTGACTTAATGCCACGGGATGGGGGATGGAATTTTGATGATTGTATTTCTAATATATAGCAGCCACAGCCTCAGATATGAATGTGACAATATGCAGGCAGTTTAAGAGCTACATTAAGTATTATTATAGGGGGTGGGAATAGGGAGGGCGTCGAGGAAAGTCAAGAAAATAAGAGAAATGGTTGCGGGAAGAATTATAGGGAGGATATTTTTTTTGCGGCTTTCTGTTTGAGAAAACCTAGTGGGGGGGAGACGACAATCCCCGTCCATGAGCAAGTTAATAAAAATGCTGCCGTTTATCTCTGTCTAAAAGACAAATACCCTGACTGAGGATGGAAGGGAGGAGAGGAAAAGAGAGAGGGGGGCTGGGGGCTGGCCCACATTTCCCTCTGTCCTTCCCGGCTCCAACAAGTTACTAACTATGAATCCCTCTTTCTTAATAGTTGCCAACTGGCCTGGCTGGTTATCACAGAGCAAGTCCCGTTGAATCCTGCGATGGCACACCACTTCTGCATGACCCTTTGGTTCTGCTGACAGGGCTAATTAATGAATAGATAGAAAAAGCTGGGCAGTTCAGAGATTGCCGTGGGCTCCATCTGTCCAGCTGGTCTTGTTTGCCTGTTGGTTTGCACCGTCTGTGCCTTGGCAGGGTGAATATCCCCGCTCACTCTGTCCTATACTGGCAGGCTGTAACTGTCCGTCTTCATTTTTCAGAGCTGAAATGGATCAATTATATCCTGTAAGACACAGTGTTTCAAGGTCAGTTTTCCCAAGGATCTTGATTGCCTCACGGTCAGTTAAGCTGGACCGCGATGATGAATCCGTTATGGCTCTGTGTGATTTGAATCCCAAGCCATGCACGGCAATCACTAAAACTAGAACTACAAGCACTTTCAACAGCCTCTAGAAGATCTTGTATAATGTGACACGAGTGAGCGTCGGATGAAGATGTTAATCGCATCACTTAGGATGTTGGTGAGATGCAGTGAAGCAGGGGAAGACGGCTAGTTTAAAATGCACTGATTGCATTTGAATGAGAGACTGTACAGTAGTAGCTGCAGGTGAATGTGCTATTTCAGCGGGGAGATTAGAAGAGGCTGAGTGTATTCAAAGTCCCGTCTCTGTGGGGTGTTTGTTCACGTGTTGTGTGTGGTTGAGTGCTCGTAAATTGTGTTTTTCTTTTGTTCAGACCTGTTTGTATCACCAGCTGACAATCCCTCTGATAATGTTACAGAAGCAACCCCCCCCCCCCCCCACTCCCTCCCTCCATCATGTCATCTTTCTGTTTCTTTCTCTCTCTCTAATCTCAAACTCTCCCAGAGGGGTGTATGTAAATATTTAGCCCGTCCTTTGTTTCCTGTGATGAGTGCCCGGATGCTCAGTCTGTCAGCGCTGCAGCCTGTGTCAACACAGGGTGCGAGAGCTGACACACAGAGCTGGACTGACTTTCTTATTAGAATTTGGTTTAGACATTTTTTAACAACAGTAGATATGTGCAAAATGTGTCCTGATAAGCCTTAGATTTCAAAGCTTGTAGAACGCTGTCATTTTACAGCTGGTGACCATCACTCATCACTTTATGGCTACATACTTTAGGTGATATTTTACTAATAGGCTGAAGATGCATTTCCCCGACAAAAAGTCAGAATCCTCCCCTGTTCATTATCTAGTTAGGGGACCAGAAGAATTGTATTGTTATCAATTATATATTTTAATAATGGTTTGGGAAAAGATAAGAGCAGGTTCTACACTAGATTACTACCGCAGGAAGCAGGGCCCCATCCTTTTAGCGTGGCTGGAAATCCACAGCATGACAGACTTGCCGTGCCAAGTTATGGTTGCTAAGCTATAGTTGGACAACTGCTAATCGGGGGCACATTTGAATGAGACTGTACAGGTGAATATTCTATTTCAGCATTAGTAGAGGCTGAGTATTAGAGTCCTGTTTCTGAAGGGTGCTTGTTTGGGGTTGTGTGTGTGTGTAAATTATATTTTCCTTTTGTTCAGACCTGTTTGTATCACCAGTTGACAATCCCTCTGATCATGTTACAGACAACAATGTTTTGTTATTCTCACCAAATATAAATCTAGTTATTTCGAAAACTGCAAAATGCAAACAGGTTTTAAAAATGTGCGTTTCTGGCTGACATAGTATCAAATTGTATTGATATACATTTGTGGACTGCACTCTTCTGTTGGTATGATGCAGTGCCAACACCGACAGTCAGCCAATCAAAGCAGGTGGCAGATTAGCTGTAAATTGTCCATTGCTGACATACTCATTTGTCTCTTTTCCCCCTTTTGTCTCATTGGGTCGGACAGAGCTGCTCTCTTGACACTAGCTTCACGGTTACAGTCAATGCGTCTGACTGGACTCCCTCTGGAGGCTTTCCTTCCAGTCCTATTAAACTATGGGAGGCTTCTGGTCTGTTGTGTGTTATCGAGCTCCTTTGAGGGACTGCTGCTTCCTATGTGTTCTCTCTTATTGAACTCATCCTGGGGCCTGTGGAAGCCGTGTCTGCTCCACTAATATTCCTTAATGATGTGGCATCTGTCTCTGTCAACCTCCGTGCTGCACGGCCTATTGTGGCTGACTTCACAGAGAGATAAGCAGTCCTGACCAAGGCACAATAACATCAACACTACTAAAAAAACATCATTGCAACCAGCGACCATAGTGGAAAAGCCAACAAATCAGTCTCCAAACAAAGTGTCAGAATTTCTTTTCATTTGTTATCTTTTTTTTCTGTTTTGACTTCCTCTGCTGTGCTGATGACAGGAGGAACATTTGGAAAAAAATCAAACGTGTGTGCGATAAGTTGGTTTTGAAAGTTGTGTTTTTAAATTTTTTTTTTTTACAATGCTACTGAAGTTGACAGGGATTGACTTGCAAAACAGTAGACCTCTTCATGCCACTTTTTAACTGTCATTTTTTTTAGTCCCACCACCCTCTGTCTTCCCATCTGTGTGTTTACACTGACACTTGGAGCTTGGAGTGGTGGAACCAGTCATCATGGCCTAATGATGAGAACATGAGTATGTGTGACATGTCTGGGCTGCACAGAGGGCGTGCATGTGCATATGTACATTTGTGTGTGTGTGTGTGTGTGTGTGTGTGTGTGTGTGTGATTTTCGGTGTGTACTTGAAAGTCCTGACTGCCAGAGAAAGCATATTGGCGGCAGTTGGCACAGTAAGTTCTGTTGTATCCTGTGTGAGCGTTAGAAGCAGAAGGTTGGATTGGCCGTTAGTGGCATTCTGCAGAGCCACCTCTCCTCTTTTCCTTTGAGAATGGCAGGCCTACACAGAAAGCTGTGCAGGCGTCAAAGCCTCCAGACAATCCATGAATTATCATTCCTCTTTACAAAAAAATAGATGTGCACACCAGAACAGTCACATCAATTATTATTTTTGTATTAGTTCAAAATGCTGCTTTAAGCTGACATGTCTGTATAATGGAAATGGGACTTAATCATGCCTTTAGTCTTCAGTGAGAAAAACATAAATTATCGACACCCTTTCAAGTAAATAAATTAATAAATTAGCGGGTGTTTGTTCCCATTTGAATAGCTAACGTGCTAATGTGTGGTCTGTATGCTTTACACTGCAAAGACGGTACTATGTTGAGCGGTAAAGAAGAGTGACTAACACTTGCGGTTTTTAAGTATTCATACTTTACTTGAGTATTTCCATTTTATGCTGCTTTATACTTCTACTGTAATACATTTCAGGGGAAAATATGGTACTTTAACTCTTATATATCTAAGGTACAGCTTTTGTTTTTTGTTATTATTATTTAGAATTTAAAAGCAACATTTCAAATAAAATTTAAAAGCATTTATCTAGATTAACCACCTGACAGCACCTAAAGCACCTAAGCTTTGCTCCAGCTTGTGCAGCTACAACAGAAAATTACCTTTTTGAATAACTAAATAATCTGTTCATGCCAAATTTGCTCTGATGTATATAATTTTAGTTTTTTTAACCTTTATATTAACAATAAGCAAATCTCTATGTTTTGTAAAGTTATTTTACCAAGCTCTATTGTCCTGCTGTTTATTTTAATTTTATTTTTACAAGTACCTTCAAGTGGTTCACTTCAGCTCAAACACTGCATGTGATTATCAGAAATGTTGCTGGTTACAGTGTTTGGTTTTTTCCCCAGTACCTGCCCCATTACCTGTGGGTGAGTCAAGCGCTAAAGCCCTCCAAATATAATTTCAGGCGGGCTGATGTGCTTATGGCCCTTCAGCGATGATGGTCACTCATCTCCAACCTCTAGCTAAAGGGGATTTGAAGCTCCTCAGGCCTATCGTGGCCAGCATTACCACGTGCTGTCAGTCTGCAGCACCCACCTAATGCTCGTTGGCTGGCTGCCTCTTTCTGGGCTGCAGAAGCTGTTCGGTTGGCATAACAGCTAAATCTTCTCTCAGAAAAGACATGGACCATCATCTGCCTGTTGCAGCAGCTTTTAATGGCCAACCTGTCAGAAGAGAGATGTGCCCCCTACAGTGCTATCTATCTTTATTTGTCTCTCTTTGTGTTTTTATTAGTCCATGTAAGGTGATAAAAAGACTAAAATAGAATTTCCTCAGGCAAACATCCGTAGTGTCCAGACACAAAATGGCAGAGAAACTGATAGCCGTGCTGTTTATGTTGGCAATACATCATATTCAATAGTCATAGGTCACTGGAGAGGAGAACATACTGTGTGGGCGGAGGCAGTACACCGGTGTTATGCCCATTAACGCTAAGGGAGCATGCACCATCCAGGTATATGAAACTGATCTATCATCTGTTAGACTTATGTAAATGTGCTGTAGGGCAGACTACAGAATAGACAAAATCATTGTCACAATAACTATGTCAGCTTGAAGTCTTGATATCCATTATGTTACAATATTTTGTAATATTAGCCTCCTTGTGTTGTTTTAGTGTATCTGAAATGTTCACATTCAAGATTATAATCCATCCATAGCCAATGCATTTTTTTTCAAATTTAACTTTTTTTAAATTCAGAAATCAACCACAATATCACAGTTTGCAAAGTTAGCCACAAAGTAATATGTTTATGATAAATTGTAATAATTAATTATTGTCCACTCCAGACATGTCTGGTTTTACTTGCTGTCCACTGTATATACAAGGTTATTTGTAACAGAATCCATACATGTCAATGGGTGGATGAGATATTGTCTGTGGTTGTTGTTGCCTGGACCCACTATTGATATTGTATGAATCAGTTTAATAGTTGTTTTGCTTTTATTTGCCACCTGGGTATGCATTTACGAACTGAGCGTGTGTTGCAACCGCTAATTACCATATATTTTGGACCACAATGACAGTGGTTGACTTAATTTCTCAATGGTTTGCTTGCTTTATGCTTTGAGGAGGTAATTAAGCAGTGTATTTCCAATGAGGCTGTTTGATGATTGTAGCAGCCGAGACTGCACAATTATGCATTACATTGGAAACATTTTAAATCCCTAAATATAGAGGGAGAGTGCAGGACAAGAAATGAAAGTTTCATAGGAGCTTTCTCACCCAGCACCTTTTTTTCCTGAAATATTCTGAAAAGGGCTTTCAAAAAGTAGACCGTACTATGTGATTTAACGGATACAAACAAATTTGGGAATAAATGCATGCAATATGAGTCTTATTGATCTTGGTTTTTGTCTTTTGTCTTTTGATTCCAAGCTCAGAGTAGAGAGGGCTCTGCCTGTAAGGTCCAAGAGACTGCAATGAATCTTCCTTAGAGAGGCAGATCCAAAGAGCACTACCACACATTAAGGGAATGAATATTGATTTAAAAACAAATTTGACATGGTTTTTAAAATCAACTTGAAAAATGCATTTCTTAAGAGAGTCAGGGGTTTGTAGTCTGTCAATGGAGCGGAGAAAACTTCACTCTTGTTTTATGGTTTAATGAGATTCCATTAATGGCTTTTTCCACCTTGACAAAAAGCCCTTCTGAAATAGTGTGTGTGTGTGTGTGTGTGTGTGTGTGTGTGTGTGTGTGTTGGGGGGGGGGGGGGTGCCTGGGGAAGTGTGTGTGCTCAAATGTGTGGGGAAGTTCATGTGTGTAAATACTAAACGTGATTATTGGTGTGAGGACTGAGGAGGAAATGACTAATTCCTTTATGTGTGCTTGTTCTTGCATGGGCTGTTGTATTGCAGACTAATGACTTTTTCAGGACGAGAAACAAAACTAATAGACCACCTGTTTTTCACACATCATACTGTATACATTTAGTAATATATAGATATTTCTGTTCATGATGGAGCAGGTTTCAACTTCACATGTTCCTTTGTGAAGTAGTTTAAAGTGTTTTTTTAAAACTAAGCAGATCCCTTAGAGGGTGGCCAAAATGAGACTCCAGGCAATCTCGTCAGAGTGCTTGGCTGGCATGGTCCGATCTACTGGGGCCAGCTTTGCTGCTCATTGGGCCAATGGAAGGAAGCTGCCTCTGGCATGGTGCCCAGCCTTCAGCTTGACAACAACGGATCATATGGACACCAGTGTTTTCCGTTTCTAATGGCTGCACATCAAAACACCAATCCCACATAAAGAACATTTAATTACATAGCAAGATAACCCTTCTTTGGCATTTTAAAATATATTAAATATTAGAATGTTTTCTTTATGATTATTCAATCATGAGGATTCAGAATTGGGTGATGTGCTGTTTGATTGACGTGTATGCTCATTGTTTACAGAGCCACTGATCAGCCCACAGATAGCAGTGGTCCTGCAAGGGACTGACAGGCTGCGGCATTGCTGTACATTTTCACCTCCAGTTTGTTTAGCAAAATATACAGGCTGTGCTCCGCCTGTTTGCAGGTGTTTTCCCCCTCTATAACTATATTTTATAGTGCATAATAACAGACCCAAAAGCAAAGGTCTTTTGACCACTCAGGTTTACATCTGTGTCAGGTTTGAATTCTTGTAGGATAAAGCTTGTCTGAGTGACATCATCCCATGTTTCTGAGGATATTCTATGATGTGGGTTTTGTGTGGTGATGGTATTGGTTGTCAACATGTGTCACTGAACAATAATACAAAAATAGTCATGCACACTAATTAAAAGCTTAACGTTGTTAAACAAAATAAACAAACATACAAAAAACTGTGTTTGATAAGTTTGACCATTGTACCTATTTCAAGTGACTGAGAGACCTGTTTTATGAAGCGCGCACATTATATAGGTGATCACTGTATGAATATAGAGCGATTTAACACGTATATTAACATAGATATATTGCTCACTTCACCTTAAACTACATCTGTGTCATTTAAATTGTGGGCATTCTTAGTGAAATGCACCGCATTGTATTGCATCATCACGGTTCAGTATAAACTGAGGGAAATCAGTTGAGTAAATTATTGGTTGAAGAAGTGAGTTCATAGGACCTCAACTAAGGGCAATCAACTACACAACATGAGTAAATGCAGCAGTTCAGCCTCAACATTAAGGATTTAAAAAGACCCTTTAAACGCTTTAAAATATGCAACCTCAACAGGCTTCTCCTGGGCTTTCTTTGGAAAAACGATACAAAAAGGTTTTCATGTGTTGAAAGTGGGTCTAGCAGTGTCTTAGGGCAGCAGGATAAGTGGTAATCCCTTGGGTGTTGCTCTGTTGTTGCACGGCAGATCATATAGACAGCCCAGACCGCTGAGTCAGCCTTTCACGATTCTTCCAGGGGGAGCAGACTAATCTCCCAAGTACCTTCCTCTGTCGGCGGTCCAAGTATCTGTCATTTTGCCTCTGGATGCCCTTCCTTTCCAAACATCACTGTCCCTTGTGTCATCCAAAAAACATTTCTCTTCTCTTTTTCTTTGTAGTTCGCAAAGTCTGTTTCTTTTAAGTGGGTCTTACATGAGTTTATTGTAATTACCCCATAAGATTGCCTGACATATCACTGCTCTTTTATATGTTGCAGGGTTAAGGATAGCCTTCAGTAACTCTTTGGATAAAGTCACAAATATGTTGTTTCCCAGCCTGTAAATAAGGCTACTCGTTATTTTTATCTGCTGTTTAGTTCCAAAGGAGTTAACATTGTGGCGATACAAGTTGTTCAGCCAGCAGCGAGGATCTGCTGGAGTTTGCATTTATTTGATCCTGACTGCCCGACTGCAGTAGTCTAGCACTCTGCTTTGTGTTTCATTCTGCTACAGTGCTGAGACTTAAGGGTATAATGGCAGGCTGTATACTGCCTGCTCTACAGTAAATGTTTACCATCTTGTGTGCTACCTTGAGAATAAGCAATCAGCTCCTCTGGGATCTTCTTAATTAAACTAATGGCTCCGCTAACCTGATCTTTGATTCTCTGTGTTCTCCATCTACAGATTTATAATGAGAAGAAGAGCCAGTTTGAAATCAAGAGAAACAACCCCAAGGACTTGGTGGACCGAGTGGCACGGGACATCTCCAAGCTGCTCAACAGTAAGAGGAAAGCCCTGGAGGTAAGAGGAGGATGCTCTACATATTACAACACCTGTGTACAATCACGCACTGTACACCTAAGTGCACAGATGTGCACACTCACTCACTCACACACACACACGCACTCAGACACACACACACACACACACACACACACACACACACACACACACACACACACACACACAGTGAAAGGCATACTAGGGAATCTAATCTAGAAAACTTTTTGTCAAAATCAGCTAATATCTACTCACCATCCTCTACCTGCCCGTCGTGTGTGTGCGCGCTGGAAAAAACTCCGGTGTTTACACACAGCAGTGGCTCCGCTAACGCCGATTTAAAATGCCTGGCTCAGAGACAGCAGCTGTCTATGTTTTTACTAACTGCCGCCCAGAACGTTGCAGATTGACGATACAGGCTGCGCCGGGCACTCGCTCTGAGCATCAACTATTGGCGTGGTTACTATAATCACAAACAAACGTCCGCCAAGCGTTCGCTGGATCTTACGTAGTATGCCTTAAGTGGGTGTTCATTAAAAAGACAGTACCTCTCTCGGTCAATTTTTTTAGCTCTGATTTGGTGCACTTTTATTTTCTTATGCTTCTGAAAATATAATCTTAATTTTTTCAAGACTTAATCTTCTGCTAACGTCATATCAACTAATGTTTGCGGACATACTGTATGCCATGCGATATTCTACAATGGGCATTTGTCTGTTTTCTGTGAGATCATATTTAACCCAAATGTCAGGAATATTTTTTGTCAACAGTATAATAATCATCTATATAATTAAGCATTTTAAACTCTTGTAGAAAGCAGTAGCATTCTTCTTTTAAACTGATCACTTTAGCTGATTATATTTTGTCATGGACAAAAAATCAAATTAGATAATCGTTATATTTTTTTCTCCCAGCACTAAAGGGTTTTGATCTGTTTAATATTGGGAGGCGTTCATTAAGAAAGACAGTTTGGTCGCTGCATGAGAGGGAGGGTTATTTCAAAGGTTATCAGTTCAATGTCCTGCATTTCGGGATGTCATTATTACCTCTGTACATTTATTACTTAGACATTTGTTTTGCTCTCAGATTAGGGAACCTCTAACCCCTTAGAAATGAAGAGGCAGGAAATGAGTGATGTGGAGAGGAAATGAGAAAAGTATATAGTACAATCTATTTTACATTTTTAAAAGCCATTGATAAAGTAAAGTATAACATTCGTGCTGATCCTGAAAATGTGGATTTTAAAATCTAAATATTATTACATGTTTAGTAGTCTGTCAATCAATGTTTTGTTCAAATCCTCTTCACACTTAAAATAACAGAATTGTCTGTTGAGGGAGATAATTCCCAAATTACCTGACTCCGGACTATAATGGCCAAGTCCTTCTCACAGCGGCAAAGGTTCAATTCTAGCCCTTTACTGTGTGTATCCCTCCCTCTCTTTTCGATTTCCACTCTTTACCTCTGTATTATGTAATAACGCATGTAAATGCCCGCAAAAATAGTCTTAAAAAAAGTATTATTTGCTTTCTAAAGCTACATTTGCTCCTTTATTCCCTACTGGCGGTGAGGCACTCCTTTTAATCAGTTTGGGCATTCTCATCATCTCCACCCACATGTAAACCCACTGCTGCACAATCAACTACACACAAAAAGTGATTCCTTGTAATCACTGTGATCATCTTTATTGTATGGTGCGCAAGCTACACACATTCAACTGTTGAGGCTGTAAATTGCCTTTTTAGACATATCAGTCAAACAGTACCCTTTATTTATTTATGCATTTGTTGCTTCAACATAAAGACTATGTAAATTAGAAAATATATACATTCATGTAGGGATACACTGCCCGACACTGAGCTTTCGTTTAAGATGTGTTAACAGTTTCATCAGTGTGGCTTGACTACATGCAAGGTAAATATGAATTTCATCTGAACAAAAACTCATTTAGGGGATGGGGATTGAGGGACTGTTGTCCACTTTACCTCCCTCTGTTTCTGGCCATATATGGTCACTCAAAGCAAGAGCATTGACATTTTTGAACACAGCTGAAGCCTTGTTAAGGGCTAGAAGTGTATATATTTTCAGACCATGAGGTTCCACGGAAAGAGGCACATAAACGACAAGGAGCAGAAGCCTCTCAAAGGCACGGACAATGCTACAGCTCCAGTTCTAAAATGGACGGAGGCTTTCCCGTACGTCTCCCGCGGTCATATGTAGGATTGGATTTGAAATGGCACCGACCTTCCATCCTCGTTTTCTGTAAGAGAGAGAGGCTGTACTATACCCCCACGTTCACACACTCCACCTTCCTTGACACACACACACACACACACACACACACACACACACACACACACACACACACACACACACACACACACACACACACACACACACACACACACACACACACACACACACACACACACACACACACTAACCTCCCCACCCTAACCTCCACAGGCCACGCTGTCACCTCACATCCTGTCTGGGAGATTCACTCAGGAGGGAGGAAATGAGGTGAAAAAAAGAGAAGGGCTGGAATGAGAATGTCTCCCTGGGGCGTGGAAAAATCAAGAAAATGATGTTCAGAAATTCATAGATTTAAAAATGAGCAGCAAGCGGGGGGGAAAGAGAGAGGGGCGGGCGGGGGGAAGATGGAGGGAGAGAAGGAGTTTGGGGGGGAAAAAAATAAATAAAAGAAGAAAGCATTTCAAAGGTAAACGATCGCAGTATGAAGTAATGGGGAGTCATTATAGAATACAAAGCTTAACTTAAATTGTGCAACAAGTTAATATGTTTCATTATGCAGGTGAAGATTTTTTTTTTTTATTATATATTTTTTTTTTTACTAAATACAAGACAGCCGGCGAAAAGATCTATGTAGATCCATTATTTATACAGGGATAATAGTGAAAACTTTGGCTTTATTCAGTCTGTAGATAAGAAAATCTTAAACTGCGCTCACCACAGTGTTTTCCAAACCGTGTAATGGTTGTTAAGTCCCGCATATTCCCTGCCACACAATTAAAGAAGAGGCAAAGGGTTTGTGTATTGTCTGTGTGTATGTGCAGACTGGCGTGCGTATGCGTGCAAAAAATAATAATTCCTCTTCTTCAACCCTTTAAAATACTGCTTGGGGTGATTGGTTTTAATTCATGTTGAGAAAATACACATAGGGTCTGTCAACTCAGTTACTGATATTAAGTGGGCAGGGAATCTTTTCTCAGTGCTCTGGATTTAGTTGTTTTAGCCTAATTTCTAAATTAGCAACACATTTGCCATTTAAATGCTCTGCTTGTATAGTTTGGAAAAGGGTAAAAATGTGTGTGTGTGTGTGTGTGTGTGTGTGTGTGTGTGTGTGTGTGTGTGTGTGTGTGTGTGTGTGTGTGTGTGTGTGTGTGTGTGTGTGTGTGTGTGTGTGTGTGTGTGTGTGTGTGTGTGTGTGTGTGTGTGTGTGTGTGTGTTATCTACTTCAATGGAAAAAATACAGTTTGTGGCGCATGAATTTCACAGCTATAAAATTCACATTTGGCGTAACTAATAAAGTGTAAAAATAGCTTTCATACAGCCACTTTCCGAATAGGTAAATAAATATCTGTAAAATAACATTTGAAACTGAAATGTTCAACGTTCCCCTCACCCTAAAAATGGTAGTGGCATAAGCTGAATTACTTTTTGTCAAAAGCCTCCCCCAATGTTTATTCTTTCCCGTCCCTTGTCCTAATCTCCTCCACTCAATGTCCCTGTCTGCTCTCCTCTTCTTGCTTCTGGCTTCTGCCGTCTTCTCAAACAATGATCTGATTCTACAGTCTGAGTCAAAATTAAATTGTAACACAAACCCCAGTAGGCTGAAAGGATTGCATTTTTTGCCGCTGGACACTTTTTAAATCTCTTTGTTTTTCAGGGGACAGGTTGAAATATGATTCAGTAAAAATGCCTCTCATGTTTAAAATGCATTGCTTCTTATGTCAGTTGGCCCTGTGAGTTGCAGCTGCAGGTTTACTCATCTTCCGGGGTAGATGAGTTGACTTCACAGGCATTCAGGTTTGAATGTAGTTGAAGTACTTGTATATATTTGCTCACAAACACTGCAACTGAACGGTTTCCGTCCCGTGTGAATTTCCATGCCTCTGCAGATGTGAAGTGATGCTAAAGTTTTTACCATAATCTGAACAGCTTCTAAGCTTTCTGTATTGATGTCTGTATCTCTATGCCTGTTCTATTATACCCATCTTTGGCTTATGGCACCTGTAAGCATGAAATACAAAGTTATATTTTTCAAGATGTTCACCCATGCAACTCTTTTAGATAATGATAATGGCCGCGTTTCCCAGATTCGATCGTTCTTTGGTACCAAAGAAGGGTCGAAAGAAGGGTTTGCCTAAGAAGGAGCGCTAAGATACAGGTGTTTCCCAGATGGCTTCTTAAGTGCCATCTTTGGAGAACGCGTAAGATGAAGCGAAAGAAGCTCTTTAGTGGGAGCTGTCCACCGCGGTCGTGCTGAAACTGAATAAATCGATGCCAGGCAAATCGATCACCCACCTCTTTATCAGCGCATAAGTCACACACAGCGTCCCGTGGTCTCCCCCACACAGGTGGAAATAGGCTACACATGTATCGTGTGTGTGGGGGGGTGTGTGGGTGCGGGTGTGTGTGTGGCAACAAGTGTATCCAAGTAGTTATCAAGCCCATTAACGTATATATACCCCGTGGATATAGGCACACACATGTGAGAGTGGAAGAAAGCGGCAGCAAAAGAAACAAGCGGGCACCGTCGTTTACCGCGGAGGAGATGGGCGTCTTAGTGGACGAGGTCTGGCAGCACCGGGGAGTTTTATTCGGGGGAAAAGGGGCAAAAAGAACATCACGGTGAAGAACCGTGTTAGGCAGGCCATAGCCGAAAATATGTCCCCCTCCAGCCCATGTGGTCTGCGTGACTGGCGTGCTGTGAGGAAGAAGTGGCAGGAGTTCTAGAACCAAACAAAAAGGATGAGTGAAAAGGTTTCACTAATCAATCTCCCTTCGTTGCAGGTGATGCAGACGCCCAGTAAAGACAGCGCGGAGTTTCTTTTCAACCATGTATTGTGTGGATCATTTTGCATTGAGATGAGGGTGTCAAACCAAGCAACAAAAAGTCCCAGGCAATTTGTAATTTATCTAAGCGTAGGTTAATGACGTGTGCGTATTGTGCGCCCTTTCAACAGCATTCCAGTGCCAGACTTTCAGGTAAAGCACCCGGACACTGCAGCAATAATCATAGTGGTTCTGTTTATTTATTTCAGCCTTCAGGCCTGAGAGTTGATATGGGTGATGTGGTGGTTGTGGGTTTATGGTTTAGTGATCAGTGTTTGCTTGGTGACTGGTGGTAAAGGGGTAGGGGCTGGGGGTTGTTGGACCTCAGAAGAGGTTGATATGTTCCTAAAAATGCAGCGCAGCCGGGAGCTGCATCTCCGGGCTGAAGGCAAAATTGCAGCGGGTTGCTCTGGATGTGTGGAGACACCAGAGTGATCAGCCGTTGGATCTCCGCACGGGGCAGCCGGTACTTTGCCTGGATGGCCCGGTCCAGTGGGGAGCACGTCCAGTGGGGAGAAGTGCCGACGCGCGTATGCATTTATGTAAACCGTCTGGCTTCGCGCACGGCGAGGCTGTTGGTTCGCAGTGAGAAGGTGTTGTATTGCAGCCATGGTTTCTCACACGCACAGACTTTGGCAACGACTTTATAGCAGGTGGAGCCGCTCTGGATGAGGTTCAGCTGAGTTCAATTAAATCTGTTTCTTTGATATCTGTGAAATGCCACAGGGTTGTTAATGTTTTTTTTGTATGTGTAGTGGTACTATAAACTCACATGTGTGTGGAAAACGTAAACGTCTAATTCATTAAAACAATTTTTTTTCTCTACTATTAGTCTATGTTTATTGCGCCTGGTCCGCATTGAGCATTGTTTTATTATTTTGAAAAGTGGAGGAAATAAATTTCCCTGACGCGGCATGATCACTGACGATTTGGTCGCTAAGAAGGTTGTAAGAGTGGGTCAGCTCCATCTTACAGTTCCGTCTTAGTGAAAGAACTTCTTTCGCTAAGAACGAATCTGGGAAACGCATTCTTCTTTCACAGCGTTCTTAAGAGTGCTCCACAGAAGTACTTAAAAAAAAAGAGGCTCTTAACGAATCTGGGAAACGCGGCCATTGTGTGTTCTTCTGTAGACGTGTGTGTTATCTGAGCACACACACACCTGAGCATATATACAAGAGGGTCTGTCTGACAGGCCTTTTAACCCAGAGCGGCCAGAGAGAACACCGCCCTGCATGTAAACTGTTGTGTATAAAAGGCGAAACAGATGTGTCAGAGCTTCAAGTCAGATCTGAAACTCTCTCATCCCGTCCTGTGCTCCTCTTTGTAATGCTCCATGTGATCGACACACAGGCCTGAGATCAGTTGGAGCCCTTTAGAAGCATCTGAGAGACTGCACAACATCCTGTTCTCCTGTCAGTCAAGAGCTAGACAGTGTTGGAGCTGTCAGTCAGACCTGCTGCTGCGATATTACAGCCTCGGGGAAATGGGAAGATGAGGCCAGGAGCTACAGACAGAGATCATGTAACATTCCCATCAGCTGCAGCTGCACAGCAATGCTACCATTGTCAAAGCTCTTAAGTTATGATTTCACAGAGGGGGCTGGCGGAATAGAGAGGGGACTAAGGTTGATCTAATCCAATTACACAGATCTCAATACTATCCCAATATCACTTACAGGCTTGAAGGATGGCTGCCTCTAGGCTGCTCGCTGCTTGATAGATATACACACAGAGCACTTCACTGGCATGGTTATTGAGATTGTTGCAGGGTCAAACCATGGAGATGAGGCAGCAAGGTGTGGCGATGAGACCTAGGTGAATGTTATTCTAAAATATACAGCCGAGTTAATATGCCGACAAGCAACACAAGTAAGTTAGGAAACCTTAGCAGCAGACGTAAATATACAGTAGAAGAGGATTACACAGTAAACACTGAGGCCATTTGGTCGACCAAGTTGTGCCTGCTGAGAAAGGTGGTTCACTTCACTGTTAAGGGGAAAACAATTTGACCCATTTAAATAGATATGATTCACTCTGAGGTTTTTGTGCAACACAGCGACAGCCAATGTGGCGCGAATATCTTTAGAGTAGAAGTAAAAATGACCTGTAGTGTAGTCACACCTGGGATGTTCACACCTGTATTTGTACCCGGTCCATCAGTTTACCTGACGGCTTGTTAAAATATGCTGTATGACAGTGACAGGGTCAAAATGTTTATCTTTTTTTTTCTTTCTTCACTCTCCTCTTATTTTCCTTTCTCTTTCTTTGTCTGCCCATTCATCTGTTGGTTGGTTGCTTTATGAACAACAACAGCAGAGACATACTGTAAGCACATTGATCATTACAGTATTACTAATAGTCGAATTGTTTCAACCACCATTTAAATGTACTCTGCCGCAGATTGTGTTTGTTTAGTTGTCATGGAGATACCTAACTGAGCTATCAAACACTAGTAAGTGGACCTTGAGTTAAAAAAGTCGTCAAATTATTATAAAAATATTTTTCGTTCAGAACTTCCAATCTAGTGTGTTACATCATATGTGTTGAAAATACAGTTTGAGTCGAAAAAGTAAATTTTGTCCATCGTAAACTGACTGGCTGTTATTACAGTAAACTAAACATAAATAAGTTTAATCCTTATACAAAGACGTAATGCAAATAAGCCTGTTTGTTTGGAGAAAACAATACATAATGGATTGAAGAAAATGGTGGACATGCTCCCTCTCAGCAATGACGGAAATGTCCTGTGACTTTGCAGTCATGCTGATAGTGATTGTGAGAGATTGCAGGAGAGCTCGGACCGGACACTGTGCAGGGACAGCAAAAGTGTGCTTGACAGAATGAATCAATCAGACTGCATGGGCCTCCGTCTCATCCTCACCGTGGAAACCAAGACGACACAGCCATGGTCTGGGATGGGAAGGGATGGGCCGCTTGGAGTCGTCTGTCATCACATTACATCCATTAATAATTCACTAAGACACAGACTCTCGGGCGTGGCACGCACAGCCAACATGCATGATGCTGAAAGAAGCGCTGGCACAGGTGTGAACTTTAGGATCTACTCAGCTGTGAATGTTTGCGACCTGTTCACACTGAGCTCACCTGACAAATGAAGATTCTCTGTAGAAAACCAAAGGAGCAGTTCTCTATGAACTGCAAAATGAAATACAGTCAGTCTGGCAACTTTGCAAACAGCAAAATAATATTTTTAGCAACAAAAAAATAACAATATTTTGTGTTTTATCTCACTTTACAACCATTGGTTTACATTTGTAATAGTTCTGAATGACCCAGACCTGCTATAGAAGTAACAATAATTTTCACATAATATATTATAATAATAATAAAAGCCCACATCCGTTTGATTAGGTGCTGGCTTGCACAATATAATAATATTTATTGGTACAAAAAACAATGCTTCAATAAAATGGTCAACGTCAGAGAACTGTTGCTTTGATCATCTAGTGGTTTAAAAATTATTGTAAAGGCACTGGGCAGTAACTGTGTACTTCTTCTTTTTTAATGAGTCATACTTCCTTTGCTTATTAACTTTGTTATAATGGTGGGCCCCAAAAAAACAAAAAACAAGACATCAACAGTTTAATTATTCTGACTGCAGTAACACTTTGAGTGTAACCACCTCCTTGGAGTTTGTGGTTGATGACTTGAGTCGTCATCCCAGTGAGATGCCAGACGCCTCAGTGACTGGCTCTAATTGAACAGGCATCCGGCACAAATAACCAATTTATAACAGCTAAATTTAGCCCTCATCTTTTTTAAAGGGCCACCAACCCTAAAAATGAGGGTCCCGCTATTGCACCACTGTGAAGCTGTTGTGAGAAGTGAGAGCCGTCACTGGGATCTGGACTGGCACACAGTGGTACAGAGTGTGATAAAGCTTGGAGATCATTGATGTGAAGCTCTTTCTTACTGATACTGTTACTGATTTTAATATGGCCGCTGGCGCTTCCTTCCCATCAGTTAGCTAGTGCTGTGCTCTGTTGTAAGTTGCCTGCTACGCCTGTAAATCAACAAATGCTGTATGTGTCTTTTGAAAGAGATGTTTAAGAATATTGCCAATTTATTTATTTATTTAAATCACTTAAAGCACTTGAATTCTAAGTTGCTGTCATTCCCCGCAGCAGCAGTACGACAGCAGCTGGTGCGCACACAATGAATTACACCACCAGCAGCAAGTGATTATGTCGCTCCTGTTGGCGAGAAGCGATGACAAATGAAGGAGTCGTGTCTCACGTTCAGTAGGGAGCGAGATTTCCCTGAAGCCTTGCTCCCCTCACACCTCATTCTGGGGCAACATTTAACTGCACTTTCACAGGAATATATGGAAGTGTGCTTGCTATATGAGCATCACTAACATTGGTTATAAAGTAGTCTTTTAGCATAGAAGTTCATTTTAATCCAGATGTGGTATGAACGTATTTTGTATCACATCTAACATATATGATTTGGTTCATTCAATGTGATCTGCATGGACACAAACTATGCGTAAATAAAATTTAAAAAATATATTTTCTAATCCCAGTTATTACCGTTTGACCCTGCCCTGATCATAGCATTTAAGCTCGATCCACACGCTTACTATAATAACCTCCCTTGGGCACAGAATGCCTCTAATAGCTAGCACACCTCAGTATGGCTTGTATTCATTTAGGGAGCTTAATGAATTACAAGGGCTTCATAATGAGTGTGTCTGAGCGATGCTGTGGGGAGGTCAGATGGTTTGAATAACCAATGAACCCAATCACCAGTCAGAACTTTAACATGTGTGAAACATTTTCTATATGCTGTTGTAGAGGGCATAGCTACATCTTACAACCCTCCCACCACCACCGCCGCCGCCATGGCAAGACTCTAACAAAGTAATTTGGTTTTCCATTTCCTGTAGGCCTTTGGCGAGGCAGTTATAGCTCTCAGGTCCCATCAGGGAGGAAGAGGGGAAGTAGGCCGAGCTCTACTTGGGTAAAAATAGAAGAGAAAACTTCACAACTTTTGGTGTGAACTGATTGGCAAAAACATATCAAATGTAGTAGTTCAGAGAGATTCTATCAGGTCCCTGAGGCCAGCCACCATTAACCTTTAAATACTGCATTGTTCCATCTAGTGATATGGTTAGTATGTTTTAGCGTTTCTTGGCAAAACAGCAAAACGTAAAATATAAGATCATTCAGATGCAATATTGCAAGAAATGTTTTGTTTGTAATGTCTCTGCAGTGTATTCATCATGCCTGATGCTAATTGAGTTATGGTCGGATTTTTATATCATAATCGGCTCTTGTATTGTCTCTGCGAACGATACACATGAATTAATCAGATTTTTTTCAGATTGAGTTGTGAACTATTTGAGAATGACAGCAGAAATAACTTTTTTAGTCTGAATTCCCATTATCATTCAGTTCAATGATTTCAAAATCAACTATTAAACTGATAAGGAACTCTCTTGAGTATATATTTATACATTTTTATCCCTAAAGCTACACCTGTAGTCTCTCTCTAAAATTGCTTGTTTGAGATTTGTCTTCCTTTAAGGACTAGAGGCATTAGCTGGTCCATTTTCTTAGTAATGAACACACTAATTGTGCATGTGAACACTGAGTTAGACACACTCCAACACACACACACACACACACACACACAATGCATGCATTGAATCACACATCTCCTCCCATAATATCCTCCCCAATCTCCTGGCCCCTGTCATTCAGATCTATGAACTTCCATTAGCAACCATCTGTTAGAACCTGCAGCAAAGCTATTACACCACACACACACACACACACACACACAGACACACACACACACACACACACACACACACACACACACACACACACACACACACACACACACACACACACACACACACACACACACACACACACGTACCTCATTGAACGTATGGTGTAAGTTCTTCCAGCCTAGAGAGAATTTGCTGTCGCCTGTTTAACCTTCAAAGTAGAAGTCACCTGTAAACTCACAAACATGCTGCTGCCAACTACACATGTATCAGACACACACACAGACCGAGTGGAATGGCATTACAAAACACACACACACACAAACGGATAGTTGTATCTGTTGCTTATTCTATCTCTAGTATTGGGACATTTGTTCTATCACTCCCACTGCTAAAGGTCACAACATCCCACCCACTGTTCCTTGGCAGAATTTCACATTCGACAAAATGTCAGAATCTGATCTGCTTCATGGCAATACCCTGCCTCCAGCACTTTTCTTCACATCTTCAGTGCACACATTTATTCTCGCTCTGAATGTACCATTCTCAGTCCCATTTGAATACTCATCGTTTCCTTTTTTCCCTCTCCTAAACAAATGTCAGTGTAAAGCACAATACGTATATATATTTTTTGCCGTGTTCCTGCGTCACGGAAAATCATTCATTGGATTGACAATGTGGGTTTCAGGCAGGAAGCGGGGGGGGGGGAGGTGGAGGGGGGTGGAGGGTGGGGGGGGGGAGGATTCAGTATCTAATTATCCAACTTCTTTTCGAAAGAAAATAAATGCTTTTCTGTGTTTAAGCAACTAGTTCACGTAGCAATAGCATCTGCTCCACTCCTTCATTTCCCCGTCAGCCAGAGACAAATGAATAGAAATGACTGCTTTGTGCTTTTACGCAGCCGTTTCTTCGAGCTGCATAATACATATATTTCCACTCTACCATGTGCCATTTTGTATCTCCAGAGAAGGGAAGAGAAAAGGAGAGAGAGATAGAAACACTTGAATCACGGCTCGCTGTGCTATAACGCAGACGTTTTTCTGTTGTTGCTGTTTTTCAATTGCCAGGCAGTCCACTTGTCTGTTCGTTTTCTTTTTTCTTTTCTTTTTTTTCCTAGAGGGCACAATTGAAAAAGATCATTTTTATGAAAGGGGCTTTTGAAATACGCCTCAGCAATCAAATAGAAAACATATGTGATATGGTAGAAAAAAATAATAATAAGCACTGCGCAAAAATAGTGCCTTGTACAAATAGAAGCATTTATTTTCAATGACAAAACGGCATAAGCAGGGTCATGCTAGTGAGACCCAGACTGGCATATTAATTTTTTTCATAAAATGTCATTATGGTTTGCTGTTCTAACCAGATCAAAATCCACACCGCCCTATCAGATCCCCCCCTGCCGTCGTTCATCCTGCCGATTATCCGCCAGCTCCCTCTTATCAGCATTATCAACTGAAAGGCCATATAGCAAAAATGGTTCCCGTGGAGGGACAAGACTAAATGCAAACTTCTGTAGATGCAGACAACAGGGGAGGAGACATACGACTCTTTTACATCCAGTAAAATGAAATTGAAGGTGCTCCGAGGAACTTTCAGTTGGTCTTCATTCTTGCACTGCCTTTCGACTAAAGCGGTAGTGTATTTACTACGTCAGCTGTTGTTCCTGAGTGAGCGTACCCATGACAAAGGCATTAAGAAAAACTATATCAAAATAGCATTCTTTGCACTGATGTTCTCGTTTGCCATTACATGTCATGTATGATAATCAGAGGAAAATTGAGACTGTTTCAGAAATATTCAAAAGTTCCTTGTAGCGCCTTTCATTAATCTAGTATTTACTACTGCTTAATTGCCGAGTGCTGAGTGGTTTATTGCATCAAAATCAATGTTGCCGAAAAATTGCGCATTACCTGTGTACGTTTAGATTGTAAAAATTTAACGTTCTGAGTTCAATAACAAAATATTGCTTCTTTTTCTAACCTTATCACCATTAAAAAGGCCGGGTTCAGCTTGTTGGCAAAGTGTATAGGTAGTCAGGTAAATAGTCCCTATTTTAATACTAGGCTGACCTTCACAGAAGCCATGCTCTAACACAATGTGATGGAGAGTCAGGTTCTGCTTGAGCGAGTCCCTTCTTTTCTTCCTTGTGGAATGGACAAGGCAAATTATGGGGCTTGTGTCACCGAAAAAAGGAGCTGTTAGTGACTGACAGACCATTGATCGGGAGGATATGGGGTTGTTTTCACAGTGTGGCACTGTTACATAACCAGAAACACACACACACACACACACACACACACACACACACACACACACACAAACACACAAAGTAACACCGAATGAATGTAAACCTATCAACAAATGTCCCCTTAATAGTTATATGTATGTTTTTGTACATTTGTCAAATTATTTCATCTCTACTGCAAGCCTACACACAGACAAATGCATGTGTTTCAGTGAGTAGGCCTACTTCAGCCTACATCTAGCATGTAAACAAGAAACCAGGTTCCTTTGAGAAATCCAGATCGGATAAGTACATTGGTTAACATACACTGCTGTAATCTGGGTCACTGTAAAACCACCATTGACATGCATCTGGTCATTTAGTCAGAATTATTTCACATCTTTTACCATATCTTTAAATCAGGGCTTAGTGTAAAACTAAAGCTAAAGTGTAATGATGACCATTAATAATTACATTTTTGTTGGTCTGTATTTTCTGGAGCATTTACTGAATTTCAATATTAGCAAGTATTTATAATTATATTGTCTGAGGTCTCTATCATAACAGTCACCTAAACCTTAAAAACCCAGTCACACATGCATACACATGGCCATAACAACCAGGTTACACAAAGAAAGATCTAGATCTGTTTATCGTCATTCTTTTATCCCATATCTTAATTAATGACACTCTCTTGTCTGAGAAGCAAAGTGCAGAAAACAACATTGTAACCGCACTTATGTGTATATAGACAAACTGATGCTTTTAAATGGAGAACCATAACGGAGATGTTGCCTACATGATTTTCATTGCTCAAATGACTGCTAGTTTACCAATTCAGCAATATAGAGTTGAGGAATAGTCTTGTTATTATTGCCTTGTGAGCATTTTCCATATTGATCGAAAGTAAAAAAGTTGTCTGTATACAATTAACAAATCCACCGCATAAAGTAAAAAAATAAAAAAAACTTACTCGAGAAGCCAATGTTGGTTTTCTTTTCATCATTGACTTTTCATGAAAACTGTGGCAGTGAAGAGAAAAAAGTGCCTGGGGGTAAGGAAAAATCCATTCAAACAGAGCTAAAGCACTTGAGCTCCAACACACTATAATGATCCAAGAAAATCAACTTCACTGGCCCACTATAGATCTTGCAGAAAAGCTCGGTTTCACCAAGGGGCTCTGTCTTATTGTAATGCCTGTGCTTCAGCAAATGGATGGGCTCTGACAATTAGAAGTGATCTTCAGAGAAGCCGTTTGCCAGCTCCGTATAGTGCGCCCACCCAGGCTATTGTGTAAGCCTGCAGTGTGGGACTTCAGAAAATGAAAAGTTTGACTATGTGAAAGACAGAATGGGGTTACATTTGAGTGGATACGAGAGGTCATGAAGTTCAAATTGCTCAAAGGAGGAATGATGTTCGTCTCTCCCTCTGTCTGGACCAGTTTTATTTAAAAATTCTTGTCATGGTTAATGTACACAATCCCTACCACAGAGTAAGGACACTCACACAGAGAGGCCAAGGGAATCGGAGGTCAGCTTGCATTTATTTTGCTTTTCCATCGGAGCAAGCAGTTAATCTTTGTTTGGCCCAAGCTTATCTGGGCGCCTGCCACCATGGGCCAGCCCAGCGAGAAGCAGGCATCAAAAGCCTCAGCCCTCTCCTCCTCCTCCTCTCCAGTCTCCCCCTGACCTCACTTCTCCTTGGCCCATTGGAGGAGGTGGCTGCAGATTGAATTATTCTCTGCGTTACATTTCCCCCAAGTTTGCATTAATTTTCTGTGTGCTGTCTCTTCTCATCTGTTGTGTTTGGTTCTTGGTTGGAAGTCGTACAGAGTCTGTCTCAGCTATTTGCGTCGTCTCGTGTCAGCCTGCAATATTGGCTTTGCAAAATGAATGTATTTATTTGTGTTGGAGCACATTGGCGGAGGCAAATGCCCACAGCCCCACTGTTGGCACAGATTTACAGATGGTGTCTGTCTGAAAGAGCGTGTGTGTGTGTGTGTGTGTGTGTGTGTGTGTGTGTGTGTGTGTGTGTGTGTGTGTGTGTGTGTGTGTATTTGTGTGTCACAGTTCCCAGAGGGCTCCCACACATTAGATTAAGGACTTGTAGGTGACTTTCAAAGTCTTGTTTGGTGACCAGCTCTTAAATTAATATTTTAGAGTGACATGACGTTGGTACCTATTCGACTTTTACAGTTTTATACATTTCTTAGAGCTGCAGCTAATAATTTTTTTCATGATCAAGTAATCCCCATTATTGCTACAATTTATTATCAATCATTCAATTGATGAAATGTCATTTGACATCTTTAGATGTCTTGTCTCGTTTTGCCTTACAAGTCCAAAACAACCAGAAATTCAGTTCACAATGGTTTAAAAATAAAAAATTTAACAATTGTTTAAAAACAGTGAAATGGAAAATACTGATCCAGGTTCTGGTCCCTTAGTGATTGGTTATCTCTCCTTTTTTTAATGACTCATGTTAGACACAGGGTGTACATAGAAATGTATCCAATCAAATATGATGAATCCTGTCCATAATATAAAATGCCACCTGACTGTGGGTTTTACTAGTTAGCTAGGTGATATTGCTCAATGGCTCCTCCACCAACTGTCTTAACAACACTGGTTAGGTATGTGTGGGTGGAGGCCAGCTGTCCTTCAGGATAAGATTGAAATCTCTCTCGTAACATTATAGAAAATAATGACTGTGACTTTTTCTTCTAAACTCTCCAAAATGTTCAGAAGGACAGTTTCAGCATCGTTATTTGTGATATTTTTCACTTGTGTTCTGAATAAGAATTCTCCTTCCTTTCTATTGCAGCCCCCCCCCCCCACCCATCCTCTTCTTCCTCATCTGTGATTTTTGTTCTACTGTCTTGACAGCCTGTCATAACATAATGACCGAACGCTTTTCATCATGATTGAAAGCTGTTTTCCCTCACAGGGCAATGAAGTAGTGGTTGGGCGATTTGGTTTGATGCCCCTGTATTTTGTTTCCTCACCGACTGACGGCTGGCTGCCGTAAATACACAGAAATGAGGCCTGTTTGTTTGTTTATCGCCCGTTTAATTCATCCCATTTGAAAAGCTATGCGGCAGCTGTCGGCTATATCTCTGGCTCATTCGAGTCAGTGGCCAGGGGGATGGGGCACTGCCTTCCTCAGCTGAATGAGTGACAGAAGAAGGGAAAGATAGGAGTTTGCCTGGAGGCAGTGATGGAGAGAGCAGGTATGGTAAGAGGGGGTGTGCGGAGGTTTACGCTTCAGAGACAGTCGAGGAGAATCTCAAATATTGACCTTGGAAAACTACCTCTATGATAATAATTATCTCACTCTGCCCCCACCTCTCTGTCTCTCACATTCTCTACTCTCCTGCCTCTTTCCGCTGTGTCTCTCGCTCTCCTCCTGTTTCTCTCTCTCTCCGTCTCTGTCTTTCTTTTTCGCTCTTTTATATGTGTGTCCTCTGCTCCTGTAATCTTACGACCTCAGATAAAAGCAACCTAGCCCTTTTTCTTCTCTTTGATACACATTAATCCCCATCATTGATTACAAACTTACAAGCTAAGGTTCAGCTTATCACAATAAGCCTCTACCATTTGACCTACCCCACCCCCTCCCCACCCACAATAGTTTATGATATTGAAAAACGTACCTAACACACACACACATACACTCAACAGTGTTTAGGTTGAAGTTCATAGATAGGGGGAACACCCCCAAAAAACAACAAAGAAAAGCTTTATCCTGAATTATTAAAAATGTGTTTATTTTACTTTGCGAAAGAATGATGGCGTAATACAGAATCTATGTTTCTGTGAATACCTCATACTTTACGATACATTTTGTTCATTTAAGCACTTCATTAATCCTTATTGGGGAAATTCAATTTTTGCATATAAATTTGAATGATACTGGTATGGGACTTCTTGTTTCTAAGTCAAGTATGGAAGAGCTCGCGCCACCACTTAAAAATCCTTGATGAGAGCACAAAAGCATTCTCCCACTATCACAAATGATGCAGTTGAGATTCCCACATTTTGGGAATTTGCAGGAGTCTGTGCAACCGGAGTGCAAAGGTTGAGCTTCGTCCTTGGTGAACCACTTTGTTTGATAACGATATCTCTATCTTTTTACAAAACAATAAAAAATTAAGCAAGGTCCTATGCTGTCTCATCTTTGAAAGAAATTCCATTCTAGCATCTTTTTAGGAGGATATTGATTCAACAACATAGATTCTGGATGGATTTTTCTTTTCATTCCGAAGGAGGGCATGAGTAAATTATTGGAGTCTTGCCTGGAGTCTTTACCTCGGGATACTGCTACATAATATTCAAAAATCTGACTGGAAAATAAAGCTTTTTAGTGTAGCCTTATAGGTAAAGCACAGGACAGATTTATTTTTCTTAAAAAAAAAAGTTGAATTGCTTTGAGAGCCAAAAAAAGAACATACAACTGAAAAAACATATACTTATACTTATTGTGACATTACGCTCTTGTATATACTCAACTTAGTTTGATTTCATACACTTTCTGTCCTTGCTTTCACATTACATCAGAGTTGTAAACTGAAGTTACACACTAAGTAAACATGGTTATACCTCACACACACACACACACGCACACACACACACACACACACACACACACACACACACACACACACACACACACACACACACACACACACACACTGTGAGCATGTGCATCAGTGTAAAAAGGTTTAGTCTGATGCTGATACTTAAATCATAGTCTGATATGCAAACAATGATGACATATTTTTAGTCCTCGCTCGTTTGCTGCACTACCATCTCATTGGACACAGGGGAGCTGCTTCTTAAAGGCAGCTAAGGCAAAGTATGCTAAGCGAAGGCTGAGGAGTACATCTATTCATTTAAATTGGTGCTAATGGCAGACTATTTAAAAGTCAATTAATTGCTAGGGGCCAAATGCACAGTGGCAGTTAATGCTGTCACAACGCTGAGTAGTAATTGGATGTGTTGATGGGATGTGCCCGTGCGTGCTAGTGTGTATTCCTTGTGTCTAAAACTTGGTGGCCACCCGCTGTACCGCCAAAAAGTCTCAAAAAGATGACAATTCAGAGGAGGATGTATGTCATAAAGCAGAGCTACTAGTTTTTATAGATGCATTCATTGCTTTGTTAGAGTGTTCATTTGTGAGCGCTCACTCTATTTGCTTTTACTTTGCAATTCTATGTTCTGACATAGTCTTTTGGATCCTTTTTTGTTTTTCACAGTTTGACATTTTCATCCTCTCTCTTACTTTATGTACGGCAAAGAGAGAGAGACAGACAGAGAGAGGCAGAGAGAGAGGTGTGGGCGGGTATGGGGCCTTACATCGATGTGGCGCTTGCGCACACTGAGACCAGCAGCTGGCTGCACCAGAGTGATCGATCAGGCACAGAGCATTGGCTCTGCCAGACTGCTGGGCCTTTGTGGATGGAGATTATTTCTAAATTATTACAGGAGGCAGATGCTTGTCAGAAGATGCTCTCTGTCAAGGTTAGACTGCTCCAGTGATGCTCTCTCCCTCTGTCACACTTGTGCTCTCTTCGTCTTCTTAAATTCGTCTACTTTGCCCTCCTTTTATCTTTCACCATTTCTTTGTCTCCTGCAAAGGTTTTCCTGTAACTCTCAATATTACACATTACTCTTTTTATATTATTAACAGTAGCTCTCTTTCTGGCAGTTTCTTGTTTCCCTGACCATGGCGATATGTTAGGCATGTTTATAGGTGGAACAATTTAAATGAGGTATTTTCACTCTCTGCCCTTCAACAACACTGAGTGTTCTTAAAAAAAATACATGTACGTGGATGGCTTTTGTGCACCTTTCTTGTGTGTATGCCTACTGAGCCTGTAGATGTGTTCATACGTTTTTAAATTGATCATTTAAGTTTCAAATGTCTCGAATCTGGGTTTTCACCCTTGTTAGGCCGATTAGTCCTGGCTGGGAAGGGGCCTTGTATGCCCGCGGCTGTACCTCTCCTCGTGGTCTCGTTCATTTATCCTGAGCGATGCTTTATTTTCTAATAGTCAGATAAACAGAACACAAGAGCTTGCAAACAGCCAATTTGATTCCATAAAATAAACAAAAAACTGACATAAAAGAAACTCCAGCCTAGCTCTCAGCCGAAAGAACAGTATGATCCTGTGGGCACTAGTTATGCTTCCAATCAAATGTTAACTAATATAACAACTTTCCAAAAAGATAAAAAATTCATGTTTTCAAAAGGATGTGGAGAATTTTACAAAATAAGTATGATATGGCATTTAATATGTTTCTTAGCAGGCATACATGTCAATATAATGAATGAATATGTCCACCTCAGTCTTAAAGCATCATTTAGTGTTTTTGTCCGCCAACATAGTGTACAGAATGGACATGCATTGCAGTTACTTGTGTGTGTTTTTTCCAGTTGATATGCACATTTAAAATGTGAACAAATGCAGAACTGAACACAACTGGACCAAACCATTAACATGTTTATCTTATTCGCTAGCAAGCCTGTCCCAAAGCATCCATATGTCAGCTGTTTCTGAAAAGTTAAAACAATTACTGACTAAACTTTCAACATTGTTTCTCTGTACCCAGCTGTATTGATTTGTCTATGCTTGTGAATATATGGAAGAATGGTTTTGTTGAAAGACATTTCTTTGCTGGACTAGACCAAACACTTCCGGGACTAACACTATCTGGATGACGAGGTTGAAAAAGATTTTCTCATTTGACTTTCTGGATAAAACATGTAAGGATAATATATGAAAAATATATATTCACTAATAAAATATAACATCACTTATTACCAGTCACTCTGGTGAATTAGCGGATCCGAATGTAGAGTATGCTTTTTCCACATTTGACAGACATGAAAGAAAGCTGTGGGATTAGTTTTTATTTGACAGGACTGGGAGGAGAATTTATAATGAACACGAGAAGGATTGAGCTATAATTTTGCACAAAGTAACCTGGAATTGGCCTCCAGGTGGAGTATTACCAAATTATTACTGAAGCAGCTTGAGCAGGGAGCCCCAAACTTCTCTTTCCCGGGCCACATCAACCAGCTCTGACTGGGGGATCCCGAGGCGTTCCCAGGCCAGCGTGGAGACATAATCCGCCCCTGCTGCTCCGATTCTCTGGCCAATCTCACGCTCCATTGTTCCCTTACTCGCAAACAAGACCCCGAGGTACTTGAACTCCTTCACTTGGGGTTAGGACTCATTCCCTACCTGTAGTAGACAATCCATCGGTTTCCTGCTGAGCACTATGGCCTCAGATTTAGAGGTGCTGATCCTCATCCCAACCGCTTCACACTCGGCAGCGAACCAATCCAATGAGAGCTGAAGGTCACAGGCCGATGATGCCATCAGAACCACATCATCCGCAAACAGCAGAGATGAGATCCTCATCATTGACCTTCGGCCTAGGGTGCTCTGGTACCATATACACTTATGAGTATCTTTATGTTCGAACATGGTGTTTGTTATATACCAACCATGACCAGCACAGAAGTCTAACAACAAACGACCACTCAGGTTCAGATCGGGGAGGCCGTTCCTCCCAATCCCGCCTCTCCAGGTGTCTCATCATTGCCCACGTGTGCGTTAAAGTCTCCCAGCAGAACTATGGAGTCCCCTACCGGAGCCCCATGCAGGACTCCGTTCAGGGTCTCCAAGAAGGCCGAATATTCCGAACTGCTGTTCGGTGCGTACGCTCAGACAACAGTCAGAGTCTTTCCCCCCACAACCCGGAGGCGTAGGGAGGCGACCCTCTCGTCCACCGGGGTAAACTCTAACGTAGTAGCGCCCAGCCGGGGGCTTGTGAGTATCCCCACACCGGCCCGGCGCCTCACACCTTGGGCAACTCCAGAGAAGAATAGAGTCCAACCCCTGTCCAGAAGTACGGTTCCAGAGCCAAGACTGTGCGTGGAGGTAAGCCCCACCAGATCTAATTCGTAGCAGTCCCGCACCAGTTCCGGCTCCTTCCCCCACAGCGAGGTGACGTTCCACGTTCCCAAAGCCAGCCTCTGCCGCCCGGGTCTGGTCCGTCGTGGTCCCCGCCCTTCACTGCCACCCTTAAGGCAGCGCACCCGACCCCAGCGGTTCCTCTGATGAGTGGTGGGCCCATCAGTTGCAGAGGAGTGTGTTGCCACATAGCTTATTCGTGCTGTGCCCGGCCGGGCCCCGTGGCAGACCCGGCCACCAGACGCTCGCAGGCAGGCCTCCTTTCTGGGCCTGGCTCCAGACGGGGGCCCCAGGCTTCCTCCGGGCAGGGTCACTCTTCCTCTATTGTGTTCTTCCATGGGGTCTTTGTGAACCATTCTTAGTCGGGCCCCTCACCTGAGACCACTTTGCCTTGGGAGACCCTACCAGGAGCACTAGGCTCCGGACAACACAGGCTTTATAAGGACGAGCCTCAGCAGAATGATCAAACATCAACATTGTTTGCCAGATGTTCAGAGCGTTATCGTATTAAAAACCTGCTAGCAAGCTAGTTATGCTCAGCCCAATGGAAACGATCCTCTTTATTTGTTAGTCAGAAACCATTTACTATATATACAAGTGTGAAAGATCATTGGAAATAACTTATCATACTGTATCTACAATCTGAGCCTGATTAAAGATCCATCTAATATTGCTTTAGCTAATGGAATTTGAGTGTTGAGATATGCCTAGATAAACTAAACTGTACATTTAGGGAACAACATATACATGTATAGACATGTTGCTTTGGACTCATTTTCCTTTTTTAAGACAATGACAGTTTCACGACAACATATAACAGCAAACATCTGTGTGAACTGTTGTAATGTAAGTGTGTGAACATACTGTGGTAAACCATTGACTAGTTATTAGAGAAAACCTCATCACCTTTCATATAGCTCCACAGTACACTGTGGGTATTTAAATGCCGGGGCACTTAGCTCCATTTCTCTCTTGTAAAAAAGATCTCCTGTGGGAGAGATAGACAGTATGGTGGGGTGGGAGAGGATGAGGGGAACAGTGAGATGAAGGCTGGATGGAGAGAGAGAGAGGGTGATGAGAAGAAGGGAAGTGAGAGGGATTAATTGTTCACCCAGGAGAGGAAGATAACATCAGATGTTTAAAAGCCGCCACAACTAATCCTGTCATTTCTTGGACTAGAATAATGAAAATGGAGAAATGATATCTCTTGAAGAACTGGAAACCAAGCTAATCTGTATGCCTGTAACGAGCACATGTTTGTGATTTCTAAACGGTCTACAGATTATAGTATACTTCTACCCACATGCTATAATTTTTCCAGTGTGATGACTGCTAAAAAAATTGCGTTTTTTTTAGGCACTGTTGGTGTTTTACTGTATTACTTTATAATTTCCTCTGTGATTTGTATATACAGTATTTCTTTAATCCTTAAATATACTATATTCAAAATAATTTGCAAGGGAATGACACATATGTATTTTTCCTCTGTGCAGCAGCCAGGCATTATAAACCATATCACGTTTTCAGAAAGAATGATATCAGTGTTAATGCATGTTTGAGTCCATTAACTGCAAATCGCATATTTATTTTACATTACTCGTGACAATTTCCCAAAGCAATACCATATGGTTAAGCTTGGGTGTTTTATTCATTTTATTACATGATGAAAATCAACTTAAATTGGCTCCACTGTAAGATAACGTATTCGTATTGCTCAATGTGTGTTTTTATTATTATTTTTTCCCTTTTTTTATCATTCAGGAGCCTGTTGTTGCAAAATATACTCAAAAACACAAACAATAGGCATACATGGGTATCAAGAAAAAATATTGTGTGAATTTGGTCATTTGCTGCATTTCAAAGGTTGCTGTTCAATAGCTGACTCTCCAGTTGTACATGTCAGAACCTTATGATAAAGGTGACAACACATTTACTGTGATGGATTACCCATAGCATGCAAGGCTGTCAAATTTCATGCCACACTTAAATGAATGTAAGCCAGCCACGATGCCCTCCAGGTAGAAAATCAGTCATATAACATATGGTGCGCTTTTTGAAATCAGTCAACGGTAACATATAGAATTCACCGTTTGTACTTAATGGGCTATATCATGGCTATAATCATCTGCATTCTCCTTAGAAATCCACTCCTGATGTTTTCTCTACTGGACCAGCTCTCTTTGCTCTCCTATCCAATCAGCTCAGTCTTCCTCTGTGACCCACCACCTGCCTGGTCTCTTCAACATCCCTCTCCACCCTCTGGTCCCGCAGCACCCCCCATCCTCCCTTGTCATATCTGTCAGACATTCAGTCGCTGGTGTTGCTCTAGGCTTCAAATTTAATTTGGTTTCAACCTGCTGTAATTGCTTTGAGAGACGGCCGTGAAGGCATGTTTTTCCTGTCTTTATGTCTGCTGGACTACTGGATAGAGACTGTGTGTGTGTGTGTGTGTGTGTGTGTGTGTGTGTGTGTGTGTGTGTGTGTGTGTGTGTGTGTGTGTGTGTGTGTGTGTGTGTGTGTGTGTGTGTGTGTGTGTGTGTGTGTGTGTGTGTGTGTGTGTGTATGTGTATGTGTTTGCATGGATGAATATGACTGAAGGTGTGTTTACATCCTGAACAATTGCGTGGCCACACACTGTCAATGATACAGTTTGTCATATACCAGCTGCTGTCACTGGACTCTTTGGCACATTGACAAGGCTTTTGTCACACGCCATACACTTTGTCAGGAAAAAAGGAGGGGGGGGGGGGCTTGACATTACAAAATATATTTTTGGTAATGCATCATGACCTTTTAGTAGATTAATAAACCCAGAATGTGTCACTGATTTTGTTATTTTATCAGCAATCTTAAGCAAGAGGCACGATGATTGAAGTAAAGGGCAAAAATAAACTGTTTGCCCTTGAACTGCAGTCAGTGCTGAGCTGAGGTGAAAGGGAGGTTGCTAAACTGATGTACTGAGATAATATTGGTATTGCTTTGTGTGAAAAAAAAGAAGGGAACAAATGCAGCTGCCTCCCTCTCTGTTCTCTTATTCATATAATACAATGAAAAATGTGTGTCTAACATTAGCTTCTCACCTCTTTATGAGAGTAACACAAAATCCCCTGATCACGCCTGTTTTTCTGTATTTTGGATACATCCCCACAAACAGATTCCTCCCTACCCCAGCAACCTTTCCAACTGTATTTGCATCCAAGATCATCAGCCAGTTTGAGTATGCCAAAGGAAAGGGCACCGATAATATAAACCTGCATATAATTGATTGTGTGATTAGTGAGAGCGATTTTGAGCTGATTGCAAGTGTAACAGAATGTACGTACATCTGTGTGGAGTTTGTTGGGTGTTTTGTGACCTGTTGGTGATTGAAATGTGTCTTGTGTAAAATGCATTTAACACACAATCACGTACGCTGTGATGATCATGCTTGGCTTCCCAAATGAGATGCTGAGCAGTTTCAGCCCCTGCTATTGTTCTCTAGCTCAAACCGAGAGTTTGTGCACATAATCTGTTTGTTTTGGCATCAATGTATTTTTTTTGTCAATATGTGATACAAATAAGATTGTTGAAATCTAGAGTGCCGGTACACGCATCAGCTCTCAGTCTTGTTCTGTTGCGTTGGTGTCGCACTCACCTCTGATCAAGGAGACATTTCTCCTGCATCTTGATGCCTTTACGCTAAGCTCCTCCCCACTCAGCCGGCCGGGTAGGAGTACCAAACAAGCAGTTAAAGCAGGCAAACACACACCTGTTAACATGGTGATGTAGCAACTACAAGGGCAGTCATGTGCTCCCGTTTTTCTATTGGAATGTCACTGGGAATATTTTGACTTATTTATTTTCAGGGAATGCAATTTTCTCTTTCTCAGTCACCTGCAAGGTAGATGAATGAATACTTTATTCCGGACTCAAAGTTCATACAGGCTGCTAGAGAAATAATACGTCTGAATATTTTAGTTATTATTATTTTTTAAATGTCCCCTTTCGGCTCCCTTCCTCTCTTCACTTCTGTCTCTGTTGTCCGACTGGTGCCAGTAACAGCAGGAAAGGCCAGGCAGTAGTTTGGGCATGTCTGTTACAATCAGTCAAACAATGAGACAGTGAGCCAAACCAGCCAGAGTTCATCCTGGCACCATCTCCACCTGCACGCTCACCCTGAGCCCCCTGCTGGCCCTTGTCTGTAGGACACACTGCTACCTGTGATCAAATCTGTGTGCTGTTTACACTGTGATGTTCCTGCAATGACCTTGTTTGACCTCTCACGTCTTCTAGATTTGTGCTGCGTGTGTTCATCGTGACCTGTGTGTCCGTGTGTGTGTGTGCCTGTGAGTAAACAATTTCGATAGAGCTGTGTGTATCGTTCTTCCAATAGGAGGTATAATTGAATTTATAGTAGCAGGCCTAGTTGCGTCGGTGAATGATAATGTGCAGCACAATGGTATTCTGCCCCGTTCTGTGCTATGATGAGTCTCCCACTTAGCTCTGAAGGCTCTGTGGTTTGATGATGAGCAGAATGCATGCATATTATTTCAAATTGAGTATTTCAAATGAAACAAAAACTGCCCCTATTAGAACAGAATTTATATTGTTTTTTTATAGAGATACTTCAGCAGTCAGTAATATATTAGTAGATAATAGTTTGCTCCTGTGACAGTTTCTCTAACAATGGTATTTTGATTGTATCCATAGGCTATACAGTATTAGAAACTTAGAAGTAGAATGATCAGTGGGCTACACAAGAGCTTCTGATCAAGGTTTTCTATATCCAGTGAAACTCTGAAGAACCATTTACGTGGAAGTTTAGCTGAGAGCTGCCGTATTGTTCCTGAGTAAAGACAGCTGCCTCTCTCGCACCCATTCAACTACACACAGAAGCATCAGCACAATGTTGGCAATCTATAGTGGAAATATGGTGTGTGTCTGTGGGCCTGTGTGTGCATGTGTAGCGTGAGGTTTGATTTTGAAAAGCTGGCGAGTTGCTGCTGTGGGTAGGTGACAGCTCGCGTCTTCCAGATACGGTCTCCGTGGAAACAGCAACGTGGAGTCGGGAATGAACTGAGATGAGTGGGGAAATGCAATAGAGAGTGTTAACATTTCCGTTGTGGTGGGGAAAGATTATGATGGGGGGGGGGGGACAAAGGCAGGGATTATCTCAGCACATGCTACAATAGCGCTACACACACAGCCTCTGCAAACGGGCACTGCCACGGGGTGCTTTGGATCACAGAACAAAGACAGGGTCTCCCACCCACCCATGCAGATCCTCTGTCAGAGTTAGCTAATAGGGACTACAACGCCCAGCTGCCAGCAGCAACTCAACCAGGGACCTGGAATTAAGGGTCATTATTTCTACTCATTATGGACGTCAACATTGTTTGGCCACTCTGAAACTCTGAGGAGAGCCTCTTCTTGTTATCGCTGGCTGTCCTCCTCACAGTAGTTTGTTCCCCGAGCTGGAAATAGGATGTTATGTCATTTCAGCCATGCCACTGACAGGACTGTGTACTAACACAGGCAATATAAACCTGCTCTCAGGATTTCTTCCTATTCCACACTGCGTTGCCAACAAGCTCTTCCCTACGTGAAGTCAATTAAACAGGTTTTGAAGTTGGTTTGTGGCTGTGATGTTGGAATTAATATGGCGTTTGAGGAAGGAGAAAGTTTGAGGGCAGTAAACTGAGACAGATGGAGAGAAATGGAGTACAGCATATATGATTGCAGGATAAAACAGCCGAGCGAGGAGGAGAGATAAAAGAATGGCGGGAGAAAGAAAGGTGGTGGTGGTGGGGGGGTGGGGGGGGGGTGGCAGCTGCATCAAGGGTGCGAGGCAAAGTGAAAGTGAGTTTGTCTGTGATGTTTTAAAATTCTGGAGTGGAAAGTCCCTCCATCTGTTATTGTGGGACGGTTCTGACTCAGTGATTCTTATGATTGGCCTTAATCCCGGCCGAGTGGAGAAGACAGAATGAAGAGCTTAAAGCAGACTGCTCCACTCTGACAGGGTCCACTGGCTGCTGCTGCTGCTTCTCGGGCTCATTGCTATGCCCAGTCTGCTGCCCCCTAATGGGGTAACTGCTGCATGACAGTGCTCTTCTCTGCACTACCACAGCACATGAAGCAGCACTTAAGGCCATGGCACAGTGCTGACATTTTGATGTATTTTGATGTTGGCAGCCATTAAAGCCAGCAGTTTTCATTCAATCTTTACTGCTCCTTGCCATGTCAGTGATGATAATGACCTTATATGTCTTCATACAACACAGAAGCAATACCGCCCACAGATATAATATGTGTTTTACACCCCTTCTAGTAAAACATGCCATTGCTGATGATTCTTCCTGATCTTGTATATGTCACTATATAGTGTGAAGATGTAGTGTCTAATGACGCTGTGTCTAGATATTTAATAAAAAAAAATTGGGAATGTGAGAAGTACCCTTAAGAGAGCAGTTCTATATTTAGACGTCTTTCTTCAAACAGCTTAGAGGCTTGCCATTATGATTGTCACTGTCCACGGCAGCCAATCATTGTAAAATTTACTAAGGGTCCTCCCTCGAGGCGTAAGTCTCTCTGAGAAGGTTAAGTGACCTCAGCAGAGTCATTTCACAGTCTTTTGGTCCCCAAGGTGACTTAAGCGTTTGCAGAAACCGAGCTGAGGGGGTCATTTGGAACATGTTGAGTACCGCGATTCAAGACTGCAATCACACGTACAGGCCATGTCTTGTTTTCTCAAGTGTCCTCTCGCTCAAACGCACACATCATGGGGCTGTTTTGGAGTGTTCCTCCGGATCACACAGACGACAATGTGGTGTGTCGAGTGCCCTTTAAGTTAATGCTCAGTGGAAGGGCCTAACAGGCTGCAGCAATCACACAGGCGGACCGCTGTCGAGTTGGCGTTCACCACAGCATGACGCTGTCTGTCCCTTGTGTGCTGTCATTCCCCTAGAAATAACATGACTTTGAGTGATTAAACTGCTCCCCTCTGGAACAGCAAATGGAACAGTTATGAATATTAAAGATCCGAATCGCCTCATGCTGAGCTTTTGGTTATTTTTTCTTTCCCCCTGCCGTCTTCCTGCTCTGTTAGTTCACATTGAGGCAGCGCAGCTTTTCACCGTCGGGGTTCTTGGACAGCGAAAACATCACCAAGCAGCAAAGTCTGCGGTCAGGCTGTTTGTACAACTACGCCGTCACCTTTACCATTATGTACAAATGACACTCCATTGTGTGTTGTTTAAGGCCGTAGACCTTGTGGAGGTGCTTCACATGCCACTATCCATTACAGAGTTGTGTTTATGGTTCTTGACCTTGCCTGAAGGCTCAGTGACGAATGGCCCATCATGTGATACATTTTGTGTCAAGGTTACAATGGCGATAACATGAGAGGGCCGTGCTTGCGTCGTCTACTCTTGCGGTGTCTCTGTGCCCGTATGCTGTAGTGTTATTTGCTGTGTTGTGTGGGCCTATACAGAGCTTATCTGTGCTGTACTGTGCTGATCTCACTATGCTCATCCAGGGCTCTAAGCTGCTTGGGCTCCAGCCACCAGCATAGATGATATATCCCTGCCCCCCTCCTTCCCACATCTCTCACTCTGATTCATTGGCGTTTTGTGTTGCCCATCCATCTGGGCCAACACAGAGGAGAGAGAGACACATGAAGACACATGGCTGTTTTGGAGCAGGGGGACTGCATTAAACTGCTAGGGAAGAGATACGGTCCCAGAGAAATGGTGGCCTACCAGGGGGAGAGGGAGGAAAACACAGAGGGAGAGGCAGCTGGTAAAACATAAGACTAAAAAAAAGAAAGATGTGTGGGCTACTCAGGGGGAGAGAAATGGATTTTCCAAAGGGGACAAAGTAGAGATTCTTACCGACAGATTAAATGCTGAGAGAAAGGACTGTGCCAAAGGGATGAAAGGGTATCTAGATGAAAGATCATAACAGAGGGTTGAAGGGGGAAAAAATTAAATGGAAACAGTTCTGCATATGCAGCTTAATATTGGATGTCCTCAAAAAGAACATAATGCATATTGATGAAAAAAAAAAAAAAAAAAAACATACCAGCTGTCATGACAGAGGGAAATCATATGGCTTTAATTGTAATACTGATCTCAGAGCTGGAAATGCAATGAGATTATTGTTTAGCTGCTCAGTGTTTATCCCTAGCGGAAAGTGTGGCTCTGATAGTTTCACCAAGAGATTACGAATGTGGCGATCCTCTTTAGCAAGGCCGACCTTCTCTAACTAAAAGCCGCACAATTACTGTCTTTTCTCATGGACTCTTGGGTAATAATTTCAATGGGCTAATTAGAAGCTCATTCAATTCTTTCAGTCGCCCATTGTCTAGTTAGTAATTGAATAAAATGTTATTGTTGTTTTTTAAGACTTGTTCAGGTTGATTAAAGGTGTATGCAAAAGCATAAGGACACAGAGAGCAGGCTCGGAAAGAGATCCAGATTTTCTTAAATTTTATGTGACAAATTAGGTTTGTGATATATCGGATTATATACATACTTTAAACCATTATTCTCTACTAACGTACATATATGACATCCCTTAGAGCTGGCTCTAGTATTCTGGGCCCTGTGTTGAGAGGAGGTGCAGCTGTATTGTGTGTCTGTGGTCGTGAGTGTGAGGGTCTGCTGAGATGAGTTAGGTGGGGCTCTCAATATAAAGTCCGAGAGCTTTTAACTATAATGAGAGTTTATGTCTTGTGTGTTTCTAGTTGATAAAACGCCTCCCATGGTAGGAGACTGGTGCCTTCAGCGTGGCAATGCAAATGAATGAGCTGGAAACAGTAGCAGGGGTCTAAATAGGGTTAGTAATTTCATAGCCCTGGGACTCTATGGCTGATCGCATTATTCTGGGACAGAAACAAGATCGCCCCCTAGAGGCTCGGGGAAACCTAAATACTGAGGCATGAGAGGGAGGGATGTAGTGAGGGAGTGTGTGACCCCAAGGCTTCACCATAGTTTACACTTGGATGCCTTTCTATATGAGAAGCCCATATACAGTAAGCTGCTTCAAAAATAATCCTAAACTACGTCATGGGAAATGATGGTAGACTTTAAAGCACATCAGTGGGTGATGGTGTTTGATACTCATTTGAGATGAAAATAATACTAACTTTCATGTTACATACAATCATTGTTTACATCTACTTTGAATTGGATGCCATGTTTTGGACATTTCTTGGTCTCATGAAGGGACTTCTTCTAGAGAGCTTAAAGCCTATTTGTACACTATGCGTATGGTTTGCTGTTGGTCTATGTAGGTCTGTGCAGGTGTTAAAAAGTTAAAACAGTTTCAGTTGCCAACAAATAGGCAATCACAGTATCTTGAGCTATATTTACTTGTTGCTGTGGCGGTAACATCTTAACATAAGGCAAGTTTATTTATATAGCACAATTCAGACACAAGGCCATTCAAAGTGCTTTACAGGGGCAAGATTAAAATACACAATACATATTAGAAAAGCGAATGAATAAAACATTTAAAAACGAATGAATAGAAATAGAACATATACATTTAATAGAAATTACAGGTTAAAATGGAAACAGAAAAGTCTTCAGACTTGATTTAAAAGAGCTGAGAGTTGCAGCAGACCTCTTTGGCACCAAAGACAATTATTTCAGTTTTGTCGTTGTTTAATTGAAGAACATTTTGGCACATCCAATCATTGATTTGTTCAATGCACTTACTTAGTGCTTGAATTGGACTATAGTCTCCTGGTGAAATGGTAATGTAAATGTGTGTGTCGTCTGCATAATTATGGTAACATAATTTGTTCTTGTTCATAATCTGAGCTAGTGGGAGCATGTAGATGTTAAACAGAAGAGGCCCAAGAATGGAACCTTGGGGGACCCCGCATTCAATATTTGTTTGCTCAGATGTGAAATTGCCTATTGACAAATAGTAGTCTCTGTCCTTTAAGTAGGATTCAAACCAGTTTAGTACAGTTCCAGAAAGTCCAACCCAGTTTGCAAGCCTATCTAGTAATATGTTGTGATCAACTGTGTCTAAAGCAGCACTGAGATCAAGTAAAACTAAGACAGAACTTTTGCCACAGTCTGTGTTTAAGTGGATGTCATTGAGGACTTTAACCAGAGCAGTCTCAGTGCTGTGGTGTTGCTGAAATCCTGACTGGAAGACATCAAAGCAATTGTTCATTGCTAAGTAGTTATTTAGCTGTTGATAGACTACTTTTTCATTGATTTTATTTATAGAAATGGAAGGTTAGATATGGGCCTATAATTGTTCATGTCATATCTAAATTGTTCTTTTTTAGGAGTGGCTTGATGACTGCTGTTTTCAGCGCCTGTGGGAATACACCGGTGCGGAGGGACATGTTTACAATTTGTAGAACATCTGAGGCCATACAGCTAAAAACGGTTTAAAAAAAGCCTGTGGGCAGAACGTCAAGGCAACAGGAGGAGTTCAGCTAAACCCGTAACTTTTAAATCATAAGCAAACATGCCCTCTTGAATTAATATCTGCTTCTCATCGAGAAACTTGAACAAATATCTTGTTGGCAAACAAAATACCACCATGGGAAAGTACACAGCTCAAAAACTAACCTGCAAATGTCAAGATCGGCCAGTATGGATTTGAAAAAGTGTGAAAATACCTATTTTCCTTGTTACCACCAAGTTAAGTTACACTGTGTCCCACCCTTAGCCGCTTAGCTGTCAGTCAGACCAATACACATATTTCCACTTTAGCAACATGTAACACAACTACAGATTTGACCTCATTTATAATAATACAATTTTTGAAATATACAAATACAGAAATCTCCATTAAAAATGCCCAAACAAAATACATTTTGAGTAACAATTGGGTTCTTCCAAAGTCCTTTTAAAATGTTCTTTTAGCTGATTCACGTAGAAGCATTGTACAAACAGTTTTCGAGCAAGGCATATGGAACCATACATTGCTTTAATTTGAACTGGTACTATTGGGAGAAAAATATTGTTGAGTTTGGCAATCCCAAATCCTCTGAATTAACCAGTTCATTTAAAGCTGTAGCTTTTGTGGGAAACAATGTCGCCATTCCACTTTTTCCCATCTGCTTGTCTTTCTTTCTCTCTGAAATCCACACAGAAAGAAACACACACACACACACACACACACACACACACACACACACACACACACACACACACACACACACACACACACACACACCCACATACACACACGCACACACACACACACAAATCAATGTCCTATTGACTTCTGACACTCACACTGCTTATTTTGTGTTTCCTTGTAGAAACTGGCCAGGGAGGCGGAGCAGCTTCAGAAGGAGCATGAATGGCAAGACGGTGTGACGGTAAAGTAGGACACCAGCTCCAATCCATCCTTCTCCAAGACCTCTTCTTACGTTTTTCCTTTCCAGGCACACTGGTTTATATTCCTGTCTTCCTGCCAATTCCTATCTGTTTTCCAATTTCCTCAGTTTGGCCATGTCCCCCTCTTAACTCTTTAACGACAATGTGATCAGCATCAAGGAGACAAGGTGTTAATAGAACCTTATTTTATACACTAAGAAAAACAATTATTAACACAAAAACAGTCCTACATACACACAATAAAAAACACAAACACAAATATGTATACTGTACCCTCCCACCCCCAACACATTATAATTGCTTACTTTTGGGGCTCAAATTTTCATGGTCTTTTATAGCCTTCCAATTGTATTGTTTTACAGGCCGCATGCAGGTTGAACTTTGCATTCTCTTGCAGCTGACCTTTAAAACACAAGAGATCTGCTCTTGAAATCCAGAGGAAGGAGATATTGTATTACTCTGGTTTGTGTGCGATTGTCTGCGTGTGTTTGAGAGCCTGCGTGCACCACTGACTCTCAAATTTGCTAACACTCAAATGCCCCACAAACATCCATGCATACTGATGCACACACACACACACACACACACACACACACACACACACACACACACACACACACACACATATATTTACCCTCTCACCCAACAGATACACATGCACATTCCCTACTGTCATATCCTCTGTCTCCAGGGAGACGAGCTCGCTGTCATGGTACGCTTCCCGCAAATGGATTTTTAACCCAGTGCCCCCTGGGGGATATTTGAGAAAAGGCTTTAACTGATTTAAAACGAATAATTATGAGCTGTACTCCCCTGCACAGTCCATTTTTATTCATGGTTGCTTACACTCTTGAGCTGTAGTCTTGGCGTGGCTGGACTGCATCCCTCCCTCTCTCCCTGCTGGTCTGAGGGAGGGACGTGCAGCGCTGCTGTCCCTTCATCTTAGGCCTGAGGGGGGTTGATGGCTGCCTCTCCTTGCCCAACTCTGATGCACTTCAATCGGATGTGAAGCCATGCAGGAAGTGGAGCTTGGGTCATAGTGACCACACACACCACACACCTGTTCATAAGTAGCTGCATCCAATGTGGCATCAATAGCTCCTCAACTGGAAAAGCCAGCACTCTCTTTAATCCACCCCGCCCCTGCCAAAACTCCTCTCTGCCTTCTTTCTACTCTTACTCCTTTTTGAGTCGTTGCCTTTTTCTCCTCCTGTTTCCATCTCTCTTACAGTCCAGTCAACAGCCTCATACCCACCCCTCTGCACCTCCATCACATTCATATACATTATTTGATATCTGTACGTGTCCTTAATCAGGCATGAAAGCCATTGGAATATATCATTGTTGCAAATACTGCAAATTAATCCTAATGGTGCTCTTCTATTAATAATGTATCGGGGCTGATTTCATTTGCCTTTATAATCAGGCCAGGTAATGAATCTCAGCAGGGGCGACTGTGAAACCATTTAAAAATAAATCTCACAAGGGCAGGAGGAAGGGAGGAGTGGGAGAGATAGAAATGCAACATCCTTGCAGGAAGGTTTTTCCTGTTTGTAGATTTTGTGCTTTTCTAATTTCTCTTTGGGTGAACACTCCGCTGACTGACACTCTAATTAGATTAGGGCTGCATGCTCTTTGGGCATATTAGGAGAAATGCGTTGCATCTTAAACTAGCGGGTGGAGCAGTCTGTCAAATGAAGAGAAAAGGTGTTTATGCATGAGAGGCAGTGCGGTTTGATACAGTTTGTGTGTGTGTGTGTGTGTGTGTGTGTGTGTGTGTGTGTGTGTGTGTGTGTGTGTGTGTGTGTGTGTGTGTGTGTGTGTGTGTGTGTGTGTGTGTGTGTGTGTGTGTGTGTGTGTATTTGTGTGTGTGCTCCAGTGTGGGTTGGAAAAGCCTAATGTGGTTGTTTGTGTTTGTGGGCGATCGGGTATCTATTTGTATAAGTTTATCAACGGCAGATTCTGTACCTGGCCCAGCCCATCTGCTCGCTTCGCCAAACTGGTGACATCACAGAAACTCAATGACACGCCTGTTCCTCATAACAGCTGCCATAGCAGCTGTTACACATTGAAGCTTTTTCCTGGTCTAACAGGAACAGTTTTCTGTCCATCCTGACTGCTGGACATTATGGATGTCAAAATGTTGATCGTAACAACTGTTGTGCTGGTCGTTCAGGGGTTTGAATCCATTGGAATGAAATGGCCTGTGAAATAGACATTAAAGGGTTGGATTGCCGTTGATTTCTCAAGGTCAGGTGCCCATCCCTCTGTGACACTCCACTATTGTGTTGGCAACACAGTCATCCCAAGGCGACGCAGTCATTCCAGTGCTGCTTTGTATTACTCAAGAGGTTGAGGGGAGAACCAGCAACTTCATAGCCAAATATCAAAAAATATTTTCTGTTTCGTGAACTGCAAATTGAGAGGCAAAAAGCAAGAGCTTTATAGAAGCCTATCCGGACAAATTCACCATAACACTTATTTCTAATTCTTGTAATCCAGAATTGGATTATGAAACAATCCTGGGTCCTAACTTTGTCCTAGTATGATGTCTTTATTTACAATGTTTACAAAGAGATTTAAATGTTACTTTTCTCTAGAGAAAGCCAACATTATTACCAATTCTAAATTATTTATTGAATTTAATAGTTTTTTTTCTGTCCCAGAAATGAAATCTACCAAATACAATAATAGCAACCTCTTTATCAACGTCCACAAAATGGTGGTCTGCTGGGGAAGGCTTGGCCTGACACTCAAATTTCAAAATTGTACGCAAATACACATTTAGCATGTAGACGCTTGAAATGTCATAAGTCAGCAGCCCAAAGATGATGTAAAGAAAATGACTACTATTCATAGGATTTCTTCGCATTATCACTTAGATGACCGATGTTGAAATATCAATTCAATTATTGTGTTATTGCTAAAGGTTGAATGCCTGCTTACATAATGATCTCATAAAACCTTGGCCTTATTTAGGAGAAAAGAGATTTTTGTTTTTTGATTCTGAGATGCCAGCCAAATTTAGTAACTAGTAATGAATAAATATTGACTTTTATTTTATTCTTCTTAGTCTCTTTCTGAGTCAAGACTCTGTGGACTCATAATGAGAAATGCTAAAAAAAAGGGTTCAGTTATACACTAAATCAACCTTATTATACTTTACAAAACAAAGGCTGGTTATATAGGCCTACTGAAATTCACATTTCGGAAATTCTGAAGTATTGCTACTCTGGCAAAGTCTTTGGCATCTAAATTTTACCATAAGTTAGATGACGTTAAGCCTCCTGCCTAATGGTGAGGCTGGCTAAATATGCTAGGTTTTTCAGAAAATTATTTGGTGGTAAAAACAATGAAGGAGGAAATAACACCAGATTAGGTTTGTGCACCATATGCCATAAGTGGTATTGCCAGCTGGAACTAGCTTATTGTGTATGGCAAGCTGTTTTTTAGCTGTTTATTTTGACAAATTATATATCTTAAACTGCATTTCGATAGCCACAATATGATTGGTTATATCAGAAATAAGTCTTCAAAAGACAGGTTTCACTCCCAATATGAATCCATGTTTTTATAATGTATGCTAAAACAGCTTGGTGACATCTGTAATACCATTTTAGAATAACCATTTTATAAATTCTGACCCTAAAAATACATTTTGAGATATCTTAAATTATCGTCCCAACTAATCACAATTTGATTATGAATCATTTCTGAATTTTGTAGATATGTTACAGATTCTCTATGTTAAAGTGGATTGCCATTTATTCTTAGTCCAAATAAGAGAAAAATAATGAACTTGCAGAGGCTTCTGAATGTATGAGAAATTCTAAGCTTGTCCTAGTTTTGCTCAAGCCTTGCATGTGTGTGGGTTCAGTGACAATGACTAATGCTGAGGGTTTAGGACTGTGTAATGGTTTGCCTATGGTTTACCAATCTTTTCAGAAGGAAACAATATTATTTCACAAAATCATCACAAATACCCTCTGTGGGAAAATTCACAGTATTCAGCAATTCTATTACACTTTTTACCGGCCTTGCAACTTCCCCTTTTTTTCTTCACTCTCACAGCTTAATTTTTGCCACAGCTATTTGCAACAAAAACTACATTTTTACTAAATGAACATTTCTGCTTGATTTTCAAACACATGTTTTTATACCAACAATTATCGGTGTCGTCAATCAGTTGTTTAACCACTCAATTCCCATCGTATGCTGCTGGCTACAGATGATGACCACTGGCACTTAGCTGAAAGAGGGTTGACACCAAGTGCAACACATTGGAACAGAGACACGAGAGATTGGATGAAAGGAAAGGACGGAGATTGTGGAGATCGGAGGAAGACATGTACTTTCCATCAGATTGTGATGTGGCAGCTGCTGTACGTTTGAAATGCATTAGTGCTAATAGCTGTGCCATTAGAGAGAGAGAGAGAGAGAGAGAGAGAGAGAGAGAGAGGCACTCTGTTGATGGGTTGCCATCATGATGAATCCAGGGAGAGAGGGGGTGACAGAGAGAGGCACAGAGGGAGTTAGAGAGAGAGAGAGAGAGAGAGAGAGAGAGAGAGAGAGAGAGAGGTGTAAGTGAGAAAGCAAGTGAGTGAGAGGGAAGAAGGTAAAAGAGACGGAGAAAAGGGGAAACGGAGATGGAGATGGAGCCATCTTCCAGGCCATTTGCTGCAATCATCACTCTCTAATCAATCAAGCCTTTCATCATAGGAAAACACAGTCTATTCTTCTCTCTCTCTATTTCTTCATCTCCACTCAGCCACCCACTCTCGTACATAACACAACAGTATTTGTCTGACCTCTTTCTTGCCCCTCATACATGTATTTTCATCTTTGTCATACCTACAAATATTATTCCCCCAGTCCATAGCTTTTACCGTTTTCGAACATCTTTTTGACGATGATTTGAATTAATGTAAATGTACCTGTACATTGTAAAAAAGAATCAATGACAGCAACATTTAGGCTGTATGTCAGCCACATTCACAGCCCTGAAGTCATGATAGGTCCCCCGTCAGAGAAAGAACAGGACCTTGCGTGTTAGGGGGCACTATACTAGCTAGAGTTGCAAGGGTTTGTTCACTTGACCAAGTTTGGCTCCTTTCATAATGCCTCTATTTGAGATAATTGGCCCTTCAGAGTAAATGACTGAGAATCATTGTGGCGACTCTCAGCCCAGCCCCTCGAAGCTACGGGCTCCATTAGCCACAGAATACATTAGTCTGCCTTGAGGGCTGCCTTTGACAGGTTCATATTTAGATTCTGGTCAAATAGACAGAGATGGCAGGACACCTCACTGTGGCTTTGTTATATTTCCCCTCTCACTCTCATAATTGTTACTTTACTGTGTTATGGCATCTCTTTGTTTCCACCACTCACTGGATAAACTTAAATTGACCATTTGTCAAAGGGTAGGAATTTTAGTAGGCTACTTGCTTTTCAAACTGAATTTTGAAATTTGTCGTCATAGAGTCATCAGTTAAGATGAACCAATAGGAAAATATGATAGAGTCATAATTGGCTTGTGTTATTGTATTGTGTGTGTGTGTGTGTGTGTGTGTGTGTGTGTGTGTGTGTGTGTGTGTGTGTGTGGTAGTGAGGAAGGTGGTTATATACACAGGATTTCCACAGCGGAGGCCAGAGAGGGAGAGGTTGGAATATAGCAATGTGAGCCCCTTTTTACATGCACAGTGCTCATTTTCTACCACTGATAAGCCTAGCCACATATCACAAATAAAACTGCATCTATTTTCATTGTGAACACTTTTGTCCCCCTCCCTATGGGCTGTACAGAGACTTGTGTGCTTGCAGCCTGCCGAGCACGTAATGGAACTCATAAACAGTGTTATCACTGAATCCTGAGCCATGGAACAGACTTCCATCTGCTCACCACTGGAAGGGAAATAAATGAGGAGGGGGTTATGTGGAGAGAAATTCCTACACAGCATATACAATTTAGCAGAGCCACCCCTCTATCAAATGTATCTGATGGTGGGGGTGCCTCAATGGAAACTTTACCTATACTCACTACTAAGATGCCTCTGTAACGGATGGTTACACACACCAGAATAGAGAAAGCTTGGAGCGTGTTTGTGTGTTTGTGTGTGTGTGTGTGTGTGTGTGTGTGTGTGTGTGTCTGCGTGCGTGCGTGCGGTTCAAGCTGAATTTGATCAATTGATCAATTAGAATGATGTAAATTCAGACGTCACCTTAAACTCCCATTTTGACTGCAGCTTCTCCCTCCTCCTGAGCTCTCCTATCCTGGTGCCTCCCCTCACTTCCTATTCCTCTTCTAGTAGCTTTGATAAGGCTTTTTTCGGTTGCTGTGGTGACCCGGCGGTTTGGTAATTCCAGCTTCTTGATTGCAGACCCATGTAATTTGTTTAAGTGGAGCTCTCCAAGGTAGAAATGTTCTTTTCTCTCCTCTATTTTTCTCTCCGGATCCGACTCCTTTCTATTTCCTATCTGTGGCTTTTTCCCCCGCCACGTCTCCCTGCTAATATTTCTCTGCTGCTTGTAGAGAGACCTCTTGAAAAGTCATGCAGTTCTCCACTCGGGTAGGGCTAAGAAGTCTTAGATGACTCAGAATGGGAGTATAGCGCTGAAGTACGGGAACATCTAATGAGACACACTAAGATAAAAAATTATAAAATAAAAAAAACTAGAGGGAGAAAAGTTCAGGTGTGTCAGAAAGCCCTCAGTCGGTATGAGTTTAGCCAACTGTGATGCAGCGTGCTAGCCCCGGGGGGGGGGGGGGGTTGAGAAAGTGGCCCCATGTCTAAATCCCCCTGATCGATTCCCCCTGCCTCACAGGAGATGGGAATCAATAGTCAGAGAAATCCAGCGTGCCGCGCTGCAGACCTTAAATTTTCCCATTTCAACACATGGCCAACACCCATGAAATGTTATTTAAAGACCCTGCTGGTCAGAGTAGGGTCACTTTTTAAAAATGTACTTATGGCAAGCAATCAAGACATAATTTTTGTGCGCGTGTGTGTGTTAGTTATATTCTTCTCACTTTTAATGTTTAGATCATTAGGTCATGAATTGCTTTGTTATTGACAGAAAATTAAGGGACAACAGTTATTAGAATCCTTTTACACTTTTAATAGGATGTTTTGTATGGATTGATTCATTGCAATTTGAATACCATTGGCTTTTAGGCCATTGGTTGTACAAAAGAAGCAGTTTTTAAATATCATCTTGTGCTCACAAAAAATTGCCTCAACTTATATTGTCAAAGCTAGTCCCAATTGAAAAGCTAAACATGTTAAGCTCAATGCTTCCTTGTTCTACTGTCCTCCAAGGTGTCCAGGGAAGGGATGCATCTGAGTGGCCTGGTTGTGGTTTTGCGAGTGCATGGTGGCAGACTGGTTATTTTGTAGCAGAGGAGAGATGTCTGGGTTTTAGTGTTTGTGTATTCTGTCCCCTCTGTCCTTGGTGTATGTCTGCGTATGTCTTAAAGCAGGCTTCCTTTTGTCATTTGAATGTTCAAATTATTGTGAAGGACAGCAAGGCATCTGATGGAAATGATTACGGGGTCCAAAATAACAGGTTTCCCTCGGTCGATGCTGATTGTTGATTGGCCACTCTCAGTCAGCCTGCAAAGAGGGGTGGGTGGTGACTTCTCGTTACTCTACGGACTAGCAGTGGCTGAAAAAGCTGTATTCAACCCCTTCAGGGAAACTTGGAACCTGGAAACATTTTGTTCAGATAAGTGGTGCTCCGGTGTCAAACCAAGCTGCAGTGTGATTGGACGGTGTGGTCCAGGCTGAGTGCCTGATCGTTTGCGATTGGTCACCCCGGCTACATATGCAGCGAAAACGTTAGACCTGGATAATTGCATTTTGCTTTATCAAATCCCTCTGGACCTCAACGATAGCATTGCTATTGCCATGGCCTGTTTATCTTATTTGTCTTTATTTGGTATTACAACAGCTCTTTCCTGCTTCTCATCTGATCATCAGATTGGGGGGGCTTGTTTGGGAGGTGTTGGCATGCGTGTGTCATGTTGGATAGGCTTTTTATCTGGCACTGTGTCCATGCAGTGGGGCGATGCTATCAGCATTAAAACCTGCTCCTCAATAGAGCCCTGTCAGCCAACAATGGCGAGCAACATTAGCCAGAGTGCAGCAGGACAAAGCCTTCTTTCCTTATCGCAGGGTGGGAATATTCACAGACTGATTTAACTGCTTTTACCAAGAGGAAGTGTCAGGCTCTGAAAGGAAGAGACAGCCCAGTGGAGATGGCAGAGAAAGAGGGAGAGAGAGAAAGAGAAAGAGAAAGGAGGGAGGGAGGGAGGACAGGAAGAGAAATAGGGTTCTGTGACCTGCGGGATGTTTACAAAGAAAGATTTAAAGAGCAGAAATTGCAGATTCATGGGGGGAAATTGGGGGCATGAAATATAACCATGGCATACGTAACCTTAATATTTTTCAAATTATGTATTTCTTAATTTCTCAATCATCAAAACTTCTCTCTTCCTCATTTGTTCCCCCCCTCCTAACTACTATCTCATGGGTTGCTGCCCATCTCTGTGAGAGCCTTTGAAGTGAGTGAGCGGTTGGAGTGAGGCATGCTGCCTCGTCTGAAGAGGGGGCAAGACATTGATGAGATGTGCACGGAGAATGTCATTCACTTTGCTGAATTTGCACTGTGTATGGGAGCTTTAATCTGGGGGCACATTTGTTTATTGGCATACAAATGAACATCTGCATGGAGCTATGCTTGGACGCCATGGTCTCAGCAGCTCCCTAATCGCTTAAAAGCCTGGAGATGCATAGCGTGCCAATGAGGGAGTGAGAGAGAGAGGGAGGCAGCCGCGCCCAAGGCCCTCCGTCATGCACTCCTTTATCTGAGTTTCACTCTAGCTCAATAGCTCTGTCTCTCTCTCTCTCTCTCTCTCTCTCTCTCTCTCTCTCTCTCTCTCTCTCTCTCTCTCTCTCTCTCTCTCTCTGTCTCTCTTTCTCTCCGTCTCCCAGGCCAACAGTTTAATTTCCAGTTTGCAAGTTGACTCTTTTTATTGACTTGACATTATAAAGAGGCTTTTGGGCGACCTTCGGTGGTTAAGATAACAGCCATATTTTTCAGACCAGACACCTCATACAACATGCCTGCATTTATTGGTAAAGGGACATGACTTGGCACAAAATGGCTTCTTCCAGGATAGACAGGCGCTTGGCAAATAACTTTTTTAATCATAGAATAAAAAGCAGTGCCTCCCAAAAATCGACTACATTGACTTATGTCCCGAGATGCTCTTGAAATAAAGAACCATAACCTTACATCTATATTTAAAAATCTTTGGGATATAATGAGAGGTTTAATTATTTCTGAGTTTGCCATATGACTTTGTCTACATTGAGTGTTTATTCAACTTTACTGTTATCTTAGAGGCTGAATATTGTCTATGTCTTCACCATCAGGAGTGAACCACACCTGCATTGAAGCAATGTGCCTGCAGCCGGTAAATGATATGATTTAACATTCCCTGGATCAAAAAAGCTACAACAAAGAACATGAATTAATATTTTATCCGCATGCAACCCCTGCTTTTCAAGATCAAAGTGGACAAAGGGCTCTTAGATCTCTGACAAATTTGTACATGTCTATGATTAATTGTCATCTGATTGAAAAGCATATTTCATGAAACCTGCCGGACGAATAAATGAGCTGAACAAATGTGTTTCAGACGTTGTATTTTGGATTTCATTTTAAAATGTACTTCTACCACAAGTACTCTTGTGTGCTTGCGTTATATTTTTCGTTCTCCAGATTTTCGGACTTAAAATACGTAAATTTCAATGCACCTGCGTGTCCGGCGTGCACTGGTGTTAAGTATACAAGTATGTGCTTAGCCTGGTCGATTGCAATCCCCCATCTTAGGTCTCAGTGGCCTATGTGGCCTAGTGTTTATCTTGTTCCAATGTCTTGAGTTTAATGCCGTTTGACACCCAGAAATGGGATATAATATTGCTGTGAAAATAGAGAGACAGGGGGACGAGATAGGTAGAGACAAGAGGACAGATTGTAGTGGTGGAGATAATGAAATTAGTTAGAATTTATAGCTCTATAACAGGTTTGGTTCAAACTTTTCATAAGCAGTTCTTCTCCTCAGACGAATCAAATTGTTTAGTATCTCTCTCTTTATTCTGGTTGTTTTTTCATACTAAGTGAACGGTGTGTGTGTGTGTGCCTGTACGTGTATGTAAGTATCGCTGTGTACCTTATGGCCTAATGTGTGTGGGTTAATGAAGAGCAGTAAATGAAATCCTTTATTGTGTTTGATATAATGTCAGCTTCCATTAGGGAAACTGGTGCCACGAATGATTGTAGACTATCAGGGCCAGGAAAGGGGTTGGTGTGTGTGTTGGTGTGCGTGTGTGTGTGTGTGTGTGTGTGTTGGTGTGCGTGCATGCATGTTTGTGTGTGTGTGTGTGTGTGTGTGTGTGTGTGTGTGTGTGTGTGTGTGTGTTTGTTTGTGTAAGACAGTGTGTGTGTGCGCCTTTCTGCATGCTTGTGTGCACACCCCAGGGCACGGCGGAGGCACAGAGTGTGTTCTGTAATTATAAAATCATTAGCAGGTGTCCAGAGGAGATATGAATATGACTGTAATCTGTCTCCACCCATGATGGAGCGCTTGTCTCACACTCAAATGTCAACCTGTCTCAGCCAGCCCATTAAGAGAGCTCACCAAAATCAAAATTCAAAAGATTCAGTCCCAGCGATCACACTCAGTCATTACATGTACCCCCAACATATGACAACCTCTATGTGTATACCAGCCATTTTTCAACTGCATATTGTTGCCCTATGCTTTACCGGACCAAATCATTTGTCAGGGTCCTCTTCACATATTTGAGCTTCAAAGGCACCTACCTTTGCTCTTTTACTTCAAAGGACGTCTTGAAGTTAAAATGTGTAACTACATGCAATACATGGCATTCAAATGACAGGGCGGTCGCCAATGACAAAAAAATGCAGCAGAAGAACAAGAACCACCTCACAGTCAGACAGACAGACAGACAGACAGACAGACAGATGGGCGTACATACAAGCAGGCAGGCATGTATCTGGCCAGACATTTTTTTTAAACAAGCAGACATTGTGGCCCTGGCCCAGGAGACAAAGTCACATTGTAATCTAGAGCAGAGGGGGCGGTTTCTATAGCAACAGTAGGCAACTAACCTACGCGCCGCTGCTTTTTCTGAAATTGGGGGAGAGGAGACTGGTATTGCGGATAGAGAGATTGGGAAAGATGAAGATAAGGCAGGGCAGGGTGGAGGAAGAGGAGGAGATATGGGGCAGAGGGAGGAGAGAGAGGAAGCTGATCCAGATAAGGGCGAGGAGAGGGGAAGGAGATGAGAGGCGGAAGATTGATGTATAAGGGAGGGGCGGGAGATCATCACCTGACCTCAGTGTTTGTCTCCAGTTTGGAATTTGTTGGTCCACTCAACATGATAGATTTAATTTACTGATAGCACTTTGTGTCAGTGGGACTTTCTCACTTGCCGTCTGGCCTTGTACGTGCACTTTCAGTCTACACATGCTATATGAGTGTCTGTAGGCATGTGATTATTTTATAATCAAATTGGAGACGCATAAGGAATGCAGATGCCTCAACACAGGTGCACTACACGGTAAAGTAAAGCAATTAACAACATGTTGGGGGCTTATAAGGCAGGAGCTGCAGTCACAAAGACACCTCAACTAGCTAGTGTTTCAATAGAAACCATGACTAAAGTGACATTTGCATTAGGATAATATTCTCCACAAGTGCAGTAAGTAGATGTGTGGAACAGGCCTCAATGCTTGACCCCTATAGTAAGAGGATCCAGGAGTTCCTTACTAAGATACATTATGTTGGTTTTTCCTTCAATTCGTCACCCATCTATACTGTATGTGTCTGTGTGTACTAGCAGGATGCACAGGTCTAATTGCTGGCTTGGTGTTGTATCAGATGTGTGTTTAACTTAGCCCTGAGAACCATAGAGACCTATGACCAGCTGCAGCAGATGGCTACCCCGGGGCCTGCTCAGTGGGTCACGGTGGCATAGGACTGGTCCACATCAAGCCATTTCTCTGTCTGCGCCTGTGTGTGTGTGTGTGTGTGTGTGTGTGTGTGTGTGTGTGTGTGTGTGTGTGTGTGTGTGTGTGTGTGTGTGTGTGTGTGTGTGTGTGTGTGTGTGTGTGTGTGTGTGTGTGTGTGTGTGTGTGTGTGTGTGTGTGTGTGTGTGTGTGTGTGTGTGTATGTATGTGTTTGAGGCAGAGGTTGTTGCTTTCATGAGTAGGATAAGTGTTAACTGTTAAGTGTTCGGTTTTATTTCCATCACATTGCAAAGGGCAAACAACTTTAGACAATTCTAATCCAATTCATAGGTTACTGGTATTATTATGTGACTTAAAGCGGTAATGTTTACAAAAACATTTATATTTTTTTCTCAGTTGTACTTGGGTATTACTATTTCCCAATAATTGCTGGCACATACTGTGCTTAAATAAGCAATGTTATATCTGCTTACTAATATGAGTATATGCCATAACCCATGTATTTAATGTTTATATATTGTTTGTAATTGTCTAATAGGAGCTTAGTTGTGTACCACAACACTTTTTTACCAGTGCTATTGATACTTTAGGCCTACTAGGTGAATACTGCATTGTGCAGGTTAAGCACGAGTAACTGATATGTGCGGTCAGTGTAAACAATAGGGTAAATACAGCTGTCCAGCTGTGCAAACAGACATGACAGCGATGAGAGATAGATGACAAATAAAAGGAAAAACCAACACAAAATGTCTTAGAAAGGCTAAGGGCACCACTAGCCTATAGAACCGCTTCAGTGCTCCTTTCCTTAGTATGTACCAGGCTGTTGTACTGGTGGGTTGAACACACTTTTCTTTTAAAATATATTTTCATGGTGTTATGAGTGTTGTCGAACATTCCTGTTCAGAAACCTTACATAGGTGTTCAACTGGGTTCACCGCATGTCCTGACTTCAAAGGTATATGCTTTTTTCCATGCTCATCAAACCATCAATCCTTGTGCCATGTATGGACTACTCTGTTTCCCGTTTGTATGTTTCTCCCATCAATTATTCAGGTTTTTGTCTTTGATTTATCACCTCTCTGTATACTATTTACAATAAAGAACAGTAATGATGGATAGGTAAAAAAAACAGTGCAGTGATGTGTAAGCAAAGCAGGCACATTGTCGGACCTATCACTACAATCTTTCTTCAGTAATGTGTTTTTTTAAGGGAATTGCAGGGCGTTGTCCCTTGTGTGGGAGCCACCAGGCGTCTTTTCATGTGAAGCTATCTGTTTTTTTAAACAGCACAGTGTAGTTTACAGGTGAAGGCATAGAACTGAAATATTAAAGGTCAAAGAATCAAATGAGAAATATAACAAAACCAGTAAAAGAAAAAATTACTTTTAAACCATAACTACAAATGTATAAATTTGTGCTGTCAGACGATTAAAATATTTAATCGCGATTAATCGCATTAATGCCATAGTTAACTTTAATTATTAATTAATTAATCGCATATTTGTATCTATTCTAGCCTAAATGTCCCTTGATTTCTTTTTGTCCCATTATTTTTTCTCGTTTTAATGCTCTTATCACACCCATTCTCTACACCCTTGTAATTCAATGTAGCCTATGTTTTCTAAAATATCATAGTTTCCAATTCAGTGCAAATAGTCCAAAATGTAGATCCCCCCCCCCCCACCCCAACCCTAGAACAACCTACATAAACATAATTGGAACTTCCTGTTTTTATTGAAAAACAAACTATAAAACAACATAGAAAACAAATCAGTATTAAGGCTAAATTAAACTGGTTGTTGTAAGCCTAAATGTTTTGGGAGTCGTTCATCCACGGCATATTTCAGACTATGTGTGGAGTGGGCAATATTCAGTTTGAATTGACAGTAACTAAACTGCGAGCTACATGTATAGTTTGTGGTGTTGTAGTTTTGCTACCGCATGTGAAAAAACTACAACGTTTGCTAGGCCAAAAAGAGCGTTAATCTTGCGATAAAAAAATATGCACACTTAAAATGGGTTTGCGTTAACGCCGTTGATAACGCGTTTAACTGACAGCACTAGTATAAATGTATCCCATATAGCCATCCAACCACCCATAAACAAGGACAATACTGCATGTAATGGTATCAGGAGATACGGTGTATATACAGTATATCGTTTTTAAATGAACAGGTACATTTCTTTCACACATAACATCAGACAGTCCACTTACAAGATGACTTTTTATTGTCAACCCACTTGAGATGAAAGAGGTGTTTTTTTCTTTTGAGTTTGAATGTATTCTTATCTTAAGCCATATAGGAGGAACACAGGAAGGCTGCCTTGAATAATGAGTTGGTAGGCCGCAGTAGTGAGAGTAAACTCTTTAGAAGTGAGGGACCAGTCTAAGCAGGACTGGGCCCCAGATCAATCCTGTTGGCAGACATAACAACACTGTTGCACAGCCACTGCCTCTCTCTCTCTGTCACACACACACACACACACACACACACACACACACACACACACACACTTTCTCTTCTCTCTCTGCAGAGGCACAAGCTATTTTTAGCCCTGGCAGCTCATTCCCCACTGCACCCATGACCACCAGCACTCATCTCTCTCCTCCATCCCGTCATATGGGCCTGACCTCAGCTTCCATCCTAACCCTCCAACTTAACCCAATGTGCTCCCTGTACCATCCACTCTGATCCCTCCACTCAGCTCCTTTCCTTCCCTCCTCAAACACTCCTGATCCCTCTGACAGAAGTGCAGGAGCAGAGGGAGTGCTGGTTAGGTGAGGAGATGTGTCAGGGGCAGATTCTGCTACTTTTCTATCTTGTCCACGCTCATTAACCAAAGACACAAGTGGCACCCAGGCTGGCCCGTCCCATGTTTGGTGTCAGTGTGAGTTTTGATCATACCAGGTTTCTTTGGTGAGGACTGAGCTGAGCTGATGACTAAGTCTCTGATGATTAGCACTGAAGGCCAGCCAAGGCACCGGTCCTGATGTGGGGAGAGGCTTTCAAGCCGAAGGGAGCCTAGAGAAAAGATTAGGGCTGGCATGAGAAAGAGAATACTTTTGCAAACAGGTGTGTGTGTGTGTGTGTGTGTGTGTGTGTGTGTGTGTGTGTTCCTGTACCAAATAAACAAAGGCAGTGAGCGTGTGTATGTGTGTGAGAGACAGCAGGAGAAATAGCAGTGAAGAAAGCGGGGAGGAGACAAACAAAAGGTGAAAGAAAATAAGCCGGACCGAGTAAATGGTGTGTAAGACTCAATGTACCTGTACTGTGTAGAGTATCTCTTACTCTGTCAGCCGACCGCGGCCCTCCTCAGAGCATGACCAGGGCTCCTCCAGTGAGGGCGAGTCAGTCACTGTGGTGCCCTTGAGAGGGCGTCCTCAGCCAGCCTACTCATGGTAATGATGCAGGCCCCCCAACCACTGCCGCATGCAGCCCCAGCCGCCCTACCGCCTGCCTCCACTGGAGATAAGGAGGGCAGTTCAGAGGAGAGGAGGATGGTTGGGGTCTAACTGCCTGGTGAGAGGCTGCATCTGCTGGTGACCGGTAGCTTTAGTCCGTAATCGTAATCAGAGCAAAATAATGTAACACAATTCCATACCTTTACATTATTTTCCTTTTTCCGTATTTTTTTCTGAGCTGCTTGTGTAGACTGAAAAAACACAACTCCGCGAGAGAGTACACTTTTTTTTCTTCTCTCAATGCAAACCGCTTCACTCCATGTCACTTCTGTGCTCATACAACAGCGCTACGCAGACTTCCAGTTTTGAAAATGCTCCCACGGTGTTTTTAAACCTCAAGTTTCGAACGTGTGCCACATCGCATAGCATCTTATTAGAAAAAAAGCATTTCCCAGACACATTACATCCTTTGATATCTCTACAGCATATCTCTACACGCCTTCTCATGACTGTCATTTCCACATCACACTACTGCTCCTGTGTTCTGTGATGCTGATTATATTCTCATGCTGAACGGTGTGATGGAATATAAACATGACTCTCTCTAGCTCGCCCCCTTCGCGAGCAGTCGGGGCTGATATAGACGCTGCTATATCTTCTGTCATCACCTGTCTTTTTCACTTTTCTTTTCTGCACAGGAGAGTGCCATTTCATACTACGATTCCAAAGCGGATTCAGACTATGTGAGTACAGTACAGCTTGCTTTCCCCCCCTCCTCCCCCGTTGCCTGCTTCCACTTCCCATCCCCGGCCAACCCTTCCCTGCACCCCCCCCCCACCCCACCCCTTCCCCCCCCCCCCACACACACACACTGTGTTGATGCCAGCCCCCTCCGGTGTCACAGGCCCCCGGGCTGTCTGTGTGTGTTAGTGAGGTGACACTGCTTTACGGTGAGTTGGTGTGACAGAGCAGGGCCAAGCCGAGGTGCATGTGACAGTGACTTCAGCTGTCCTCCCCCAGTCTGATACCAAGAGTCCCCCCCCCCCCCTCCCCATCCTCCCCGCAGACCCTCACTGTGACTCGACTGCAGACCTGAACTGTGCAGTTGTAACACTGTTTCCTCAACAACAACAACTAAAAACGCAAGTCACTGCAGTTTGGTCTCATCACACCACCACTGTGGCTGCAGCACGCAGTTCCGTACGATAGGTCCCCCTCCAAGCCCGTTCCCCGCTGATTGATTAAGTTTCGAGGAAGGAGTGCAAAAAAAATGAAAAAAAATAACCTAGTTCACCAAAGCACAAAAAGATGAAATGGAATAGAGAGTGAGATAGAAAGGGGAAGACACTATAAGAGCGGGAAGCGGAGGAGCAATAAATCATGGTGTGATTTTCTTTTTGTGCACGCCACTCCTGTGATTAATGACACAGAGCTTTAGGGCCTGTCAGCACATCTAATTGGAGAACATCAGTCATCATTAACACGGCACACTAAGGCCATCCCAGTGACACACCCCCTGACCCCCACTTGGCCAACCCAACACCACCCAAAGACAGCGGCAGAGGTCACACAGAGGTCTTCTTACCTCATCCCTGCAACCCCAGCAGTCACCCACCAGTGCTGCTCTAACTGAGTCGTGATTCCTGCCACCATGACCCCTTTCAATTAAGGCTCTCCCGCTGGAGAGATTAGAGCTACTATATGATAAGAATTCCGTTTTAAGAAAGGTAAGTGATTGGCTGGCTCTCTTATCCAACCCTTGTCTCCTTTGTTCCCTATCCTGTACTCAATACCCTGGTCTTTTCTTCTTCCTCTTGTCACTTTACCCTTAATATAAAAGTGCAATGTATTAATTCATTTTAGATGACAACTGTACATGAGCAAAAAGCAGGTCTAATCTAAGAGCATTTTAGTTGAACTACCTGCCCCTGCCTCCTTTTGTTTTCTGCATTAAACACACATAGGAATGTCCGTTAAAGAGAGCCGTCTTTTCTGGAGTGTCCTGTTATCTGTATGGGTTATTGGCCCTTGGTTAAAAGTGCATGTGTTTCTGCAAAAACAGACAAGCCCCCCACACGCCTCTTCCCCAATAGATGATTATAACGTATGCTTCATTAGAGAACAGATAAAGCGTCCTGGATGAAAAAACAAATCTTCCTTGGCCTGCCATCTCGCTTTTACCAATACTCCCTTGCAAAAGAGTCTTCGGTCTCAATGGGATTTACCTGTATAAATAAAGGTTAAAAAAAAAAAAAAAAAATACTGCTGGTAGAAAAATATTGTAAATCGAAAGTGATTTACTTTGAGGCCAACCATCGAGTATATACTTATTCTGATTACTCCAATCAAAATTGAAAAGATTTAAAATATATCAAAGCAACTATGTACTGAGTGTAGTGTTATACCTTAAGGTATTATTGTTTGTTCAAAGGGATTCATTTTCTGTCTAACTTTTTCCTGCTGTCTTAAATAAATACACACACACACACACACACACACACACACACACACACACACACACTGGGTCATAAGCAACATGCTTCAGGTTAGCCCTGGTTGGTTGAAGGCGGGAGTGAAAGAATCTTCAAAATGTCATCTTTGGCCTCTTCAACCTTTAATTAAACCTTGAGAACAGAGAGATGAAATTAACAAATTGGGTAATGAATCGAGGAAAACAGGTGGTGGATGGTTGAAGAAAATGAACCAATCAGTCTTTCCTGTGTGGATTTATTCAGCTCCTAATTAGACACTGCCTCGGTTAATTATGATTGGGCTCTTCTGTAGAAAAAAAAGAAGCTCCCTGCCCGACATCAAATTAATGTCAGACTGAGTGATAAACAAACACCTAAGCCTTCCAGTTAGCACTGTTGAAAAGCCAGCATCCATAATAGTATCAGGTTAACAATTGGATAAAGTCAACATGTGAAATCTGATTCCCTTTCAAATCTACTTCTCCACAGTTACTGAACCAAAGCTGAGGGTATTTGTTGATGATTTCATAAATAAATCAGTCAAAGCTTTGTAATGCCTGACACAGCTATATAAAAAAGGCACCACTGTTAGTTTTCAAATAGTCAACAGTACATGATTTTGGTGCATTTTAGTGCCTCTTATCTTTACAATTACTTTCAGAGTTGAGTGATTTTTTGTTATGATGCTAAAAGCCAATATAACTTGGAATCAGTCATTTCCTCTAGTGGCAGCCTTATGTTGTTCTGTCTCAATCGTTAGTTTGATTTTCTGAAACCTTTTTACTTTCCAGGTACAGCAGGAACCAAGTTGTATTTCTAATGCTTGTAACTGCTTGTTACAGATGTGATATTATGTTATACGTTGTAAGAACACATATAGTTGCCTTGACTCGGGTGCTAAAGGTGTAGACTAAAAAAAGCAAACAGTCTTTTTCTATCAGGGCCCTGGAATACTAATTAAAAACGAATTCAACGAGGTCATGTGACAAGGGACAAGGGACAAAGGATTCAAATTAGCACTTGCTACAATCCTGTATATTTACATGTAAATGTCTATTAATATGCAATGTCCCTTTAAATAAACTTAAACTTAAACTATGTTTAGCCAGCCTTAAGTAAGAATACAGCCCAATAGAACTATATATCAGCCAGTACTTACGTCACAACCTCATACTCATCCTGAGGAGCTGTCTGGTGATTAACATGCATTCCACGTTGAAATGCTTGTACCTTTAAAAAAAAAAAAAATTATTGCATTGTTTGTTTAAAATAAAAATGATGAAAATAAAATAAATTATTAAATGTTCTTATTCAAATCAAGAAAAATCTAAACCACTCTTTTTAAACATTTAATATGAAAAAGACAAACCATTTATAATCATTTTTAATCAAGGGATATATAATTGTTATTTAAGTGATCATTTATTTTTCGGATGTCAGCTCTGTCCACCCAATACACATTGATCCATCCTAACATATTTATTTCATGTCATATTCCATACTACGATGTTAGATAAGTTTGTAACAGATATATATATATATCAATGTGCTGGTCTTCGTCATAACACTGCACTGTTGCTTATGTTGACTTTCAATGGGACCTCAGCATAACTGTTCCCCCCTCTTGTCCCAACAACAGCTTGTAATTGCATTTTAATAGTCAATTAGAGTTGGTCCATCAATCAATTTCTGCCCAGGACATGGGGTTTCGATTTAATTTCTCCAAAAAAACAAATATTTTTACAATGTCAGATCTAATTAACCCATGTTGCTTTATTAAAAGGATGAGTGCGCACTGCATTTGTTGCAGTCAACGATGTATAGTGGGTTGAATACTGTTTCTTAGCACTTATGCATAAGGAATGATCAGAGATGTGAGTTTTGTTATACAAATATTCAATGAAGGACAGCTAATGAACAATGACTAATAAAGGAAGAACCATACACACACAATGCCAGACTTTGCTAAGGGCTACTTCTGTATGGATTGCAGCAAAGAACTTGGTTCACACACACACACACACACACACATAATTGGATTGTGTTTGTTTGACAAAGACTCAACGAGGAATAGACCTCCTAGATTTTAATTTCTGACTGTCGATCAGTCTTATGTGACCTGCACATTGAGCTGATTTTGAGGATGCGTCCGACAGACATTTAGTGAACATTAAAAGGATACGCAATGAAATCCGATCAAAACTCGGCTAATAAACTGAGCCGGAGAGTGGGGTTATATCTTGCTGCCATTTTTTGTCATATCCCACAATCATTTCCTCCTGTGGGAACAGGCACAGATTGAACTCCGTCGATAACTTATCAAGATTAAAAGCTTAAATGTCAGTTTTTCTTTTAATCTTCTGGCTTTCTTTGATATCTGACACTTTCATAATGCAATAGGTATGTCAGGCCTTTCTCGTCATGTTCAGTGGCCAGACGGACACGCTGTAAAATGGCCAAAAACTTATCAGAAATATTCAGTAACAGTTTTCTGTTTAAACAAACACTAGCAAGGCAGAAGAGACAGTCTGTTTAAATCAATTAAATATCCTATAATTTAAGTGGGTGGGAGACTAAGTGGTGTTGGTTGCTGGTTATTGTTGGGGTTAATTTGTATGGCACCTCATATGTCTGTGAGTTCCTGTGTTAGGTGTCTACTTACCTGTTGTTTTCTCGGCTGAGAGACAGAGAGTATAGAACCACCTACATCTAAAGGTCGACAAAATGCGGGACACATTTGTTTTTATTTCTGTGGAACATCCTCCAAATGCTTAGCGACTTTGTGTTTTAGTCGGAAAGAGAGTCTTCATACTGTATGTACCAGCGCCACAGATTGGTGCTTTAAAGCCGCAATATGGGAGGTGACAGAATGCGGTATTATATTCCCCTGTTTCTATTTGTATGCTCACTCCAATTGTGTGTGTGTGTGTGTGTGTGTGTGTGTGTGTGTGTGTGTGTGTGTGTGTGTGTGTGTGTGTGTGCACATGCATGTGTGTCTACAGACGGACGATGGAGAAGAGGAGATCCCGTTGGAGACCACAACGTCTTTGGAGCTGACTTTTGTGGACGATCCCAATTTCAAAAACAAGGTCAACTACTCCTCCAGTGCAGTGCAGATTCCTACAGACATATACAAAGGCTGTAAGTACACAAGAATACTTTTCTTTCTCAGTGTTAGGGTGGAAACGTGGTTGGACGAGTGGCACTGCTTTGGTTTCATTAAATTAGTCCGTTAAAACCCACAAACAAGTACGCGCATAAATTAACAATGGCTCTTAAATGCATAACATTAAAGGCCTAGTCAAACAGCAATTAGGGTCTCTTTAGCTTCCTTACTGTGACATAGTTTTGAGTGAAACAAAGTTAATTTGGTAAGCATAATTTCTAGAGGGATTTAATCACGGATTGTTCAAGGATTTGATTGGTTTGCTCAAAGTGGGCTTAACAAGCACAAGTTTCTGGACACAGTACCTATCTCACCTTTGCTTTCAGATAAAACAGCAGAGGAAACGGGGGAAATTAATGCAAAGAAGTGGTAATATGTTTTTTATGACTGTATGGGTCAACTACTAGTCTACACAAATTACAGTTGACCTATCTGTACACTCCAAAATGCAGGAATAAATGACTGTTTTACAAGAAGATGATATTTGGATTTTTAAATCTAAATACTGTACTTAATATATTAAGTTAACATACATTGGACACAACAATAATACAGGCTAAGAACTTCTGTTTGTTTGTTTTGTTTCACTGGTTCATTTCAAGTGTGCTTTGTATGTTGAGTAATCTAAAAAATGTGCTGACATTTATTGGGTATGTGAGCCCAACAGCATGCAACCTGTTAGAAGTATTTATATTGTTGGATTCTGAGCTGTTGGCTGTTTCCCTTATAAAGAAACGGTAATAGTATAATGAATTTCTGATATATAATGCATATTGAGAGCTTGTCGGCGCAGTCAGCAGTTTTTACCTGTATCATGCGCACACCAAGATGTCTCCTCTTTATTTTCATACAGGCCCCTGGGCCGTGGATAGATGCTAGTCTTATGTTTTAACGTGACCTCTCCCCCTCTCCTGTCGGTATGTTAGCTCAATCGTCCCTCCATTTAAATTCAGCCTGTACGTTAGCACAATAACATGATTTCAGATGACACACGGCCTTTCACACCAGATTTTTTGCGTGGGCATAGTGTCCTGCACCCGGCCCTTCCTGCCTGGCATCATGCTGCCCTGCGGACATGACATCCTCCTTAGTCTGCAGCTGCCAAAAGGACAAAAGGGGAACACATGTACCTTCCAGGACTCTGATTTCGCCTGGCATGTTCCCTCCTTTATCCACCTCTAATCTTTTGGACACTGTCTCTTTAAAAAAATCAAAAACCAGAGCATGTGCAGACAGACAGCCATTTCCACAGTTCAATTTTTCCTTTTTTTCTCTCTTTCTGTCTATAGCTCTTTGCTTCTTTGTCGAACTGGCACCTGTCTGTAACAATGCCCTCCAGCTGTGTCTCCAGACAAATCTTGTCAGAATTAGACACTCTTGGTTCAGGAGGAGATGTCAAAGGCCACCGCTAACTCACAATAGAGCAATCAGGCCTGCACATTGTTCCCAGAGCCATTTCGTGCCAGCTCTGGTTCCCCTTCTGAAGATAGGAGCAGGAGAATAAAGGCCTCTTGATTGAGCCTGGTGGAGACTAGAAGAGTAGGGTGGTACACTGCATGGAATTAGTTTTTTTCTTTTCTGCTCTGTGGGAAATGTTTACTATTGATGTTGTTCAGTTAGCTCCCATTGCGTGATCTGCTGTGCTGAGATTGCCAACTGATGATTTTGTGCCAACTCCATTATGAACATGTGTGCGGTGTTTCAGCCTCTGGTGATAAATAAGAAGTGTATAAACATATTGCTGCCCTACATTTACAGCTTTTCTTAAAAATCTCCCTGACCCAAATATATGTTAGAAACATTTTGAGATGTCGAATGTGGACAAAGCCACTGATTTTCCACATCAAAGTCTACATGCATAGTCGACTGCAGATAGATAGGTAGCCAGCTATAGATAGCTAGTCAGATAGATAGACAGAGAGATAGATAGATAGATAGATAGATAGATAGATAGATAGATAGATAGATAGATAGATAGATAGATAGATAGATAGATAGATAGATAGATAGATAGATAGATAGATAGATAGATAGATAGATAGATAGATAGATAGATAGATAGATAGATAGATAGATAGATAGATAGATAGATAGATGGATGGATGGAATAAAGATGCTTGATGTTAAAAAATAGCTTTAATGTAGTAAGGTTCTTTGCTGTTGTAGCTTAGCTTTCTACTTTTCTCTGGGTAGTAGCTTCAGTGTCGTGAAGCTTCAATTAATGCAGAGTAACACTTTTAGCTGGCTCATTACACTGTAAAAGTAGCTTGCCCAAAACTATGTGCTGTGTTTTGGAGCCTGCAGCCGAGGATGTCTGAGGAAAACTAGCGTGGGCAGTTTATTGTCCTCTGGGTCTGGTGAGGTCTGGATCTACAGTATCAGTGAGTTTACGGTTAGTATGAAACCAGAGTGCTTGGGGGGAGTATAGAGCTCGTTCCTCATGAGGGGGGGGGGAGGTAATGTACAACAGTTGTTTTCAGCTGTTCTTTATTTGCACTCCTGCTCTGTGTTGTTTGGAGTAGCTTGCGTTGATTTGTACTCATGTCAATGCATTGGATAGACTAGAGCCTGTTTTTTCAGAAAATGGCGCCAGTTAATGGCAGTCACAACAACAAAATAGGTGCCCTTGGAGATTGACTGAAAGAGAAGGAACAGATGCATGAAAATATAGACAGGAAAGGGGTGAGATGAGAGGAAAGGAGAAGAGAAACTTAAAAAACTCTAAAAAACCATTTAGAGTAAAATAAATAAAAAATAAAAACATTTATTGTGATCCTTTCACCAGCTAAATGAGGCAGTATGTGTGTAGAGGTTTAAATAATGTGAGCATGAGATCTTGCAGTGGCTTACTCAACTCTATTGTTAGCAAGAAGTTGCTTTCCACAGGCAGTGTCTGTAGCTAGCCCAGCTATGCAGGTCAACAAAATCCACTCTGACAACGTTTTTTGTTGTGAAGAAAAATATAAAAAATCGCCAGGTTTATTCCACAGGATTACAAAACACAGTGGCTAGCTAACACACTTGTAGCAACTAATTACTAAAAGGCAGGTAAGAAAACCGTTTGCTTATCCTGCTCTCAAGCTCTGACTGCCTGCTCACATATCCACAGGGCAAAACACACACCCACAAGCGTTCTTAAAGGGGAAGTACACATTTTACCAATATATACTGAATCACGTAAAACATGAATACCAATATGCTTTTAACATTTTTAACCACTATATAAACTTGTAAATGAAATTATTAATCATTAAATCCTGTATACTTGTATATTATTGAATTATGCATCTTCTTAACACCTTTTAATCATATGAACTGTATTTCTATCACAAACTCTAATTCTGCCTCTACATACCCGGCCCCTAATTGCTTTCTAGGGCAGAAACAATTACAACTTATATGAAGAAAGTCTTTCTTCCCAGTAACACAAATCAAAAACACTTTTAATCAGGTAAGTAACAGTCCTCCTTATGCTGCTTCTTGAAGTAAGCAGAGCTTTGTTATTGGCCTCTCAAGCTCATTAGTCTTTGTCTTGACTCGAACCTTCCGGACCATTCCATGCTCATCCTCCATAGTCTTGACGATCCTTCCCATCAGCCAAGATCCCCTAGGCGCGGATTCATCGACTATCAAGACTACATCTCCTGGGATGAAGTTCCGTGATGGGTGGTTCCATTTCTGTCTTTTCTGGAGTAGAGGGAGGTACTCTCTGGTCCAGCGCTTCCAGAAGAGATCGCTCATATACTGGACTTGCCTCCATTTTCTGCGCGCATAATTGTCATCTGTCTGGAAGAGTCCCGGTGGTAAGTTTGGTTGAGTCTTCAGCAGCAGCAAGTGCTGTGGGGTGAGAGCTTCCAGATCGTTCATGTCATTTGAAGGCGTAGTAATAGGCCTACTGTTCAAAATGGCCTCACATTCGCAAAAGAACGTTTGAAGACCTTCTTCATCCAAGCTTTGTTCTCTCAGCGTAGCAACCATGATCTTTCTGATGGAGCGGATGATTCTCTCCCACACCCCTCCGTGGTGTGATCCGGATGGAGGATTGAATATCCATTTGATGTCACGCTGGAGCAAGCTGTCCTCAATTTGTGAAGTATTCCACTCCTTTACAGCCTTTCTGAGCTCGCGGTCGGCTCCGACGAAATTAGTCCCATTATCGGATCGCATTTCCTTCACTTGACCCCTCCTTGCGATGAAGCGACGCAGAGCATGAATAAAGGAGTCTGTTTCCAGTGATGTCGCCATTTCGATGTGGACTGCACGACTTGCGAGACAGGTAAATATAACCCCGTACCTTTTTACATATGATCTTCCTCTTTTTACATTGAATGGTCCAAACAGATCAACTCCACTTCTGGTAAAAGGTGGTTCGTCCGGTATCACTCTGTTTCTTGGTAAGTCCGCCATCATTTGTGTGCCTGATGCACCATGAAGTCTTCGACAGGTAGTACAGCGAGACAGCATTTTCCTGATTGCTGATGGGGCGTCGATAATCCAGTATCGTTGACGTACATGAGACAAGACATGATTGCGTCCGCTGTGTCCCAGTCGCTCATGTGCATCCTGGAGAATCAGATCAGCCACACGATGGTCTTTAGGCAGGAGCATCGGGTGCTTGGCTTCGGCCGGCATGGATGCTCGACTGAGCCTGCCTCCGACACGAAGGATTCCCTCCTGAAGTTGCGGATTCAGTCTGCAGATTCGACTACTTTTCTTGACGGGCTCTTTTCTCTGAAGAGCAGATACTTCCTCTTGGAACTTCTTTTGCTGACAATGGCGGATGATATCCAGCTCAGCTTGTCGCAGATCATCCAGAGTCAGGTAAGTCTGTTTGAGACTCTTCTTGTATCTTGTCATGTATTTGTTTACTTGTTCTTGGTCCTTGTATAGTTCATTCATTTCTTTTTTCTTCTTTGACAGATTTACCAGAGTTCCTTTGACTCGAATGAGCCACGCCACCGCCTTCTTTAGCCGTATCCAGGAAGAGAAGTATTCTGTTAGTTGTTGCATTACATCAGTGCTTTCTTCTACTGTAGTAGCATTAACGAGTATGCCTTTCTTAACCTCAGGATCTGCCACTGTAAGCTCCTCCAACTGAACACGCTTGTCCGGCCATTCTCTTTCTGGCTTGCTGAGAAAGGCGGGCCCTGAGATCCATACCTCGTTCTGCATGAAGACACTCACTCTTTGTCCCCTGGAAGCGTAATCAGCTGGATTCAACCGTGAGTTGATGTAGCTCCATTGCTCCACTTTTGTTGCTTGTAAGATTGTAGCGACCCTGTTTGCCACAAATGTCTTAAATCTCATGTTCTCGTTTGCTATGTACTTAAGCACGGCGGTGCTGTCTGTCCAGAACTTGGAATCTGACAGCGGAAGCTGCAGTTCTTTCTTTAGCATAATGTCCACCTTCACAGCTAAGGTAGCCGCCGTCAGCTCCAGCCGCGGAATAGTCGTGGGTTTAAGGGGGGTAACTCTTGCCTTTCCCAAGACAAATGAGCAGTGTAACTTGTTGCTGCTGTTCTTCTGAACCAGGTAAGTCACGGTACCATAGCCTGTTTCGCTCGCGTCACTAAAGTGATGTAGTCGAGCCTCCACTGTTTCTCCAAACTCAGGCGGCTTGAAGCACCGCTCCACTCCAATGTTGGTGAGCTGCTGAAGCTCTTCCATCCACTTCGACCATTGTTGTGCAAAATGGTCTGGCACAGCGTCGTCCCATCCTGTTCTCAGTCTGCACAGTTCCTGCAGGATGTTCTTGGCAGGCAGTATGACTGGAGACAACATCCCCAGTGGGTCGTAGACTGAACTAATCATTGACAAGATTCCCCGTCGGGTGAGAGGCCTCTGCTGGATGTTCACGTGGAACTTAAACTGATCTGACCGGATACACCACTGGACCCCTAAAGCCCTCTCGATGGCGAGTGATTCCTGGTCAAAGTCGAGGGTTTTGACTTCTGTTGCCCGGTCCTCTTGTGGAATACTTGCCAACACATCCCGGTTGTTGGTCATCCATTTCGTTAGTCTGAATCCTCCTGTTAGACAGATGGCCTTCAGGTCTTTGTATAGCTGGACTGCTTCTTGTTCGGATGCAACTGATCTCAAACAGTCGTCGACATAGAAGTTGCATAAAACTGTATCCACTACTGCCGCATCAAAACTGCTCTTGTTATCTTCAGCACACCTTCTCAAAGCGTAACTCGCGCAGCTTGGTGAGGAGGTGGCGCCAAACAAGTGAACTTCCATCCTGTATTCTTGCAGCTCTTGTGAGACGTCGCCATCCGGCCACCACAGGAACCTGAGAAGGTCGGCGTGTTCTGGTGGTACTTTAACTTGATGAAACATGGATTCCACATCCGCCATTATCGCAACCTGCTCTTGACGGAACCTTGTTAAGACGCCGATGAGACTGCTTGTCATGTCAGGCCCTTGCAGTAGTTGTTCATTGAGTGTGGTTCCTTGGTAAGAAGCCCCACAGTCGAATACCACTCGTATTTTTTGCTTTTTAGGGTGGTAAACACCGTGATGCGGGATAAACCACACCTTTCCATCGCTCCGGTTTAAGTCTTCAATTGGTACTTTTACAGCGTAGCCCTCGCTGATCACCTTTTTCATGAAGCTGACGTAGTCTTCTTTGAATGTCTGGTTTCTCTGAAGCTTCTTCTTCATGTTGAGCGCTCGTTGCTCTGCCACTGCTCTATTGCTGGGCATTTTCACATCTTTGTTCTTCAACGGCAACCCAATTGAATAGTGGCCGTTGACCAGCTTGGCTGATTCCGAGACTCGATCCATGAAAAGCTGGTCTTCCTTGGACATTTCCAAATGCTCTGATTGAGCGTTCTCTGGAAAATCACACTTGAATTGCTGAGCCCATAATTCTTCCAGCCGAGCCACTGAGATGCGATTTATCTTAATCTGTGGGCATCCATGTTTCGTCCGACATCCAATGTTCTCACGCAGCGGTCCGTTTACAGTCCATCCCAAGGCTGTACGTACTGCATACGGCCCATCTTTGATGCTGCGGATTACTTCCTCTGGTTCAAGGGCTTTCGCCACATTGGTTCCAATCAGAAGATCGACATCTGCATTGATGGAAGGGATTCGTACACCTTGCAGATGTGGCCACTTATCCACGTCTTCTTGAGTAGGAATGTTCTCCTTGCTCACGGGGATAGCCTTTTGTGCAAAAACGTCTGTGAGCCCGATGAAGTCATCGCCTTCTAGGCTGCTCACTTCAAGGTCTGGTACAGCTTTGCAGGAGACTGCCTTTTGTTCTCCCATTGTGGTGAGTAGGATGTTCACGTTTTTTCCTTGCAGATGAAGGTCATTCGCCAGCTTGTTAGTGCAGAAGGAAGCGTTACTTCCTGGATCCAGGAATGCATAACAAGTCAGCACCTTGTTACCTCTCTTTGCCTTTACTCTCACAGGAACGATGGCGAGGACGCTATCAGTACCCCCGGCCCCAGTCTGGGTGCTTGTGTCCCCTGCGTCCACAAATCCACTGACCACCTTCGCAGACTCGTCCTTAGGCTCCTCCCTCGAAGCCTCTTCCTTTGGTGAGTCTTTGGGTTTCTGTTTTATGTGTAAGAGTGTAGGGTGTGTTGCTGAACATATCTGACAGCTCTTCTTTTCTTCACAGGCCTTACTCATATGTCCTGCAGCAAGACAACTGAAGCAAAGTCCTTTGCCCTTGAGGAACTCCAACTTTTCCTTGTGCAGCATTTTTTGAAGTTTTTTGCATTGTTCCATGGTATGGTCTCCCTGACAAAAGATACAAGGTTTATTAAAGGCCTTATCCACGTTTGTTCCTTTCTCCTGAGTTTTCTTGTTTCCGTCCCAAACACCTTTCTCGGCTTTCTGTGCTTTTACTTCAGTGGCCAGTGTCGTGATGTTTTTCTTTCCACCTGTCCTTTCAGTCTTACTGTCTGTCTTACTGTCTGTCTGGCGTCTTGTTTGTCCTGGTATTTCGCCAAACACGGGGTGTGATGCTATTTCTGCTTGCCTGGTGATGAACGTTACTAAGTCTTTAAACTTTGTCCGTCGATCTTGCCTTTTCTGAATGTCTATGGCGACGCTCCTGAATCTCTCTCTCAGCCTGTAGGGGAGCTTAGCAATGATTGTGCGCATATTAGTAGCATTTTCCATCTCATCTAAGTACTCGAGGTCTGCCATTGCATTACTGCAGCTTGTGAGAAAGAGGGCGTATGATTCAAGTGCCTTGCTGTCTTCTGTTTTTATGATAGGCCAGTTTAAAGCTTTGTCCAGGTAGGCCATGGATATCTTGTATTTATCCCCAAAGCGTTCTTTCAGAAGTCTCTTGGCTTCGGGATAGCCCTGTTCTGAGTCCATATGAAAGCAACTGCGCACTAAATCATTCGGCGGTCCAATAGTGTGTTGTTCTAAATAGTAAAGACGATCTTTGCTATTTTCAGTCTTACTCTCTACGCTGTGTTCAAAAGCTCTCATGAAGAGACGATATTCTATTGGATCTCCTTTGAAAACAGGGATGTTCTGTGGTGGCAATGTAGAGAGCTTCTGTTGCCTTATTAGGTTTTCGGTGATGTCGTTTTGGCGTTGCATGACAATAACCTGTATTTGTAGATTATCTGTACTCACAGAATTGTCCACTGAGTATACAGGAGCTTGTATGACATGGTCGCCTGCATCTCTTCTTGCTGTGTGGCTATGCCGACCGCCGCTGTTATCACTTTTACTGTAGTTGACATCGTTCTTCACTGAAGTAGACTGTAGAACATCCATCCTACTTCCTTTGCCAGATCTGCCAGACACTTCTGAGCCTTCATATTTTTTTAACACGGCCAGTTGAGCATCAGCTGCAGCGAGCTCGGCTTGTATCTCAAACTCTTCTTTTTCAGCTTTGAGCTGTAGTTCATGTTTTTCTAAAGCCTGTTTCTTCTTCAATGTAGCTGACTTGGCTAACAGAGCGGCTTTTTCTAACTCCACCTTTAAGCGTTCAGAACGAGCTGACGATGTTGCTGACACAGCACTGACAGATTTGGATTTTTTTGATTTCTTGGATGTGACTGACACGCTATCTTCTGGGTTTATCTCATCACTAAACTTTTTAGCTTCTTCTTGACGTATCTTAGCCACCCGTGTCCATGAATTCACTTCTCGTGCAAAGTCTGTGTGCTCACTATCTCTTGGCTCGAACCAATCCCTTTGATCTGCGATCATATTCGCTTCATATCCTGTCTGGCAAAATAGGTCTTTAACCTGCTCATTTATTTCACTGAAGTCCTTTATCAGTTCCACATATTCGGCCAACAGTTCTTTTCCAATGTTTTCCGCATTTGCATCATCATCCATTAAAGCATGCAGTTCATTCTTTTTATCAGTAAGTTGGCCTAGTATGGCTCTTCTTGAGGATATTTTCATTTGCAGATTATGTTCCAATCCATTAGGCGTTAGTTTAACAACTCTCTTTTCTTTTTCCTCAGTTAGTCCTACCGTTTCTTCTGTTCTGCTCCCCGCCATGATTGTTTTGCAGTTGGTACTTCCAGTAATTATACAGGTTCCATTTGCTAACCAACAGTCACAAAACGGCAAAGACGAGGCTCATTGAGATCCACTTGCTAGCTAGTACATTAGCCAACTACTCACTTGCAGCCTCGGCAGGATGATAGAGAATATTCTTTCAGGTCCCTCGTTGAATCTTGAATCAATCAATCCACAAACCTCTCCAAAGGCTTCTTGTCCAATGTCAAGCTGGTTTTCTTACTAATGTAGAGGTTTAAATAATGTGAGCATGAGATCTTGCAGTGGCTTACTCAACTCTATTGTTAGCAAGAAGTTGCTTTCCACAGGCAGTGTCTGTAGCTAGCCCAGCTATGCAGGTCAACAAAATCCACTCTGACAACGTTTTTTGTTGTGAAGAAAAATATAAAAAATCGCCAGGTTTATTCCACAGGATTACAAAACACAGTGGCTAGCTAACACACTTGTAGCAACTAATTACTAAAAGGCAGGTAAGAAAACCGTTTGCTTATCCTGCTCTCAAGCTCTGACTGCCTGCTCACATATCCACAGGGCAAAACACACACCCACAAGCGTTCTTAAAGGGGAAGTACACATTTTACCAATATATACTGAATCACGTAAAACATGAATACCAATATGCTTTTAACATTTTTAACCACTATATAAACTTGTAAATGAAATTATTAATCATTAAATCCTGTATACTTGTATATTATTGAATTATGCATCTTCTTAACACCTTTTAATCATATGAACTGTATTTCTATCACAAACTCTAATTCTGCCTCTACAATGTGCGTCCTGGTTTGATTTGTCTGCTAGGCCCCATGTCCGTTTATTGAGATTGAGAGTGTTCCCTGAGCGCAGTAATGAACCATTTTATGATTCATTATCCCACTGCGGATTCCTGCTGCCAAGTCTGCAAACTTTGTAATTAGCTTAGGTCAAACATTCATACAGTTTTCTTCTAATTATCACCGCTTATTACAGAGTGGACATCACAACAGTGCCACAAAGGAATAAAATGATGTGGGTGGTGTCGTCTATGGAGAAACAGGTTTTATTCTCCCACTGACTGTTACAGAAATGGTGAGAAGGAGGAAGGGATTTGCTGAATAATTGCGCAGGAAGGGCTTTGGGAATATAATCTTTAAATCAATCACTGAAAAATTAGGATGATAACAGTGAGCGAAAATATACAAACTATTCTTTGGTCCTTATTTTGTGGAGTCAGTGGAATCGTGCTAGTACGTAATTGGACAGAGTTCCGACTGTTAGATAGAGGACACTAAGCCAGGCCGGGTAATTCCACAGTTGCATGTGCATTATAACATGTTAAAAACATATACAATTACAAAAAAAGACAGTATATACTAAGTCAGATTGGTCGATTCCACTGTTGCACATTACATTTTAATATGTTGAAAATATTAACGCTTGTAAATCAACCTTTAAAAATACGTAATTACGTGTGAACTGTGGACACATTGTGTATTACTCCATTTGTGTTTGTATGAGAAAAAGCTGCCCCTGCTACCAGCAGAGAATAAAGAGAACCACTAGTGAATGTGGGAGGTCCTTTCATCAAATTTGAAGTTAAAATCCGTTGCATGCAGCGCCATTTCCAGCGGCCTAACGTCATGTTGTCACTTTGCTATTGTAATCGGGCACAGTTGGAAACTTGGTTGTCAGAATTGAATAGCGAGGACCGGCTAACTGTGTGTGCAGATGAAAGAAAAGAGCTTAAATGATTTGCATGGAGCAAGTAACCCACCCTCCATTTGCACGAACACAGGTTTAGTGACTGAACGTCAATTTTGGGGTATTTGCATTCATTTCCAGGGGACTTACCCTTACCTTAACCCCTGACCCAAAAATTACCATTTTACCAGTTGGGGACACAACTTTTGTCCAAAATTGCATAAACAGTCCCCAATTACCTGATGTTGGGTGTAGTGTGTGTATCTGAAATTGACTTATGTCACACACACCTCCTATGTACTTGTCTGTCCGGGTTGCATCCAGCCAATCATTCTTAGACTGAAATTTAGTTTTAGGACCATACCAATGGGTGTACATGTGTTGGGTTACCAAAGACGCAACTTTACACATTGCAAATATACAGTATTCCATGTTTTCTCTGGATGAGGCCGCAACATTAACTTTCCTATGGAGTTGTGTTTCTGTTGACCTGATAGATACTATCTTACATATTTATTCTCCATGTAGCTTTTGGTCTCCACCAATTCCTCAGAAGAATATTTGGCGCTGTAGCTGCGAAATGCTTCAGTTTATTCACCAGAGTTGCTCATTTTGTCTGGGTTAGGGAGTTTAGGATAAAATGCTCTTTAATTAACAAGTGAGAGAAAGAAAAACAAATTGGTCCTTAAACCAGAAGTAAGATTGCTCTCCCTTCCCTTTGCATGTTAGTCTCCATTCTGCTATCCCCTCTGAGAAGCTCTCAGCAAAACAATTCCTACAGTTGACCTTTGTAGTAAGCCAATTGTGGGTGTATGAATGTGCAGTGGAAAATTGAGTGCAACAGGTACAGGTTGCAGAGTCAACTCAGTTTTGTATTGTGTTTGAAAAGAACAGAAAGATTTGCATCGACAAGGACTCATTTGAGTGAAACTACCCGTGAAGTCTCTCATCTTGTTTAAGATGGATCTGTAGAGGAGTCCCCTCGGCTGATACTAGAGGGACAAAGGCCACTTTTGATAGACAGACTCTTCACAAAGGATGGGGAAGTGATAATGAGAGGAGAGAGTTATGCTTGTTGTTACCTTTTCTAGTTATATGCTAGGACTCCAGCTATTTGTTGTTGTTGTATGGCATTTGCTTAAGCTAAATGTAAAATGTCATTGTGTGTATGTTTATGTGTGTATGTGTGTGTCTGTTTGTGCACACACAATGCAGCCTGTATTTGTTTCACACGTCCCAGGTTCCTTCCTGTGGAGGAAGCTTCCCTGTCGACCAACTCAAACTGGAGATCCACTCAGCCCCTCTCAACATCAAGTTAGATTAAAAAGTGTGGGGAAGAAAAAAAGAGTGAAAGTGCAACAAAGAAAATAGCAAAATAAAGTGTTAGGGGGAGGGGGATAAGGGAAATGGGATTTAAAGTTAACCCAAAAGGGAAAGGAAGACAGTATAAACACTGCGGGCTATATCGCTGTCGTTCTTGACTTCACAGACTCCATGTCACTCTCTCTCTCTCTCTCTCTCTCTCTCTCTCTCTCTCTCTCTCTCTCTCTCTCTCTCTCTCTCTCTCTCTCTCTCTCTCTGCCCCTCACCCATCCGCCCCTGTAGTGTGTGACCAGTGAAGGGGCACTATCATTTACCCGCATGCTAATTAGAACAGTCAGCAAGGCAAACTTCACGTCACTCACCAGCAGGCTCACAAATTACATTTTCATGTGTTTGTTATTTACTGCTATTCTTTAATTAGAAAAACTATTTGGAGGAGCACTGGAGGTGTGGTGAAATCTCTCCCTCCTGTCTTTTCTGTATATTGAATAATCATCCGTCCTCAGAGAAATTTCCATTTGTTTCCCCCTTCACAGCCTGAGATTACCATTTAGCTGAGCAGAGGTCCTCAATGACAAATACGTTCATACTAAATGCTAGTTCTGTGGGAAACTGCTTGAAACCTCCACATGAATTTGAATTCTAATGGGGTAATGCTGCTGTTTCATTTGCAAAGAAATTCTTGAAGAGCTTTTTAGTAAGCTGCAAATACAAATTATACACTATCTCCTGGTGTTTCTTTTTCTCACACCAAAGCTACAAAAAGACACATTGTCTTTGTCTTGGAAGGCTTAGACTTTGTGTTAGCTTGTCTTTGTGGTTGTGTGAGCCGCTTCCAGTTTCTGTTGCTGCCATTTCATCTGCAGATTGAAAGGTTTAAGGTTCATGCTCTCTAACACTCAGGGCACAAAGCAGCTCTCAAAAAAATAAGAAAGGGTGAGCAGCAGAGAGGAAACGGGAGAAAGATGGAGGAGAAATTGGGTTTACAATACATAGTGACGCATCGGGAGGTGGAACAAGACACTGGCCTGTAACAACCTCTAACGGAGCAGGAAGGTGTGGGTTTATCAACTTGCTTGCTTTAAACAGGGATGGCTTGATACCACTTTTTCATGTCAGATCGGTCAGATAACGATAGTGAGAAGAATCGTATCCACGCATCGCTAGTTTTACACAGTTGGTTTTAATGACAGACAAGTAGTTTATTCATTAGTTTCGACAGTGAGGTCTGTAAATGTCAGTTTGCAAACTAAATACGATTTTCCACCATTAATTTTGTCCGGAAGCAAAAAAAGAAAACCTTCAGAGGCAAATAACCTAAAATTTTGAAAAATTTAAAATAAAACTCTCATAATTACAGTCGGGTGAAGTGGCCAATGGTTTTGCGATATATCATCTACGTAAGTGGAATTGAACTGCACCACTTCCACTCTGAATATGTAAACGCTTTATTGCGATGACAGTGATAATGGTTATGACTCTTCAAAGGGACTTAGTTAATAGCTGTTGCTCCGTTATCATTATGTATCTCTTATGAGGGACCTCTTGTGTTTTGCTATGATGTATTACAGGCCACCGTGCCTTTTTTTCCTGTTCAGTGTGTACAGTAAAAGCATGGACCTATTTATATAATGTTGGATTAATACAGGGCATAAGGCGCAGATCGGTCTGGATGGCTCTTTATCTCGGGTATATCAGTGTGAGTAATGTGTGTATGAGGGGTTGGGGGGGTCATAGGATGGGGTGGGTGGGGGCTGTTGAGATATGGTCTCAAGCAGAGATGCCCCATAAATCCCACTCATAATTGTTTCCCTACTTGGTGTGCAGTCTTGCTCCATAAAGGGACAAAGCCAAGGGTGCTCTAAATGTCAGGGGAGCGGCGCGTTGATGAATTACCTTTTGAAGATATCAGAGAGAGGCGCGTTTGCACGTGAAAGATGAGCCCAACGCAGTCCTCGGAGGCCCTGTCTGCCCCTGTGAGCATATTTCCTCCCCAGGGGAAATTTGTCTTTTTATCAACTGTCCAGAGAAGTCACGGCATATCCTCACTGAATAAATCAAAGAGACGTTGTGTGCTGTGTTGTTGTCTTATCTCCGATGTGACCGTTTTTCTGGATAGAGGATCCTGCAGGTGGGTGTGTGTGTGGGTGTGGGTGGGTTGCCTGGCTATTGATGTGGCTCACAATGGCATCTGACTGCTTTAGTTTCAGTTGGCAACATACACACACACACCTACACACACACACACACACACACACACACACACACACATACACACACACACAGACTGACTTGACTTGTTACTAACTTAATGTTACTCAAGGTAACTGAGATGGTACTATTTTTTAACAGAGGTCATAGGATACCTCTGTGCCTTGCATTACAGACTCAGTGCTTCTCCCGATAAGAGCAGCCAGGACATCACAGCTTACGCACTGCCGCTGCAGCCACCTGCTGTGATAGCTCATGATAATACTATTTTTACACGTTAATCAGATGGCTCATTGACCAAAGACTACTGCACGGCCCAGATGAAATTAAAATCCATGGTTTGCTTTTTTCTTTGTTAATCTCCACACAAACATCGGTAAAATATAGCTACTGGTCTCAATGATATGAATTGGAGTCATGGGAATGACTGTTAAATGTTTGATAAATGAAAAAATGGCAGAGATACTGAGAAATCTCATTAATTTCCTTATCTAATTCACTCTTTGTAGTTCTTCAGACCATCTCCACATGTGGAATATGTAAACAAGGTGTTATCAAAGATGGAAAATAAAGCTTATTTAATCTAATTCTGCAAAAAAACTATTAAAATGTCTCTGGCCCACCATCTTTAGCAATGAACCATCGAATGACCACCCAAAAAAAAGCTGAGAGGGCATTAGATTGGTAAGATATACAATATTGCTTTACAATAAATACAAATAATAATACTTCCAGTGATGGTGAAGCCTCACCTGTCTTAACAACGGTTTTCACCAGCTAGTTGTTTACCTACTCAACAAAGAACACATGCAATCTGATATTTGCTATATTGTTTAAAAAACCTTCAAATAATCAATTATTTGACCTCAATCATGTCTTGGATTCTGCCTTTTTATATTTAGCCGTTTCAAAAGGAAAGTTGGTTTTGGTGCTTTTCTTCCCTTTCGCTCCCCCCCTGTGGGGGAGAAATTGCCTTTTGGAGCTGTGAAAGCAGCCACTCATTCGTGTTAATTTCTGTGTTGCTTTCCATCAATCGTCCTCCTCCTCTCTCTGGATTTTTTGGGTTTAACCCCATCTGTACAGCTGCCTCTATCCTCCCCCATTCTTCCTTTGTTCACGTTTATGAATTTTGAGGAAAAACATCTTGAGGAGCTCCCCTTGGTGATGGTAGCAATTTGGCTTATATATTCCTATCCTCCAGACACTGCTTAGTGCTGCTGTAGTGAGTATGCGCGTGTGCATTTGTTCGACACGATGCTACAGAGCCATGAAACTTATCTTTAGTTTTGAGAGTTTTGCAATGTGGAACTGAGCATTCAGCTGGGGGCAAACAAATTACGGTGTGTCTAAGGTAGTATCATATGTTTGTAATTATTTTGCTCACAATAAAGCAGGTGATTGGAGGATGGCGGAACGTAAGGGGCGCATTGCTTACTTCTAAACGGACAACCTCAACTATCTGATAACTTGTCTAAGACTGAGCAGTAATTGAAAAGCCTGAGAAAAAGTGGATAATGATTGTTTCTGTCTGTGAAATTCAAACGAGCGGTTGAGAAAAGCTGAAGTTGTCTGTTAAGAGGTTCGTCTAGCTTTGCTCGGCTGAGTAATTAAATCAGAGAAGTGGGTGAAGTTCTCCTCAGCTCACTGCCTCGTCGTCTTTCCTCTTTAATCAGGTGGCTATTAAACCTCTGCACTCCCCGTCTCCTGACTTTAGCATAGCTATTAAACACAGACTGTAAAAGCATCTTTGGTGTGTAGATGCATATTGTTGTTTCATGTTATAGAGATAGGAAAAACCTAATTTGGATCAGGTGAAAGGAAAATGACCACAGTGTAAGTACAATATAAGTTCCAAGAGGGTGATGCAGTGAGGACACAAGACACATTTATGAAGTGGTCGTAGTGTTATTCCAGCATAAATCCATTTGAGGAAATACTTTTGAAAGTTTAAACTAAAAAAAAACACTTTTGTATTTGTTAAACTGCACATACATTTGAATTTATATTAACCCCTTTCAACTGTCTTCAATCCCAATCGTAAATCACCCCCAGATACTCTTACTCAAACACACATTTGTAGGCATCTTCAGAAAATAGTTATTATTTCTCTGCTCGGAAAATGCTAGAAGTGGCTTGTGCCTCTACATGCTGTGAGTGACATATGACCTCCTCCAAGGTCATCTGAGATTCCTCCTCTGCCCTGCTCAGAGATCAGCCAGATTAGACTGATGCTACCGCCAGCCGAGCTGCCTGCATATATCCATTGTAATGTCCTCTGCTTACTGCTGCTGGCACGGACAAGGTCGTTCAGCAAGAAGAGTTGATCTTTGGGTTACTAAACAGTTGCATCAGTAAATTTTTCAGTTTATTTTGTTGATCAAAAACCAATGTAGAAAATATATATTTGTTATTCATGACTTTTGAAGTACTGTCGTACAGCTGTTCAATATGCATCTACTCTTTTTTGAAAACTGAAGCTTTTTCTGTGTAAACCGTTCAACCAGAAAACAACGAGCCATAACTATATTTGCCTATTGTAATATTTTGTGTCTGATTGTGTGTGTGTGTGTGTGTGTGTGTGTGTGTGTGTGTGTGTGTGTGTGTGTGTGTGTGTGTGTGTGTGTGTGTGTGTGTGTGTGTGTGTGTGTGTGTGTGTGTGTGTGTTCGTACAGCCCCAGTAATCCTGAATGAGTTAAACTGGACCCAGGCGCTGGAGAGGGTCTTCATTGAGAACCGTCAGGAGGACAGCTCTCTGCGCTGGCAGGTGTTTGGCAGTGCCACAGGAGTGACCCGATACTACCCAGGTAGGTCACAGCCAGGTCACAGCCAGGGTACTGAGTCAACAGGCGGCGTTATAACTTACAGCAAGATACAGTCTAAATTGACCCTTGTGCTCCTTGGCTTGCGGAACATTGGCAATCTCTTATCAGATGGCTGTACTGGTAACTGGATAGACGGAATTAAATTATGATTACTTTGATATAATCTGATCTGATCTGAAATATCCTACAGTACACGGCACAGACTCTAACTTCTTTTTCTTGCTCTCTCCAGCCACTCCATGGAGGGCACCCAACAAGATTGACCTGTACGACGTCCGCAGAAGACCATGGTAAGTGTCATTTTTATCTGTGTCTGATTCTTTCACTATAAAAGCCTACTGGCCATTTTAGGAGGAATACTAAAAAAACATCCATTATTATCCTCATCTATTTTTAACATTGAAGTCATTTTCAGAGTAATTTATTTGCTCAATCGGTACATTTTGACTCTTCAGTGGCATTACTGTTGATGTCAAAATGACAGTTATATTATATTTAATGTTGAAATTTATATTTTGAATAACCAAAAAGAGAAGCTCAGGCCAACTTTTAGGAATAACAATCAAGGAAAAGTTGGGTTTGATGTCGAGAATTGTATTCACTGATTTAGGATTTCCACAACTCATTTAAGTTTGACTTTAACATAGTAGCATCAGACTACCATATTAATATAGTAGTCTGATGAGGAGGCTATATACATTGGCAGCCTAACGATAAGGTCAATTTGTATATACAAATTTGACATATTTCAAAGAATATACATTTTTATTTGCTGCATTATCTCAGTCCATATGATTTTAGCACCAGGTGAGTGTTGAGAGTTTCCGGAGTTGTGTATCTCAGAGCAGACAGCCGTTAACCAATACAAACAGCAGTGGCAAAGTAGAAGTGCTGAAAATTACAGGAATTGAACTTGTCATTGCAACACCTGTGCTGTCATGTTGTTTTTCTAAAATGGTGACAAACTGTAGTGAACTGATCTGAGTCTGCACACGTGCTGCAAACACATGGGAATAGTGTGTTAGAATGGTGGCACAGCCCTGTGTCCATACACTTTGCACACTGTATGCCTTATGATCAGTTGTTATATTTCTGATGATTTAAGGTCTTCATCTTAATTACCTTCATATTTGTTGCTCAGGATTGGAGTGAAAAGGAGTAACATGCTTTTATAAAACAATTTTGAATGATGAATTCACTGCTCTGGAAAAAAGGCTTTGACTCCTAAATCCAGCCTTGCATTAGGATTCCTGAACAGTGTTTTGTGTCGGGCTGCTGTAGACCTCCTGTGCTCCTTCCAGCCCGGAGCTAAATAATGGATATTGTTTAATGGAATGAGTTTAAACGCTTTTCTCACCCGTATTTATCTCACTGTGTGATAATGTTGATGCATTGTTTTTTTGCTACACGGGCAAAACAAGATAGGGGCTAATGGTTTTTGTTTTAAAGTATCCATCTCTGTGTGTGGTTTCCGGGGCAAGTGGGACAGAGCTGGACAGAGCTAGCCCTGCATTGAGCCAAGCAGCCCCTTCACAAACCCGCCCGCCCCAGCTTCCTGTCCATCCTTCCACGTTCACTCTACCTGCTACTGTCACATCGGCTTTGTGGCAGCTCTGCCTGTTGCCTGGTTACAGGTTGGAGTGAACTGGACATAATCATGACAGCAATGTTGATTAGACCTGACCCCGTTTTCCATCTCTGTCTCGGTCCAGCTCAATCTGAGTGGCTGTTTGAGGTCAGGCCAAGCTTGTCGGATGAAGTCAACCAGCTCAGACCAAGCAAACAAAAAGACAAGGAAGAGAAGACTTTGAATTGTGATTTAATTTTGCATGAAACTCAAGATCCAAACAACACAATGTTGAAATCTTTAAATGTGTAGCCACGTCTTACAGAGAAAGAATACAATTAAAACCGGCGCTGCTCACTAAAACATAAACATCTTTGTACATAAACCTGAAATATAACTGTAGTTAAAAATATCATAAAATGATTCCATAACAAAACTTCAACAACAACAAAATAAAAGATTCAAATCAATTAAGATCATCCCCCTTACTGAATTAGGTTCTCGCTTTACTGTTGTATCCCCTGTTGGATCAAAGAGAGAATAATCAGTCAGTAGCCTAGCCTAGTGTGTCCTATAATATTCAAATATAACTGAAGAATTTGATCCGTCAATCAGTTTTCAAAGTTATAGTATTTTCTTATTGGGGTGAAACTTTAGATCACATTTTCTGCCTTTTTCACGAAAACAATTTAAATTGAGTGATGGTAGGCCTATATACAATCTTCAGACTAACGAGGCGTTCCCTGACAGTTTAATTAAGTTAACACCAGAAGTCTCCTTATGGTGGTCCACCGTCACTGTAGCCAGTAATAATAACATGAGAAATGCTTGGAAACACAAGGCACTTTTGCACGAGGACAAGTTAATATACAAGGATTCCTGTCCGGATCTGTCAGACAAACAATTGAAGCACACCTGAGTTTAATTCTTTTACACATGTTTTGACCGGGGGAAGTTTCCGTGGAGACAGGAAGGAACTAAGGATAGAGAAAGGTGCTGGGAATGCTAAGCGGCAGGGGATGAGGTGCTGTATTTGAGCAGAGGAACACCTTGTCACCCCCCCTGCTCCTTCATGTTTGTCACCTCTGTCCAGCTTTTCCTCATGTCGGAAGCCTTTGACATTATAGTGGCCCGTTGCCAAGCAACTTGTGCCCGGCATTGCTGAGTGGCGGGGCCGTGGCAGGGAGTGTCATGATATGTCAGGTCAGACTTGTGTGATTATTGTCTAACATGCTGTCTCCTCGTCTGACATCCTCGGGAGAGGTTGGCCAATCACACAAGTTGCAAAAGCAGTCCACAGGGGTTAGGTAAGCCCGTCACATGTGCCTATGTGACAGCAAAGATGGCAGCATAAGTCACAAGGACGGTAACACAAGCAACAACAGAGGAATCTACTAGTCGTTTGGATGCTAAAACGAATGCAACTCATTCCTCTACTTACTTTATGATTGAAACTAACATTTGAATTATTCTCAGTTTTTGTGTAAGGGAATATAAACTGAAACTAAAAATTTTTATATTTGAGTAATTTTATAAATGGTAAATACAAATAATGTTGGACATGTTGATGTTGGTGAAAGTGTCTGGATGTGTTTCCAATGGCATCAGATGAGTGACAGCTGAAAGCCGGCCTTGCTAAGAGACACTGTCAACTAATTAAAGCACATCATATTGAGCAAAAAAATAAATGTTGCCTATAAGCTAAAATTTCTAGTTACAAATTATGTAAAATTTTTGCTGAACAACAACTTGTGACCACAAGTGAACATTACAGGATAATGGTAGACGCTACAACAAAAACACACTAGGGAGTGTCAGTGCAGAAAAAAGGTACAATTTAAATGCCACTTTTTTGTAAATTACAATTTTGACCAAGATAAACACAAAACAAACGGCAAGGAGAAACTTAAGGCTTTAAACAAGAGGGGCAAAAAGGAATATACTTTATGCTTGTTCTAATGTACAGTTAAATACACACTATCTCACACATCCTCATATACGTACACCCATCATCAGATCACATGGGCTGATATGCCATAGATACTGTAGATTCCTAAATACCACTTGAAGAGCACTTGCGATACACAGATACAATCACAGTTAACATGCTTCAGTAACATTTGCACTGAAACTGTCTCCGTGAAGAGGCCCCCCTGTCTTATATGCGATGCGTCGTAAAGGTAGGAGCCAGGATTCATGGGCAGTTTGTAGCGTAACAGACCTGTAGCTTTTTCTTGGGATGGACGGACAGATGGATGGCAGTGTGGCTGACCTGGCCAAAGCTATCCAGGTGCACCTCTAGAGAAAGATTGAAGGGCCACGTGCCTCTACAGATGGGCTCCCTTCCCCGTCCGCTTCCCCCACCCAACAGCCCCGGGAAAATTAATGTTCCAGTCAACACATTTAATTGTCTCCAATTGCTCTGACATTAATTATTAACATTTGTCCATTATAATGTCTGTTCGTGTTATCAAGGGAAGCGAAGCAGAGGGTGAATGGGAGGGAGAGGGAGGGAGAAGTGAAAAGGGCGAGGGGAGAAATAACCAGAGACAGGCGTGGAGTCCTGTTAGCCAAGCGTTGCAAAAATCCCATTACCTCCCAGGCTCACAACAGCATGTAGTCTATATCACATATTGATTTCTTCAAAAAGTCAATCTAACCTCTTTGTAAATATTATGACTACTGCTGGTCAATCCTCGAAGCTGCCCCCCTCCCCCCAAAATACCATTGCACCTGCACCTTTCATTCCATTCAGCCCACTTTTTCGTTGAGAAGCAGAGTCAGAAGAAAGACTAGAGTGTTTTTGGTGAGGCTGAAGGTGACTCATGGTTTTAGCAGTTTTACTCCCCCGAAGATGTGAGGGACACAGCAGGAGCGTTTTTATTCCATCTCGCAGCGCAACCGTACCAGACTAATACTTGTCTGCTTATAATTGATGCTGATGTTTTCCAATATGTGTGATTAATTCAATACAATGTACTTTTTCTTTCATAAACATTCAGCATAATATTAAGCTTGTTCTTTTTAGGCAAAACTGAAAATATGGAAATGTAAATCTTGGTACCAACACTTCCAATAATCAACAGAAAGTGGAATAAATAAACGGCAGACAACATCTCTTTCTCCTGCAGGCTCTCTGGGCGCGTCCTCCTATATTTTTTTTTATCTTAATTCAATCTTTATTCGCCTGCCACATCCACAGGAGCACTAAGAGAGCAGCAGTCCATAAAATAATAAGCCCATCAGCACAACACAAATCCACACACACAGGAGAATGCACAAACACACACACACATACACACACTGGCAGTCGTTCTGTGTTATATACAGTCCTCCCATTATTCTGCTATTATTTACATGATGCCTGCATATCAGAGCTCACTCTGGGCGGAAAAATGTGCACATTACAGTGGACAAACAAATACACAATACAAATGGTTCTATATATGTATCCCACAAAATATGTGCCCTGGACAATGCAATAAGGTCAACAAACATGGTTTACAAAAAAAATGTAAACATTAACACACACGATACCATGCACACACACATCTCAGAACAGCTTTTCCTCCACTCTTACTGTAGCATGATAAAATGAGCCCAAGCCACTCCATATGCGTCATGCTACATGTATCCCTTGCATGTTTCTAAATGTATGTAGTAGATAATTCCGCCAGTTTAGATGTAATACAAAACACTTTGTGGAATGGTTCAGGGTGCATAAACACAATCTCCTGAGAGAGTTAGCCCCCCGGCACAGTTAATGTATTGATTTCACAGCGCTTCGCCATGATAAAACTATTTCCTGAATTCCAATGAGTCTCCTCTACCAGGCTGCTGCAAAAGGAGCAATATACAATCACCACAACGCAGAATATGTCATTGTGTTCATTGCTAGTTTAATACATTTCTCTTAGATTTATGGGTGCTGCTGGCAGCTTGTGAGGTTGGCGTGGCTGCTTTAATCCGCTCTCATTTAGAGCGATAGCTCGTTCCACCCCAGTCTACAGAGCACATGTCTACTGCACACACAAATCAGGCTTTATCGTGATTATACATATAATAATGATATGAACCCGTTTATATCATGACATACATGACTTGCGTAAAGGCTTTCTGGTATTTTTTTATGGGCACATAAGTCTCTACAGCTGCTGTGGCCAGATTTGCTTTTCAATTTATTTGGTTATTAATATATCATAATACTAAAATAATAGTACTAGCTTTCTGTTGCAATGTTTGATAAAACCTCTACGCTTTGCTGAAGGCCCGTGCTTAACGATTATTTCCCTTATCAAGTAATCTGTCAATTCTGTCTTTGGTTAATCAGTTCAATGTGATGTATATATGTATTGTTTATTTTGTCTGATCAACAATTCCAAACCAAAACAGATTAATACATTTAAATGAGATTGCCTTCTTTAGATACTTTAAAACTACACTAAGGGCCAGATCCACTATATGGATTGTGCGCGCTAATAGCTCCAAGATTTGCGACAAAATAGCGCCTGAAATCTGTTTTATCACTGTATCCGGAAAGGAAGATGTATATGCTGGTGCTAACACGTCCACAATGTTTGGCAGCTGAGTGAAGTTTGCCCTTGTTTTGCGTTGACGTGAGTAAATGGATCCCTTCCGAGGCCGGACCGTTACAGGCAGCAACGTGCGCTTTTATGCATTTACGCACTGGGCCATGGCTGCTTCATAAAGATATACGTTTATTATATAAGTACACGACCCACTTCCTGTATAATTTTTCCCCATATTAGGACTTAATCTCAATTCAATATAATTTAAAGCTCTCAAGTGTTGAAGAGACTGAGGGAAACAGAGAGAAGGGGAGTATAGAAAGATTGCACGACTTTAGTACACAAGTTTCATACGCGGTCTTTGAGGGTAAGGTTCTTTTTGCAACAAGGCTTATTTGCATAGAAATAGAGCAATTTTTTAGCTGGATTTTGAATATTCCCTCATTAAATATATTCAAATGGAGCAGGCGCACCGTCTGCGCTGTTTGCTTGGCAGGGCAGTTTCAGTACAGTCTGCGCACATTTCCGCCTTTGCACGTCCTCTCTTGATAGTGCGATATTTTTTTTCTCATTTGCTTAGCGGCCTTAAAAGCGGAGCAATCCTTTAGTGGATGTGGCCCTTAGTGTATAGTGACCACATTTTTGGTTGTTTTATTTTTGCCATAAGCTGGACCTTCCAGTGGTGGTTAACCACGAGCAATTGCAAGTGACTAGTTGCATTTAATATGCATTATATTTGAATTTAAAAATACAGTATATACATATTGGACAGGTTAAATTAAAGTACTCAGTTGTACATCACGATTTAGACCAAGAAGAAGAGCTTTCATATCTGCTTCTCACAAAGTTAAAAAGAGCTGACACATTCTCATTTCTCATATGTAATTACACTAGTGATATCAGAAATAAAGTGCAATCACTGGATAAGACGGTTCAGCCCCAGTGGTTAAGATACCAACTTTGAGCATACTGAAGGAGAGGCCAAAGGCTGATATGTTGTGTCTGCCGGCTGATAGTTGTGTCGAGGTGGGACAGGATGGGCGACCGGGTTGAGCTCAGCACCAGCCAGGCCCATCTGCTTGTCACCTGGCCTTGGCACGCCGGAGACTGGGTAATGACAGGGAAAGAATGGCATCAGTGGGCAGGAGCTGAGAGGTAATTACTAACTGGAATCCATGCAGAAACAACACATCTGGATCCATGAGTCGAAATGTGGAGAATTATGCACCGATACCGGACTCAATTCGTGATTTTTATCTGTCACGAACGTAGAACTGCATATCAGCCCGGGGACTGAAAAGCCTCAACTCCAACCCGCTCTCTCTGATCCTGATGTTCTTTGCCCAGAAGCACAGAGAAAAAAATTCAATTGTACTTGTAGGCAATGGAGAGGGAGAGAATGAGAGCAGTGCTGATACTACCAACACTATCTGTGGGGAAAAATCAGCCATGGTAGCACTATATAGATTCAGTGTTGAGTGACGCTATCCCGGCTCCTGTGTTACTCTTCTCTACTCCATCACCGCTCACACATTCCTCCTAAACCCCATCACTACTGATCAACGCTGCTGCCTCTTTCACAGTCGGAGAGAAATGATATGCTTTGAAAGTTATATTTTCTCAGCAGATTTGAAGGGCCAAAGCTAGCTAAGAGTTCTCCATTGTGAGATTTTGCGTTGGGTGGGGAAGATGACCTAGTAATAGAAGTCTGCATTGCCTTTATAATTAACATTTAGCAGCTTCAAAATAATCGGGAGTCCCTTTTTAAAGGTCTATTCTCCTGTATGAGAAATGGACTGACCAGAGAAGTTAATGAAAATCTGCAGTCGGTCAGAAAATGACCCTCCTTCACTCTCCAGAAGGGGGATGTCTCCGTCCATGAAACCTGAGGTAGTGGAGCCACGGGGCCTGCATTCTGGTGGCGTTTCAGTCAGTCCTGCATCGATGATCGCATTCACACACACACACACCCCATCGACCCACTCTGAAGAAAAGGGGCCGCCGCTGTGTGGAGTCTCGGGTCTCTCCTCCTCTTCCTCTCACTCCCTCAAATTAAGATTTCAGTAATTAAATTGATAAAAGTCATGCATGCCAATACGCCTTATGGTTCCAGACCTGATTTCATACGCCACACAGTTGTGGAGAGCTGCCGAAGTTCTACCTTTGATGTGGCATTCTTTATTATTTGAAAATAATTGGATTCTCCCTCCCCCCCACTCTCTCTCTCTCTCTCTCCCTCTCTCTCTCTCTCTCTCTCACACACACACACACACACATTTTGCCCATATTCACTCTGGGAATGCTCAGTTAATCGACCTCTTGTGAGGCATTGCTGGTGCGGAGTCTGTGGGTTTTCAGGCAGCTTTTCGGGCAGAGTAGGCCCTTGGTTGTGTCGGAAGACGGATTTGAGCAGCCCAGTCACTGTGCTCGGGGACATCACATCACTTCACTTCACAGGTCAGGGGTCACTCTGCAGGTTGGAATGGTGCGTGCCAGTGAGCGGGAGCAGTGAGACTTGGTGGGGGGGAGGGGTGTAGCCTACCGGGTCTGTGTTGCTCTACCTCCGTATTAGCTTGGCCGAGCATAAGAAAAGAGCCTCTCTGGCCCACAGGCAGCTGGCTTCCCTCCACACTCAGCAGAACAGCTGATAATCAGCAGAAAGAGACCCCTGATGATTACTCTGCCTCTGCCTGAGACCGTTGCTAACTGCTTGCCTGCTCACTCTTCCGAATGTCAATCTAGCGCTCACATTTGAAGCCCCCTCCCGGTTCCCAGTGTGCTACATAAACGCCTACGACGTCCATCAATCTAAGCTCTCTTTGTATCAAGGGTAAATGTGAATTGAATTGAATTGTCATCCTCTCTATCAACTGTGGACAGATGTCGTGTGTGCACCTTATCCAGGCCTAGTTGCAAGTTGAGTGCCGTATCTGCCTTGTAGACCTACATTGTGCTGTAGCTGACACATACCCAGAACAACCTTAGTTTAGAAAGTGGCTTTGCAGCAGAAGCATAATGGCCCCAAACAAAGGGACCGCCAGAGTAAATAATGTGCGTGACGCCCAACTGATGAGTCATCAAAGGAACAAGAACATCAGCTCTCTTTTTTCACTGACAGCCCTTGGCTCAGCACAGGCCCTCCACACAGGTCAGCACCACTCAGACTGCTCCTTGACTATTTGTATGTAAATTCAAAGTGACTTAATATAAATAATCTCAGACTGTGTGAGGCAACATAGCATGACTACAGAAAATTGCATTTCAACAGTTAATTTATGCTTTATTTTTTTGTGTTTTTTAGATAATTACAATTACGGGTTCTACTGTTCTGTCAGTATCGCAAACAAATTCAGTGAGGCAGTGTAAGTGAAATTACTTCACTACAGCAAATTCACCTTTGAGTTGTGAATACAAATTTGACCACGTTGATTGTTTTTGAAAACCAAATGTATCTACCTTTTGGCAGATTTTTTAAAGAAACTGTTTGGAAGCAGTAGTCTTGTTAAAGGACTGCGTTTAGAGTGGCGGTTTATGTGCTAAGGAGGTTGTACAGCTCAGTGCAGGCCATTGTAGTGATTGTGTTAAATTATACTTATACCATAAACTAGCAATTACTTTGGCTTATGCAGTAATTATTTAGAGTAGACATTGTTATTTAGTGAAGAGGAGTATCCCTGTTGAAGTCGGCTGACAGAAGCTGTAGTCAACTCTGGAGTATATAACACAACTTATTAACTCTTCTAAGCACATAAGCCCTTTTCGGTGTTCTGTAGCTTAAGTAGGCTCAGCTATGGTCGCTCCATATTATCATGGCTCAACTCATTGTGACTTTGGCTCTTTTCTTTAGTGCACTTCTCAAAGATTATTGGAGTAAATTAAAGCCTGTTCTTTGTGTCTTTTGTCCAGGTATATCCAAGGTGCATCGTCTCCAAAGGACATGGTCATCATTGTGGATGTGTAAGTGTCTCAGTCCTCAGTCGATCTCACTGCCTCTTATTTCAATATTTCTCCCCCTGGCTGGAGTGGGTGTCTCCTTCAAAGGGCGCTAGTGCCATCTGTTGGTCTAAAGAAATCCTAAAGCTTGCAGAAGGCCATCAATGATCAGTTCCTCACCTTAATGGAAGTGCCATTGTATCGCCCATCTTTAACATACTGATGTGATTTTGAATGCAGGCCTACATATTAGAGGATTTAGAGAGTAGTACCGGTTAAAACCAGTCCAATCATAAATGAGCTTCATTGAGATAATTTTTTTTCTGCAGGAGTGGAAGTGTCAGCGGACTCACTCTGAAACTGATGAAAACCTCTGTCAACGAGATGCTGGACACTCTATCAGATGACGACTATGTGAATGTGGTCAGGGTAAGTAATAGATGAATGATATGAATCACTCACAAACGCAACAATGACACAAATATTTGTTGTATTCATTAAGCAGATGATAATCAAGCAGGGAGTCAGTCAACAGCACATTGTGCTCATTCTGGTCCCAGTTGTTTGCTTGCAGTGGGAACAGTGCACTTTTCTCATTACAGGTTATTTGCTTTTTCCTCCAGCACTGTTGTCCATGTGGGATTGTGCCCATCTCCCTCTTTTACTCTGCTGATTACCCAGCTCTCTAGGACTAATGTTAACAGCATCCTATAGGACAGACAACACACACACACACACACACACACACACACACACAAACATCCACACTCTGTGGCGCTGTGGCGGCTCTGTTTGGAGACTCCCTTCAGTAATCCTTCATAATCCATTGCTCTTAGCCACTGTATGCCTGTAAATCCTAGCTCTAAGAGCAAGAAATGAGCATGGTAATCTTGGTGGGAACTCATCTGATTTTCACCCCTATAAAGAAAGTTAGGGCTTACAATAGCTTGCTGTGAATTATTTGCTCATATAAAAGTCATTAATAACCAAACATGAACTGAAAATAATCATCAAATCCTTTTTCTGGCGTCTACTTCATCACTCTTCTTGTGGCCTCACTTCTGTAATGACAATGTAATTAGTTAGATAATACAGACTGTATTCCATAGGACTCAATTTCTTATTTATTATAGATAGTAGATGTAATCCTTTTTTCATAATATTTTCTTTTAAAGCTACATTTTACCACACAAGAAATGTGATATTAAGCAGTGACACAGTGATGAATACTTTTGTTTGTTTGATTTCTTTGTCTGAATATTTGAATATGACAGAACAGCCAACCCATGAAAAATGTGAGCTTATCTCGCACATTATGTTTGATAGCTATCTGTCTTGGAAATGTCAGTAGATTTTGAAGTTGACCTTCATGTAGACACAGCATTTGAAACTTGCTATTACAGACTTCGCTGTTAATATTGCAATCATGCATTGACACTGCACACAAGTAGGAGCCTATACGCAACGTGCACACCCATACACCACACACAAACAAGAACACACACACACACACATACACACACACAGTTTTAGCCTAATTTGGTAGATGAGATGAGACAGGTGATATTACCTTGGCTGGGTTTCTGTTCAGTGGTTTGCTCTGGCGTTTCAAGTGCACCTGTTCTTTGTGTGGAAAGTTGTAATTACGAGTGTTTACTGCCAGCCAGAGAGTAGCAGGACAGCTTACATCTGCACACACCCACGCCTGCATCATGTCGCTATGAACTGCTCACTCATATGATAAAGGGAAAAAAAGAATATGCAAAAATACGCATCTAAGTACATTTTATGGTGTTTCTGTCCAGAAAAGCAAGTATGCAGTGTGCTCATGTTTGTCTTTGTATTTCCACTTCTAGTTCAATGAGAAGGCCGATGCTGTTGTTCCGTGCATCAGAAATTTGGTCCAAGCCAATGTTCGTAATAAGAAGATCTTCAAGGAGGCAGTCATGCATATGCAAGCCAAAGGAACCACAGATTACAAGTCTGGCTTCACATTTGCCTTTGAACAACTTCTCAATGTAAGAGCCAACATGCTTTTCAGCGAAGGGCAATGCAAAGGTGGATGTAAGTCTGTTTGGGTTTGTGGGCCTCCAGAAAGCCTTCAATAATAACATGCCGGAACTATAAAGCTCCAGCATGTTATTATTATGCATCCTGTCGGGGTTACGTTCCAATCCGATTAATACAACTGAATTAACAGTGATATAACGGTGTTGACAGTGAGTTGTCCAGGTTTGTATAAGACATTTCCAGAGCGCTGTCATTGCCAAAGATAGGTCTGATAATAACTGCTGTTGCTGTGGCGTCACGCTAACGTTTGCAGCAGCCAGCACAGCAGTGACGTCTGTCAGCAGCAGCAGGCGTCCACGTGCTCTCGACACAGGTGCTGCCTCAGCTCCGTATGCTGCTGTGTATTTTAAGAGGCTGCCACCCTAATGGGCTCTGATGGGATGATTGATGAGCGCAGCCCAGAGGAGATCAGCCACAGACACTTTATATTCCTCTGGTGGGCTTGGAGGCAAAGAGCCAAGTGCCAGCTGCCCCCCTCCCACCACCACCTTGCCTTGCCAGCAGAATGAGAAATAAAAAGGCCCCTTTAATCACTGTCTATAGCAGACTCACACCCATGATTGGTGTCAGACGCACAATAAAAATATGTAATTGTAGCAATATTATTTATCTTTATTAGAATCTTGTCAGATTGACACGCCGCTGGCCTGCATATCAATGGCAGCTGTCGTGCAGGCAGGCGGGGGGGTTGTATCAAAGCTGAATGCTAAAGACTGGCGCTTGGCTGTGAGGCATATAGACCTGAAATCCTTGTGAAAGTGCTTCTGACACAATCAAATTTTACGCTAGAGTGATGTTGTATACTTCAGATGAAAACCCTCAATTCTGATGATAGGAGGACGTCTATGCCTACCAACTACATTTGTAAAGGTATGATGAAAAGCTAAGAATAAAAGTTTAGATGGATTTACTGCAATATAGAACAAAGAATAATATAATAACATGATGTAAAAACTATATGTAGACATTTTACCTCAGTATGGAGGGAAACACATTTCCAGAACAAATCCCTGTCGTCTATGCCTAGTATACAATGCATTGGTAGATTGCTCTTCAACACTAAAGATAAAAGTCAGATACAGTAGGATGGAAATGTCCCAGAGTTCATCAGTACTTAATTAAAAAGCCACAATACTAAACAAACTCAAAACACAACCATGTAAACATAAGGAACATATGATATGTAAGTGTTTAATATATTAAAGAAGGGGTTTGGTACATCATGGCCAGACCTTACCAAATAACATGGTGGTGAAAGTGCATTAAATAAATAAAAATAATTACATAATAAAAAAATAAGGATCACAAACAAAAGTGGAAGGGCAAGTCCACAATGAAATGGAAGTAAAAGGAAAAAAACCCTATGAACATAAGGTCCAATGAAGGGATCTCAATCTCCCAAACAGTCGTATCTACCCAAGATGAAATACGTATATAGAGTGAATCTACCATGATACAGTAAGGCAAGGCAAGGCAAGGCAAGTTTATTTATATAGCACAATTCAGACACAAGGCCACTCAAAGTGCTTTACAGGGGCAAGATTAGAATACATAAAACACATTATAAAACATTTAAAAGCGAATAAAAGAAGCAAATAAAAATAAAATTAAAATTAAAACTCGATTTAAAAACATAATAAAAGAAGCAAATAAAATGAAAATTGCAAGTTAAAAAGGAAACAAAAAAGTCTTCAGACTCGATTTAAAAGAACTGAGAGTTGCAGCAGACCTCAAGTTCTCTGGGAGTTTGTTCCAGATTGTTGGTGCATAAAAACTAAAAGCTGCTTCTCCTCGTTTAGTCCTAACTCTAGGGACTGTAAGTAGACCTGTCCCAGACGACCTAAGGGCTCTGGACGGTTCATAACTTATCAGCATATCAGTAATGTATTTTGGCCCTAAACCATTTAGTGCTTTATAAACCAACATCAGAATTTTGAAATCAATTCTTTGAGTGACTGGAAGCCAATGTAAAGACCTCAGAACTGGGGTAATGTGATCCACCTTTTTGGTCCTAGTGAGGACTCGAGCAGCAGCGTTCTGAATTAGCTGAAGCTGTCTGATTGATTTATCTACCATTGCATCCAGACAATCTTTAAAATCTGAAGCTGTAGATATTTTCCAATGCATTGAAATAATTCTAAAGCTGTCATCATATCCTTATTCATCCGTATCAGGACCATACACATAAATTTAAGCGTTATTGTAAATTTATATAATATTCCCTTTCTCTTTGACATATTTCCCACAGCTCCACGCTGTTTAAAATGGTGTTTTTAGCATCATCACCTTCCCTTTTTATTCTTGCACTTTTTCTAACCTGTCTCCCTGCCACTTTCTCTCTTCTCTCCTCCCTCCTTTCTCTCTTTGTGTGCCACAGGAGACTACCGCCCCAAGGGCCGGCTGCAATAAGATGATAATGATGTTTACGGATGGCGGGGAGGATCGTGCCCAGGACATCTTTGAGAAGTACAACTGGCCCAACAAAACAGTGAGTTTGTCCCCATAAGGCTGTTATCTATTCATCATATCCACAAAAAAAAGAACGTCTTAACAGGCCCCCTTTTCCTCTCAGTCTCCCACAGTATTCTCAGGACATTGTCTGGTTATCGGGCAGGCGGTTGTGTCATTTAGGCTGTCAGACATGGCCAGGCACTCCAGGCCTTCTTCACTTCCACTTTGGGCTGTTTTTATTCTGGATTATTCCTCTTGTGATTCATCTCTTGTTCCCTTCCTCCCTCCCTCTGCCTGTCTCTCTCTTTTTTCTCTCTTTTCGCCTGTCTCTTTTGTTGTTTTGCTGCTGGTGTTAACGGCTTCTACCTGCTGACTAATTACACTCTTTATCACAAGTGTCTTTTAAAATTGCAGCGGATAGATACTCAGTTTGTGTCTGCTTAGTTCCAGCCTTGCTGTCACTCCGAACCCAGCCTTTCCCCATTTCCACATCAACCACCAGTAGAACTATCCATTTCCCTCACGATGGCTGCATGTTATACAGCAATAATCTGATTTCAGACATCTCTCTCACTTCACTGACGTGTTGGAAACTGTTGAGTGAAGTGACTGGGAGGTTAATCTTAATCAAACTTTTTCTTAAGCATACATTTTGTCCATTAGTTGTCACTTTACAGTATCCTTATTGCCATCCAGGAATTGGTTTGCCTTGTATTGTTTTGTTATATTCTGTTGTTGATGTCTCTGCAGGAAGTTGTTATTTTTATTCTGCCTGTTTCTTTTCTGCGGCTGCTTTAATGTTGATTGTTCTATTTGTCCTCTCCGTCTCCCTCTCTCCATTTGTCTTTTCCTCCATCCAGGTCCGTGTGTTCACCTTCTCTGTTGGCCAGCATAATTATGATGTCACCCCTTTGCAGTGGATAGCTTGTGCCAATAAAGGTAAGTCTATGCAGCCTTTCTATCAAAGCATTTGTTTTAAATGTAAAATATATAGGAGTTAATATGGGTTTTTCTGGCTGAAAAAGGCTCGGTAGGTGGAGCGGTTTGTCCGTTAATTGCAGAAGAAAAAAAATAGTGATTTTATAGATGGACAACATTTTTACCATTGTACTTCACATCAATTGGTTTCCACTGGGTCATATAGTGTTAGAGAACAGTAAACAGTAAAGATGCATTTGTGGAGCATTCTGGTGAATTACATGGTCTGAAGTCAAGTCATTGTCAATTGAGAAGTACGAAGTCTACTTCAACTTGACAATGCATACAATCGATGTTCAAACACACAAGCAGTACACAACAGCACAGGTAATGTACTCCATAATTATTCTGCACTCCCCTATTCTGTTTAGGGTAATTGGCGTCTATTCTTATCCCAGCATTAAGGCATAAGGTGCTCCTGTCATAGGGCGAACAGTTATTGATAGAACGTATTTTGGATATTGAGCTAATCGACTATGATTTTGACAACATTTTAACATTATGTGAATATCAATAGGATAAATCAAGATATTAAGACCTGCCTCCACCATTAGAAACCTGTCGTTCTTCCTGCACGAGTTGGCGAACTAGAACTTGTATTAATCCAAAGCTGCCACTGTCCCTAAAACAACCCTGCAGCAGTCAGCCGTGCCTCTGACAGACAGTCTGACAATCCATATGATCCAGCTGCTAACCACTTTGTCTGCATGAATCCCATCTTGGCTAAGGTCGCGTAATCCCAACCTACCTTGCATTGTTGTTGCTGTGCCTAGTTTTGAACGCTGTTTTTTTTTTTTTTTTTTTTTTTATCCGCAACCCACTCCTCGTTTCGTGGCTTTGTTTCTCGATGTTGTAGTTGATCTGAAGTTGCGGCTCCTTTATGAGGCCTTTAGCTGTCTGTGTGAAGCCTAAGCTAACCGCTGCTACTGATTAGCCTATTGCCCGTGGAGCCAAGTGCTTCAGAAGTATCTCCACAGAAGTTGCTATTAATTAGCGGGAGGTGTCTGGTAGCAGGGTGATTACTGTGCCATCTCCCTGTCAGGCTGAGGAAAGTCCAGGATTACGCCTCTGTGCCAACATGCTCTTTGCTGTGTTAGCGACTGTGTAGTTATTACCATGGTACTAAAGTCTATGCCAACCTTAGACAATAGTGTTGACACGTCAGCCTCAATGGAGCTGTCCTCTCATATCTTCAGTACTTATTACTCTTTGGTATCTCACTCCAACAGAGCCAGCTCCCTGACACTTCCACAGGCCCTAACCCTTCACCCGTGACATACGCACATTTGACAAACAGCCGTAACGCACACACGCACACACGCACACTCACAACTAGGCCACTTGGAGATGCTGGCTGTTGTTTCACTTGAGCTTCAATGCCATCTTAAGAAGAAAGTAACCTCTGTGTGACTCTGAGCACAATGAAACCATTTCTCCATGCTCTAACACAGTGTAACAAAATCCAAAACAGAATGGAGCGTTATCTTAAGTAAATAGGTGAAATGGAGGATAAAAGCAGCAAATGTGATATAATCCATTTCTGATCCTAATACTTCCACAAAAGTGCTAATCCGAAGCTAGGAATGAAATATCCGAGGAATTTATGATGGTCTTCAATAACAGAAAAAAATATCCTTGAAAAACTTAAAAAATACACCATGACATTTTTTCTACAAGTCTATTGGGTAAACGTCTAGAGGTTAATACAGTGTCTCAACCAAATATTGATTTATAAAAGAAATTAATACAAATACAAAGTGCCTGCTGCTCTCTATAGGTGGAGAAACAGCACATATTTTATTTCAATTATACCTACATACCTTTATTACCAGTTACTTTATGTTGACAACATTAAAACACTATTCAGAAATGAAAAGGCTTGACATATTTTAAACTCAATGGATGTAGTATTTTTACAACCCTAATCAAATGGACCACACTTTCTGTAAATTACTTCATAAATCTAAGAATGGTGTGTATGGATAAACGGACTTCTAATAGTACAGAGGCATCATGGAAATGAGTTCCATACGGAAAATAGCTTATTGATTCAATTCATAATTGCCCTTCACACAGCAGATTTCTTTTGTTAACCCACACAGCACAGAGGAGATATACATCACAACTTTTTTAAGTTACCTCCTATATTTTACCTTTATTTTCACCTCTTGTTGAGCTTTGCCCTATACCACCACAGATGCCCACCTCTCTGGCATGCTGCCAAAAGCACCGGAGAAAAAAAATACCCTTGCTCTGAACCAAAACTATGACAAATGGCTGTGCCCTGTGTGCGTGCATAATGTCTGTATTCTCATGTGCGGGGAAATGAGACGGAGAAGGCATATATCTCGACACACACCACAGTGGCATAATGTGTCAAAATAATGAGAGTCATCTTTGCCTTTTAACATTCTGGGGATGCTGTCTCTCCATTTCGCAGCTCTTTGTATAAACACTCATGGCTTTAATAACTTGGGGAGCGCGGCATGGTTATTGACCCAGTCGGTCCACTCTCCTCCATTCCTAATCAGCAGCCGCAGTGCCTGGGGCTCAGCATTACCAATGAGCCTCTGCATTTACATCCAACAGCACAAGGGGTCAATGGCTACCAGCTCTATAGTGCCTGCATGGCCAAACATCATCAGCCCAAGATGATGGCGTTTACATATACCTTTATAACATGCACAAGATTAAACTGCAATTTCCAATCACTTTTGTCCACGCCGTGACTGTTTAACTCGAAAAATGTAGACTAGATAGGACACAGCCAGTCACCATGAAGCTGGCCCTGATACAGCAGCTCTCACAGTTGGAATCGTGTATTGATCCTCTCCTCCTTAATCTGCAGGTTACTACTTTGAAATTCCATCGATTGGAGCCATCAGAATCAACACCCAGGTAAGATATAGAGGGCAGTTTTATGAATCCACAAAAAAAAAAGGGAAAAAAAGCTGAATATTTTAAGCGGGGGAGCTAGTCCATTGTTCCTTCATGGTTGCTTTGATGATAATTACACAGATTGCAGATATGCTTTTAAGAATTCCATAACAAAGGGGACAGAAAGGCGACACAGCTGGATGACTGTGGAAAAAGAGGATGTGACAGAGATGGAGATGGAGTTATTACAAATAGGGTTGCGGTCTGTCTATGACAATACTTCTTCTGGACGCTCTAAAATAAAGACTTTCTCTCTTTCTATCTCTTTCTTTTACTTTCTCTCTTTTACACACATACCTCTTGTTCCTCACACAACCAGGGCCCTTCTACACACACACCCCCTCACACACACACACACACACACACACACACACACACACACACACACACACACACACACACACACACACACACACACACACACACACACACTTGCTTGAGGCTCTACTACCAGCTTCTAGAGGCCCTTGGGATAACCTCTTTTTCCAGCTATAGAAATTGACTCAGGGAGGCAGGGCAGCTACCGTGTACCCCTCCTCCCCCCTTCTCTCTCTTCTTTTTTCCTTCCCTTTCCTTGCCTTCCCTTCCCCTCCTCCTCTTCTTCCCGCCACAAGCCGGGTATAGCGATCCGGGCCCCGGAATATACTGTACTATTCCATTAACTCTGACATATTTATATTCTCAGAACTGCCACTTACTCTTAATAGGTTTTTCTGAAGGTGGGTGACTGCAGCTCTTTGTATAGGCCCAGAAGACACATTATTTAAAAGTGCTCTGCCTCTCAACGTCACCGGCTGACGACATAGTCTCACTTGACTAAGACAGCAAAGTTCGAATAAGAGATGGACCAAAGATGGGAAAAAATATTATTATTCATACCATCCAGAGTCATCCAATTATGTAGAAACTAAAGAGTAGATTAGTTTTGAAAACTACATTGTGTGTTTCTGCGTGGTAGCCACTTAATTCATTAATTGTGGCATATTTGTAAAGGATCTCAGTGGAGCAACAATAACAGGCCTGGCCAGGTTTGCCTTTAGAGGAAATGTGCTGATGAGTTTACTGTGTGATCATCTTTTTGTTACGGTATCCATGACCACATATCTCCGGTTGCTGACTTTTTTCTGTATCCTCGATTGTTCTAGCAGGGTGTAAAATCTCTTCTTTATCCCGTGCAAAGGTCTGGCTGTCATTGTCTTGATGGAATATCTCCCTGTGGCGCGTTAAACCAGACTTTTATTGAGCTAATAATAGAATAGGTTACGCCTGTCAGCACCTCACTGTTCAGGCGATGAAAAACAAACGCTCAGAAGAAGCATGATACTGAAATAGCTGTGTGCTTATACAGGGCACCCCATTTTGTATATTGAGTATAAATACAAGGGTCAACCTGTGGTAATGTTCCCCTTGTCACTGCAAAATTATCTGAAATTTGTCATCATGTGAAAACTTTTTTTTTTTAAATGACCATTTGACCCTGAGAGAGATTCTGCTGATCCTGTTTTTTCTTTTTTCTTTATGCATTTTAATACATTTTCTTGATACATAAAAAAACAGGGATTTGGCATTGTAACTCCCTGACTGCTGAATAGGATACTGAGAAGGAATTTGGAGCTTTTTGCGAATGTTGGCAGAATCATACACATGCAGTTTAACGAGATTTTTTTTTTCCTTTTTCCTCATACTAATAAGTCACTGAAGGCAGTCTCACAGTGTGATGGTCCTGTCCCCAGCAGGCTTTTTCTCCCTTTCGAAAAATGTGCAGTTGCCTCATATGTCACAAGGTCACTCATTCAATAAGTTTACCAATTAAACACTATCTCCAAAATGCCAAAAATCAATAGCTTGTTTACCAAAAAAAGACATCTCAGCTCCTGTGCAAAGTGGGCTCATGAGAACAAAAGAAATCTAATGAATATGATGTATTACTAGTAGACTTAACCCCTCACCTCTCTTCTCACTCGCTGAGGGACATTCACACAGCGTCGGCGATGACAGTAGAGCCTCTAGGAGAATGGCCTGTTTGCACGTCGTGCCATTGACACCCTTAATGTGTTTTTAATAGCCCCCTTCATAATGATGAAAAACAGCCTTGAGTGTCTCAGGACTGGAGGCTTCATGGCTCGGCAGGACCGTTGCTGCTGCCGATGGCCCACTGCTTTATGTGGTGACAGAGAGGAAGCCGGTCAGGGTCTTATAGTTTTATGACAGATGAACGTTGGAAGGCTCTTCTAGCCTCTCTACTTTTAATGCCACGCCATGACAACCCCTATAAACGTCACTTTGAGTATGTGTGTTTATTGTGTGCACTCATGCTAGCGTGTGTGTGTGTGTGTTTTTTTTTTTGCCTGGTGCAGGAGTACCTGGATGTTCTGGGTCGTCCCATGGCGCTGGCTGGGCCTAGAGCCAAGCAGGTGCAGTGGACAAATGTCTACCAAGATGCTCTGGTGAGTGAGTGAGAACTTAAAAAGACATTTTCATTAACCCTTAAAGCAACCTTTTGTGGGATTTTTCCAAGTGTTTCTCCTGAGGGCTATAGTGCAATTTTCGAATTCAATGTTTAGTTATCTACTCCATCTGCTATGTTTGATGAGAAAATAATTAGCGATTGTTAAAGATGTTTTACGGTATGACAAGTTGTCACATATAAGATATAAATATAAGCACATTTAAGTTATGTCTCTAAAACAAAATCCTACATGTGGTTTTGTTGTCACAACCTTTTAATCTACACAATTTCACTTGTATAATTATATGTTTGAAATTTCAGTTGCTTAATTTGCAGCTTCTTGTATTTCTTTGGATTTTTGATCATACAATATATAAAAAACATCTAACATGTCTTACCAGGGTTTGGGTCTTGTTATCACTGGGACGATGCCAGTCTTCAACCTCACTGCTGATACTATGAGCTCTCAGGTAAAAAACAACTCTACAATACAAGACTTCCACCTTAAGATAACAGCACTTTTCTCACTTACACAGCATGCAGTATGACTCAAGCCCTCCTGGCTCGTTCTTTGTATTGAGGAGTCTTTTACCTTTTATCATGATGTAATAACATTGTTTTGGCTGCTATTCATGCGGTTAAGGTTATTCAAACAGAATCAGGATCTGGAGAGTAGCTCTGTGTCGTATCTTGCTGCTCTCTCTGGTATTGACCGTCATCAGTCATTTGTAATGCTGTCCACCCATGCTGCTGCTCTTCTTGGCAACACCTCCCCCCTGAGGTGACAACAGACATTACAAGCACCCATCTGTAGTCTCTATTATCATACAAGAAAGCACAGCAAATGCATCCAGCTTTCAGTATCCATGACCAGAGTATTTACTCTGAGCTTATCACGCAGGCTTAAAGCAGTGAAGCCGCCGCAAAAAACAACTAATTTGAAGATAAACTTATTATTTTTTTAAATAGACTAATCAGATTGCACACAAAGTGATAAATCAAAGATGGCGGAGGAGATGTTCGGGATAATCTCACTACACAGCTACCAGCTCTCTCAGATTACCTGAAGCCAGTGCATTTTGTTGAAGGAAATTCTAATAATCACCTTGTATATGTTTCATCCCGCAGAACCAGCTCATCCTGGGAGTTATGGGAGTAGATATCGCAATCAACGAAATCAAAAGGAAGACACCTACCTACAGAGTGAGTATGCCGTTCATTCAAAAATCACTCCTATCACTTTCAATTTGGTGATCATTTAATGACATCTCCATTCACTATATTTCTGTTTACAGCTTGGTGCCAATGGCTACACATTTGCTATCGATCCAAATGGCTACGTTCTGCTGCATCCCAATCTGCGCCCTAAAGTAGGTCCCACTACAGTACCAAGAGTCTACATGTTATACCTTCTTCCTGGAGACTGATGTTGACTCCCCCCCCCCCCCCATGCGTTTTCCCCTCGTTTTCTCTCTCTCTGTTCAGATCATTAACTTCAGGGAGCCTGTCACTCTGGACTTTCTGGATGCAGAGCTGGAGGACAGCAACAAGGAGGAGGTATATAAACAACTTCCAGAAACATAATCATTACTATCAAGTCATGTAGTTAATATTTGTGTCATTACTTCATTTTATCCATCACCTGTTTTTCCCTCACTTAATGTATCCGCATGCCTCCTCACGCTGCAGCAACTCACTCTTTCCCTCTTTCTCTCTCTCTATCTCTCTCTCTCTCCCTCTCTGTCATGTCTTTCAGATCCGTCGACAGATGATTGATGGCAGATCAGGGCAAAAGAAAATCAAGACGCTCATTAAGTCAGTTGATGAGGCAAGTCATCAATATATGAGACTCAATCATGATCCAAAGTAGCACCTTCCTGAATGGTGGTTGTAATGAATCTGAATCACTCAACAGTTTAGGATCTGTTGTTTTTTTAAAATCTCCAATTACTGGAAGAGACACGCGCTGAGATTATGACGTTGTTACTTATCCCTGTACCTTTGTGGTTTTCAACAGAGGTACATCGACGAGGCCATGCGGACATACACATGGACGCCGGTGGACGGCACAGATTACAGGTATGTTGAACATCAAACCATGTGTCACCTGACCACAGGCCCAAAGATTGCGCAACTCGAACCTGTGAGTGAAGTCCAACTTTGATACTTTGTTATTCGCCCAGTTTGTGTCAAACACAAGTCTCAGATTCACGGTTTGTCAATTGTTACTCATAGACCGGCAGTGTTTGTGAACCGTAGCTGCCACTATCTCGCATTTTGAATGGATTCAAACCTATCACTGATTAAAGGCAACTCGATAATACGCCTCTTTTGTGATAACATTAAATAATTACTCGGGATCACCAAAATTTAAAGAAATGTTTTCCTTTCTTCTCAGAAATCTCAACTGTTTTTCTGAAAGCGCAAGTGAATGTTTTCCTTTTTTCATTCTTAAAACTTGATTGCACATTTGATGTTGGATCATAATGACAGTTCCTACAGGCTGAACTTTGTAAATTACAGTTTAAAATATGCAACAGTCCCACACATGTCTGATGTGTGCTTTTTCTTTTTTGCATCAGCTGGCAGCGGTCCTGGTCCTTGCTTAGTCCATATGAGGGTTTCCTTTGCACAATTTTATTTAAATTAAATTTTAATCGAAATTTCACTGAATTTAACAATCAATAAAAAAATTTAAATGGACCTCGAGTCTCTTGAATAAAGCTGATTGATTAACAATCCTCATTGTGTTACTGTTGTGACCCGAAACAGTCAAATCTAGTCTCAAGCCGTCTCGTCGCGAATCTTTGGTGTAGACGGGCCTTAACAGTCAAATTCAAAGCTCTACTCTGCATCATACACTTTAGGGCAGCAAATGGGACTTTCTTTGCTTATACAAAAGGAGATGTTGGTTGTTTCTTTAAGCAGAAAAAATATATAATGCAGGACTTTATATTATAATCATTCATTTGTATTAGTTATTTTCTCTCCATAAGTACTGGCCCATCGGCTCCAATTATTTTACATTACTTAAAGGGATAGTGTCTTATTTTCTTGTTACAAAGTTGTGTTTTCATTCATTGTTTACTCTTAGGTCTAAAAACAAAGGTGTGTCAATGTGTTTCCTTCTTAACAAAACATTTGGAAGTCAGATTTTTTTAAACACTTTATAACCTGAATTATTGCTATCTATGTTTACCCGCTAGCAGCCTTCCTCTTGGCAACCTTTAGCTGGTGCATTGGAGTAGGAGAAAGATACCGGTGCCAACAATGTGTATCACGTCATCTATTTATCATGAGTGCATGTGCATCCTTGTGTGCACATATACAAACAAAACCGAAATCTCTGATGAAAAAATTTTGCTCTACAAGTGGTCAAAAAATCCGACAGAGCACCTTTTTAAGATTGATTCCTCACTTTCTGATGACCTGCTTCTTCAACACCCCTAACCCCAAAGGAAAGACATCAAGTTAGCGCCGGCTGTGGGTGTGTGTGTTTTGTATGTCGGTAAAAAGCTTTGTGTGCAATCATAACATGTTGCTGATTTTCTCATCACCTCAGTCTAGGGTTGGTACTGCCCACATATAGTGAGAACCACATCAAGGCCAACCTGAGTGACCAGATTCTTCAGGTGCAGTGTAAGTACCCCGGGGAATACCCATCATCTTTCACTCTCTTTCGCTATCCTTCTCTTCCTCTCTCTTTCCACTCTCTCCTCTCTCTCTCTCTCTCTCTCTCTCTCTCTCTCTCTCTCTCTCTCTCTCTCTCTCTCTCTCTTCGGAATATGACCTTAAGCTCTTATTCAGTCCTTCACTCTTCCGGACTTTCCAACAACATCATCATCAGGGAGTGTCCAAGCAGAGTGCCCTCCCCCCCTCTCTCTCTCTCTACGCTCTCCGATAAACAGGATCTTACCTGAGTCCCCCGACTCCTCTACTGCCCCCCCTCCCCGTTCCCTCCTGTCTTCATGCTGTGCTGTAAAAAAAAAAATGGTGATGTTTTTTCTTCACACTGGCTGAAGAAAAAAATAACTGAACAGACAGAAAGGTGAAAGCTGTGGTTTTACTGTGTTTACTCAGGTTGAAAATAATGGTGACCCGTTGTACTATTATTTTTTTTGCCAAATGCTCTCGCCTCTTCTCCACCAAAGTAATGATTCTGAAGCATCTGTGTTTCGACAAGTATTCGATGTTCTGAAAAACGCATGTTTTTCACCTCCTTATGATGAGTTTTATGATTTCTAGGATTTTGTTTTTGTTTCCTTCTGTTATATGTGTGATTAGTTTTTTATTTATCTTTTGTATTTGTTTTGTTGGATTGTGTGAGATGTATCTCAGCTTTGGAATCATTCAGTGTTATAAACTCCCACACGCGCCTGGGATAAGGGCTTGTCAAATGTGGGAGTTTTTTTTTTGTGTGTCTGAATGGGGACACGTGTTGTCTCTCTCATTCTTTCTTTGTCCAGACCCTGTTACTCCCCTCTTTTCCTGTTTCTTTTGATTTGATTTCTTTTTGTTTGGACCATAGTTATCTCTCAGAGTTACTGTCTTTACTGTTTGTCTTTCCTTTCCTGGATTTTCCCAGTCTGTTGGTTTTTCTGTTCTCTCGTTTGCTCTCTGGCAAATAAGATGTTTGCTCTTCATTTCTTTTTCTTTTCTCTCGTGTCTTGTTTGACTTAAATTGGTTTCTTTCTTTTCAAGAAAACAATATTTTTATTCAAAAAGTAATTGAATAAAATATTGTCTGTGTGATTCCCCCCTCCCCTTCCCACCCGACCCCCTGTTTCTTTTTCTTGCTCTCTCCTTCTCTGATGGATCCACACAGTGCCATACACCAAGGGCAAGTATACACCATATCGGTCCACGTTCCTTTGCCTTTAACTTCTAACTCCCCACCGCTGCCTCCTCCCCACACCCCTCGTTCTGTCCCCCCCCCCCTTCCCCCCACCTGTCCTAGCCTGCTTGCCTTTGTCCCTGCCCATCTTGCCTTCAGGACACCCTCCCGTTTTTCCTCTTTTTTCCCCCTTGTATCCCTCCTTCTCCTCTTCACCTTCTTGCTGCAGCTCAGATCCCACATCTCTCCATACTAGACTCCTCTGGTCCCCCCCAGCCTCCTCACCCTCCTCCCCACATATTATCCGCTGCTCCAGAAGCAAAAAAAAAAAAAAAAACAGAAGGAAGGCAGATATTCATGTTCTTTGTTAAAACTTGTCTTTTGTTCCTCCTTCTCTTAATCCTTTTCCTTCTTTGGAACGCTCCAAATGGGTTGTGTCTGGCTCCTTCCTCCTCTCTGTCTTTTTTTTCTTTAATTTCCTTGTAATGTACCAGATTTCTTTCTTTTCCTTATATTCCTTCTGAAATTCTCTGTCACACTGTCGTTTTTCTCTCTTTCTCTCTCTCTCTCCCTCTCTTTGTCTCTCTCTCTCTTCCTGTCTTTTTCTTACAGTTACATTAGTTAATACATGTCTTAACTAGCTAATTCTCACACTGGGGCTCAGTTATTGACATTTATTCAATTTAGTTAAGAAAAACCTTTATCAATGTTATATCCAAAGCAAGATAGAGCATATTAAGCTCTACTGACAGTAAAATATGTTTTCGACGTAACACTTTCATAATGTAGGAATGTAAACACACCAATCGTATATGTTAATTTTGTAGTGCCATACCGTTGCTAAACATGACTTTCAGCACATGTTCATCATTAAAGTCCTTTAGTTATCATTATACTTAGACATAACTTTATTATTTTAATGATCTCCATATTAAAAATAAACACTTGTTTAACGATTGTTAGCCTCCGTAGCATCCGGTCTATGGCTGGATACGTTGCCAGCTGCAGACTGAGCCGTGTCCTGCCCACCGAGGCTCCTCCCATGTTGCCAGGTTGTCAGGGTAACCCTGGCGTCCTGTGTCGTCCCTCTGTACTCCCTCTGTCTCCATCAGCTTGTCTCCCTCCCTCCTCACCCCTCAGACTGCCAGGGGCACGGGCCCAACACTTCCTCAATAAACCCCGACCGGGGATGTGCACGGCATTGTGGGCGGAAAACTACCTGGGCACTCTATTTTAGCTCTAAAAAAAGTGTTTACTTCCCTCTGCTGTATACACAGTTGCAGGCCATGACGTTATGAGAAAATAACACGTTGGACTAATCGCAGAGTCACCTGTTGAGACTTTTAATGACGGTTGATATATTTTCTGCTCTGCCTGTGATAGATGAGATGAAGTTGCCCTTCGACATGCCCTTCACAATGCAATGCATTTCCTCTCATTATGTGTCTCTCTGAGCCCCTCTGCCACTGCCAGTCTGAGTGGTGACCACTTCCATCAGGACCTTCACCCACCTCCCCGCGCAACAGTTGGCCATGTTGATGCCTGCCTGATCAAAAAGCACTCATTGTGTTTAATAATCGTGTCTGAGAACTTGCTTCCTGGTACATATCACGTCGTGCAAGTCAGTTCTCAGACGTCCAAAAAATATTTTAGATTGAAACCTGAATGAATCAGAAAACGTTTTCTTGACAAAGTGACAAACCAACAAAAAAAAAAGGTGTGAGTGCTCAAGTCGTCCATTGAGAGTCAGGTTCTATTTGAGGCACCATATTGGCTAACGCTAGTGTTCCCATGATACCTCAGTGTTGCTATGGTAAACTCCCTCCTGCGTCCCCACACCTCTGGAGAACAGCTGCTGTTTCCCCACCACTCCCCGCTGCTCTGGCCACCGCTCTTCCCGGATAATCTTCCCCTTTCTGTTTGCAGATTTTGAATCACTGCTGCCAAACAGTTTTGAGTCTGAAGGCCATGTATTCATTGCTCCCAGGTAGCCCTGTGTGTGTGAATGCTCGCTGTCATTGATGGTCATCAGTGTTGTGGTCTTGTTTTTTTTCGTGTTTTTCTGATGCACTCTCTATACTTACTGTATTATCTTGTTGTTGTTTTGACTCCGCACATTTTCTGTCTTTCATCTCCTTTCTTGAGCATTGAGTCTTTTGTGATGTTGTGTAGCACTGTGTGGACGTGGTTGGTTTGATTCATTCATTTTTCATCTTGAGTGGTGTATATACTTGTAAAAATATAAAATTCATCATAACGTTATATTATTAACTGTTTTGGCATTTTCTCGTAAAGCCACATCAAATCTTCTCTGCATGCTGCTGCTACTGTGGCGCTTTATTTTTATATTACACAAATACATTAAGGCCTTGTTGGCTTGATTGTACAATGTAATGTTAAGAATAAAATGGATATTGGGCCAAACAAAAGCTACAGTGTGTATGAAAAACTGTCTGATATCCTTTTTGCATGCGCTGTTTTGTGTCACTACCTCCATCTGCAGCCTGAATTCTGAAACACACAGCTGATAAAATCACTCTATCAATGTGATGCCTGTGCTTTGCTCTGCAGTCCAATTCACATTTTGTGCTGATTTACAGCCATCTTAGCATATTGGTATTCAGGTGTCCAGACATGCATGCTGCACGTGATCACATCAAGTAACACATGTTTTCATGCATCCTCACTTTAGGTTGTTTATCCCATTATAAAGGACAAATAAGACAGAGTAAATGTTGCATAGACGTGTTTGTTTTCAGTGGGGTTTTTTTTCTCCGAGATAAAATGCCTAATCTGTTCTTCAGGGAGTACTGCAACGACCTGGAACTGTCCAACAACAACACTGAGTTCCTGCTCAACTTCATTGCTCTGATGGAGAAGGTGACACCGGACTCCAAACAATGTAGGTTTAATTTATTTTCAAAATGTGTTCATTCGAGATTGATGGAATTGGTTAAGGGTTGCGATATTATATTTGTTATGCTCAACAAAAATTCAATAAATAGACCAAAAAAAACAAAAGTGTACTAGTATTTATGCTAATACAAGTATTGCCTGTGTAGAAAAGCACATCAAAGGTTCTGTTTTTTTATGAGATTCCTAATAGGAAAAAATACAGTAACAACAACAACAACCTTATTCTCTTAAGAACTTAAATCCTTAAAACTGACTATCTGTTTGTATTATAAGTTATTATTAGTGTATTTTTGAAAGTGTAATACAAGAGCAAAAATGATGATAGAAAAGGTGCATTGTCGGCTTAATTGTATGTATTTCAGTTTTGCCACAAATCTGCCTCTGATGTGGATACAACTGATATTCTGTCTTGTTTCACCCCTTTTTTGGTCATCTCTGCCTTGAATCACATTTAGGTGACAATTTGCTCCTTCACAACCTAATCCTGGACACCGGCATCATCAGGCAGCTGGTCGATAAAGTGTGGAAGAACAAAGACTTGAATACGTGAGTATCATCATCCAGCCAGTACTGAGGGAGCGGACATCTTTAAGATTCGAACTCTGGATAAGATTGAGATTTCATTGTTTTGTCTCTTTCCCTCTGTCCCACTGACATTTAGATATGGCTTCCTGGCTGTGTTTGCTTCCACTGATGGAGGTGTAACCAGAGTGTTTCCCAACAAGTAAGTGCACTCCTCATCCAGGTCTGTGTAGTCTGGGCTGCAGGGCCTCTCTGTACTTCTTTTATGGTTCTCTCTTTATTTTCTTCTTTTTTTAAAGCAGTAAGTTGTGAAGTCTTAAGATGTTTCACACATAGACACATATTATATAGCACGAGGCTTGTGCTTTACAGATTTACAGCCTCCCGCGTCTGCTCTTTAAATCTCTTCAGGGCTTCAGAAACCTGGGAGGAAGACCCGGAGCCCTTTAATGCTAGCTATTACCGACGCAGTCTTGACAACAAGGGCTACATCTTCCGCGCGCCTTATCGAACAGGTGAAAAATGCTCTTGGTCTTGGGGTTATATATCTCACAATGGGCACTTTGATCCTAACCCTTCTCCTGGCTTGTTTATTGTATGTCTATTTGTTTTACCTCTTTAAAGCTAGGGACGAGCTGCTGAACCCAGAGAACGACACCATAGGGATCCTGGTCAGCACGGCGGTGGAGTTTACAGTCGGAGGGAAGACCATCAAACCTGCAGGTAGGCTCTTTAAGAGGAGACCGGAATCATTGTGATGCCATATGTCATAGGGAAATGTGTCAGGCAATAACATATATCTGTGTTTGTATTTATTGTCACTTTGAGTGGACATGTCCCAGCTCTGCATCTATCCGTTTGTGAATTTATATGTGCATCAATCCGTTGGGCTTTTTTGTTTGTTTGCATTTTAAACCCTTTCCAGGGGGCGCCCTTAGCTCAGTTGGTAGGGCGTCCCCCCCATGGGCCTCGGCCAGCAGCGGACCGGGGTTCGATTCCAGCCCGCGGTCGTTCTCTGCATGTCACTCCCCTCTCTGCCCCATTTCAATTCTGTCTCTACACTATCAATAAAGCATAAAAATGCCCCAAAAATATCTTAAAAAAAAAAAAAAAAAACCTTTCCTAACAAATCTTCTCTTGCTGCCAGTGGTTGGAGTGAAACTTGACCTTGAAGCCTGGACAGATAAGTTCAAGATTCTTGCCAGTAACCACACAGACGGCCATCAAGGCTCAAATACGGTAACAACGGAATATGCATTAAAAAAGTACCAAATATTATATTTATGAGTTGAAGTCTTCAGCGGTATTTGTTTATTTTTGTTTCACTTTGTTTATTTTTTTTACCTCGGTGACAGTGTGGACCAAACAGGGTCTGTGAAATGGACTGCGAAGCCAACAGCGATGTAATTACTTTCTCCATGTTTTTAATGAGCTTACTGCAATTCAGCTCGATCTTCTGTGTCACAGCATTGTTAATGTTGTACCTCAATTTAACATCTCACATTTGTCTCTGTGCAGGACCTCTTGTGTTATTTAATAGATGATGGTGGATTCCTAATCATGTCTAATCAGAAAGAGGACTGGAACAAGGTGAAGTTTAAAAAATACAATTTCACACCGATCGTGGTTTCTCACTAATCTTTCCACTCAGCGTGACCGGTGGTTCTTAATCTTCACAGGTGGGAATGTTCTTCAGCGATGTCGATCCATACTTGATGTATGCTCTCTTCAACAACTCCTTCTACAACCGCAAGCAGTCCTACGACTATCAGTCTGTGTGTGAACGGATTCCCAACAGTGATACTGGAGCAGCACCCAGAGGAGTGTTTGTGGTAAGAACATAAAGGACAAAATGTGAAACAAATCTAAATAATTAATGTAGTAGACCATATTACAATGCCCTGAATTGATGGCATACAGAGAGATAGATGGGGTTTTGGTAGAAATATACTTGTAATCCCGTTGATATGACATACATTTTTTTGCTAAATGTTTATCTTTCTGGTTGTATCTGCAGCCTACAATTGCAGATTTTGTAAACGTGGCCTGGTGGACATCTGCGGCCGCATGGTGAGAGTGGGAACTTTTACAATCAGTACTTCTAGTAAACAGCACCATGATCACTGCTAAATACATGCATTCCCATTGTATCCACAGGTCCTTGTTCCAACAGTTCATATACGGACTTGCCTATCACAGCTGGTTTGTCAGAGGTAGGAGCAAACAAAGACACATTCAGTCATGAAATGTTTTCTCTGTGTTTTACGTTTCTGCATGTCATGCTGAAAGGTACAACAACATTTTGGGAAATATATTAAGTGGCTTTCTTGCCAAGAGTTTGATGAAAACATCAGCTCATATGTGTGTCAAGTAAGAAACTAGAGCCAGGAGGCGAGTATAGCCTAGCTTATCATACACAGGTAAACAGCTAGCCTGGGTCTCTCCACAATTCAAAGTTTATCGCTTATGAATAAATAAGAAATGTAACCAAAAATAGAATGTGTGTGTGAGTGGGGGCGGGGGTTTATGATATTGTTCATTTAAAATCACTTACTAAAAGAAAAAAAACGCTTGTGTCAAGTAACGTTAAAGGGGTAGAGGTTTTTCCTGCTTTTCCCAAGTGTAGACATAGCTATACAGTACTTCCCAGTTTTAGAATCCGATCCTATAAATCAATCCAACTGACAAGTGTTACTCTTGCGTCTTTGTGCTCTGGTGATGCTGCAGATGAGGTGGATGCAGAAGGAATGGACCCAAGACAAGAGCGGGGTTGTGTAATGATCCAGACCCAATTCTACTTAAGTAATGTCAGCAGCTCCTACAATGTACTGCAGGACTGTGGCAACTGCTCAAGGTCTGTACACACACACACACACACACACACAAACACACCACACGTATACACACACATATGCGCACGTGCACACACTCACACATACACAAGAATCGCACTTTGACAGAGGCTAATAAACTATGCTGATGATTAAACCGTATCAGCGTTTAATGAAATGGCCACATCATCGGCTCAATGAGCCTCGTAAGACCGTCTCGCGGATCTCACCGATGCATTAGCAAATGAGCCTGTGATGTAAGCGAGAGTGGGGGTTGTTGACAGAGTTGTCTCTCTCTCTCTCTCTCTCTCTTTATCTCTCTCTCTCTCTCTCTCTCTCTCTCTCTGCAGGCTGATCCATGCCAAGAGAATTAACAACACCAACTTGCTGTTTGTGGTGGCGGAGAAGCTGTCGTGCAACACTTGCGAAATAGAGAAGCTGTCCCAGGAGGAGGAAGAATGTATCCTTGTTCACACCAGCTGGCAGAGACTGAGACACACACACACACACTAACACTCTAATGGCTACAGTCTATGTCTTTATCACCATGGTAACAGAGATGTTTCACGTTCATTTCAAGGTTTTTTTTTTTTTTTCATGATGCCGGAAATGATGACCAGTTTCTTTTATTTGCCCGTGTTTGAGTGCAAGTGAAGAAATCAGTGTTTGGGAAAAAATGAAATTCATGGTATTTTAAATAAAATATTCCTTAATTGATGAAATTTTCAGTCAAGGAGGAAAATCCATGTGAAGATATGCCTTTGGCACGCTATCGAAAAGGACCCGCCACCTGCTTCGACAATAACCTATCTGTAAGAGTTTCAAATATAAACAAACAACTACTAATATATAGTTTGGTCAAATAGTAAACCAACACCAGTTTAATTTCCCTTGAGTGCACAGTTAAGGGAATTAAAACGATTTAACAACATAAGTGAATGCATAGATTTTCTTTTTGCAAATTAACCATTCACTTTGATTCAAACGTGAAGAATTTGATTTCTTGTGACACTCAACAGTGAAACGCAATTCATCACTTTGACAAAGTAAGTGTGAATGAAGAGACCTGTATCCACCTGCCTTTCCAAAGAAACAGGTTTAGCATGTGGACAGACAGAATTAAACAAAAAAAGTTTTACTCATCATTTCAATTGATCTAATATAAGTTACAAAGCAGCTTTAATATAGATGCAATTTCCATTGGCATGCAGTATTAAAACACATATCCTAGATACAAAATGTGTTACTTAAAGCTCAAATTTTTCCTCTGCAGGAGAACACGTCAGACTGTGGACGAGGCCACTCCTTCCGTCCATCCCTCTACACCTTACTGCTCCTTCAGCTGCTTCTGCTTTATCCAGCCGTCAGCCCCCACGTTCTCTCTCCAACACATTAACTCCATCCTCCATATATACAACTCCTTTAAGACCTGCCGAGCTTCTTTGCCAACCTCTCTGAGCCCACCTCCCACCCTCCATTGACCCCCTAAGCCCCTCCCCCTTGTTATAGTCATAGGTAATAATGGGACTTCCCTGTCACGGCAAGTCGGAAGCCCTGAGTGCCGTGCCTACCCAGCTCGCTTCAGTCCGCGTCGCTTAGTGACAACCTGCCGGGCATTTTTTGTGTCCTCAGCCAGCTAAAACCTCCATCTGCAGGAAAAAGAATGGGTGGTGCCTGGACCACCTGGCTCATCAAAGAGGCAACGTCAGAAAAGAGTTGAAAAACAAACTGTTACCATGACAACCCTGCCACCTGCCACCATCTAGAGAAAGGGATGGGGACAGAGGACAGGCCAATGTCCCTCGTCCCACCTCTTGGGAGGGTTGAGGTTTGACCGTCCGCCTTTCGCATCTGTCCGTCAGATAGACAGATGGCAGGACTTCTCCTCCTTCTTCTCTCCTCCATCTCGGGGAGTCTCGCCGCTCTGTCCTTCGCCTCTCGGAAAAGAGGCTGTGTGGACCATTCAGCCAGTTATAGCCACCATAAAAGAAAATAACATTTAAAAAAAAAATAGAACTGTCGAGTATACAAAATATCAAGTATAAACTGCTAGAGTGATGAGTATTCCAAACATACAGTATATTTAGTTTGTAATTTTGAAAAGGAAGTTGTTAGGTGTTAACTTTAAAAAAAAAAGAAAAAAAGAAGACATGAATTAATTTATGCACTATATCTACTTGCCAAAATGAGATAGACTTTCATGTGGTCTTATTTGTATGGCCAAAACACGAGGAGGGGGGAATGGGTTCTGATTTAAATTCAGGATAAACCATGAGAGGAAGAGGAGACACTCAGAAACGGAATGCTGATTCATTATGTGCGGCGCCTAATTACAGATTAATGCTTTTAAAAGACGTCCACTGGGAGTGTCGTAATTACGTGATCGTAATCGCATTCCTTGAAGCACTTTTCTCTTATATTTGCTATTTAACTCTAGTGCTTTCTGACTTTGTGACTGACGGCTGTACATAATGAATCAGTGTTCAGTTACTGCAGATTTGAAGCATTGTTGATGTTGTGTATTCTCCTCTATGATCAATCCACCATGCTGACCTCCGGTTTGGATTGATGAAAAAAAAAAGAAAAAAAAAATAATTCCTGTGCTCTCTGACGGGAAAGCTCACCTCTGCCAATCCTTATGAGGCTCCTCTAGTAACCTCTACTAATGCTCCTAATCTCGATTTGTATATGTGCTTTACTCCTGTTCACACAACAGACACAATATCTCTGCCTCATGACCATCTCATACTAGTTCCAGGTGGCTTTTCAATAATTTTTTTAAATGGGCTTGTATTACCTTTGACTGATGCTGTTCGACCTTCAGAATCATTCGCTGCTGGGGGATAGGGGCTTATTTAACATTTCCAACAAAAGTTCAGAAGACAGGCAACTAAATATGGTGAATCACGTGCAGTAGTAGTCTGGTTGTAATCCGTCACAGTTCATCAATTCATCATTACGATGTGTGAAATTTCATTTAGACTCCCATGTTTAGGAGCCACTCTGTTTCATAGTGCCTTGATGCACTTTGTTTTGGACCATATGGGCTGCGTAAAAGTAGAGCCACTGTATAGTACCTTTATAGAGCAGCCGTCTTTGAGGCTTCCGATAATACAGGAGCCAGTGAGACCCAATCTGTCGGCTATAGAAATAGCTTTCCACAGAGCCGTGGCACAGACCAGTTCTAGCTTAATGTATTTGTCCTCTTGGCTGTGGCTTCTGTGCCATCATATGGAGTTACTATACCGTTCCTTTACAAAGCCATGTATAGAGCTATGATACACTATCAGTATACAGCGACTAAACTGGCCATAGAGAGTTTTTAGGGCCACCTGACTGCTATAGTTCTGCCTGAATCGTATGTGTTTGTGTGTGTGAATGTTAGTTTGCATTAAGAACCCTCAAAGGGTATGTGTTTTTAAATGAGTGTGTGAGGGATGACTGACAGCTGTGGCAGCATAGCTGTTTTTCCTGTTCCTATGTTTCAACCGACAAAAGTCCAGTGTTGTGGAGTAAAAAAAAACGAGGGGAGATTTACTGAAACAAAAATATTCCATATTTGACCATCAGTCTGCCTAAATATTAATCTAAGGGAGCACAGGTGTCCAAAAGAATGTGTAGTTCATCAGTGTTTTCTGCTTCAAATGCAACATAGTTAACAAAGCCTCTCTAAATGCCTTAGTGTTACACAGTACGGAGCTCTGATGTTTTTCCCACCCCTCTTCATGTACACACTTTCTCACGCACACACACACACACACACACAAATATGAAAATCCAAAACATTCTCTCCCGCTGGGTTTTCTTGGTGTTCTGCCGTCAGTATAGTGAGCTCTATCTTTGGTATTTATAAATCTTGGAATTATTTGTTATTGACCGATGCCTGTTTGATTAAATGCTTAAAAGCACGTGGGAGTTTTCAATTTCAAACGCCTTTGATGTTCACACCCAAGTCCAAACCTCGCTGTATTGCTCATGTGGGACGGCTCGGGCAAACTATTTGAACTTTGACGACACACACTCTGTACAGTTGTTGGTACTATTTGATGTTACAAACATGCTGGCACAGTGACTGCAGCCAGTCTGACCCTGAAAAAAAAAAAATCTGATATTAAAAAGTTGGCTCCTTTTCGGTGTTGAGGGCTGGGTCATCTGACGCAGAATGCAATTTCACTTTTCTGGCAATTGTTTGTCTCCGTCATGTGCCATTAATTCTGTCTGTATATCCATGTTTTCACTGTCTGTAAATGAGCGCTACACGTGCCTGTGGAAATGTACCCCCTGCTACTTCCTCTCTTCTCCCGACCTGCACACAGTCTCACACGTAAACTAAATATGTAGGCCCACAGTTGTTTCACCTGCACTGAGACACTATGCGAGCACACTCACTGACCTATAAGCAAACATGTAATGGCACATATTCGCGCCCTCCTAAAAGATGTCAAACACCAGGCAGAAGTAGTAAGCCAAGGACGTCACTTCCCGATTATTTTGTTGTTTTGTTTTTGTTTCTTTTGGTGAGCGGGCAGAATGTCAGAGGAAAGCTCAGGGAGTGGGTCTCCACAGAGCAGCACAGGCCTGAAGGTCACATGGGATTCATGTGGTGATGTCTGTGCGTGCAGAAAAATGTTTTCTTAAAGGGACACGCAATTTCTGTGGTTTGACAAATGTACTTTTTGCCAAAAAAAAAAGAAGAGGAAAAAATAGAAAATTGGACCAGCTTGGGGATGAAAAGGGAGGAGGGTCGGCTTTAGGACAGGACCCTAGACTAAGTAGGGGGATGGTTTTCATAAAGCCTCTTGCCCCCTCCCGACCCTCGCTGCATCTGTGTCGGTGCGTCTCTGTGGGAAAGACATGTATGTATGTGATTCTGTAGTCTGTAGTCTGGTGCTATGTGACCCTGTTTGACAATTGTGTGAAAAATAACAGCAACATTTAGAGAAAAAAATTATAAAATCAGTCGAATTTTAAGTGAAGTTAAAAGAATTATATATATATAGTATATATATAGGAATACAGCACTGTTGATAAGTTTGAGATCTGAAATCAAAATGTTTTTAATTTCTTTTTAGTTTGTTGAGTTTTCGTGTACGTGTGTGAGTGTGAATGTTGGTGTGCGTGGAAGATTTAGCTCCTTCTTTTCTTGGCACTGGTCCATGTTGCTCCATTCTTTTGTACAGATGAAGCTTAAAAAATGAAAAGAAAAGAAGAGGGCAAAATTTGTAAAATATTGTGTCTGTGACTCCTTGTAAAATATTTTCAAATTGTTTATTACAGAGAATCAGTTATTAAATAATGTTCATATTTTTCACTTCATTTCAGCGTGTGGCATTCATTTGTATAGAACATGTAGGCCTACTAGGGTTCATGGAATTAAAGGAAACGATTGACAGAGGAAAGATGTTCATGTTACTGTGGGATTGCATAGTTGGTCGAGTGAGTACTAAAACCTTACATACAGTCATAGTGCATTACATAACAACAAATGGATTATTTTGGATTATGTTAGATGTCAATGTTTGTTTTGTTTTAAAGCACTTTCATGTCAGTAAGTGACAAGTTATTTTGCTTTTTACATTTTGAACTGAAAATGCAGTCTGAGATAATCGGTATCCCCCTACAACTTCTGCTTTAAGAAAGTTAAAACATCTCCATATTTACCAAGGGTGTTAGGCACAGTCTGTAGTACTTCCAAAATGAAACACATGATAATGGTCAGGTAGACTCTGCATTATGGAGGGGAGAGCTATAACTCTGCAGCAAAGTGAATTACTGCATTCCTCAAAACGTTTTACTTTACTGTTGAAAGTTCATCTCCTCCCACAGTTAGAACAGTATTGATTTTCAGTTTCATGTCAAAATCAGCTCATGATGGAGAATGTGTCGTCGCCTCATTTTCTCACATTACAAATGATCAATGTATTTCTGAATCATTTATACGTGACTGTGTTGTTGAAAGTCTTCACAGCATCACAGCCCGTTCAGGAAGTCGGTTAGAGCTTTGTGCCAGGTGTCCGGGTCGTCCAGGTAACAGGGGTGACCCGCCCCTTTAATCACCACCACGCTGTGATTGGCCAGACTGTTCAGGTTGCGGAATGACAGTTCTCCCAGCTGAACGTCCTGGTCACCATAAACGATCAGAGAAGGGACCTGGAGGAGACACACAACAGATTTTTCAGAGGAATGATTTGCAAACTCTCTTATCATTTTGGTTTAATCAAATCTGTTTGGTTTTAAATTAAAGTCATAGCACGGGAAAAGCTCTCTCTGGTATGAGTGAAAAAAAGTGGGTTTGACGTGCACAGTTGCTCCTTTTAAAGAGAAAACCAGGAGCACACATAATTTTAAAAAATAAAATAAAAACTACAAGGGATATGTCAGACTGTATACCTTTACACTCTGGTACTGCGCTGCTGTGAATTTTTCAGTGCAAATTGGAGCAAGAGGGACGTAGGCTTGAATCAGAGCCGAGTGCTGGTGGAGGAAGGGGAGCGAGTACATCCCACTGAGGGAAGGGCTGATCATCACCACAGGACTCAGGCACAGCTGCTCACACACCTCCTTCAGAAACCCTGCAGGGGCCAGTTCTCCCATCGCCGCCGGGGCCTCGGCTGACTTCGATCGACCAAAGCCTGTGGACAGACGGACGGAGGAGTTTAGGAGCTTTAAAATACCAGTGATTAGTTGACCCAGTTTGTATTATCCAAAAAGTAGCAGTCCTTATTGTTCTCACAAAAACAGTCCAAATCTGAACACACAGACTTGATGTTCAACGTGACTTACACTTAAAGGTGACATCATTCTCTAATTCCTTTGTGAATACCGGTTCATAAATCCACTTAAAAATCATCGAAAACAAGATAGACACCTCATAGCTACCGAACAATGCCTGAGGACCAGTTTTCTCCGGTTTTAAGATCACATATAATTCTCATTTTCAGGTTCAAAATTGTATTTTGATTTTCTTCTAGAAACTGTTTACAATGGTGTGGTGTCCAAAAAAAACTTTATATTTCTCACACAGTGCCATTGCTGAATCTCTTTTCACCCTCTGTCTGAAATGCTCCGTTTTAGCTAAACCCAGATTTCCACAAAGCCCAGTCTGCTCTGATTGGCTATAGGTCCTGATGCGGGGGGCACAAGTACTGCCTGCAAGCTCAATGTGGCGGACTGATGGCTAGATTCAGGGGTATTTAGGGGTGTGCTTATCACAGGTGAATGTATTGCTAAGTTCGGTTGGTGATGGAGGGGCCAGGAAGAGAGAAAAAGAGAGAGGGTTGTTTTTTTCTCATACTTTGGGAGTCTCTAGGTACAAACTTTCCTGCATATTACCAAGTCATAAAATCACCAAATGCCAAAGGTGTTTAGGATTGATGTGCCTGCTTTGCCAGGTTGGTATAGGCCAGACTTGTAGTTGGAAAGGGCCGTGCTCGTCTCCCCTCAGACTCACCTGGCAGGTCGATGGCGACCGCACGGCAGCCCGCTCTGGCCAGAATGTCCAGGGTGCCGATGTTGAGCCAGTTTTGGTGAGAAAACATTTTGCCGTGAAGAAGTAAAACTGACATCTTCACTTCTCCTGCAGCAGGTTCACTCTGTGCGTAGAACAGCGGCGCATTGCAGCTGGGCACCTGCACACTCCCCTCTGTCCTCTTTACAGCCGACATCCTGAACAGACACATAAGCACATACACGTTTTACTTCAAAGTCTGTTTATAGGTTTTATAGTCCCTTAAACTTCAACTCTGAATTAACTTGTACTATTAGTCGAGCATTATCTGTGTGTGTGGTGGAAGGCCTACAACTTCTTTGACAAAAGGAAAGGATCTTAATACTTCTTCTCTTTTTTTTTGACTAATGGATAACAACCACTATTTTCTAAAAAAAAAAGAAAAGAAAAAAAAGAAAAAACATTATTCTTCAATATTGCTGCATGTTGATTACTTTGACTTTAATAAGCTCTATTTTCATGCATATACTTTATAGACCTCCTTACTTTTCAACAAGATTTTGAAAGTAGAACGTTTATTTTTAACTGAGAATGTAGCCTATTCACAGGGATATCGATAGCCTATTTAGGGTTATGGGCATTTATTTATTTATGTTAACCCATTTTTGTCACTGGGTTACATTAACTATCTGATTACTAACATTTATTAAATGTATCTAGACTTACAGTAAAGTGTTGCCCTGTTTAATGTACAGTAAATTAAAAAGTATGGCCATCCCTCAGTGGAGTAGGTAGAAGCATACAATGTCAAAAATACTGACTTTAAAATTATTTTATGCAAGTGTCAAGTGGGAAGTTTTTTTCAGTTTTAGTTCAATAAGAAGACCGGTGCATGTCCTGGCAAATTAAAGTGAAATCAATGCAACAACAACAGCAGTAGTTTAGTAAATACGCAGCTCACTATCGCAGTTTCAACAAGTTAAACATTGTCAGTTGCTCTAAAAGGACATACAGTATCGCGTTGGACAGCAGGGGTTTGCACGTGTCGTTGTGCCATTTGTAGCCTATCTGTGCGTTTACAAATTGTATTTTGTTGCCCGCTGCCCAGCAATAAACAGGAGTCGGATGTTTAATGTAAGAAGAGTTGGAGCAAAGCTGGCAGGTTAAACACAAGAGTCTGATCAAAGTCCACATTAGACCATGTTATTTGTAATACCGAACTCCTACGCAGCATATAACAGAAAAAATAAAATAAAACGCCTGTTATTTTTCTTCTTACCTGGCAAACACCGAGGAAAACCAAAAACAAAGCAGGCCAGTCTAGCGTTGAGCCAGTTGTAGTTTCACTTTATTTCCTGGCAAGCAGAAAGAAAAAAAAAATCAAGGAAACTCAAGAAATTATTCTACTGACGTCTAGCGTTTGAACAGAGAAGTGCTTTTTACCCTTGTTAAAAATGAGATTAAAAAAAATCAGACGTGTGTTTTTACCATTTACCACTATCTATGGTTTTTACAGACATGTTTGTCTTTTAGTCACAGATTGTAATGAAGAAGAAAAAAAAGTGCATGAACAAAGACGTGATGGCACTGTTCATTAATGATTAATACACGTATTGATTGGCTGTGTTTTGGGGATTAGACCCTCTGTTTGACTAAGAGCTCAGTGTTCGCGTGTTGGTGGCTGTGTCCTAGCCAGTCTTTTATGTTTTTCTGCGTTTAAAGCGTGGATTTCTTCTCAACTTTGTTGGTGGGAAAGGCTATTTTTTTTTTACAGTGAGCTCGACCTGGGATCGGATGTTCAATACCAACCCAAACATCGTCAGAAGAACAATACTGAAGAGGACAGATCTCAGCCTGACTACTTCCACCCATTAACTTTGAAACGTTATCTTTATCGTCCTCAGACAATGCAACTATTGCTGTCCTGTATTCTCCTCAGTCTGGCCTCTGGTAAGACATTTTGATAATTGTCTTCAATTATAACTGGCTAATGGTTATTTAATAACCTGTGTAGGCTAATTACGAAGAATCAAAATGGTTGGTCTTTTATTGTGTATTTTGAAGGTCTTTTAACAGAGCGTGCATGGAAAAGCTACGTTGAAAGCATACATTTGTAAACTATCAATAATTTCACACTGGAAGAAGTTGAACTACAGCAAAAATCTAGTTTGGTAAAGCTACTTAGAAGAAGTCATTTTCAAACTACTTTGTAAAAAATGATCAAATTGACAATGCCTATATGTGAGCTTTAAACCAATTACCAAATGTTTTCACAGGTGAGCTGACTTTCGATATTTCTGGAAGGTGAATAGCCCTGAGATCTAAAATTGATCTTAATAAAACTAGACTTTTCACAAGGACACAATTGCACGGAATGTCACATTTTTGTTGTAAACACTTCTAGATTTTCTATCATTTCAGGCTCTTCAATGGGGGTTTAATAGGGAAGCAATAGTCAAATTTAAAAAATGCTTATTTTTTGAGTAGTTAATTTCACAAAAAACGGCAAAAAAAGAGTAGTTTAACTTCTTGAATCACTAAGCAAATATGAATGTACTTCAATATCTGTTTGATTACATGAAATGCGCTACTCCCCAACACTGCCTATAGGTTTATGAAGAAGTTTGTAAATTGTGTTAAACACTACCAAGCACGTGTATTTTTAGTGGTGTGTGTCTGTGAGTAGCCCTACTTATTTCTTTATGTTTCTCATTTTTAGCACTTACCAGTAATAATAACAGTAGAAGTAGTAATGGTAATAGTAGTATGTGGTCTGTTTCAGCATATAGATGTATGTAACATGTTGCTCTTTAAAATCTGTTTCGGGTGTCAGTGTCTTGGTCCAAAGGTTGTGTGCAGGCTCGTGCCCAAATGTTGCAGCCGGGTGCCAGCGAGTCCCAGCGCTTTAGTTTGAACATGGACTTAAATAGTTGTATCTGACAGCCCGTTGTTACCCTCATTTGTTGTGTTGTGCATTAAACAGGACACCGCAGTCCCCTGAATGGCTTCCAGCGCTCTGAGGGCAGAGAGCTGGTTCCTACTTCCTGGAACTCGGCTCGAGTGTTGATGTTACCGAGCCAGACCCTAGAAGTGTGTGCCACGCACTGTTCACAATCTCTGGACTGCAGGTGTGAAAAGGATCCTTTGTGCTCATACTTTGAGGCATTAACTGGTTAACCTACAGTGCATCATTGGGGCTAAGACGTGCCCAGGAGTGGTTTAGGTTACAGTGCAGTGTTGAATCTGGGAATGAAAGGAAACTTAATTAATTTATGTCAATATTTTGCATGAGAAGCCAGCAAAACCAGCAATGCATTGATCCAACTAACTAAGTATCGTCCTTGATGAAGCTTGATATAGTTTATTGCTCTGTGTCATAGACCTCCATACTTGTCCAACAATCTATTAAAAACACATGAATCAGCCATGATGTTACACTGGCTTCCATATTCCTTCTTTACTATGGACATGGGCTCTGTAGTTTCCAATCAAACCCATGTGCACTGTCCTTCTGCTGTATATACTCACACTAGACTAGAGCACCAAATGTTTATAGATCACTGCTGAAAATTGTCCCCAACCAATGCACAATGTCTACCTGTTTGAGTAGCATTTGCTTAAAACAAGTGCCCTGCTGCCTAAGCTTTTAAAAAAAAAAAAATTATTTTTATTTCTAATGTACTTCAGTTGGAGCTTGCGAAAGTATTTAGAGATGGATGTAAACATTGTTTGTTTTTTGGTCTTCTCATGGGATTTGTTGACAACAAATGAAAAACAAAATGACTCAGCTTTATTTCAAGGGCTTTTGTAAGGATAGGTAAAAGGACACCAGTCCATCAAATTAATAGCTTAAAACTATGAACAGATTGACATAACAATGTAGGCAAATGAGGCGACAAACAGCTCAGCAATATTATCTAAAGTATTTTTGGTTAAACCAAAGGTTAGTTCATGCTAAAGTTGGGCAGTGGTCCCTCACCGTGTGCAGACACAAAGTAATGTAGTGTAGTGGCTTCTCCAAATGACTACAACTGAGTTAAAGCCTGCTTTTAAAGCATTAATAGCCTGAAACAAAATACATCTTCAGAATTAGGACCTAAGTTTTAATAAACCAGAATTTAGTCTGTTGAAATGTGGGTTCACAAACTGGCAACCTAAGAGTCCTTTTTTCCTGCATTTTAATGTTTAATAAATGATCTTAAAAGCTCCCTGATTGATTTGACATGAAAATATTCCTCAATATTAGAGCGTTCAACTACGAAACACGTCCGACCGTCACCTGTAAACATCTGCCCTGGGTGGGAGACGGCAGCAACGCGGCGGTGAAGAGAAATGTAAACTGTGACCTTTACGAGAAGAAGGGTAAGACTGATACAGACAGATAGAGAGAGAGAGAGAGAGATCAGTGTGATGATAGTAACTGTGCCGTGGTGGTTTTGATCAGTTGTTTCTCCTTTTGAAGTCTATGTCAGAAAGTGCATCGTGGGTAGAGGAGAAGACTACAGAGGGAAAGTCTTCACCACAGGAAGTGGGCTCACGTGCCAACAGTGGTGGTCCAAGTTTCCTCATGATCACAGGTGATACACGGCTTCCTCTGACCAATCCTATTCTGGGGCATGAGTCTTTTTATACTTTAAACCGTTGATTGAATCGAACACTATTGATGAGTCAGTACTTTAACTATGTAATAATTGAAAATAAACAAACCAGTCACTTTCCCGAAACCTTGTGAGGGCGCTGTATAATAAAAATGTAAAATACTCGCTGACAAAACTCCCTGTTGGTTCTCAGGTGGACTCCCACAGCTACCAATGGTCTGGAGTTGAACTACTGCAGGAATCCAGACGGAGATCGTATCGGTCCGTGGTGTTACACCACCGACCCCGAGCGACGTTACGAAAGCTGTAACATCCCCCAGTGCAAAGACGGTACAGATAAGAACATTTCCATGTCACAATTATCCTTATCAAAATAATAATCCACATTATTACACAAAACTGACGGTAATATCCTTATAATCATCCAAATATTCTTAAAGAAATTGAAATGCCTGTCAAACCGACTGAAACCGCTTTAATTTACATTTTGTAAAAAAAATTGTCATTTCATTGCATCACAGACACGTACTTTGGTGAAAAACAATCAAACTATCTTATAAATCTACTCTTTTTAGTGGGAATTTTAATGGAAAATAAAAGCACCTTTAATTTTTTCACACAAAATAGATCGGCTATATTTACTATTGAGCAGCTGGCGCGGCAGCCAGCAGCATCACGCTCTCTCTCTCGCTCGCTCTCTCTCTCGCTCGCTCTCTCTCTCGCTCGCTCTCTCTCTCGCTCGCTCTCTCTCTCTCACACACACACACACACACACACACACACACACAACAGCCTGTGTGCGCGCAGTTTCGCTGTCTACGTTCCGAAAGCCGGCTCTATTAGGCTACGGACCTGGTTCCGCTATATTCAAACCCCAGAAATCAATAACGTTTGAGCTTATCGATACCGCTATGGAGTCCAGTAGGTCACATGATGTAATTTTAAATATCGAGTAGAGTCGGGTCATCTTCAACTAATTAGGCCTACTTTGGCGAATTATTCCATCACTGGTCTGCATCATAGACTGTAAAAGTGTTGTACCTTCGACTGTCTTGAAGAAACTCCTTCAACCCGCTTCAACTCTGTCTCCAAAAAAATAAAAATAAAATACGTCCGCTGAGTCGCTGCCGCTGCAGACCATGCTGCAGACGGGCTCGGCACCGTCTCATCATTCATTCAAAGCAGCGGTGATCAACAAACGCAAACGAGAGACTGTGTAGCAAGTCCCGCAGTTAAAAAATGTGATAGTTTTTAAATCAATATTAAAATCTGCAGGATAAGAACTAGTTGGCTTTAAAAAAAAATCGCAAACGGTTCAAATGTGATGTGTTCAGGTCGGCTCAGTAAAATGATTATTAGGCACAGGTCAATAAAATGACATCATGATGTGTTCAAATGTAACATCAAGAAAAAAAGAAATTTAAGTTTTTCGTGAGAAGCTTGAATAATACAGTTTGGGTGAAAAACTTGTTTCCCCAGCAATATAACATTATTAGTAGGCCTAAATATGGAATTATGACCTGTTTAAAGTCCTATCCTTAGCTCTTCTAATCTTATAAGCAATTAAAGCAATAATACCAGTTCTCTTTTAACAAAATAATAGAAAAGTATCAATAAAGATTTGGATTGTGGAGTCTTTATAATGGTATCAATATGAATAGAAATTAATGATCCCCCTCCCTACTTACAGTATAACTGGGCAATAGCTTTAACATGGTGCACTTTTTATGGCAGACTATCACTTTTTCGCACAATGTGACCGTTTTAAATAAGTAAAATAAGTTAAATTTTTCTGAACACTTTTGTGTGGAAGCTAACATTCAGCTTGACTCTGAGCTAGACTGAGTTTTCTGAGCCAAAACCAGGCCAGGTGCATGGCACAAAGAGGCCCTTTTACGATGCTGCAGCAGGACCAAGCGCTTGGTGTAATGTTTTGTTGGGTTCTTCAATAAACACACTGTAGGTAGCTTGAAGAGAAGTCCTTTATGTTTACGAAGCATTAGGCTACACGAGGTAACATTAACTCCCCTCTCCTATTGTTAACACCGAACTGCCGTCAACGTGCAGTGCGCCAGTCTAACTGCGCATGCTCTGCGTGACAGTCTAATAACTCATGTTGATGTCATTACATCTCCCTTTCTTAAAATAAGAATGTAAAACATTTATATAGACAACACATACTTCATTTTCAATACTGCTCTTTAACTCATATGAACTGTAATTATTAACTGCAACAGTTACCTATTTAAATCCTTTCAACTGCAGTGTAATAACATTAGAATATTCTAGGGAAAGTATAAACTCATAACTTTACAACAATACTCACGATCCCCTCTTCCATTCTTTTTTTTTTTTTTTTTTTTAACACTGCAACCATCTCATATCCTAAAACTGTTCAATAAGTCTCTGTGGTGGCTTCACAGCCCTGGAACCTCTTCTGAAGGGCAGGTCTTGCACAGGAACTGGTGCCACAGGTGATGAGCTATCCGAGTGTCCAGGCTGTTCTGCAGCAACTGAGTGTCCAGGTTCTTCTCCATCAACTGAGTGTCCAGGTTGTTCAGCAGCGGCATCAGCTCTTTGATCTGCTGTGGCTGGTCCCATAATGTCTCGCCGGTTCCGTCTCAGCACTGCTCCATCCTCTGTTTGAATGGTGTACGACCTTGGATGCACTTCATTTAGAACAGTTGCTTTCTGTGACCATGTATTTGTTTTATCTTTGAGCCTCACATAATCACCAGTATGCAGTTCAGGTAGGTTCTGTGTTCCTTTATCATAGTAGAATTTCTGTTTTGCTCTTTGCTGCTCCTTGAACCTCTGCACTTTTCCCCCCTCCTTTGTTCTCAGCAGGTTTTCCTGAATGGGCAGGTTGGATCTAAGGCGACGTCCCATTAGGAGTTGTGCTGGTGAAATACCGCACTCTAGTGGCGTCGTGCGGTACACAAGCAGGCTTTGGTAAAAGTCAGCTCCACTGTCTTTTGCTTTACACAGTAACCTCTTCACAGTCTGGACCGACTTTTCGGCCAAACCATTAGACTGCGGGTAGTGAGGACTTGACGTTGTGTGTACAAAGTTCCATTCTACTGCAAAGCGTGCAAAACTGGCGCTAGAAAATTGCGGCCCATTGTCTGTGAAGACTTCGCTTGGCACGCCATGTCTGGAGAATATGGCCTTCATGGACGTTATAACAGCCTCCGCTGTTGTAGTGTGCAGTCTACAGACCTCTGGATACAGGGAATAATAGTCTGCCACCACAATGTAGTCTTTCCCTGCCGAAACAAATAGGTCAGCGCCTACCTTTTGATATGGTCTGTCAGGCACTGTGTGCGGCTTAAGTGGCTCAGCTCTATTGCTTGCGTGATATCTCAAACATGTTTTGCAGTTTGCCACTTCGTTTGCCACATCTTGGTTGATTCGAGGCCAGTACATCACTTCACGTGCTCTTTTCTTACATTTTTCAATCCCAAGATGCCCTTCGTGTATTTTCTTGAGCATTTCCTTTCGCAGACTCCTCGGGATGACTATCTTGCTTCCTTTATAGATAACGTCTCCTACCACCGACAGTTCTGCCATGCAGTTCCAGTATTCTGTGATGTCAGGTGAACAACCCTGCTTATCATTGGGCCACCCCTCAGTGATGAATTTACACAGGCCTTTTAGTGTTTCATCTCGGGATGTCTCTGTCCTTATGAGCTCCATTTTCGCGTCTGCTACTGGCAGTGCCTTTGTGATCATGTTCACATAAACATCCACGTCATCACTCATCTTAGTGTGCGCCGGCTCCTGTGGGTCAACTGCTCTTGACAATGTGTCCGCTGTGTACATCAGCTTGCCCGGGGTATACATTACATTCAGCGAGTAGCGTTGCAGCCGGATCATCATCCTCTGTATTCTCAGTGGGCAGTCATTGAGTGGCTTTTGAAACAATGCGATCAGCGGCTTGTGGTCAGTCTCAACGCTTATGTTCTGTCCTGAAACAAACTGGTGAAATCTTTCACAGGCATATGTTATGCTGAGCAGTTCTTTCTCGATTTGTGCATATCGCGTCTCTGCGTCTGTCATTGAGCGTGATGCATATGCGATTGGTTGCCAGTCATCATATTTTTGTAAAAGAACAGCTCCGAGCCCACTCTGTGATGCATCTGATGAGATTTTTATGGGCTTCACTGGATCATAGAACCTCAGAACTGGTTCCAATGTGAGCTGTGTCTTCAGTTCTTTCCATGACTTTTCATGTTCATGACTCCATTCCCATTCTGTCTTCTTCTCAGTCAGCTGTCTCAGAGGTGCCATGCGTTCAGAGAGATTGGGTATGAATTTTCCCATGTAGTTTATCATGCCATTAAATCTCTGTATGTCCTTCTTACATTGTGGCTTTGGCATGTTTTCTATTGCAGACACTTTCCTGGGATCTGGTCTGATGCCCTCGCTGCTCAGGATGTCCCCCACAAATGTCAGTTCTTGCACCCCAAGCTGGCATTTCTCTTTATTCAGCCTTAAGTTTGCTGTTCTTGTTGCCTTGAGAACTTGTTTTAGCCTCTCATCATGTTCAGCTTTCGTACTTCCCCATACTATGATGTCATCCATGGATGTGTCCACTCCTTCCAGATGTTCATAGATCATGTGTATTGTCTTATGATACACCTCAGGTGCTGAAGCTATGCCAAATGGTAACCGAAGAAACTTATATCTACCGAATGGGCTGTTGAATGTACACAGTTTTGAACTGTCGTTGTCCAGCTTCATTTGCCAAAATCCGGATGATGCATCTAGCTTGCTGAAGTACTTTGCATTTGCAAACTGTGACATTATTTCTTCTCTTGTGGGAAGTTTGAAGTGTTCTCTTTTTATTGCTCTGTTCAAGTTTCTGGGATCCATGCACACTCTAGGCTTGCCATTTTTCTTTTCTACAATAATAAGCGAACTCACCCAGTCAGTTGGCTCATCAATCTTTTCGATCACGTTGAGGCTTTCCATCCTATCCAACTCGGTTTTCAGTGGCTTTTGAAGAGCAAATGGCACTTTTCGACATGGATTAATAACTGGTGGCACATTTTTATCCACTCTGATTGTGTGTTCTCCAGGAAGGCATCCGAGACCCTGAAACAGGTCACTGTACTCTTCCATCAGTCCATCATAGACTGTTTCTCCTTCACTTTCCACCACAAGCACTCTCTTCACCAGGTTCAGTCTCTCACAAGCAGCTAAACCTAATATGGCCTGCACGTCTCTGTGCACCACGACGAATGCGAGTGAGTGTTCTCTGTCCTTGTGTGTCACTTTCACCAAGCATTTTCCTTTCACAGGTATTGCTGCTCCTGAATATCCACGTACTTTCACTTTTGTTGCATGCACTTTAGGTCTGGGTCTGATTTTGTTGAATGTTGCCTCTGACATCACATTTGCCTGTGCTCCAGTATCTAGTTTCAATGCAATGTGTGTGTCATTTACTTTCAGTGTCATCATCCAGTCCTTTTTAACTGTGTTCTGCTCTGTCACTACATCCACATAAAACTCATCAGAGTCACTCTCATCCACTGCATGAACTTTGCTCTGTTGGTTTTTACACTGCTGTGCATAATGGTTCTTTTTGTTACAGTTGTGACATACTTTACCATATGCGGGACATCTTCTGGGTGCATGCTGCGTGCCACATCGATCACATGTCCTTCCCTGTGCGTCTCTGCGCACCGGTGTATTTACGTCGGGAGCCGTGCTCTTCTTCTTGACTGCTCTGTTTGCATCTCTTCTTACAGCATCCACGTTGCAGCTTTCACTAAACAGCTCTTTTGCTTGTGTTTTCACCGTTTCTGCTGCTCTACACATTCTTAGTGCTTTTCCTAGGTCCAAATCTTGTTCCCTTAACAGCCTCTCTCTTAGACTATTATCTGGAATCCCGCACACAAGTCTGTCCTTTATCAACGAGTCAGTCAGCTCTCCGAATTCACACGTCTTGCTTCGGTTCCTCAGGTCCGTTACATATTGATCAACAGTTTCTCCCGTTTTCTGCACACACGTGAAAAACCTGTGTCTCTCAAATGTCACGTTTCTTTTAGGGATGCAGTAATCCTCAAACTTCTCAAGTATTTTATCCAATTTCATTTTGCTCGCGTCGTCTTGGAACTGAAAGTTATTATATACCTCCAGCGCTTCTTCACCCACAACATGCAAGAAAACTGACGCCTTCATCTTAGCGCTCTTCTCGTCCGCACCGATCGCCGTCAGGTACAACATAAAGCGTTGTTTAAATCTCCTCCAATTTTCAGCCACATTACCTGTCAACTGAAGGTTGGGTGGTGGTTGTAATGCTTGCATCTTTGCGTTGGTGTGTCCTCTTTCTCTCCCGGAACGTAATTATGCTAACGATGTCCTCTCCGTGGGTTATTAGCGTAGCTCTTAGCTGCTCACCGTGCTAGCATACTCCGAAGCTTTTCCAACTTTTTTCTTTTCCAAAAAACAAAAATCCTTACTCTCCAAGTCCAGCTTCTGACACCATGTAATGTTTTGTTGGGTTCTTCAATAAACACACTGTAGGTAGCTTGAAGAGAAGTCCTTTATGTTTACGAAGCATTAGGCTACACGAGGTAACATTAACTCCCCTCTCCTATTGTTAACACCGAACTGCCGTCAACGTGCAGTGCGCCAGTCTAACTGCGCATGCTCTGCGTGACAGTCTAAAGGTACGAACACACTGCACATCGCCGCGCGGCGAGTTTCAATAGAAAGTCAATGTATTTCGAGCGCCGCCGCGCGAACCGGCGGCCGGCGGCCGGCGGAGAGCGGATCACGCGGCGCGGCCAGGGGCGGCGCGGCGCGAATGGGGCGGCGCGGCCGCCGCAGAAGTTGAAAATATTGAACTTTTCGCCGCCGGCCGCCCCGCGATAACCAATCACCGTCGTTGAGCTCCTCCCGACGTCACTCGGGTGAGTCTGCTGAGCTACAAGACACGTGAAACCTGGCTGGCGGTGCAGTCGGGAAAGGAGGGATAAAGGGAAAAAAGAAGGAAAAGACAGAGAGAGAGAGAGAGAGAGAGAGAGAGAGAGAGAAAGTTCCAACACATCGATAAAATGTATGACAGCAGTTTAATGAGACACCTTTTAGTAAAAGGAGCAAGGAATAGACTCACATTATAGAAGAGAGAAGGAGAGAAAGCCAGGGAAGATGTACTGCAGATGAGTGAATATGCAGAGACAATAAAAACTAAATACGACAACTGACACTTCCAAACATTTCCCTAAACATCTGAAAATCAGTTTGGGTTTTCTCTACATGTTGATATGCCGGCGTGAATGTGTAGCCTATATGCACGGCCATCGATACGTGCGTGTGTGTGTGTGTGTGTGTGTGTGTGTGGGCGGGTTGTGTGTGTATGTGTGTGTGGGTGCATGTGTGGGTGTGTTTACGAAGCTTGGGTGGCAGGTGGCGGGGAGAAATGTGTGAGAGGTGCAGTGAGACCAATACAAGGGCTGATGGCAGAGATGATGAAGGCAGAATAGCCTACTTCAGAGACGCTCCCAACAAAAACAAATCAGTGAGGATGACGACGATGATGAGAGAGATGTAAATAGCGGGAAGAAACTGGGCGTGCACATTCAATGAGTCATCGGGCGGCGGGGGGCGGCCGGCGGCGGACACAAATGAGCCAAAATGACCACGCGGCGCGGAACCTGCGATTCGCGCGGCCAACCGCCGCGCCGCGCTGTGCAGTGTGTTCGCACCTTAATAACTCATGTTGATGTCATTACACTTGGTGTAGTGTGATGTCATGATATCTAGGCTTATATGAATTGTTGTTGGTTGTATGTGGTCAGGATGAGACTAGTAAGCTGTGTTTGCATTTAAGAGATACGGTTCGCTAAAATGTATAATTTAATTAGCCTATATATATCATTGTTTAACAGTTTTTTTGGGCAAGTGAACACGACATTCGGGCAAGTAAAACATTACCTGTACTTGCCCTATGGGCAAGTGCTTTTGAAACCTTAGTGTCAACTCCTGGACTAATTGATGACCGTTTCATGAAGGGAGGCTGTAATAATTGTATGCTCCATTTTTATTCTCTGTGCTGAATTACAGTCTTTTCTAAGAAGCTAAAAAATATCAGTTATTTTCAAGCAAATACATTGGAAATGATGGTGTCTGTAGAATATGATGGTTCTGTGTGTATTCTCACTTCAGGCCTGACTTTAAGTTTTGTTTGCAGAGGTGTGTATCACATGTAACGGTGAGGACTACAGAGGGCAGGTGGACCACACTGTGCATGGAAGAGAGTGTCAGCGATGGGACCAGCAGTACCCTCACCAACACATCTACCAGCCTGAAAAGTACGCTCAAGTATTCATATGCTACATTACCTGCTAGCTACAATGTCTTCTCCCAAAGCTCCTAAACAGTTTTTTTTTGTTTTTGTGGACATAATACATCATTTTTTCAGGTATCCCGATAAGAGTTTAGATGATAACTACTGCCGTAACCCTGACGCCTCCCCGGTGCCCTGGTGTTACACCACAGACCCTGACATGGAGAGAGAGAGCTGTGATATCAAAAAGTGCAGTAAGATGTGCCTTTTGTTATTATAATATCACTTTCTTCAATACTATTAGGAATCTCATGAGATTAGTGATGGAGTTATTGATTTATCGATCTATATTTACTATTTATAAAAATTGCTATCAAACTATTATAATAATGGATTAAATGCATACTTTTCTTTTGTTTGTTCCCATTCGCTTCTTGTCTTCTATGATTTGGGACTAGGAGTTTTGGACAAAAAAACAAGACACTGTCGGCACTTTAACCTTGGCATTTTTTAAACTATTTTGCTAGAGATTATAAACCAAACTATTCACTGGTCAATCGAGACTGTTCGCTGCAGCGCTGAAGGACATATCTGTATCGTTTTGAATCGTAACAGAAGTTTGTATGATAAGACTGTATTGCTTATTTCCCCTGCTTTGTTTTGGTCATTAGTTTCTTCCGGCAGAACATAAAAGATGTGTGAGCTAAATTGAGCTGATTCCTTAGGCATTAGGTGGCACATTGGAAATAGGGAGTCTCATTAAGTCCCTGTAATTAAATTGAGAGAAATCACCTTTTTGGTGTTTGTGCAAATTACTTCCCAAATTGTGAGACACTCCCAACCTTCCCCAATGATTCTCTCTGATTTAAGAGGTAATGCGGCTAAAGTGCAGGGATGTTTGTCAGGAATTCAAGCCCTGCGTGCCCCCAATGGGTTTCAGTTTAATTAAATGTTAATTACAATGTTTTTCTCTCTCTTTTCTTCCTCTTGTTTCAGTTGTTTCAGTTTTCATTTAGGTTCCTTTTCATTTAGTTGTTCATAAGGACAATTGTTTTTACAAATAAAAACCAAAAAGGTAATAGTTATTATGTAATAATTGTAATTACTTTATAGGCAGATTTTTGCATGTCATTCTAACTATTTGGAAGTCGCTTTGTTTAACATTCACAAATTGACAGCCCCAGCTAGATTCTAAGATCAAATTCTAGCCTCAGAAGATAAGTAAATAAATACACCCAAACATGGTGTTATTTTTTTTCCTGAATGTGGCAACATTGGGTTTTCCAGAGAGGACAGAGATAGCACCATCTTGTGGTGCAGTCCGTTTTGAGAAGGGGAAACAGCTGCATCATCACACATTGTTAAATAATTCAAAGCCATTCTTGTTTTGCAGAGAATTCTTACAATAAATATGAAAATAAGCTGAAGGGGAATAGCTGAATCATTGCTCAAGGAGGTTGTGCACTTTACATTGGAATCTAATCGAAAAAATATATAATCCAAGGTGTACTCATCTCAATGTCACACAATGTCACAAAATAGAGATAAATATTTGTTTAAGCTTAACCTCCAATTGAATCATGGTAGTGACTAAGAATCATTCTTACAGAAGGATGGACTTTTTAAAAGAAAAAGAAGATTTTTTAAATCAGATTCATCGTAGAGCCCCTCCAGACATGGATTTGAGGCATAAAAATGTATTTAAAATTCTACCTTGTTAAATTACATTTTCCTTCTCCCTTCTGAGAATATCCAAAATCTATGAATATATAAATATTGTTCATTTAAAACTGCTGGACACACGATGTCTACTATTGAAAAGTCAATTCTCAGTCTGTATTCATTCGGGAGGATTGGAAGTTTCCACATCGCGATTATGTGAGTTACATATTGAACCAGTTGTGATGTTCAAAAACCCTGCTGGTACGTACGCCCAGGTGTAAAAGTTAGATAAAGGTGGGCAGAGAAACTCTTTTTTTTTACTTTACACCTACTGTAAACAGTCAACACATCTGAAAATCCTGCTCACATGAATGTTAACCATCTGAACTGGCCTAACCTCTTTACAGACCAGAGTTGATTTTATGTCCTCTTTAATATGCCATTCCCACCAGCTGAGGTGCGGGTTGAGAAACGCCAGCGCTCCAGCTTCACAACCAACTGTTTCCGCAGCCGTGGGGAGGATTACCGCGGCAGAGTCAACGAGACCACATCAGGCATCCCCTGTCAGCGCTGGGATGAGCAATATCCTCACGTGCATCCCTTCTACCCAAACACATACGCATGCAAGTAAGTGCATATATGATATACAGCATGATGGGTGAGAGAAAAGAAGTGAAGTTGAAGGTTAAAGTACTTCATGGGCTATGTTCTGCACTCACAAAGTTTCTTTTTTCTTGGCACATGAATATTAATGTCAAGATGTCTTTGCGATCTTGTTCCTCTTGCTGACAGTTCGCGGCGGATGGTGATAAATGGTCAGACTTCAGACTCCACATTAAGACGCGGGCTGCATGTGTAATGAATACTAAACTTGTTTTGTGACGCAGTGATCAGTCATCGTGCTAAAATCCATTAAGAGCATTTCAGTCATCCACTTGAACTTAGAAGTTACAAGAAGTGTGCCGATGTTATCTTTTGACCTCAAAATGAAAGGGGCCCCTTTTCTTAATGTTACCTTTCTTAATGTAAGTTGTAGGAAATATTATCCTTGGGTGTGATACAATCAAGAATGAACTGTGCGTGTTAAGTCTTCAGAACAGCCGTCGTCTTTTTTTAAAAGAACAGATTTGTACAAAATATAGTTATACGATACACATATTATTATGATAAAAAAAGCTTACATTTAAGAAGGGACATTTTCAAACCACAACAATTGTTCCACGTGGTTATAAGAAAAGTTCATGCCTCAATTTGAATGGCTTTTTAAAGGTTTTTGTGCATCAGTGGAACCTTCGGCAAAAAATTCCATCAAAAATCAAAGAAAAGTGACTTTAGCACCTAAATCCTTTCAATGTATGTGGGCTACATTTGGATCTGGTTTCGCTGGACTCTTTTTGTGTGTTTATTTCTGTCATGCTTCAATTGTACGCATGACATTTCTAGTTATCTTTTATTATTGTGACTATTTTTGTTTGTGCGTATGTACTGTATATGTGGCAAATGTGTTTGAAAGTGTTTACCTGACTGTGTGGTGCCTGCGTCTCATCCAGGGGTCTGGACGAGAACTACTGTCGAAACCCAGACGGCTCAGAGGCTCCCTGGTGCTTCACATCTGTGCCAGAGATGAGGACTGCTCTCTGCTTACAGATCAAACGCTGCGCAGACGACATAGAGGCCGAAGGTACAACTTTTTCCGGCCAAAAAATATAAATTCAGGTAGTAGCTTACTGTCAGCTGTTCTGAATAAAGATGAGCAGATGATTTTTAAGACTGAAGCAGTTTTTACATCAGGACTTGAAGGGCTGTTACCTTGATTGTATAACATTCTGAGGTAGTTAAAGTTCCTTTATGAAAGCCAGGCAACCAGTATTGGTCTCTTTTTTATTAGATACTTTGATTTGTCACATTTCATGTATTCAGTGAATTGTTGTTTATTATATGTTTATTTTTGCAGCAACAAAGCCACACTTTTAACTTTTGAAAGAAGAAACAACACCTTCAGGCTTCTTACAAATGAAAAGTAAAATGTATTAGCAATAAAATGTACCTGTGGTCAAATCAATACACTTAGGGGATTTGCTGAAGCAGCTTTAATTGGTCTGGTATGACCAGTAGCTTCAGATGAATGATATAGTCAAGGTCAACTAACGATAATATTATGTTGTTGTTGTTTTTTTAGATTGCTACCATGAAAATGGAAGAAACTACAGGGGCATGGTCCGCAAAACTCGTAAGGGGATCACCTGCCAGAAATGGAACCTTAACACACCTCACCGGACCAAGTATGATTTAATTGTTACAAAGACCGTTTTGTTTTTAACCAAAGCATATTCTCTATATAAAATGTTTGCGACATGACAAAGAGCAAAACAAATAATAAAACAAACCCTGCTCGATGACTCTCTATAAAAGATGTGTCCAAGATCAATACTGCATATGAATTTTAAGCAGGTATTGAGTATGTTCTGTTTTTACACATGAAAAGTAATGTGTTTGGGTGATCATGGGTGAACGCTCTTATTTGAAAAATAAATAAAAATGAATTGCTTTAAAAAAATTATAATTGCACTTATTTGTAAAAAATGTGAGATACATAAAGGTGCAGTAAGTGATTCTGGAGAATGCTTGTTGTCAAAATCTCTTTTTATCAATATCAGGGATTATCTCGTCACGATCCGCTACCTGTCCGACCGTACTGTTTGTGAGCTAGCTAGCAACATGGCCGTTTACAGAGCCTAGGCTCAATTCTTTTTTTAAGCGCACACACAGTACAGACAGATAGCAGATTGCGAGGAGATATTGACTGATTTAAAAGATTTTTTTTTTAACAAGCATTCTGCAGAATCGCTGACTCCACCTTTAAATCTTGAAAAAAAGATCTGTGTGATTTTCCAGGATAAATCCAAGTACGCACACAGAGGCCAATCTGACAGAGAACTACTGTCGCAACCCAGATGGGGACCAGCACGGACCCTGGTGCTACACCACCGACCCCAAAACGGAGTTTGACTACTGTGCCATCAAACAGTGTGGTACAAAACTCTGCTTTAAGATGCATTGTGTTTAATGCACTGTGTGGTGATGACAGTTCCGCCAGAGCTTCTAACGGTTCATCTGTTTCTGGTTGTTTCCAAACAGCTGGAGAGAAAGTGTCCATGACTGAGCCAGTAGGTTAGTTAATATGAAGCAACATTTTGAAGTTAACAACAAGCCTTTTCAAGTTTTTTAATTATATTTTTTTACAATAATATGTCCCCTTGTTTTGTGAATGCAGAGAATGTTGAGTTTAGTGAGTGCGGGAAGAGAGACGACCGCATCCCACCGTCAAGGATGCGTATCGTTGGCGGGATTCCCGGGAACGCGCCGTGGACAGTGAGCCTCAGAGACAGGTGAGTCTGAGAGCTGATGGTGTTTCAGCCAGACATGAACCAGACAAAATGCACTCTGCTGCAGCCGTGTATGTATGACCTCTGACCTCTTGCGTGCAGGAAAGGAAACCATTTCTGTGGAGGATCCCTGGTTAACCCCAGATGGGTGATCAGCACCAAACAGTGTTTCTCCTCCTGGTAAACTTTATTTATCTGAGTTTTTCTTTTTTATAAACATTTTAGACATCCACTTGTGTTTAGACTCAAATATGTCTACAAGTATTGGTTGGATTGATATGTTATTTGGTACCAACACACGTGTTGCCTTCATTTTTAGTGATCCCTGACTATTCCTCTGTTAGGCTTACATTCATTTTGAGTGAATGAAATGTCTCAACAACTTTTTTGCTGGATTGCTGAGAGATTTTTCCCACACATTCCAGTCCCCCTCAGGATGAATTGAAATAATTTTGGTGATGTCTTAACTTTATCTCTAGTGTTAAAGCTTGCACACTGTCTATTATTTTGGTTTATAAGCAAATACTTGCAAAACTAATGATCAGATTCCCGACATACTGCCCTATATTCTTTATTGAGCCCTAATAAGCACATTTTGGCATTGTAACACACTCAACTAAGATTGTAAACAATAAACCTGCTCCGCCTCAGCATGTGAGCATTGTCATTTTTTGACCATGTTAGCGTGTTGATGACATGTTCCAAAGTGCAGCCTCATAGAGCTGCTACAGGGTGACAGTAGACTCTATAGTATAGTGTGGTTAAAAATGTCTCTCAACTCCTTTATGGAAGAGCATTAATATGCAGCCTGAGTTCCCTTTCAAGACTTTAGGATATGTCAGGGGAGAGCCATGTAATAAACAAGGGTTGTATTTTCGCTTGTATTTCCATGTTTACTCCTGTGTGTGTGTGTGTGTGTGTGTGTGTGTGTGTGTGTGTGTGTGTGTGTGTGTGTGTGTGTGTGTGTGTGTGTGTGTGTGTGTGTGTGTGTGTGTGTGTGTGTGTGTGTGTGTGTGTGCACAGCTACGTGGACCTGCCCGGGTACTCTGCCAGGATGGGAACGCTGTTTCGTGATCCACAGGAGGGAGAGCCCAGTGTGCAAACCATCCCTCTGACCAAGATCGTCTGCGGACCCTCCGAGTCTCAGCTGGTCATGCTACAACTGGAATAGTACTGTCAAATGTCCCCAACACGCACACACACAAGCAAACACACATACACACACACACATACACACACACCAATACTTTCTCTCTGACTCTCTTAATTCTTTATCTCTAGCCCGGCCCAGTTTAATGAGCGTGTCTCTCAGATCTGCCTCCCTCCTGAGCGCTATATTGTAGCTGCGGAGACGAACTGTGAGATCGCAGGATGGGGCGAGACGAGAGGCAAGTGTAATACTTTTGAAAGTGGTAACTCGACACTGAATTCTCCTCCACGTGACTATAATATGCCTCCAATGCAATGATTAATAATACATAGCTTCCTCAAGAGCCAGCGTCTTGTTTCTTGCCCTTGAAGTAATGGTGTGTCTAAATGAGACAGCGATTCAGACCGTTGAGCAACAGATGGCGGTGGCTATTTTCAGAGAGCGTTTAACATCTGTCCACCTTCCTTTTATTTTTCTCCATCTCTCTAAACAGCCGCTTACTCATTCCTCCTTCTGTTTTTTTTCAGGCACTGCTGATGAGACTGTCCTCAACGTGGCCCACATACCAGTTCTTACAAACAGGGACTGCAACAAATACTTCAGAGGTCGAGTTCGAGAGAATGAGATGTGCACGGGCTCTTTCCAGGGCGGTGTTGGTGCCTGTGAGGTAGGAGTCCATGCAAAAGTGTGCACGGTTTTGATGTTTTATTGTCTATTTTGAGAAGATTTTTCTTTTACCGTGGAGCTGAGACAGAGCTCACTAATTAACATGTTATACCTTGTTTGTTTGATTCGTACAAAAACTAAAGTTTTAAAAACAGCAACTTGTTTCTTTACCTGTGAGTTTTAGAGATGCTGTCAGGTGGATTTATTTGTATGTTTACACACAGCCGTTTCCAGTTGTTATGCTATAGCTCTGCCAACATAATGCTAATGAAAGTAGTTGCAATCTTGTCATACAAAAATCAGGGTTCGCCCTGATATTTTGAACTATTCCTTTTAATGGCCAAGAATAACGATAAGAATGTTGAAGAAAATCTTTTGATAACAAAGTCCCTTTAAGTAGAGAACACAGCTATTTAAAATGTTCCTACAAATAAAACACAGTAACCATTTGGATAATGGACACACAACGTGACTGCAACGTGTTTCCAACCTCAGCAGTGACAGTCAGTCATAACAGAGACAAAGAATGACTAGAGAGTGTTGCTTCATGCGTGTCTGCAGAAAGACTACGGCGGCCCTCTGGCATGTCAGAACAGTGACTGCTGGGTACTGGAGGGTGTGATCATCCCCATGAGGCGCTGTGGACACCCAGGCCAGCCCAACATCTTCATCCGTGTCTCTGTCTATGTGGACTGGATCAAGAAGGTCATGGAGATGGCCTAGAGACGGACACTGCCATTCCAGCAGGGACTGAGCAAATCAAGCCTTCCAGACTAGTTGTTCATTTAACCATACTTTTTCCCTTACCTTCTCACATGTCTTTTTTGCATTAAAAATATATTAATAATACATCAAAATGTATAATTTATTTTGTATTATTCTACGAGATACATTGCTGTATCATAGAAAGAACTCGATTAAGACTCTGATTCATTGAGAAAAACGCAAAGAAAAAAACCCTAATGTCTAACCCTATCTTTGCTTTAAATTAATTAAATAATTAAATAAAAATCATTTTAAATTAATTTGCTTTAAATTTATTTAGCTTTCAATTTAAATGTATATGTCCATTTTTATTTATTTAATGTTTTCATCCAGAGTAACTGACTTTTAAGTGCATAAGTAGAGGTGTTTAAAGTCATGAATTGCTTGTTGCAAGCAGCCACAATTCAGACAGAATAAGTAGAAATCATTTCTATCCACAAAACATTTTGCAAATGCTGAGAAAAAAATGCATTTAACATAAAAATTTAAGTAAAGTTATACAAACATTTATTAAGTTTGCCTATTTAGCAGTAAACAAATGTATGAACATGATACATTATTTGTTACAGATTGCAATGTAGTTGTGAGCAGACATTAGGACATTTCTAATTGTAATGTACAGTGTTTGTCAACAATTATAACTTCTCTTATCGATACATATTTTATGTAATAGTACTTTGGCTGTGTTTTTCTATTCATTGTTTATACAGAAGCCTCTTCCTGTGTTATAGTTGTTGACTTACAACCGTACTGCTGCGTTTTGAAAAATACATATGGACACCTAAAAGTTAAGTGTCAGGGCAATATTTGCTATTTATTCATCAAAAAAAATTAAAAGTATGAAGGATTTTAAAAAAAGCCTAACTCTTAGGTTCAGAAGAGAATAATGGAACTAAATAACTTACAATGATAGGGGAGGGTGTGTTTGTGTGTGTGTGTGTGTGTCGGTTGGTGGGTGGAGGGGCTACAGCACACATTTTAAGTTCCTAACATCCCCTGGAAATGCGCCCTTCACCACAAAACTGTACGTCTGACCCCCACCCCCACCCGTCTCTCTGGCATTGAACGAAGCTTCGACAAAATACCTTCATTGCCCCCAGCCTCTAAAGAAATCCCTCCTCTGCCTCTGTCTTTTGATGCCTGCCCCCACCTCTAAAGACATGCCTTTGTGCCTTATGCAGAACTGTATGCGCTGCACATTCTTTCTAGTTCTATAGGAGGATTTTTGTAACCCGGTCCTGATGAGCCCACGGAATTCAGCTTAAATAAACCTCAAGATCAGAGTCCAACCGAAATCTCAGACACACCAGCCTGCAGAAGGCCAGTGAACTCTCTCTCACACGTAGACAGACTCACACACACACACACACACACACACACACACACACACACACACACACACACACACACACACACACACACACACACACACTCACACTCACACACACACACACACACACACACACACACACACACACACACACACACACACACACACTGTCTCTCATGCAAGCCCTCTACCATTCTCATTATGTCTTATTTCAATCTTTATGTTTTTCTGTTGGAATTGTTGTTTTCCCTGTAGAAATGGTGTGCCCTGTAGCTACTGATGGTGTTTGGTTGACAGTTATGATTTCAATGTCATGTTCCCTTTCATTTAGTAATATTCATAGTGGATGACTAATCCAATCCATATATGACTACCAGTTCTCAGCAACTGTTGCCAAAAGCTTTAGGGAAAAGCCGACTAAACTTTATAATAAATGCTGCCACACCAATATGCAAATAGTTTCTTTGTTTTTTTCTTTCTTGCACATTATGGTAAATATGTCTGTGTGGGCTGGATGAGGTAGTTACACTTTTTGTATCGTTGAGTTCAACATTTGATTCTTTTTTTTCAAATATGTAATATTCAGGTTTGTGTGAATAACATAATGCAACTGAACTCTCTAATTTAAAGCTTTATGTGTTGGTCTCATGCCAGCATGCTCACCTGACATGACTCCTTGAGTGTGCCGGCATTAGCCGTCCCAGGAATGTGTATCCAGCGTGGTTCAAACATTTCCATCTGCATTTATCAGTCTGTGCAAATTTTAAAAAGTTGCATGTTGAAAATCCTGAAGACCCGAGAGAAAAAATTTACATAATGCAGCCCAATGGAGGCAGCATATTCAACTAAACTTACACAGCAATATGCAACAGAAACTTTTCATTCCAAAATGATGTTTCTATTTTAGGAAGATGTTACTTTTATATTTTGATTGAATAATTCATATTTGAAAATAAAAACTTGAATTAACAATTCTTTAATGAATTAACTTTTGACATGAAGAATAAATAATAGAGATGACATTTGATATAAGCTTTTTACATGTTCTACATGAGGGAAAATTAAAAGTGAAATGTGTCCTGTTGCCAAGACAGTTATTTTACCAAACCAAACTTTCCAAACAAATGCACATGGGACGGCTGGCCTGCACACTTTATTCATAAAAGGCCCCATTTAATGTGTATCTTCTTTGCTATGACTGACAGCCTTGTATCTCCTATGCTGTAGGTGGGGATTCAACAGCAGGGAGAGAGAGAGTGAAACCTCTGCAGTCTAGACACTCTGATCTCACCATGATTTCTTCTGAAGAAAGCTAAAAAAAACTTTTTCCCCCTTTTCTTCTGTGGGGAACTCCACCCCCCCCCCCCCAACCCCCCCCCCCCCCCGGACCCCACTTTGGAAACCCCGGAACCAGATTCTACCCTCCAGTCTGCAGCCCCCCCTCTCTTTCTCTCGCTCGCTCGCTTTCTGGAGTGGGTGGTCCGGTCAGCCTTTCGGGGCGGGGTCCTCTGTTCCAACCCTCCTACTCTCATTCTTTCTTGAAACATGCTTTAATAGAGAAAGTATGCAATGCATACTGCTCAGCTACAACCCCCAATTATACTGCAACTGGGGTATTCGTGACTGGACGTTTGGGGGCATCACACACATTTCCGATTAGAGGGGGAGGAGAGAGAGAGAGAGTTTACCCTTTTCATTCCAACCAATGAGACGGCCGATATATGACTATATTGCTAGCATTGAGTCTTTTAGTTGTGCAGGGGCACGAAGTGAGCCGAGTGTGTGAACTTCCAGGTGAAACTGCAGACCGACTCAGGGTAAGTTAAACTCGCTCTGCGCTCGCTTCGGCGCTGCCTGCATGAACGGGATCACTCATCCTGAACATGGAGCCTATAGCCTGAATGCATGCATATGTCCAGGCCGATAGGAAAGGAGAGCTTCTGCACCTGTGTGCCTCGCCTTTGTCCTATTCGGATGAAGTTTTTGTTTTAAATTATTATAATGTGCCGCCCTCGCAGACACGCGGTTCGTCCACTTCGGTGGACCTGTTATCACTGCAAAGCCCAACACATTAAAGACCGATTGCGCAAGTGATGGGGGGGCTGTTGGTGTGTGGTGAGTGCCGACTTTACGCTTTAAAACACTGATGGCCTCGACTGTTGTTTTTGGCGTTTTGTGTGTGTTGCCCGTTCCTCAAGTAGTAGTTGGGGAGGTTTGTACCCACAGGCTCGCTGCAGGAGCGCCTCACGCACCTTCTTTAAAACCTGGAAAGGAATGTGTGTTTTATGGTCGCAATTGCCGCCCATATGCAAAAAAGTACATTCAGTCCCGTACTTGACTGCCAAACACAGGCGAGTCAAGCGGACGCTCCGCCGCTGCAAAAGGAGTGCAGGGCGCTTGTTGTGTTGTGTTGCTCCGAACGGAGCTTATAGCCTAAGCGACAGGACGACGTCGTGCGTCTCGTTTGGCTTTAAATCGACTCAAAGAGGACGTCGATTCACTCAAATTACTGACTTCCTGCTTCAGTGCGGCAGTTTTGATAGGCTGTGTTGGCAATTAGTGTTTTGCACATTCCTGACAGAGACTAGACCTTATGGAAAACGACCACCTTGGGACTTTTTTAGAAGTTAACATCCTTAAAGACATATTGTTAGAACAATTAGACGGTTAATTTACATGTCGATACTTGGAAAATTAATAGTCTATTTTGATTGTTTGGGGGAAATATTTTCAAATGTTTTCTTTTTATGCCAACTTTTCCACAATGACAGATAATGAAGTGTAAAGTGTTGCTGTCTTTCTTTGTCCCATTTTGGTTTTGGAATGTTGGTTTGGGACACAGTATGCACAATGTATGTAGGCTACATGATTAATCAATTATCAAAATAGATGCAGATACATTTTCTGTTTGACTTATCAACTAGTCTTTGCAGTTCTAAAGTTGACTCAAGGCTTGCAAACTCAGACTTTTAACAGTTTGGCGTAGTGATTCTTTACATTAAGACTTTGCTTGTATTTTCTTTGCGAGCTTGTGCAGCTAAATTATCGTCTCAGTTGCACAAGTATTGCAGACGTTGTTGTCGCAGCATCAGCACACCTCTGACATACACAACCCCCATTAAGAAATACCTGACAGGGGGCAGATGGGTAGGCAGCGTGCGGTATAGATGCAGATTTTGGATGGGAGATTGAGTTGTGAATATCTGTGCTACTTTTAGTCGCTGGACACCACTCTCATGTTTCCCTGCGTTTGCCAGAGTCCCGGCCTGTGTTTCCGATTAACCTGGTGCCAAGGCTTATGTATAAGCAGTTCCCACGCTTGCTCTTGGAAGAGGTTCCTGTGTGATTCTGAGTTATCCTTTTCAATGATACTTTAATGTGGATAAGCATACAGTGGCTGATTGAAATTCACTGTAGTGCAAAAAGGGAAACAAAATGAAGTGATATAACATAAGTTATTATTTTAGGATTGTTAAACTGATTTTCCAAAGTATCACATCTTTTTAATGTCACTTTTCTCTTCTCACATCCTTAGCACCTGATACTCAGGTTCCTCTCCTCTTGAAGCCCACGAGGCCGCTCCACCAGGCTTTGATGCCCACACTCTTTGAAGCAGGTGGACAGACACAGGCATGAGTGACAGTGGGACCAAAGAGCCGTCTCCCCAGCCCAGCACTGCCCAGTCACCTCCTCCTGAGCCTCAGCGCAGGGGCAGGGGGCGGCCTCGGAAACAGCAGCAGGTAAGACTACGTTTTTAAGTTTTATTTTTGCTTTTCATAGTTAAAAATAGTACTGGAATACTAGTCTGATCAGGATTCCATTTTACTCGGTTAGTTACTGCTCCACATCTGATCTCCCTCTACAGGAGCCTGTTGGGCCATCGCCTCCAAAGCGACCGAGGGGACGACCGAGAGGCAGCAAGGACAAAGGGCCCAGAACTGCACTGAAGGTTTTTAACTGATTGTAGTTTCTATGATATTAAATTGTAATTAAACAATTCTAGCAGCAGCACCGTGTTTTTGCACTAGTCCTACAATCTACATCAACAGTCGGAACTATTCAGACACCCAAAATGTTCAATTACAACAAATGATTTTTGCAAATATCTTCTTAACGTTAGAGAATATTCAAAGATAGAAATGAGCCTAAGCTGAATATCTCCATTGTTTATTCTTGTAATGCATGATGTGTAAAGAGGGAAATTAACCACTTACCCTACTACAATTACGTGACAAACATTGTTAATTTTGCAGTTTACTGTTTTAAACAATAACATTTTGCCATTATGTAGCTGAAATCCCTATGTCCAGCTGTAATATTAACATAAATGCATCTGTAATAATTATTCCATAATATTTATTCTTTAACTTAATACATTTTATAATCAAACACTCTGAAAGGAGATACTTTTCCTAATTCATTTACTTTCGAAACCTGTGTTAATTTGAATGCAGGAGTTTTACTTGTAGTGGAGTACTTTTACATTGTTGTATTGCTTACTTAAGTAAAGGGTCTGAGTGCTGCTTCTGCCACTGTGCTGTGATGGGGGGGGGGTCACTAATAATTTAGAAACTCAAACCTCACTATATTTGTGTGACTCTAAACTACAAGCAACATTGCTGCATTGATATTAGAGAATTGTTGGTACACACAAAATACCGAAACACACTGCAGTTTTGCTAGATCATAAAGACGTTCAGAAGCCTGTTGTGTATGTTGGAAGGCTGTAGTGCTGCCCCTGCTGGCAGCTTTCCAGCATGTAGTAGATGTAGATGTGAACCATAAAATCAAAAAAGCAGAAATCCATTTATCCTCTTGTTTATTTTGTTTGGTTGGGAGGGACACATTAGAGACACATTTTCTAGCTTAATCACACTGGAGAGGCAGTTATTGTGAGGCAACAGAGCCTGTTACAACAAAGTAGAGCAAGGTATTTCATGCATGAGCCTGCAATTAGACATGCCATTCACACAAAGCAAAACCTATTACAAATGCGTGCGGTTAAATATTATTTGACTGTTTGAAATCATTATTTACTCTTTTCGTGGGAGAGTCCCTCCTTCATGTTCAGGTTAAAGCTGATGCAGTAGCATATTGAACATACCGCTATGCAGGAACAATTGGGCTGAGAAGAAGACATTTCTGGTAGTTGTGTTGCAGTTGATGACAATGCCAACCAGAAGTTTAAGCTGCTGCCAAAAACTAAAATTCTTAAAATGAAAATGTATAAGCCCTCAATCTTAGATAGTGATCACTGTGACAGGATATAATCTGAACCCTCCTTTGTAACCCATTCATCTGTTCTTTCTCAGAAAGTAGAACCGAAGGAGAAACGAAAACGTGGGCGACCAAGGAAATGGGTATGGATCAATCGTTTGACAGTCAGAGAGACATCATGGAGTTAACTGTAAATGTATGTCCAAAGCCTTCAGGGTGTCTGTCGGAGCTGTACAGTCCTTGAGGGCGGCTATCCCATCACGTTTGATTCACTCTGTTTCCCTCTCTGTCCACAGCCCAAGAAAGTAGTCCAAGAAGCATCTGAAGAGCAGCAGGTGAGAAGAAAAGCGTTTTTTTTAAGGTTTTTGTATTAATATAAGTGAAGCTCCATGAAATAGTTTTCAGGGCCATGTTGGGTGGCAGATGAAATGTATGTCTTATAATCTAACGAACTGAGCAGCAGAATAAAATCAAAAAAGCAGAAATCCATTTATCCTCAATGCACTTGCACTTGCGAAGTTCATACTCCAACAACTCTGCAGATTTGTCAAATAATTTGTCCCATCTTTTACTTTTTCAGTCATTTATTGCATCACACTGAAGCTTTGTCAGTCACATTGTCAGTGTGTGACTTTAGAGTAATGCAACCTATGCTTCAGTTGAATAGAACTCTCATTTTGTGTCATCTGCTTACCTTTTGACTAATATCAATTTCATGTATGATGTGGGGCTTGTTAAAGCAGTGCTCATTTGCATAGATCATCTAATTTAAGTAATTGTGGTTTTCATAAGCTTGTGTTAAGCATAGAGCTTCAGCATCAAACCTAAACTTCTTTCAAAAGAGCTGTTGGGCTATAGTGCTGCTGCAGCCTTCATGATTCCAGTTGTACCCCATCTATACTTTGATATGTGAACACAGCTTATAAAATACAACTGGCTAAGACTGATACAGCACCTAAAGTTGTAAGGGAATTAGCATTATAGCCTTTGTTACATTAACAGTGATTATAGAGAGAGAGAAAGAAAAAAAACAGAGACACTTCTGAGGGTGATGACATACAGTCCTAATAAAATCTTATATATCCTATCTGGATATTACATAACATATTCGTGTTTATCTTACCATTAAAACATAAGCATGTGACATCTCTACCATTGTGTCCTTGAGTAAGGCACTTAATCCTGAACCTCCAGGGGCGCTATACTTTGGCTGACCGTCTACTCTCTGACCCCCGCCGAAGAGGAAAACTTGACAGGGGATATGCGAAGAGACAAATTTCAACGTGCCTTTTGTACGAATCTAAACTGTTTTTGCTTCTGCGCCTCCATAAACACAAATGCAAAACTATACGGCAAAGAAAAGACTTTGTCTGCAATACTTTCCTTCCCCCTCTATCTATATAAATATATATATATATATATATATAATTATAATTATTAGTATTTGCATTATGTATGTGAGAAATACACATTTGGATCCTCAGACAATTCTATGGGCCAGTTTCACAGACATGGATTAAGCCAAGTCCTGGACTAAATGGAATTTTGTATGGAGATTGTCCATTGAGAGTACAATTTAGTCGAGGGCTTGACCATGTCTGTGAAATTGGCCCTCAATTCGCTAAGCTTGCGTTTGGCACATTTTGATGTTAAATGTAAATAAAACCAATGCACCTGTTCTCTTTGCTTTACCTAAACTGACTTTGCAAGGATGTGACGAGTTCTTGGAAATGCACAGATGGCGGTGCTGAATTCCCCAGATACACCTCCAAACTTCCTTTTGCGACATCCAGTTTTGGTGAATGAACGCCAAAGTGTTTCCGAGAAAACTTCTGGTTCTTTCAGCCACCCTGTTAACTTTTCAAACAAGGGAAACGTTGTGCAACATGTCACAAAAGCAGGCAGTCATCTTGATGCCCCTCGCCTGTCTTATCGCATCCTCTCCGCGGAGCAGTTAGTCAAAGATGCTTCAAGAACTGAAACCGTTGAGACAGATTCCCTTTCTCAGACGCATGCACGCGAAGGGGAAGAATGAGTCAATGTAGAGAGGGGAAACCTGCTCTCACTCTTCTCTTCCTCTGTCTTCTTGGTTTCCTGACATAACCGTCGTCTTCCTCCCAACTCTAGGTCTGACAGCTGGACCTACTTTCCCGCACGCAAACACTCAATCAAATTGTAACACTCATTCTTGTATTTGCATGCTCTGCCTAGTATTGATTCATTACCTTGCTCAAAATGAGTCACTAGACTGAAGATTAGACAAGAACAAGAGAAAGTGACTGTGCTTTTGGTCCTTTGCTGCTCTGTCCAGGTCCCCTCAGACGAGGCCAAGGAGGGTCCCTCGCAGAGTGAGAGCATGTCATCTCAGGAGGAAGGGGAGTAGATGGGATGCCTCTCTACCTACCTCAAGGTTTGGCCCCAAACAAACGGGGGTACAGTCTGACTCATATCTGTGATGGGGATTCAGGAACACACACACAAAAAAAATCATGGCAGACAATGGTTTTTTCTCCTGATCTGACATTGTACCCTGGTTTTGTTGGTTCACTATATGAGTTTGGTGAACAAACTCTATTTTAACATTGAAGAATTTCATCTTTTGATTTGGCTTTTACGCTCTTTCTTAAAGAGAGTTAGATTAGAGTAGATTGACATTGCACTCTGTGCAGTGAATTTAAGCAACTGCCAGCAGCTGATTATTTTAGCTTAGCTTAGCACATTCAAACAGGGTGAAACAGCTAGCCTGGCTCCGTCTAAAGGATACAAAATCAACCTATCACATAAGCTCATAAATCAACACATTGTGCACAATCGTGCACTCGTTTGTTTAATCTACAAAGAAACCAAAAAGTCTAAAAATCCCAATTTTATCACAATCTGATGTGCCTTCGAGTTTTAGAGGTGCTAGTATGCGGGGGTTCTTACCCTTGGACAGAGCCAGCCTTTTTGCTTCTAGCTTTTATGCTAAGCTAAGCTAAAATATTTGTATTGTTGTGTTGTATCAATCTCCTCATCTAACTCTCAGCTAGAAGTACATTACCCAAAATGTCCAACTTTTTCTGCTTTGCTGAACCCCTCAGCTCGTACGTGCGTGTGCATGTGTGTGGTGGTTGTATGGAAAAGGGATGGGCTTGCGGGCTCTAAATGAGAGGGGGGCAACAGAAAAAAGGAACCAAACTAAACCGTTGTACTGAAACATGTTTCTAAATCAAGTGTCGTGAATCATCATGTGAAATGGGAGCAAGACGTTGACCTTTTTTTTTTTTTTTTTACAATGTTACTATATAAACATGGTGCGCTGAAGTCATTATTATGAAAGTACACATGAAAGGTTTGATTTCAAAATGAAATATCCAATTTTGCAGGGGGAGAAACCTCTTCTGTTCTTTGCTAAGGAAATAAAAATGCATTGGATTGCTTGAAAGGTGAAGGTCAACGTATGCAAGAGGGCAAGAGCACAGTGTTCAGGTTAATAACCTCAGTGTATTTTCTTTTGTTCCAACCAGCAGCTGTTCTAAGAAAAATAAAACATCCAAAGTTTTTAAATGGATACCTCTTTTTGGTAAGAAAAAAAAAACCTTCACATATATACTTCAGTCAACAGCAGTGTTGACGTGTAATTTTACCACACTCAGGATTTAACTATTACAGTGCTTTTACACCATATTGAAACCTCAGGTACAAAATTATTCAGGAACATGTTGTCATTCTACTCAGTAATAATTATTGTGCTGTGTTTGTTGTGCATTTCTGATCTGTATTTGACATTACCAGTATGCCTTGACAAGAAAGACCTCATTTTAACCTCAGTTGCCCTCATTTTCTTAATCTCTCATTCTACCTCAGTAACACAAAACACAGACCATCTCCAACAAAGTAACTCTCCACTCCCTCAGCAGCAATGACACAAACACACACAAACACACAACCAACATGTAGTCAAAGCGTTTTCAGGCCTATATACATACAAACACACAGAAGCAGACGGCTCAGCAGCAGAGGATTTTACAATAGGTTTTCAAATCAGTGTCATTTCTCCTATAAAACAACTGATAAAAGCTGAAGTGAGACCTAGTCTGTTTCTCTTGGGAATTAAAATGCAGCCAATAGTTTACAACAACTTGATGAAATACTTGCTTTTTAGGGTGTAGTTCTCTATGAAATACTTTTTGGGTCGCTTACTCCTTTCTCGTTTTTACTACATCATGTATTTTCTGATTATTACACTGTAAATTGTATGTGTGACACTCTTAATTCATGTGACTTGAACGAAAGAGGGCAGCAAATAAACCACACAGTGCTGAATTACATGGCGGTTATGGAAAACAACAAGACCGCGTCGTCGCTGTTTCTAAAATTGCCAAAGAAACAGTTGGCGATGAATTAATACTAAACACTGCATCAATAAGCCTGTCTTTGCTTGGCCATGTTTTGAGAGTGAAAAAAAATTACTCAATTTGTTCCTTTCTTTCGTGTTACGCTTTTAAAACCGAGGCGATGACTTTTTGTGAACAAAGACCACTGCGGCTAGAAGCAGCAGCACAAGTAGTAAAGCATGATAATGTCAGCGAACTGACTTTTTAAGGCCCATTAGCTGTTTGAAGTTTACTAATATTAGCTAACAAACTATACCGATCAGCCATGCAGATAGCTTTGGTTTAATTCAGCCTGGTTTAAAGATAGCTGTCTCATTGTTTTGGAAAGAGAAACTAACTATCTGCATGATCAAATAAACTTTGAGTATATAGCCTACTTATTTTTTTTTTTACTTTTTATGAAGTGATATGAAACACGATCAACAAGACAAGATGCAAGATATTGACAATGTTTGGGTAGTTAAAGCATTTAGTGTAGGGTTTCTAGCCTGCATTCTTTTTTCACAAAAAGGTTTCTATGACCTTGTTGGTCAGAATTACTGTGCTTAATCTGGTTGTATATTGCAAATACTTCAAATTCCTAAGTTTCTGCCCCTGTGTTGTCATGCATGGTGGACATATCACTTACTAAATGTTTATAACACAACTTGAATACAACCCATAATACATTTTTTAACGCTGATGGATCTGTTGTATACCAATAACTTTATGGATTTCGGCATTGTTGACTACATTTGCTGCCTCCTGAGTTTAATTCATTTAAAGAAAGTTATGTTTTTTCTTGTTCAACTGCCTTGACTGATTTTTTTTGCCCTCTGGACTACCTCTGAAAAAACTAATACGCCGAGGACATCTCTGCCGAAAGGTTTTGGTTAGTAGAACCTAAGTTTTTTTTTTATCCATCAGGTGTGCAGGCAAAGTGGATCATGAAATCTTGAAATATCCGTCAAACTTATACTGTTGTAGTCCACTCATCTCATCTCGCTACATTCATATCAGCCGACTGAATGGAAGTAAGCCTGAAGGGTGCCTCTTAATTTAACTACAGCTGGGTCAATGTTTGTTATTTAACAAAAGCTGTTTGGATATTTACTCGAGTATATGGGGACAATGTTGTTCTGTGATCTTACATACAGTACTTGATCCATTTTCAAATATTGAAAAGTTGAAGTGTAACTTGAGAAATCATCTTTTATATGCCTTAAATTTAACACCATTTTGTAGTTATGTTATTGACGTGACCTCATCCACTTCATTAATACAACTCAAAAACCTGTGATATATATTTTGTAATGATTCTTTACCGTGTGATTTGTGTTATTCTGCTTCTTGTATCGCTTATCAATAAAATTTCACATCTATCAACTCTCTTTTGTCATAGATTTGTACGACAAAACCCTTGTTTAAAAACTGTTTTAAATAGTTTTAATGTGTACCAACAGAAAAAATTCTTCATTTCTCGACAAAGATGAGACAAAATAGAGGGGGACAGTTCACTTGAGGATGGGAAAACATCCGGTGTTCAAGCTTGTCACAGAAACAAGACCACAAAATCAGTATAACAGTAATTTACTCTTCTCTCGTCTCAGACACGGAAGTAGATAGATATTGAAGCTTGGAAGAACTTCGCTGACGAGCTACCGAAAAAATTGTTTAACATCAAAGACACAACATGATTCAAGAAAACTGTGTCACACTGCATGTGTGTGCCACATGATAACAGTGCAAATATCATAGGTGATGCTTCCCAGTATGCTCCCTTATCATACATGCACAATAATTTTTTTACTTCCTCCCCATCATTTCAAAACCACTTTGATTTCCTGCACTGTGGTAGTGAGGAAAACGATCAAAAGAGCTCCTGTCGTTCCCCCAAAAAATAGTTTTCCCTTTGTTTCCCTTCCTGAGCAACAGTCTGTACGTGGATGAGGCCTGCGGACCCCCGGCAAGATGACATCAGCTAATGGAAGAGAGCTGTTAAGCATTGAGAGCTTTGGCTACGTCTGTAAAGACCAGGCGACTGGGCCTCTGCGTGGTCCCATGGGAGGTTGTGAGAGTCTGCGGAGGAGAATAAACTGTTAGTGACATTTAGATTGCACGTGCTAAGACACAGCAAAGACAGCTGGTGGTCCCAGTGTTACATTATGTTTTTGTTCATTTTAGAAAACTCAGACTTTCTAAAATTAAATTTGATTAAATAGTTAAGGGTTAAGAATGTGATAGATTACTTTAATCAGAGAAAATTTGTCAAGACCAGAGGCCACATGTATAAAAGTTGTTTTTTGTCTGTAGCAAGTTTGATTTTTTAAAATGACTTTTATTCTAAAATTGGTTATTTATTATTAAAAAGTGAGCTTACGTTCATGTTATAAAACTTTGCCGATTGAACAAAACATATCTTGAATACTTTATAAAACAAATCAGACTGCAATTATTTATGTATTTTCTTTATCAGTATTTCTGAACATATCTCATAGTCTCCATCACTGGAGGTGGCTTTTATTGTGTGCTCATGTGTTCCCTGGAGTCTTTGTTATGGTCCCTGATTTAGTTGAAGGAGCACAAAGGAAAGGAAGAAAGATAACATGGACAAAGGTTGAAAGGTTAAGACTTTGTTTTAGTCCATCTAAAATGAATTTGTCTAACCTGCTTGTTTTTTGTTAAGATACTGAAACAATGATGGTGTGAAAGAATCAGGATTGTGAGGGTTAAAGAGAGGTTCAGAAAGATGGTTCATGAGACACACGGGTGATACTTAACCATGTTATTGTTTACCTTTAACCATTGTGCCATTGTCAAAACTTAAAAGAAATAAAAGAAAATAAAGACAAATTATGACAGTTACAGATAATAATGGAAACAAACTGACAGTGCAGATTTCCTCAAATAAAGCACAGATGTATTGATATTTGGCAAAAATAGAGACTTTGTTGTGATAACAACATGTAAAATATAAAGATCATAGCATAACACAATACTTTTTATTTTTTTTCAGAAGTCGCTGCGAAAAACTTTTATTAAAAGTATGTTTAAGTATATGGAGCAATATACTTAATATGTTTTTTGTGGATTCTGTAGTCATCAAACCATTCACCGCTTTGAATGAGAGCACTTTCATTCCAGATAAGAACGTTACCAAAGAGGTACAGCAGTTCATGTGAGGACATAGAACAACCTTTAGTGCCCTTTCCAGCCTACTACTATACCTTTGCATTGGGACCCATGAGCGTGCCTTCCCGGCCGTGGTCCAGCAGTTCCTGTTCCAGCAGGTCGTCCTGTTCTTCTGCTGGGTCAAAGTTGTACATGGGCATGAGTTGGTGCCTCAGCTTTTCCAGCCTGCATGGTGAGAGTTGAGGGGTAGTCAGCATTAAAGTGAGCAGAAATGATGCCTGGTTGTGTTATGCAAAACTAAACATGGGTAAAAGAAAAAAAGGGCTGAATATTTGTTCTCCCCTACTAAATCTCCACCTAGTGCCCTTAGTGCAATTTGTATGATCCCTGCAGTCTCCAAGTCTTAACATTAACTCCAGTGCAACCAACATTTCAATTCAGTTTAATTCTTTGTTTTAAGAAAAGCCCCCCAAGTTCCCCATGTTTGGGCCTATACTTTGCTTTTCGCCCTTCTGGTTGGATGTTTTAGTTGTGTCGCTACTTTTAGTCTGTGCAATGACAATACAACTGAATCTATTCTTATCTAATCTAATCTAATACAAGCCAGGACCACAAAAGAACCTCAAGCTGCAGAACTTCCTTTATTTGATTCCCCAGTGTCCAGCTTTCTGTGATTTTTGTATGAGCAATTAAATACTTTGTAAACATACCGCTTCCGTTTCCGAATATACAGCATCTAGGACAGAGAAAGACAGATATAGTGAGAAAGAAAAACAACTGACTGAAGTAACTTGTCATAACTTAATGATCAAGCACAAGTGCATATTACGTCCAAGTCGTGTTAAGACAAGACACATTGGGAGGACGCAATAAGTCAAAGTATTTCCGGTCAATTTAAAGGAAATAAATTCCTACTGAATCAAACATCATTTTAGAGACAATATTTACAGGATTCCTTACAATTGCCACGGCTAAGCCAATGACCGTGATGATGCCAAAGGGGACAAGCACCATTCCCATTCCCGAGCCCTCCATCACCGCCTCCGGGAACGCAGTGGCATTGAAGCTGGTCTCGTTGGCCGTTATGGTAACAGTCATTAATGTTGTTCTGGAGGTGATATTGTCCCTGGGGTTGGAGGTGGTGGAGAGGAAGGGGTTTGCACCGGTCGTGGCAGTCGTGGAGAGGAAACTTGTTGTGGTCTCTGCTGCAGTAACAGCCATGGTCAGGTGTGACTGATTCAACTGAAGGATGATTTTTTTAAATCTACTGTTGTGACGCTCAGTCTCTAGTGCCTCTCATAGTCAACATAGGAGACTTCCCATCTGGCTTGAGATGTGCTGAGGCATGGATGCTGCTTCTGCCATGTGATCAGGAGAATAACACCTAAGAAATATCATCAAAAATTATTTATTTTACACTTTAGTTTAGTTTAGTTTAGTTTATTTGTTTATAGTTTTGTGGACAGTCCCCTTTGAGAAGGAGCAGCTTTAGCCTATTTGGCTAATTTCCAGCTGTAGTCCCCGGCCAGTTGTCAGTAGGCAACCTACAATACATAACAGTAAAAAAATTTAAAAAATACATTACATTTATAATTACAGCAGGCCTGAGCAAGAAGGGGAAAAAGACAAACAAACATATTGCACACAGTTGGAGCAAGAACAAACAGGCAAGCACAGATGATGGCAAAGATATCAAGGCATATGATATGGCATACTTTTTACACTTATTTGTTAGAGGATTACAAAAAATGGTGGACGGAGGAAGGGTAAATAAAGGTGAGGTGAGCCTTCAGGTCCAGCCACAATGTTTAAACATTATTTCAATTTGGCTCATTATTCTTTATTTCAAGCTTTGTGGAAAAACTTAAATTCTAAAATTCAGTTTGAGTACATCCGACCCTCGATTTCACTCAAACCCCGGCTGATGGTGCCAGGCGGGTTGCGGTAGGTGTTTGGGGGCAGGATGTGGTGGCACAGGCACAGGAGGAAAGTGGCATAACAAACTTGATAACATAGCCTTCTAGTAACCACTCCAACTGTAACGTAAAGTGAGAGGAAATGTGTTGGCAACTTCAAAATCAAACTTACACCTACACACACACACACACACACACACACACACACTCACATACAGCTTCCATAAATATACGCAGCATCCAAAAAGATTGGTACATGTAGGCTTACCTACCTCCCACAAACACATACACACACATCCCATGAGAGTGAAGTCATTTATTATTTAGGAATTGCATGTATGAGGAGTTTGAAATCTTGCAAGCGCCTTCCATTTGAAAGCAGTGTTATATGGTGACAGGAAGTAAGTCATCTATAATTCCTCTCTCCTTAGTGCATCCTGTCTTTTAGGTCTTAATGAGGAACATGTGCTGATGAAGCAAAGAAACTATGAAAACAAAAGGCCAGACTTAGTCGTTGCTGCTCTTGTTTTTGAAAACAACCACTGCACTCCAACGATACAGAGGCTATACGGTTTGGACATCTTAGTATGAACCATGTTATGTTACTACTGCTGTGCATGGTTACCCGATGCACACACGTGTTATTGTTATTTTTAGTCAAGATGCACTGGAGCTCAGCTAATCCGGTCAACGTGACCGGCTCTTGCTCCATGACGTGTCCTCTCTCAGATTAAAGATGCATCAGGCCTACGTACCTCAACATGTAGCCTTAACATGATTGTCCTCAAAGGTGAGCTGCGGAAATTTTCATTGGAAGAGGCAGCATTTCCTCCAGCGGCTGCCGCCCCTCCTCCTCCTCCTCTTCTGCTTCTCCCTCCCTCTCTTTAGCAATGCAGGTACCGCTCGGGCTGTTTACACTGACAAAACAGCCATTTTCTCTGAGGCTGAACCTCCACGCACCAAAGTAACCCTATCCCGGCAGGCTCAGGGAGATCCCCCTCCAGTTCTCCGATTGCCTCCGCGTATCTACTGTCCCCCCGTCTTGCCCTTTCTTGTATTTCACAGAGCAGAGGCTGCTGCTCCAGGGATGCTGCAAACAGAGATGAGTGCGGCAACTCCCGCCCCCTTTGCCCTGCGATTGGTCTAATGGCTTCGAGGTGATAGACGCGGTTGGGTCCCTCAGCAGTCTATTTGGCTTTGCAGAATGGGATTTAACTGCTCCGCTCACCATGGACGTATCGGCTGCACAACAGATGCTCCATGTGAATAACGAATAACTGCATCCGGGTGGCAGGTCTGAGGGAAATTAACCCTATGATTTATTTTCTTCAACCCTCAAGGACCCGAATTTGTCTATGAGGACAAATCTGACAAAACGTTCTCATCTTACTTCATTGTGAAGTATTTGTAGGCTACAGTTATTCACAAGCCACCCATGTGATTGCATATGTGCATTTGTAGGCCAGCAGGCTACAACTAGAAATGTGTTGGAAAAGAAAAAACCATGGTATGTGTTTGATTGTAACAGCTGCTGGGAATCCACAAGTTCTTCAGTTCATTTTGAACAAGTGGCCAGTCACCATGACAAATTCTGAAAGAGTCCAAATCAGTAGTAAGCAGCATAATATGTGTTTATCAGTTATATAATAGGCTAACTGTTTTCCTTCATATTTTCAATATAAATGTCTTATATTGTTTTTTTGTATTTGGACATTTGACTGATAAAGAACCCACGTGTTGACAAATGCAATTCCTTTTTACAGAAACCCGATTTGGTAATAATATATTTTTGTAATTTTGTTCCCTAATGCAATGCAAGACAGTAGTTGACAGATTACTGTAAACTAGCTATAACATCGGCAAACAAGTTTGCATCTCTGTGTTTATAACATTTAATTACATTTGCAATATTTATAATTTACCTTTTCTAAAAACTTAATTGATTTATCTTGTGACTGGGGAGCAGTAGGGGAGAGTGAGGGGAATGAGCCAGTGGGGAAGTAGTGCCACCCCTTGTTTCTAGAAAACCATAGAAGTAATTGGAAATGTGACCATATTTAAGAAGAGACATCCATTTGACTCATCCTGTAAAGAAGGGAGACACATGGAATAAGAAAAAACTGTTTTTTGCCTTTCAAAGTAAAATTTCCATGATCAAGGTTTTTTGATTATTGTGTCTGAACAAATATAGATTTGACACATGTTTTAGTGCTTTAGTATGCTACACTTTGAGTCTATACAGTTATCACAATGTCAGCCCTAAACTGCTCCATCATGCTAATTATCCAAAATTCTGGGGTTGGGGTGATTTGTGCCAAAGGGCCTGGGCAGAGTTATAAGTAAGTAAGTAAGTAAGTAAGTAAGTAAGTAAGTAAGTAAGTAAGTAAGTAAGTAAGTAAGTAAGTAAGTAAGTAAATAAGTAAGTAAGTAAGTAAGTAAGTAAGTAAGTAAGTAAGTAAAATGTATTTATAAAAGCACATTTGTCCAAAGTGCTGTACATAGTGCATTCAGTAGGTAAATGAAGGTAAAATAACAATAACAAAAATAAAATACATAAAGCCCAGACATCCACATAAGATAGTAGTGCAGAGGTAAGACAGTTAAAGGGAAAATTCGCCGATTTTCAACCCTACCTCATCTACCATAATATCCTTTGGGTTCCATTATATCCCCGTGTATTTTTTCAACATTGTCAATTTCGCGGGACCGAGCTTCAAAATTCCACTCACCAGTGACGTTTCTGTGACGTCTTTGGCGAGAGGAAGAGCTTGTGCGCACTACAGCCCCGAGCACCAAAACAAACTGTCTGTCCGTGACGGTTGGGTTTTGGTTCGCATGGATTCACAGGGGGGGGTGTAGGAGCAGTTTTAGGGTAGTTTTAGGAGCAGCAGCATCAGCAACCTGAGACGTTCCATGTGTGTCCGAAAAAAGCGCGAGAGAGGCAGCAGTAACGGACAGTGACGCGCTCCTGAAGTAGACGAAGGATGTGTGTGGAGGCTGTTAGGGTCCTGTGTTCTGACCCCCAGACTGTGTTTTAATCTAACTGGCTCGTTCTATCATTTGAATGTTAATTAAAACATTATAAATTATATGTTATATTTGATCAGAGTTACTTTTTGAGTGTTTAGAAAAAACATTTGCTTTATTGACCAAACCCCATGATTCTGTTACTAGTCCGACATTAGTTCTGGAATATGTGGTTGTCAAGCTAGCTGTCAGGATTCTAACTGTTACAACATGTGTTGTTATGGTAGTTTCAGAGTGGATAAAGTAAGTGGATCAGTTTGCCCTCTTGATTTCTCTGGTCTGTCTCAGTTTACCCCTAAGCTGGGGTAAAGTGAGACACAAGACAACTTTCTTTTAAACAATCAAATTTTCACTGCCCTTCGTCCTGAATACATTCTAATAATTTCCATTTCTAGGAAACATCCTGAATTAATGGGAAATGTGTACATTTTACTGAGAAATCTTTTCAGCTGCTTAGAGGGGAGCAAATGTAAAAAGTGTCTCACTTTACCCCACTCTCCCCTACTGATAAAAATGTTTATTATCGTGTGGATAACTTTCGATCTACATTTAGTAGGTTAGTTATGGCTTGTCATAGGACATGAACATACATCCGTGTACCTTCATGATCAAAGGTTCCATCTCCATCATTCTCCGCCTTCTTCATTATCAGCTCTGCTTCAATCTCATTAAGTGGTTCCCCCACTTTCACCAGCACATATCTGGAAATGAATCCCACTCATAAATGAAACTTGATGACAGAGTTTTATATTTAATTTGTATGGACTTTTAATTTGATCAAAAGTAATAATTATGTAAGATTGCCGAGGGTACACTTGCTCACCACTTCTGGGAATGCCCAAATCTTTACAACTTTTGGTGTCTTGTATTTCAATGGTTTTAAATGTGTCTTTAACTCCTGATCCGGAAACCGCCCTGTTCGGACATTCCACAGCCCTGGAAAAATTGGACCACAGTGCACGCGTAATCATGGTTTATGGCATGGTTATTGCCAAAAGATGTATCCTGTTGTGTATTGTATGTGTTTACTTATTCTGTTTTTATTTTATTTTTTTTTCCATATGTAAAAAAAAACATAAAACCACTAAAATAAAAGTTTAAAAAAAAAAAGTTAAAATTACTTGCAACTTACAGTGATACACTTATAAAAGTTAAATGTATATTAAAAGTTTATGTTTTTATTTTCTCCTGGTATCCTTTCTCGAGCGTGTTCCATTCGATGTAGCCCTTGGCCTCTTTGGCAAATACATTTGTAGTTCAGTTATATATCCCTCTACCTGAAATGTGACAGAAATAATCAGTTTAAACAAAACATTATTATCTGATGCAGCATACTGACTAAGTAACTTTGTTATTTTGATATGCGGACGGAGGGTACACAGACTGGTTTATTTATAGGAAAAAATTAAATATATATTTTTTAAACCTGATAGCTTTGACTACAATAATCTTACCACAGTTATCTGCATGCCAACATACTCTATTTGGTCTTCCTTTCATTAAAAGTTTGGTTTTACAAAGAAAATTTTACAAAGCTATATTTTAGCATTAGAGAAAATCTTCCACATTCTTTGGTTTAAATAACAACCAAAATATTTCAACTTACTTTTTCAAAGTACAAATTGGGAAAAAATAATCATGTGTATGGCTGAGCCTGCAGAGATTTAGCAATGTTTTAAAGATAGAACTGAGTCTGCATTAATCCCAATGTATTTATTATACAGTACTACACCGTTGCCATCTACATTATATAATAAAATTAATAAAACTAAATGGATCTTTCCCCCTTTTTCAGTTCAGGGAGAAGCAGGAGAAACAGGAAAGGAATTGGTAAATTACATCTCTGAGCATTCAAAAAGTCTTGAAATTATATTAGAGGTGTGGCCCATACAGAATCATAGTTAACTTATTTTACTCATCACAAATTCAAAAAAGGATGCTTCAAAGTGTGCTATACATAAGTCACATAGGGAAACACTGACACCTAGTGTTATTTGTGATACACTCAAAACTGAATTCTGCTGTGAAATGTATTTTTCTTTGTGTGCAGTTTGCTTTATAAAGACTTAATCTATCTAGATTTCCACTTAAAATCCAGAGTTGACTAATTCTCAAAGGTAACTTCAAGATTGTTTTAAGATTAATTTATTTTAACCTTATCAGAGCAAGTGGAAAACATCCATTTTATCTACCTTAAAGCACTTTTTGCTAATGTTAAAGGCAAGACATTAGCTAATCTGAACGTACAGGCTATCATTACAAAACCTAATCAAGCACCTTAATTACTAACTGGAATGAACTTTAAACTGATAAAGCTTCTACATCCATCCTGCCCTCCAGGTACAGCTAAGCAGGGCATTGATTAAAGGAATTTAAATGCATTGCTCATGACCCAGTATCCTAACCAAAATAAAAGTAGAATGGTTTCCTTCAAGAAGACACCATTAATGGCAAGACGGTTGAACTGGATTGCATTTTTTCAATTTATATACCAAGTAAAGTTGAAGTCTATGAAATGTATTTTGTTTCCATATTATGAGGTTTACAGTCATTAATTTGCAGGTTAATATTTACCATCTTTGTCCACATCTTTGGCCATCTAGCTGAGCTCTAAAACGTAGCTATTACACATTTCACTTTGAGACTGGGTTGGAGCACTCTCTTTGTAGGATTGATTCCCATTAAACTCATCAGTCTCTCCAGTTCCTGTGTCTTCACCCTTCACCTCTCCATTTCGCTCTTTGTCGACCATCTCAAACACTTTCTTGTAGCCTACTCTTCGATCATGCTCTTGTGTTTACTTGCTGACCTGAAAGAAAATAAGGGAGAGTTGTTTTGGAAGTTGCATTTTGAGCAGTTGGCCAGATTGGTTAAATTGGAGTGTAGATCAGCACAGCATATTAATATATAATAATTAATGCCAAATGTAACAACATTAACCATGTATAATTAAAACTCTTGTGTGAAGTTAGTACATTTGTCATAAGGATTTTCTCACCATTTTCTCTGGTCCAAACACGGCTGAGGAAAAGCACTGGCACCAGTATGTTTAGAATGAGAGGATGACTTAGCCTCATCATTACTACCCTTTTAATGCTCTTTCCCCAGAGTTTAAGAGAGTGTGCTCCAAAACCTATTGTGGCACTCAATGGATGGACTCAAGCATGCTTAAGGACTATTTGGATAGGCCTAATGATCTCAACTAACAAAACTGAAGCTTACGCCACCTATTAGCATCAGTCCTACAACTATGCACACCAAAGGATTTGATTATGATGAAGAGAAATAGATTTTCATAACACTAAGTCAACCCTAACCCTGTGCTATTTACAGTGACCTCCACTCATTTCCTGAAGTGCTAGGGTTAGGCTAGGGTCACTATCTCCCACTAGGAAAGTCTTACATACATGAAACTTACCCCACCTATAGCATCAGCCCTACAACTATACACACCAAAGGATTTGATTATAGGATGAAGGGAAATAGATTTTCATAACCCTAAATCAACCCTAACCCTGGGCTATTTACATTGACCTCCACTCATTTCCTGAAGTGCTAGGGTTAGGCTAGAGTTGCTATCTCCCACTTGGAAAGTCTTACATACATGAAACTTACCCCATCTATTAGCATCAGCCCTACAACTATACACACCAAAGGATTTGATTATAGGATGAAGAGAAATAGATTTGCATAATCCTAAATCAACCCTAACCCTGGGCTATTTACAGTGACCTCCACCCATTTCCTGAAGTGCTAGGGTTAGGCTAGGGTGAGCTATCTTCCACTAGGAAAGTACATACATGAAATTTACCCCACCTAGTAGCACCAGCCCTATAACTATACACACCAAAGGATTTGATTATAGGATGAAGAGAAATAGATATAGATACATACTATAAAACAACAAGTTTAGTAAAATTGAGATTGTTAAAATATGTTATTTTATTTTTACAGGTAAATCCTATTGAGACCGGAGACTTTTTTGCAAGGGATACCTGTTTTCCTTTCCCATGTTACCATTCACACACCGATAGCAGGCTAACTATCGACATTCACACAAGGCAAAGTGGGTGAAGTGTCTTGCCCATGGACACAACAACCATGACACAGGTGGCAAGGCAGGGATCGAAGCTCCAACCCTTTGATCATCAGCCGTCCCGCTATACCAACTGAGCCACAGTCGCCCCAAGTCATTTATTCTCAAAGTTACAGTGGCAGAAAGGGGTTGGAGACAAGATAACAAAATATGAAAACATGGATACCTTTTCTGACCTCAACATCACATGGTCCTCTTACTGCAATAGCTTGTTGTTGGACATTAGCAAGTACATCCCCCAGTGACTCTTGTGAAGCAGACAACCAAATAAGGTAGTACTTATCTACAAGAAGTTATGTCCAATATTACAAGGGGTTTCCTCTTGGTATTAAGAATGTGTTAGTCAAGGGTAAGAGCTATGAATCTCTATGTGCCACATGTCTCCTGTTATTCTTACATTTTCACTGTAAGAAGAAAGCACCAGAATCAAAATTCAGCCAAAAAGCTAGATGTTCTGGATAATCAGACTAAATCAGCTATTCACATTTCTGGCAACATACTGTTAAAAAGACATCCAACGCGTCTTATTTTATTTTAGATAATAGATACACCTTGTAGAAGTGGGTGGTCAAAAATCAGTTTGACAAATAGTGTAAAAGGCATCCAAACAAGGGCCTTGTTTTGACATAAAGGCAAACTCAAAGTGACAATAGGTTTTAGCAACTGTTTTATATCTTGTATAAATAACCTTGTGGCAATAGTGTTTAGTCAGATATTGCGTCTTTGGTCAATACATTTTTCATCTATAGCTTTCTATCTGTGTTACCAATAAGGAATAATTCCTCAACCTTATCAGGTCGCCATTGTAATATCAGGCCGCCATTGTAAATAGGAACTTGTTCTCAATAACTTGCCTGTTTAAATAAAGATGAAATCCAATAGAATTGGATTCAGACCGCAGGGATGTAAGAAAGTGCTGGAGATTTAATGAAAGAGGGCGTGCAAAATAGGTGGCGCGAAAAAGCAACAGGAGAAGATTGGTAGTCTTGACATTATATTAAAGGTGGGACCCCTGTTACCAAACCTAGTAAACTTATTTTTCTCATCACAAATTCAAATAAGGATTCTTCAAAGTGTGTATGTTGCACATTGTGCACTTTTATTAAAACTGGTTTCTACTAGGCCAACTATGCGCCATAGTACAGGAAGGAAATGCAAAATAGGATAAAGTCAGAGACACTCATGTATGGATATTGCGTGTTCTTATTCACAATTTTTTTATTTTCTTAAATAAATATAATTGTTTAATGTGTTTAAATGTATGTGATGACTGTGCGTGACTAAATTTTCTTCATTGTAATGTTGTAGCATATTGTTCTCTGGCCTCTCTTGTAAGGTATACCAGCATAACAAATATAGGCTAGGCCTATTTGTTTGAGGTAGCCTACTGTTGTGTAACAGTGTGTAAATAATAATGCTTATTCAGAAAATCATTTAGGTCTAAAAAAGTTAGTGTTGCTCACAATAAAGTTACTATGTAGCACTTGTATTTGTTGATGTGATTTTGAAAGAGTTCAATGGATAGGCTAAATTGAATCATAGCCTAGTGAAATAGGCTAGCTTCACAATATTAAAAAATAAAACGGTTAGTAGTCTAGTCTACCCTGAAATACTGTAGCATAGGCCTACTCTAGATCTATGCAGCCTATTTCCCTGTGACACAACGCAATAGTTAGCTTTGTCCAGATTGTGTTGTTGACAGACACTGCTATTATTAGCCCTGCTGCTCTCTTCCTTCTCTAGCAGCCAAGTTGGGCCCCGGCTGACTTTACTGACTCAGCTATTCTCTTTGACTGTATTGAAGAGGGGAAGAAGAAAAACGAACACCGTGTTCTCTTGGCTTTTAGTCCTCTCTAATGAAATGCACATATAACAAATGAAAAGTGCTAGACATTGTTCAACGTGATTGATAATAACGCTGTTTGATAAAACACCAATCGAAGCTTCTCTGCCCATCGCTGCTGCAGCGTGGGGTTTCCCAGCGCTAAATGCAGGGTTACCGCGCCCATCTCGTCTTTCGATGGACGGCGGACGAGAGTGTTGCTACGGAAAGGGCAGATGTTAATTTTGGCAAAAGGGAGACAGTAGGCTGCCTTTTTGAATGAGGTATAGTGACTTTAAAGATTAGCTTTGTTGTCTGCCTGGGCAGTGTCTTCTGTACAAGGCTAGTGGGTGTGACCCCACCCCCCCTCTCCTTCTCCCCTCTCCGGTTGGTTGGCTGAGGTTGTCAGGCTCCTCAGCCGTAGCCTGCGTTGGGAAGGGCTGCTCCTCGGGAAACTAACGCTAGCTGGCTAAGCTAGTTAGTGAACTAGCGCTGTGGTGTTCGTTGATGCGTGGATCGGAGGTATTCGCCGTCTTGTTTTCCAGTCAATGCCAAAACGCAAAATCAAACTCAAATTGAACAAGGTAAGGTGGAAAAAAGCGTTTATCATGCTGATCATCAATATTTCACAGTAACTGTTGATTTTTCAGCTGATGAATAGTGTCGGAATTGAACTGTCCGGGGGTGGGGTAGCGATAGCTAGCATTTTGATTAGCTGCGCTTAGCTAACGTTAAATTGGCTATTTAATCTTAACCAAATACAAGTAGCAGGGGTACACTGATGTGTGCAGCGGTGGATCCTAAGGCTCAGTATTGTGGCGGATAAGTAGACTGCCACATAGTTTATTTACACGTAACAGGCTTATGCACCTAGTCAAATGAGATCGGTTAACAACCGTTCATGTTAGCGAGAGCCCCTGGCAGTGAGGCAGGGTGTCAGCAATGGCCCAGCGGAGGTGCCTCTTGGCCTATATACTGTACTTACAGTACTGCAGTTAATTACCAAAAGATATCTAGGACAGCTGGGATTATATTATGTGTAATTAACTGTTCACAGTTAGGACTGGACTTCTTGTACTCGAAATGTTACATATACAAATGTTGCTGTCAGTGGATGATGACACACTGGGTTGGGCTGCAACGATAAACGTCCCGTAAACAAATAAAAGCAAATATTAGTTATTGGCCATAACAGGGCACGCTACATCACCACTTAACTTGAAAATGGCACACACATGTTTATATTTAACAGCTACGCGTTGTTAATGCGAGTTCATGTTACCGCGTTTACACCCTTTTTTTCTCATTTTTTTTCTACCACAATCCGAACTAATAAGTTAGCACATTGCTGCCTTCCTGCAACGAAGCGGTCGCGCCGGTGCTACTCCTTTAACTTGGGTTGGTAACGTTAGTTACTTATCACCAGTTAGCTAATTGGCTTTGAGGCAGCTATGAGTGATAGATGGTCATCTACTTTATAAAAAATGGCCCGTATCTGTTATTGCATTTTCTGCTTACTGGAGTCAAACAGGCCATCGCTGCCCGACCTTGCAGCTTTTACAGGCTCAGGTCCACTATAGGGTTAGAGAACCAAATAAATAAACGGATACGTCGTAATCAAATCAACTGTACACCATCGGTTTAACGAGATTGTTAGTATGCAAGTAAGTGGATTTCTGGAGGCCGAACAACCGCCGAGTTCCAGATTTATCCACTGTGTTGGTTGAAAAGCTAACTACATAGCACTCCATGTAATTGCGGAAGAGCTGCTGAGTCTACCCTTAAGTGGCCGTGTGTAGTTTTTTCTTCTTATTGCATTACACGCAACTAACTATTAGGTTGATCCGTCGTCAAAATGAGCGGATCTTACGATAGATCAACTCTGCTTGTTTACCGGACATTGTTTAATCGCAAGTGAAGTAGTTAATACGACGAGTTCATTGCTGTCTTGAATACTAGCTCTGCCCTGCCTGCAGGCCTACACTGTCAAGCTTGCTAGCAAGCTAACTAGCGGACAGCAGTCTGCAAGATGGCGTTTAGCTGCATCTTCTCAGATTTTCATCAGTGCAAGTCATTTTATCAGTACATTGTGCATCTTTCAATACATTTAGAAATTTAAATGCAATTTAAATTATTACTTTGTCAAAAACGAATTGTATGTCATTTGCCACATTTTAGTGCTGATTTATAAAACATTCATTACAAATGTGTAGAACCTATGTAGCCCAACCTTCTAAACAAATGAAAGAGACTGAACAGCTATCCAGCTGCCATTCAAATACAATGCAAACTATTCTACCGTTGTAGGCAAATCACAGTACTGCACATAATGACTAAGTCAACTATCAGTACACTACAGACAATGTTAGCTTAAACCTGTGCACACATTGCCTAGAAAATATACATGTCAGGTATGTGGATTATATTACTTTGTACACTCAGCTATATCTGTCATGCAGTAGCCTAATCATTTTCTTAATAATCACTATTAATTGTGCCAATTATGTATGTAATTCCCCTTTTTTTAATATACATGGAATCCTTGAAAATTTAACTCCACCTTAGTTTAACAAATGAAAAATTTAAACAAAAGGAACTGTATTACGCTTGTTATTTGGCTGGCAAGCAAGGAAATCCAGGCACTTTCTTTAAAGTATGTTGTGTGTAAAAGAATTAAGATTAAACTTATCCTTTTATTATTGAGAAAACATATTTCTAATGCCTGGGCTGGCTTCACCAGCTGTTTATGTAAGTGGACATGGACAGGATTAGGGACTCATTGACTGAGGATTTTAGCTTTTAGGATTATGGAGTTTTAGTGATATTGCTGGTTATGGCCTTTTCTATGATCCAGCTTTAGCCCTGTGAAACATTGCACTGTCATTGTTTAACAGTACAATAAAGCAGATTTTTCCTTGGAGAAGAGATGTACATTGCTGCTGAGTGTGATACATTTTTATTTATTTTTAACTTGAAGTGAAGGAGACACCTTTTTCGAAAGTATCAGGCTCAGACTGCCCTTAAGGGACCTGAGAACAGCTAGTGAGCTACAACTCCAGGCTGTTTGCCACAGCTCATTGTTTATCATGCAGTCAGCTGACCCTGATCAGGCGCTTGGAAATGAGAAGTGATGAGGGAGAAGAAATCTTAACTGTAAGCATCCACAGAGCTCAATCGGAAATAATATTTTTAATGTGGAATATTTAAAATTCAGATCTGAAATGTCTCCAGGCAATCACATCTTTTGATGGGTTGCTATAAAAATAGTCAACACAACGAAAATTAATTGCATCTTCTTGTGCATTGCATTTTATAAGTATTGGATTTAGGACAAAAGGTTTGTGTTATTTAATATCAAATTAATATATTTTGCTAAGACATTATTGAGGTGTTTGTGTATCCACATTGTGTTCTTGTTTATGTAGACTGTATGCAAAGAGAGAAAATGTAACATTTAACTTACTATTTGGGCATTAGTAAATTTAATTATCAATATAATTCATCACAACTTGTATTTCATTTTCTCACAGAAAAAGAGAGGATAAACTGTGTTTAAAAGGTTAACCAATCACAGGACTTTAAGGATAACATAGTCAGGCAGAGAAGATGTATGCTCTTGTCCTGAAACCTGTAGAAACATAGGCCTACTGACTCAAATATACCAGATAAGGTGACTGGAAAGTCAAGATCGGTCAAACTGAATGATGTCATCATTTGTGCAAATTATCTTTTCTTTAGTCTATTTCTAATGTTACATATTAACCTGTTAAGATAGAGATTTGTTATGTTTTCCTTTTTCAATAAATAAGGGATCAACACATTTCTCAGCTTTCAGTGACTTGCTTTTAATAGCAATTTAAAAAGACTGTATTTTTTTTTGGGGGGGGGGGTTTGGGGGAGTTAAACACACCTGCATCCATTATGGTGAAAATGTGTTTCCTAATGTAATTCTGTCTGACGCACTTTAATAATTTATTTGATGGATCTTAGCACAAGGGTATCCATTTTCCATGATAAGTGGAATCGGTAAGCGATCAGGGACTATTTCACAAACAAATACTCAAAACTAATGAGATTATTTAAAATAAGACCGTATATTTATTAAAATGTGCACAACTGTTGCTTGCGGCCATGTTGGCCTTCTTAAAACGGCAGGCACTATTGTTTTGTTTCTCAAATCAATCTGATTTTTAAAAGTGACTTTTAAATTGCAAGTGATCAGATCAGATTTGTTGTGCAGGGGGTAGTATTATGATGTGTGGAGCCATTTCAGCCTCAGGAACAGGTGACTTTGTGAAAGTTGATGGCATCATGGATAAGAAAGTATAGCACAGCATTCTGGCCCAGATTTACTTTTCAAGTAGCCTGGAAATCCTGACCCTGATATCTTGAACGATAGAGGGTCTGGCGACGATCAATAGTAATTTCCAACTCTAGGGGCGGCTCCTACTCGTGCATTTCAAATGCCACTGCACGCAGTTGGATAGCACTACAACCAATCAGAGCGATGCACAAGTGACGTAAGCCCCGTTCGTTTAGCGAACAGCTGTTAAACTGTTCAATTAAACGTTTGCCGTTGTCGGTCGGCAAAACAGAACATTCCACTTACTTGCTAGTGAAAGCTATGAGTCCCGTCTTCCAATTCGTTAAGGGTCGAGGCCAAAGCAGTCTCAAACTCACACAACATATCCGCAGCCATCTTTGATGTTTACTATCACAGCTTCGACGTCGCATGCACGTCACTGTCGTCATCCGGTTACGTCCTCCCCAGAGCACCATATAAAGGGCTCTGGCGCGCCCATATTAGATAGAACCAATTGAAACGTTATACCAGATTTCTGGTAGTCTTGATAAGCTTCAACGGAGCGTCTCCAGACCAACACGCGCAGCAAATTTAATTTGCCAGCGCCTAGTGGCAGGTCTGGGAATGCCAGGCTACTTTTCAAGGGGACAATGACCCGAAACATTCTTTAACTATATCTATAACTATTGCCGGTACTACCTGCGACAGAAGAAATCTGCTGGAACATTGAAAATAATGGACCTCAACCCCATCGAGCAAATTTGGGGCGAGTTGGAAAATAAACTGGACAGATCTATTGTATATTCAAAGGAAAGCCTTTTGGTTTCAGTTGTAGAAGGAATGGGATAACATTAGTGTGGAAGTTCTCAGGAAATATATTGACTTTAATAAAGTCACTTTATGCCAGAGAGATGTGCTTATGTAATTGCTGCAAAAGGTGGACATACCAAATATTACAGTTTGAAAGTGGATAAAAACAGTAGGACTGACTTCATTTGATATTGTTTGTGCTCAGAACAACCATCTGTGTATTTCAAGAACATTTTGAAATTAAAAATATATTTTGGAGGCAAAAAAGGTAAATATTTTCAGATCTGGCAAGTGTTCTAATAATTGTGTCCTTCACTGTGTTTGTATTGTTATATCATCAATGCCCATGCAAATTAATAATCAATTAACTCAACTTTTCTCAAATAGGTAATTTCTTTCTGTCAGAACAATAAATACGAGTTGAATCCAGTACAGGACCGCTCATTCTGGCTGTAGTATTTAATTTCATTTGTCTGGCTTCCCAGAAATAACTGACTTGAAATAATGTAAAAATTCAAGTAATTCAAGATATGAGTATTATATTCGGAGTATGCTATTTGAATCATGGCACAAGTTTTAGAATACATTTTATTGGATGAACTCCTAGAATGCCTTTGGGCCCTTTTATTAATATAAGTGGCGTATTGATCACTAGTCTTAAATTCCCAGTATATCATGGATTGAGGTCAACAGGATAATGATTTATTTTCAGATCACTGGAAAGTCATGCCATAAAGCTGCAATGTGATACATTTGAATTGCATTGTTTTTTCTAGTGGACTTAAATGTAATTGCATGCTCTTCTTGAACAGAATTTCTTTAAAAAACTAACATTAGTGATAGTGACCGTATGAAGTCAGAAGATTGGCAGTTCTTACCTGTGGAAAGCTTTCTCTGTGTGTTCTGTTCAAATGTGCCCCAGAAGTTATGAGAATGACAGACAGATTCATACACGGCAGCAGTGTGCAGAATTACCCTTCGACCAGTTTTAAAAATGTGAGACCTAAGACCATGTCTTATAAAAAAGTATACTGTATGAGAGATAAAAACTAAATAAAAAAACGTACAGATGTACTGGAATGCACTACTGACGGGTCTGAAGTCCTGAGTTCAAGGGAACGCACCACTGCTGCGTGGGAAAATCAGCACAGAGTCCAATAGTATTACTGGGCAAAGCAGCAAATAGAAGAGCAGGGCTCAACAATAAGGATTGCCCGACGTCCCGGGGCAAGTAAAATGCCATGTCGGGCCAGTAACTATGACAACTGGCATGCCCGACTGGGCAACCGGGAGGTTCCGCTGAAATTCTTGAATAATAAAAAAAAAATCATATTTCTTATTTATTTATTTTTAATCGCCAAATACACGTAATCTATCTATGGTCTATTTTCATATTTAACTGGTGCTAATTATTACATTAACGCTAATTTTTGTGCGCGTAGTGTCTGCTACGTTGCATCTCTCCTCTCCTCTCTGCTCCGTTTTGTGAAGGGGGGGCGGGGCTCCACTGCCGATACACACACACACACGCAGACTCGGCACAACACCGGTGAGCACACACCCAGTTAGAGAGGTAGAGAAGAGAACTACACGCAGTAGGTTGATGTGACAGAAAGTCCAAAAGCCAACGAGTACATTATAAATGGAGTGAAGTCGACCCCGACCGTCTGAAAAGCAGCGAAAATATCCGCGTTTTTTAAATGCATTATGCACCCAACGTGAACCAAGTAGTAGCGGGGATGCTAACGTTAGCTCTGCTGTGCAGTTCAACACAAACATCAGCAACAGTTAGCAGAGGAACATCTCTACAGCCTGCATAGATCTCAATAAATGGCCCAGAGGTGTCTGACTTCTCATACCATGAGGCAGTGGAAGCTTAAAAGTAAGCTACTGGAAAAGTGTTCAAAACAGCCTGGCCTGAGCCAAGATTTTGAATCAAATCACTCATACACACATTAAAATAATAGCCTATAGTGAAAAAAATAAAACTTTAAAACAGATTGTTGTAGGCCTAAACAAATGTTTGCAGAAAGAAGTTTTAAAGAATTGCTGTTGTAAAAGGAATAAGGTAAAACAAATAAAAATAAGTGCTGTTAAAGTTCTTTACATGATTTGTTTGCATAAAACATGTCTTGTTTGCAGTTATTGTAGGTTTAGAAACAAAAAAATTACAAATGTTCCAACTCAAATAATATTTGAATAATAGCCTCCACTTTCAGTATGACCTTTAACTCATCTATAATACTGTCCATGATTTGTTTATACATTGTCAATAAAGAGCAAATATATTACAATTATTTGAACACGACTAATAGAAACATTTTTATATAGGGGCCAGTCAAAATTGACTTCGGGCAAGTAGAATTCAGATCCACTTGCCCGGTCGGGCAAGTGAAAAAAAACCTTAGCGTTGAGCCCTGAAGAGCTTTCATCAGTGGGGCATATGCTCAATCACCATTGTTTTTACTCACTATTTGATATATTTGAACTTAATTTATGGATTACAACTTTGACAGGATTTGTGTGGCAATCAGAATTGTGGTTTGGATTATATTAGCGACATTTAGGTGGGAAGAAGCCTGGTCCTAAATGAAAAATGTTTAAGAAATACCCCCCTTGTATCTGTTTGCTAAAAGAAGTAGAAGAATATTGCTACGGGCCATTAAAAGGGATGGTTGTTGTCCCGATGTGTGACTGCCACACAGTCAGCTGTAGGGATGCGTCATGTACATCCCTATGCACGTAAACACGGGCATGATAAAGTTGACTGTTTAGTGCTTGTTTCAGGATACGTGTTTTCAAATGCAAGCCGTGTCTCAGCCTGAATATTTTACTGAGGTCAGTGTTTCCCACATAATTTTTTGATAGGGTGGGGGGGCCCCGACCCCCCTAGGGGGGTCCGGGGGTATGCTCCCCCGGAAGAAAATTTTGTACCTTTTTAAATGTTAAATGCATCAATCTGGTGTACTTTGAGGAACACTATTCCTATATAAATGGTGATTAAGATGGAGTTTAACACACTTATCAATGGTTAATGAATAAATAATTTTCTATGATACACATTTGAGCCATCAAAAAAATGAAGCAAAGGTGGTGGTTACCTGTGGTTCAAAAGAGTGAACACAAGCGCCCTTTTGTTTTATTAGATTGTTGAATTACTAGTACTCAAATAACTGTGACTACAATCACGAAGGATAGCTCACAATATTCTTTCCAGCAGAGGGTGCTCAAAGAGCGCAGAATGAATTGTGATGGAAAAATTGCAGAAAATAGCTACTTATGAATACAGTCACAGCGCGTGTTGACACCGCAGGGGGAGGGGCTGATTGACTCGGGGAGATTGAAGCCTTGATCCCTCAAGCGGCGCTTTGATAATACGTCCATGATTGAAGGAAATATTGTTTCTTGAGATCACAGCGCGAATCACACGTTAAAGATTTTTATGCGGAAATGCTATTGTTTCCAAGTGAAACTTGCGCATTGCAAATGAAATGTATACATGTATATTTTTAAATAGTAAAATATACATATGTAAAAAAAAATAAAAATAAAAAAATGAAAGTGTGGCGGGGCAAAATGAAAGTGTGGCGGCCCGCCACGGAATGATACATTAGTGGGAAACACTGGAGGTAATCAGTTCAGTCCGAGGCTTGTAATGTAATCGCTCGCTATCATGTCTGTCCCAGCTGGCTACTATTTAGCCTAGCTGCTAGCTGCCCTACATGTATCCTCTCGTATGTTAAAAGTAACTTCCCCAACAACCAACACTGGGTGAGCTTAGCGAATATATGGAGAAAAATTCGGATCTGTGATGCAAATCAAATGAAAGAAAGCCAGAGTAGGCTGCACACGGCGTAAATACACTCAAAAGTCCCGGAGAGTTGGGGAGAATAAACAACAGAATGAAGCCGGTAGTCTCTGGCCAATCAGAAGCGTTGGCAGACCACTGATTGGCCAGACAATAGTCTCTGGCCAATCAGTGGCCGGCCGTCTGCCGACGTCACCTTTTAGCATCGGCTCAGCTCGCTTGGAACCTAGAGCGAGGCGATACCAAAAAAGCAGCCGCTACCAGGTACCAGGTACCATGAAATTGCGGTGGAAACGCCAAAAATGCGAGTTGAGTCGAGTCGAGCTGATACCATGCGGTGGAAAAGCGCCAAAACATAAACTCACTTGAAGGCGGGTGTCTGTTGAAGTTTAAAACTATTGGATGCCACTCTGGATCTGCCAACCAATCGCATAACGTTTGGTTGTGACGAATGTCATGCGCCAGCTTCTGACTACAACTGAAACTGGCGCACGTCATTGTTCTCAACCACTCCCTCTGTTCGCTGATTGGACAGGTAAAAATCTAGCGGAGAAATCCCGCGAATAATACCACGCACCCAGATTGACTACTGAAGGGAAATTAAAATTGAGCGAAAGTAGGTAGGCGGGCGGTGCCAGGCTAGTGGGAAAGTGAGATTGAACTATAAACCATCAATACATTGTACCCTAACCTTTTAGTCGATTGAGAAGTCTTCTTCCATTTCTTTCTGCTGTTTAAAATATTTGGTTTTGTCTGAAATGGGTGCACGTCCACTTTTATTACATTTGAAAATATTGTGTTGAATTTAAAATTAAGATCTGTGTGAATGATTAAAGTGATTCTCTTTCTTATCGTTTTTAGATCAACAAGTCCCCCGGTAGCTGGAGTAAAGGTAATAGAAAAAGCAGAGGAAAATGAGTGAACTGGACCAGTTACGCCAGGAGGCAGAGCAGCTCAAAAATCAGATCAGAGTGAGTAAAAAAACACTTTAAAATGCCATTTCATAAATTATTAAGTAAAGCCTATGGATGGATGTGAGATAGAGAAATATTGCCCTCAAGATTTTAGTTTTTCTTCTTTTCAGGATGCCAGGAAAGCATGCGCAGATGCCACACTATCACAGGTAACATTTAACATTATGATCTGATTTCTCTACGTTGCAAGCATCTGCCCTGAAATTAATCAGAATATTAATATTTTGCAGATCACAGCTAATATTGACCCCGTTGGTCGAATCCAGATGCGTACAAGACGAACGCTGCGGGGTCATTTGGCTAAAATCTACGCCATGCATTGGGGAACAGATTCGAGGTAACCTAATTGCCATAATCTAGTAGAAAAGGCCTAAATGTATGTGCTGTCACACTGATGCGGCTGTATTTTGTGATATAACATCAAGTTTTTCAGCACTTTGGTAGGCATTGTTTTCCTCCAGCCCATTTCCTTGTGGTTGCGGTGGTGTTTATATTGCTGTTCTTATTCGTTTAGGCTCCTGGTCAGTGCCTCTCAAGATGGCAAACTCATTATTTGGGACAGCTATACCACAAATAAGGTAAGAAATGCTTTCTGACAGGGGTGATGAAGTAATGGTTGAATTTACAAATGCCATCTGTTTACTAATTTGAAAAACAGATACAAATGAATGATAAGGCCTGGTTTCAATTACACTGTATCTTTTAAGAATTTTTTATTTCTGTTCCTACTGCACTATATTTTACGCCATGCAGCTAATGTTTTGGAAGTTCTAAGGTTACAATAACATTAAAAGGCGGGGTACTATCAGACTCTACCCATGCTTAAAAGGGTTGCAAATCAGCTGAGAGAGGCATTTGTTGCTTTAGCTTTGCGGCTAATGTCTCTGTGCAGTAAATGGTTTGTGCGGTGCACAGTTTGCTTGCCCGATAGACTATTTGGCCCTCTTCACCAAAGACTGAACACTTAAAATGTAAAAGTTCTTGTATATTGAAGAAGCTGTTTGTGTCGTGACTTTGAAAAAACATTTACATCGAGCCTGATATTGCGGACATTAAATCCAACTGGAAATTAAAATATGAAAGGGTCATTTATCCAGTGTATGTCCCGACCTGCTGTGAAGATTGCAGGCCAGATTGGGGTCAGAATCATACATGGGATACATTTATTCTTATAGGGTTCTTAAATAGGAACACTGTGAGTTTCAGCCTTTGTTAAATTAAGCTGCCACATTATGATGAAGTAGCAGCTTATTGATTGATATGTAGTATTATGTTTCCAAGAAAATGGGAGGCATCCAGGGCTGATTATACAGGATGCTGTTGCGATGTCTAAACAGTGCTTCATGAGCTCTCTTCTTCTTTCACTTGCTCTTGTTACTTGGGTTATGAGTGCTTCACTTGGTGACCTGTCCTGGTTAAACATTTAAATTAACAAAATGTTTTTGAATTTCCTTTGACAAAAAAGGACTTCATAGTAAGTTAAGCAATTTGTTTCTGTGTCACTTCTATCGTAGGTTCATGCCATTCCACTTCGATCTTCCTGGGTCATGACATGCGCATATGCACCTTCAGGAAATTATGTGGCCTGTGGTGGCTTAGACAACATCTGCTCCATTTACAACCTGAAAACACGCGAAGGGAATGTACGCGTAAGCCGTGAGCTCGCCGGACATACAGGTATATGATCTACTCTGATTTGTTTGATCCGTCACATAATATCTTAAGCTTAACAGTAAAAGTCCTTGAAGAATTATAAAAGATTGGTTTATGTTGTCACTTGATAGTCGACTAAATAGATCGTAAAACTAGAATCTCAATTCCATATTCCATTCCATAAAAACAAAATAATAAAGGTGTTTGTAATTCCCTAAATTATTATTTAATTCCTAAATGTAGTAGCTGATTCATTTACTGTTTATGATTTGGATTAAGGATATTTATACAAATGTGCTGTTCAATTTTCTACTGCTAGATATATATTTACCATGAAATTCAATATTAAAATCGACTTTTGTTTTTTTTAAATACAGGATACCTGTCCTGTTGTCGCTTTCTTGATGACAACCAGATTGTTACAAGCTCTGGAGATACCACTTGGTAAGTAAAAGTATGGCTAAAATTGTGCAAAAGGTCAGAACATTGGACAAATGGCAAACAGTATCTTAATTGTGTGTATTTGTTTTTTTTCCAGTGCACTTTGGGACATTGAGACTGGCCAGCAGACAACCACATTTGCGGGACACACTGGTGATGTCATGAGCCTGTCATTGGCCCCTGACACACGGTTATTCGTCTCAGGTGCATGTGATGCCTCTGCTAAACTCTGGGATGTCCGAGAGGGCATGTGCAGACAGACATTTACCGGCCATGAGTCTGACATCAATGCCATCTGTGTAAGTGATGTTGAAGATTCAAAACATCATATTTTTTTTTATTTCCTTCATGTGAAATTGCATTTTGGGTTGTGTTAGATGTACTTTTTGTTCCTGTGTATTCCTCTATTGTGCATTAAGGATTTCTCTCGTCATTTTTAGTTCTTCCCTAATGGCAATGCCTTTGCCACGGGCTCCGATGATGCTACCTGCAGGCTGTTTGATCTGCGTGCTGATCAGGAATTAATGATCTACTCTCATGACAATATCATATGTGGCATCACTTCTGTTGCATTCTCCAAGAGTGGCCGTCTTCTTCTGGCGGGATATGATGACTTCAACTGTAATGTGTGGGACACACTAAAAGCTGACCGTGCTGGTGAGTAGTTAAAGCATTAAAGGTGGAGTCAGCGATTCTTTCTGTGTAGCCTTTTTTAGTCCTTAAAACTAAATTACAATTGTTGAACTCTTTTAGGGGTGTTGGCTGGACATGACAACCGTGTAAGCTGCCTGGGCGTTACTGATGATGGCATGGCAGTTGCAACGGGATCCTGGGACAGTTTTCTGAAGATCTGGAATTGAAGCCTGAAGGTTTTTTTTTTTTTTCTGATTGTTTCACATTTTCTTAAATTTGTACCTAGGCTATTTCTTGTAATGTCCTAGTCCTAAAACCTGTAATTGCTCGTGTTTGTTGAAGCTTCATCTTTTGCTTGGCTGAAGTGGAAGCTGGTGTGCCCTTGCGCTAACTTTGTGCCCTTACAAAGAGAGTTGAGGGTGCAATGAAATGTCTTTCCGTTTTAATCCTTTCTGGGCTGCATACTAGAGACACATGTTTGCTTGAATGGATCTTTGTGATCTCCTATGACTTAATCATACAAAAAAGCGACGTATGACCTAATCAACAAAAACAATCTTTCCCCTCATTTTTTTATTGAGTTCTAGATAAACATCAGGAGAACTACTACAACTGCTTCTATTATTTGTTTAAGTTTTCTTTTTTATATTGAAGAGAATACATCTATTACAATGACCAATCAGTGCACTAATTTCAGTGACTTACAGTAATATCAAACTTCAGTCAGATAACAGTAAAAGTTGTTTTTACCAACTGCAGAAAGAAATATTCCACTGTAGAATTGAATGTTCAGCTTTAACATAGTGACATTTTTCGTTAAACTGAATTATTCAGGGGAAAAATGTATTTCAATTTTGCAGAATCCCGAAAAGGCCAATTAACTGTAAGCCTTTGTCTGTATGTGGTTGTAGATATAATGAACACAATCAACCTTCTGCATTATTATGCCCGTTTGTGTCAGTAGTTAGCTTTCTGTTTTGATCTTTGTCAATAAGGTCTTAAAATAACACAAGACAGATTAGCTCAACAGTAGATCAGGTTAGATTAGTTAAATTCTAAATTTCATTTGTCTTTGTTTCCCAGATGTTCTTTTAACTCCAAAGTTGACTGGAAGACCATTACAACTTCAGAATGTTCACAGCATCTTCTTCAACACTGTTTAAACTGACTTGGACACCACAAAAACGAAGGGAAACCAATGCCTTTCCTACACAAAGAAGAGCACAATTGTTTATCACCTAGTTATGAAAGGATCTCCTGTGGTATCAAATCAGAAACTTGTTCATTCCTTCTTGGACCATTTTATGTTACCTTGAAAGAGAAAACAACACTATCATCCCATGCAAATGTGTGAGTCTTGAAAGCAAATGTTGGAGTGTAATTGTACAAATTATTTAACTTTTTTTTTTTTTTAAGAATTCTATTCTGATGGTTTGTTATTCTTGATGGCTTTCTTTTTGTCATACTTCTTTAGTGTTTTAGATATGTTTGAATTACAGCTTGTCTTTCTAATCCAGTTAAATCATATAAGACAGATGAGAGAAATCATGCAGCAAGTAATAGTAAGCGAGTAAAAGCTTGGATCATATTACACGAGCAGCTTTCAAAATGTCCATGATGTATTTATATACTAGCTGTTTTTGTTTCATCACAGCCTTTTGCACATGAAGAAGCTTTGCCTCTCAACTAATACTTTGTTAACTAACCAAGCACATGCTATAAGTTATGAATGCTCATTCCAGTACAAAAGGAGTTATTACGAGTAACTTATACAATTTACCCCCTTAATTCTTGTACATGTCTGTGACTGAGCGGGAACGGGTGGGGTAACAAGGAAGGTGCTGAGATAATTGGGGCATGGCTGGATTTTATTATATGGATGGGGGATTGTGTTAAGTATCCACTTTGAGTGAAACGCCTCACCTGACTAAATAGACACTTCCTTTGCTTGGGACTGCAGTTGCAACTCTGTGAATGAAATGTACAAATCAATGTCTGAAAATAATGGTCTGTTTTAAGTTAAGACATTTAATTTTGTCTGCCATGAGTTAATTTAGATGTGCATGCTGTAGACTTGCTTTCAATGGTGCAAAATCCTAGATTTTTTTTTTGTTTCTGAAAAGGAGAGTAACCTATTGATTGAACTTAATAGAAGCCATTTTTTTGGCTCCACTTCTGCATACATCATGTACTAATACTGGTAACGCTATGCACCAGAGTGCGCAAGAATGGAGAAAGACTTAATATCGATTGCATACTTAGTGTAAATTTTGCTTACCAGTTCTATTGATGCCAATTTTTTTAATAATTATAACAATCATTGTGAGAATTATATCTTGACGAGTCCTATTCTCTCCTTCAATTCTTCACACTCAATGGAACAAAAACACCCTCACATACTGTCCATACTAAAACTTTTGTAAAAAAAATTATTTCTTGGTCTTAAATTGAAAATCAGAGCATCTGAATGACAAACATTTCACTGTATACAGAAGCACTTTTGTTAAAGTTGTGACATATTTTCACTTTTCTTTTTTCTGCGATGATGTACAATAAATGTGATGTATTTGTGTGGCCACAAGTGAAAATGCAATTCAACTGCGATGGATTCCCTTTTCTCTTTCCATTAATATTATAGAGCTCTGCACCCTTATGTACCTTTTCACTTTTTGTATTTCATTTCAGTCTGTTGGTGTTACACGGTGAGCTGGATGCAAGATAGATACTGTACTAAATTGTACTGTTATTGATTGAAAAATGTAATAAAAAGCTGTTTGAGATCTTTTTGTTGAGTTGAATCCAGAATTTGAATTGTTCTGTCATGTAGCTCATACTTCACGTTTGTCAGTCAGATTTTTAAATTTTTCATCCTTGTGATATGCTGCATTCACGTGTTATCGAAATAGTCTGTAAATTGAGTGTGTTTTTTTTGTTTTGCACATTACGACTTCAAGTCAGCGATTTGGGAGAAAGAATGCTTTTATGTGCACTGCAGACCATAGACGGATTATGAGATAATGGGCCCCTGGGCACAAACTTTTAAAGGGCCCCCCACTCCTCCCTATCCAGTCAGGTACACTGACTTTTCCACACCGATACATACAATTAATGGCAAAAACATATTAAGGGAGTCAGTGTTTCCCACAGGACTTTGGGATACTGTTGGAGGGACCCTGTACCTTGTTGGGGTGGGGTCCGGGGGCAGGCCCCCCCGCCCCCGGAATTTATTTTACCTTTTTAAAGTAAAATGCATCAATCTGGTGCACTTTGAGAGGGAATTTTAGAGGCTGTATTATTATTTTTCTTAAACAGGCGGCACTCTTTACTCTGCATCTGTAAACACAGTACAGAACATGGGTCTGCAGACCTAAAAGAGGCAACAATATAGCAAATACACGAACCCACAACGTTACCTATAGTCCGGTGTTAAACACTATTGTAGAATACAAAGCTATTGTAGAATACAAAGCCTAGGATGTTAACACTGGATTTTTTTTCACCCGACACAGTATTTACATGTAGGGTAGTCTCGCACAGCCAGACCAAACTACAGCTAGTAGTATACAGGTAGGGGAACTAGATGAGATCTTCACTAATTTTGACAAACACACATTCTCCAGAATAGCTGAACAAAAAACATCGAACTGGTTAAGTCGGACCATCCAAGGAGCATGTGAACCCAGCAAGTTAACTCCCCAATATGAGGGCCATGATCAAGCTTAAAATTAAATAGACACCAATTGATTTTGGCTTTGTTGATTTAATATTCTGAGAAGGTTTAATAATTGTGGGGGTGTTCCTTAGTTTTTTTAGACCTTAAAATACTCAGCTCCTTTTATTCTACAATAGTGTTTTACACCGGACTATAGGTAACGTTGTGGGTTCGTGTATTTGCTATATTGTTGCCTCTTTTAGTTTTCGGGAAAACAAATCTGAATAAAAGCTAAATATCGTGTGATGATTTTTACCATTGACTATATGTTTTAATCTTTGATATAATTACTGGATTATGCTTTTTTGCTTTGAAGTGTCCCATTCCATATGATCAATCAACGGATATTGTTGGTTGGCATTGGGACAGGTTTACAAATTGATCATGAATTGAACATCCAATTTATCAATGTAGACTAACACTATAGCTCGGACTTGTAATTAATTTTATAATAAAAAAACTAATGCCTGCGCATCAAAGAAAGGAAAAGGTAGCCCTAATGTTTACCTTGTTCATGCACGTGACCTGACTGCAAGAATTAGCAAAACAATTATGTTCGATAATAATATTATATAAACTAGGACGTCTAAATTCTAAGCCAAAACCTTCTGATAAAAAATGAAAGTGAGACATTTCGCGGCATGTTCTATATAGGTCCATGCATGTAATGCCCGCTTTCCTTTTTTCCTATAGCCTGTCAGTTTCACGGTCCGCCATCTTCCCATCTCTGCCGACATCACGTCAACAACGGAAGCTGAAGCTGTAGTGGACGTTTTAAACCTGGACTACATAATCTCTTACAAGGGGGGGATACAAGATTACAATTGATTGCCTGCGATACAATTGATTCAGTTTTATTAGACAATATTCACAAAACAAATAAATACAACAACATAAGGGTCGGTTTAACAACTTGGTACTTCTGATTGATTAAATTACTGCCTTTATTAAGGACACACCGTGGACATTACCCGCCAGGACATGAAACCGTCCAAGGAAATGACGTAGTTCCGTTCTCCCTTATATAATGCCATTTTGGTAGGCCAGGTTTCGTCGTCCGCCTCGTGGAAAAAAATATTCTACGCTTTATTTCTAACTTTTGTATTTCGGAAGAGGCGAGTGTTTTATTGAGTTTTGATTAGTCATTTTCAGTTAATCTTTTTTTCGGATTAGTTAGCAACGGAGCGTGCGCAGTTTTATTAAGTGGCTCTGTTCTCCGTCGTTGTCCGGTGTTGACGACACAGCGAACAAAGGAAACAGTAAGGTCGGTGAACGCTCTTTAGTTCAGACGGCAGAAATATTCTTAATAAGACAATTGACTAAACCAAACATAACGACATAAGTGCAGTAGTATTTGTCTAGAAACGTGTTTTCATCAAATACAACCAACCACTTAGCCTGACTCATTCATAGCGGGCTAACTGCTATCGTTTTGATACAAGCAAGAAGTTTTATTTTTTCGGGGGCTAAAATGGCCGAAGTGTACATTCGAGTAGCTGAGGAAGAAAACGAGGAGCCCATGGAGATTCCGTCCGAGGACGATGGCACTGTGCTGCTCTCAACAGTGGCTGCTCAGTTTCCAGGCGCCTGTGGCCTACGTTTCAGGAGCCCCGTGTCTCAGTGCATGCGAGGTGTGCGTCTCGTTGAAGGGATCCTGCACGCGCCAGAAAACGGATGGGGGAATGTCGTGTTTGTGGTGAACTATCCTAAAGGTAGATATACGCTTCTTGCATTCCTTTGTCTTTTAGCTAACACTGTTTTCGAACAGGTGGTCAAATGTAACGCTATTTATAATTCATGATGTACCTCTGGCACACTGAAAATAGATTCGTTTTTTGTTCTATCACGCCTTTCAAAGGCCTCTTCGAAACGTAAAACACAATGTTTCAAATGTTTATATAATTGCAGTGTATGTAGGTACATCTGGCCGATACCAATATAGATGCAAACAAACTTTATTGGAGGGACATTATAAAAACAGACAAGTTATATTTACTTATTGGTAATTTCAGAGCTTGTTCCTGTTTCCAATTGGATGACACTAGAGTTGTATGTAATGTATAGTAAAAAAAGCAAAAACAATCTAGAGGAACTACAGCTTCTAAAATAACATACATTCTAATTGGCACCTCCCCTTTTTAAAAATATTCAACAAGCTTAGGAAGTATTATTTATTCGAGTGGTGTCAACTCATGGGCATATATAGAAATGGACACCGGATTGAAACACAGCGCTCATTCATTCCTATGAAAGCTGCTCATTGGCGCAGGGAAGCCACACGGAAGTACTAATGCGGAAATACCATGCGGCCCGGAAGCATGACGTAGCGGCATTATGGACCTATCAAGTAAGAGGGCGGCAAGCATAGCCATGACGTAGCGGATGTAGAATCATTCTCGTTCTGTAGCATCTAGCATTGTAAGCTAAAGGTCTTAAGGTGCGAACACACCAAACGCGTTGGGTGCGGTGGCCAAAGCGCCCAACGCACCTGATCTGGCGCTTGGTCATTTTGTGTCAAAAAATGGTTCAACACGCCCAACGCTACGCAGCTAGTCTCCCCCCCGATATATTTATTCCCCTAATCAACCATGGCTGCGATCAGACCCGACCCGACACAACAGCGTTCATGTCCGCACAAAAACAACAACACGGCCAACAATTGTGCCTAAAGACAAATAAACAGCAACTGAACGGAACAAATAGCCTTAAAAAACAGCATTACAGATTCACGCCACTCGGAAATGAACACAAACAGCAAGGCAGCACCATACCAAACACATTTACAGCAGCATTGTGCGCAGGGCAGTAGAAAATAAAGGCAAGTAGCCTACATTACCCTACCTGGCTGTGACGGGACCGTGGCTGGTGTAGATATAGGCATACTCGTTGTGAAAGTTCCCCGGACTTAGCCGTTATGTGGAGGTGGTGGCCGCACACAACCGGGTGAGTTAACTAACTGGTTTATCGGCTAAAGCACAGCCGCACATATTCACTGAATTAACCAGGAAGCCCATTCTCCTGGCTCACTTTCCCCACGTCTTCTAACCCGACCCCGAGCGGCTTCATATCACCAGCCAGCCGCAAATACATTTCCTACTCGGTGTTTCTCAGCCTCTGTGTTGTCCTCCCACCGTGCCGATGTCCGTGACGTCGGGTCAAGCTCACCGCTGATTGGCCAACGCGGCTAAACGTCACGCGATGGAGCGTTAAAAGTTAAATTTTTTACAGAAGAACTGTAGTTTGTGGCTAAAATAATAACCGGATATATTCCCCTCGTTAGCGATTTCAATGGGAAAGACTTCCGCGATCTGATTGTATGTCTCGAGCCTGAAAACACAGTGCCATGTCGGCAGACAAACTGCGTGACTAAAGGAACTGTCCAGTGATCCGAGTCCCTCCGTTAGTTTCTGTCTACAACCGACACAATCACCGGAGACGACTTCACAGCAGCTAAAAAAAAAATTGTATTACCATTACGGCTTTGATGCCAATACTGTAACATTACGGCGGCAGCTAAAGGAAAAGCGCAGTTATCACTTAATTTTCTGCATCTCAACCTCTGCTGTGGGAAGAAAGAAAGGGGGCAAAGTAAGTCGATTGATTTGTCGACTCGCAGGCGGACGGTAGGCAGCTCTGCCAACGGAGCGAAAGTGCGCCCGCTTGTTGCTCCGCCTGTCAAAACGCCCACGCATCATTTGTCCACTGGCCTTTCATTAAAAAATATATTTTATATTAGGTTTATTATATTGAGTCTTAAATAAACACTGCTTTCATTACGACTCTCAACGCGCATTTCAATGAACCATGATGTAGTCTACAAAAAGATACTGAACTGTGATTGGCCGTTACTAGCCCGGGCGGGCCAGTGACTGGCCAATCAACTTGCCCTGCATATGATTTTACTGGCCCCGGGCCATTGGTTATGTCTAACCCTGGTCAATGTATTTTGCACTTGTGAAACATTGTCCTTTGATGTTAAACTAATTTGCAGAACATTGTGAAAATTGGATATTTGTACCTTGTGTCAAAGTAGCGATGGTGGGGGTAGACACGTCTCAATGTCTGTCAGTTTAAAATATATTTTTTTAGTTGTTAATCTGTGTTGATCACATTTCAGACAACAAAAGGAAGATGGAGGAAATTGATGCATCCTCTGCTGTGAAAATGAAGAGAGGGGACATGAAGACATCTGACCTGATTGTACTTGGTCTTCCTTGGAAAACAAGTGAACAGGACCTGAAAGACTACTTTGGCACATTTGGAGAAGTCATCATGGTTCAGGTATAATTATAGAAACATGAATAAAATACACATTGCTTTGCTTTGTACTTTATGTGGCGACAGTTGTTCATCATTGCTTGATATGTTTGTGTCGCAGGTCAAACGAGATGCCAAGACTGGTAACTCTAAAGGATTTGGCTTCGTAAGGTTCACAGAGTATGAAGTTCAAGAAAAGGTTGTCTCCCAGCGCCATATGATTGACGGGAGATGGTGTGACTGCAAGCTCCCTAATTCGAAGGTAGATGATATGGTAATGTCAATGCATATCCCCATTCCCTACACATTATGGGAATGAGAACTGGGTTTACATTGTTGCTAACACTTGAAACACTTGACCCATATGGCTAATTATTGTTTATTTATTTCTCGTCAACAGCAGGGTCCAGATGAGCCAATGAGGTGCCGTAAAGTGTTTGTAGGCCGTTGCACAGAAGACATTACCACTGACGACCTACGGCAATTCTTTATGCAGTACGGAGAAGTCACAGATGTCTTTATCCCTAAGCCATTCCGAGCTTTTGCCTTTGTCACATTTGCAGATGATCAGGTATGATGCTAAATGTGTTAAAATGACTTTCTTGTTGTTGTAGTACCTTTGTCCAGATTACCTGATTTGTGTCTTTTCCCTCACAGGTTGCCGCAGGTCTCTGTGGCGAGGACCTAATAATTAAAGGTGTCAGCGTTCACATCTCAAATGCTGAGCCCAAACATGGCAGTAGGCAGTTTGATCGTGCAACACGGTTTGGCAATGGGTTTGGAGCTCAAGCATTTGGTAGTAGCCGCAGTGGGTTAGGGAGCAGCGCTAACAGTAGTCTGGCTAATTTTGGTAACTTCAGTCTGAACCCAGCCATGATGGCTGCCGCTCAGGCTGCTCTGCAGAGTAGTTGGGGGATGATGGGTATGCTGGCTAGCCAGCAGCAGACATCCACCTCAGGCACCACTGCAAGTGGAACAAGCTCTAGTAGGGACCAGAGTCAGTCTTTCAGTACAGGTAACGGCAACTACGGCACCAGCTCAGCTAGTCTTGGCTGGGGAACAGGGTCAAACTCTACAACCAGCGGTACTGGCTTTAGCTCAGGTTTTGGGTCCAGTATGGAGTCAAAGTCATCTGGGTGGGGTATGTAGGTTTAGTGTCTGTTTGGTAAGTATTGTGACAAAGATTAGTCTTTTCAAAAATGTATACCTGGTGTTGATGCGTATCTGAAGACTTAACAATTTTGTGGAAGATGTTTTGTACATTCGGCAAAAATGCTTAAGATTTCATTTAGAAAGTGTTGAAGTGAATTGTTTACCAGGATTTCTGACTTAAGTGCTATTTTTGATGTCTCAATTGTTTCTATCCATTTCAACTGGATTCTTTAATGCATGTATTGTGAAATGTGATATAACCATTTTGAAAATGCATGACACTTTGTGGTTCATCATTATCTGGCTTTGTCATCGGCCTAAAGGCAATCTTGCATTGGGAAGAATCTGGTTGAAACGTAAATGTTTTAAGTGCAACTTTATTTGCAGTCAAGTTCTGTGGAAAAGCCTTCATTCAAATCTCTTCTGCAGTTCACCTCTCTTCCATTTCCCTGTGAGGAAGCTCCTCTATGGCAGTATTCTTGGGGTGATATCGGTATCATTCTTCCTCTTCCCACACCTGTAAATGCTTTGCCATCAAACAACGGATTCACTCCGCATGTTCTAAGAGACGGTGGGTGTTTTCACTTTTATCCACTTTTAAATGAAGAGAACTGCCCAACTGACATTTTAAGAACTGATGAGTGCGATTGAGGATGGCTTGTGGCGAAGAGTGAAGCGATGAGTGAGCGAACGGAGAGACGCGTGAAACGGAACTGGTTGTGCGGTGAAAGAGCCCAATTTGACTGCTTTTTTGAGTGTGTGAGTGGAAGCTGCAGATGCTACAAGCACCTCCCCTAACATGGACATTCTTTGATTAGTACTTCAAGATTTTCTTTTTTTTTTAATCTTTGCAAGTTTTTCCTTACTCTTTAAGTATGTTGATCAAGTGCAGAAATATCAAAATGTAGTGGAATGTTGTGATATTTGTATTGCTTATATTATCTGATTTGAATGGTGTGTGCTTTCATGTTATTGATCTGATCTGTAAGTGTGTACTTGATGTGGATGACACCTGCTGGAGACTGGGGGACGCGAGTGGTGGTGTGAGAACGTGGAGTGGTGTGTCCAATGGTTCCCAGTAGCTCTTGTTTGTGAAGTGTTTGAAAACATGTCAAATGAAGGGAGTTCTCTAATAAAGTTCATTTGAATATATGCTTAGTTGATAATACTTGAGTCAATTTGTCAAATAAAAAACATCTAATTCGATTCACATATCTAGGGACCTTGGGCTCCGCTGGTCGAGGTCTCCGTTTGAACCCTGACTGAAGTCTGTTCTGAAGGACGACGATGGAAGTTCCAACACTTACAGTGTATGGCCTTCTCAGACATGACATGGGGTAGTACCTGTCTTTTTTTTCTGCTTTTGATGGCTTATCCCTTTTTTTATTATTATTCACAGGTAGATTTAAGTTTAGCGGGAGTGTCTTTATCTGAACCTTAATACACATTGGATCAGAAATGTGGCATCACCCCTCTAAACAATATTTGGTGTACCTAATTTGGCTGAAGTAATAAAACAACTCATGGCAATGCACATTGTTGAGCCCTAAGATTTGGTGATGAGAATTTGAAGGTGACCCTGTACACTGGCTACTTTCTTGGTAATGGGTACACATGTACAATCTATTGCTCTTCAATTAAAGTTTCTGCCATAAATAAATTGAATGCTGAATGACGTGTAAATACAATGTTTTAAATACTGAGCTCCCATCGAAAGATAGTGGTGTAACCCTAACCCTATTTGATATTGTGTCCCATTTAAATACACAAGGGGGCAGACTACACTAGAAGATGAAGGTCTAGTACAACACCATCAGTTTCTTTGACAGTCATACAACTGGCTGGTGCATTGGATTGCACAGATAGAGCTTATGAAGTGGTCACTTGCATCATGGATAGTTTGTCTGATAAGTCTTTACAGTCCCTTGTTTCCCCAAGTGCTAAACGGTGCATATCTAGTTTAATACTCCAAACTGACCTGATATATTTCTAAGATGGCTTCATAGTCCTTTTAAGACCATGTTCAAAACTAGCCACATTCTAATCAGTTAATCAAACTAGTGCAAAATGCACTATATTTTGCCATTGCATCAGCAGGTCCCTGGAGTTTACATATTTGCTATAAATTCTCAGCAAGTGTACAGAATGAATACATTATTCCAATGAAAAAATTACCAATGCACCTGTACTGGCACTTGACTATTTTTAATGATACATTTTTATTTGAATGTTGGGCACATGCTGCGGGCCTGCCTTCGTCTTGTCTTTATTCTCTGCTTTCCTCTTCAGTGTCTCTGCTCTTCCTCTTCCCAGTATTCTTCTTTTCCTGGTTCAGTTCTTCACTTTTATTTTGTATGTAGTTGGACTGAAATAAATAAAGGCAAATAAAACATTACATGTCTGCTGTAGAGTGTATATACCCCTACATAGTTCCAGTTTACTGCTTGATTATGTGATGATCCTTTACAGTTGAAATAACTCACCAGTGCAGAACTGCGACGGGCAACAAGCTTTACATCTTCTACAGAAACTGTGCTTCTTTTAGCATGCCTGAAATCCAATGAGATATTAAAACAGAAAAAATATACTTCTTATAGGTTGGACTAAGACAAACAATCTTCACCAGGTCTTTTGGCTATATAACGAGATAGTAAAGGGTTACCTAATCTTATAATATTGTAACAAATAACGATGCTCACCTTGCAAAGGCCTCTAGATCTTTTGCAAATACATCTGGAAAAAAGTGAGAGCCAGAAGTAGGATTTTGAGTTAAGATTTTCCAGCTTTGAAATGACATGCTTAACATAGTTCATATATCTGTCTACATCTGTTAATATAAAAAAGGGGTTTGAAAAAATTGGTACACCCATTTTCTATTCCCACCATCATTTAAATTCTATTTAACTCAACCAGCAAACAAATTAAAGCTCTTATTTTTTTATTCTATCTACACATTAAAATATACCAGAGCCAGTTCTAGCTTAAGTTTTTTTTAACATCCAAACAATGACCCAGGGGGAAAGTAACAAGGAAATGGAGAGTACTCTTCATATGTGGTTTTTGCAGTGTTTTAAGAAAAATTATCAATGCAACCCTTTTAAGATTTGGAGGTAATTTTCAAATAGGCATCTAGGTTTTAGAGCTCAGCCTCTAAACCCCTTAGCTTAAAGATGCCTCAGTGGTCTCTTTGGTAGACAAAACAAATTTTGGTGGAATTGGTTGATGCAGAGACACGTATAAGCTGCTTAATTGAATGAAGGCAGGGCTGGTAGATACCTTTTGAAATGTTTTAACTCGGTAACCTATTTTGAAGTGCATGCAACCAATCATAAAATAAAACCCTGCAATACATAATTCCATTAATGTAATAAAGCAAGTATACACTTTAGGGGTGAAAGGTGAATTTCCTTTATTATAATATTATTCATTTTAAATTAAATTAGTGACTCAAAATGGATATTGAATGGCTTCAAGGGGGAGCTGCATCGTTCCAGTCATTCCAAAAACCTAAACCTGTCACCATTGCTCAAGCTTTCCCATTGTATCCCCCACAAAAAAAAGTTTAAGATATTTTTGTTTTTCGTGAAAAATAATGTTTACCAAATAAATAAAAATAAACCTATTTGTCTTATCGGTGATGTAATAAAAAATGTGTTTCTTAATAAAATGTAAGGTAAAGTAATTCCAGTATATCCCATATGCAGTTGCCAGACTATTAAACTGAACATCTCCCTCAATACCTCAGGTCTGCTGATATTTGGACCGTTGAGTGTTTTTCCTTCCCTTTCACCTTTATACATCAACCTTCTTGTAAAGGGCTATGCCCCTTTATATTGTGTTTTTGTATTCTAATTGTGTCTATTCTTATTTATGATATCAATGTATGTGTAGGCTGCAAGTGGTAGCCCTTTGTAACCGATTTCAAAAGTGTTATCTATAGGCTAAACATTTCCTTAGGTTACTTACTTTAAAGGCCATTTTAAAGAGTTTTAAAAACATCTTCATAATTATCGGGAGGACACTGGGAATCCTAATTATTTTGTCCATGATATTGATATATTATGAAATTAACATTTCATATCATATGCCGAATACCCTTTTCAAGATATTGTTTGTTTCAGAGCTAATAATGGATTGCACAAACGCCAATCCATTTTATTTTATGTAGGCCTACTGTTTATCACCCACCACATTGTCTGAAGGTTGTCTCTGCTATTGCTGCTATGACCTGTCGATTGAACTCTCTCCGGTGATCCTCTCCCAGCTCCTGACACAGGCGGCCCACTGTGAAATGGACCGCTGCCTTTAGCCTCTGGAAGTTAACACGTTCAATTAAATAAAAAAAAAGGTTCTACGGACTTTCCAAACAGGAATGATAGCGTAAGAATTTTAACTTGTGCTGCAATAGCCCTTCCTAAAGTTAAACCGTTGCCAGCAGCGTCTATGTAACATTTACTAGGCTTGAGCTTATATTGCTGTTTCATAGACACTAATGATAATGTTCTTACCTGGTGCGTTTCATCTTTATCAAACGACATTTTCTTTAAAGAAAACCTTTGACCAAACAAGGCCGCAATAATGTTGGCTAAATATTCACAATATCACAACGTGTGACAAAGAGACAATTGTTTGAAAGCACATATTTCAAGTTGCTTTCGTGAGGCTAAACTATATAGTTGGCTAAACTGGAAATGAAAAACTCGCGGGACAAATTCACCAACAAACCAACAACTTTTGAGTTAAGTCCATTCATTTTATTGTGGGCTACAAGTTGTATAGCATCACCGTGTGGTCCGGAGGACGTACTACAACGTTTGTAGTTTGTAATACTCTGAAGTCTGAAATATGGGGTTTGAAGACAAGATCACTGGGTCCTTTTAAAAATTTGCTTGCAGACTTGATCCTCGCAAGTCAGCTCCTGGAGAGAGAAAGGATACATTAACACTTTTGTAGGCTAAGCATTTATCTCTTTTTCCGACAAGCCTACAATAAGATACGTTGTCAAATCCAAGCAGGGGTGACTTGTGATTAAAATCACATGACTTCACGATTTTGATTATTTAGATGAGGGACAGTCAAACAGGAAGTCTTTAGCTATCCTAGATTTGTAAAGGTGTTTCCAAATAAGGGACCGTCATTTAAATTTTGGAAATAAGCATGTAGGAAAAATTAAATGTGCAATATGTAGGCCTATTTTATTCAAGGTTTACAGGTCCAATAGTGAAATAAAGAAAGCAATCCAAATGAATTGAACTGAATTCTGTGCATAGGTTAGGCTATATTATTGTAATTTTCTTATTAAGTCAATGCATGTATTGCAGATTAAGCTACGATAGCAAAGCAGAAAACAGGGAGATAATGGAAAGAAGGAAGCAAGAACAAATATTGTACTTAATGAAACCACCAAACCTGAGTTTGCACATTTGACCATGAGTGCCACGGGTTTCATTAGCCTACATCATGGAGATTTCAGAATGGACAATGCAAATATATAGGCCTATTGCAGTAGCAAATGTAAAACAAATCGTATATCAAATCTTCATATTGAGAGAGGCTACATTAGTGTATAATTACTCTTTTCTTGAAAATACTTTAAATTAGGTTCTCTGAAGTGTGAAATATGGGTTGAAAGGACAAGATTGCAGCCTTGATCGAAAAACTGTCATACCAGATGAAGCTCCTCTCCTTGAATCCAATGAGTCCACCCTCTGTTCTTCTTCTCTCCTCTCGAGACACACACCAGCTTATCACCAACCCAGTTCACCAAAGACTGAAAGAGGATAAATTATAAATAATTTGCAATGGATTGTGACTTAAATAATCTTGATCACAGTAGCATTTCTGACTAAAACATTTTACCTGGCATGTTCTGTTGTCCAATCCTTTAGTCACCTCTTTGAACTCTTCTCCGGTTTTGAAGGATAGGTCGTAGTTTCTGAACGTAGTGTATGTCTTGATTATGAAACTGTCTCCATCTTGCTTAATCACTTTCTGGGGCTTCAACATTGAAGCAATCTTGCGTGTTGCAAAATCGATGCCTACATGTCAAATTGAGAGGAATTTGTTTAAATAGCAATACTTAATTTTTGAAAATTCATGTTTAATATTCTTTGCAAAAAATACATATTCACAAAAAATAAATTACTCTGTTAATTATAAATACAAGAATTTTTCCCAATAAGCAAAACAAATCAGTATTTTGGCAAATCACATTTAAAATAGACTTACCAAGAGAAACCATGAATTTGTCCCAATTGTCATTGCTGACAATGTCCCATGTCCCACTGAAGTCGACAGGCATCTTGGATGTTTGTGTGACTATGAAAAAGACTCAACTGCACAAGTATCAGGAGAGATCAGATTTTTATGTTAAGAGGGGGGGATGTTTCATTGTGAGTCAATATGGAGCAGGGGTGAGATGTTGCCTGATGTTGCTATTTTGGACACATACAATGGAGGATCACTGGAGGACTTTTAACACATAGGAAGCTATCTGTTCCTGTTAAAAAAAGAGAAATGGCCTCCATGAGTACACTGCATGCCAAATAAGCCTGCTGCTAAACAGCTTAAAACACCAGCAACCTAATCCTCAAGTTTACATGTATGTTGCAGATGTTGGGCTCAGAGGGAATACAATATGCAGCACAAGCCTCTGGGCATGTGCAGCCAGAAATACAATCCTTCCTCTGGCCCACGTTCAGCTCTTCAGCTGAACACGATCGGCCATCAGGAATAGTGTTATAGTGTACGTCTGCCTTCAATGTTTTTCTACATGCTAATCTTCATGGCTTATCATAGCAGCAGATGGATCCCGAGGAATCAGAGGTTAAAATTGTAAGTAAGTCTAAGTAATTAAAGTAACTATGTCTGTCGTGTTCTGCTTGCATTTGATAGAAAATTATTTTTTTCTACTGACATTTGACTCTTGCTCCATTTCTAGTCAGATCGTGAACGCAGTGTTCACAGCACTTTGTGTGGTTCCTCAGCTCTACGTCATGGGAAGGTAACTAGGACACAGGCGATGGCCTCTAGCCATTTGTGCAATAGGGAATGTGGCCTTTAACAATGGGGGTTGTTTCTTTTCTTTTTTTTCTTTAAAGGCCCAAATCCTCCAGACACTGCAGCCAGCCTCTACTGAACAACCTGTCGGCCTCCGTGGCCTTGTCCTTCATGGCCTCAGGTTAGTCCCATCATGTCAATAACTCATGCATGAACAGTGTTTTGCTTAATCAGTAACATACAGATGTAAAGCTTTCACAACAGGCAGAAATGGGATTAATAAAGACATGCCTTTTCGATAAGGTATTTCAGTGATATTCACAATGATGGACCCAGTGCCTCAGAGCTTGTGGGCCTCCTATCATGTATTTGGGCTACTGACATGTGGACACGGACTATGCACTGCCATCCTGACTCTGACAGCAGCAGCATGTGTAAGAAAAAAATAACACTGTTATGTTAACATTGCATTTATAGAGAAACTGTAGCATTAAAAAGGGTTTTTAAATGTGTATTCACAGGCCAAAACCACCACTGAGCTCTATTACATGTCCCTTATTTTGACAGTCACATCCATTTTCAGTACAGGTGAAGTAAAGTTCCTTTTGAATATACAAATAGAGTTATTCATCATAGAGTTATTTTTTTTTAAGTTCAAAGGGATAACTCCTGCCCGTGTCTGTTCAGGGTTTTTCATGGTCAGAGGAGGACTCTGGTTGAGTAACAGGCTGAATGTGACGGCCCCGAGACGAAACAACGAGCAATAAAGCAGTCCAGCTGTCCCACGCTGATATCTGATACTCCACATATTAAGATTTCATGTCGTTTCCATGCCACCAGCAGAGCGTAACTCGAAACCATGGGAACAAAAAAAAAAGGGCAAAGTGACTTTATCCATCTCACGTTTTAAAGCTCACTTCAGGAAAATATCACAAATGTTTGTCTCGGTTGTTGAAGCTGTTTGGTCTTTATTTGTTGTTGGACAGTTTACAGTTGTTTTCTAATAAATATGGACTTCACACAGTTGATTCAGTGTATAATTATACGAATAAGAATAATTTAATTACAGTGCTTATTGGGAATATTTGTCTCATTGGAAAAGTAAAGCTTCCTTAAACTGATCATAGCAGGAACAATTCAATTAAAGGCTTTATTTTGATAAAACTCAGACATCCACGTTGGAATATATATAACAAAGTCAAGTAACTTTATTAAACTGACCCCACATTTGTTTAGCTAGACTGAATATTACTATTCAGGTTGTATCTGTTCACCACACATCAATTTGTAACATTCACACCTAATGTGACACATTTTAAAACATCTGAAAAATTTGAGATAAGAAAAGAAAAATCAAAACCCTTCGTCATGTAGGAGTCAGGTTATATTCAACACAAAGTCTGCATGACATTGCTGAAACTCCGCAACACTCCCCTTTAATTTAAGGAAAATGAATATTAATAACCTAAACTTGGCATGTAGTTGCTCTTGTATGAAAATCACCTGAAGACCACATTAATCTTAGTGGAATGTAAATGTGTATGGGTAAGGAATGTGCTTTTTATTAGTGGAGCACCAACTGTTTTTAATTTCATTCACCAATGTCTGTATTTGTATCATTAACAAATCAAATACTGTATATCATTTATTATACCATTCACATTCCATTTTTTTTGTGGGTCAGTGGCCCTCTACAGAAATGTAAATTACACAGTACGGTGATAACTGCAAAACACACAAATCCACCTGAGAGATTGCACAAACATCCTGGGTTACAAATAAATAAATCCTTGTGTTTTTTGAAACTGGTTTCCGGCACCAATTGATTGCACCAGATACTGTGCAAGATAGCCTGCACTTTGTAAACTGCAAACATCTTTACTTCATATATTTGTCAAAAATAAATTCTTCGATCTTAAGACAAAATAAAGCTTAATAAACTGTAAAAAGTCTTGTTATTCACAGAATACACACACACAGAAAAAGATTTGGACCAGCTTTGAACTTTCAATATAAAAAGGACCAAATCAGTTTTTACCCAGTAACTACACATTTCATGTACTGGTGTATTCATGTGTTGGAAAACTCCACATCTACTAGCTGGGCCTGGTAAGTTGGATGAACAGCAGTCCTTTTAATGTAAGAGATGTGCTTAACAATATCCCTTACAACGTCTCCTATGATGTTTTCCCATCAACACAAATCCATCAACAAAGGATTGTTTTGAAAACAGCTTTCTGTAATAGATTTTCCACTGCTAAACTACACTATGATAGCTATAATATAGTCTTATTTTGATAAGAAAAAGTTCAAGTCTCTGCAGGTACTGTGACAAAATCTATCAAATGGCAGACCGGAAGATAGGAAATCAATTATAACCCTGATTGCAAAGTTGAAAAAAAAATGCAGCAGTAATGTTCAGTACATGTGATTTGTCATTTATAAGCTACAACATGTAAAACCGGTCCTTCATGAGCTGGTTATTCCATTCTTTTCCACCAAAAAGCTCCAAACACATTGATTGAAAAATTATGATTGTAATCCCTATCCTAAAAGTGCATCGTAATCTATATACCAAACAAGTCTTCCGTCAGCAGGCTTCACCTTAGTCACTGGCCATTTGACAGGGGTGTCCTTCACTCGGCTCAGCTGGGTGATCATCTCGTGCTTGCCTTTGCCCATCACTAAAAGAGCGACTGTGCGTGCTCGGTTAATGGCCGTGAAGGTGAGGCTCATACGCTGGTGAGGCTTGGAAGGACTCTCTGTGAGGGCCACCAGACTCTCCCCATGGTCGTCCACTTGACTACCAGGGAACAGAGAGGCGGTGTGGCCGTCGTAGCCCACTCCCAGCAGAACAAAATGGAAGCTGGAGTCATTCACCAACATGCTGACCTCCTTCTCGTACAGCAGCGCTCCCCCGTCCTCCTCCACACACAGACGCTGGTTGAGCTGCACTGGCATGGGATGGATGTTGTAGTACGGGATCCTCACATGTTGCAGAAGATTGTCATGTAGGTTGTGGAAGTTAGACTCCATTTCAGCCAATGGCACGCAGCGCTCGTCCACCATCCACACATGGGTGTCCCTCCAGGGGAAAGAATAGTGGTGCAGAGCCAGCCTGTGGAACAGAGCAATGGGAGAGGAGCCACCTGAGAGGGCCAGATGGAAAACGCCGCCCTCGCGCACCGCTGCCTCGGCTGCTTCCTGCATGTCTGCAGCTAGCCTCTCCACCAGCTCCTCAGCCCAGGCCGACACCATGTCGCTGCTACGAAATTTGCCCTGCATCACTTGGAAGCCACTTGCCGACGTGCCGCCAGTCTGATCGTTGCTGATTATCACCACCTCACTGTTGTAGCAAATCTCTTTCCCTTTGACAATGATGTCCAGCAGGTGTCCATTGTCAGCGCCCCCAGGGTAGATGCGGGGAAAAGAGCTGGCGAGGCTATTGACTAGTGGTGTCCAGAATTCCCAGGAAGCCAGCAGGCTTTCAGTCCTAATGAAACTATTCTTGCGTCCAGCAAAAATTTGAGAAATAAGTTCTGAATAAGCTTCCTTCTGCTCTGTTGGAGTGTGCACATAGTAGTCTGAAATAGGTAAACCCAGAACTTGGACATCTGTATGCTCAGTCACTTCCTTCCACCCACTGTCCATTGAAACTGGTTTGAATAAATTCTTACTCACAAGAATTGCCGGATATTGAAGACTGCCATGCCCAAAGTGGAAAACTATCTGTTTGGGCTTACAGTGAATGCTGTCGTGGTTCTGAAGACAAAAGATGTCATTCTTGAAAAGTATGCGTGCGAATCCCATCCGTTCATCCAACATCTTCCCTGAGGTCAAAATAATTGGCACACCTTCGTACCGGGCCTCATGGCTGTGGATCAATACAGCTGAAATACACAAACAGGATCCCTTATTATCAGAAATGTATTTGTGTGTATGTAAAGAAATTAAAAGAATACATCAAATTACATCATAATCATTAAAAAGAAGAGCTGTCAGTACTCACTGGCATATGTTGGTGTGAGACTGACGTGATCTTTGGTCTTATTCAGCTCCTGCTGGACTTCTGTTTTGTATGCTTGGTACTGGCCCACCACAGCTTGATTCTTTCCTACAGGCAGCAGGGAGCTGAATAGCTGAAGTTTGTTTTGGAGGAATTCATCACTGTTGCTCAGATTCATGGGAACCCTCATGGTTAACAGGGTCATGACCTCAGTCAGGTGGTTCTGTAGTAAATCTCTGATCACCCCGTATTGATCATAGAATGTGATACGGCCTTGAGGTTAAAAAAGACAAGGGAGAACATGAAAAGACAGTGGCCTCTTATGAAATCTTGCTCCTTTTTTATATTTAAAAATAGTTCATTACAACAGTATTGATGCAATTTTTAAATCACCTTTAACATCCAGGGTCTCTTTAACTACAATCTCCACTCTCTCGATATGGTGCTTGTTCCAGATGGGATCCAGAAACTTCTTGTTCTCCATTCTGAACGGAAGTATCTTTGCAACAACCTTTGCACAGAAGCACAAAAAACATACCGTGAAACTCAGTGACATAGTCATGGTTAAAGGATACATACTGTGTATGATCTTCTTACCTGTTTCCCAAGGTAATGGTCGATTCTGTACATTTCTTCATCCTTCAAGGAGTTGCCGAGCTGAGAAGCAAGTACCTGAGCGCTCCTGAAGTCATGTCCAAAAGGTTTCTCTAGCACCACCCTCAACCAGGACTCACCGGTTGGCCTGCAACTATTATTGATCTTATCAGCAACATCTGCATATGCGAAGGCTGGCACTGAGAGGTAGAAGAGCCTCCCTGCCTCCGTCATTCCCTCCTGTTGAAGCTGTGTGTCAATGTGCTTGTCCAGGTCCTGGTAGTCCTCTAGGGTCTTCAGCTGCCGATACTGTGCCAGCCTCAGGTACTGCTCTTTCAGCAGAGCACAGCGCTCCTCTGACACATCCTTGGAGCAGGACATCTCCTTCAGGATCTCAAAGAGGACAGGCGTGGCCTTGTCAGCAGGGGAAAGTCCTCCGCCGTAGAAGGAGAAGGTGTTTCCACTGCTGACCTGGCTAACATACAGCTGGAAGAAGCCCTGCCACAGGTACTTCTTTGCCAGGTCCCCCGTGCCTCCCACTATCACCACGGAAACATGGCCGCGCCTGTTAGCCTCCTCTCTCTCCTCGCCATGTCCTCCCTGGGCACACAGAGCGACCAGAAGCAGGAACACGCTCACAAACATGCTCTGCTCCTAACCGTCCAAACTCCTGTATGAACACAGCAAGGAGAGACATGACATGAAGCTAATTATCTTGCACCACTGAGCAATTAAGACATTTCATAGCTAAATATTTAAACAAAGCCTGAAAATAACACTAGGGTTGAAATTTTCACTTTAGATAAATCTGCCGATTATTGTTATGTCTGTTAGAAAAAATGTTAGAGAAGAGTGAAAAATGGCTACTAGAATTCCCAGAACTGTTGCTCTGACAAAACCAGGACCAGCAGTCCCAACTCAAATGTATTTAGTTTGCCATCACATATCCCAAAGAGAACCTGACAATTACATGAGGATAGAGCCAGCAAATATGTGTGTCTTTAGTGCTTGAAAAGTTAATCATCTCAATCCATTTTCAAAATAGTTGCAGATCTTTTGATCTATATGTGTATAAAGGAAACAAAATTAAACGTGAAAATTCCTCTGTCCCCAAAATCCACTCTAGTCAACATTTTAAATGTGCAAAAGATACTGCTGTTCTTCATTTCATAACAACGAACAAAACTAAAGAAATGTTTTAAAGTGTTTTCCCCCAACACAAATCATTTAAATGCATGAATTTAAAGTAATATTGAATACAACCTTCAAATACTCTGAAACATACAGAAATCTCCAGAGATAAAAACAGAGGAGTAAAAAATTCCTTAGCAATGTCTCTTCCTTCAGCTCTTTTAAAGTCCCTTGAGAGGCAGTAAAGTGGTGCCGTTTTATCGTCATGAGAGTAATGATCCGTGGATAGTGGTGGAGCGGGGCTGTAGACTTTGCCCTTTGCTCAGGGCATGATTGGCTCTTAGAACAACAGTTGTGCTGTTGAGCGAGTGTTAGGAAGATGTGAATTGACTTATTGATGATTGTTCACGGACAATATTTATATATTTTATTTTGTAACATATGAAAATCCAGCAGCAAGGGCGGGGGGAAAACATATCTATTCCTTCCTATTGCATTTTAAGAAAACAGAAAAGGGACTTAAAGGATCTGAAAAAGTATTGCAAAAACACTGGTGAGCTATGGCTTAAAATGATCTATAATCTTTTACAACCTGTGATCAGTCCTTCAATCATGTCATACTCACAGAAGCTAGGACGAAGTGTATGAATAAAGAAAAAATACTCATAGTAAATCAGCATTATGATATAGTCAGAATTGTATTTGTATCATGGGAAGTTATCATTTATAATAAATATTTTATTAGGCCTAACTTTTCTTCTTTTTTGGCCAGTGTGCAAAACGATGAGAAAATGGGAGCTAATTATAGTTATGGCAAAGGCCTAAATACTATAAACCTGAATAATGGAATAACATTCAAGATCCTCCCCATCTGTAAGGGGACTGAAAATTGCCCCCGTTGAACAGATCACCCACAGCATGAAACTCATTTACCGTATTTGATCACTGAGTGAAACATCTGGAATCCCTGAATAACGCAATCATGTTTACACAACAGCAAAGTAAACGGCAAAGGCCACTTCACAAGTACTGACTGCTTCAACAACAGCTGAAGTTTAGGTCTGATTTACTTTGTTAAGGATTACCTTGGTCCAAATATTTAGTTTTTATTAGTCTTTCAGGATTTGACCTCATCCTATCCCCACAATTTTCTCGCTTGAATCCAACATGTGATAGGCCACTAGCGGTTTTCATATCAGCACAGAAAATCTTCGCTTCCGCCCCCATTCACGCTCCAAATAGACTCTAATCTCCATGAAAATTTGCCATACAGTGAGAACAAAGGCCATCTTCTCTTCTTTAGGCCACAAAAGCAGGATCATATTAACCATGGAACATTGCCCATATGTAGATTGAAGACTTGTCTAATGACTGAGCAGTTTTGTTCATAACCTGCAACCCTGCATTTGGCATTTGTATACTCTCAGGTTTCTTCTTGGCAGCCATTTTCACAGCTAGTTCGTCTGAGGTCAATGACACAGGTGTTATAATGGAACTGCAGGGATGGTTATCTAATCCCTCACTATCACAAGAAACTGATACCTATTCAACTTTCCGTTTTGTGACTAATAACCCAATTATTTTCCCTCAGGTCAAATGATACACCGTACTTTTCATAAAAAGGACCCCTTCACTTATCCTGGAATGATAAATCCTACCTTAGATCATCACAACACAAGCAATCTGGGAGTTTTAAATGCTGTGAAGAGCTTACTGAAAATAAGATGTATGACTGACAGACAGTCATTTTGTCAGCCATTTTTATTTGCCATAGTCAATCATGAAAATCTGTTATATTTTTCACAAACTGTTATTTGAGTGGAACAGAGTCACAGGCCTTTAACATTCCCAGAAAAAAATGGGAGGAAGCATTATTGTTGTGACATGATGAAAAAAAAAATTGTGAAACCCATATATACTGTATATGTTGGCAAATTTAAATACCCATTCAGGCCATCAACTTATATTGGCACTCACTTTACTCGAAACAGCAACTTTGCAAATTCAAACCTTATATGCAAATCAAGTTGAGATAAACTTTGGTTCACTTTCAACAGTCCAGTAAAACTCAACAAGTGAATAAGAGGGTGAGGAGAGGTATGTGGCCAACATTAAAATTGATAACACTGAATATCATATTGTTTCCTATAGCCTCAGTTTATTCTGTACATTTTGTGTTAATGATTGATTACATTAAAGTCACAGACATACACCACTGATCTATGATGAAAACAAGCCAACGTTTTAAGGGAGGGTCATCAACATCTCTTTAATTTAGTTGTTAAAAAGGTGTGAACGTTTGACTGTTTATGTTGAATTTTTACAAAAATACATAAATAAAAACTGAGTGCAAATGCATTTTTCTAAATGTCATCTTTTTGTAACCTCTTATTCTACAATGGTTAAATGGGGTCTGACTGGAACAGTAGCACCACCTACTGCTTATCACAATGAACAAGATACTATTATGTCCACAGTAATGGGTCAATTAGCATTTTCTTCAGCAGATTTACTAAAAACTGTTAATAAAGTTTGCACTACATTTGGATAAAACCCGGCTTTGGAACGCAGGCAACGTGTATAGCTCAGAACCAATCTGCATGGATGGGGGCTGGCCACACACCTCATTCCTCTTAGGTGCCGCATCTGTTTTGTGTCCCAGACAGAGCAAACGCCAAACACAGGAGTTCAGTGCAGTGATAATAATTGTTTGAGGCAATATTTGGTAAAAACAGTGTAGGCTACTGGGGTTTAAAGAGGATGCCACTACATCTAAAAAACTATGAAAAAAAAGAAATATTTGCAATAGAACAACATTTCTCAAATGTCAAATTCTTCCTAAATGCAAAGAAGCTGTAGATGGAACTTTATCTTCAAATTAATTGGAAAAAGTTTTAAGCTGGATGACGATTCCTACCAACTATGCAAAACATGTAGAGGCAAAAACCACCCGTTTTATTCTTGTGATACAATTTAACCGTTATGGAAAACCTTGATTGGCTGACCTCCAAGTTAATCTGATCTTCTTTAAACCACTAGAATTTTCAACCCTGCATGTTTTGTGTTTCCTCTTTTCAACAAGTGCGATTATATTACCAGGCTATTTCATATTTATTTGAATTGTGTGGTTAGGGCCCCTTTAAGATAGCCCAGGCTACTTCTCAGGAGATCAAATTATCTTTGGATAATTCAGGTCTATAGCCTAGTTGAACAGCTTTGAGTAGCCTACATCCCTGTACTAATTTGTATGATATAAATGAAGCGGATTAAACGTGTGTGTGTGTGTGTGTGTGTGTGTGTCTGCTCCAGTTCCTTTTAAAACACACACAAATCAAGTTTAGAGACTGTTGTTCACGTGTTGCGCTATATCGTTCATCACCATGTTCACCGTAGCCTAGCCTACCTCCTGTAGTCAGTCAACGTCACTGTCAGCCACTACTAACTATTCTTCTAACCATCACAAAAGTAAACATGTGGGCAATTGTTTCCCTTTTCAGGATTTGAAATAACCAAAGCTAGCTGAAACAATGATAGCCTAGTTTAAACTTGACTCGTGGTGAGGAGAGCGTTGGTTATTATTTCATCTCAAAACATGAGTCAAAAGGACTATTTGTTTAGCTAATGTATTGCTACTGTAGCTACCTGCGCCTTCTTGTAGTAGGCTACTAGCAATTTCCCTAGGCGGTTGCTTGTGTGGATAAAAACCATGGTAAGAAAACGCAATAGGCCTACCACAACACACACACACACGCCGGTAAAAATCATATAAAGAAAAAAGAAAGAAAAACAGGTAAACGGTGGAGGACACGCTAATCCACCGATTCCACCTGCTGGCTGCCAAACTATCAAAGTCCACTTCCGCTAACGTTACACCACGGACACACAGCTCTGGAAAACTTTCATAAAATCGCCAACACAGTTTATGACTTAAGAACAAAGATGGTGTAAAGGCAGACTCTGACAGACCGTAGAAAAGTTAAATGGACACGAACCTGCCCCGTTACGTACGAGCGACTCGCTGCCTTTCTTCGCTGCACCAGTCAGAAGACGCTTCCTGCAACAGTCACGTGACATGGTTCTGCTGCTGCTGCAGAAAGAGACTCATACTGTACTATCTATCTATCTATCTATCTATCTATCTATCTATCTATCTATCTATCTATCTATCTATCTATCTATCTATCTATCTATCTATCTATCTATCTATCTATCTATCTATCTATCTATCTATCTATCTATCTATCTATCTATCTATCTATCTATCTATCTATCTATCTATCTATCTATCTATCTATCTATCTATCTATCTATCTATTATATGTCTAAAGCTATACTTTTAATAGCCTACATTTTTTTCATAGGCTACCTTTCCTGTCTAGTGGAAACCACATAGGGCCTATCACCAAAATGTGGTTATTGAACCCTTTCTGTAAAAACAAAACAAAAATGAAAGTTAGGAATTAAGTGTTCCTTCATGGTTTACGAGCTTTTTCCTAATTCTTAAACACAATAAACAATTAGACAATACATTGATTGTCATAAACGTTGACTTCTTAGAGAAACGGGATTCTGCTAGTAGTCTTAAATACTAAGTTAAAAAGAAGAAAATATAAAGTCCCTTATCAATGAGAATGCATTTCCAGTCTTGACTGATCGATGTTATCAGAGGATGGAATTTCAAAAATCTCTTAAAAATAAATATAGGCCACAGAAGTAAAATAAATTATGATACAATGTGATTTCTGTCAAACACCCAACCTCCTGGAGAAAGAAAATAAGGTTACATTTACTTTCTGAACCATTTCAGGTTTTTGTTGAATTCATGCCATGAATGTATCATGTCAGTCCTTTAATATTGTGTTGTATAGTATCCCCGAAGTGTATTGTCCAAAATAAATACACACATTAGTCTGTTTACATTATGTTTAGATTAATATTTTTATACAAACCCTACACAAGCCACATTTGCATAATCTAGCCTATACGTATGTGCATACTGGATTTATATAATTGATTAATATTAGTTAAATTGAAAGAAAATGGGCTAAAGCAGTGGAGGGGCCCTGACATGTGGGTCTCCTGTCATCTATCTTTATCCATACTTTTAGGAAATATCAGAGGAATTTAAAAATCAAAGCAATATCACAAAGTTCTTTGCACATTTTCCAAATATTAGAATTGATGCCAAATGTTATTCTAAAATATAAAATTATAAAAGTTATAGTCTTAGTACATTGGCTCAAGTTTGTGTCTCTGGCTGCTGTCTGGCACTTGGGGGCAGCTGCAGACTGCAGTGTATGGTCCAAACAAGAGGGACCTCTATTGGTCCCTGTGTGGAATAACCGTTTTCAACTTGGCTCTTCTGCTTTTCACGGTTGGACGCTCATCATGCCGACGCCATCATCAATCAAATGCCATCAGCTCTACACAATCAATTTCTCTAACTGATATACAACACGATATAGCCTACCAACTGTCTACAATCTTAGAAAAGGGAATGTAAAATCTGAATAGAGCAAAGTGCTGACTTTTAGTGGATAAACATTCACCCCTGTTTTCGCTTCTCTCAGCTGTCTCATATCATCGCCATCCAAATCCAGGCCTACCTACCTCAAACAAAGCAGGTGCCCCTTTGGCCAAATAATGATTTGATTGTTGTTGACCACACTGCCAGTCGCCCCTTCTGGCCCTCCCTTTTCTCTCTACTCCTCCACAGTTGTGGTCATTACAGAGCAGATCTTGACTCAGCAGCTCCATGGTCTCATCATATAGATATAAAGTTCATTATTTAGACAACACCTTTACTTGAAATCACAAGACTGCAAATTATGAGTTACGGTACTCTGTTTTTTTTCATCCCAGATTTGTAAGAGGAATATGATCAATTAGTGGAACAGCTTGTTATAAAAATAAATATTCTATTTACAGATATTTTCTTTATTTTATGTTGCACTGTTGAAGGGAGCCTAAACAAATGCATTGCCAATAACTGCTGCTGTAGTTGTTGTGCATAATACAAGATATTTAAATCTGGTTGGAGCTTTCGATCCTATCTCATATCTTCCTCAAATGCTGTTTTCAAAGTCAACAATGAACTTTTGATCACAACTTAAAAGGCAACAAGGATGAATAGTTCTGTGCTCATGTATAGGAACATGGCATCATCTTTGTTTTGTCAACTGTTGTTGAATTAACTTTTCATCTCAACAACAGGCTTTGTAGTTGAATACCACCCAAACACACACACACACACACACACACACACACACACACACACACACACACACACACACACACACACACACACACACACACACACACACACACACACACACACACACACACACACCATCCATACTTCTACCTTACAACCTTACAAACAGCTGTAATGCCTGTGATCACACAATGTAGCGCCCTCCCAAGTTGGCCAGCCACTGTGAAATGTAAACAGTAAACAGGATGGAGCATCCTGTGTTTGAGTGTTTTTGCGTGTGCGTGTGTGTGTGTGTGTGCATGTGTGCGAGGGAGCGTGCATGTGTGTGTGTGTGTGTGTGTGTGTGTAGGAAAGGGGAGGGAAGGGGAGTGGGGAGCTGCTAAGGAGAGAATGAGCCCATGCAGAGTGTGCTACCCCAGCTGTCACTGCTATAACTTCAGACTTGAGGGACAACAGGACGCAAGCTGGAGGGCCACTGTAAGGGTTTAAGTGTGTGTGTACGTGTGTGTGTGTGTGTGTGTGTGTGTGTGTGTGTGTGTGTGTTGTCGCCCCACACCCCCAGGCATTCTCCACATCCCCTGGCTTCCTTCCTCCCCTTTGTTAAGCCTGCGAGGCAGACTTCGTCAAGCTGAGCACACAGACGAATGCATATGAATGTGTGCTGTCATCTTTATTAGGCCCCCTTGCCAACACCCATTACATTTAACACAGTTCTTTACTGAAGGGGGTTCCACTTTCAGTTGTGCCCTCGTCCCCCACTATTGCTTGCCAGACGAAGAGGATTATAGTGACCCCAGACGGGAATACACAACCTGCCAGACACTACAAAGTGAAAATAATACAGAGCAATGAACACAATCTATCCTTTATGCCTTGCAGTTATTTGATGGTTGTCAATTTGATTTGTGACTTTAAGAGAAACTGTAATTAGTGGTGGGTTTTCTATTTCAAGAACACAGGACAATTAAATATCTTTTGTTGGCTTCTTATTAAAATGTGTCTCTACCTGCCTTTGTCTCTCTACATCTGCTCTTTGATGCATGAGGTCAGTGCCAACTATAGGCAGCGATGACTGATCAGCGTAAAGACACAACTAAACTCACCTCATGTAATGTATGAGTAATGCTGCATGCTTTTTAAACACATTCTCACATTTCTTCTCATGAGACGAGAACTTGTCGAAGCATGTTGTGTCCTTTGTTTCCCAACGCAACGCCGCACACCACATAGCCCACATCAACAACAGACTCCCACCCCGAATTCCAGTTGAGAGAGGTAGTGTTTTTAGAGGTGGCATGTGGAGCTTTTAGAGTGAGACTGAGGAAAAAACAATGCAAAGGCTTTTCAGTCCAGACAAGAGCACAGAATGAGGAAGCTTCCACAACATCGATCCCACCCGTCAGGAACATAAAAGGATATTGGTTTGGGATTGGTTTGAATGGTGTTTAATTAGTTTAAATAGGTATTTTTTAATTAGTTTCACTAAGGGAATGTATGTACCTGTACTAAACTTGCTATACATTTCTTTTAATGTATACATGTGTATGGCTTATCGGTACACTATTATTATTTTGTCACTACAATAACAGTAGTGAATTTGATAATGGTGTGGTTGTTGAGCTGAGGTATGTTGTGTTTTAGTCATCACATCCGATTGTTAGTGTGAAGCTGTAAATGAAAGGATTACACACTCCTGTCCTGTGTGGGTGGAATATTCCTTCCTCATAGGCTCATAAAAACCTTTCCTTCTGCAAACGCAATACCTCCCATTCTCATACCAGGCCTGTGAATCAGGAGGACACACAGACGGAATTCTTCAGAGATTCAAATCCAGCCTGATAACCCAGCAACAGTCACCAAGCCTGCTTTTTCATGACTCTTGAAAAGTTGAAACTGTTGGAGATACATGGTTCTCACTTAATAGTGAACTTCCAAATATCTCTATTGTTTCACTGCAAGTAAACTTTTAAATTCTGTGTTTTCTATAGTAATTAATGTCAGATAAAAAAGCTTAAATGTATGTATGCAAATATGTAAAGTAGGTAAATAATTAATGAGCACCAGGAATAAACATAAAATAATATAGGTATATATCACAGTGTTAGCAGTGATGAAAAAGTGAACATTTACTTACTGTATTCAAGTGTAATTTTAGATACTCGAGTATTTCCACTTAGTACTACTTTATGGTTCACTTCACTTCATTTTATGATAAGTTTACAAATATGCATTTTTAAAGATTAAAATTAACCAGTTACTATAATAATACCACATCTAAGTAGTACATACATTATAGCAATGAATCCAAATTATGTAACAATATAACACTTTCTGTATAATGAGCATTTTTACTTTTGAGACTTTAAATACATTTTGTTGCAAAAAAAAATAGTTCATAAAAAGCTAAATGTATAAAATTTTGAAACAGGGAGCTTGGCTGGTAGCGGAGTGTTTGGTATTGGTTACTGTTATTGTGATGTAGCCTCTACTGCTATTTAACCAAAGTAAATAATCTTAGTACTTCTTTCATGGTTAAACTATAGTCATCAAAACGCATAAACAAAGGCTCAAATCCCACCATTTCTTAACAAGGATTTTAAGGACCCTTGCTGAGACATTGGAATGGTGGAAAACAGTAGGTGCATTTTGTTTTGGCCTTACACAAAAAAAAACTCCCCCGTAGCTCTCAATGGTTTTCAACCTTTCTGTTTGCTGATACCACAAGAAGTGTAAGAACAGCAGAGGTGTGATGGGAGCGGGGTCTGAATGACATGGCGTTGCTGCCTCGGCCGCTGTTCACTGACCCACAGAATGCAGAACCCAGCCCCCAGTGTGAAGTGCTTTTGTCTTGTCATCACCCTCAGAGGCAGGGGGGCGTTAGGGAACCCGGAGGGCTTAGCGCTTTGAGGCCGCAGTCCTCTCAACAGCAGCACGCATGCTCTGTTAGGTGAATAAAAAAGAGGCTGTATTGAAATGAAAGCATTTGCATACTTGTGTGTTAGAGAGGGTGTTGACCTTTGACACCTCCGAGAACTGGATGACAACAGAAACCACTTCTTCAGAGTCCGAGCATTAACACACTCGAAAAATAACACCTAAGCGTATACCTCAGCGTATCAAAACCAATAAAAGGAAGGAGAGAAAGTGTCACTCGAGTGCTCAAGATGGAAGTTTCCCTCGAGTGGCAGTTCACACTCAAAACAAAGTGGGTCGAAGGATTTGAGAGTGAGGGATAACTGGAACTTGAAGCATCGTGTCAGGTCTTTGTGGGACTGGGAAGCGGATCAGGTTTTGTTTTCCTCAGGAGAGACATACAACTGAAATGTGGTTACTGGAAAGGGCTGATATTAGGAACACATATTTGAGGAAGTTGACTTAAAGTAAATGAAAAGACAATTCGAACTGACTTTTTACTTTTGTTAAAAATGTGACTTGTCTCATAATTTACAGGGAAAGGTTCAGTATGAAATTCATCTGTTGATATTTAAGAAAGACAATGAAATATAAAAACACATTAAAAAAAATGCTATTTGTGTTTGTTAGCAATTGAGGGAGTTGTCATTTGAAGGTCAGAGAGCCATAATTCAGCCCACACTTAACTTGTTAATCTATTATTTCGCCAACATCGTTCACTCTCTCTGTTGTATGATTAATGTGCGTGTATGGTAACATAGGACAAGACAATATCCGCCTCTTCAGTGGATTTTTTTTTTGGTAAGGGTCTTTGTCGGGACACCCGCCTGTGTTTGGCTCTCAAATCGAGGGGGCTCTTCTCTCCAAGTACACAGCGCTTCACAGAGAAGACTTGACTCTGAAATTCCTCCAGATAAGAGTTGCTAGGTGATGCCATTGTCAGATCTTCTTTGTGGTCACAAATTCATACCCAAATTGTAAGGTTCTTTATGAGGAGCGTCTCATTAGTAGTCATATATTCATACCAGACCGACCCCCCCTCCTTGACCCCTCCTTTACCAGTCGTGGGAAAGACAAGTCCTGGACGAGATGTGGAGGATTCAGGCAATTATTTGGAGGATGGTCAAGAAGGATTGTCCAACTAAGACACTTGTTAATTTTCAAAGGCTACCAAAGCCCAAACATATTACTGTTTTATTCATAAAGATTGTTTGAAACATTTTCAACCAGTTGATAAAAAAACTAACAAAAGAAAACCAATCAAATAAGATTTCCAAATCTCTATTTAAAAAACCAAGAGCAAGTGTACCCGAGCACTGCAATGGATTCTTTACATTCATGCTATGGTTTAGCTCACAGCTCCATCTCTAATTAATTTCCTAGTCCATGTGTGAGAGAGTGCACTGAAGCTGGAGTACATTCAATATGCAAAGAAACTCAAATAAATACCTTTTTTTTCTTTTACAACAAATAATACTTTTACTTAGGGGGCAAAACCCCCTTTTTTTGAAAAACAGACATGGAGTGTTGTAAAAGGTTGTTCACCAGAAATGATATCCAGGTCCTTCCAGGATCCCAACCTGGGTGGACAACCTGGTCAACAAGCTGCTGGAAAGCTACAGCAACCCCCTTAATGGGATTGGTTGTCACAATGTGTTAGTGTTTTTGATGGTACATTTCTTCTTTATTACAATAAGTTAGAAAAAGTGAGGGGTTCACATTTCAAGCCAACACCATAAGCTTCAATTTAATGTAGGAATTACTATTGAAAGATGTTTAGGTGATGAGCAATTCTCACTAGAGTAAAAAGTGTGCCTACTTACCCCGGTCTCCCCTATAGGCTATTGTATGTAAATATAGGAAAATACAAATAGTAGAATAGGCTAGATACTTAATGAGTAGCTTTATATACATGAGCTGGTCTGTTATGTAGATGTGTGTAGGCTACATGTCTATACATTATATACACTGTGCAGGATTTGACACGATGGATGATATAATTTTTTTTAAACTGTAATTATAGGCTAGGTGACATGAGTTTGATGGGACTCACTCAGTTTTGATAAACAAATGAACAAACTACAAATGTGTACGAGGTGTAGGATGTGGACTTCAAGACACTAATAAGAGCTTGATTTATTAATAAGACAAACATTGAAAAATCGATGAATGACAGGCCTACATTCTTCCCAATGAAACAGGTGCGGTCAAACTGTCCTGGCCCCGCCCCTTCATTACCATGTTTGGAGAAGTTAAACATTCCACAGCGCGCGGGGCGGGCGGGGCGATGACGCCACCTGTTTGTCAATGGGCTGCGGGCTCGTGCTTCACTCACTCATCCGGTAAAGTGAGCGAGGTATTCGGAGGAACAGAGTCAGTGGAAGCGGGCGGAGGTGCACCGAGACTCTGGGATATAACCCACTACTTTTAAAAAAGGGAACAAAAGTGGTGTGGAATCATGGAGCTTTCTCGAGTCAACTTATTCTTCTTTTTATTTATAAACCAAGTTTGTACAAGCCTTCAGTCGAAAGAACGTAAGTCCTTTTTTTCTCTCTAGCGTTGTGTAAAGTAATGAAACCGAAGCCTAGCTTTGGCGTAGCCTACCTCATAAGTCTTGAGGTTGGAATTTTAATAACCTGCTTTGGGTTTCACATATAAAAAATAAATAAAATGTGCTATTGTCAAGTTGAACATCTAATAGCCCTACCTAACTTTTTTTCTGTTGTTATTGTGGTGTGGTGAGAAGGTGCCTTTTTGGATGTAGTATCCCGTAACTTGTAGGCTATTACTTTTAAGAATATTCGAATGATCTAAAGGCATTTAAATAAATGTTCGTGTATAGAACTCAGTCACAAGAATGATTGAAATTCTGCAATTTGCTTGATTGAGGGCCACCCGTGAGATGCTTTAATTTGTCCGATTTTGCTGTTTCACTTGTGGTGCGCGGATTCATGTATTTCTCTCTTCATGGCAATTAAACTGCCCACGCCTCTCTCAGACATTATAAATTCTGTATCTTGAACCTGGAGGACACGGTCAATAAAGTGTTGAATCACACCGACATGCTGAATTAAACTGTCAAAGCGTGGCATGTGCCCCCATAAAGCTGTTGGCCCCTGAGATCAAAGCAGGGCATTTTATTGTACAGACAAATCCTAGTAATTTTCAGCCTATTAAAAACCAAATATATACTACACTATCTTTGCCAGAATTATATTAGCTCTGTAAAAACATTTAGTTGCCTTTAACAGCATTTATTTAGTTGTATATGCATCAGGTGTCATTAATTGCTTCTGTGCTTGTTGTAACTGTGTCATATGTGTTTTTGTTTATCTCTATAGAAGTATTGCTGGATATGAGCACTTCAGGATCGGAGTTGGGGTGGTTGACGTTGCCAAATGAGAATGGGGTGAGTATTTATACCTTGAAGGACATTTTTAAGACCTCAGGTTTGAGACTTGAAAATTGCTTACTTTGTCTAGAAGGCCAATGACTGAGTAAAAGGCAGCAGGAAATCAGCTCATGCGAGAATTGGAATACTATTTGGTAACAACGACAAAGGCCTCTTTCTGCACTAAAAAAAAGTTTTCTGGGAGAGATGGAAACAGTGGCGGCCGGGTGATGTTTGAAAGAGTTCGGCTAGTCTTGTGTTAAAGCTACCCTTTCATAAAGAACTTATGAATGACATTAAAATGTTAAGGTTCAACTTTGCATTTGAATTTACAGCAGCAAAGTGCATGTTACACTTTCACAACAGATTGTTTTCATTCCAACACTAAACCATAAAACTACATCCAAAGATATTCTTTCCCCCCTCGGGATTCATCTCTTAATTTAGAGACAACAGCAGCAAGATTATCTGTACAGTTTTGGGAAGTCATGAGTAAAAGAGCCATGAAGACTGGTCCATGTGTGGAGAACCATCCCTCTATCTATAGTTCAGTGGCTTTCCATCTAAAAAAAGCAACAGGACATGGCCACTTCCACTGTGTGGGCTATGTTTCTTGTGTGACTGTTCTCAAAGATCTAAGGATTCTCATTTTATCGGATAGGAATTCCACTTGTCAGTCAAACTCTGCTTTGTTCTCGCACAACTTTCCCACACTTGTGAAGTGTATTTAAATTTGTACCGTGGAGGACTATTTACAAATGTGTGACTTAAGCAGACTTGTTTGAACAGTTTATTTCCTAAATGCAGAATAACAAGTCTACACACTAGAAGTTGCATATAATTTTAAAGTATGCTACCTGCCATAAATTCGGTTGTTTTAAATGTGGCTAAACTAAGGGGAGTCTAATAATTATAATAATTGCAGACTGAAATAATATATAATCCGTCATTAAGTGCTGCTCTAATGTAATAATACAAATAAAACATTTTTGAAATAGTGGAAATATATCATTGCATCTTTACAGTTAAAGTAATGTAAATGCAAGCATGTATTCCCTGAAACACACCCATACTGCTAACATATGAGGTGTTAACAGTTTTATGTTTAAATGTAAGTTTTTAATCTTTCTACCCGTCATTTCTTTCCCCTCTTAAAAAAAACCTAATTGCTGCCAATTTAACCTCTGTGCTGTGTTTATGAAGCTCATTTATCCGCCATAAATCTTAGTTGGTATTCTACAGTAGTATTTGCTGGATTTATGTGCGTCTCGTACACATGCACCCTAGTGTGTAAGTGGAAAACCACACACGTCGCGAGCACAGCACATGTCCAGGCCAATAATCTTAATTTGTAGGGGAAAAAAGCTTCTGCGCACTTTATGCATTTTATGAGCTTCTCACTCAGCATGAAAGAAGACGTGTCTCATCAATTAAACTGGTTTTCTGCAAGAACAAAGCCTGTGAGCCCCTCACTTATTCCATGAAACCCATAACCTGTCATTATTGCAGCTTGCTAACAAACTAACTGATCCCCCTCGCTCTTTATCTTTTTCTACTGTGCAGTGGGAGATAGTCCAGACGGTGGTGAACGGCTCACTTTTCTACACATACAGTGTTTGCAGCATTGACTCTACTGAGCAGGATAACTGGTTACGCACAACGTTTATCCAGCGCCGCCCGGGGACTACGCGCGTCTCCGTGGAGCTGCGGTTTGTCGTGCGAGATTGCAACACCTTTGACGGCGCTTCTGTCGCCTGCAAAGAAACCTTCAACCTTTTCCTTTCGGAGGCAGACGCCGACGTGGGAACCAACTTCCGCAAAGGCCAGTTCCGCAAAGTGGCCACCATCGCTCCTGACGAGGTGACGCGGGGCCGTGCGCTGAAGGTCAACACAGAGACCAGGACAGTGGGGCCTCTGTCCAGAAAGGGCTTCTACCTGGCCTTTCAGGATGTTGGCGCGTGTGTGGCGCTGCTGTCAGTCAGAGTGTACTACAAGACGTGCCCGTCCACAGTGAAGAGCTTGGCGGCCTTCCCCGAGACGGTGGCGGACGCTCTTAGCCAGGTGGAAGGAGTGTGTGTGGAGAACGCCGTCAGCCAGGCCACCCCACGCATCTACTGCACAGCTGAGGGTGAATGGGTGGTTCCCGTGGGTCAGTGCCAATGTCTAGCAGGCTACGAGAACACCGGGGACTCCTGCCAAGGTAAGCAATGCCAGAAATACGCCACGCGCTCCACTGAGACGTGTGTGTGTGTGTGTGTGTGTGCGTTACCATGTGAGTTATAGTAAATGTCTTCCTCCCAACCACTGCTTTGGCAATGTGCGAGGATTGAGGAATGAGAGCAGCAGAGGAATTTCAAATGTGTGTGGTTTTGTTCAGACTTCCTACTTGTCTTTCACTTGGTCAGGTGAGGCAGCGTTAGGCATGGGAAAAAAGAAGATGTCTAAACCTGTTTGTTTTGCTTTGACTTTGGGGCAGACCGCAGACTGCTCCTTGTGTTAGAGATCAAATCCCAGGATATGTGGACAGTCTCCCATCGATGCATCATCTGGTTACCTGTTGGGCAAGAGCATATTGTTTCCACTTGCCCTGGGCTGGGCTGATGCACTGTTTTATGGATGGTATAGGTGAAAATGTACAGTACAGTACAGCTGTGTCAAAATTCCAAACTAAATACTGATAATAAGTGGACTTGTGTATTTACACTGGAAAACGTTTTAACCATTCAGATATTCATAGGCAGGCTTTTATAAACCTTTTAAAACTAATAGTAATTTGGAAACATTCTGTTTAAGTTTTTTTCTAACCCTTGTCTATTGACAGGAGTGACACCTATAATAAGGTTAAATATTCAAAACATTTGCAGTATGTCCTACCTATAATAGACCTGCAAGTACATAACAAAACAGAAAGTCAAATAACACAGTTGGGTATCCTACAGTATGTGCTCCTACTGTATGTGTGGAAGTTGGAAGTTCTCGGGCGTGGTATGTTTGAGTGTCTGCAGGAAACGTGGGAGGAGAGACGGTACAGAAAGAAGAGGAAGGAGGGAGGGAGTAAGGGCACAGTATGGTGCGGGGATTTCTGAAAGGAATTCTTTCACCCTCTCGTCACTTACTGCACTGATTGACTAAAGGCAGGGCCGTGTGAAAGAGACAGATAGACTACCTGAGCGGTGTGTCTTCTCCTCGCAAGTATTTGTTTTGCGTCAGTTGCTAGGGGCGACAGGAACCACAGATTACAGGGATGGGGCCGGCGCGCCTATCAGAGGTTAGACTGAGTCAGGCTGCGGTGACTGCTTATGGTACGAGTCACCTTGACTGGCAAAGTTTGGCTTCTTCTTGGAATAGTTTCCTTTAAGGGAACAGATTATTCTCATCTGCTGAAAGAACTCTTAATTGATCAGTTGATTGTCAGAAATGAATGATCTACAACTATTTTGATAATTGATATACGGTTTCAGTATCTATCTACCAAAAGTGCAAACATTTATTAATTCTAGCTTTTCTATTTTTATACTTTTAGGTGTTTCTATATCACTCTGCACCGAATGTCTTTGGGTTTTGGACTGTTGGTCGGACAAAGAGGACATTTAGAAAACTGTGAAAAGCTTTTTTTTCATACTAATTTGTGACTTTGTATGGACCAAGCGCAACATCAATTATTGGAGAAAATAACCACTAGATTAATAGTAAAAGAAAACTGTTGATAGATAATGACTATGCATCAAAGGTTGAATCTTGTACTGTGTGGTTGTAAAAAAAAGGAAAGAAGACAGAAAGGAGAGCAAGGCGGGGAGGAAGTGGAGGCAGAGGAATGTTTAAGTCTTTGAGGTTCCTGACCGCAGGCAGACTCTGAGCCCAGCACCTGAAACGGAAGTTGGCAGAGGAAAATGAACGGGGACATATTCATTTATAATGGAAAAAAAACTTGTGATTCCAAAAGTCTGGAGGATGACCCCACTATAAGGATTCAGGAAAAAGGTTTAATTACACAAGTATTATGTCGTAGTTTTTTAGCTCCAGCCGACAACCTTGATTTACTAGAGAAAGTGACACCTCCAGTGGCTCATGACATTGCCGGCATGTGGATTCCACTGAAGAGTCCAACTGTTGTGGGAAAGGGAAGTAAAGTGAGATGAGGAGGAATGCTGACTGACACAAATAAGCAGGTTGTCCTTGGTCGGTGTCGGGAGGGTGGGGAGGGAGGGAGCCGACAGTTGGTGCATGAGAGGGTGGCTAGTTCCGTGGCTGCTTAGTTAGGTGTGGAGTGTAATTTAGTCAAGAGGATTAGTAGAGCAACAGGACAGCTGTTAGCCAATGACATGCTCCCGCTTTGCCTCCCCCTTTGCTCTTTCATCCGCTTGTTAACACACGCAACAAGCTCCCTAATCCATGTTCCCACTCATTAGAACAACGGCAAGAACACAAAGAGCCAAAAACAGGTTCAATTAAACAGATGCGCCGGTGCGGAACAGAAGTCCTTTCAAAAGTGGAAAAGGAGCGTGGGACAATTAGAGCGACAATTGCCATCAACAAGTGAAATGAAAAGTTAGCTGACTGAAAGTTGTGCACCGTAAAAAAAAAAAAAAATTAAACATGGTGCTTAAAACTCTCATTAAAAGTATCTATGAGAAGCCATTGTTTGAGATTGAGTCAATAATGTTTGTATTCATACATTGCACACATGCCGACATTTGCAAGCTGCATAATGAGTAATGTGTGCAACATATTTATGGCACCACTTCGTGCAATCTCCGAGACAATAGATGAATAGGGACCGGAGTTCCTTTGGTACGTGACAGAAGTCCTGCTGCCCCGGCTCAAGATGAAATGGGCTGGCCCCCTTTTCTTATGCGAAGAGACCTCGGCTACACCCCCACTGCCACCCAGTGACTCCCCAGAGAGAACTTCTGTTGTTGCTCCAGACCTTTGCCCCCATCCCCCATCCATCCATCCATCCATCCATTTATCTATTCATCTTTATCCCTCCTACTCAACTACAACCTGCTCCTTCTCCAGCAAGGCGGCAATTCTTGGAGTGCAAAGGTCTTTCTGCTTTGGTGGCTGAAGTAACGCGACCACGTCTTCAATTCAGGGTTCACTCCACCTCCTCTCACGGCCACAAGGGCGGGGGCGGCCAGATGCAAGGCTCCTCCCCAGGGAGACAGCAGAGTGAAAGCAGAGAGAGAGGACTTATTTTACCAAGGCCCATTCTTTAAATTGATTTTACTGTGTTAGAAACTTTGTTTTTAATAGTATGCGCATCTGTTTCCATAAACACACTAAAAATCATACTCGTCTCCAGCAGCTTTTCTTCTTTCCTGTTTCTCTTATCATCCGACTATTCAAAGTCGGACGCTGTAATTTGCGACTGGTGTCGGGGGTTAGCGGAAGGAAGTGAGGGAAGAGAGAGGGAGGAAGGAAACATCAGCGTTTGGACTGAAATTGCAGCTCCCGCGTCCTGGTTTCTGTCCACTCTGCACGTTCATTAACCTCCCATGCCCTGGAAAGACTGTTTATCTGTGCTGAAACGTCCATCACAACACTAACAGCACTGAGGTGCCGTTTCCTTTGGCAAAAACACCAACACTATCTGCCAGAGAATATGATCTGAGAGTTCACAGGGGAAAAGGCAGATCAGATCCCCCGATGGATTTTTATGCTCCGCAGTCATCCGGTTGACACTGGCAGTGTGACCTGAGATTAGGCCTCCAGGGCGAAAAAAGGCGTGTGGAGGCAGGTTGTCAGGAAAATCCCTTTCCATTCCTTCCGCATACAAAGACTCAGTGATTATAGGTTGCTCACAACAAATGCTTCCTGTCGGGTGGAAGGGGGTTGGTGGTGGTATTACAGAGAACGTGTCATTGTTTGCATTTTGATCAGTCATCCCTTCCTGCGTTTGTTCGTATCACAGTTATTCCTTTATATGTCATGCTTTGTCATGAAATTCGTTGCTCTGAAACATGTGCAATGACAAAATAAAGTTGATTAATGCTTATACCAACACACACCTCTTCTTTCTCTCACACAGAATGCAAACCCGGTTACTTTAAGCTGTCTGTGTCGAGCGAGTTGTGTCAGGTGTGTCCCGACAACACCAAGCCCTCAAAAGCCGGCGCCAGTGAATGTCAATGTGAGGGAGGCTTCTTCCGCTCCCCTTCAGACCCTGCTACATCAGCCTGCTCTGGTAACCACCCCGCTCACTGTCATATTGGTTCCACATAATTCAACTTAAACTCTGTATGATGAAAGTCAGAAGATCAGTGCTAACATGTTTCTGTGTCGTCCACTTCCTCCCTTTAAGCCCCGCCCAGTGCCCCTTGTGACCTCATGGCCAGCACCCTGTCAGCAGAGGGCAGGCTGCAGCTGTCCTGGAGCAGACCGCTGGTGACCGGAGGGCGCAGTGACATCACTTACAGTGTGCAGTGTGAGCTGTGCAGCCCCGGGGCCCTGTGTGTCCCCTGTGGAGACAGGATCCGCTTCGAGCCGGCTTCCACCGACCTACGGGACGCCACGGTCATCGCCTGTGACCTGGACTCTCATCTCAACTACACCTTCACTGTGGAGGCTCACAGCGGAGTGTCCCAGTACGGTACTGACAAGGCCACCGCCAGAATCACAGCTGCTCTGGACTATACAGGTTAGCATGATCACATGAATGAAGAGCTTCTTTTTGTATTGCTTGGATTTAAACTTGCATCATACTGAACTTCTTATTTTGAAGTATTGTATAGTAGGGACCATTGACTTTGGCACCAACTGAACTTGTACATTGGGTGAAGGTGACTAAACACAGAAATGACCATACAACTTTCTTTTTGTATATCAAATGAAATATTTCATGTTTATGAGGTATATCAGCTATTCATTAACTGAAAAAAGTGTTATATCACTTACAAATAACAGACATCCAAATACAGGATTTTTAGTTTTTTCTCTATGCAAACAGTCTCCGAGACCCCAAACAGAAGTTATTTGTCATATTATATAGCACATTTCTGAAACATGGCAGGACGTGTCAAGGTGATAAAACTATGTTTAGTATGTTTTTGAACTGTTGAATGGGAGTATCGGGTATCTAGCACCCAAAACAGAACATTTATGCTAAAACAAATGTTTAGACATTTTGTCATGTAATATAATGTTTATCTGTGTAGCCCATTGTGCAAAGGGAAGGGCTAACTACACAATGAGGAATTCAGTCTGACCCAAGGCTTTTTTTCCCCCACCTCAAACGTCCTTTCCAAAAACTATGTTTAGCCACTAACCATTATTTTGCTTTCTGACTCCCACTGACCGTTAGATCCCCCAAAAGTGACGTCGATCCATCTGGATGACCACACCCCCACCAGTCTGTCTCTTTCCTGGATTCTGTCTCGCCGGCCTCCAGCCCACATTAATCACCGCTATGAGCTGATGTACCGCAGAAAAGTAAGACAGAGCGCTTTGTATTTTCTTTTCCTCATTCAAAGTGTGCGGCGGTTGTATGAGTATCTTCTAATCCACCCACTTTCCTCTTTCGCAGGACGACGAAAGCGAGCGTGACGTGACCACCTACACAGTCCTGATTCTGGAGAAAATGTCGGTGCAGATTAACGACCTCACCCCAGACACTACCTACATGTTCAGGGTCCAGGCAATGAGTCCCGAGGGCAACGCCGGCAGCTACAGTGTGGAGCACGAGTTCCGTACTTCAACATTAGGTAACAGCAGCAGCCTTACCATTTGTAGTTTCTCAAGTGTCTCTCTGTCTTTCATGAACTTTTATTTCACATAATACTGGAGATGATAACTGTTTTTCTTTCTTTCTGTGATTGTGCGCAGCCGAGTCTCAGATTCAGAGTAAATCCACCATGGTGATGGTAGCTGTTGCTGGAGTTGGGGTTATTCTGCTGGTGGTGGTGGCCGTCCTGCTGCTGCGTAAACGGTTGGTAGCAACACTCCTCCTGTGTCATTCAGATAAATGTTATCTACCGACCTGTATGATTAGGTGTCACAAGCTTGCGTAAATGAGGGATAATATTCTGGTTTGACAGCTCAGGGGAGCGTTTATCAGTAATAGACAGGGTTTGCTATCCAAAACAGTCACTGTCTTTCACAGCAGAGACTGACCTGCAATTACTTGAAAGCCGGACGGTATTCTTCTTAGTCCTATAAGTGATTTTTCATTTCTTTCCTCCCAGGAGAATGAACTCTCGCGGCAGAGGACCTGAAGATCCCTACTTTTCAACAGGTGAGAATACCGGTCTGTACATGCAACATGCAATAATAACAGCTCATTGAGTTATCATTTGGCCTAAAATATTCTGGTGGTTATTTCCCTGCTTTCAGATCAGCTCAAGCCTCTGAAGACTTATGTGGATCCACACATGTACGAGGACCCCAACATTGCCATCGCAAAGTTTGTCACAGAAATTGACCCCAGTGCCATCGGCAAACAGAAAGTTATCGGCGTTGGTAAGTTTTTATTTTGAATTTCTATTACCTTCCACTTGATGAAATCTCACGGTGGCACAGTCTCTTAACGTTCCCTCTGTGCGCTGTCCGTCTGTCTGCTGATCAGGAGAGTTTGGGGAAGTGTTTCGTGGTGTGATGAAGGCGCCCGTGCGAGGTGAGGTGGACGTGGCCATTAAGACCCTGAAGCCGGGGTACTCAGAGAAACAGAGGCTGGACTTCTTAAGCGAGGCCAGCATCATGGGGCAGTTCTCCCACCCCAATATCATCCGCCTGGAGGGAGTCGTCACCAAATGTGAGTTGATAAACCTCGAAACACAAGTCAAGACAATAGTCCTCAACTCATTTTGTTTCAACTGCTTGTACACTGCTTGTTCTTTCACTCATCTTAATTATTATTATTTATTTTTTCAGTCAAGCACGTCATGATAGTGACAGAATACATGGAGAACGGAGCTCTCGACACATATCTGAAGGTAGGCACATGTGTCAAATTAGCCTCAGATTTAAAGTTGATACTTTTAGTCTTTAATGTTTGTATGCCTTCCACACTCTATTTTTATGTATATTTCTTTAAAATTAATAATATAGGAATAGAAAGAAAAAACAAGTTGTGCTCTTTATGGGGGTTAATGAGACTATCGGTCGGATGCAGGGACTTCCTGAAATCTTGTTGTCACTACGCGACCCCAGGAAGTCACTCCACCCAGTCCGGCACAGTACCACCCATAAAACCACCCTGTGTTATTTTTAGAATATTTAGTTTTGTCGATATAATGTGTTAATTTGTGAGATTTACAAGTGTTTAGTCAAGTCCAGTAAGGAAAGTAAACTTTATTGTAAATAAAATAATATAAGTAATCTATATAATAAATACATTTTAGATAGTGAATAAGTGAGGCAAAATCAAACATTCAGCAAAGTAATAAATGTGCAATATGGAGAAGAACATTATTTACAATATGTGCAATAAACTGTAAAGTGAACTAAGCAATTGCAAATGTACAATATAAGGGTATGCCAATGTACTACGGACTGAGTATAAATATGGAATGTTACAAGCACTAAGTAAAGTTCACTCAGGTCCTGGCTCCAACTTCATATTGAATGGACAGACATGATTAGTATGAGTCTTTCACTATAAATCTCAGCAAGAAAGTGAATACAATATATTCCCGAGATGTCAATCTATTCCTTTAATGTATGAGCAGTTAATTCAGTTAAAACCCCCAAAATAAAAAAAGATACAAGTCTAAAGTGAGAGTATTTTTTTCCCTTTAGGACCGTGATGGAGAGCTTCCATCGTATCAGCTGGTGGGCATGATGCGTGGAATAGCTGCTGGCATGAAATACCTCTCCGACATGAGCTATGTCCACCGTGACCTAGCAGCAAGAAACGTCCTGGTCAACAGCAACCTGGAGTGTAAAGTGTCTGACTTTGGCCTGTCGCGTGTGCTGGAGGATGACGCTGAGGGCACCTACACAACAAGGGTAAGTCACACCGTGGCATGTCACGGCCTGAAAAACGTAGCAACAGAGAACTTGCCTTTTTTCTTTTGTTTTTCCTGGTTACAAATGCCAGACTGTTCATTTTTTAACTCTCAAGTGTCCTATCTGGAGTGTTGCTCTTTTAAAGCCTTGTGTTTTTTTTATACTATTTTTTCGCCCATTAAATATGATTTGAAAATGTTTTCTCTTCTGTCAGGGAGGTAAAATCCCCATCCGCTGGACTGCCCCTGAGGCCATAGCGTACAGGAAATTCACTTCAGCCAGCGACGTGTGGAGCTTCGGCATCGTCATGTGGGAAATCATGGCGTTTGGCGAACGGCCCTACTGGGACATGAGCAACCATGAGGTATGTTTCATCTGCCACACCGTCTTTCCAACTATTAAAAAGAAGGATTGTTTTGGCCTGTGTAGTAGGTTACACTTGAATGTGTATTACCCCCTGAGACTCCGTGCTTGGAAACTTGCTTGACATTTCAGTGAAGTTTCCCACCATTCTCTTCAAATGAACTGTGAACGTCAACACACGAACACGGCTGCTGGTCTACGCCCATACATGTCATTAACATGTAAGCCTTGACTGTTCCTCAGGTCATGAAGGCGATCAACGAGGCCTTCAGGCTCCCTGCTCCGATGGACTGCCCGTCTGCTATCAACCAGCTCATGCTGCAGTGTTGGCAGCACGACCGCTCCAAACGACCGCGCTTCTCAGACATCGTCAACATTCTGGACAAATTGCTCCGGAACCCAGAGTCTTTGAAAACCATTGCAGACTTTGATCCACGGTATGAACATCATTTATACAAAATTTGGTAGGAAATTTGAAGAGACACATTTGAAAATAAATGATTATGTAATAAGAAGGGGGGGGGGGGGAGCAACAAAGCAGAACCAGTGTCTGTGAACGATCATATGTTCCAACTGTCTTCACAAGCAACAGGCTTATTCAAATCTTATCATTAAAGTAAAATACAAAAGGTGACACATTATTTCTTGGCTAGGTGCAGAGACTGCACTGCAAATTGTTGTTACTTTTGTTTTTACACTTTCAAAGATTAAGCTGTTACTTTAAAAAACAAATGGGCGATAATTTGTAAATAGCACCTTTACATCTTTTCTTAGAGCAGTCTTGGTTTTGCCCCCTGCAGCTTTCCAGCAGGTAGTTGACCAGGTTGTCCACCCAGGTTGTGATCCTTGAAGGTCCTAGATATAATTTCTGGTGAACAACCTTTTACAACAGCCCATGTCCAAAAAAATCACTTTGCCCCTGGGTATTCGGACAAAAGCGGTAGTGTTTTTACTACGACAGCTATTGTTTCTGGGTGAGCGTACCCAGACAGAAGCCATTAAGAAAAACTATATAAAAATAGCATTCTTTGCACTGATGGTCTCGCTTGTCGTTACATGTCATTTAAGATCATCAGAGGGAAAATTAGACCAGTTACAGATATATCAAAAAGTTCCTCGTAGCACCTTTAATGTAGCAGTAAATGATAAATATTAAATAATCATAATTGGGTTTGTTTTTCTTGTAGCGTGTCCATCCGCCTGCCCAGCACCAGTGGCTGTGACGGCACCATGTTCCGGTCGGTGCCTGAGTGGCTGGAGTCCATCAAAATGAGCCAGTACAACGAGAGCTTCAGTCGGGCTGGGGTCACCACCATGGAGCAGGTGCTTGCCTTGAGGCATGAGTAAGTAACACGCATTGGCACAGGTGCAGCTCTGCCCCGCCGCGCTGATTTATTTGGCAGCGGGCCACATTTTGTAGGAACACAGAGAAAGTATTGAGCTCTCAGCTGGAACATGTGTTCTCCAGTTTGCGAATGCAGAAATAATCCACTCTGCCTCTGCCCGTGTCATTCCTACCATTCCTCAGCTTCTACAGCAGCGGGTTCGCATTTGTCTAATGCAACAGAGGCTCAAGTCCCCCTCAACACCCCCCGTGTCCCAATTTATGATGATTTTAGATTGGATGTTATTTAATAGTAGTAATTAGCAATATTTTCATACAATTGATGGCCGGTTTGGTCATTTGTATTACTACACATTTTGGTGTCAGACGCCACACGTTATCTTAAGCTATTATTTTAACCATTTGTCCATCACTTTTAACTTTTTCAAATGCTATCAATACATTTTTTTTTACTATTTCAACCATTTTATTAATTACTTTTAGCTTTTATTTATTACTTTTAGTTAACTATTTCAACTGTTCATCAATTCCTTTTTGCGAACAAGCTTTAAACTTCAACCTATTTATCCATAACTTTACTCATTGCTTTAATAAACCTCTTTCAAATATGTATGTAATACTTCAAGCTCCAATACATGGATTCTGTTTTCAAATCAAAAATGTAATTTATTATTTTTTCAACTAAGTTGAGCTATACTTCGCAATGTTTAGGGTAAGCACCACTAGTTTGGGAGTCGCTTCTTTCCACTGTGGTTATTTTATGTAAAATATATAGCACCCTCTTTACGGTATCTTTTGTCTTTTCCTTGCAGAGACATCAGGAATATTGGCGTGCGGTTGCCGGGGCACATGAAAAGGATAGCATACAGCATCCTGGGTTTGAAAGACGAAACCAGCACCCTCAGCGTGTTTGCAGTGTGATCTAAGCATTCCTCCAAATCAAAGTGCACTGACCGACCATGCCATTTCACTCATGGGAGAGAAGGGACTGAAGCGAGGGGGTGAAACTGAGCTGGGCTGCAGGTTTTTCCCCCCTTTACTGTGGCACAGTGTGGCAAGACTGAAGAGGACCCGCCTCCAAGCCACTCAGACAGGACTGAGATAAAAATAAACACTTATGTACTTTATAACAGAAGACAAATAACTTATCTTTAATGTAAAAATGTTTTATATTTTGAGTGCAAACAAGTTATGTGATGTAGTAACTAAAACCAAGTGCAAAAATGTGAGACAAAGTGAGAGTGCTTGGCCTGTATGTACTGAAAGACTGAACTATTTGTTGCTCTTAATGCTTAGGAGCTGTTTTCTTCCGAGCACTCCTTTTATCCTGCCATGGATCCTTAAATATGTTTTTGTTTTGTCTACAATTTGTTGTGATCAGTGAGACTTACTTTTTAATATTTTGGAATGATTTTTCCACTCAGGGCAAAGAATCACACATTCTTATATTTAGTAGTAAGTAGTTAGTCTCTGTATCACAGGATGAAAGTCATTTGTTTGTTTACATCATGTCTTAATACTTAAATGATCAATTTTTATTTAATATTTATTTGGTTTTATATTTATGTCATTTGTTACGGGAGATATAACTGATCTGGCATTTTTTTTGCCAGGCTGTGTATTTTTGTCTTTAATTAAAATCGTTGTTGCCTTGCGACTCTACCGTATCCTTGTATCCTCTGTAGTCAACATTTGTTTTCAATCTGTTCAAACTGAAATACCTAAACAACTATTGGATGGCTTGCCATGAATGCGTTGTCCCCTGGTTGTCCCTGAGAGATGAACCCTGCTGTCTTTGGTGGTCCCCTGACTTTGCCTCTAGCGCCACTTGCAGGTTCACATTTTTGTTTAGTGGTGAAATGTCTTGTCAACTATTAGATGGATTGCAATGAGACATTCACTGTCTCCCCCCAAGCTTTCATGCAGCATAATCTTTTGGTGAACATTTTAAAGTGTTCACATTTTTACTGACCTTCCAGCCTCAGCTGTACATTATGCTTATAAGAATCATTGGTGTGCTATCACGGAATGGATCAGTGGTAAGCTACGAGGAAAACAATGTTTAAGTCGTAAAGTAAAAACAGATGGCACAATACATATAGTATTACAAATGCCTTAAAAACCTTATTAACTATTTCCTTGCTGACCTGACACTTGATACATCATAAAATCCAAAAAATAACTTCATTTGACGACTCACACAAATGCACTCTACATCCCCTTCTTAAATAAACTGAATTGAATTAAACTGACACACATATCTCTTTACACTTGTTTGCTCCAAATGTGAGACTCTTCTGATACAGGTTGCCAAAAGCCAATCTGCCTCTGGCCTGTTAGTACATTTACTTCTCCTAGACTGGTGACAATCAAAAACAAAGCGTCTTCATAATTAGTGCTACAGACACAGGGCTTGTTTTTGGTGGCGCCTGACATCCAGATGGATTCGATCGACCTCTGTGACTTTGCCAGGGTAGAGTAGAATGTCACACCTACACACAACCGTGCTTCATCGCATCGCAGTCACTCTGCCATGTTAAAATTCATCCTCTGTAAGGTTTCCATTTGAAATTCATAAGCAGTGTCAGTTTTTTTTAAAGAAATCCTGCCTTAAGTTGTGTCATACATTTGATCTAAATGCTACTTAATTGAGTAATGGTGACACATTAACTGGCTTAAGGTTATGAATGACAGCTCCTTCAATGTGACACCTGATAATTATATGAAGTTCTTCCACACAGAAACCTCTCTCCACACCCTTTCTCACGCAAACACAAAGACTCATACATATGCCCCCAGTCAGGGGTGCGGCTGGAAATGTTGGACGGTTCAACAACAGGTCTGACACACTGAATATCTCCAATCCGTGTCATGTTCCAGTCCGGATGAGTCATTAAGAGACCGACCACGACCACACACACAGACACAGACACACACACACACACACACACACACACACACACACACACACACACACACACACACACACACACACACACACACACACACACAAAGAGGACTATAAAGGACTCTTTATATATAGGGACACTTTCATCAGTCCCCGGGGAGAACTGGCTTGGTTAGAATGACCTCTCTTGGATACATACAGTAGAAAGAGTCGACCAGGATAGAGGCATTCCACTTCCTCAGCCTCTATGGAGAAAGGGCAAGATGTTTCCTCTGAAGATTCAGGATCACTACATCTGCAGACATGCAGAGAAAACAAATTTGAAGGCCAGTGGAAGAACAAAAAATAAATATAAGAAAATGTAATTGCTTTTTCATTTTGTAAAATAGCAAATTCAACCTGATTTTTAACGTGTTGTAAATGCCTTCTTTCAGGCCATTCATATCCTACGGGGAAGATCCACGTACATGGAGACATTTTCCAGTTCACAGTGGATGTGAGTGAATTTTCTCCAGAGGATGTTATCATCATTTTCTCCAACAACATGATAGAGGTGCACGCTGAGAAGGTGAGCTATGTATTCATCATGTTTTATAAGAATATTATGTCATCTGCAATAAGTACAGTTAAGGGGTCTTTTGTTTGATTTCTGAGATGAATGCATATGTAGATAATATAAATGAATTTAATTAAAAGTACACAAGTTATATGGATGCCTTGAATCAGATGGATTACTGGAGCTGCAATACAGAACATCTCAAAGTTTGAAACTGAACTGAGGGCTCATGTATATGGCTAAAAGGTGTGTGCAATGTATAGAAATGATTTAAATGTCACTATTCCATGGCAATAATTCATGCCTTTTCTTCTGTCCTCCTGGTCTTGGTGTGCAGCTGGGAGAAGATGGCACAGTCACAAACACTTTTTCCCACCAATGCAAACTTCCATCTTACGTGGACCCCATATCTGTGACTATGGCCATGGAGAGCAGTGGGGCCCTGACTGTCAGAGCGCTCAGGGAGCTTTAGTGCCAAATCCTTATCTCCCTGACAACTGACCTCTCCATGCTGGTGGAGTGTAGCACCCTCTGGCAGTGCACATAGGAGTCAAACAACAATGCAGAATGGAAATATGAGTAAATAAAAGTCCCACAAGTGTTGTGAACCCCACCCAACCGAAGATACCATTTTAAAAAGTGTCATTGATCCGTTATCCCTGCGTATATACATGTGTAAATGATTGGAATAAATGTACACAACTCTTGTTGATGGATTCAATAAAACTTTATTGGCAGGTCTGCTGCAACTCTGGAGTCTACTCACACAGCTGCAGTGACTGCTTTGTTCAATGCAGGTTTTTTATACAGTACATACAAAATGGAACTATGAACACCCTTTGAAAATCAGAAGCTCATGTATGGAAATACAAATATGGAAAATAAAGCTTCAGGTTGCTGACGTCTAAGCAAAAGCCAATTGTTTTCACTCAAATAGAAATTTAAGCACAACATTGCATCATCTAGCACTTTTGTTCACTTGGAAAACACTGGACTTCCAAAAGCCACACCACAATGACCAATTGGTCTCACTTATGTCTCACCAGCTCTATCTGGAATGTGGAAACCCTCCAATTACGTGTCAAATCGTCAATGTTGTAGTTGTTTTTAGTTTGATTATTGTGTGATATATTCAAAGCATTGTATCACAATATGGAAAAGCTTTTTAAACTGTATGTAGCATAACAGTTCAACCTATCGTGGGAAATGAAGAACATTTAATTAAAAGGAAAAAAGGGAAATCTTAAAAATTGTAATCTATAACACGGCCATGAACAACAAAAACAGTATTTTGTATTTGAAATGTTTCCCACCAGACTTGAATTGATGTTAGTGATACACGTGTGTGTGTATGGTTTCGGAAGAAATAATAAGTTTTGAGGAGAATATTGTTTTAAGTGCAGAATTTCATTTAGCAATAGATGAGAGTTTCGACAAAATGGTTTAAACTCTTTGCAGTTTTGGGTTTAGTGTTTTTGTCAAATTGAGTTTATAGTTCCGGGAAATGTGTTTAAAACGATTGGGAAAAACTGAAATCCAGGACTCCAGACGGAGGTGAGTGCATGATAAAATAATAAATTACAACTCTCTGAAAGTACCTGGCATGACTGACCCGATGTCTCTGCCCTTGTAGGTGTGAAAAGTAATGAATGATCACATCAGCCAAATCCTTTAAATCACATGACACACAGAGTCCCTTGAATGAGGCCAAACAAAGTCCAAACTATTATAGAGGAACATGTTCACATAGTCTGGCAAGAATACACAGACTTATCATTGACACAGGAAGACATAGCCTATTTACAATGTTTGACTCACCACTGCTATGCAGCACACCCTCTAACCAAACAGAAACAGCTGATGGGCATTTGCTGCCTGATTGTATGTAACAGTTAGTCTAAATGAACTTAGTACGGCAATAAAGTGTGTAAACATGGACCTATTATAAGAGGGTATAAAGCATAACATTGCATCACGGAAATCTTCCAGGAAAGCCTACCTTGAAGATGCAGACAGTAGAAACGTGCAGTAGGTGGCGGTAATGAGCCAATGAGGTGAAAGAAAACGCAGAAGAAGACGTGACGTCAGGCAGCGGTTGTCAAGGTTTGTCAAAGTTGACGGAAGTTTTCATCATTTCGCTGCACTTTAAAAAATGTCATTTTGTGACTGCAGTTATTATTTTCAATAGCGCGTTATGATTAGAAAATACAGCTGGCAGTATTTTGATACTATAAGAGCTGTGTTCTGCCGCTACACTGCGCCTATTTTTCTTTCTTTTTCAAATAAAGTGACCTAAGTCAGCATGGTGAGCAGTCTGATATTAGCTAAACACAACCAGCGATAACATGGCACAGATTCCCCATCCCGGATCCATCGTAGTATCTGACTGGCATCGATGTAAAGACAGCAAAGAATATTTCAGCAAAATACTACACAAGAAGAGACGGAAACATTTCGGTATGACAACATAAACTATTGTGGTGGAATTACAAGTTGTTTTTCTGTTTTCAAAGAAACCATCATCCACGTGTACAGTCTATCCAGGTTTCATTGTACAGCAAGCTGTTTCAGTAAGTTAATTCTACAGTAAAGAAGTCAGACTTGACCACAGACGATTATTCTCATTTCCACATCATTTTGAGGTGACAGTGCTTTAGTGGGAAGCGGTCACAAAATATGGCTGATATATAAATGTGCCTTTTTCTTTTACAAACCTCCACTACCAGAATCCTGTCCATAAAGTGACCCCTCGGAGGTGCAGCATTAACAATAATATGCCATTTAGCTTGTAGTTAAGATCAGAAAAAAAAGACAAATAAGTGACAGTGAGCTATTGACCAGTGAAACAGTAAGACTGTGGAAAGTTTACCTACCAAATTGAAGTAAACAAATGAAATATCAGTTAGTTTGAAACTTGTTTTCCAGGCCTGTTGGAGTCTCCAGTGATGCCCCTGCATGTGGCCGTGGACACAGTTCACTACAAGATCTTCATCTCCGGCAAGAGTGGCGTCGGGAAGACTGCTCTCGCTGCTCATCTCGCAGGCATGAACATTCCCAACATGCACTATGAAACCACAGGTCGGTCGCAGCTCCACGCTGACGAGACAAAGTGGTTTATACAATTTAAATCCCTTTAATAATAATGGTTGAATCAGGTCACGTGAATATTCATCCAATTTGACATTTTGTCTTATCCAGGTATTGAGACATCAGTGGTGTATTGGCCGGTGAAGCTGAGAGAAAGTGGCAGAGTGCTTTTCTTCCGTCTGCAGCTGTGGGACTGTGGAGAGAACGCCTTGCGTAGATTTGACCATTTGCTCCCAGTATGTATGAAATCTAAACACATAGTTATTGAGCTACTGAAACAGAAATGACACTTTCATTATTCTAGATTGTTATATATATATATATATATATATATATACACACACACACACACACACACACACACAAATGCAAATACACCAGATGTTTTGTTTAAAATCCCTGTTCCTTGTGTCTTCCAGTCGTGTAAGGAGCAGGTGGACGCCTTTCTTTTCCTGTTCTCCTTCACAGACAGGACGTCCTTTGATGATCTGTCCAATCAAATCGCTAAATGGACGGGGACAACCGAGGGTCGTGTTGTCAAAATGGTTGTTGGCACCAAGTATCCTGTTTCAGTTGAGAGCTTAGGCCTACTCTAAAACGTCACACTAAACATGCCTGTAGTCATCTTACGAACGCAACCATCTCTATTATGTAAGAAATTCAGCTTTGTTGTTAGTAACATGCTACTCTCACTGTACATCATAAGCCGGAAGAGTTTGCAACTGAAACATGCTCGTCACTTCCCAAACCTTTTTTTTTACAATGATGAACACATATCCTTAACATTTCTCTTCAGATTTGACCTTTACATGCACTGTGATGTGGCAGAGAGAGATGTGAGAGACTTCCAAGAGACGTGGAGCATACCGGTGCTGCGTATGGGTGGGGAGGTGAGCGACGGGCTAGGTGACGTAGCTCCCCTCCTCAACTGCCTGGCAGAGAATCTGTGGCATCAGGACTGTGTTACGGCCAGCCACCATTCACAGCAGGAGATGGTTACTGTCATTTAAAGTGGCTACGAGGAACTTTGGCGGTTGGCCGCCCCTTTGGACAAAACCGGTAGTAATTTTGCGATGCTAGCTGTCGTAAAGCTATTTTCTAGCACGTGCTGGCCGGTGCCGGTGTCAATTGATTAGGACGCAATATAGTGCATGTCCAGGTGGAAATGTGAGGGCACAAAATATTTTCGGCTCCGTGAGAGTGGTTAGTGACACTGCAACTAATGCAAGTCAGTGCCACACACACCTGATTGCAATGAGTTGATGCAGTGTCACTAACCACTCTCACAGAGCTGAAAGATTACGTGTCCTCACAGAAAGCTAATGAACGAGAGACGGCAGTGGATCACGATGAGGTAATGTGTTTATGTTGTTGTAAATAATGACTACTTCAGATGAATAATGGTCATCCGATGATGATGAAGTAAAGGAAACTTTTTTTTTTAACCGTTCATTCACTTAGGAGTAAACACTGCATGACTATTTCACTCCCGTTAAATTGTTTACACGTTGCTTGGCAACGCCCTCCTCCCGCCCGTCAATCACTCTCCCTTTTAGCTTTGAGTTCATTGAATTTTCTTTTGATGGTTCTGCCCCGTTATCAGCCATTATGACGACAATTACTGTCTCAAACAAGGCTCCCCTTCGCTTACCTGGAGACAGGCTTCTCAAATCACGTTGCTGCGCTACACTGAAATCTGCGACCAATACGAATATGTGACCATAGAGCCTGCATGCGCAAGCCGAAAATCGGACTGGGTGTGCGACCAGACCAAAGGCATTAATAAAAACAGCTTTCTTTGCACTGATGGTCTTGTTTGCTGTTGAGGTCATTTACGATCAGAGGGAAAATTAGACCGTTTTAAAGATATTCAAAAGTTTCTCGTAGCCGCTTTAATACCAAACATTACTTTTCTTTCCTAAGAGGTGGTTAAGAAGATGGGGGACTCCAGGTAACATCACCCCTGGGTGTCTGGCTTTGAGGGACCACACGTAGCTGCTGATCTGGGAGACAGCAGTGTTTTACAGTATCATGATATGAGACCAGATATTGACTGTAGTTATGAAGTGTTAAAGCTAGAATGCTGTGTAATGACTTAAAGATTGTGAGGTACAAAATGTTGTAGGCCTATTTGTGATTTTGTCGATTTGAAAACATCCAAACTATTCTGTGTCTGTATATTTGAATACAAAACATTACGCTTTTTCCTCACTTCTGTCAGACAGCTCCACTACATTTGTTTTCTTTGCATTATCACAGACATGATATCGAAACCGTCATGGATCACTGTTATTATCACCACTCAAGTCAGAACATTGTTCGCTTAGGTGTTGACAGTATTTCACATTGTGGGTGCTGTTTTGTTACCATCTTAATTAAGTGGGAGCATAGCCTGATAAGGTCAGAAATTCTTTATTCAAAGATAAAGGGCAGATTTCTTAAAAAAAAAAAGAAAAAAAAAGGGAATTGTTGTAATACAAGTATAAACACGAAAAAAGTATCCCCTCACCCATCCTGTGCGTTAGCCAATTGTGACATCTTCAGTGCGTGCGTGAATGCTTTCATGTTGTGTAGTATGCCTCCAAGCACCATTTAAATCATTCAGAACATTATGTGTTGAGAAGTGAGGCTAAACATTAATTAACAAATTATCCCAAAAATATATAAGAATTAAAATATACTAAATTAAAAAGTTTTAAGTCATAAAAATCGCAGATTTCTCATGGTTTCATCACCATCTAGATGACAGCGCCGTCATCCAGCCCTCTTTATCTGAACTGCAAAGGACAAAAAGACAGTAATTACAGATGGAAGTTTAGCTGCTAAAGGAGATTTAGAAATCAAAGCCTGTCGTACCTCTTGTCCGCAACAAGTATGATGGCGGTAGGTTGTCCGGTTCCACTTTGAGAGAGACGCAGAAGGAAGGAGTGTGGTGGGAGACCCAGGGACTCGTTATTCATATGCACAAGGTGCACATGTGTGGGGAATACAGCGTGATCCACAACAGAGAATCTGTTATACCTGAAATGATACAAAGAGAGAGATACATAGTTTGGTTAAACAACTGTTGGCAATTCAATGCATTACCAAATAGGAGAAACGATGCAGTTAGCTGATCTGGATCATGAAGTAGATAAAATCAAGTGTATCCTTTGCACAACATTGTCAATCAAAACCCATTTAGCGTGGCCTTAAATGTGTGAAATAAATCGTGGTCAGTAATTGTCCCATTTTATGCACGCCAAATACCTTTTTGAGGAAATTATCAAAAGGTTGTTGAAGAGGTGGAGGTGGACCCCAATGAATGAAATCTTTGAGCCACGGGCGCCATCCACCACCAGCTGCCTCAGTTTACCCTCATGCACCAGGAAACGACCACTTACAACCAGAGGAAATGACTGAAATGGAGGAAGTTAGTTACAATGTATTGCCATCTGTGGGTTTAAATAACAGAAATCAAGTTGATAAGAAAAGACCTTAACTCTGCTAAAATCCAGCTGCGCATCAAGGCTGACCATCTCCTCCATTTGTTTCATTTTTCGGACCCCTTCGTCACACTCCGTCACTATCTGAAGATCCAGAGAGTTTAAAGAGTTATTTAAAATTGCAATCCAATGTATCTCCTCCGCCTTTTTAAGCACAACTAACACCACCACATACTCTCCTTTCCCAATAGGCCTACTAGCTCATTCCGCAGTTCTGTGTCAGCATGAATGTACAGATCCAGACAAACCATCAGTGTACCTCATGAATGGCTTCAATTGCCTTTTCCAGATTTAAAATGGAGTCAGAGCCTTGTTCAGTCTCCTTGAGGATGGCCTTAAAAGAAAGATGAAAACAAACACACAAAATAAGCCTTAGTTGACTTCTGAAACATGCCATGCCAAGTTAAATGTATTCATGGTAATCTGACCAGACCACTATACCTGTAGCATGAGTTTTAAACGAGTGATCCTCTGAAAGGGAAGAATGAGGAAGGACTTGAGGCTCTTTCTTTGACACACTGGGTCTCTCTCAAGCATCTTGATTGTGGACAGAAAGTCTCTGTTCTGCTGCCTTGAATAGGATTAAATTAGTCTTCATGAAAAGTTGGGGAAGCATCAACTCAAGCACAGGAGTGAGACTTACTGGTTCATGAGGGCCTCTTGGAACTGCATGTTAGTGACATAGGGCACATAGCAGCGGCGAAACTCTGAGCAGTGGCGCAGCACATTGTCTCCAACCTGGGATATCAACACATTCTCTCCCAGGCGGATTTCCAGATCCCTGAGGAACCTAGAGCAGAAGGGGCCCAGCTCAGCATTAACACACCCAGTTCAAGAACGTATGTAAATAGGAGGGACTGTATGTGGAGTTCTTACTTTTCACTAGCCGTCCTCACATGCACCATGTTGCAAAACAGAATGCGATGCTCCATTGGAGACAGGGTCTGTTTCAGTGACTCTGACGCATAGAAATGATTGATGGCGACCTCCAGGCTCTTTAAGTAAGACACTTCAGAGCTCATCAACTCAAACATCGACTTAAGGGAGGAAGAACAAATGAATTATTATCATCATTTAATAAAATCAATTTATCACAAATGCAGCACGTTGGTAATGATGATCATGTCTGAAGTGTAAAAGATTAAAAAAAACGGTGCACTATGCAACTATGGGTGTGTCAGAGAGTCAACATTTTCTAAAAGGTATATTCCCATAACTGAAAAAAAAAAACTTGAACACTATTTGAAGTTAGAAAGCTACCTTAAAAAGTAATTTTTAACTTGTTTACGAGAGCCTTTCACACCTCCTGACAGCAAATCTCTCTCTTGGTCAAGCTCCCGAGCAGGCCAGAATCCTTCACCTCATCTAGATCACACCAAAAGCTGCTCTGAGGCACCACGGTTGGTGGAAGCAGGGGCCCGTTCCTTTCCGGATTCCCTTTCCTGAAGTTACTAAATCCAACCTGAGGTGCTTTAGAATGGCAGGGAGAGGATTGCAGGGGCTGCACGTACTGAGGGATTATCAGTTCAGACACAACACTGTTGCTCAGACTATGGAGATCATCTCTCACGGCCAAACCTGGTCTCACGGCCTGCAGAAAGTAGTCCTGATAGAGTGGGGCTGCAGGGCCAAAATGAACACAAGCTACTTTACATTGCTCTAAATGTTCCACTGTTCAATCACTGACAACAGCCAAAAGAAGAAAAGGTAAACTTACAAAGCGTAAAGTACTTTGAGTTGAAACTCAGACCTTCCTCATCCACCGGTTGGGCGGCCCTGGGTTTATGAAGCAGGCCACATTTAGTTAAAGGTATAACAGATTACAAAATAGTTAACAGGTTTACAATATCTTACCCGTCTGCATTGTTATCCTGATCATCTGAAGGAGAAAAAGCTGGATCGTCAGATAACAGCTTGGATACAGAGGAGTACATTTCTTTCAAACCCAATGTTCCCATCAAGGCCACTGACTGGAGAGCTGAAGAAATGTCGAAGGGAGGGGGACTAAAAATTTAAAAAAAAAGGGGAGACATTTTGTCATTATCCTATACTTACGGAGTTAACTGCAGTAAGTTCTGCAGATGCTCCATGTGGTCCTTACCTGCTTTCCTCAGGCTGGTTTGTGGAGTCACTGCTCTCACCCAGGTCACGATAGTCCTGTGTACCGATGGTTTCCACAAGAGGAGAAAACCCTATGTTGGTTTCCTGAAAATGAGAAAACCCTATGTTGGTTTCCAGAAAATGAGAAAACCCTATGGAACGGGGCTCTCTCCACATGGTTTGTATTTGTGATGTCAAATCATTCACTGGATGGTGTAGATAACCAATCATGCTACTACTGCTCAAACCACGGCTGTTTTCATCGCTGTCGTCCAACTGAGCCATAACGCTTAAGTCTGAAACTTTTTAATTTATTTTTAAACTCTAACCAAGTTAAAACTGGGGATGTGTTTGTCTATTGAAGTAGCCTTCAATTGCCCCATAACCACTCTAATTAAATGAGTCCAGACGGATGCAGGCTGGGCTTTACTAAGCAGCAATCACAAAAACTGGAACCAGGTGTGGCTCCGTCCACAAGCCTGGCAATAATGGGTGTTCCAAATCCCATTCTTTTACTTTATACTACCACACACACACACACACACTCTACTTCGGCATAACATAGAAACTTGAAGTTTGACTCTTACTTATATATCCGTCACAGTCCATCCCTCCGTTCCAAATAACTTTAATTTGATTTGTTTCACTATAGGCTACTACATTGTGCAGCTGCCTTTAAAAAGTGCAGTATGTACTATTTCATCATAACATTGCGCCTTCAAATTGGGGCCTCTCGCTCATTGATCCATCACAACCAGCGAGGTTGTTCTCTTTCGGTGGCTTAATTGTGACCTATAGGCTGCCTTCAAATACACATACTTCCCTGTTATTTAGTAAGGCAGAGACATATTTAGGATGTCCCAATACATGTGGTGAAATGCGGAATGCTGAAAAATGCCATTGGAATTTGGTATGTTCACACTAGCAAGCATTTTTGGTGTTTGTAGAATAGTAAAAAAAGCGAGAATGTGCATTTGGAACGCAGAGATTATTTCTGGTGAGCAGAGGATTGTGGGTCGGAAAAGCCAAAATACAAATAAAACTAATTCAAATATAAATGGTGGCTTACTGGTTTTCATAGTCCTCTAAGGTAATGAGTTATGTCATACTAGTTGGTGAACTATAACATACATTGTTTTTGCAGACACAGATTTATCACAAGATAATAGTTGGCAAATTAATTCATCAAAAATTACAGTAACAGTGGAAATATATATTCAAAAATGTCAGTATCCACAGTCAAGAAAGTGTGCACCGTTTTGCCACAATGAATGACAAAAAATTTAAAAATAAATAATAAAATGACCAGACTGTGTACAAATACTAGTTCCATTTTATTTGCAATTTAAAATTTCATACAAGATAAAATCATTCAATCTGCCTGAATGTTGTTGGTATATATGACTCCAATAAAGCCATTCAAATACTTGATATATGATGGTACTGACAAAATGTATGACAGGCCGGATGGCCATAACAGATAACAAAATGTTTTTTTGAAGGTATGGACACAGACTACAATGATTTGACACAAAGTAAAAAGGACCTTCAGAAAAGAGTTATAAACTGTTTTGTAATCTACACATGGCAACTCTTCCAAACTGTGGAGAATGATTCATACAGTACAAGATACCTTCTGTAATACACATTACTGAACAAAGATTTCGATCTAAGGTGATACGTCAACAAATACACACGCTCCCTTGATATGTCAGTTTGATAATGGGTGTTTGTTGTGTGTATAGGGGCTACTACTTCTCCAGAGAAACTATTTGTAAACTTGATCAAAAAATGATCAACCCTTCTAAACTGTAGCAGTTCACACAAGGTTTCTTTCCCATTGTTGGTTTCTGGTGTATAAACTAAAGGGGCTAACAAAAAAATAAATAAATATGATGCTTTATTTATCAGCAAATTGCTTCAAATGTCCACATTGGTCCTGAACAATCTAAAGCTCACCAGACCGAACTAGTTATTCTGGCATTGGGACGTTTCAGATTTTGTTTTTATTTTATTGATGCTCCACAACTCAAACAACAAAAGTTTAATGACATATCAAAAGTGAAGATAATAACATGTTTCAAGAACCAAATCATACATTGGGCATTTAATAATGTGTCAATGTTGGACGAGAAAAACAAGAAGAAAATCAATCTACCATACCAAATCTCTAAAAACCAATGAAATGGGCGGGCACCCAAAACACCTGCATGCAAACACACCTCACATATCTGCAGTATCCAGAAAAGTATTACCAATAGTCCTGTTTGCTCTTGGATATTCACTACGACAAAACCAAGAGACAGCATGTTTATACGTACTCCCTGTTAAAGAAAGGACTTAGACATCTGGATCAGAAACAAGGTATAAATAAGACAGACGCTGAGTTGGGAGGCTTGGGACTCGTATGACCAGTTGAGTCTTAGGTGGGCACAGTGATACTGCGGGCTAGTAGCGCCAGCAGAGCTAGCTCCACAACCCCATGGGCTTGTTGCAGTGCCTCGGCAGCCTCCGTGGCAGAAAAGCCAGCTGCCTGGATTCTCTGGATGTGCTCAGCTGGAAATTGTTCTATAAAGGGAAGTGGGGAAGGGAGAACGGGGGCTGGAGATGTAAGCTGGGCAGCCTCAGAGAGAGGAAGAGAGGGAGCGGGTGTGGAGGAGGTGCTGGAGTTTTCCTCGGGTGAGCCCACTGCCATGGACAGTGGGCTGAGGAAAGTGTGCTCAGTCTGGAGGCCCAGAGTGTCTGGTGTGTTTGTGCCAGAGGCCCGTCCGTCGGCCACCCCTCTCCCCTGCTGCCCCTCGGGAGGTTCCCTGAACACCAGGTCCCCCGCGGGGTCTGGAGGAACCTCTGGCTCGGGCTGAGAAGAGGCGCTTTTAATGCCTTCATCAGACGACCTCCTCTCCCCGGAGCTAGCCGGACGGCGTGCTGGTGGTCCCTGTCCATTCACAGTCTCTGCAGTATCTCCTCCTAGATGCTCCTCCTGCCCAGGACCAAGACACTTAGATGGTCCCTCATCGGACACGGGAGCAGTAGCACGCTTAGCTTTGGCCTCGCACGTTTCTGCACCGTCTGTGATGGCAGTGGAGGAGATGGGCTGTGGGGTGCTTTCGGGTGTCAGCGTGCCGTTTTCTTCTGTTTCCAGTGGGAGAGATAGATTTGAGGGGGAGCAGGAGGCGCTGCAGTTTTGGGACTGGGCACGGTTGTTGGACACCAGCAGCTGGTGGAGCTCCTTGAGAGCGGTGGCCAGCGATGGGATGTTGTCTGAGCCGGAGCAGTGCTCTCCCTCGGGCTGGTCTCTCTCTGAGGACGTTGCCGCCGTGCCCTGGGAGGCAGGGGGGGACTCCATCTCCACAGAGTCTGATTGCCTGGGAACGCTGCTGGGACAAGCAGCTTCCACTACGGCATCAGCTGCTTCACACTGGGCCGTCTCCTGCTCCATGGGTTGAACGGGGGAAAGTTCCTCTGTTTGGGGGTGCGTGGAGCCGGTCGGCACCTCGTCTGATTCAGCCTCCCCCTCTGAAGCTCCAGGCTGTCTCTCGCCCCCCGGATGCTTGGATAGTGTAGACATGTCTGCTGGAGGGTTACAAGCTTCTGTTGAGGGAATGGGTACGGGGGACACTGGGGAACTGCTGTGGACAGGCAGAGGGGGAGGGTGGACCTGACGAGTGGTAGGAGCAGCCTCCGGTCGCTCCTGGATGGACTCTGGTGCCGAGGCCTGGTCCATTGCGGCCGGGGCAGACTGAGAGCGATCCAGGGTCTGACCAGAGGGAGGGCTTTGGGATGGGGAGGTGGATGAGGACATTTGTTCTAAGGTTCTGGGTAATGTAAATGGTGGGGGCTGCGGTGAGGTAGTTTGTCCATCTGCAGTGTCTATTACAGGAACAAAAATAAAACTGGGAATTAAAACAGCTGGAATATTGTGGACCCAATCTGGGAGCATCAGTTTGGATAATATGCATATTCATAACATTTAAAAAGGTAGTCAGTGATTCTAGCGAATGCTTATTTTTTTCATAATCATTGAATATCTCCTCACGATCTGCTAAGTACTTTGTGCGCTGAAATGATATCCAGTGTTCATACACAGCCTTGGCTCTGTAAACAGGCATGTTGCTAGCTACGGTTGGGCCCCCTTTGTTTACATACCTGTTTACAGAGCCTAGGCTGTGTTTTAATACCAGATTTATTTTTCAGCGCGCACACACACAGTACGGACAGATAGCGGATTGTGAGGAGATATTGACTGATTTTGACAAGAATCGTTCTCCAGAATCGCTGACTCCACCAATAAGAGAAAGACCCAAAACACAAATTTCCTTACTGAAACTACTGTAATAGTGTTGAATACATGATGCACATATCATTTGTTACTTGTGCTATTTTTCCTCTTTAACAGTTACATGTATTCAGAATCAATACATAAATAAGTATAAACAGAAGTACAACATCAATTAACTGATTCAGCAGCAACATAACAGCAAAGTAAAAAGACGTAAATAGCAATGGACATAGCATCGGCAATGGGCTTTGTGAATTTGCAGTACCTGGTTGGTTGGGCCCTCTCCAGCTGTCTCCAAATGCATCAGTGCTGTCCTGCTCAGGGGTTAGGGCACACAGCACACACATCATGCAAAGGGACGGAGAAAGTTAGCATTCACACACACACACACACACACACACACACACACACACACAGAGCATGCACCAACCTATGAGCCTTTTCACACACACACAAAATGTGAAAAGTGTCATCCAAAAAAACAACAACAACTTGTGCCTAGGTCCTGACAGAGAGGTCACAACGTAATCACGTCCCCTGTCACAGAACCTCAGAAAGCTCAATTGAGGTCACGTCAGCAGGACATTCAATCAAAATCACTTAACCATGAAGATCGAGGCCAAAATTGATGGATTAATGCCCCATCTAAAGCAGTGGATTGACTCAACTTTACTGCAGCCATTACCGGACATGACTGGTCAATGAAAACAATATTAAACACTAATTGTATCAATGGGATTAGCACAGATGTTAATGTGAGCCTTGAGAAGCATTAAAGGAAAACACATACATAATAATGTGTAGACAAGCTCAAATGTTTATTGTATTAGAAGCCAAAAAAAAAGGATAAGTAAGCTTTTTTTTCCAACTTTTGACAGTTAATTGTAATACCTATAAGCACTGTGGAGGTACTTTTATTCACTGTTCCAACAAAACACCCAGTCCTCTCTGAATGCTATTTACATTAAACAGTGTACTGATCACCTGTCACATCAGATGTCTTGTTTTAAAATGACAGGATGTCTTAATCATTTACTTGATAATTTATGAGATTTTTTTCTCATATTTATAAAGGTGCCAGGTCAAAATTGACGAGAAAATGTCTAAAAAAAAATTCCATACATGTCTACAGAGCTGAGATAAATTTTATTTGACATGGTCTGTGTATGATAGCCTACTAACAATTTGCCAAATTAACAATTATATCGAGTTAAACGTTGCTAATGAAATGTTAGCTTAATTACTATGATAGAAATTCAGTTTTTAATTACCACAAACCTAATTATGAGTGTTTCCCTTTAAGCCTAAAAAGCTTGATCTTAGCCAATATCTTCGTCAAGTGTTATACTTTATGCTTATATTTGCTTGACATACATTTCTCAATTTCCTGACCTCATTTTATTTTAAAAGCACATTAAATTTGCTGAGGTGATGACATAAACCACTTTTAATTTGCTGAGGTGATGACATGAAGTGATCATGTGACTGAAAATTCAGATGACTGCATAAATAAGGTTGAGAATAAAAAGCTTTAAGTGGCACATGCAAATGTACTTCTAACTGAGCTGCTAAAAAATAAAACCCAATGAAAAACAGGCTGCTGTGCAGACATGAGAGAGTTTCTTACCGCTTTCCTGTATTGACCTCTGAAGTGCCTCTGCCAGTTCTCTGTCACCTGTCTCATCTGGACGAGCGTCATCACGCCCCTCTGGTCCGTATGCCAGCCGGGCGCACTCTGGCAGCTCCGCTTCAGACAGGAAGCGGGTTACAGTTCCTGTAGAGCCCCAAAGGAGCACGCTCTTCTTCAGGTCGATTGAACACTACAAGAAAAACAGGACAAGTAATGCTCTTCAACTTTCCACTACAGTGAGTATACAGAGAACAGAAAAATGGAAACCCCCATTTTATGAAATGATTTCCGCACAAATACTGTTCTGCACAATGTGATCAGATAAAAAGGGGCTCACACCTGATGTCTCTTCAGCATATCCAAGCCAAGCAGCATGTCCATTGGCTGATCCTCCAAGATGGAGAAAGAACAAGGAAGGAAGTCCCCCTCTACCTGAACCTGAGCTGCATGAGGGAACGCACTTTGAAATGTCTAGCTGAGACTTAAATATAAGTTCAGTTAAAAGAAGAAGAAAAAAAATCAAGGATATCCGCAAGTAATCTTCTCCAATGGGTTTAATATTTTGTAACTTGTTAAACTATTGTTGGCAACTGAGGTTAAACAATCATTTGGAAATACTTATTTAAACTGTGTTTTAAACTACTGGTAAATAGTATGTTCACTCAAAGACATCTACTACTTGTGCCATTTAATATTTCCACACATTTTCAAGCTGCATGCTGAGACTGCTATCAGGAAAAACTGAAACATTATCCCGTCAAATCTTTTTTTTGGGAAGCAATATGATTGTAATACAGTGTTGTTCGAAGAAAATGTTTGCAAAACCCAATTCTCACCCAGATGAACTCGGCCAATGATCTTCTGTGTGCCCACTCCCTTGGCGATCCCAGCCCAGCGTCGGTCCACCAGCCGCATGATGTTGCAGCGCTCAGCGCATGCTTGGCTCATGATGGTCATCTGGGCTCCTAAAAACAAAGAGTGTCAGCCTCTGAACATTTTTCTGAAACCTACAACACTGTCAAAAAAATCTGTCTTTATGCCAAGCCGGTTGTATGCAAACGCCACTCACTTTGTTGTTACTGCTGCGATATTTAAAAAGTAATGGGATAGTGGGACAAGATAGCATGTGATATAACCTGACATACGTGCAAAATTGATCCAGTTTCTGAACATACAGTTAATTATGTAGTTCAGGATATAACTGTTCCAAGCTAAAACACTGTCCTCAGATACGTCTGCAAATCAGTTGATAAATATTAGTCTTAATATTATTAATATTAGTGATTATCATATTAGTTATTGCCAAAAACAAATTAAACCACAAACATTTTAGTACGATTCCTGTTCATGACCAGAAATGTGTAATAATGACAAATGGGATCAGGATTCAATGCTCATTACCTGAGTCAACAAAAGCTTTCACAGGGTGCCCATTGACTTTGAGGTTAATGTAGAGCATAACCACCTGGCCAAAGCTTTCTGGGGCCTCCTCCATTGCAATGGTCATGTTTTCTTCCACATTGTGTTGCCTGTAACATGCACAAAACAGACATGACTTAAAAAGAATAAAGATGCTTTCTCTTATGTAAGTTCATTGTAACTACAGTTATCATATTAGGAAGGAATTAATATTAAGACGAGACTGTACCACTGAAGATGCGGGGTATTATGTGTTGCAGTAGTCGACCGATATTGTTTTTTCAATGGCCGAAGCCGTATATTTTGTCCGAGCAGGTCAGACACAATATAATGCTGATATCACGTTTTCCTTTTTTTGCATTTGATAAAATACAATATTTTAACTATAGTTATCAATGCAAAACAAAATTTAACTTAAATAAACTTTTATTAAATAAATGTAAAATTAAACAAATACGAAATATTCATCCTCTATTCCACTTGGCTTTCCTTGGTCATGGCTATCTAAAGTATTGCCATAAGGGACTTCTGGATTTCTGTCCAGCTGTCTGTGATTGTTGAAATAGAAAAATATACAAGATAAATGTTTGGGTTATGAATAAATGCTAACATTGCTTCACAGCAGCCACACTGACGAGGCTGCCTGCAGTGTCTGCACACTTTATTTGTTTATATTCTTATCAGCCTCTGGAGCGCAGATATTGGCTGATTCAGATTATCTCAAAATGCCAATAATTGGCCCATTTAATCGATCTATCTCTAATGTGTTGAATTGTGAATATTTACAAGTGGTCAACAAAATCTATGGTCTCTCTACTCTATACCTGATTTCCTCCGCGATCTTTGCTTGGGCGTCTAAATCAAACGGATCAGCCGTCAGAAGTCTGATCCTCTCTTGCTCTCTCTTGGCTCGATCCTGCTGTTGCTCCAGCAGCACTTTGGTGAAACGCTCTGAGAAGAAAAAAAAGGACAGTTTCACTAACATTACCGATTCCTACCCGATTTAAGGTGAAGAACCATAAACACAAATCATGTTGCGACGCCATCGGCTCTGTTTTCTATTGTTTACCTAAGTCTCCGCTCAGCAGGGCCTCAGCAAGTGGCGGGTTTCTCTCCTTGAGGAGGGAAAGCTCATGTGGATTGGACAATAGCATCTGCTGGAGTAAGGCGGGGTCATCCAGCCCCTGAGGAGAGGAGCCGCGAAAGGCCGTGGACGTGGATTGTTGTGCGGCTTGCTGCTGCTGCGGTGTTGGCTGCGGCGGTGGCTGTGAAGCCTGTGGCTGCGGCCTTATGGCACTACGTTGACCGCTTGAAGAAGAGGTGCCGGGGACTGTGATTGAACGAAAGTCGATATGGGGCAGACCTAAGGAGCACACAGGATAACGGGTGAGAGGTAAGCTTTTTGCATGAACAAATACTCTGCTTAACAAATAAATGATACATTAATGATTTTTCAAAATATGTGTGCCTTAGAAATCTTGTCTCTTCTTGATTTAACAGCAGCTGGTCAACCCCTCTCATAATAAAGAGAAAGTCCTGGGGCCGGTTTCCCAAAGCCTTCTTAGAGCCTTCTTAACGCTACGTCATTCGTAACCCCTACGTAGAGTTCCTACTTAACATTTCGCCTGTTTCCCGAAACGTTCTTTGCTACGAATCTCTTTCGTACGTCATACGTTGGTAAGGTTGGTCTGGAGCGCCCTCAGAGCCTTCTTAGCTCTACCATAGGGATGTTTCAGCTCTCACTTGTGTCATTGAACTAATAAATCTGACTGTATTTCATATCAAACGGACACAACAAATGTTCAAAACTATCCAACTGTATAGTGTATATCACGTATATTTAAAGTAGGCTTAGGCTATTATATATTTTAGCAGAATACCATTAACTCTGATTCACAAAGTGTTCAAACTATATGAACAAGTAGCCTACTTTTTAGTCATCTAACTGACTTGACAATCAGCATTAACTGAATGGATGCGATGTCCCACAATATGAAAATACTTTATACGTGATACACTATAGCCTACAGTCGGATCGTTTTTATCAGTTTGTTATTAAATACAGTCATCGCTGTGTACCTGTGATATGAAATACAGTCAGATGTATAAGTTTAATGACACAAGTGAAAGTCCCTGCGATCGCTGTGGCATCGCCAGAGATACAAACCCCCACATTTCCTTCCGTAAAGCACCATGCGTAAAACGGACACGAGTGACATCCCTGTTGCGCATGGAACTGCCACAAGTCATTCATGATGAAAATAATTGCTGTAAACAATCTTCATCTCCTCCGCTGTTTCTATATTTTCTATATCTTTTTTTAAAATTAGTATAGGCTATGGTAGTATGTTCGACATGGTTAACACTAGAACCTCCGCACTGTGTTCCACACCGGCTCAGCCCGGGCAGAGTGCGTCGGATCCTCCGCCTTAAAACATGTAAACGTGCGAAAAAATTAATGAATAATCAATTAGAGCTTACCTTAAAATAAGTGTGCCATGTTACTGTTTATTGTATTTAGGATTTTAGCTCATTTGGACACTGTTTGGGCCGTCTGTTTTTATTTATATAGGCTATTGGCAATATTATATCTACTTTCAGTTTCATTACTGACCCACCAAGTAACGTGATTAGTGTTCTTAAAGATACTTAGATTATAAAACAAGAGTTCCAGAACACAGATGATGATTCAACAAACTAATGTATGACTTTATATTACACTAGAAGTGCACGGGTAGATTTGATTAGACAGCATACAGATGCAGCTGCGCATGAAATGAGCAGGAAATGGATAATCAAACTCGGAGCAACCGATTTCAGCAGTGTACGAACGACGTAAGGAGTGTTTCTCCTAAGACACCGTTCGGGAACCACGACTACAGAGGTAAACAACTTTGGTAAGTCATAACGTAGGAGTCTTCGTAGGTCGCTAAGAGAGGACGTTATCGGGAAACCGGGCCCTGGTCTATTTGGCTAAGTAGAACTAACAACGGTAAAAACAAATGCAGGGTTCGACATAACGTATATGCAGGGCAAGTTGATTGGCCAGTCACTGTCCCGCCCGGGCCAGTGACTGGCCAATCACAGTTCAGTATCTTTTTGTAGACTACATCATGGTTCATTGAAATGCGCGTTGAGAGTCGGAATGAAAGCAGTGTTTATTTAAGACTCAATATAATAAACCTAATATAAAATATATGTTTTAGTGAAAGGCCAGTGGACAACCGATGCGTGGGCGTTTTGACAGGCGGAGCAACAAGCGGGTGCACTCTCGCTCCGTTGGCAGAGCTGCCTACCGTCCGCCTGCGAGTCGACAAATCAATCGACTTGCATTGCCCCCTTTCTTTCTTCCCACAGCAGAGGTTGAGGTGCAGAAAATGATAACTGCGCTTTTCCTTTATCTGCCGCCGTAATGTTACAGTATTTGCATCCAATGGTAATACAAATGAGAGGCGTTATTTAAACGCTGTGAATGCGTCTCCGGTGATTGTGTCGGTTGTAGACAGAAACGAACGGAGGGACTCCGCTCACTGTACAGTTCCTATAGTCGCGCAGTTTGGCACTGTGTTTTCAGGCTCGAGACATTCAATCAGATCGCGGAAGTCTTTCGCATTGAAATCGCTAACGGGGAGAATATCCCCGGTTATTATTTTAGCCACAAACCACAGTTCATCTGCGCGGCGGCTCACTCACTCCCTGGCGAGATCACACGGTGAAACGCTGCTGTGATCGGACGAAGGCATTGTGTGTTTCTAAGGTGATTTAACGTCATAGTCTTAGACGAGCGTTTAACTTATGCTGCATATTTTGCACTGCATTGTTTTTTATCAATAGTTTGAAAAAATGGTCCCACACCGGACTCTTATGTGAAGCTGACACTTCATGGAGAAGTGACACTCCTGCAGCGCGCTCACGACCAGACGTGAACTCACATACACGGTGAAATCTCCCATTAAAAAAACGGCATAACCCACTGATTTTCGGATTTCTATTCTATTTTTAAAGTCAACTTGAGCGCAAGTGGAAAACCGGTCATTCGGTCGACACATTCACATCCCTAATGCATATAGAGAAAGTAATAAAAACAGCCTACCACACCACAAAGAATGATCAGACCTTCATCTCTTATTTTTTTTTAATGTTTGAACATGATTTCTGCAGGTGAACTATTCATTAAACTGCCCAAATTCAAGAATAAAAACAACCATCTGGACTTTAAAATACTGGCCCACTCTTTCAACATACTTTCAGTTGTAGGCTTCTAATTCAATATGTTTGCCTGGTTTTATATTATGTGTATGAGCAATATCAACATTTCATATAATTAACTAAAAGAAACATAACCAAATCTAAAGGGAATATCTATACTGTTACAGTATATATATTCCCTTTAGATCTGGTTATCTTTCTTTATTTTTCTAATACAGGTATTATAATTATTGACACTAAATTATGAAGAAAAAAAAAGTGTGTGCAGGGCCAGTGAAAATATACAAGGGGCCAGTAAAACTCGGATCCACTGGCCCGGCGGGCCAGTAGGAAAAAAAAGTTATGTTGAACCCTGAAATGTATTTGGATGTGATACAACATTATAAAACGTCAGCATTAGCTCCATCTACTGTCAAATGCTCAAACTATAGATCACTGAGTAACCCATCAATGTCCATTTTTTTTGCTTTTGTCCTGTCTATTTCTGAACTCTCAATTCAAATTGAACTTGTGAAAATGCTTCAAACCATTCAATAACATTACACCCTTAAGGCAATTTTCATGGGACCTTGATTTACAGTAAGTAATTGGCATCTCAATTGGAACATGGCAACAGACTAACTCAAAAAGGTTCATTTAGTCTAACTTAATAAATTAACTTGTATGTTCATGTAAACAGACTAGTATTCATTTGTTTGTACCTTAATTTAATTTGTTTGTAGTCGAAACATGTCAAGGTACAAACAAATGAATACTAGTCTGTTTACATGAACATACAAGTTAATGGCAACAGACTGAGATCCACAGCTTTCACATAATTTGAACAGACATGCAGATTACCTGGAAAGGCTGGCTGAGTTGGTGGTGGCCTTCTGTCAGCCTGCCTGAGGACCACCACATCTCCATCCTTAACACCATAGGTCCCCAAGGCACGAGTCGGGTCTTTTAGCAGCTGTTCTACATATGTGATCTGTTAGGGGGACAAATTCAGAATTCAATTGTATATCATTTATTGGTTCCGCTGTATTTTTATGTGGATATAAGATTATGGAATCCACATTGCAGCATAAATTCAGCATGCCTAACGCATGCCTAATGTAATTGATTAGATTAAATTGAGCAGTTGTCAAAAAATGCTTTTACTTACGGTTTTCAGAAAGTCAATCCAGGAGCAAATGTTATAGAATACTGGCTAACAAATTCAGCAGTCTAACTGCATGTAACAGCTCCCAACCTTCCAACCAAGACCTCCTGCAAACCATCTCCGTGGTGTTAGGTTAAATTAACCCCCCTACTTACTGTTTCCCATGTTCCCAGAAACATATATCCAAACTGACTACTGTTCAGAACGCATGTCAAATGCACAGTTATATTCAGAAACTTTTAGTACTATTGCTTGAAAAGGGAATTAAAAACAAGTCTACTCTACATTGTCATCGACTGACAAATTACTTAAAATAGGCCTGTGTCCTAATCCAACTACTCACCTCAATGCTAAATTAGAGTTGAACGTAAACCTGTGTGATATACATGATTGACCAATTAAAAAATAACCCAAAATTGAGGATAAAAACAATCAATTACCTTGGGTATAAGAGACCATTTGGCATAAAACATGACTTATTTGGTCCAGTGAAAAAGTTAATGGATTTACTCAAAACATTTGTTTTTGTGTGTCATTATTTCATTTTCAAGCCATTAAAAATACACTACTAGAAAGCCAAAAATGTGTCACTTAAAATATGCAAACACATTTTTGTCACTTTATTAACATGTTCCTCTGTGTCTACCTGTGGAGATAACGCCCCCTTCATATCTTGAGTTACCGTTAGAAAACCGTTGTTAACTGACTTTACTTGTGGGCGAAAAAACATACATTGTGAGTTAACTTCATCATGTTACCCTCAGCTTTAATTATTATCCTCGGGCTGTTAAACTAGTGTTAGCATCATTTTACCAATGGGTTAGTTTAAAAGCAGCCAATCATAAACAGACCGTCTGTAACCGTTACTGACCGTTAGACACACAACTTGTCGGTCAACATATTTCTGCGGATGGAATCCGAAGTTTCGCAACACTGCGTCCATCAAAACAGCATATACCCGATTCATGCTAGCAACTCAGCTAGCTAGCTATTAGCTGAATTAGCTGTCTGGTCCTACCTGAATTTCCCCAGCTGGGATTCCTGATTCCAGTTCACAAAGTGCTACAAAGTCTCTCAGCTCCAGCTCTGGGGACACGTCGAGGGCGAAGGTGGTTTCTGGGCGATCCCTCGGCGCACAGAAAACGGTGACCAACATCGCTTCTTTCTTCTGAGGCTGGATCACTGGACAAACCCGCTGTAACAGAATGCGGTTAGTGGAGTTTCCTTGTTTCACAGGGAAAAAAACTCAATTATAATGTGTTTTTATTCAAGTTTAAAATACATAATTCACTACAAAAGGCATCAAAGGGGAAACCAATGGTACATGGAAATACAGCAACTGCTTTGCACTTACTGGGTAAACGCCTGATTTGTCAGTTTCTCTTTTATCCTCAACTAAACAACATACAAGTGCTGCTCAGAAGTGCCGCATTTCATTCGGCTGGTTTTTCGACATGCCGCATTACAGCATTTGCAGTCGTGAGCATAGTAGTATAGTTTCTTCTTCTAATTAAAAGAAAAAACACTGCAAGCTAACGTTACCGCCATCTACTGGAAGCTTCATCAATAACGATGCCTGTGTGTGTGTGTGTGTGTGTGTGTGTGTGTGTGTGTGTGTGTGTGTGTGTGTGTGTGTGTGCAGAGGCAATTGCTTTGGTTTACGGACTACAATGGGCCCCATAATCAATACAATTATTTTAAATATGTTTTACTGTTCATTCATTAATCAGCGATCGCATCGGGTACTGAGGGACACTCTTTCGGCTTTACGCCCGTGATCAGCTGCTGAGGTCCGACTGGGCTTTACTCCTGAATCTGCGCAAAGTTGACATGGCTATATATAGCCATGTCAACCCTGCCCTCCTTGTAGAAAGTTCGTATGTGTTTGTACGAGTCAAGGATCACACCGAGTTTAAACGACTGCATTTAATCCAAGCTTTCAATAAAACGCACGCTTTGATACAGTAACAAACAGAAGGTAAAAGTGAACTAGCCCACCGGGCATTATGATTGGATGAGGCAACACAGTATGGTGGCTCATAATGAACAAACTGCATATATTTTAACCAAATGCTAATGTAGCCGTCAGCACACTCATGCCTATGGCTAGGTTCACCTCGTCTGCGCGCACACACACACACACACACACACACACACACACACACACACACACACACACACACACACACACACACACACACACACACACACACACACACACACACACACACACACACACACACACACACACACACACACACACACACACACACACACACACACACACACACACACAGGCATCGTTATTGATGAATGAGAGGGTGATCCTTATCTCGTAAGATCCTTACGAGATCCTGAGTGTGCTAACGGCTATATTAGCTGTGAAACTTTTTTTTATTTAATGCTCAGCGCCACCGTAACTTTCTTACTAAAGTTGTGTAATGTTTTTAGACTACTTCGCTATTTAAAGGAGCAGTGTGAAGAATTTGTTTGCATTTTTCTGAACAGACTTGGTAAAAACGGTAGGCCAGAATATTCATACATAGCCTATATTGTACATTTCTTTCACAAAGGCAAATCTTAATGCATATTGCATTAAACAGGAATTACTGAATAAAAAAACATTGATATAGCCTAATAAATTAATAATAAAAATAATAAAAACAACAGTAACAGCAACAGTAATAATTCAAAATGACGAGAATATAAGAGGGATAAAGTTGTGTGTGCAAAGTGGATAATAATGAGCACTAATTATTTCAATCAAAAGAAGTGGAGAAGGTTCCTTCACTGAATACACCAAGATTTCTGACTTGTTTTCTCACTTACTTTTTTCAAAGTAAGGGAGCTCTCCTTTTTCTAATTTTGATGGGAAAACAGTTATTATAGTTCTTGACTTGCTCTTTTATGAGAAAAGTCTAACTTTAATATGATATAGAAATTGAGTTACATATTGAATTTGTTGACCAAGGCTTTTATTTATGAAAATGCACTGCTTATCATATTCCACGTCGGTTCAGTTCAGTGTCCATCTGAGGAAATATGTACAAATACACTTTGCAGACAAACACAACACAAAACTTTTGGTTGTAAGGATACGGCTTTTTTCTCTCCCATAGTTCCTCCTTTAATCAAACACTGCTGCCTTTAGTGTTGTGTTTTTTTCCTTGGATTTTCTAAGTTTCTTCCGTAGCCGCCCACAGAAATGGCAAAGCGTCATGCTAACCACACAGTTCCTCTTTATTCCATGCAAATGTTGTTGCTGCTGCAAGAAACACAAAATCAGTTCACATCCTGTGTGCAGGATGATTTTAATCTACTTAAAATCTGGAGCAAAACAAACAAAATGATATGCAAAAGCTTTTATGAGCTGGGTAGAAATGGGATCATTATTAAATACTGTCAATTTAGTCATTTGAAATCAAACAAAATACCAATAAAATCTGAACAGCACTACTGGGTGACGGCAAGAACGGCGGAAACAGGCTCATATTTTCTAGTAATTTTGTACAAATTAGAGGTGGTTGATAGATTTCTGGGGAACTCTGGTAAGACGTGAGTTAAAAATGGCTGGAGACAATGGTATAATGGGAGTTTGTGCATCTCTGAATGGTAGAAATGATCTAATCTTGGCAATATTCGACTAATTTGGGGAAATTGCTAGAAATGCTTTGAGATGTTCACGAGTCAAATAAATAATCATCCCAGACATGGCCTCCTGGATAAAGTGCAAATCAGGAGAAAATAAACTCAAACTAACAGAATCCCTGTGCCGTGTTGTGTGCTTTGCTTTTCTTCACATATGCTGAATTTTACTGCAAAACTATGAAAATTCTAATGTGTATGTCCAAAAGAAGGCATTTACAGTATAACGCGTGATAAAGGTCCAAAACAACACAAACACACATGTCATCACGTTGCCCGAATAGCCCTCTTGGGTTGCCGTTAATGGACTGTAATTGATTGACTCTGTCATTCTCTGGTTAGTTTTGTTGCACCTGCTAGGGTGGGACAATTTGCACCTATATCATTATTGAGCCTGGTGATGCCCCCTACTAAAAAAATTAAGCTCCGAAAAGTGTCATGACACATTATCAGAAAGCTACAAATCTGGAAAAACTTTGTTGCCAAATCTTTCGAGCATGAATAATGGAAGATAACAGGCTGAAAAACAGAATCTACAGTTATAACTCTCTCATGCTATGAAAATTGTCTTTGTTTTTTTGCCTTTGAAACTTTGTCTCGGGAGCAAAGCGTCTTTCCTGTGCACTGTTTCTGATTCTCCTGCACGAAACCAGACAAACAGTGTTAAAATCTTCTGTAATGTTAAGAGACAAACAAGTGGCTTCTCTACACATGAACATCTCGGCATGTATTGATTCACTTCGAGCTTGGGCCATCACATTAACACTTTAAGAACTTTATGCTGCTTTTACTGAAATGTTTTCAGAATTTAAACTTTACAGAAGCCAGCTGAAACTTGAGCGGAGGTGTGTTTAAACATCCGTTTTCAACAAGCGTGAAGCATTTGTGTGGTTGGATTTGCAGGTTAATCAAGATGTGGTTATTTCCATTTGCTCTTTGAGTCAATATGCAAAGGTACCATGTCATGTTCTGAAAAAACAACACAAGGCGGCATAGTTTCCGATAAACCACAGTTCATACCTAATTTCCTATTAGTCCTGAAAGAGTAGGAAAAAAAGCCCAGATAAAGGTTAATAAACATGCTGAAATAACTCTTAAGCTGTGTTTTGTTAGAGGTGTTAACATTATGTTTTCTAAAAACATTTATAATAGAGTCGGCTGCAAGACAGAAGGAAAATGATTATCACTTTTTATCAGCTTTGGAGTCTGTTGTGTGTAAAATATAGATTCATCAAAACAACTCACATATTAAAAATAATTATTCAGCGCCATCGTCCTGATCTATATTGTTAAAAACTGAATTCAGAAATGTAGGGTTTTACTCAATAATAAATTATGTGGAATATTTAAAAGGTGTGAGAAAGTGGCTTTTATCATTCTTTCTATTCTTCTGTCTCTCATCTTAAGATTTTCTTTGTAAGAGACGCTAAATTCTAAATTCAAGATCATTTTATGTATAGATTTACACGTTTGCAATGTAGTGTAACATGAACTTATATATTGTGTAAACATTTTGAGACAAAAGGCACTGCTTTAAACAACTGCCAGGGCAAACAAGAGCAACATAAAATGTACAAACAGTAACAGAAAATTAGTTCAATTCTCAATGCATATAAGTAAGATATTTTAACACGCCTTGCTTCTTTTTATCAGATCAAAACTGCACTGTTTCTCATAAAGGGTTAAGTGAATGAATGAATCCTTTCCAAAAGCACGTGGGCTTTTTGCACGTCAGCCCTTTATAACTCTGGCGATTCCCAGCATGGGGTGATTCAATGTCTCACTCTCTGAGCTGTGTCACTCAGGAAACACTCAGTGGTAATCGTCTACCCTTAAGCTCTGAATATGGTTGTGCTCAAATTACTTGTATTGACTTTGACTTTTTATCATCTTATTGTTACTTTGGACGCTATTTGCCAAAAAGGTAGAGTATGATTTTCTTGTTCTACACCATACGGTTTCCTCCTCCTTCTGCATAATGTCATTCAATACACCACAGTTTGTGGCTTTGCCACTTCCTTAATTTAGCAAAGTCCTGGTGTAACTGTGATTGAATTACTTTGTTTTTCTGTTGACACTGAAATAAATCAAGGTCAAAAAGTCTCTCGGAAAACAGGCGTTTGTGAAAGCTGCCCTGATGGCTATTACCAGCCTGAACCGAATGATTCCCAGAAGTGCAGAATATGTACCAGGTGTAATAAAGGTAAGTGTTGAAGCTTTGGCACTTTCTATGTATTGATACAAATAAGTAAACAGCACTGTGAGCTAATAAACCTACACTTTATTTCTCACACTCAGACTACTGCATCTGTCAATAGAGCCAAAGCTTTGCATCAAATTGGTTCTGCCCTTGGCCTTAACAAAGATTTATTTGCCGATGTTTTAGATTCAGGGAGTTTTGTTAAAGACAGGTGCACCAAGGAGACAGACACAAAATGTCAATGCAATGAAAACTTCATTCCCAGTGACAGTGACTCTTCCACTTGCAAATGTGGAATCGGATTTGGAAAAAAAAATGGAGGTATAGATACACAGATCACACAACAATGCATAATATGTTATATTAAAAATCCCTTTTTAATATTTCATTATTTTTCCTTGGCAGTTTGTTCAAAATGTGAGAGTGGGTATTTCAGCACACAGGTGGACATGCCTTGTCAAAAATGGAAAGAGTACGTCCCACGTTTTCTACTCTTTTACAAACTTAATTCTGTGCAGTTTATGAGAAATACAATCTCAACAATGTGTTAAGAAGTTACCGACGGCTTACCGCTCTGTATCGTCATTCCAGGTGTATATTGGGAGCGAAAATTAAGGGAACCACAATCTCCGATGTCATCTGTGAAGAGGAATTGAAGAGTAACACTGACAACACTACATCCACTACAAAGACTACATCAAACAAAGTTGTTTCTCTAATCACACACTTAAAATCCCATCCTCCACATATGCCTACTACCACCACCCGATCTAAACCAGGACACACAGTCAGCCCAACGGAGAAAGTGCAGCCTGGTGACCCTTCAAACACAGGCACCCACACTGGTAAAACATGTACTACTAGCCTTTATCGACACAATGTCAGATTTAATATTAGAGTAACATTAAATGTGTTAGTCTTTTTCTATTTTGTCTTTCTCAGGTATGGCCCTCCTCGTTTTTGGAATAGTTGGACTGCTTGTACTGACTGCCGTGACTTGCAAGCTGAACATCACTCCTTTCAGGGAGAGAAAACCTGCAGTACAAAGTAAGTTGCAGGATTAAAGGTTAAAAATTATTCTGCACTTAAATAATTAGAGCAACATTTTTTGGAACATGGTAGGCTGTAGGAGGACTAACACTCACTAAATATGAAGCTACAACCAGCATAGCTCAGCACACAGACTGGACATTTATTTCCAGCTGAAATACATTGTTACTATGAATAATATGCAAAATGGTGTAAGCTGTTTTGGGAAAAATATATTTTTGTTCCTTTTGAATGATTTACGTGAAATCCCTCTTTCTGCTTCGCCCCGTAACATTTCCTTTAAAACAGCCAAAAGTCGAGGAATATGGATATTCATTTTGGGTGTATGGAGTATGATAGATCTCTATCTCTTTCTTCATTACGCTTTGATGTTTGTCTTCAGCGCAGGAATCGTTGTGTCGGAGGCCAGTCGAGGAAAGTGGCGATGACAGTCTGTCCTCTCTCAAATTGAATCCAGGGGAGGCTTGAGGTGACCTTTGTCAACCAATACTGTGAATTTGTAAGGTCAGATGAATGAATATCGGATGAATATTGCCAGACTGGCGATCCATGTTTTCCATACGTTGTTGGCTTCACATTGGAAAATACATCAGGAAAACAAAATACTGTATCTGCATTCTAGCAGGTGTATTCACAATCTACTGTTTAAATGATATTTTACTTTGTTTGTTTGTTTTAAAAGAGTAGCGGGAGAATTTGATGAAAGATTGGTTTGTATTATACCTCACTTTTTTTTTGTCATTTGACTGCAAATCAATTTGAAGTTAAGTGCTAAAATGTATCTTTATTACTTAAGCTGTTACACCTTCTTTAGTAAGATACTGCAACTCGGAAAAAGATTCACTTACTGTGTAAACTTGATATTTATTAGAACATTTGGATGTGCAGATGTTTGTATAACCACTTTACAGTATTTTCAAACACTCCTTGTTACACGTATGTTGCTGCTTTTTTTTTAATCCCTAGGATATTATCTAATGTGATATATGGAAAATGGGTCACATAGTTTCTGAGAAATATACAGTATTAATGGTATTGTAGTAGAGGTAGAAACATAAGATTGATTCAAACTATAATGAACTGCTGCAGAGCCTGAGAAAAACATTTTGCTTCCTTCACGCAGTCTTTCTGACTCTTTTTTCATCTCATTTATATTCATCTCTGTTCCGTTGGTAACGGGTCTGTTGAGCTGAGCAGAAACAGTAAATAACATGTTTAAAGTGGTATTTTGGGTTGGGGGAGTTCCCCTTGTGACGTTAAATGTTCTCGTTTTCCCACTGAGAGGAGATACTTCCTCTCATGTTTTCAATTCAGCCGTTGGAAAGACTGATGTTGTAGATGTTAGGACTTTCACGTTGTCCATACCTCACAGGAGACTTTCCCCAGATCAATACAGTCAGAGGAGTTCTGAAAGTGTGCCTTCAGTTTAATCATTAATGTTTTACCAAGAAATTGAATACACAAATGTATTGCTGGTTCCATGTGACAAGTCAGATCCACTTGACGTGCAGCATCCTCTGGTGGACCAAATCAGGTATAAGACATGAACTAACATTTCTAATTTAAAGATAGTGGTGATAATTTATAATTTATATATTCATATGATGTTACAAGACAAAGTAGATGTTACAAGACAAAGTCATTGAAAACTACTGATTCAATTGCAGAGTGTTATATTTCTCCTTCTTAATTATATATTTTTTTTTACAATGTTCATTATATATTCTATGTAAAATCTTAATCTGAAAAGCAATTTCACAGTAGAGCACACTCATGCTAATTTATCGGAAAAATAAAAGTAAAAAGTACAAAATTTCCCCCTGAAATGTACATAAGTTATGTAACATAAGTACCCTAAAATTAAGTACAGTACTTGAGTAAACTTACTATCCACCAATCAAAAAACAAATAAAAACTAGGTACTATTGCTAGTCTATCCAACTCTTACTGTAAAAAATGTTTTCTGTCTGAAATTGGTTCTGTTTTTAAAGTGCACTGTGATGCTCAGAGAGTGTGTGAATGTTCTCCAAATAAACGTTGCTTTTTGTACAACCAAACTGTAAGCGAGTATTTGTTGCACAGACACTAGAAACTGTTTCTGCAGGTTCATTAAGTAAATGTCACCAATCCAGGAAGTAGGTGTGTGGTTTCAAAGAACAAAGAACAAAAACTCCTTCCATGCAGGTTCTTCAGAGATGGCTGCGTCGTAAAGTACATCAACGTTACTCATTGAATAACAGGAACTAAATGCCACCACACCGAGAATAGATAACGCAAATCCTTAGTAATTGTTAAAAATGCCACATTTGATTGACTTTGATTATGTGTTTTAAAAAAGCACTCCATCGACTTAGCATTGCACTCGTGACAGATTGTAAGTTCAAAGAAAAAGGATCAAAAGTGATGAAGTGAAATCGCCTTCTTTATTCCAGTGTTACTGCCATGAGGTTAGAAGCTAACCTTTCTCACTTTTTTATAACCTCAAGATTTTGTATTATATTATATTGTATTATATTCTATGCTATTCATTGATGATGATGATGATGATGATGATGATGATGATGATGATGATGATGATGATTATTTGTAGTTTTTGACAATATCTATTTTTTTTACTTGTAGGCTTCGGCCCAATGGACATCTACCTGAATTGACTTCACTAGAGGACACACACACACACACACACACACACACACACACATACACACACACACACACACACACACACACACACACACACACACACACACACACACACACACACACACACACACACACACACACACACACACAAGCAGCACTGTATTCCATTCCATTGTTTTACTTATTGAGTTGTTTTGGTTCCGATTTCAATGCAGAAAAATATCTTCTGTGTTAGGCGATGTACTCAGTGCCATAAAAGTGTTCATATTATCATGTTGAGGGTTCTGCTACGATGAGTGCCGGCACAGGTCTACGACCCAACCTCACCACAACGCCCACAGAGTGGGTGGCACCTGTGAATCATGGTTATAAGGTGGGATCCAGCCTTTTCTGTATATTGCCCTTGTGGCTATGCAGTGACGTTTCACATCACGTGCAAGTAATGTCAATGTTGTCGTCACATCCTGAAGAAGGTTTCAAACATGCGACCATGTGGTCATGAGTGAGTGTGAGTGACAGAGAGAAGTAAATGTCTTGAAGTTTTGATGTGGTTTTGGGCTGTGAATAGAGCTGGGGCATGTCACTGAAACATCGACCAAACAAATTATTGCATTTTTTGTAAGTATTTTCGCTTCTGCATTCCAGCAGGAAAACGATAAAACGAAAATACGAGTGGTATTCTCCTTTCTGTTACTTGGAATTCAATCCTTAAAACAGACTAACAGCACACGGACCATTAGTGTTCCATAAGGGCTGCAACCGCCCCTTCTCCCCAAAAGAGGTAAACATAATAGTTTAGGGTGTGAAACAATATCCTTCTTGCCTGTGACTATATGGTGGACCGTACCTTAACCTTTGAAGAAATATCACCATAGCAGGGACTTTTTCAAACTCATATTAGACAAAAAAGGGGTGCATACCAGAATGCAGGAAATGAAGGTTATGACATACAAAATTTCCTTGGGGAGGACCCACAGACCCCCTTTGCTTAATGTGCCCCCCCAATGTTGAAACGAAACCCACGCCTATGATTAATAGTGTTGTACATAACATGCTTAATCATGTTATTTTACAGGTTTTCTGAGCCCAGGTTAATGTCGAATGTTTTGTGGAATCGACTGTTCAAATCCGAAATATATTCAACTTCTATTTACATTAACAGAGAAAAACAACAAGTCCTTAAATACACCTAGTTGTAACCTGCAAATGTTTGACACTGTTGCTTGATTACTGACTGAAACCAATCCATTTTCAAAATTGTCTATAAATCTTTTTCAATATGGTTTTATATACTAAGCATTTCTGCACTTGAAGAAGGAATGTGTCATATCAGAATATTATGTTTCATTTTATTGGCTAACAATCACTTTGTGACATTACAGATTATTTCTATAACATTTGTCTTCTGTCCAAATGATGGAAATCCATTCAAACAAGGTTAGCAGACTTGATGACATTGACCCACAATTTTGTGTGAACAAGATCTGCTATAATCGCAGCATTGTCTCTGGTCAACAATAGTTTTAATTTCCATTATTTAGTAGTGACTGCAGGTCGAACTCGCTAAAAGGACTGTTGTTGGATGGCTTTGATGACATTTGATCAACTCTTAATCGAGCATCAAAATGTAATGGTTTCTTCAATCCCATTTAAAGCTATTGAGGTTTCAACAATTTTAACAGACAAAATAACTTGTAAGAACTTAAAACTAAAATAATGATGATACATACATGAAGAGCTTTGGTTGATTGATCACATTAGATACTTGTTATTGAGCATAGAAAAGCAGATACAATATTAAATACTTTAAACCCAAATTAACTCCAAGTGTGCAGTTGGTAAAACTCCAGTTTCTGCTGAGGTGTTTGCACTAATCTTACGTACTTATTTATTTTTTCTTATAATTTCTCTATGCCTATTATAATTATTATGTATTTCTATTCTAGTATTGGAGCAATAAACATTTATCTAACTCAGAAAAGAAACAAACAAACAAAATAATATTGCTATCCAGTACATTCTGCTGTGATTTCAAAGTTAGTGTGGGGCCTTTCACTTCCTGAAACTACCTATTACGTTTCACACCATGTCTCTCTGCGAGCTAACCACATCACATCTGACGTCAACAAACAGACAAGATAAAAACCCTGACTGCACCCACAGAGCAATGGCCATAATGATTCCGCTGAGATATGTGATGTGTGTTTTGAGCGTTTGGACCGTAGAATGCGCTACAAGCTGTGGTGATCAACAGAGAGAGAACGATGGACGATGCTGTGACATGTGTCCCCCAGGTATAGACCACAACCTTTTTCTTCTTCTTAAAAAAACAAAAAACAAATCTGTTTAATTGTTACATCTACTCACTTTCTTAGAGGTTGCATTTTACGCATTGACTATGAATGTTATTGATATTTTCTGAGAGTGATATCATTTGTTTCTTACAATAAAGGTACATTTAGGAAGAGGCTCTGCTCAGAGCACAACCAAACTGCCTGTAGCCCCTGTCAGCAGGGCTACTTCTCAGACAAATACCACATCTTTGACAGATGTGAGGAATGCCAGTCATGCCAGCAAGGTGAGCCTGAAGATGAAAACAATACTCTGCTGTCTGAGGATCTCTAGTGAAACACCACCACGGGGTCATCCCAATGTTCCTAGGGCTCAATGTTCCACAGATTTATATGGGATCAAAAGGGACGTTTTACTGATCATTTTCGGTTATGTAAAAGACTTACTGTTGACTTATGTTAAGTAGACGGTAAACAAATACACTAGATATCACATGTCTTAAAATAGTATGCCCTTCAGTCCACCTCCTACTAGAAAGTTCACAAGATGTGGTGGAATTTTCAAAGGTAAGCCTCCCCCCAACAAATTGAGCTCTGGGAACATTGTGCTCCCACCAGTGCCGATGACATTGTATTCAACTTAGTCGATAAAAAGACTAAGCACTGTCACTACCGGAAAGTCCTGTGGTTTTGAATTCTTGTCTGTCTACAGAATATGCTGAGAAATGTACGCTGACCAGAAATGCAAACTGCTCTTGCCATGCTGGTTTCCTGTGCTCCAACAATATCTGTTCACACTGCGTGGAAAACACATGCGTCACAGGAGAGATACCGAAGAGGAGAGGTGAGAGACTAGTGGTTTGTGTCAAAATGAATTGATTCGGATGAGAATCTGGTTTGTACAGAAGCCAAAAGCTGCTTTGCTTGTAAACTGTTTTAAAAAAAGGCAGACTCAGTCATTGTATTCCATTACATGTTTTGTCAAAAGCGAATATCTAATCACAATCCACTACCTGTCCATAATACGTATGCACTGAAAAAAAGGCTGGTGTTTATACACAGCTGAGGCCCCGAAAACAGCTATCTAGCCACACAGTCTCACTCCCAGACCTCCCGCATTGGCGTACGACTGGAGCATTCGCTCTGAGCTTTAAATACTGCAGTGGTTAGTTAAAAAATAAACAAGTGTTCTATGGACACCACAAAAACATTTTACGAGTGTGGCCGCTCTCGGCTTCCATAAGTTTGAATAACTTCCTGAGTTCCAAATCACATAGGCTACTCTTTCTCTTTACTACACCACATACTAAAGTAGTTTTGGGGCCGCAGGGGAGAAAAAAAATACGATAAGGAAGATTTTTTTTTTCATTATGTCGAGAAATGTCAAGAATAAAGACAAATACTCCAAAATGCTGTTGGAGTTAGTGGGGAATTTATGTATTTCCAGCATACTACAATTGCCATGCATGTATTGGGACATCCTAAATCTTTTCTGGCATACTAAATAGTAGGGAAGTATGGGTATTGGAACGCATGGCAAATTTATGGGAGTCATGTCATGGTGCGTAAATGGAAATAAGACTGGGTTAAACACAGCTATGTAATTTAATTTGAAACCAATTAAAAATCTAATCAGATAGCATATAATTTATAATTGATAGCCTATACATAAAAGAGGATGTCTAAGAATTAAGAAATAATCATTTGAAATGTCTAAATATCTATATTTACATACACACAAACAGAAACTATTGGTGAGATTTTTTTTTTTAAATTGTTGTCACAAATAGTATGTCAACCATTAACATGTGTAAATGTGGCCCTTTATGAGGAGTGAGGAGGCAAAGGAGAAAATTAGCCAAATATGAAGTCTCATAAATGCAAGGGATGCTGACTGGCATGTGTTTCTATTCCGTGATCCAACATAAATGTCAGTAATTATCTTTGGGACTGTTTGATGACGGCAAGATGAAAATTAAGTTAACATCTCAAGACTGTAGAGTTGTGGTAGACAGAAAAATATGTGGTTTGAGTTGAACAAGATGAGAGGCCTCCAGTCATGCTAACCGCTCTATGGCTATAATTAAACCACAGCAGTGCTTTGAGTTAAATACTAATTTCATCATGTAAACATGTTCCCAATGAAAATGATCATCATGCTGATGCTAAGATGGTAGTATGTTAACCATGTTCATGTGTAAGCATGCAAATATCTGCTAGTATAAAATCTATCTATCTATCTATCTATCTATCTATCTATCTATCTATCTATCTATCTATCTATCTATCTATCTATCTATCTATCTATCTATCTATCTATCTATCTATCTATCTATCTATCTATCTATCTATCTATCTATCTATCTATCTATCCTTGCAGAGACTCCCTCGGGTGACGACCTGATTGAGTATTCATTTCAATGTGAGCGTTTGCCTGGTACATATATTTCATTCATAAAAACTATACTATGTTTTTTGATGGCGATACATAACTGCAAGACAATACATAATGACAATATCCTGTAGTTGAAATGAACTATTATGATGTTTCACCAGACCCAATAAATGGTTTGGACTCCACTCATATGATCCTTGGCATCGGCTTTGTTCTGCTTTCTCTCACCATCCTTGTGCTTCTATCGTACGCCTGTATGAAGAACCTGAGGAAGCACACAGCATGTAAGTGGGACTAAATGGAAATACATATCATGATGAACCTTTCAGCACAAGTTAATTGCATTTACTGTATTAAAACATAGGCTAGCTTTCAAAAAACAAACAAAAAGACAACTTGTCCTTAAACAGCAACTGAACAATGTGTCCAAAACTACAAATTGCTACTATTCATATTACAGTTTTTCTCAGTCGCTTTGGTGCTTTTCTCACATCACTATTGACATTTGCACAGCAGTTAGTGCATTTCTCTAAACAATTAGTGCAAACTGCAAAACCTAGTGGATAACCTGCAAAAGTACATCACTTGCTCAAAATGGATAGTCTATTCCTCAAAAGCAAGTATTCAGGTCAATGAAACTGCCAGTGTCATCAAAATGAGAAGTCTTGACACCATCGTTTATGAACAAGATAGTCAAATGGCTTTGTCATGTTTTCATTATGACATTTTATTCTCTCAGTGTTTTCCAATGCAAAAAAAAAGGTCAGAACTCGGTGACACTACCTGAAAATGCTTAAGACAGCACTATACACTACTTGTACAGCCATTTGAAAACTACGGTAAAGTTACACATTGCTGTAGTTAGGGGAGTAAGTGAGTACAAGACACTGACACTGAATAGGTATGTTTCACATTTTTACTGTATATGCTCTTTGCAATTCTACAGCATTGTGCAAAAGAACTTCAGTCACTTATTTAGAACAAACATAAAAAAACACCCTTTTGGTAGAGCTGTGCACAAATGTGAACAATATAACAGGACTTGTAACTGAACATATACGGTATAAGTAAATCATTCTGGCACATCCAGTCATTCCTGTCTGTCTGGCCACATATTTTCATCTACATCTACTATCCTCGTGAGTGAAAGCTGAAGTCCACCTGAGAGCAATTATTCAATTTAGGAGACATTTCCAGGAAAAAATTATAAAGAAAGGTAGTTCAACAATTTTGTATGTAATGACTCAAGCAATGAAATGAAGACTATTAGTTTTATTGGGAACGACTATTCAGCATCCATAAGTATAGTTAATTTTGACTGACATGACATAAGCAAATGACAATGTTATAAAACAGCAGAGAATTGTATAAAAGCAACTGATACATGTCCAAAAGCATTTGCAATTTGTTCAGAGGAAGGAGAAATTGCTACTATGATGTGCTCAAATGACTAAATGTTGCGGAGGTTGAACTAATAGTTATGAGAATTTTCATTCTGATCTGAGAAAAGCACCAAAGCAACTGAGAAAAACTGTAATCAGCTACTCATCTTTCTGTATATTTTTATTGATATTTACGTAGAAATCTAAATCTTTTTTTGTTTGCTCATGAGTGAACGGCAATTATTATACAAATATCATCAACTGGATTGAGATCTGGAACGACTCTGCCTCTCTTCTGAGAGCTGTTGCTGTTTTCTTTGAAACATTAAAATGGTATTTTCTGTTGATTCGAGTAAAATAAGCCATATTAATTCAACTTTGATTCAGTGTTTAAAGACAATGTAATTAAACATTTTACGGGCAGATACATACTTTTTATAGGCACTGTATTTTACGGAATGTGCCTGTGCATAGCTGAAAATTGCTGATTGATGATGCTTATCAGAAAGTGTTAGTTGATGAGATCTTTGTTGGATCAGATACATAGGCATCCTGCTGACAGGAAATGGAGAGAGCTGAGGAAGAAGACAAGATAGTTACTATAACTCAGCGTTCAAACTGCAAACTGTCTTTTTATAATCCACTTTTCACTCAGATGTTGAGTCAGATCTCACGCACAAGTGTTTAATTGCAACCCTTTTTCAGATAACAAATATCAAATGTCTACACTAAAAATAAAATATTTTGTCTGTATTTATTCTTTCGGTTTCAGATAAAAATCCTATCAACATTCCAGCAGACACCACCAACACCAGTGACTTTCACTTGTCAAAAGAAGAGAGTGGGCTCACATTCATGATCCATGATGAATCCAAGATCAGCGACTGTTTTTGTCCAATGCAGCCAGAAGAAGTCATTGCTTTTGGATTAACAGAACACAATCTGTCTGTTCAACCACAAGCACTATCTTAATATTGGATGTAACATGTAGAGCATCTTATTTAAATACAAAAAAAGCTGGGACAGTTACAGGCTTTTGAATAAAATCCTGTAGGATAGATTGGCAGACTGTTCACTTGCTCTGGAATAAGGCACTTAGCCCCACCTGCTCTAGTGGGAGTCAATCAGTGGTCATCAGATAGGATGTCCAGGTTTGAATGAGTGTAACTGGGGGTGAGTAAAAATGGTCAAGAGTAAAAGATGACACTTGTTGATTTCTCTCTAAAACATTCCAAAGTGGGCTGAGGAGTGACTTTAACGAGCATGATGACTTTTTTGTTGGCTTGGAGATTCATTTACTGGCTCCTACTGTTCATTGCTGGTTTGCTTAAAGAAAAGTGTTATTTTTTTCCCCCCGGTGTATGTGGAATAATGGAGTAATTGACCAGGCTATCTAATAGATACCAGAAAGCTGATATCAGATCAGGTTGACCCCATCCCTTTCAGACATTCAGGTATCTGTGGTGCTGTCAGTGTGTTTTTGGAAGGATTAAAAAAAATAAAAAAGGAAGGGAAGGCAGTTTGTGTGGATTAATTTGTATTCAAGATAAAACCTATACCTTGATTAAATTATCTTATGAATGGAATAGGTTTCAATCAATTTATTTTTAAATTTGTTTAAATGTGCTTCCACTGGTCAGAAATGGATGCTATTGATGGTGTCACCATGTTAACATATGTTTTAATGGTGTAGTCAACGATTCTGGACAACACATGTTTTCAAAATCACCTTTTTGTTAACATCAGTGAATCCCTACTCATGATCTGGTCTGTCCATCCTGTTTGAGCTCTGAAAAAAATCTGGCCTGGTTCTATGAACTGGTATGTTATCAAAGGGGGGGAATATGCTCGTTTACAGAGCCTATAGGCTGTGTCTTAACACAGGATTTTTTTTCAGAGACACACATTATGTAGGCTACAGGGAGCAGATAGGGAGAATATATTCACTGATTTTGACAAAAAGTGATTTTGACAACACACAATCTCCAGAACCTTTAAGTTCTTACATTATTTAGTTAGCTGGTTGTATTTGGCTTATTCCTCCATTTCACATTTCCAGTCCAGTCTGTTTTCCAGATGAACTTCCAGGTAGTAGACCCGTCCCTAGCCTATTCCTCCACCACCTCAACCTTCTTCCAGAATGGAAAAAAAACATCTCCCTCATCTTGGTTACATAGAGGAGCATTTGCTCCCACACCATGCTGCAAAGAAATATTCATGTTTTTTTTGTAGTTGTTTTTGATCCACATCAGAACTCCTCAGCTTTTAGTGTTACTTCTTTTCTGAAACTAAAACTGACGGTCTGTGAAAACTTTCACGATAAAACTGTGAACACACAACATGTTGATAGGATTCACTGAATGTTTGAAAAACTAGATAACTAAGAGTTGCAAGAGTTATTGTTTTACATTTTCAAATATAAATCCACCTGTCTTTAGGTGGTTACTGTATTAACCTGTTTGTAATACCACCATGTGCCGGTGGGGGCGCTGTCGGACGACTTCAGCCTCGTTTCAACAGACTGATCATATGACAGCTGCTGCCCTGCCTGCGTCCGACTTCCCTTCCTCGCTGGCGAATAAACGCCACTTGTGTCCAGAGAGGGAGAAACAGACACAATCTGAAGGGAGTTTGAGCACCGACCTCAAGATGTTGGCGCTAATTAACCGGCTACTGGACTGGTTCAAGGCTCTGTTTTGGAAGGAGGAGATGGAGCTGACGCTGGTCGGCCTCCAGTACTCGGGGAAAACAACATTTGTAAACGTGATCGCTGTAAGTCTTCAGCTGCTAGCCACCTCGCGAGGGTAGTGCTAATGCCATTCGCGCTAATAATGGGATAACTGTTACCAGGCTACCCTGGTGTGTGCTTCTACACGTTTTGGTTTTTGGTACAGAAAAAAATTATACAAAAAGATGTAACGTGACTGTGTTGGGACCTCAGCATCCTTTAAATTAAAAGGAACCTGAAAATGAGTCATGTTGTCAACCAGTCAGCTGAGCTAACTAGTTTGCTCCTTATCGGTTCACTGTGTTATTACTGTCTGTGTCAAGCATGCTAAACCCCAAACGCAGCACACTATGTTAGCTTTGGTATGATTTGGGGGTGGGCTCAGTGTAAGATTTAGATCAAAGCTGACAGTTTATTCAGCCACCAGGAAGTTGACTTTGACCATAAAAACATTTGACCATAACAACAACTGCCAAGCCCATTACAATAACAATGTGTGCCACTTAAGTTGTCCCCCTTCAACTGCAGCAGCGCTCCAGTCCAAAACTATAAAATTATTAAATAATTCCCCAGATTTAAGGAGCCTGATACAAAAAGGTAAAACTACAGCTGACTCACGGACAATGAAAAGAGACTTTGGTCAGCTATAAATGTCACTTTTTTTTCTTTGTTTTGACACATTTTCAAAGGGTAGCCTATGTTATTCACTTGTTAATGTAAATGCAGGTTTGCCAGTGGCATAAAAAAGAACCAGACCAACACACACACCAACCAAATTGACTAGATGAAGAGTTTCAAAGAATTTTTCAGTGAAATGTTGCATTTAACATACCGTACACAGCAGGTGTTGCTTTCTGCTGTAACGGTATCGGACATGACTCATACTATATTAGCTTTAGATGCAAACTGTGATGAAGCCTTGCTGGCTGATTGTATCTTTTGCTGTGACCTCCTATGACTGAGGCTGGAGAGCATTGGTGGGAAGGAAGGCATTTGAAAAAAAACTTGTGCAACTTTGCAGAGGTTTCTCAAAACTGGTGTTTCTGGTGAAGCAATTTTTCATTAGCTAACTGCTGGAAGGCAACAGTTTTTATTAAGTAACAGTCAGATTATAAAAAGTATGAAATAATTCACAACCCACTCTTTGTTCGGAGTTGTTAACAGTTGTGATGGCTTTCTCTAATCAGTTTGTGCACATACCTTCACCATCAGGTCCCTCTGACAACCAAATCAACTTTTACATTTTAGTTGTACATCCTTCGGTGTGCAAGGATAAGGAAATATTATTGTATCGTAAACATTTTTAGGCTTTCTTCTCTGCCAAAACTCTTCGGACTGGTAGTTTGCGGGTATTCCTGATTTTTTTAATTTGTGCGATTGATAATCCATATACTTTTTTTTACGTGTTAGTAAAAACCTTTTCAGCTGGATTAACAGAACATTAGCTGTCAGTGGCAATATTTTCTCAATGGTTGAAACAATTAATCGATAAGTATAGTTTAGATCTATCAAACATGACAAACATTCCAGCTTTGAATTTGTGATTTTTTTTCCTGTTTTCTCACTGTAAACTGCATTACTAATTGTTTATTGCAAACATTTTCTTTTTTTAAACTTCACCTTTAGGAAAGTGTGCCAGGCATTTTTGATTTTCCGAAATGTTAGATGTCAAATATTCCAAAGCACTAATGGATTAATCAGGAAACCAATTTTTAGGTCAATTAATAATGAACATAATTGTTCAAGAAACAGAGAATTCCAGTCCAATAAGAAAGTGGGGAAACTTTTACCTGGTGGCAACATACCCACCAATGTTAGTTTAAGAAAATGTAGTTCAGGAGAAAGCAAGAATTGTGCATTCAGGTGTGTTTTTCAATTTTTTTTTGTGTGTGAAAATGTTCACACTTTGTGAAATTGGATTTGAGTGTTCTCTGGGGGCAGGTATCCTGGCTGGTGTCTGGGGAGGAAGTTGCTTATCATTCCTTCACAAGGAGGAAGACAGCCCTGCCATCCAGTGAGCAGTTGTAGTTGGGGTGGTTCCTCCTTCTTCAGTCATAAGACCGCTGCACTCATTTCCACTTAGCTTCATCAGGTGACTCCAACACAAGTCATGTGCTGTGAAATGTGCACACATCAGAGAGCTGCGTGCACATTGGACCGTTTGGACATTGTTATCAACTAGATTTTAAAAGTAATTCCCAACATTTATGAACTGATTGTTTTCATTTGTTTTTTGTTTTCCCAGTGACTCATGTTTGGAGATAATTTAAAGTAAAATAAAATAAAAGAAACAACAACTACTACACAGTGAGCTGTATTAGACTTAATTCCAAGCTACTGCATTTTTGATAAAAAAAAACTAGAAGTCTAACAGCAAGTTAAAGTTATGTTAAATTGTTTAATTTTTACAAAGTTTTTTCATATGACTTTCTTAATGGAATCTCCTCTTATACTGTAATATAAATATATAATACAGTTGAGTGATCAATAACACGGTTGCACTTGGTTATTTGTCCTTTTTATTGGTCTGGAACATGCCTGATTTAGGTATTTTGTATGTTTTGCAAATGTTTGTGTGAAGTGGCTTAAGGCTACTTTACTATTCTGTGGGTATACTTATTTTGTTGTGTTTATATGCACATGCTACACCAAACATGTTTCCTGCAATACATTTCAGATATTTTCTATGAGAAATAATATTTTCGACTTGTACATTTCCTTTCAGTCTGGGCATTTCAGTGAAGACATGATCCCAACAGTCGGGTTCAATATGAGGAAGGTCGCCAAAGGAAACGTCACCATCAAGGTATTTTCATCTTTCTGCTGGAGTCCCGGTGTAACTAGTCAAATGAAAGCAGCACACTGGTTGGTTGTACCAGGAGGCAATAGTTGCACCTGCTAATGACATTTAAAAACTGGACTGCAGTGTGATGCTGTGCCCTCATCCCTGTAGATCTGGGATATAGGAGGACAGCCAAGGTTCAGGAGCATGTGGGAGCGCTACTGTCGGGGAGTTAATGCAATAGTGTGAGTATCCCAGTCTCTACGTTTCTAGTTTGTTTGTACAAACAAGCGAGCGAAACATTGAAGAAGCACTTGGTGGTGTTGCGATAAATGTACGTAAAACACATTTTACTCATTGTTTCATTTTTGTAGGTACATGGTTGATGCAGCAGACCGAGAAAAGGTCGAGGCATCTAGAAATGAGCTTCATAATTTATTGGACAAACCTCAGTTGCAAGGAATTCCTGTAAGTGTTCTCCTGAAACCCGTTTAAATATGTTTTTTTTAAAGAGATGTGTGTGATTTCTGCAGAAAGTCGTGCAAAACAACATGTGGGCTTTGCATCGACGACTTGCAGCAGTTGCAGAATTCAAAGTGAAATGTGTCATTTATTTTTATTTTTTAGGTGTTGGTACTCGGTAACAAAAGAGATCTCCCCAATGCGCTAGATGAAAAGCAGCTCATTGAGAAAATGTAAGTATGAATATGGTGCTTCAAAGTAATTTATAGTTAAAGTAGATTATTTTGATTGATGTATTAAGAGTTTTTTTAAGAATTTTACTTTAAGAAAAATATTGGTTTTAATGTGGAACAAAAGATATTTAAAAAATATTTATTTCTGGTCCGTACATTTAAACATTTTTGTCCTTCAGTTAGTAACAACTAAACTTTAGCAAGTGGCTCCCTCTGCTGTCAAAGTTAGAAAAGTGTGACCCACAAGCTGTATGAATGAGACATATGATCAGTCTGAATGCGTCCTTTTTATTTACTCTTGCACCTTTTTCCCCTTAAAGGAATCTGGCTGCTATTCAGGACAGAGAGGTATGCTGCTACTCCATTTCCTGCAAAGAGAAAGACAACATCGGTGAGTTGCAGTTAATGACCACAGGTTCATTTTGTGTCCACACAAGGGGCTTATTTCCACCGGGGATGGGGATGGAGGTTGATTTGGATTGCCTTCAGTTATTGCTGTGCACTCACAACAACAGGGTTATAGGGCTACTCCACTCATTTGATACATAAGTACAATTGACCCATCATGGGTAGTACTACTCACCCTGTGAAGACGGATGTATCATGGCTTTTGTGGACCAGGAAGAGCTTTACAAAGTATGAAATAATGTTAATAAAGGTGTTGACTTATGGTGATAAAAAACTGTGCCTATCTAAGTTACCACTGCTTAGATTTTGACCATTCCTTTTTAAATCTTCTGGTGAATCTTTCACTGTGTGCCAAACTGAATCACTGGAGTGCCTATTAAACAAGCAGAAGTTAAAAATGTTTTGCTCTAGGTTTTGCCTCTTAGGCTACATAAAGGTCAGGCAGGATGCAGCCTGAGAAAAATATTGCAGGTAGTGCCTGGAGCTGAGAGTACTTCTTACTCCATTGTTCTCATAAAGAATACAATACTGTCAGGGTTTTACTAATGAGTCTAAGCATGATATTCAGTTGGTTCGTACATTAACAATGCAGCCATATACTCTGCCTTTTTTATGTGCAAAATTAATTTTTTAATCACTGAGTGAGGGGAATCATGAAGACCATTATACAGGTCCTTCTCATATAATTAGCATATTGTGATAAAGTTGATTATTTTCCATAATGTAATGATAATAATTGAACTTTCATATATTTTAGATTCATTGCACACCAACTGAAATATTTCAGGTCTTTTGTTGTTTTAATATTGATGATTTTGGCATACAGCTCATGAAAACCCCAAATTCCTATCTCAAAAAATTAGCATATCATGAAAAGGTACTCTAAACAAGCTCTTAACCTAATCATCTGAATCAACTAATTAACTCTAAACACCTGCAAAAGATTCCTGAGGCTTTTAAAAACTCCCAGCCTGGTTCATTACTCAAAACCGCAATCATGGGTAAGACTGCCGACCTGACTGCTGTCCAGAAGGCCATCATTGACACCCTCAAGCAAAAGGGTAAGACACAGAAAGAAATTTCTGAGCGAATAGGCTGTTCCCAGAGTGCTGTATCAAGGCACCTCAGTGGGAAGTCTGTGGGAAGGAAAAAGTGTGGCAGAAAACGCTGCACAACCAGAAGAGGTGACCGGACCCTGAGGAGGATTGTGGAGAAGGGCCGATTCCAGACCTTGGGGGACCTGCGGAAGCAGTGGACTGAGTCTGGAGTAGAAACATCCAGAGCCACCGTACACAGGCGTGTGCAGGAAATGGGCTACAGGTGCCGCATTCCCCAGGTCAAGCCACTTTTGAACCAGAAACAGCGGCAGAAGCGCCTGACCTGGGCTACAGAGAAGCAGCACTGGACTGTTTCTCAGTGGTCCAAAGTACTTTTTTCGGATGAAAGCAAATGTTGCATGTCATTCGGAAATCAAGGTGCCAGAGTCTGGAGGAAGACTGGGGAGAAGGAAATGCCAAAATGCCTGAAGTCCAGTGTCAAGTACCCACAGTCAGTGATGGTCTGGGGTGCCATGTCAGCTGCTGGTGTTGGTCCACTGCGTTTTATCAAAGGCAAGGTCAATGCAGCTAGCTATCAGGAGATTTTGGAGCACTTCATGCTTCCATCTGCTGAAAAGCTTTATGGAGATGAAGATTTCATTTTTCAACAAGACCTGGCACCTGCTCACAGTGCCAAAACCACTGGTAAATGGTTTACTGACCATGGTATTACTGTGCTCAATTGGCCTGCCAACTCTCCTGACCTGAACCCCATAGAGAATCTGTTGGATATTGTGAAGAGGAAGTTGAGAGACACCAGACCCAACACTGTGGATGAGCTTAAGGCCGCTATCGAAGCATCCTGGGCCTCCATAACACCTCAGCAGTGCCACAGGCTGATTGCCTCCATGCCACGCCGCATTGAAGCAGTCATTTCTGCGAAAGGATTCCCGACCAAGTATTGAGTGCATAACTGAACTTAATTATTTGAAGGTTGACTTTTTTGTATTAAAAACACTTTTCTTTTATTGGTCGGATGAAATATGCAAATTTTTTGAGATAGGGATTTTTGGTTTTTCTTTACTTTTTTGCCAAAATCATCAATATTAAAACAATAAAAGGCTTGAACTACTTCAGTTGTGTGTAATGAATCTAAAATAGATTCATTACACACTTTATCACAATATGCTAATTATATGAGAAGGACCTGTATATGAGCACTTGGGTATAATAGTATTTGAAAGGGGTTCTGTAAAGCTAAGTCTGTACTAAAATTGCATGTAATCGCATCATCTGTGTGCTGCTAGTTAGTAAGAAATGCCTTAATTTTTATTTATAAATTTCCAGACTGACCCGTCATGTTTCTATGGTTCCAGATATCACACTTCAGTGGCTCATCCAACATTCAAAATCCAGGAGGAGCTGAAAAACGTAGCCGATTTCCAGCTTTGTTTGCCATGTTGCTGTCACTTAACATCCCATCGCTCTGCGATGATGTACAGTCTTCAACTCACATGCTGCACCGTTCTACTCCTGTCACACCGTTTGTTTTTCACTCCCAATTCACTTTTAACATACCCACAAGACGAATGCACTATACTCAAAATGTGATTCTGATGCCGAATTTAAGGAATGCAATTGGCATTATACATCCGGTAAAGTTGTACTTTCCTTTAACTTGGAGTAAGCACCTCATTTCTGATCTACATTTTACCATTTATGCATTATCCATATCCATATCATACCCAGTGGTTTATACCACTAATCTTGGGTATTCAACTGCACCCTCTTAAAGAAGGGTTGATTCTGTCAAACAGGCCCTCAGATAACAAAGAAAACAGTCAGATAATACCAGGAGATGGCTGATGTAATTATGCAGGTTTTCTGCTTTCCTACTCTGTGATTGTCTTCGACGAATGTCAGCATTGACTTGATCAGGTTTCCTTCCTTAAAAGGACATTTCTATGTTTTAAAAGTGTGCATTTAAGCAAGGCAATTGAAGCAAGTCTGTACAAATATCAAGCTAGTGTGATTTTTACTGATGTGCGTGTTGTATGAATATATGATTCTATTTAAAGTCTGAATGTACTAAAAGTAAAGCTGTACAAATTGTGTGGTTCATATTGGCCTCAGTTTTTAAGTAGAGGCTACTTGTGGAATTATGTCTTTTGTGCTGCCTCGAGGCTGAGAGCGCGGCAGAATTCAAAGTGCCTTGTGCAATGTCTCTCACCTCCGAAGCAAAGCAGCCCGCAAGGTGTGCCTACCTGGATAGAGTGAAAACACACACACACACACACACACACACACACACACCCTGTCAATATATTCATGAAATAAAAAGGCATGCTTTTTAATTTAGACATTGTCCTATTATTTGTGCACTACATGTGAATGATATTTTGGACATATGAATGGGGAAATGATTGGCATGGTACTGAGAAGGAGTTGGGTGACTTTGGAGGCCATTTAATTACAGTGAGGGGAAACTAGTTTTGTGATGATTTGAGCTGCTGTTGGACATTATCCTGCTGGAAGTAGCCATTAGAAAATGGTCCCAATGAGCCACTGCATTAAAGTCATAGAGAGAAAAGCACAGTCATTGAAAACATTAAATAAATGATTGCATTCCATTTAGGTGAGCTAGTATCGGGTTAGGTATTGTGCATGCTGTGTCACTGGTATGGCCTTTTTGGACCTTAGATGTACTGTAACTGAGTCAACTCTGTGGACATTTTATATATTTTTCTGCTATGACAAGTCAAACACATGGTTAAACTTGAACGTGAAGAGAAAAATATCTACATAGGCTATTCCTTCACTTTGTTTATTTGGAAAACTTTATATAGCTCTTTCATAAGTTACAAATATAATTTTGTGGTCCAGATCCCCTGCAGCCTTTTTTCAGAAGGTGTGTAGAAATAAAAATAGACCCAAATAATTGTTATATTAATAGGTAAAAGCGGACCCATTCAAATAATATACAAATTCAGCCCTTTAACTAACAGACAATTTCTTATTATGCAGATAACTTTTTATTCTGTTGAGGTTGAGACCCATCATGTTTTTGGTTCGTTTCACTCTTGTGTCTGTTTTCTATTGGCGAAGAAGATGAACACGTCAGGAGTGCCACGAAAATCAGCCCACAGATTGACAGCTAAACGGCCAATCACAGGACGAGCCGTTTCTATTTTCATGTGACGACACACGGGGAGACCCAATCACAACTCAGGATCTGGGAGGATACGGGTCTGTTGACAGGAAGCGTGTGAGGCGAAATCACCAGAGTCTCACTGTAGTCTTCTTGTAGTTTAGCCTGAACTTACCGGGTTTAACATTCGTTCACCACCACGGAGGTTTGTGTGGACTTAAAATTATGCGTTTTAAGATCGATGCTGATCAAAGATGCAATGGAGGTCACTAGTAGTTGGTCTGGTCGTTTTGAGGCTCACCTTCACCTGTGTGCTGTGGCTCGTCTTCGGACTGGGTCCTAACGTCAGCTTGGGGTTCAACTTCCCCTTCAGTTTAAACAAACTAGACTTGTTGTTTAGGGACGAGAAAGGCACCGAACCAAGGGGTAGCTCGTGGTCCCAGCAAATACACGGCCCCAGATATGAGGAGCCCGGACGCAGCACCTGTGCGAAGGCTGGAGAGGACTCACCCAAGCGGTCCTACCTGAGCTTCTTCAGCGGCGACAGGGACGAGTACGTGCGGAGGTACAGCTCCTTCCCGGACACTCTGAAAGCCAAAATGAAAAACATGGCCAAAGACATGTTCTATTTCGGATACGACAATTACATGAAGTACGCCTTTCCCGAGGACGAGCTGAATCCCATTGACTGTGAAGGCAGGGGACCAGACGTGCTGAACCCGTGAGTCACTCATAGCTGTCTACCTGAACCCGGCAGGTATCTGTCATTTGCATCTTAACGGGGTAGACCGTAGGCCATTTACATTTAGTTTATATCTTATTTGCTAGTGTAGTGTAATCTTCCTGCTCTCATTGCTACTGAACCGTTTCAGACACCTGGCCTGGGAGTTTCTATTTGCACAGGGTTTCTGTAGGTTCTTAACCCAGTAATCTTTTTTTGCACTTAAATGTCTTATATCCTATTTTGACACTTTGCAAGGCTAAGCAAAGTGATTCTGGGATTCCAATTTTCTTTTGCCAGTTTGGATGCAAATAGGTCTTTAAATGGCATGTTCTTATAAAGGTGTTAAAAGGTCCTGAATTCAACTTGTTCAAACCTGCAGAGACCCTGTCAAATGGTCTCTATTTCTCAGCAATATTAATGTCATAAGAGAGACCAACCAACCCTTGTTTTCACCGTTGGTTATTTATTGCTATACTATTCTAAGAAGGCCTGAATTGTTTGTTATCTGAGTGATATCAGACGATTTATGACACCCACCCCAATATGGGAAGACTTAAACCTCACGGTTCTTTATGTAAAGGTTGTGTTTCCGATCTGTCCAGCCAGTCTTGTTGGATTTAAAATATGCTCTTTTTTTGTACTACTTTCATTCCAGGTCAAACATCAACATAAATGACGTTCTTGGGAACTACTCCCTCACATTGATCGACACCTTAGACACGCTACTGGTAAGTTACAGCCAGATACCTCATGTTACACAAAGTTTCTCTTGTATAGAAATACAAAAATAGTATAACAGTGCATGATTGATTATAGTATTCTACCTACTTATTAGTTTTTGCATTTGGCAAGAGAAACGGCTTAATCCATTTTGGTAGGTAGAAAATGTAAGGTTTTCACATCATTTAACATCAGTTAAAACAAAGTGTTGTGCCCTACATACAGTGACAGGTTGGTTAGCATTTCCTCTGTTGTAAATTGCATGTTTTTTTTTTCCAAAGTCAAACCTTTACCGTGACATTCATTCAGGTTGAGCTGAGTTTCTAAACTGCCTGTGTGATTGTTACTGTGTCAGCCCCAAAAGTGATGGTCCAGGGTGTTTCGTTTGTCCTGTGCTCAGCTCCAGCATTTGCAATAAACAAGATCATGAAAGAGAAAAATGAAGGAACCAAAATAGTTTCCAAAAAAAAAAATGTCTTTATATATATTGCACTTCAATAAACGCTTACGCAGAGTTGTTGTTACTGACTGGCTTAATTCATTTAATCAGAGCTTCTTTACAATGGCTTAGACTAAGAAAGAGGGCTGATTAGGAACCATGAGGTCGCTGACTCGATCCCTGGCACCGGACAGGAGGGTGTTATTTGTAACACTACTGGTGGCTGGAATTGCATCTATGGTGCAGACCATCTTTACCATTGTGTCCAGCAAGACACTTAACCCCAAGACTGCTCCAGGGGTGCGGCAGACCATGTGCAAGGACTTACTGTAGAACTTAAAGTGTGTGTTAGCGATGTAGGACGGGTTAGCGAAGAGGTAATTTCGATTACTGTGTGTGACTTACCTTGTGTGACTAAGCATGTGTTAAATGACAAATAAAGACTTAACTTAACTTAATACTTGATGATGAAATTATAATTTGAGCAAAATGCGTAATTCAGTTGTAATGCGACCACATAAGCTAGATGATTCAGTATACCATAGTTATGTTATTCTGTGTGTCTCTGCAGGTGCTCGGAAATGTGACAGAGTTCCAGAAAGCCGTCAAGCTGGTTATAGATACCGTATCTTTTGACAAGGACTCAACAGTGCAAGTGTTTGAGGCAAACATCAGGTACAAATGTTGCTACAGTTTTCAATGTCATGCACATGGGGAAACACTTTTATTTATTTTTTTATTCAGTCAATAAATTGAACATGTGAACAAAAATACAGCGACTGATCAAACTAAATCCTGAAGTTTAAAGTGTGTCAGCAATATTTCCTTTTAAAAGATGCACATCTTATTGTGTTAAAGCTCATTGTGATTACATCTTCCCACATCTTTCACTATCTGTTTCTATTATGAAGCCCCAGCGTAAAATGTCTCTTTTATTTTGAAGGATCTTGGGAAGCCTCATCTCCTCTCACATCCTGCTCACGGACCCAAAACATCCATTTGGCAAGGTGGGCATTGAAGGTTACGATAATGAGCTGCTTCACTTGGCTCACGACCTGGCTGTCCGCCTACTGCCAGCCTTTGAGAACACAATCACAGGCATTCCTTACCCCAGGGTGAGTGTTGTTAGAGAGACATTTTACAAGATATCGGCTCAATATACACATAAGGTATATCGAAACGACGTTAACTAACGTAAAATACCTATGAAGTGAGTGAAACTGCATGACTTCCCCCAAACCAGATTTTGTAATGTGACCCAGCGTTTGCTATTCATTTCTATCTTTAATGCAGGTGAACCTGAAGACAGGAGTCCCTGCTGATAGCATCAATGAGACCTGTACTGCGGGAGCTGGGTCCCTGCTGGTGGAGTTTGGGATTTTGAGCCGCCTGATTGGAGATTCCACATTCGAGTGGGTTGCCAGACGAGCTGTCCGAGCTCTGTGGAGCCTGAGGAGCAACCAAACCGGTCTGTTGGGTAAGCACAGCTGTGGAGTTACGCGACTCCTTTTTGCTTAATTTATTTTCTGCTTACTTGCTTATTTACTTGTTTTTGTAATATGTAAATATGATGACTACACTTCATCATAATATCTTTTCTCTGTCATATTTAGGAAATGTAGTTAATATCCAAACAGGCCAGTGGGTTGGAAAGCAGAGTGGTCTGGGAGCCGGTATGGACTCCTTCTATGAGTATTTGCTGAAATCCTACATCCTTTTTGGCGAGAAAGAGGACTACAAGATGTTCCAAGCTGCTTATGGGAGTATTCAGAGCCACATGAGGAGAGGGTGAGTCCCACATGCAGAAGAACTTGACGCCGTAGATTGTTTGCATTTGGGTGAAATTAGCTGTGTGTGTTGGAGGCATTGGGGAGCTTCATGTGAAACTATCACAGCTGTCTAAATAATATCTGTTCAGGATTGGCCAAACAAAGAAGAAATAAAACTGCTGACATTTTTCAGTTTTTTTCTCTCTTGAACTCTTAGCCTTTGGGCATATTTTGGGTGTCCGATGGGACATGACTCTGAGCCACACATGAACGTTACACTTTCTTCACCCTCAGCAGACAATGACGAGTAGCGCTTGACAGAGGTGGAAAGTAACGGATTACATTTACTCACTTTGCTGTAATCAAATTGCTTTTCTACATGTACTTTTTTGAGTAGTTTATAGAATCTGTCACTTTACTTTGACTGAAGTTTATTTTGTTTGAATTATTGTACTTTGCTTTATTTTATAGCACATCCGTTACTGAGTAAAAAAAAAATAGGAAAAACAAATGGTCCATCTGGCGCTGTAGCGTTGCAGTCGAAAAAGAAAAGTCAAGCTGATGGTCTATTGCCGTTTTTATTTCCCCTTGTCTTTTTGCACTACACAGAAGTGGTCCCCCGCCCACTGTTACTTAAAAAACATCATCAAGTTATTGTACTTTTACTTGTGGAGAATATTTTAGTTAGGAACATTTAATTTTTCACTCCACATCAAGGAATTTCAACCAATTGACTGAGTCGTTATGAAAGCAATTTTTTCCTCTGTTTTTCCCCCCAGGAGAGAGTTTTGTAATGAAGGAGAGGGTGACCCTCCTCTCTACGTTAATGTGAACATGTTCAGTGGTGAGATAATGAACACCTGGATTGACTCCCTTCAGGCCTTCTTTCCCGGGCTGCAGGTGAGAGTATGCCCTATGACAGATCTTACATAAAGGTGTATGTATATGTGTGTTGTGGTGCTCAACTAAAGGCAGGCGTCACCACTCTGTGTACCCATAGGTGCTGAGTGGCGATGTAGATAATGCAATTTGCCTGCATGCCTTCTACTACTCCATCTGGAAACGCTTTGGGGCTTTGCCAGAGAGATACAACTGGCAGCTGCAGGCTCCTGATGTGCTATTCTACCCTTTAAGACCAGAGCTGGTGGAGTCCACCTATCTGCTGTACCAGGTAACAGAACTGATGCTGTTTCAATGCAAGCGTTGCGGCTGGCGGTTTGCTGTTGTACGCAACTTTTTACTCAAAGAGTTTCTTCTTCGTTTCCCACAGGCGACCAAAAATCCTTTCTATTTACATGTTGGAATGGATATTCTTCAGAGCCTTGAGAAAAATGCCAAAGTCAGGTGTGGATCATGTAATATCTATAATTTTCGGTGAGTTTTTTTTACAGTGCTTTGACGTGTCCACTTTTAAGCTGAGCTGAGCTGTGTTATTTTGCAGATGTGGGTACGCCACTCTCCACCATGTCGTTGACAAATCCAAAGAGGATCGCATGGAGAGCTTCTTCCTCAGTGAGACATGCAAATACCTTTACCTGGTAAGTAAGAGCCAGAACATGTCAGAGATACAGCTATGAGTATATAAATATGATACTATGTCTGTTGTCATTGTCATGACATTTTCCTGCAGTTAAAGACTGGGGTGCAGCGTTTTAGACTATACTATTTAAGCTGAGCAAAATGTTCATGATTGCTACAATGATTTTAATAAGGTTTTCTCATAATAATGTCGATGGATGAAATGTTAAATTTTTTTTAGTGACAACACAGAAATATTACATTTATGATGACACAAAACTAATAAAAAGAAGCAAATCACAACATTGAGAAGCTGGTAATGGAAAATACTTAAATGATGAATTGATCATTTATATCTCTTAGCAACACCATTAGTTAGCCTGTAAATGTCACAATATTAATTTCATGGTATTTAATCAGCACTTTATAAATAAATAAAACTTGACAAACTTTGTCCTTTCCATTCTGTCATATAAAAAAACAAATCTCTTTCGGATTGCAGCTGTTTGATGAGGACAACCCACTCCACAAGTCCGATAACAAGTACATCTTCACTACAGAGGGCCACGTCGTGCCTATAGACAAGCTATTCAGGGAGAAACAGTGGAAGGACTTGTTTCCTTGCGAAGAGGGAGTGCTGGCAGAAAGAGAGCCAAACAATCAGCCACCACCTAGCAACAGCAGCAATGTAAGGCATAGCCCGTCTCACGTTTAACCATCTTCAGTGTCATATGTAACTTATATTGTGATTTAAAAAAACAAAACATTTCTCCCTTTTCTTTTTTCTGCGTGTGTAGTGCAACAGGATCCCGGCGGAGCGGCGGTACACGCTGCCGTTAAAGAGCGTTTACATGAGGCAAATTGATCACATGGTGGGACATTTCTGAGTAAGATGATGCATGTAATGACGTCGGCACACACAGGCCTCCAGCACATCCCCCTCAGGTGCACACACTGAAGTCAAAAGGATCAAAACTCTCCGCCCCACGCATTCTGCAGCTCAGGATCCAGACAGGACACTAAAGGAAAACCTGAGAAAAAGCAGCATGATAACTCGCTGTATTCATTTTAAAGTGTGTGTGGGTTTTTTCTTTTTCTTTTGCTCTTTGGTGGGTGAGCATGTAGTCGATCAAAAGCTGAACAACTTATCTCCTGGAAATGAGGTCATTTTGGCGAGTGAAGAATCAATATTGTGTAAGTGATTTTAAGAGTCGCTGGTGTGGCTCTTGTCGAGCAGACAATGACTGTTGAGGTTGTTGGTGCAAGTATGGGTGTGTTTACATTGTGTGTGTGTGTGTGTGTGTGTGTGTGTGTGTGTGTGTGTGTGTGTGTGTGTGTGTGTGCGCGCGCGCGTGTGTATTGTGCATGAATATTTGATCTACAGCAGAGCTGTGAATCATAATATTGTGTTTATGGGAACAGTGCCATCTAGCCACACATATGTCAATTGCATAGCCTATAAAACACTCACCTCTAATAATATGTCTTTAAACATGATTATCAGTGCCTCTTTGCTGTAGAGTCACTTGACCAGATCAGTGCTTTTTAAAAAAACATAAGGGCTGCACATTAACAGATAACGTTGAGGTTCTGGATGACCCTTGCTGTTTTAAGTGCCTTAATTTCTTTTTTGGTCTTTTTGGATGCTGTGCAGTGCATACTAGTGGAGCGGCTAGGTGCTTATTTTCGTCAAAATCTCTCAGTTGGAGATACAAGCGTGAAAATTGGCATGAGCAGTCTCCATGGGTCACTTGACAAGAAAATTGTCCGAGACATTTGAAATTGAGAATTTCTCATAGTGTATTGTGTATTATAAATGTATTGTTTTTTTTTCATACATTTTTTATTTTCTAAATTTGTCTCAGCCATCTTCCTTTCAAGTGACCCATGGAAACTGCTCATGCCAATTTTCACGCTTGTATCAAAAATTGAAAGAATGTAGCACTTAGCCACTCCACTATACTAGTTGTGGATAACATTGACAAGTATTTTTTGAGGCCACTGTTGATATTGCACAATAAGTGTCATTCCATGTGTATGTACACTTTAACACTGATTATGCCATTAAGCTGATTTTTTATTTTTATTTTTTTTAAACAAGCCATAAAATATATTTTCAGATGTCAATAAGTAGAAACGCATTCGTTTTCTATCATTTTGTTTTCTGTCAGAGGGGTTTGGCAAACAGTCCCCCATTGTTCATCCTCGTTCATAGTTCATGGAAGTTGCCATTAACTGTTTCTCTTTCTCGTAATTGCAAATCATATAATATCTTATTATTACGTATATGTCATGTGGTTAAAACTCAGGGTGAAAAAACTAAACAAAAATCAATTGAGGCTTTCATAAAAAAAATATTAAAAAAACCTTCTTCGTTGCCTACAATGTCTTAGGATAGTCTTGAGTATTTATATCCCAAAATCTTACAACCTGGTAATCTGCGGCCAAATAATAACTGCACTGAGACGAAGGAAGTACAGCTGTACTGTGAATATTTATCTCTGTTCCACACAAGTGTATGATGTCTCCTTAACTGTGATTTCTGATTCATGTACAGCTCTTGCCAAACAGTCTCCGTACAGTGTTTGAAAGCTCAGCAGAGCTTCAGGCTGTGTGGCTCGATTACATCACAACATTGGCATCTTCTTTGGCTTTGGGAGACAGCTGTTCCTTATTCACAAGTGTTTTAAACTGCTCCGAGCCATAGGGATGATATTTATCATTAATCACAATGGCTGATGTCGCCCCCAACCACATTGTCTCAAATTATCTTAAAAGGAATAGTAAGAGACATTTTAGGGAATATTTTTATTTTGAGTTTGGTGAAAAAGATACCACTTGCACGGTTTGTACGCGGATTGCATTTTATATTAGCATCTTTTTTCACAAATGTTTGTTGCTCTTTGCAGGACTATCACATGCCCATGCATCGTAAAAAATATGGTGTTTGATTTTTTTATTAGCTAAACATAAAATTACTTGGATTGAAATTCAGCTCATAATACAGTTTGTTGAAATGGGCCCCTAAATGGTAAATATGAAGCCACTGCTTCAATCGGCTTGTTTGGCTAGTATTTCCCAAAATGTCATTAACTATTCTTTTAATGTGTCTAAAATGAGAGGTAAATGCTATTTTTATCTTAAATATAGACTATCTGGTTTCACAATGCAAGAAAGAGAACATGGATTATTCAGTAAAATCAATAAATGACAGACTGTGGGCAAAGCAATGCTGTGTTGGTTTTTATTTGTGAAAAATGGAACAAGACTCATTTTTCTACAGAAGCTTTAATGGGTTTAGTCAAGGTTTACAATAATTGTTTCTGTACAGGATAGTTGGCTCAAAGGCCTGGAGATTTGGTTGACATTTAGATTTTTTAAGTATAGTACATCTTTTGCTCGTTGTCAGATCCACATGGTATTACCATACTTTATGAAATATCTAATAAAAAAAGGTTAAATTATATACATTTGCCCTTTTCAACTATCGCAAAAAGTACAATTTTCCTACACATTGCTTAAAATGTGTCTCAAACAGTATAGCGTTTCTATTGTCAAGTCTGTTTTTAAATCTCTTAACAGCTATTCACATTAGTGCACGTGAGAACAAATCACTTAATGGTGAAACAAGATTTGATGTCTTAACTACAGATTGCAAAGCCTTCCAAAGTTCCACAGGCTCCAAGAGAAAAGTTAGCTTGGCCAAAAAATTCAATTTCATCTGAAATCTGCACAGGCTTTTTTTGATATAAGAGCTGTCTTCTGGTCTCACCTGACCCAAGGTCGTCAGTCAAAGCTACAACTTACAACTTGATTTTTCTTTTTTTGTGTATGTCAGTTGGAGGATGGGGAGACGGTTATTTTCTTCAGTCCTTGAAGAAGGGATTTGTGGATTGTGACAGCGCTACAACATCACCGTGCAGAAAAAAAGGAGAGAAGGTCACACTGCTTATTTGCTGGTCCAAAAGTTATTAAGAATCATCATTAATGTGATACTGCACAGTGTACTCACCCTCATTGACTTCCTCAGCTTGGCTCTTAGAAGAGACCACAATCTTTCAGGTTTTCTTTGATGATGATGTCTGTTACGGCGTCAAACACAAACTTGACGTTCTCTGTGTCTGTGGCACAGGTCATGTGAGAGTAGATTTCTTTGATGTCTTTGCGCAGGTTAAGGTCCAAGAACTGCATTTTGATGTAGTTACCCGCATCTTCATAAGTATTTGGGCCTTAATGAAAAGATATCAAGATATATAGTGAAGCAATTTTAGATAGTCTGCCGTTTGTCTTTAGAAGCACTGTTGTGTGTTGCGGTGAGCTCACCATCATATTCAGGGAAGCACATGCTGAGATGAGCTTTCTTGATCTTCTCAGTGAAAACATCTTTCTTGTTGAGGAACAGTACAATGGAAGTGGCGGCGAAGTAGCGATGGTTGCAGATACTGTTGAACAAGTGCAGACTCTCGTGCATTCGATTCTGAAAGAGAAAGCTTCCCAAAATGAAGGGCCTTTCAAATAAACCAACTGTTGATTGTGTCCAATAAGGATAAGATCCATATAGTGTAGAATATCAAGCATTAAAAACATAACCGTTGTCCTACCACTTCATCATCCTCCACCAGCACCATGTCGTAGGCGCTCAAAGCACCAATGAAGATGATACAGGTCACACCTTCGAAACAATGGATCCACTTCTTCCTCTCTGACCTCTGGCCACCCACATCAAACATTCTGCATGGAAACAGAAGCACAATAGTTTTGATCGCTATATGAATCATGTTGGGAAGACTCATGATGAGTTAGTAGTGCTATCCTCCTCAAAAATACCGCACAGATTCACCTGAAATGGAGATCTTTGAAGGAAAATGTTGTTTCGATGATACCAGTGGTCTTCACCCTTGATCTTAGCACGTCCTGCTCAGTGGGCACGTAGCCTGGTTGGACCAGTCGCTCCAAGTCGCTCAGGTAGCTGGAGGGAAAATAAAAATAATTTCAATCAAGAAAAACACTAATGTTTAAGACTATATATAGTAATTTGAAAACTCTGCTCGGAAGATTTCATACTATCCAGCGGAGTCGTTGAGTTGGTACTCTGAGGCCCTGTCAAAGCACGCCTGTATGCCAGAGTCCTTCCACAGGCGCAAAATGATATCTGCGAGCTCTTTAGGCATGGTGCCTTCCTCGATAGTGTCTGCAAGATGCATGAGTTTCCTGGCATCATCCTGCAGGAAAATAACAGGTACACATACATGTCAGGTTTAATGGTCTGCAAGAAACCCGCATCCAATTTTTAAATATATTTTTTTGGCATTTTCATGTTTTTTATTGACAGTGTAGAGACAGAGTTGAAATGGGGCAGAGAGGGGAGTGACATGCAGAGAACGACCGCGGGCTGGAATCGAACCCGGGTCCGCTGCTGGCCGAGGCCCATGGGGGGGACGCCCTACCAACTGAGCTAAGGGCGCCCCCTGAAACCTGCAATAAATTTGAGTGAAACTAATACATCAAGTCTGTTTCAGCCGTTGTTACCTGCTGATCAGCGTGGCCATAGCCAATATTGAATGTGGTCATAGCCTTGACAACGGCCATGATGGACTGCAGGGTGTTGCTGTAGATGATGCTGATGAACTCCAAACATTCTTCAAGCGAGTAACCATCTTGGTGGATAATTCTGACGAGAAGATACCGTATTATCATGTGATTTACTATCAGTCATTTAGGAAAGAAATACAACATTGCTTGGATGCAAAGTCAAACATCTTACTTCATCTGTTTGACGATAGTACTTTTGCCTGATTCTCCAGCACCTATATGAAAAACAAAAGCATATTAAAATGTAGTTTTTTCACACCATTCCAAACTTAAATAAAAAAGAATCAATACTCGTTCATCGATATTGAAAAAGAAATATGACTGCCAGAGCTTTGTGCTTTTATCTAATCTAATTAGGTCTAATCTTGTTAAAAGATGATGTCAGGGTGAACTGACATCCCTCGTCCATGACCTACATTGGCATGAGGAGAAGAGCTGGGAAACAATATTTTAAGCAGAATATATTCTCAGCTGTACCAATATAATCTTGTTAATGACTTTGCTTTTAAATCAAAACACTCTTTAATTCACCGAACATAATTTATTGGTCTTTGAATTAAAAAGCCTCACTTTATCTAAACATTTTTTCTACAAATGTTCCCCCTTTATCAGCTAATTTCCTGCTGCCTGTGATGTATTTAGCACATTGTATTAAAAGCACTGGTAAACGCCCTGCTGGGTTGGAGAGTCAGTCATCTGTATCCTTCAGGGCTAAATCCCTTGTGTTGGACAACCTGTTGTTTCAGGATTAACAAGGGATTGGTTTGATTGATTATTAAAGTGATTTACCAATGCAAAGACTTAACTCAAACAAGTTGCCGGTTTTCATTGGAGTCAACACAAAAGTAAAGGCATGTACAATTGTACAATTTAATACATATTCAAAGGTTATTCAGATCATAGCAAACCTCTTTGTTATTGTTAATTATTACATTTATTTTACAAGAGACTGAACAATGCGCCAGTCACAGTTATGGCCAGTAGACGGATTACTATTTCTCTTGTAGGAGAGTGAGGTGAGGCAGTGATGGTTAGGCAGAAATAGCCTCACCATGGGCCTTGATGGCCCTTGTATCTGTTTAACCATGAGTATAAGGTTACTTGTTACTGCTTCCAGCTTGATTGTCTTTACCTAGCAGCAGCAGCTTGACAGTTCTTGCATCTAAGTCGGCATCCTCCTTCAGCTTCTTCTCCAGCTCTCTGGAGCGTTTATCCTCGGCGCTCGCTCCAGCCCCCATCTTTCTTTTCCCTTATTGGGGTCCCTCTGCTCAAAAAGCCAAGTGTCAGGAAAAATGGAAGTAGGTCCAAGTCGATAGCCTACGTTCTTACCAATGCTGTCAAATGTGCAGCTGATGCGTCAACTGCCTGCAGCAAACATTTGTTTGAATGTTTGAGCATTTTCCTGGCTTAGGAAAGGATTTTGGGCATCCCCTGCCCACCTGACTGAGGAGGGCCAATGGAGTACAAGGACAGAAGTGTTTTAGGGCAGAGTGAAAGGTGCGAGGACAGGCAGACATACAGTACATCAGTGTAGGTGTGCTCCAACCTTTAGGGGGACTTTGCTTGCTCAGCGGTAGATGAACATCGGCTCAAGTGCTTATCTGTCTCTGCTGTTCTTAGGTGCCTTTAAAAGAGACGCAAGTAAAGCTAAATGACTTGGTGCTAAGTGTTTGCATCTATAGCTGGGGACCTAACTAGATTCAACTCACATCAGGAGCCAATTAAAGATAAAACCAGATGAGGGAGTAAGTCAGGTATTGAATGAAGGGTGTTTCCAAATAGATTGACAAAACAAAAGAACAGCTCTTTACTGTGTTCTCAACAGATGAAGTCACTTTAATAAGCGGACTCCCTCACCTCCTGGTCCAAAATATGAAGAAAGACACACTGCCATTTCTCATACTGCTCTGAAGTGCTTAAAGAGCTTTGCGGTTTCACCTGACAGATCTAATTGACCTCAATCTGATGCTGGTTAAGGATACTAATCTACTCACTTTCAATTATGGATGTACAGCCTGTGTGTGTGTGTGTGTGTGTGTGTGTGTGTGTGTGTTAGGGGAAACTGTGTGAAACATAATTTTCCATTTAACATGTCTAGATGTAAAAAGTAAATTTAGCTGTTAATACTAATACCTCAATGCAGCACACTTACTTGTAATGGTGTATTAATGAGTTCATCAATGGCAAACAGAACAGGACCCCTGTTATTATAAAATATAGAGCTTTAATTTATTAGTCAGCAACATTAATGAGGAAGAAAAGGATAGTACTTTTTTTTTACAAGTCATTACAATAACATCAACTGTGCATTATATCATACATTACTTAACCTTGATGACCCAGAGCAAAGTCTGCAGAACAGAGCAAAACAAAATAGATGCACACGTTTGAGATGTATGCAAATTTGTTTTTGCAGATTTGTGAGAACAAGAGAAAGAGAGAGACATAGCGAGAGAGAGAGAAACATAGCGAGAGAGAGAGAGCGAGAGAGAGAGAGAGAAAGACACAGAGAGAGAGAGAGAGAGAGAGAGAGAGAGAGAGAGAGAGAGAGGGAGATAATTTAAAATCACTATCTGAGATTTATGTGCTTTCAGCATTTCCCACCATTAAAGGTTTGAGCACTTCTTCCTTGCACCGATAGTAATTCCATATTCCCACAACAAGAAAAACATTCACTGACATCTACAGCAACATAGCATTTCAGACAAATACCATATACATACACTGTACATGCCATGCACAATGAAAAGCCACCTTCTGAAGATTTTGGTACATGTCTCTCTTCAGAGTTTGGTGATGATCAGCTTGTTAGTGGTTGTACTACTTTATTTTATTTTGCTGTGTGGAAGTTGCTCAGTTTAAACTGTTTTATATGAAGTCTGTGGCCTTTACTGTATGAGAGAAGGATGGCACTTCACTGCTCTGAACCAGCTGATACAGCATATACAGCCCCTATCAAAGTAGTCAATTACAAAGTGCTACCAATCTGCACATTAGTCACTGTGATCTAATAGAAGTGTAGACATGATTAATATTCACTTCGTAAAACCAATATTTAGCATGGAACTGGCAGGAATGCAAAACTTTGGATTTATTGAGAGCTTAAAAAAAACTTCAGAGCATACAAACACTGCATGTTCTGCCTTTTATGAATATTCTGCAAATGCCACAAATGAATGTGAAGTATTTACTGTTCATCAAGATTATCGATTTGGCAACAGAAGGTGCTTTGTCTCTAAATATTTATTTTTGTAAATCACAAACTGGCACAAACTCACATCTAGCTGCCTGTTGGAATTTCTTATCTCAAAAGAGAAAAAGAGGCAATGTTATATTTTCAGCTTTTGTGTCGTTAAAAGACCCCCTCTCCCAAAAAGAAACAAAAAAACAGCTTATCACAAAGATCACGTTCGATAAGAATACAACATTGAGATGTGATATTCACATATAAACAAAACAAACACTTTGCAGCAACGGATTTTTCGGAAGAGTTTGGGTGGGTGGTGTGACATCGTGACTTGAGGCCAAGCTGGACCACAACATTAAAAGGAGAGACGTCTAAACCTGCCACCAAGGGCCTTTCATTTACCACGTGACTGTACAGCCGTGACACGCAGCCACAGCTGCAGTCCGTGGGCACTTCTTTTATCCTAGAGTGTCCCAAGAAATGCAACCGTCATCCTGTCAACAGCTTGTATGTTGGGCAGTTAAAAAAGAAACTGTCTGCTATTACAGTAGAGAGAGTTCTGGTGAAGAAGTTTAGGGACGTTCGAGAATTTCACTGATCCAGCGACTCGACACGGAATACTGCCAGCAGTCAAGTGATCCAACATGGTCGCCTGTTCACAGCTTCTGAATACATGTCCATAGGTCCTCGTCCGTATGTGTCCTGGGTCGAGTGTTGCTGTTTGTCAAAAACACCAAACATAAAAGATATTCTCAACATAACACATTGTCATAAACAATAACGCTAACAATAATATTATAATAACAACAATATTTGCACAGATTTACCTATTCACAAAAAAAAAAAAAACATGTTTTCTAGATAGGTACAAATAATTACTTTTTACAACCTACAATAAATATTGTGTATTTTTTACCCCAACAGTTAAACTGTTTGACGCCGTTTGCTTTTGGTTGCGGTATCTGTCTTGTCCGTTTTGTGCTTATTAGTTGTTTTTTTAAACTCCCCCTTAACGGAGGGTTGCAGTGTTTTGGATGTGGTGTTAAAAGGTAGACTGTCTGAGGGTGTTTGGGGGGATATGAGCGGGTGTATAGGATAACATCCAGCTCCTCATGTCTGGGCTGGTGTTGTTGTTTCCTCGTCATGATGCCGACGGTTGCGAGGCTTCTTCTGTTCTTTCAGCTCCTTCAGGCTCTTGGCTTTGTTGTCCCCGATGACGCCGCCCACTTCTCCGAGCTGCCAGTAATCCTGACAGTACTGGTTGATCAGGCCCATCTCCGGCTGGCTTAAGATGGTCAGCAGGTCTTTATACTGACCAGCACTGGGAGTCCAGGCACTCGACTGCAGTGGAGGGAGGGCGGGACTTCCTGTTTCCACCAACACACTGTTGACGGTGCGGCTGGAGAGGACCACCAGCTGCATTTTGACCAGCGTGTGTTTGAAGTTCTTCTCCGTGGACGTGCACTGGTAGATGCCGCTGTCGGCCGACTGCAGAGAGCGGATCAGCAGACCTTGTTCCGTCTTTAGGATGCGACCCTCTGAGCGAATCTGTGGCAATGGATGGGCAGCCATTTTAGGAATTGATTATAGAGACAGCTTCGAATGACTGGAAACACAACTGTAACTGCTCTACAAGTGAAAGCTTTGTTCACCTCTTTTTTCCTGTCGCTGTTTTCCTTCTGCAAGTGCCACTTGAGAGACATATGAGGAGACCTGGCCTGGCACTCCAGGAACGTAGTGCTGCCCTCCACCCCATACTGGACTGCCTCCAGAGTATTTTTATTGGCTATAAAATGATATGTGAAAAAGAAAATGTATAAACAATAGATAGATAGATAGATAGATAGATACGATGAAAATATATACGTGGCTATGTTCAGTTTCAAAATTGCATATGTACAGTCTGGGTTTAATATAAAGTGTATACTCACTGTTAGAGTTATAACCTCTGCATTGGCGGATTGGGTTGCCATACTTCACATCTTGCCGACGGCTCCGTCTAGAGGGGTCAGATCAACAATGGAAAAATAGAAAGCTTTACTTGTAACATGTTTAGAAGAAAACACCAAAATTAGAAACACACAATCAGGTGCGGTACCAGAGCACGCCTGTTTTGTCTGTACTATGTTAATCCTCACCTCTTCTGTGAGTTTGAGTATCTGGAGCAGGATTTTCCATCCCAGGCACAATACGGATCTCTGGCCAGGCAGCAGTCAGCACAGGCCTCCCCATACACATCACAGCGATGGAGAGCCAGGTGGGTCACACCCAAGACTGAGCCAACATACAGTTGTTGCTATTGAAAAGCGAAACAAAAAGGTAAATATCAGAAGATACAATTATTTTGGATACCAATACATCTTACAGGTCTGCAATTTCCTATTGATTCCCAGTTAAGATTGAAGGAAGGAATTGTACTTTGTCTCTTGTTTCAAAATTGACCATTATTATGAACTTACAGGTGCATCTTAAAACAAATTGAATATGACGGAATCATGGTTTTAATAAACGAAACATTTACTAAAATTTTATAAATTTCTTATTTGAATGAATGACTTTAAACACTACTTATTTATTCTACAACTTCAAAGTGACGTACATACCCTCTTTGATGAAATCTTCATGGTGGTAATTGCCGTTGGGACCTGCAATGATACAGTTCATTAATATTCAGATTTGGTCTCAGATAATAAACACATAACGTGTGAAACAAAGACAATGGAGAAAGTCGATAAAAGAGAAAGAGAGTGAGAGGAGGAGTCAATAGAGTTAGTAAGGTCGAAAGACTCACTTTGAAGACCTCCACCTCCTCTAAGACCAGCTCCTCTGTCTGCAAGTCATCTCTAGGAAGGACAATCACTTTCTGGACTGATCCCCGATCTGCGAAACAAAAGAGAGAAGCAGGTTCAACTCCAGCCATGGACCTTTGACCGTAGCTTCCTTATTTCACCCATCCTCTAAAATATCAGTCTTTCTAACATGTAAACTGCTTGGAAAATTCCCAGAATTTCCCCTAACTAAACAGAGCCAAGGCTAGAGCAGTTCTGCTTGACAATGATATGACCACTAGAAGCACCATCATCATATATGGTCATTTAAGGCCTATAGCACTGACCTGTGCCCAGGAAGAGCACCTCGTAGTTCCCGTCAGCAGCTGCCACTTGGTCCACTGCAATTGTGGTGAATTCATAGTCCACGTTGGTTCTGACCACCAGGGGGCGCTTGTGCACTGGATATATGGAGTTGTACATGGTGGGGTGGTTTCTCATGAAGTTGATAACCTCATCTGGGTAATCCTTTGTGGATTTCATGTTGGGGGTGAAAGTGCCTCCAGGACACTATTGACAAAAGGGAGACACTCAAACCGTCAAACCTGCAATTAACCAAATTCCTTTTGCTGTAAAAACATGTTCCTAAATACCAATTATTTCATAGGTACTTATGATGTACTTTTTTTTATTATTGTTTATAACTCACAGTGCCAGGTCGTGGGTAGGGGATCTTCCCACTGTATGCCACCCACTGGTAGTTGGGACCCTCCTTGTGGGCGAAAGGACCATTGAAGACCATGCGGATGTCGGCCATGGAGTAGACGCACACTGCCGAGCCTTTAAACACAGCTCTGGAGGAGGTAAAAAAAAATGGGTGAACACACAAAGATAGCAGCTGGAGGATATAGATTAACTCACTACACTGAGATAATTACTACGGCTTTTCTCTGCGGCTGCTAGAATCTTCCTCCTTCCCACGTACTCACTTGGCCTCTAGCAGTAACGCATCAAAACATTAAAAACGCACAAACACACACTCTCAAACCGACTCAACTAGAGTCAAGCTGTCTGACACACTGACATAATAACACCCACGTACTGCAGAGAATCGGCCGAGCTCTGACTCTTGCTGCTGCTGTCTGTGTGGTGGGTGTACTATGTTTGTAACTCCTGTCATGTAGCCTCTATCATTAGCTATGTTTTTATCAGCTGGGTTAAAATGTGCCTGATGCCGAAGGAAAAGGAGGGAAAGAATAACAGCTTTTTGTTTCTCAAATACATGAATCAAGACATGTTTATTATGACTCTGTGCACATCCTCTCCTTGCTCACGTGAAGTCGCAATTTCAATGTTCATGTCTGGTGGCTTCACTCGAATTTTAAGGCTGTGTGTTGAATAACAACTTGTTATCAAACCTGACCTATGAGAAACTACGGGTTCAGTCACTGTCTCTCGACTCCCTCCCGGGCTCCAGACTCACAGCATGTTATTCTCTTTGTAGCCTGAATCTGACATTGACACACGCAACGCAGCATTTCAATATCAGAGAGCTGACACCTTCTGGCGCAGTGAAAAAGGAATTCTAACTGCAGGAGGGAACCCAAAATATACACCTTCGCCCTTTTCAAACTACATGAAAGTTAAGAGAGTTTGGGAAAGCTGTCAGTCACTTACCCCGAAACTGAGAAGACTCCATAGATGACAGGATTCTTGTTGTCTTGAGTTGGCTGAATATATACATCCCCTATTGGATAAAAACGGAATTTATTATTACTCACAGTCATAAACAAAGAAAAGCAGTGGTATTATTAGGAAAAAAGTGCTTAAAGTATCCAGTGTGGCCCCTGTGACTGATATACTTTTTTGACTACTGTTAGATTGTTGATAGTAAAGCACCAGTGCACAATTTAATTGTTGAAGTTAGCTGATTTGTAGCTTATAACCTCTCTATAAACAGTTGGATGCATTATGGGGGTTGGGCCCCCTCCATAGGGTCACAAGATAAATCTGAAGGCTCGTAAAGTGATTTTTCTAATCTCTGACGGTTTTGTGAAATATTGGCTAATTTGACCCTTTTTTGGCCTCAAACTATTATTCAAATAGAACCATTTGTGATGTTTAGAGGGGGGAATGTCTCCGTCATAGACGCCTGAAACACGTGACAAGGAGACACAGCTATATACAACTTATCTGCAAGGGGTCCTAAGCAAACTGGTTAAATCTTTAACCATCCATTGTATTCAAGCTTTTCATGTGTTTTCGTATGGTAAATCTTCATCTGCAAGAGTAATAAGTAACTGGAGTCGTCAACAAAATGTAGTGGAGTAATAAAGTAGCAGAAAATAGAAATGCGTAAGTACCCCAAACCTGTATTTAAGTCATTGAGTAAAAAATGTTCATTCACCACTGATGGAAATACACGGTATAATAAGTAAATATTAGTGTCTGTGTCTCGTACTCAAATCCGCCCAAGGCTTTATTATCTACCAGATTCCACCTGGTTCCAAACCAAAGTAATTGTAATGTGACATATTAAGACTTTTTTTGCTTCCAAGGTAGGGCTGGGGGGAGTTTAGGGGAAAGAGTTCCTCATGAATTGTGGTTACAAGAGCCTCAATGAGATCCTGAATCCAAACTCCTCCAATGCTGAAACTACATTTCCTGAGTCTCAGCAGGGAATATGAGTGAAATAGAGATCTCTGGTGCAACATGACTTTAATAGGAGCCATATGCATCCAGTGACTGTGGGGCTAAGGCACTTGTGAACCCTATCATGAAAAACAATAAGGAAGAAAACTGAAATACATTTAAAGCAGACACGTTGAGTAGAATAACACTTCACCCCTCACACGAACACATAGGGTCCATTGAATGCTGTGCATTGTGAAAACAAGTGAAAAGGGCTTCGTTCGCTTGTTTTAAATGGCCTTGAAAAGACAAGGACAACAATTACCCATAGGCAAAAGTCTTTTGAAAACAGCAATCACAATAACGAGGCATGAAATACAATCCTCCCTTTTATAACCCGAGGTCTTTTATATCTGTGGAGCAAGACATTTACTTGGCACCCCACAGTAAGAATGCAGACCCGCCCGCTCAGACGCATCCCTTGAATGAGATATCGGCTGACTGAATACTGAGAAGCAGCATGTAAAATAACTTAATGTTAAGCCACAATTATGCATGTGGAATTTAGGGTGAAATGTAATAACACATGGTTTGATCCTTGTGCCCACGGCGTTATCTAGCGGGCACAAAATAAACACGGAGGAAGCTTAAACTCACACAGCTTTTATGAAAGCGTCATTTCAGACTCTGTAAAGTTGCAAAATCAACAAACTCTCCTTTGATCACAAGTTTTATTTTAAAGCTCCACTAACATTCCAAGGTAGGAAAATGACAGGTAATGTGGCTGCACACAAAAAGGAAAAATGTACTTTTGGCAAACAAAGTAAAAAATGCATAACCCATCTGACGCCATGCTTGACAGGCCTCCTGGCTACAGAAAGATAAGATATAAATCAGCAGAGAACTAGAGCAGGTTGCGTCACTGTCTGATGTGACACATCAGAAACAAAAGTAACACTCGCACCCAGCATCACATTAGCAGAAAAACATCTGTGATTGCTGTAACTGTAGAAGGAATACAAAGAGAGGGGATACGAAAGTCAGTGGCTGGAAGTACAATGGCTGGTATGTCATTAGCTCCTTGATAACCCCACTCTACAGGAAGTGCACCTAAAATATCTACAGGGAAAAATTAAAAAACAAACAAAAAACAACAACAAAAAGGAGTCTTCATATACAGTAAAGTGATTTTGGGGATTTGTGGACTGCAGTGACATAAAGAAAAAAAAATAGATGAAAAACAATGTTTTGCTCCATAATTACATTTCAGAAAAAAGCAATAAAACTTTATCGCCCGCACATTCATTCTCGTTTTTAGTCTGGCAGACATGTTCATCTCTCCTGCGTCTGTGAGTCTCTTTCCCCATGGTCTTTATTTTCCCCCTCTCCCCTCGGTACACACACTGAATGCTTTCTCCTCTGTTAGACTCAACCATCCAAATCTACTGCGCTCTCTGTCCCCTGAGTCCTCATTCAAGCACTGATGCCTGTGCCGGGCTCCATCAGGACCAGCGGGACTGGAGACAAAATTCATTTCTATCAGACTGTCTGTGGTTGTGGGAAAGGATCGACCGCAGAGCGGAGGGATGTCACACTGCACCTCAGGAGGCTCAATGACCTCACCATGACAGCTCATCTGAACCCACACTAGAACCGACCTGCTGCACTAACAGAGGAGCGCTCTTGTTTTACTTCTTTTCATTCGCTTTTAAATATCTTCTAATGTGTTTTATGTATTTTAATCTTGCCCCTGTAAAGCACTTTGAATGGCCTTGTGTTTGAATTGTGCTATATAAATAAAATTGCCTTGCCTTGCCTTGCCTTGATGCATAACATACACAAGATGATCCTTAATATTCAACTCATAGCTGTTACTGCATCATTCAATACTGTCACACAATATGGGCAATATCTGAATTAAAAACAGTTTTGGCTTATGAACGTACTGTGTACTGTATGCATGTGTTTTTTTATGTGTTGTGTTCAAGTTCGACTTCGAAAACAAAACACCCAATAGGTGACATGTTGCATTTTGATATTTTTATTTTTATTAAAGATACTGTATATAGTATAATATCCACATTAAGGTCTCATATTTCGAATTAAATGTACTTTTGTGAAATAAATACAAAACTTTAGTATTGAGTGCCAAGTTTTTAGTGCCAAATGAAATGACATGCATAGGAAAAAATTATATTTTGAACCAAAATTATGTTTAATTACACAAATTTTTCATTAAAGGTGCATTACATTGAAGTTATTCCAAATTCCCCTTTTCAACATGCCACAGTAAATGTATTATTTGGTAACATAATGTTTCTGTTTCACCCCCCAAAATGTCACAACATGTACTCCACAGTAGATAATCTTATTGTTGTGAATAGATTTAATGCAATTTCCTTTCAAATTCGCCTCAGCCTGCCTTAGCTTACAATATATTGTAACAATACATCTTTCGGTTGTTAAATTCGAGAGCACATTTTAACACTCAAAGTTTGCAAAAACCTGTGGAAAGTTGTGAAATACTTGCTGCTGATACTCCCAGCTACTATAATTTCAAGGATACTCCAAATCCCTCTTTAATCCTGTCACTCATGTGAATGACGGGCAGGCAGGGATGATCCACAGAGAGGGGGGGGGGATCATCATGAGATCCCAGCTGCTCATTACTTTGATTACTCTGTATGCATGTGTGTATTTGCTTTTCTATCTCTTTTTTTTACTTTTTATTTTTTATTTATTTAAAGAACAAATTCTCTGCAAAACATGTTGAGGGTGCTTCGAAGCAGAACGATCCCAGTTCTACAGTAAGAACAGTCAGTTAGCAACAGGAGCCTTGTTGACGTTCAAAGGAATAAAAATGTCAAGCTTAACATGTATGAGTCAGTGATACCTTAATCTAAAGCTGCAGATTCTTCCCAGTATTGAACATAATCAGACACATGGGCTGCTGTAAAATGCTGCTTTGCCGGGTGTGTGTCCCTCCAGTGCACTCACTGAGCTCTTGGCTCTGCGGCAAAATCTCAGTATGTTAATGCTGAAGGCCTTTAAAACCGTAACATCATGATGGAAGTATGCAAAGCCAATGGAGGAAAAGGTTGTTGATACTGAATCTGTCAACTAGCAGGAGTCCATCTGGAGACCCTTGTTTTGAATTCTAGTTACACGGTCCTGTTAAAAATCCCCTCTCTTTCCGTCTGCCAGTTTTTCTGTCAGGTCATGTACATAATAATATCCAGAGATGAAAGGGAAGCCCCAATAGATGCTCTTATAGGGTCAGCGACAGAGGGAAACAATAATTTAGACTCACTTAGTTCATCAAAGTGTGTCTCAATGCCGTCAGCTCCGGGCACTGAGCAGATGAGTCGAGCTTTCAGAAACGTGCTCCACTTGTTGACCAGACAGCAGTGTCCACCGTCATCGTTCTGTTAGGGAAAAAGACAGTAGTCATCCAACCCGGCTCAGCTCAGCTCAGCATAAAAACAGTCTGACCATCGTCTGACTAACAGCTGTTTGAAGCAACTGTCCAAACTAACTGCACTGAGGTCTGTTGTTATTGGGCCTGAATGAATAAAGATCAGCTCATGTGTTTCAGCTTGGGCCCATCTGCACAGGAAGTTCAGCCAACGTCTACCGCTGAGGAAAAGATTCAAGCCTTGGGAAAATGATTCACGGGGAGCTGGAAACTCGAGACATTGTGCCGAGTCCAAATGATTTTCAGAGCTGGAGGGCTGACATTTGGTGTCTGTCTTTCCCTATACTGTAAAATCCAAACTGGAACGAAAACAGTTTTTTCATCCGCCATGCTAGCAGCAATGTCGGTCAGTTTGTCCCACACTTTGTCAGTGGTACCAACAGCTATTGGATAGATCGGCATGAAATGTAGTACAATTATTTATGGTGCTCAGAGGAAGGAACATTATACCAACACCAGCGGGTTGACATTTTCTGGTTCAGAGTTACACATTACATTACAAAACTAATGACATTCCCATCACCATCAGACACTAGCAAGGTGACTCTTATTCTTATTTATATAGTATATATTACTATAAATGACATACTTTGGGGATGCATCAAACACAGGAGCGTCTTGAGACACATTTTGTCTTAAGTCCATGTACAGATGATGAAAGGCTTGGATACTATGTCTTATTCATTCGACGTGTTAAGTGAAAAACAACATTTCAGGCCACATCACTACATTGCTTAGTAAAAACAGCTCTGCCTCTGTATGGCTGTCTATGCATATAAACTCTTAAAGTAAACTCTGCTGCTCAAACATTTCATCCAGAGGGGCCAAAATAACAGAATGCTTTTTCTAAACTTAGCTGTAGCGGCAAACAGCAAAGATTTTGGTTTTCTGACTGGTAATTGGTGTGTGTTTGTGTTTTTGCTCAGTAATTACTGAAGATCATGGGAAACTTCCTTTCTGGGGCCTCTAAGACACAGGCAAGAGAATATAACTAACCATTAAGGAGACGTATAGACCTTTCAGTTTGTGATGATCAACATGAGGTTTGCTGACATGGTGCGATAACTCACCAGGCAGATCCGCCCTATCCTGGACTGGGTCATGGGACTCTGGCCCATCTCAGAGGCTTTCTCGCGGAAGAAGAAGTAAAGCTTGTCATCATTCTTTTCAGCGCTGTCTGGAATGAGGTGTGCGTGGATGAATGTGGGATCTGTGAAAAAAGGAAGAAGAGACGGAGAGAGCATTAATCAGCTTTTCGGTTAATGTTGCTCCACACAAAGATATAATCCAAGTGTTTGGACTTCACTGCACTTAAAGGGGGCGTATACCCGGGAAGCCTGTTCAAATTCACAACTCATCAAGTCTGCAAGTGGACTTTCTGTCTACTTCCAGAGCAGCTATGTTGTGATAGTCCACATATACTGAAGCTTTGATATGAATAGAATATTGGAAGTGTTATTACAATTTAGTCTGTCTTATAGGACTCTGAAGTTGAACTGAAGATAATACAGTATAATGCTTCAGCAGTTTGAGTTTGACATATCAAGAGAATATCATCCCAAAATACAGCCATTTTGTCTGAAATTCCATTTTAGTCTGACTGGACTGTGCTGGGGGGGGGGGGGGGGTTGCACAGGACTAGTTCTGTGAACCAGAACTGCGAGGTTCCAGTCTGCAAGTCTGAAGAGTTTAAAGATTTGGATTCGGCCATGGCCATCATTTCAACTCTGACAAAAACACGGGACGTGGCAGAAGTCTATTGAGAAGCATTACTGCTGTAACATAAACATCAGTAGCCCCGAGCAGAACGGCCCTTTAACCTAAATTCTAAACCCACCCTTTTATTTCTTCCTAGAGACAATGCCCAATATGGCATCACAGCGCGCTCTCACTGGCTGACTTAATGGGTCACCACTGGACACGCTACACAGGGTGCCCCTCCCCGCTGTGACCCACCAGGGTCCCAAATAAGGACAAACCAAAACCAGGAGGGGTGGGTAGGGGAGTGGGACCAGGACCCATATAATGGGGGGAGGGGAAACATCCGAGTGGATTCCACATGGCTGATTAGCCAGACTCAGGTGTCCCGATTCAGTGTACCACTACCAGGGGACTGTTGTCAGGGCAACAGGGTCAGAGGAAAAAAATCTGGGAGCCAGCAACACTGAGGGGGGCCTTGATTGGTTTGGCAACATCAACCGAATGAACCCGGCCAGCATTTATAACCCAGCGACAATCACGCTTCATTAGAGAGCAGAGGCTACTCTGAGTCATTATTGACATTCAGTAATTTCCTCCCTGCTACTACACTACCGACCTTGCAGTCAGGCAATGCAGGCATGCAGTCAACAACTAGCGTGGTGCATTTTATGCTTAGGGTCTTTGGAGGCTGGAAAGATTAACAATCTAATTTCTAGACAACATGGGCTGTAGGACTGGACGATGTGAAGGGCAGTGCTGAAGCTACACATGGGGAAATTGCGTGAAACATTGCAGCTATGTACCTCGGGAGCCGAGGAATAAATTGAAAGCCGTCTGGAAAGAGATGAGTTAAAAGAAATAATGCTGGCTGCAGAACAAGCAGTGAGTGAGTTGAGACGTTACCGTTTAACCATCTGGAGTTGTACTGATCAGTCCTCATGGCTGTCTGCTTCCCCAGTGTGCGGAAGATAGAAGAGTCTGTTCCCATGAAATCAATGTAGACTCCTGCGTACAGCTCTCCATCTGTCAGTCACAGAGAAAGAAGGAAAGTTAAGTCGTGACAGACCAAAGCATTTTTTAGGTTAAAGTAAAGAACACATTGTATACCAAGTCTGATTGAAACTTTGTCAAAACATTGCATCATACCCCCTGGTTTCATCAAAATCAGTCTGGTGGCATGTATGTACGGCAGCTGTGGCCATTCGCAATTTAAGTTTTGACTCTGCACAATGATTATAATTTCTTTGTAATTTTTGTTTACATCATACTTTAAACATCTCATCAGACCCCGTCCTGTAGTGTCAGAAATGTCACGTTTGGGTCAAAGAATGTTGACCTCTCAATTATGTTGCAATCATACTTACACCACACATATTTCATTAATCAGTGCGCTTTTAAATGACAGCTGGATTAACAAAGTTTCTTGTCAGCTGAGTTCATGGGGTAAAAGTTAAAGGGTCATTCAGAGAGCTTGACATGGTAGCCTTCCAGTGTCACCTCCCCATAACAGAAGTTATGTTAGAGCAATGTTTTAAAGCATTATCACTCCAAATTTTCAGATAATTTAAACCTGATCGTCACATCGGACATAAGACATACTGTATAGGTGCAGCTTAGAGTTTCTACTGGCTATACTGTGAGTGATATTTTACGGAACTATGGGAGAGATGGCAGGACAACTACAGTGACTATAAAAAATGACTTCTAACAACTAAACCAGGGGAATTCCAGCTTCCTTTGTTATCCCCCAGTGTGGTATGTCTCTACCCTGCCAGGTTGCTCTCTCACAAATGCAGGCAGGGCCGGAGGTCACTGACCAACAGCCTTGTCTGACCACCTGTAAGCTGCTGACAACAGAAGGCCACCCACTGAGCTGAGGGCAGAAAAATCACTTCGACGAAACAAGTGAACATATTGATAAAACTTGAACTTTGCTGCAGTGGAAATTATATGAAAAAAGATAAAGGAAAACATCTCGCCAGCTGCAGCCTCTCAAATGTGAGGATTTGCTGATTTTCTCTCCGCCTCACTTGCAAGGTGACTGTCTTTGGGTTCTGGACATTTCAAAACGTTGCCTTTCCCGGCTTTTTTGTTCAGAATAGTTTTTTTTTACATGCAAAACTAGTGAACGATTAATCGATAAATAAATTGGCAGATTCAGTTTGGACGAAAATAATCACGAGTTGCAATCTAGTGCACAATAAGAGCATGGTACTTATAAAAACTAAAACATCAGCTATTGTTACATCTCATCCAATTTTCTTCAAGTAAACACTATCAAAAACTGAAAGAAAATATTTACAAAATAAATGTGGTAAAAAAAGAATGAAGTCCTTTTGATGCATGCACTCAGCCTTAAAGCAAATACATGTGATAACCTATTATTTGTTTTTCAGAGAAGTTATTTGAAGCTGCCTGTACACATCTGAAGTAGGGAAAAAGCAAACTTACTGATCAAGGCAGAGACGCTGTTAAGTTTGGGGTCATAGGGACATTTTCCTTTCCCAGAATCCACTTTCCCAGGTTCAAGTCGGAAAATGTATTCCTAACGGCAGAAAATGAGAGAAGAACATGATTAAAATTTTCTTTCTTTCCTTTCTCAATTGGTAACATACCTAATGTGTTTACGGAATTGCTGTTGTGTGTGGGGGAAGGTTTTTCTTTGAACATGTTTGCAGCATGTACAAGGCACTTTGATTGTACTTAGATATAATGCGCAGTAGCATCAAACTAATAATCAGTTTAGAGGCACAGTAACAATGAGTGAGTTGTGACCCTTCAGGCGCTTTTAAAAAAACAGACTCTCTCTTGGTAGTATTGGATCTGCTGAGGGGAACAAAAAGCACACAAAGCCAGTTATCTGTGAGATGGAGAGTCTGAGGAAAATGCTGCGAGCAATCCAAAACTCATCCACCATGCTTCTGATGTTAGTGGCTTTAAACAAGAATTCATTATTCCAGAGTGCAAGAGGACATCTTGAACATCTGTGTCAACATTGTGTATGTGTCTAGATGATGTCTGTCTGACAGGCAGGAAATATGTAAGGGAAAGCAGACAAAATGTCAAAGCTGCGTTTTTAAGGTTCCTGTATTTTTGTTGTTGTTGCAGTATTACAATATGATATCGCTCAAATATGTGTGTTTATGTGTTTCTGGAAGCTATCTATAAAAAAAATACAATAAATCAACCTCTAACGTCATAAACGGTTCAGTCAAAAACTTTTATATTGTATTGGTTTGACCAAAATAAAAACAAAACCAATTCAAATTAATATAGTTGCTATCTCAAAAATTTGAAATGTATTTGATGTGAATGGTTGTTTTTGGAATGAAGTAGTAGAAGGTTTGCAGTACAGTATGTGACGTCACCCTTGACCAACTAAGTTACGTGTACATCATACTATTGAGAAAAAAAAACAAAAAATAAATAAAAAACAAAAATACAGAAATATTTTATTGGGGGAAAAATGTCTGACTTGGTGAGAAAAATTATTCACGTTGGAGCCCATTTCTATTTGAATAAGAGGCTTAAAAAAAACTCCCTTGAGCCCACCTTCGCCTCCAAAGGCTCTGATGTAGTACTGTAGTCTGCTGCCCGATTTGTTCTCCCTCCAGATTGGGGTGCCTGTAGGTAGAGGGAGCCCTAAGAACAGAGACATGGCACATGTGGGCCATCTCATTACCAAATTCAACAGCCACAGTGAATTTAAGCTGATGACGACAACAGAAACAGAAGAAAAAATAAGGACCGAAAAAAAAACAGAAGACTGGACGAGAGACTAGCGATTCTAAAAAAACTGAAAGAAAAATGTCAAAAGTGGAGGGAAGAGAGAGTACTGTGGGTAACATTCATAATTTAGTAGTCGTGTTGGATTAGACTCAGTGTCATGCAAACTCAGCTGCAAAGTCCATGCATAAACCATGCAGTGCCATAGGATAGAAAACAGAATGGGAAATACAACAGTAAAACAAGCAACAGAGTGCACTACATCCAGCAAAAACGAAATAAATATAGGAATACGGATAAGCAATCATTTAATTTTTGTTATCTCAACATACATAACTGAATCAAACTTTTTCACTAAACAGACCAGTTCAGATTTTCTCCAAAATGTGTATTTTTTTCATCTGAGACTCGACAGGTTGAAACAAAAGGAAGCTCTTAAACAGCAGGGAGAGTGATGCAGTTTAATGGAAGAAGTCTGCAGTCAAGGGAAAAAGATTTAGAGTTAGCTGAGGACTAATATTGTGTGAAGCCCCCCCATGTCGTACCAAGCAGGAAGAGTTTCCCAACAATTGGTTTCTGTTTACATCTGTTCTGGCTGAGGAAAATCTTTACCGTGTGAAATCGCATTGCATCTGGGCCTTAGGGGAGAAGCTGAATGACAAGAGGCAGGCTGACCTTTACATTGAAATCTGAACCATCCATTCTAAAACAGCGAGACTAAACAGGCAAGAGTGGTGCATGTAAGTGTGTGCACTGTAAGCCAGGGCCAGCAGCTGCTGCAGCTCTGCGTGGCCGCTGAGTTTTCACCGTGCTAGAGGGAGGGATCGGAGGGAGGGAGGGATGGAGGGATGGAGGGAGAGAGAGAGGGGTGAGCTACAAGGCTGATGATGGATGAGAGGTTCCATCGGTAATGATGGCCTTTCAGAGTCTCTCGGCCAGAGAGAAAGACAGGCCACTGGCTCGACTGTGTATAAACAGGTGAGGTGTGTGTGTGTGGGGGGGGGGGGGGGGGGGGGGGACTATACAAGGTGTTTGCCATAGATATAGTGTCAACTTGCTATTCCCAGAGGTAAAAGAAGATTGGTGCCTTCTATTTCTAAGCAGTGGCAGTTAAGTTCCTCACCGAAAGCAATTTCGCAATAATAATAAAGATCTAGAGAGGGCTAAAGCCATGAGCCTTTTTTTTCTTTCATTGAGTTTCCCCAACCGTGAAACAGCCGAAATCGATGAAGGAGTAAAGAGGCAGAAAATGATGGAAGAGAAGCAGACATCCGTGAAACCGAGAAGCAAGAGAACACGGAGAGATTCTCTGACCCGAGGTCGATGGACAGAAACGATATTCTTAAGAAGGAGCAGAGAAAGAGCGAAAGGTCAACATGTCTCCATGGCTGCCCCGGCCGGCTGTGTCTTTGGTTACCTGTGACCTGCGTCCTCGGTCCACGTAGGTGCAGATGGGGTTGTACGCGCCTGTTCCACACACATACAGGTGGGTCCGGTTCCATGGTTCAATCAGACGGATGAAGTTTCCACATTCCCCCTAAAAGGAGAGCAAAACAAAACCCAACAGGATTAGAAAAAAAGGAAAAATAAATCTGATCACGCAAATACAATGGCAAAAAGGGGGGCCATAATAAATAAGACCCCACTGATGGTTAATAACCACTCTGCCTGGATTAAAACCAACGCATCTATAATTTCTGCTGTTGGCTGGCTTGCATTTGGCAGCTCTGTTTCCTGGCTCTGTGTGTCAGTCTGGCCCAGGCTTCACATCAAACCACACTGGAAAAATGTGTCCAAACACAAAAAAACTGTGTGGCAGATGGAAAGCGGTGTATCTGAACTGTGGAGTGTGTTTGCAATGGGGATTAAGTCTATAACCTATTCAATGTTCTGTCAAAATTGACAACTGAAAAAACATTTTGGTTAGACCAAACAAGACTGCTGAGTGTAAATGCTTTTTCTTCAAAAAAAGAAAGAAGAGATTTTAGAATCCAATTAGTTTTTTTTAGACAAAGACATGCTTGATGTTCAGATCTTTTTTTTAATTCCAACAACGATGTGGTTTATTTTGAATTCAAAGTTGTAAGAAATTAGACAAGGACAACACTTCTTTTTGTGGAGCAGACAAAGCTTGCGGTTAAAACAGCTCTGTGCTTTTGAATGGCTGCAGCTTTCTAATCTGTTTTCGTGTGACCGGCATTCTGCCTTCCTCCTTTCAATCATCCCCCAAAATCAAAACTCCAACTACAGAAATGTCCAGTCTGGTGAGATCTGTTCAGATGTGTCTGTCATGTGCGCTGCTGGTGACAGCTGGTGAAAAACAAAGGATGTACCAAAGATAAATAAAGATTGTATGCTGGGGGTGGGAGGAGGGATGAGCCATTTTTGGCAGATCTTAGCAGCATGACAGATGCACAAGTCAGAGGTTTTGTGTGTGTGTTTACGCATGTGGGCCTGCGTGTATTATTCAGCGCACAGTTGTACTCCCCTGCAAAGAGCACGGCGCAAATGATTGGCTTTGACCTCCTGCCTGAACTGACATCCCCTCTGAATTGCTTTTGAATTGTCATCATCTGTCATTCCCTAAAGAGCAGCCAGAATTTCCAGGATTTCTCCCAGTAGCCAATTTTATTTCTTAATTTAGTGATGAAATTTCAAACCCACCTCTGACACACACACACACACACACACACACACACACACACACACACACACACACACACACACACACACACACACACACACACACACACACACACAGGAACATACAGAGGCCAATACGATGTAGCCAGAGGCGGTGAGAGGCCTGGATCACCAAACGCGTATAAATGAACATTGCAGTTGGATAAACAGCAGCCTGCGCTCGCTATTAGCGAAGGGTTATTAGACAGAGCCTCATCACTCTGTCGATGTTCACCACTACTGTCTGTGTGTATGAGTGTACTGTGTGTGTGCGTGTGTATCTGTGTGTGTGTTTTGAACAAAATCAAAAGAGAAGGGTCTGTTTTTTGTATAAATTTCAATGATGAGTTTCCTTGCGGGGGCCACACCGGCGGTGGCTGTGTTTGAATCGTATTAGCACTTCAGACGGGCCTGTCGCTTCCACTGGCTAATTCATTTTGTCGGCCTGTCTGGACAACACAGGGGGAAATAATTACAGTGCGAGAGGAAAATTAGATTATGTTAAAAGCTAAATAGAAACAGCATTAAAAATGTATGAGATATGTAGGCTGGCACAGGCAATATGTTTTCAGCTCTCACTGGCGACGACTCCATGTTGCACGTTCCAAGTTCCTGTTGCAGCTTAATTGGTGGCAGCTGTATGCAATCAGCAAGCAGGGATGCAGAGACAGTAAATAAGAGCTCCACAGTAAGTCACACATTGGAAGGGATCTTTTGTAATGTCCTCCTCTGACCCCCAGTGCCATATAAAAAAAGTGTCGCACAAAGTCCACAATAAATCCACACAAAGGCATCACCAGATACAATGATGATAAAATGTGCCGCGGGCGCGAGAAGGAAGAAGGTTTCCAGCTGTGCTTTTATCTGCAGTACTTTAGTGTTGATAGATTTCTTAAGAAGGATCTTATGATTGTCTACAAAATATTCAGGTCACCAGAAGACCTGAAATGAGCTGGCCACTCTTGAGAGCTTTAATTTTTGATGAATCTATCCATTACCTTTTTCACTGATTAATCGTTAAGGCCATAAAATGCTAGAAAGAAAAAAAACATCGAGCACAATTTTCAAGAGTCGAATCTTTAAAATTCTCCTTTATCCTATCACCAAGCTCAAACACCAAATATAATCAGTTTACATTAATATATAGACAGAAGCAGTAAATCATTATAGTTGGAGAGCAGGAGCCAGGAAATGTTAAAAGACTTAAAATAATTAACCAACATTTTGATAATTGAATTATCGTTTGACAATTGACGATAATAAATAAATGAACTGTCATAGTTCTCCTTTTTTGATTTTATATCATGTTTTTGCAGACTTACATTGGTGTCTTTCCCGGACAGGACACATTCAGTCTTCCTTTGTGGGGCAACCGGCCAGTGGATCTGAAAGGGAAGAGATCAACAAGCTAGTTAGATGTTAAAACTTGTGGGGTGCCCATCCAGTATTACTGTGTTTGTGTGGAACATTTCCTACTATGAGTGGCTCCTTGTTTATGTCGTGCAGATCCAGCGAGAGGATATAATCTTTGCTGCCCACATACATGCGGTCGTGGTCTTCGTCCATGCGGAGGATCCGATAGTCGGTCGAGTTGAGCAGAAAGGAGAAGTGATGAGCCGTGCCGGTGGACTTTAACTCTACAAAAAAAGGCAGAAAGAGTGGAGAATTGTTTTTCTTTGAGCTGTGGCTTTAATACTGTAGTAGAAAAAACATGCAATGATATTGGGAAACACAAACCAAAGGCATATTCACAGGAGAAGTGTAAAGTCTACTGAATTTTGGCACACAGACGCCCTTTGGTTTGCCAAGGTTCTTTTCTTCCTTCTCTACTGGAGGTGATCTTTTCTGTGTTGACTTTACAAATATAAAACACACACATAGACTTGACACACACGCACGCACGCACATATGCACGCACGCACACACCCGCACATAGCATACTAATGTTGATGTCATAGTAGGCTTATGATGAGACAAATCTTCCCTCCTGAAATTAATCTACAGAATATGTTTGTTCCTTCTTTCCCCTCAGGACTACAATTGCATCCTGTCATTATGCGGTTACGCTCCCGCTAAATTTGGCTGTGACTAAAGGTTTGACAAAACCAAGAAGGCACACAGTAAAAGTCAAAACTGTCAAAACTGAATGGCAACAGACAAGCAATAGAACACTCTCACTCACATTTTTGTTTCATACTGGATAGATACACTTCATCTCTATCGGTATCCCCAGCTACAGTCACATAACATGGCTTCCATTACAAAGAGCCAAATGGCAGATAATGTTCAGGACTTGGCAGTCTGACCGTGGCTTTCCTTCCACCTTCTTAGGATTCTATTGAGCTGTGGGTGGAGATGATAGCCTTCATTATGACCTCTTGTTTGACTTCCTCCAATTCAAATGCAGAAGAGAAGATTCCACTTCCTGGTTAAGTCTCACCTCATATCAGGTCTAATGTTGCCACATCCTTTCCTCCAAAACTATTCTAAAATACAACTTCTCTCAAATGGCTCGCATGCTGTTGGGGGCACATCACTGCTGTGTGTGAGTGTGAGTTTAAAAGTTTAAGTTACACTCGGGCTGCGAGGGGAGATAAGTGGGAGATCTGGTGTAGAGAAAGCAGCTTTTTTTCTCCCGGTCCTCCCATTACCTCTCAAGCTGTTAGAGAGAATCTGATAGGAGGCCTCACTCTTTCTCTTGCGCTCTTTTCAAACTGCGCTTGGGAAAGTGGATCTTGAGAAAGCTGAGCCTTGCACTTGCTGCGCTGTTTCTATTTGCAGAGAAAAAGTAAGAGGACCAGATAGAGGACCTGTTCACGTTCCACTTCAATGGAAACAGACAAACGGCCCTACTGTTCTAGTCAGCCAAGACCCATACTCACTCTGATTATGACAAAAACTCCAAGAAAAACCGCTTTCCCCTTACCAGGAGGAAGCAGAAGAACATCTCCTTTACTTTACTGGGAATACAAGCACAGCGTGATGTTCTACACATGCTCAGGAAAAAGTTGAAATGCTGACAGGAATCCTTAGGCCTGAAAGCTTTACAGCGGCTGGTGTGCCTGAGCTCTTTCAGGATCTATATGAAATGCAGCCATCACGTTGCAGCATCACGGCGCACAGTGCAGTGGATAAGCTAGTAAATAGGAATAGACATGGCTGTCACCTGTGTAATTCTCATACATTGCCCCCAAACACATATTATTTAATACTCTTTTTACTCTTTTTCAATTTCATGTACAGAGAATTACAGTTAGGCCTGGGTGTCTGTGGACTTTTAGAGGAACTATGTTGATAAGACTAAATATATCATGGCTTTGTTTGATCAAATCCTGTACAGATATATCAAAATGAATGATTCAATCTAATTTGAAACTGAATGCTTAGCAAATCATACAGAAATAAATTTAGTACCATTTAGTTTAATGGTATTTAATCCCATTTGATGAAGTACATTTTTGTTTAGCAAACACTATTTGGTGCATTTCAATAATTACATCTCTGTGTAGTGGTTTTCATTGTTAGTACATGGGGGACTCATATGGCCACAATTGTTTGCAGGATGATGTATTAAAAACTACTACTCGGTACTGATTATTTGCAAATTCTTAAAAAGTGAATTTGTTGGTTGCACTGTAAATGGATACATCAGTCACTCTTCTGTTGTCACTGACTATGAAGCTGCTCAAGAAGAATGTGCTGTATTATTAAAACTTTCACTTTTTTTACCAACAGGATTGAAACACCAAATCAACCAGAACTTAATCGTCACTTTTTTTTTTAAGATTATTTTTATGCATTTTCAAGCTTTATTAGATAGTACAGAGTTGAAATGGGGAGACAGAGATAGAGGGGGGATGACCTGCAGTGAAGGTCCACGGGTTGGGTTTGAACCCGCGACCACTGCAACAAAGGCCCGGAGCCAATATGGTACACGCTCTATCCACTACGCCACCGGAGCGCCCCACTAAATCGTCACTTTAAATCGATTCACTGTCACACAACAATACCACGCTGCTATAGATCGGACCACATACAAGTACATTGAAGTAGGACACGGACGTAGGCGCAGACAGCAACATGATGATGAATCACAGTCACACAGGACATATAAAAACAGTACACACACAAACACGCATTGAGAACATCCTAAAATCTCTGACCGTTCTCCATAAACGTCCTGTCTAGTTTTCAAGGACACCACATGTCACCAGCTGACATCCCACATTTATCACCTCTGCACTCAGATTCACACTCAGGGGCATCCGAATAGGAGCCTGCTGGTTGTGACAGGCTGTCTACAAATCAGGCAGTGGTAAGGAGACCCAAAGGTTCAATGAGGGTGGAGAGACAAACATTTCGGGACAGGCTAGACAGATAACCTACTAAGTTAAAAATATGCGTTCAGCAAAACACATTATTAGTTTACAGCAACGGTAATGGAGTGACTGATGGATTCAGTCATCTTTCTAACTCTTTACTGGTCTCAATCTTTCATTCAGGATCACTGCGTCAATATGTATCACCTTTTGAGCAGACCTTATTTCATTCTGACAAAAATGAGCTTAATGATCCACATATCAAGAAAAAACAAAACAGAAACCAGCAGCAAGTGAGGCCCAAAGCCAACTCTTTAGCAACATTTGACTTGATTGTTTACTTACAGATACTGTTAAAAACTTTATTGGCAGTTCACAAAATTCACAAATCGAGTTCTAAATGATCTTACAATAAACTGTGCAAAACAATTTCAAAACAGAATAATTATCTTGTTACTGAAAAGTTGCAGGCTTGAAATTATATCCAATTGTGGTTTGGACCACTTTTAACCATTCAGCAACCATATTAAATACACTGTACTTGCTTAAATTTTCCACAGCTAACTGCTATCGTGAAATCACCGACACATAATGGAGAAAGATGTTTGGCTGTGTTTACTGAAATATAAATGAAAAAGAATACATCTTTTCATGGAGGTCTGCATATTTCTGATGACTGAATGTACTGTACTTGTAATCTCAGGAGCAGGGCCTTGCCAAAGCATTAAAACAGGCGCTGGGTGATGCATGCATGCACATGCTTAGCCTCATCACAGCATCCTTTTTTTGTATGCCGTCCAAGACTGCTTGTCATTTACAATAACCATCTACAGCACATGGGACTCCTTCCAAAGCACATTTATAACCGACTACATGCCCCGTCAGCCAAAATACAATGACTCAATCAAAGTTATTTCATAGTGTAACTCAAAGTTATTGTACATTAACTACATTCATCTTGCTATTTTAATCCGTTAAAATGAAGGTGCAATTTGCACCTAAGAGAAATATTACATCTTAGCGAGACAAGACATGCCACTCTCTTTGAAATAATGCCTGAGGCACATGAGATAAAGAGTAAGGTATGATAACAGACCCCGTCAAATCGCTCACACGATGTATTGTCAGCACAAATTCATCAGAGGCATTCCTGTGTGTTGCAGCTGAGCCTAAAATTGCCCATTCCTCTGAGGCCAAGAATGATCTTACAGAACAAAACACAGCCTTGACATCGTGTTTAACGGCTAAATTTATAACCAGCTGGTAAATTCAGCAATGATAGGGTACAAGTGTCTGCCTATAAAGACCACATGATCTGGTGTATATCACAGTTTCCCAGCAAGGTCTTTGTAATCACTACCAGACAGACACAGGCAGACAAAGCTAAGTTGTTTCACTTTCAAGTGTGTGCATGTGGTATTGTCAGGCATGGGACGATATGAAATTTCATCTCACGATTATCCTGGTTAAAATAAGTGAATTTCACAACATGATCCCAATAATCCTGAAAATATTCTTAAAACTCTTAAAAATATTCTAAAACATCATGGAATCACATTTTGTTAAGAAATAAGTAATGCTGTTGCATCAAAGATAGGACACACATGTTTAAATGGTGACAGGTTTAGGATTTAGGAATGGCTGTATCTTAGTGTTATTGACAGCTTTTACAAGTCCCTCGTGAGGATATTCACAATTTTACCAATTCCCGATTATTCTGATAACGGTAATTCACCACTCCCACCCCTTATTGTATTCAGTTTGTTAAAGGTTTCCTGGGGCAAAAAAACAAGTTGTTCTTGCTATACTGCCCCACATTATGAATGACATCTGCTGGTAAACTGAGCCTGTAGTCTGTCCACCTGTTGATGTGATCCCTCTGCCCTGTGGTCACTCTCTGCTCTGTTCAGCAGTCAAGGTATGTAGCCTTTTGGCAATGCTTTGTACCTTGGTGTGGTTGTCCTGGATCATCCTCCATAGGGACCTATGGGACCTCTGCATTGTATCTGAGCAGAGATGACAAAAGACGAAGCTCCCAGACACCACCTCTTACACTGCCACTATCAGCCTTAAAGATCTTCCCCTCTTTCCCAACAATGAATCTGTGTGGTACGGGTGAAGGAGAAGGGGGGGGGGGGTCTGAGGAAGCAGGCAGCAGAAAATCACACTGATCTTCCCAGGCATCCCCGGCATGTTGTCTGAATTCCCCAATCTACACATTTTCACATAAAGTACAGGTGTGGCCCCACCTTGCTGCAGCCTGTCTGCATGGATGTGTCCCTATCTGGACTTTCTTTATCAAGTGACTTATATCAGGACTGTCCTTAAAGTGGCTACGAGGAACTTTGGCGGCTAGCGGCCCCTTTGGACAAAAGCGGTAGTATTTTTACGACGCCAGCTGTCGTAAAGCTGTTTTCTAGCGCGTGTAGAATAAGTACAGCATTGGTTATTTGTTCACCATAAATGAACTTTGGACAGTGCCAGGCTAGCTGGTGGGCTACTGCTGTTTTTCACCATACCAAGCTAAGCTACTAACTCCATACTTCCCCAACCGTATCCAAAATGTTTTCGTTGTCTTAACCCAAACAGACAGCATCCAAAATGGAGGCAGATCAAAAGACGCACATGGGTCATTCAGGAAGACACTGACAAACCTGTTTGGTTGTTCAACTATGAGGACTTTTGGATTCCAAAGTCAATCAAGGTTGGAAAGCAGTAGTTAGTTTGTTCTTTTGCAAATCTAATGCAGACGGTCTAAATCAGTGGTTGTTTGTAAGTTTAAGTACACAGGACGAAGAGGTCATTGCAGATATGAGATAGGCTGAGCAGCAGTGGTAAGCCTTATCAGCCCAACCTGTCGCAGCTTTGTGTTTGCCTCCATTCTGCACCTCATAATCAGGCTCCCCACCACCCACTGGGGCTAGGACTATTGACTCAGAGCACATGTCACTGGAGCTGATTGCTGCTTACTTTGCCTGACAAGGACAAATAATTGGCAGCAGATTACGTCTTATCTTTGAGCTTCCGGATGCTGTCACTCGGATGCTCTTCACGCTTGTCTGCCACTAAACCACTGTGTATGTTTGTGTGTGTGTGTTTAGAAGTAGGCCTATATGGCTCTCTGATCCTCGCATCATATCAGGGGCACCTGTCTCCCACTGCACACATCAAGAGAAGAGAAAGATTGATTTAAGAAGTGAATTGACTTCCCAAGAGGAAATGAGAGATTATCACAAATCCATTTCTGCTGTTTCGGATGACAGAAAAGGTTAATTAAAGCACATGGGAGTAGAGCAGTATCTCTGGTTGGAGTGTAAGGAAAGCTAATTTAGTATCTTTAGTCTGCAAACCCAACTTCAATTACGCTCATGTTATGCTGTATATGAAGTGATCAGATGAGGATAGAGAAGAATTACATGCAGGTTCTTTAACCTATTACACAAAAGAATAACTTGAAAATGAAGGTAAAACTACCTTCATATTTATTGCATGGTTCTTTGCACGTGCATTCAATAAAGACCTTGCAAAAAACAATGCAGTGTAATGGCCAAAAGCCTGTCTCATATTAAATTTACTTGTTTTATTCCCTCAATGCAAACTGCCACGGACCACTGACCTGAATAGCCCTGCAGGGCCACAGGTGAAAGGTTAAAGGACACAAGGGGCCTGAGGTGAAAGCTCATCCTGGCCTCCCAACACACTTCAGCATAATCAGGATTATCTTTGATGGGGTCAGGCAGGGTGCCTGAGAAAGCAGGGTGGCCGTGATGATACCGGGATGATGTTTACTGTCGATTCTTCAGAAATTGACATACAAATTATACTCATGACTGAGTCCATAACTACACATTTCACAGTTATACAAACTTGAGATGCCAATAAAAATTAGAAAATCCATATTAACGCAGACCTTTAAAGACTTAAAAGCCCCGTCCCTTCAGAATATGAACACTGTTTTTCAGCGCACACGTGGTACGGAAAGGTAACGGACTGTGAGTAGACATTTGGTGATTTTGACAAAATGTGTTTTGGTTTAGGATGGCCGACTCCAACTTTAAGACTATAAAGCCCTGGCCATCATGAAATCAGCGTGCAGGTCTGCCTGACTCTCTTCCTATATACAACACTAATCTCTAGATTTTGGAGAACATGAAAAACACTGGTTGGTTCCTCACTTTGTTTACAAAATGCTCTATTCCTAGGCGCTGTCTGGGCTCAGGGCTAGCCATTGTATGCATACTTGTTTGTGTGTGTGTGTAGGGGATTGGGGTGGGGCAGATGCTGCAAGCGGCTGTAATGATGATGAAGCTGCATTTGTTGTTGTAGCTGTGCTGTCGCTTGCAGCGAGTTGGTCAGGGTGGCGGCGGTGGTCTGTGGTGACAACACAGGTTAGAGGGATTATGGAACGGGCTGAATAATGAGACAGAGCTGCTGCGAACCAGTTAAATATCCTCCTCTCCCTGGCTGACCTCTGACCTGGCACTCCCAACAAATACTCGCCCTCTCTGTCAGCTGCACCAACACATGCCCAGATGCACAATCATTTCTCGGGAGAGTCTGTTCATTCTTATTTATTGATTTCCTCCTAATCCTCTATTCCGTTGGGAGTGTTCAAATTTACATATTTCCTGAGCCAAGATGTCGATAAAATTAGTTCTATTCTCAGTGATTTGAACCAGAACAGAACAAAGCTTCATTTAAATCACGCCCTTTTGCTTCCACGTGTATCAAGGTCATGGCCAGTGTGTTGCTAGCTGGGGGCAATAAGAGGGGGGTAATTAGGAGGTACATTTGGAGAGACCATTAGCAGTGAGTGTTGACTCAGGGTCCGCTGGGGACAACAGCCACCTCTACCCAAGCTGGGTGTTCCACTCTCCAGTCCAGCAATGAGAATCCACTATATTCCCTGTGGTAATTGTTCAACCCACAACAGCAAATGGTGTGGTAGAGGAGTGAGAAAGGAGGGAGGAGTCCCGAGGGGAGAGGAGCCTGACAGCGAGCCTAAGAACTTCCATTTATCAAGGCAGGCAGGAGAGAGCCATGGAAACTCTGAGTCGAACTCTGCGAGTGCTCCTCTATGTAGCCAACACAGAGAGGCTGAGATCCCCTCTACTGCTGCTGAAGAGGCAACAAAGAAAAAAAGAGCTCACAAAGGCACACAGAGGCTGTCCAATGTGTATTCTCATCATGAGTTGGACGGTGGACAAAACATTCTGATTGTGCGCCCAAATACACAAAAACACAGATTTGGTTCTCAGCTGCTGCCCTATGTAGAGAACAGAAGTGGAAAGAGAGGAGTGAGAAGTTCTCAAAAGCCACTGTAAGAGAAAGAGGTGGAAGTGGTAATGAGAAAGCAACATTTAGCAGTTAAACCCTAATGTAAAAACAAACAGCCACATTCACATTTTAAACATATAGCACATACTGTACCTGCATTTGAGAAGCATATGCATAACATTGTATACTTGGTTATAAGATGTGTTATAAAGCCACAAAGTTAAGGTTGTGAGTTGAAAGCCATTTTATTGAGACCAAAGCTTACTTATACAGGCCAAAACATTTTCTTCATTCCTGAATCAACCATTCATTCGGATGATTTGCACGTCACAGCAAGAGATGGCCAATGCCAGATAACCCAAATTCTGCTTCCTCTATTTCACAAGGCAAGGCAAGGCAAGGCAAGTTTATTTATATAGCACAATTCAGACACAAGGCCACTCAAAGTGCTTTACAGAGGCAAGATTAGAATACATAAAACACATTATAAAACATTTAAAAGTGAATAAAAGAAGCAAATAAAATAAAAATTGCAGGTTAAAATGGAAACAAAAAAGTCTTCAGACTCAATTTAAAAGAACTGAGAGTTGCAGCAGACCTCAAGTTTTCTGGGAGTTTGTTCCAGATTTTTGGTGCATAATAACAAAAAGCTGCTTCTCCTTGTTTAGTCCTAACTCTAGGGACTGTAAGCAGACCTGTCCCAGACGACCTAAGGGCTCTGGACGGCTCATAACGTACCAGCAGATCAGTAATGTATTTTGGCCCTAAACCATTTAGTGCTTTATAAACCAACATCAGTATTTTGAAATCAATTCTTTGAGTGACAGGAAGCCAGTGTAAAGACCTCAGAACTGGGGTAATGTGATCCACTTTTTTGGTCCTAGTGAGGACTCGAGCAGCAGCGTTCTGAATTAGCTGAAGCTGTCTGATAGATTTTTTTGGGAGGCCTGCAAGGACACTGTTACAGTAGTCAAGTCTACTAAAGATAAATGCATGGACAAGTTTTTCTAAATCTTGCTGAGACATAAGCCCTTTAATTCTTGATATGTTTTTTAGGTGGTAGTAGGCTGATTTATTAATTGATTTAATGTGTTTCTTGAAATTCAAGTCGGAGTCTACACGACAACACCAAGATTTCTGGCTTGGGGTGTGGTTTCTAACATAACAGATGTAAGCTGTGCACTGACTTTTAATTGTTCATCTTTGGCACCAAAGACAATTACTTCAGTTTTGTTGTTGTTTAATTGAAGGAAATTTTGGCACATCCAATCATTGATTTGTTCAATGCACTTACTCAGTGCCTGTATCGGACTGTAGTCTCCTGGTGATATGGTTATGTAAATTTGTGTGTCGTCTGCATAATTATGGTAGCATAATTTGTTCTTATTCATAATCTGAGCTAGTGGGAGCATGTAGATGTTAAACAGAAGAGGCCCAAGAATGGAACCTTGGGGGACTCCGCATTCAATATTTGTCCGCTCAGATGTGAAATTTCCTATTGACACATAGTAGTCTCTATCCTTTAAGTAGGATTCAAACCAGCTTAGTACAGTTCCAGAAAGTCCAACCCAGTTTGCTAGTCGATCTAGTAATATGCTGTGGTCAACTGCGTCAAAAGCGGCACTGAGATCCAGTAAAACTAAGACAGAACTTTTGCCACTGTCTGTGTTTAAATGGATGTCATTGAGGACCTTAACCAGAGCAGTCTCAGTGCTGTGGTGTTGTCGAAAACCTGACTGGAAGACATCAAAGCAGTTGTTCTTTGTTAAGTAGTTATTTAGCTGTTGATAAACAGATTTTTCAATAATTTTACTTAAAAATGGTAGATTAGATATGGGCCTATAATTGTTCATGAGTGATGTATCTAGATTGTTCTTTTTTAGGAGTGGCTTAATGACTGCTGTTTTCAGGGCCTGTGGGAATACACCTGTCTGAAGGGACATGTTGACAATTTGTAGAACATCTGAGGCCATACAGCTAAAAACTGTTTTAAAGAAGCCTGTGGGCAGAATGTCAAGGCAACAGGAGGAGGAGTTCAGGTGTTGTATAATGTCCTCCAGGTTTTTGTGGTTTATAAGATACAATTCTGTCATTGCATTTGAATTGATTTTAAGAGGGAACACATATGTTGAACTTGGTATTGATGCAGTGACAGCTTGTCTAATTTTGTGAATTTTCTCAGTACAAAAGGAGGCAAATTCATTGCAGGCTCTCGTGGAGAGATGTTCAGACACTACTGACACAGGAGGGTTTGTTAATCTGTCGGCAGTAGCAAACAGGGCACGTGCATTGTTGTTGTTTTTCGTGATGATGTCAGAAAAGAAAGACTACCTTGCATTTCTCAGTTCTGAGTTAAACGTGCACAGTTTCTCTTTGAAGATGTCATAATGAACCTGGAGATTTGTTTTTCGCCACCTGCGTTCTGCTTTACGGCACTCTCTTCTTTCTATTCTGACCTGCGGGGCATTTCTCCAAGGAGATCTTTTCTTACCAGAGACAACCTTCATCTTAGTGGGCGCAATAGCATCTATAACACTTGTAAGTTTGCCGTTAAAGTTGTCTAAGAGCTCCTTAACTGAGTTACAGGGGAGAGGTGGTATTGAAGAAAATGCTTGAATGAATGTTTCACTGGTATTTTCTGTAATATACCGTTTTTGATTACTTTTGATTGATCAATTGTGTGCACAGACATTTTACTCTCAAAAAATAAACAGGAATGGTCTGAGAGGGGACCCATATCTGCCACTGTTATGTCTGAAATGTTCATTCCTCTGGAAATGATAAGGTCCAGCGTGTGCCCTTTGTTATGAGTTGGTTTGTCAACATGCTGATTTAGTCCAAAGTTGTCAAGGACACAGCACAGTTCTTTCGCACATCTGTCCTCGGGTTTGTCAGTATGAATATTGAAATCTCCGACGATTAATACAGTCAAACTCAGTACAGATTACAGACAGCAGTTCAGCAAGGTCATCAAAAAAGCTTGTATTGTATTGTGGGTGCCTGTAAATATCAATGAAAATAGCTCTAGAGGCTGAATTTAACTTGAGAGACACATATTCAAATGAATCAAAATTTCCATAAGACATCTTTTTGCATTATAGAGATTCTTTAAACAGAATAGCAACCCCCCCCCTCCTTTTTTATGCACTCTGGATTTACTCACAAAATTGTAATTTGGGGGGGGGGGGCGGACTCTATGAACTACAGAACTATCTCTCAGTGAGGACTGATGAGGAAACAAACATCTAAACATAATTTATCACTTTCCTGGCCTGCATCAGATCTTTTAAGCATTTCTGCCAATTTTGCAAACCATCCAAACCATTGTACATATTCTTCAAAGATGTTGTCATGCATGCAGCTCTACCAAAACAATCCTCATCCCCATCTATATCTTAAATCTCTCTCTCTATATGCCTGCTTAATGTTATTTTGATTTAGCTTCCTCTGACACCTCTTCTTTTCCTAAACTTGTCTGATCCTGCCATCATCCACTAGCCCAAGTCTGCATACCAACCCATTGAGATAACACACGCTTCTTTCTTCAACACCCAGCATGCCGCAGGTGGAAGAAGAAGGGTGATGGGGGAAAGCGTGCATCATGTGTGGAGTGATGATGTATTTTTTGCAATGACTGTCAGGACTGTGCTTCACCCATTAGAAGCATTTAACCTGAGCATGAAGAAAGAGTTTGATCTAATGAGAATCAACATTTATGCTTCCCTCCAAAGGTTCCCTCCAAATGTTGTGCAAGATTATTTTCTAAATGTCTTGACCGCTTACAAAATACAATGCTATTGGTTTTGTGGTTCAATTAGCTGATGTTTTGCACACTTAAAAGCATTGCATTGGTGCTTTCCAACTATAATAGCATTTATATTATTTGAATTAATTACTTTTTTCATCTATCCACAAACTACTTGCACATTTTTTGTCAGCCCTGGAGACACAAAGATAATGACAAGCAACAAAGACCACTGGCTAGAATTGATGTTTGTTAGTATGTGCCTTCACCTACCATGGCACCTTGAGAGATGGGGCAAATGTGTTGACCCTGAACAAAGAGACAAAACTTGAGGGTGGCATATACACAATTTTTTCTTCTCGGTTCATGCCTTACGCTATATATTGGGCGTGAAACGAGATGGTTAATTAGAGGTTTGTGAATCCAATATAAACCTGCCCTTTGTCCCACATGAGCAGCCAGGGCAGATAGTTGGGAGTTATCATACTAAAAGCCACTAATGGGCGTGTGCCAGAAGCCCATCTGCCTCTGCACGGTGGTGCACACATCCACTTGACCCCACATTGCTGCTAAACAAAGACAGGGTCCCCGACCAGGTACAAGTCAGCACAGATCCTGGGGTGAGCCTTGTGCACAAATGCCATATGACAGGCAGGGGGCAACCAGATAACAATAAACAATCAGGAGGCTGGTTGTTGTGCAGCATGTCATGGTCTTTAGATGGGGTTGTGGGGTGTCCGGGCCTGCAGTGAGGACCTGCTTATTTGTCTGACAGGCTTTGTGCTCATTTAACAGCGACTGGGACTTTTTCCATGAAGACTGAGACAAGCTTGCATGCATGATAAATCAATGTTCTTGGTAAACCAGCTGGAATTACCGCCTGGATGGAAAATCCTTCTAACAATCTTTCCTACAGTGTACCATCACATTTTTAATCTAAGGGTGTATTCACACTGGGAAAGTCCGCTAGTTCACTTGCTTTGGTCCAGACCAAATAGAGTTTAGATTTTTTTTGTTTGGTGTGGTCCACTTTCATATTGCCCCTTTTGCAAGTGAACCAGCATTACGAAGCAAAACCACACGTGATCTGAGGTCATTCATTCATTGGACAGACATTCTGAGGTGGAGAGAAGCAGGAAGCAGGAAGTAAAAACTGCGAAGTATATCATTGATATAATATGGGGTTAAAAATAATAAAAAGGCCTACATCTAGCCTATAAATAAAGAAGAAAAACATCAAATTATTGTTGTTTCATATGGTTATAATATGTAGCCCTATGACAATGCCACGTTATGTGGCTTGTAGCCTACGATGTGAAACATAATTTTTACTGTATTTTTGCTGCTGGACGTGCGGCTCGCGAGAAGACTAGGCTCAAGCTGACACTCAGCTGATTTAGCTGTGTATCAGCTGGGTGTCAGTTCGGCGCAGCTCAGCTCCAAACTGACACGGGGATAGTATTGACTGTCCCATTAACATGGGAAGAAAAATAAAAACACACACTTAATGCAAAGCGCAGCGTGAACTGTGCGGGAGACGCTCCCCTCTCCTTCATCTGATCGCTGAACACATCAGCATGTTTACGCGTCTCTATCAAATGTAATATATTCGCTCGGGGCTCCTGGTCAAACCACAACTAATCTTCCTAACAATGGCGACAACAACAATTTCCCATAATGTGAAGCTGACGTCGATGTATTAAAAAAGAAAAGAAAGAAAAGGCACAGTGCTTCCTGCAATTGGGTCGGATCGAGTCCGGCCGAATACACACCACAAACGAACTGCAGCAGAGTGCGTTTGGAAGCGCACCGAGACCCCCTCTTCAGCTGGGTCTTGGAGCGCTTGTTTGGTCCGCCCCGAGTGCGATTGCTGTATTCACACCTGCCTGCAAGATGCGCACCAAAGGCGGAAGTGCACCTGAGTTCGTTTCAACAGAACTAAACACGGCAGGTGTGAATACACCCTATGAGGATGGCAATGTCGTTCTGTTGGTTTTGTTTCACCACTTTAATCCAGACAACAAATCTCAACAACTATTTGATGGATTCAAACAACATGTTGTAGGGACAGCAGTGGTTTCCCAGAGGAGTTAAGGCCAGGTGAGACCAGCCTTATCTCGCAAGCTTCACATTTGTTTCTCTTCCGAAGATCAGTGTGGACTATCATCCATCTCACTGTGGAAGAGTTGTTGCCTTGACAGACACACTCTTTGAGCCAATCAGCATGTCACAACATTTGACACCATCAGGGAGCAGTATCACTGTGGTAAAACAACATCACTATAAGCGCTTTATTGTTATTATTGAGTCTTTGTCTGCAATAACTGCACTTGAATGTGTTTCTTGCTTCTTTACAGCTACGCTTGAGGATTCGGGGGCCGCAATGATTGTTTAGCCAGCCTCAATCTGGCCTCATGAGACCAACCATATCTTGCAAGCTTCCCCCTTTTGACAACGTCAACGACTACATGAACCAATCAGGGACCACATTTAGGGATTAACAGGAGTCAGGTAATTTTTTTGACTGGTTCCCTCCCCACTGAGATGGGTGAAAGTCAAGAATCATCTACGGGTAGACAGAATGTTAAGCTCGCAAGATCAGTCTGGTCTCACCAGGCTACCGTTCCCCTTAAGGATCCCTCAACTTTCCTTCAAGCATAATCTCCAGGTCAAAATATCTATGCAAGACTATTGACAATCCCACAAACATCCACTGTACTTTCTGTTAAGTGCCAATCAGCTAAATATTGCTTACAAGCTAAACTAAGAAAGTGAACTTTGACCAGTACTACAGAGATATACAATTATATAATATTTGTTCTGTAGCTGGCACTACAAGCCCTGGTTGATTGACACTTGAAGGTCAAGATTTTTTAAAAAGCACAACTCCCTAGAGAGAAGTTATTTGCAAACCGACAAACATAGCATTCCTGTAGTAATCCATTCCGTTTGTGGCTAACTGTGCACCAGTGAACCAAAAGATCAATATTGCAATGATCTCACCGGATTATTTTGAAGGTATTTACACTTGGAGCACAAACTCTGCCTTTCCAGCCTCTTAAACTTTGCAACCACAAGCTTTGCTAAGAAAAATAAATTAACCAACAACATACTCTGACAGTTCTTGAAGATATAATCAATGTGTATAGGAGGTTATTCCCCTGACAAGTTAATACAGGTAACCCCTGAGCTGTTATTACTTGAGAGCACCCCAGGAACAATATTATTTTATCTTAGCTGAGAGCAGTTTAAGCCACACAAACGTTAAATGGTATATGTGAGTGTTTCACCTCTTGGATTTTGGCCCAACACTGGCTCTGCTAATACAGCGTATCATCTTTCACTGAATCTTTCACAAAACAAACAGTGGCTTTATCAGAACGTCTTTGAGTCTGTCATTTTGTGTATAAAGTCCTGTAGCGTTCTCTTTAATACAGCCTCATACTGTACCAAACCAGTCCCCCAACACAACATATATTTGATTCAAACATTCAATGAAACACAGCAGGAAAGTTTGGTGAAAGCTCTGGGAAGAAAAGAACGTGGGGAGACCAACTGGTGGGAATAAGCTGACTGGTTGATATGAGTGACAGACTATCCATGTTAACTTGTCCATTTGCTGTCTATCATTCTGTCGGTTTAACATAAATGGGAGCAGAGGAGTGGAGAAAACAAAGTGGGGGATGATGACTGTCAGTCAATGGCATTCATGTTTTCTAAAGTGGAAGATTGGCTATATGATGGACATGATGGAAGCGGGAATGGAGGGGGCAAAGAAGAATGGGGCCGGGGCGGGGGAAGAGGTGGCAGAAAGGAATGCAGACAGTGGGAAAAACTAACATTGTTATGAAAACAGTTGGGTTGGCAAACATATTGAAACTGTACTGACTGAAACACAAATAGGATATGAAGTCACAACCTTGTTGCCGTCATACACTTGTACCTCTCTTTATCCTGAAGCATTGCAAAAGACGCCAAATATTCCATCGGTTGTTTTTCCATCATAATCTGCCACCTGTCTTGTTTCTATGTCAAACGGTCTCCCTGTGAAGATGTTAATTTGACAGGGTGATAACTGGGCTTATCAGAGGTGTGAAGGGAGACATACATCACACAGCTACAGAAAACAGCAAACTATTGAAGTTTAGTCTCACATGGCAGCAGTCAGCTTAGACACCCTATAGTGCCATCAGCTTTGGACCTATGTTTGTTTAAGCAGTCTAGAAGAAGAAAGCGCTAAATTCAGTAGGTGACTTCCAAGCAAAAAAAGGCCTGCATTACTTAAAAAGTAGGAAAATAATCACAGAAAATAATTACAGGCTAAAAGGACCATTTACATTCCAATAGGTTAAATATGTGCTTTGAAAGCAAAAAGCAAAAAAAAAAAAATTGTCATTCAAGATGAAACATGTTGGCAACCATTACATCTTTAATGGATAATGTGAATTGTCTGCTAGAGACGGGCCCCACTCCCTCGCCCCAGTCTGCAATTAAAGCAAAGCTACCCAAGGTCAGGCTGAGTGACAGACCTATAGATTACTGTCTGTCTATGTAATCCAGAGCCCTTTTTACTCCTCTGGCTGACTGACGCACTCACCCCTCCCATTTAAAACACCAGCGCCTGTTGATTTGGCTCCTTTCATGTTTGATGGACAGATGGGACATCCTACCCCGTGACCCCGTGACCTTCTTCTCGCCCGTGACCATAAAGTTCTGTGTGCAGGGTACGGCTGCTTAGGGGCAGTAGGGAGAGGAGATTTGGCCTTTGTTAGTGATGGATTAATATTGATAAGGATTATATGAATGGAAAGGTGTTGCAGAAAAAAATATATATTAAAAAAATACATAAAACACAATAAAAGATTTCATGTCTGCCCCACACAAACCACAAGGCCTCTGGTGCACATAAACCCTCTAGATCAATACTGCACAGCAATTACTGCCCACAAGGCTTGAAATGGGCAAATATGATTTCCCACTTTTGGGTTTGGTTTCTCTGGAATGTTATTGTTGGCAGTTCTGCTCAGTTAGATTTAGTATGCACACAAATGGAGATAGGAAATGTTGAAATGCCCTTTCCAACAGTTCAACACTCACGATGCAACACATCCCCACTTTCTTACTATTTTACAGTAGGATCAAGGGAATAAAAGCTATTAGGCTTTAGTCTCACACAAATGCTGAGACTCTGTGTTTTAACACAGAGGTGGGAGATGCTCAGATATACCATATAGTATTAGCTGGAAGTGCCTGTTTTGAATTTTGAATTGAGAGGAGAGAGAGAGGCACATAGAAGATAGCAAGCTATAAAGAGAATGGGAGAAAAATTATGAGAGGAAGGGAACAGTGTTATCAGTTGAGAGGCAACATGCGTGACAGTGAACAATCTTAGTCACAGTCCATCCATACGTCCTCTCATGGGGTGTTGAAGGAGGCCAGTGATTGCACAGACACATGGAGGTTAAAAACCCTCTTATCTAACACTGTCATACCTTCTCATAAATCAGTGCTAAGCCTTCCGCTCTGCACTGATAAGGTTACCAAACACAGACTGATCCACACCAGGAATGGAGAGAGAGAGTCCTTTTTTCTTTGATGAGTGGCCTCCCTCGCTCTCTCACACTCCCTTCGCCTATCTTCGTTATCTGTTTTTCATTCATCTGATCTGAACAGCAGACAAGTTATTTTTCCCTGTTTACGATCGTTTGTTTGTTTGTTTGTTTGTTTGCAGCTTGCCATATTTTCCCTTGTAGCCTTTCCAGCTGTCTGGTTATGATCATCTGAGGATTGAGTGAATCCTTCCACACAAGAAAGAGTTGGGGGTGCTGAGAAGTGAGCTCTTGATCGTCACATAATCAGGCCATGCAGTAAAAAAAAATAAAGAAGATAAAATAAAATATAGCGAAAAGGCTTTTATTTCGAGTCACTCTGCCGGATGGATCTTGTTGCCACAGTACTGCTGTGATACCAAAAGTCTGTCAAGAGCATGTCTATCTCATGATACAAATGAATGGTTCAATGATGCCATTTATATGGTAGGCAAACCCAGAAGTATTAGCAAATACAGATTTAGATTACATGTTTGGAAGTTGTATTGTCTGTCTTGCCCAGAGTTAGCAATGTGGGACCTGTTAGCCCACCTTAACTCAAAATTGGACGTAGCATAAAGGAGCTCATGTTCCTCAAAAGTGAAAATAAAAACCTTTCAATCTATACTGTTCCTACAGTCACATGTTTAGAGGTTCAGTATTTAACTCGATCTTCAACGATACCTAACTTTTTGGTGCATCAATATCTTAGTAGTCTACAGTGACAATACAATAGGGCAAGCACAATTAACAAAAAGCCAAGTTCAGTGGAACTTGGACATGCATCATTGTACATGCTCTGCATGTGATAATATATTTGCAGCTACAAAAACAATATGGCTTTTAGTGACACTGAACAATCCTCTTAAACCTCCAGCATGCAGTGGCTGCAATGGTTGGTGACAAATTAATCATGCATGGATGGTTTAACGAGACGGTGTAATCCGGCCATTGTGTTGAAAAGGTAAATTTCACGCTGTGCACCAATCCTTTACGCTAGCGACATTGGTATAATCAGAAGCCAAAGACTAATGCATTCCAAGCTTTTTATACTTTCTGAATGTCATTACACTTAAACAAAGCATCATTTAGGTTAGAGATCTAGCCAAAAAGTCAAAGGACATTTTTTTTGTTTCCTCCATGTGATTCCCAACTAGGTCGACCACATTAAAACTACATCTGTCAGCCGTGGAAGAAAGTTCCTGTCTGTGTTTGGAGGTTGCTGCTTCCTATATGCTCTCTGAGGGGCTGCCTGGGGTCTTCCATCATTGTAGTGCGGTGAAAGCCCGGTCCAGAGGAGCACATCAATTCATCCAACATGAAATCCTACAGAACACGAACGCCCAGGATCATAGCCAAACCTTGACTGATGACTGTTTCAGCATTTAGGCCCGAGACGAGGAGAAGTGTGAGACAAGAATGACTTAGAAACAGAGAGAGAGAGAGCAAAGGGAGGAAGAGGACGGACAGAAATGCTTTGAGCATTAATGCCGTGCCAGTGTTGTATGCCACTCCCCCCTCTGCTCCCGCAGGGACATGAATGAACTAAATGAATGATGGACCCGGCCCACACAAACGCCCCTCTTCTATTGAGACCAAGCAGTCCATTCACGGGGATGAGTGAGGCGTCGACACCAACAACAACAATAAACAACAGCAACATAGGAGGCCCTTGCTCCTATTTCTCATTCATACATATGTATGCAGTCACACGGACACACACATATGGCACGGATACTATGGACAACACGGCCAACATACCATTAGGGACACCTAGAGAGGGTTCCTGAGAACAGGGCTGACTAACAAAGCGCAGAGGCTAAGGGGCGTGAAAAGGGCAGGCTCGGAAAAAAAATCTTGGCATCATGTCAATGCAGCCATCACAATGATCAGGGATGAGAGGCCATCTCCTCCCCTCCACAATCAGCACATTATCAGGAAGCCCATCAGTGCATGAACCCAGAAAACGAGGCCTGGAAAGAAACCTCATATTGCACCACATTCTGCCCTTTCCTCCTGCACTCGGCTCTTCTCTGGTGCGCTTCCAGGACGAGATGGGATCAGGGGTTTTTCGCCCACACTACACAGGGGTGAGCTCACTCAGAGGTCTGACCTTCAAACTCAGGCATTAACTTGCCTGAGGCCATGGCAGCTAGTGGAACATAGGGAATACAAATCCGATTGAAGGGAGATCAATCTGGAAAAGCAGGGCTTTGCTATTTACCAGGCATTTACATCTAGAACCTTGAAGGTGGGCTTTGTAATGATGTTAGCATCTGACTAAGGCTCAGTTTTCACCAGTTATGCATCCTGCAGAGAGGATATATGTATTGAAGAGCATATTAAATGAAAGTGGGAGAATGCTGAAGCTAAGAAAAAAGTGCAGCTCTGACAGGAGAAGGAGGAGAAGGAGGAATGTTCTGGCTTTATAAATCCAATAGCGAGACAACACTACTTCAACCTCCCACAGGATCATGGTTAGGCTCAACCACAGGTCTTATTTCTCCCATAATCACATAGACAGCTCTTTGGTCCTTATCCAACACACACTATACACACGGAGAGGCTTGATGGACTATTAGTCTGAATCTCCCACACCTGAAACATGTTGTGCGGTTGTGGGTGTTTGAGGTTGCTGAGCTATTGCCCCTGACATTCCATTGAAAAGGAAAGGAAGCAACCATAAAACTTTGCCAAACTGGCACAGCGCAAGCAACTTTGATCTTGTATAAACACTTCACAGAAAGAAATATATGTGCAAATTTGTACTTTGGCTTCACATATTTATTTTATTTTATTGTTGATGTATGGCTGAGAATGCACTTTGGGCTTTTGTCCAAATGTTTCCGGGTGCCAAAATACTTACAACAATCATCCTATGTCCATCTGTATGACAATATGTAAGCGGGAACAACGTCAGCACTTTTCATTGACTTGAACATGGAACCTTGCAGTGTGAGGTTATTGCCAGGGCATTGGCACGTATAGCTGAAGAGTCACAGCAGTCCCTGGCAGAGGTAAAGCATCTCAACTGACACTCGTACACCGCTTATAGGAAGCAGACACACAATTTGTCCTGAGTAGGCTTTTGTGCACCCACACTCCTTTCCTCTCCTTCCTATTTTCAAATCCCTCCATCTATCCAAGCTCTGGCTGACATAGCAAACCTGACACTGATGCCCTGTAGTCCATTAGCTCTCTCAGAGCCAACAGTCTGTGCCTGCTCTATCGCTCCCTTCACATTTTCATCCACTCACCCTATCTTCCTGACAGTCCTCACCCCTCCACCCCTGCACTCCTTATCTGACTCTCAACTTCTTTCCGTCTCTCTGTCTCCTTCCTGCCCTCCTTTTTTCTTTCGGATGATTTCTGAGCTGGAGCAAGGAAAGCTCCTCAAGTTCAACATGTCAATCTCTGCCCATAGGGAGGAGAACAAGACTGCAGTCACTCATGTCAAAGTCAGATAACAGTATTGTGATGGGGCTGCAGACAAATGATACCAGCAATAAGTCTCCTCCAATGTAACATCACTCTCCTCCTTCAGATGCACCTGCTATCACTGATAGATGGCAAACTATGGTTTCTTCCCAAAAGTGGGCCTATGTGCTCTCTAATTCCAGCAATTACGCCTTGTTCAGAGACTCCAACTGATTATTTCATCATCAAATAGTACGTGGATCATTTCCAATCAAATTGGATCAAATCCAGCTTTGCTTGTGGATTTCATATTGTCTACAAAAATACGTTACTAATTCTTCCCTTTCCAGTACACTACAAACAGATAAGGATCTTGGAAAATATTAATTCACATTAAATATATTATTATTAATAATAATATGTCATTCTTGCAAGTTGTGAAAGTCTGGAGAAATTTCGATCTGAATAACTTGGCCGGAGTTTTGATTGAAGATTTTTCCTTGTTTATCCACACAGCTATGGCAGAAGAAAATTAATTTGTTGCCAATTTATTTTATTTCATTTGATGAATCAGTTCAAAGCGTTCATAGTTCAAGCAGGACAATAATGTTCCTTTGTTTCCACACACTCTACGTGCAGATACTACAGATTACTTGTACTTCACTGCCTTTGAATTCATTTTCTTTTTTTGCATCTGGTCTCATGTGCATAATGAATAGCACTGAAGGAATTTCATTGCCATGTATACTTAGTTAATCAATGTAAATAACTTCTACCTTGAACAATATGCTGAAATCAACTAAGCCTAAAAAAGAAAACTTTGCTAGTTGATCTGAGGTCCTCACGTGTGCTATGGTAACACTGGAACTCAAACGTTAAAACATACATACACACACACACACACACACACACACACACACACACACACACACACACACACACACACACACACACACACACACACACACACACACACACACACACACACACACACACACACACCTATATATGATAGAGTGAGTGTCCCAAGTTGTTTCCCACCCCAAGTGTTCAAAATCGCCACCACATGAGCGAGGTCAATGGTACTGCAGTAACAGGATCTCAACACTGACAGACAAATGGTAATGAATGATAGCTATCTGGGTAAACAAGTGGAGAGGTGCCCTTGACCTTCTGTCTCCTTAATTTCAGTTGGGGCAACAAGGCCCCCCCCACCCTCCCCCTGAGGACTCCCACACCTCAGCCACATCTGGAGAGTACCTCCAGTTGGGTGGAACATTTATTCATGCTTACTTCATTTATACGCTCTCTAAAGCCTTACGGTAACAAAGTCCATTGTTATAGCAAATGCCTTTTCTCATTTGCCTTTTGACTGAGAAGGCATGGCAATCCTTACCTCAGGGTTTTCCTGAGAGCAGACGAGACATCAGACATCAGGGGAAATAAACACAACACTGTGATTACTTCCCATCTCTCCTCTGCGGAGAGAATCATTTGAACCCAATTCGGTTTGGGAGGAGTGACAGGTAGACGCTGCTATGGCAACCAAACTGAAGCAGTGTCATATATATAGCACTTTATAGGAGATCTGCAAGCATTTTCAACACACACACACACACACACACACACACACACACACACACACACACACACACACACACACACACACACACACACACACACACACACACACACACACACACACACACACACACACACACACACACACACACACACGAAAAACCAAACCACTTCTTAAAGCCATTACCATCTCTCTAACTCTGTATCCAACTACAACTGCTGCTCTCGTCAGCTCTTCTTCTGCAGGTGATGAGGTTGATCACAGTCTGCATAATAATAAACCTCTAATGATGATTAAAATCCCAAACCAATAATTACGGGCTCGGAAGCGCATTTGTAACAATAAAACCGCAACAACTGGAATCGAACCTGCGATGCTCTGACCCCTCTCTTTTCCCCCAGATTTCCTGCCTGCCTCTTAGTATGTCTTATCCAATAAAAGCAACAAAACATTACCCACCACTGTAAATAAAAAAGAATCATGTTCTCTGTTAAATGTTCAGAGGGCTGAGAGAAGAAAAAAGACAAAGACTATACTAACCATTTTAACTACATAAGAAAATCCAATCATGTTCCTCAAACATAAGAAAAAAACTGACATCTGCCACTATATCTCATGTCTATTTTTATCCTGTCTGCCACATTTCGATCCAGAACAATTAGCTGTAGCAGACACCAAGACACACACACACACACTCACACCAGGTTGTACTCATGCACATACAAATACACACACACACACACACACACACACACACACACACACACACACACATCGCGGTGTGGCTGTCTTTCACCCCCTGCAGAGTGTTGCCCCCTTTTACCCGGTAGACAGAAAACTGTAAGGGCTATTTATTAAGCCTGACAAAGCATCCCATGTGTGTACTAAACTATGATTTACATACAGAAGATCTTGGACAAAAACAATGAACGAACAAGACAGTGTTTTGAAACACATCAGGAAAATGGTTCAGAGTTTAGAGTAGAAGTCCAGATCCTTTTTATTTTTTTTTTGTTGCATAGACATTGTTGGCTGACCGTAGATAGACACCATCAAACTCTCTACCAAACTCTCTACCATAAGTACAAAAGATAAAATTTGTTTAAAAATGTAAGGTTCTCTGATTTAAAAAAGAGACCGGGGTACAACTCTGCATGCTTGATGAGCAGATAACTCCAGAGTTACAGTTAACCCTATAATAAACCCCTGGTATTTTACATTAAACCAAGAGACAGTTTTCTAGTTGAGGAATGTGCATTTTCTGGTAAAAAATAAAGAAGTAAAGTATGGTAAAGTAAAGAAGCACTTACATAGCCAAAGTAATCCGAGTAAGACAGAATGGAACTTATACGAGCTTGTTCTAAGAAGAATAGATCTACTCGTCCCCAGTACAAATAATTAAGTCTGATTAAAATGCCTAATAGCCAAAGCCTGCATAATAAATAGCAGAGTGATTACGGTTTCAATTGTATGTTGTGCATTTTCATATGCACAGGGCGAGATTCCAGCATTGCTAAGTGATTAGGCATGGGCTCTGCTTGCTAGCTCAAAAAAAAAAAAAAAAAAAAAAATCCATTTGCAGCAAACTGTTTTCAATCTGGAGCTTTCTGAAGGCAATGATATGTATATGTACTTCCCTTTGTGACATCATTAAAGGACAACGAACAAGCAGTTTATTGAGTGAAAACTACTTAAAAGGGGCTTAACAATGGAGACACAGAAATTCCTTTCAAGCCTGGGATCCAAGTTTAACGTTGCACTTACTGTGCATTAGCCGAGCTGGTATGCAAAACATTTCTGTTGCATATGTCCACCCACTCCTCCCTTACATATTCCCCTGCTCCCTCAACGTTGGGCCTTTCTCTCAAGGAGAGTCTGGGGCACTTCAGAGACCTCCCTCTCCCCTTTCGCCCTTTTGAGTGTGCTAAAACAGTGCGCTCCTGCTGTGGGCGGCATACCGGGTGCTCTCCTACCCCTCACCTCACACTGCCAACCTCTTATCAACTAGCAAATAGAGCGGGTGTGTGTGAGTGTGGAGTAAAGGCAGAGGAGGAGGATGACGATGCAGCAGCGGAGGAGAGGGAGATAAAATGAGAAAGAAACAGACAGGAGGGGACACTATATTTAGCACCGGAGCTGTCACCTTCTGTTTTTCTCTCCTGAATAATCATAGTTTGACGGCATGCATCCTGCAGAGTAGCAGAGGTTGCTGGGATGCACACTACCCCTCTCTCCCCTCCTTTACCAGCAGCATCTCTGGGGAAAAAGTAGCAAAGTATTGTAATAATTGCTGCAGGCTTGCGTGCCACCGCCACCACGCATTACTCTGTTGAAACATTTTCCAGTGCCCTGACATTTTCCAAAAGGAGATAATAGGGATGGGAGGCAGTTTTTGGAAAACAGCCGGTTGCCAACAGGTACAATGTTGCATGTTTAATGCAATGCGATACCAAGGGGCAAATCTGCATCCAAGCATTGTGTGTACGAACAAGCAGCAACTGCACCGAAAGACATTTATAAATAAATATCCATAGTTTCTCAGAATTGGAATGCATGTAGGACAGAGACATGACAAGCTGTGACAAGTCTGTGGTTTCTGCTTGTTTGTCAGAAATAAACACATCACTCAATATTTCATTTAGAAATAAATATTGCTTTACGGATTTATTTCCAAAAACGTAGACTTGTTACTTTTCTCTCGATGCTTCTTGTTATCCTTTCTTACAAATGGCAACACACACGAGCTCAAGTAAACAAACAACTAATACAATGAAGTTCTTAGTCCCCCTTTGGATCTTTACAAAAACTATTTGGTGTAAAATCAACCGAAAACCTTGTGTCTGGAGCAACAAAGAACAACCATCTGTTCCCTCCACATTTGGTTATGCTGACCACTTCTCTACCCTAAATAAATGTTTATAAGGCAAAGCAAAAACAACTCACGCCACAATGATTATAAGTATCATTGTTTATTACCAACGTGTATGTTTCCCTGTAGGATGTATGTCTCATTAGGTTTAACATCGCTGATGATGCACACAATATCATGCAATTTAATGTGCAAAGTGGCCCTGGGACACGGCTATTTAATGAAGTAACTGTTGTATCTGAATAGCAGGAGACTTTGTGGATTTTAAGAAGAACGCACTTGCAGGCTGAATGTATTGGTAATCTCCATGGTGATTAGCCAATCACAGTAGTTAGTTACATACTGCACAGCACTGCAGGCAAGCACCTTCAGTCAGGTTTGTCTGGACTTCACTGGCCAGACTAAAACAAATCCATCCAGGGGGAGTCATGTGCTAGTAGGCAGGTTAGCTGTGGATAAGATTTCAGCAGCTCATTGATTGCTTTGACTTGATTGCAACCAGGCTTAGTTGAGGCACTTTGCTCCTGTGTCACAATGACATATATATAAGAAGTGAGGAGGCTGGGCGAAGTGCAAGGAGCTAGACGTTGCCTTGGTAGGCTATTCTTCTAACAATATGGGGAAAGAAGAAAAACAGGACCACCTAAATAAGACAGACATCACACTAAAAGGACTTGAGGAAGACAAAGGGCTCTCCTCATGTACTGTACTACACACACACACACACACACACACACACACACACACACACACACACACACACACACACACACACACACACACACACACACACACACACACACACACACACACACACACACACACACACACACACACACACACACACACACACACACACACACACACACACACACACACACACACACACACACACACACACACACACACACACACACACACACACACACACACACACACACACACACACACACACACACACACACACACACACACACACACACACACACACACACACACCTGCCCAGAGAGCATAATCTGTATAAAATGAGGTCTATTGTTGTAGAGTCAGAAATAGAACGAGCAGTAAAGTTCAAACTCAGTAGCAGCTCATAATTATTCAAAGGATAAAGAGGTGGAGGACACCTCGCCATTTCTGATCTCAACCCTGAAAACCGTCGGGCGAGATTGGCCTATAGTGAACACTTTGTTCAGGCGTGAAGATCGCCAACCCATTATTTGGGACAAAAACACTGTCGGAGGGGAAAAGTGCAGAGGCTAGAGTAACGTTAAGATTGTCCCTGAGAATTAGTCCAATTACAGGACTGCCTGGCTTTGTCTGGATTTCTTCCCAGAGCTAACCTTGTGCCCAGGTGTTCCGCAGAGGACTAAAGGAGACGAAGAAAAAACAAAGTTAAACACTTTCAAATGCGCCCCGAGGATTAGCGTAACAAGCTATTACTTGTTAATACGGTGCCATTCTCCCAGTGTGAGGGCAGTTAACCTCGGGTGTGACTGGCTCCTGTTTTGAAGGGTCACAACCTCTTGGGAGCCCCACGCACTAAAATAGCATGTGATTACAGACCTTGTTTAAAAGTAAATATAGGAGTTCTCAGCAGCTTTCCTAGTTCAGGCTTTCATGAAAGAGAATACAAAACTTCATAATGGAGACATTTTTTTAAATGTACATAACTGATGATCTTATCTTATAGTAATAGTATAGTCATAACTTTTTCAGAAAGGGAAGTTTACTTTGAGAGATGCACTGCAGCCTGGTGTTGTGGGAGTGTTTATGTTTATGTGTGTGCTAGTTTTCAACTCTTTTGAAGTCTGTGTTGATATCCCAACACACTTTCAATGGACATTCCTATGGTATTAGCCTCTCTTTGCTCTTTTAGTCTTTATCACAGATAATAACTCATGGTACGTTCCTTTGTACTCGGAACTTGGAAATTTCCGACTTCCGACACGGAAAAGTGCAATAAAATTCCCAGTTGTTCAACTGGGAATTCCGAGTCGGGAGTCAGGCAACGTCTGCCTCTCCCGACTTCACTGAGATGACGCAGATTACGTCACAACAACAATCTGAACTGTTAAACTGGCAAAAAGAGTGATTTTGAAGTCCATATGTTGAGTCGCGGCTGAATTGTAGTCTATTGGATCTACCGGTACCTGGCAACGGTTACTTGCTGTAGCCTAACGTTTAGTTATTTGGATGAGAAAGGAGGTCGATACTTTCCCGAGCAGATGCACTGAAACACAGACAGGTCGGAACTCGGAACTACCAAGTCGGAAATTTCCGACTTCCGAGTATAAAGGAACGCAGCATCAGCTTGCACTATAGGAACCTCAAAAGACACAATGACCAGCTGAGCTTAGGTCGCTTGTGGTTGCATACATTGTTAACCTTTGTTTTAAGATATTCAGTGGTGAAAAAGTACTCAATGGATTATTATTCTCTTTCATTTGAGGATCCTGCACACATGGAACCTGAACATTGAGCAAGAATGGTGGCACTACAAGTGCATAACATTTTGAGTAAAGGAAATGATTAAGCATTTCATATGAATTTACAAAAAAAGAGACGAATTGGAAAATAATCTCTAGTTCCCGTAATAAAGTTAATGCCAAATACTAAGTGCGGGATTTTTTCCTGGACTACGCGCCAGAAATCAAACTTTAGCTGTTTGTCACTGTGATGTATTTAGGCAGACTTTTTGGCATGAAAATCATTGGAATTTAGTTCTGCAGAGTGCCAGGCCAACTGGCTTATAATGTAAATATCTCAGTACAAAATAGATGATACGCCAATAAAAAGCAGTTTATGTATAAAGGAATCTTAAGGGTTAAAGCAGACAGTTACTCTGTAATGCTGTGCCGATACTGTAGATGTGCCATAAGATACATACTATCACTTTTCTTTGGAGAAATGTGTGTGTATCTATGTATATAAACCATTGCCTGTTTCTCTAACAGAGGGCAAATATTTGAAAAGCAAAGACAAAATGTTGGTTCTCTTGTGACAAAGTCTTGGATTTCAGCCAAAAGCAGCAACATCTTCTCCACAAGCTAAAATGCAAATAATCAGTGGGAAGTGATACTGTGTAACCTTTACGGATAAACATGTGAGGCTGGGTCACAGACAGAAGCACATTACAACAACGTTGTAAAAACAACAAACTTCAATTCAATTAGCTGCTACAGTTATAAGCCTACATTTGTTGCTTGTCTCCTTGTTTTGTTTTACCGTAAAAATTGAGATGCTTATTAAAATCACAGGGAGACTGTGTGATCAGAAGGCCCTTATCACAAAAAATCTGTTTGCCAGCACTAGAAAAACACCATGACACCTAAAGCCAGTTATTTGGTTAAGTACACAACACATAAGAAGATGATTAAAAACACATTGTAGAGCAGAGCCCTTCCCAGCAGTATGGCACAATACTAATACAATTAGGGAATAAACAGCTTGGGTGCATTTCTAGTCTCCAGCTATCTGAAGCTGCTCTGTGAGGCATAAAGTAACCTCAGAAACTAATTAAAAACAAAACGGAACTCAATTAAAAGCAAGTAGAAAACAAATGAACCCTTTTCTACTTAGTAAATGTGAGAGCAGTGGAATGTGAATTTCGACTCGATTAGAGACAAGAGAGGAAGAGATGGGATAGAGAGGGATATAGCGAGGGAAAACAAAAAGGTTAGCAAAATGTCTCCGAAAACGCGAGAGGCTAAGGATGGGCAACTCTTCCTTGACAAAAAACCAAGTCACAAAGTAAAATTAGTTATTTCAGTTCCTATACTCAGTGGTAACTTTTCAAACTCAAGCTGAGATCTTAAGAGTGGTGATCTCATGACAAGACAGGTATTTGAACGCGTCAGATGCCTATTAAAGTCTCCTTCAGAGGCAACCATAAAACCTTGAGAGCTTTACATGGACACCATGGCCACGCCGGCGCTGGAATGACAAAGCACCGGAGATTGCAGCACCGCTGAGACCTATTTTAACAGGACAGTTCCACACACAGAGGGTCTCATGTGGCACTGGCAAACATTCATAACATGCTGGATCTGCACCGCCAGTGTGTGCCAAGCCAAGTGTTAAATCTGATTTGATTTCAGAAGGGAGCCGAGGTCACACAGAGGCCTCTTTGGGGAACTCATGGCAGCCAGGCGATTAAATCATGTCATATTCTCTGGTCATGAATACTCAGGACAATCTCCTCGTCCCCCATCAACACGCCTCTCTCGCACCGACACACACATTATATTTTCTGATAGTAGGCAGTGAAGGAATACAGTGAAGGAATACAGTGAAGGAATTCAGCTAGTGCCAATAGTTTAGATATTCTAGTAATATAACAAGATCAAGAGACAAATTTATTGATGACAAGAGGTGACTATAACACCAGTGATCCCATCACACAGCAAAACACAGAGCCCAAGCAAAGCAGTATTGTGAGTGTCTGTGTCTTACCTTTGAAGGACAGGAAGATCCTGGGAGCAGAGAGAGGCTCGATGGAGGAGGGCAGCGCCCCGTACGATATGGCCAGCAGGGCCAGTAGCCAGCACAGTTTGTCCCACAACATTGTCCCTCTGTTTGTTAACAGAGATGAAGACGAAGATAAAGAAGAAGAGTCCAGGATCTGAGGGACAGAGACGGATGAGCCTCAGCCAGTTAGCCTGCACTTTAACCTCACAAACCAACATGCAGCCACCACTTCTCGGTCACTGAGCAGCAATAATAAACCATTTGGCTTCCTTACAGTCTGTGCTAAATACTAACAACAGTATAGAGTTAGTATAGCGTTTTGGTTCTGAAATAATACACTGTGCCAAAACAGAAAAGCAAGCAAAAAAATCTAAAAGCTGGATCTGTCTTTCTGTAGCTTTCGATATCTTCTGTGCACAGGCATATTGGTTGAAGATCTTCATTCGAAATGCTTGAAAAGCCTGACCAGATCATTTTCTTAAGGTGTGCAACATAATCCAAGTAATTTAACCCGGACCATAAAACCTGAGGGTTGTAATCTAGTCTGGAAAGAAACTCCACTGCTTCAGAATTGAATTCTCGTTATTCATACTTCCTGGGCTTTCTGATGGATTTCTCGCGCGCGTCTGCTTCTGTGTGAAATAAAGGGCAGCAGTCTAAAATGAAGGAGTCTCCTTCCAGCTGGGAGATAACTCACTTCTCATGCACACTGTCACCTGCACAAAGCGTGTCTGGCAAATCGTTGGTCAAGAATATTACTATTAATTCACCATTAGCAACACGGAGATGCTCGTGGAGCCTTGCGCGCGCCTGCGGAGCTGACAGATAAGATCACAAAGCGCATCTGTGTTGTTACCCACCACAAAGGGAGCTGAAGTTAATAATATCCCCATAAAAGGATCTTAAGGCTGAAGGCGTGCGAGCGAGCTGGCACAGCTGTAGAACAAAAAATGTCTCTGTGCCACGTTTGGAAACAATATAATCATTTTAGCGACGACATCGTTTTTGCTGTAATCATTCATGCATGGCACCGGTCTTTCTACTCGTAAACGTGGATCTGAGTCTGAGGTTAATCTGTCAGTCGGGGTTTAAGATCAAGTTCCACACTGAGCCCCCTGAAGGCACAACTCCAAAGCAGACCGATAACCAAAATAAAGCGTGACTGGGCTGTGAGTTATGAGGGCATGGGCATGAACCACGTGTCATTTATACGAGATCCTTGGATTTTAAATGTGAAAAGTAGTATACACTCTGGACACTATAGCCTGGTTAAATGCATGCAATCAACGTGTATTTCAGATTGAAATGATACAGCATCACATGCAGAGAAAACTTTTAGTGCCTCAAATTTAAATCTACCTCCCACGCACCAGAGGAGACACACCAAAATCACAAACACGCGATATTAAATACAGAAATGAAATACTTAATATTCAGGACAACATTTTCTATGGAACTTTTAAAATACATTTTAAGTATCTCTTGCACGCAACGCAGGCAACATTCCTTTTTGCTCGACTCAAAAATACAGCTTTCTGTTGAAATGTATGAGCACATCAGGATTACAAATAATTAATTTGGACTTTTTCATTTATCGAAGCAGCATTTGCATTACGACCTACCTTCTAGTTCTGCCCAGTAAATATTGTGAGAGCTTAGCCGGCAAACATTTAAAACCATCCACCCAGATCCTTTGAGCTGCTCTGTCCGCACGCTGAAGTATCAGTGTATCCGCCGCATATCCTGCACGATTATCCCAGAGCCAAACAAAGCTTGGATTTAAATGAACTTGCTGCGAATGCCTTAACTTGAATTGATCTGTTATACGCATCAACAGATTGTGTATTTTCCACTGGAGGACGTTTGATAACAACGGAGTTCCTGGGGATGAGTGCCAGAGCGAGACCTTTAGCCGTCCTCAGCGGCGCTCAAGTGAGTAGTGCGGCGGAGCGGCTTCTGCAGGTGGATGACTGACTGAGGTCTCCCGGCAGAGTGGGTGGGCACACCCATGGGGGAGGGAACCTACCTTAGCATCCCTTCGCCCGTCCCGCCCCAACATTTTGCTCAAAATAAGTCTTCTTTGAGTCTTTATATAGGCCCACTACACTAGTTACATAGGTAGACTAATTGTTTTAGATAGGCCTACTGTTGAAGTTTGGTACAGAGTATTGCACGGCCAGACCAAACTACAGAGCAGCAGGAGAAGATGCGATGTCATGTTCCTCTTCAACATTTGAGGAGATGTCCGAAAGTTTCAGCTACAATCAAAAAAGAAAGACGTTCTCCCCCTTAAACAAGTAAAACATTTAGGTTATCAATTTAAAGCATTTTACATCACATTTGTGTGCAAGTGCATGTCATGTGCATCAACATATTCAGACTTGGAATTATGGGTTAATAGTGTTGGAACACAGTTGCATTCTGGCTATTTCTGTATACAGTATATAGCCTACTGTAGCCTATGTGAGCTGTTGCCTTGAAGTTTGTTCATAGTGTTGAAATAACACCTTAAACCTTTAGTAGGTAAGAACTTTGACATGGCTTATGTATCATTCCATTTCCATTAGTTTTGATCATTGTCACCACATTTTAGAAGTACAGCCTCTGGAAACATGGTCTAAAAGCAGTGGTTCTCAAAGTGCGGCCCGCGGGCCAATGGCGGCCCGCAGAAACATATCTGGCGGCCCGCATTGAATTATGAATTATATTAAAAAATAATATATATATATATATATAGGCTATATATACATATAGGCCTACAGTATAGCTATATATATATATATATATATATATATATATATATATATATATATATATATATATATATATATATATATATATATATATATATGTGTATTTTTTTTTATTGAAACGCACGGAGGGGATCCGTCCCCCGTAACAGTAAAAACAGTACAGGGATCGAAACACTTAAATATCCCTCCTAATTGTTTATATTCATTCCCCAATTATTAATAATAACACCCGTGGACCGTACCATCTTAAACTTGCGACGTTCGGCTGGCCTCTGCCTCTCGTTGCATTCGGCTGGTCAGCCTGCCGCAGTGCAGCAGGCAGTGTAGTGGTCCCAATGTAAGTTGTTAGATAGTGAGCTTGTTAAACCCAATACGATGCACTTTCTCACCTTCAAGGTGAATTAGATTAGAGATTAGGTCAAGTGTCTAAGGATGGATGCTAACATTATCTGGTTTCTAACTCTTTTGCCTAAAGTTTAGCTAACAAGCTAACGTTAGCTAGCTGCTGATAGCCATGGACCTATCTGCCTAGTTGACTGCTGATAGTCCACCCTGTTAATTTCCAATGTATAGTGTCATAATAGTTAACACTGCTGCTGCATCATGAGTAGTGAGTCCTACAAAAAAACACTCCAAAAGGTGATACGTTTTCAATGTGCAGAAAGTTTTGAACAATAAAGTAGAATAAATATTTGAATGCAATACAGAATGCCTCAGTGCCTTACTGATTTACATTCCATTAGATTTGCGTCAATGGGAGCTAGTTGTCTTATCCTTAACATGTCCACCATAAATAAATACAGAAGACACAAATTACTGCATAAAAATTAACCAGAATGCACAAAATGAAGTGTTTGAACCTCAACATTTTCTGGGGGACTACCCCCAGATCCCCGATCTTAATGTGTCCCCCCCAATGTTGAAATGAAACGTAGCCCTTCATTAATTAATTAAAATGTGTTAATTACACATTACTGGATGCAGACCAATACATGTAAACTGAAAAGACGCAACCTGGCCATTAAAATTATTTCAGTTTTTTCAATTTTTTTCCTTCGGCGGCCAATGTTGTGTTCCTAAATTGGCCCTCAGCTATCGAAAGTTTGAGAACCCCTGGTCTAAAGTATTAAAAATCAATATATGATATCTTAATTGGGTGTCTCAATAGGCGTTTACAAAAGCCTGATTGAAAATAAACATCCATAAACATTATAAAACTTAATTAAAAAAAACATTTGACAGGACTGTGTGGGCGTGGCTGTACCAAACGGTGTCCATGGCAACAGTCATTGTTTTGATATAACTTTCAGGCAGAGAACTATTGGTTCCAAATACTTATTGGTTAATAGAACCAGAGCATAGCCCACCTCATCGAAACCTTATTATTAATGACTCCTATAGAGCAACCTGACACGAATCACAGGACAAAAAAATATGTAGATTTTCGGGAAGCTCTTCCTCTCATCTGGGCGCTTTCAGCATTCTCTGTCCACACTCGGCTTCGTCCTTCTCTGCCCCCTCGCCCCCCTCCTGCCAACCCCACTCCGTTGTGATAGGTTACCTTCCGGAAGACTTTCAGTGCGTGCAGGCAGATTTGAGCAGGCAGGTCGGTGTGTGGCAGGAGCGTGCCTGAGCATTTTGCAGCATTACCATACATAGAAAATCCGGATTGTTCTACGTAGATAAATCCCTGAAATTTGAAGTGATTCACGACCGGCGTCCCTAGTGTTTGGCGCTCTGCACAGCCACCCCAGATGGTCAGCAGGGAATACGTCTAAATGCATGTACGTCATTATTTGACACTTTAGTATGGTTAAACATGACTATAAATCATTATAACAACGTTTATAGGTCATAAAAGTTGAAAAAGCATAATAGGTGCTCTTTAATGACAATATCTTTAATTTGGATTGATAAATACCGGTACGCTCACTCTTTTCAGATGCTTACTATCATAGAACTAACTCCCCAAGTTAGTTTTTTTCTTCTCTATTTTTACAGATTATTTTGGGGAGCTCTTAAACAACAATTCAAAAATCAAGTATCATATACACACTGTAATATGATAGAAAGGGGAATGTTTTATGTGATCTGGTCTTTATTAAGTCAGAGAGAGGCAAATGTTTCCATAACAAATGCACAATGTCACAGCTGTTTCCAAACATGTAACAACAAGGTTTTATACCTAGAACTCAAATGTTTCAGTTCTATATCTGATGTTATACAGCGGGAGAGCTGAGGTTTTTTTATGCTCAGAGGAAGCTTTTTCTACACGACCATATAGGACTGAGGTCATTTCATAACATGATATGCCTGTGACTGCCGACGACTGATTTTTATTTGCTGACTGGAGCAATCATCGAGTTGTGCTGAGAAGCGTTCAGATGCCATAGGTCCAAGCCAAACTATTTTTTTTCAGTATCTGCTGGTATTGGCAGTCTCACACTATGGAACAATGTTTGTGCATCGTATGGAGTATGAATCACTTGCTTCATTTTTACTCATGCGGAGAGGAAGGAAAACCAAGACGCCAATGATTCCAGATGAGAAGAAGCTCTTTTTAGTTGATGCCAGCATCTGCTGTGAAACTCTTCACATTAAAAAAAACTGTTGAAAAGTGTCCAGATGCAGATAAGATAGGTTTCCTCCAACACCTCAGCAAACCTGACAGAGGATCATGGCTCTCGGCTCAGATAGGCATCAGATATTCATGGGCAAATGGAGCCTTAAATCTTTTAATCTCCCTCCATCCATACCCTGATCACACTGGCTTATTTTTTTGCCTCTCATCCAGTCGACATCCAGACAACGCAGCTGACGCCCAGTGTTCATGCTTATTATTCCATCACTGATAAATACAGTAGCTTTCGGTTTCATGATGTCTTAGGGACTGTATTAGTGCAGAGTGTATCAAATCAGAGGAATTTGGAGGATGCAGAGACTTCCTTTCATTTAATCATGGTGGTTGAGCTGATTTACTGTTTCCTTTGTGTTAGTTAACAGCAAAGATAATGTTACAGTGACAAACCATAAAACCTGCCCCACAGCAAAACTGACAGCCTGGGTGGTAATTTAACCAAAACTTACTTGAGTACTCCATTTATAACAACTCAATGTTGTATGACTTTGTCTTTGTCAAATATATACATGGCCATCTTTTTCTAACCCTTAAAGCCCTGTTAAACCTAAATCCACATAATCCTTCTATGTACTTTGTGGAGTTAGTTGCATGATAATAAGCATCTGAAACGAGTTAGGCAGATTTATCAGTCCAAATTAAAGACATTGTCATTTCAGTTTGATAAAGTGTACAGATATTCATTTTAAATGAGGCCCGCTATCCTCTGGTTCTCATTACGCAGTATGTATTTTGAACCAATCACGGCAGTGCTCTGCCCAAACATTCTGTAAAAACAATGACTGGTGCCATGGATACCATTTGATACAGCCACGCCCACACGTCCTATTAAACAGTTTAGGCAGTAAAAAAAAAATTTTTTTTAATGAACATTTATTTTCAAATCACATTTTTATAAAGCTATTGAGACACCCAACTATCATAACATATATTGTTTTTTTTTTTACTATTTTAGACCATGTTTCCAAAGGCTTTAAGTTGAAGTGTAGGCCTGCAAATTGGATTTGATTTTTTTCTTTTAAACAAATGTATAGTACCTTATGCTATGAACAGAAAGATGAACTCTGGCTGGGACTTTGAGTTTTCTGTCCTTTGAAAAGACGTCAAGAAAGGACAAGTATAACGTCCATGCCATAGAGGAGTGTGACTACAGCAGTCTTTGATGCTCATAGCAGAGGGAGGAAGGAATAGATCTCAGCATCAGCATTTGCCATTAAAAGTGTTAAATTTCCCTTGATACCGGCTCACAGCTCTGGGAAACAATTACCCCCACGCTTACGAGCTCACGCAGTAGATATTGATACGTTTCAGTCCGTCTGAATCTTGAACGATCTTGAGAAATCATTTGACCCTATTCCTCGCCCACCGCTCACTAATGCAGGTGGCCGTTCATGTTTGAAGGGTGGTCTCAGCACCAGACTGCGCAGAGCCAGATAAATAACAAGTTTCATAAATATCTGGAACACAACTCCCATTCGCCCAGAACTCACCAACAATAAATCAGCCTGACAATAAAATATTTTTCCCCCTGAACTTCACATATTAGCAGTTTAAACAACCTCTCATCAAAATGTGTGTGGACCAGCCAAGTTGTATTGTGTCATTGTTGATACTCTTCTGGTTTCCTAGCTCTAACTGTTCCTGTTTTCTCTCTTTTTGTCTTCCCTCCTCTGTCTTGTAGCCAACAGCTGCATGTTGTTTCCTATATTTCTTTTTAATCAACAATATTATTCCCATCTTCAGGCCTCTGGTGGCCTCACCATCTGTCACTTGCGTGAGACAAGAGGAAAGCAATTATTGAATCCTGGCTTTGAGGAGCGCACGCCTTTTGCAAAAGTCCCTCATGATTTCCAGTTTTTCCTCCAGCGTTGCTTTCTCCAGCAGCTATATGTGGGAGATAATGCTGAAACCAAAGATCACCGTTGGGTGCCAGACCACAGAGGCAACGCGTTTAGAGGAATTCTGCGAAAGAAAGTGACGTGGAGGGCTTTTGTTCTGCAGAGGAGATGCCAGGTTTATAAATCCGTTTGAGTACTGTTGGTGGGAGACTTTATTTTTCTCTCTTGTGAGAGTTTTTGTGTTAGCTACAGATATTACATCACGCCATTTGAATTGCTTGACTTTTATTAGCCAAGCGGAAGATGCCACATTTAACAACCTATCTATTTAAACATTTTGCCATTTACCTGGAGGCAACACTCTATCGTTTATTGTTGTCATTCTTAACGTGTTCTCTGAGGATTGTTCAGGAAAACGATTTTACACTTATCTACCCAGTGTGACTCTATAACAAGGAAAATAGGTTGCACCTACATTGACTTGTAGACACTGGTGGTTTCATGGAAATAGGTGCCAATGGGGAATACAAATCCAGTATGCAGTTTAAAGCTCCCATATTATATACTTTTCGGTTCTATTATACACCATATTATATGGTCTTAGTGGTCCCTAATACGTTTTTCTTTAATTGTTTGCTGAAAAAAACTTTCAGATAATTTATTGTACTATGCTGATGTTCAGCTAATTTCACAATGGCCTATTTTTTAAAAAGAGCTGCAGCTCCCCTCGTAAATATACAATCTTTGAGCTCCCCCCGCCCCCTGTCCGGAAGCGAAGCCAGATACGCCTCGCCCTCTGTCTGTCAGGGCCATGGACCAATAAGAAATAGGGGTGTGGGCTGCACAGTGGAAGCTTCTGGCTTTCCAGTTTTTGAGGTCAGAAACGAGGAGAATTCTGACTGGAGTATATTGGGGGGGAGGGGTGGGGTTTCAGAAAGGGGGAGAGTGAGAAAAGAGAGAATGTTATTTTTTTTTAAATATTTTGGCAGTCTCTAGGCACACCGTGGACCCATGGATATGTTAAAACACATTTAAAAAGTGCATTTAGCATAATATGTGACCTTTAAGAGCAGAGGTCATTCTCTCATATGAGTTTCATACATTCAATGCGTTTTCCACTAACCCCTTTGCAATCAATGACTCCACCAGCCACGGAAAGTAATTATTAGCAGGTTGTGACAACGTTAACCTTCGTCTTCTGGCTTCCACCACATGATGGGGAGGCAATTAACAGCTGTTCATTACTGATGGGGTGAAGAAACAAGTGCACCCTCACACCACTGCGCACATCTGCATATCTACACATATCTAAATGACACAGACAGATGTGCACACACAACCTCACACAATTGACCATAAGCAGTACACACACACACACACACACACACACACACACACACACACACACACACACACACACACACACACACACACATACACACACACACAGACAAACAGAGCTGAGAATGCCGTGGCACACAGAATGGCCCCCAGCACCCAATGAGGAACACATCGTTTGCGTAGAATTTAATGAGGGAACATGTACTCATCCCTCCACCTCACTGGGAGAGCTGTTACCTTTCGGTGTGATAGCATATTAAAAATTCACACTGTTTCTGCAGCGCTTCAACTAGTACGGCAGCACGCTCATTAGCATTTAAATGGGAAAAAGATAACGCAGCACTTGGCAGAGCCATACCTCCATCACAAAGCTTGCAGACAGAGAAGAAAACTTAAATCAGGCCTCAAAAACTTCAGCTGTGTTTGGACATCTGGGAAGTGGAAATAGTTACATCTCATTGTGTTATTTCATTGTCTGTTTAATTTTGTCTTCATACCTAATTTGCTATGAATGCTATTGTATCTAACTAAATGCATACATTTTAGGAAAAAAAAGTTGTTAAGGGAAGCCTAAATCACCAACTTTTAAATTCCACATTACTTTCACATGTTAGTTGTCAACTGTAATTCATTATGAATTAGAGGACATATGCATTATGTAGAACAATAAAAAAGATAATTGCATTTAAAATCTTGAGTAAAAATGCTGACTCTGAGGCCAGTCTCTTGTTGTTGGAGTTGTTCCAGGTAATCTTTATTAGGGGGCCAAGCCCGAGTAGGGCTGGGACCGCGTTTTGCAGAGCAACGCGGTTCCCAAGCCCTGCGGGGCAGGGAACCCTATTGTTCTTGTAGGGATTATTATTATTATTATTATTATTATTTTTCCTTACGTAAAAGTGGTGCTGCAGCCCAAACCGTAAAGGGTTGGGACATGCCACTTGCAGGGCTTATCCAGGTCCGTGCCTGGTACGCAGACAAAAAAATTCAGACATGCCAGCCACTAGGTGACGCTACAACAAAGGAAAAGGCGTTTTGTGCTATAACATCCGCACCGAAAGTCCGACAGTCAAAAACTTTATATCCACAGATGCCCACAAGTCAGCTGCATCTTTTGAGATAGGCCACGCCCATTTGCGATAGGATAGATTTTTTGCTACGTCGCAAAAACTGTGTCAGTCACCAAAACATACTCCTCCTACAGTTTTTGCCCGATTTGGACAAAACCAAAAGCATTATACTCTACCGACTCCCACGAGCAAAAGTGGGTCAAACACTTTTTCTACGACCATTGGAAGACCAAACGGTAGCGCTTTAAAGATTCGCGAAAATTCCTTAAAAAAAAAAAAAAGGGGGATTTTCTTGAAACTGAAGGGAGACTATCATGGGGCATACCTGAGCCTATGGCAAAAATATGGGCAAGAAATTCCTTTGTGGGCCGGACTTATTAAAAAAAAGAGTTTTTCAATTTTTTTGCCTGTTTTCGCCATTTCCTAAGTCTTTCGGCGGGAAAATGGGAAAATTCAAAAAAGTGTCTTTAAAATGGAGAGGTTGACAATTTGATTTTGCTATAACTCCCCAACCGAACATCGCACATTCAAAAACTTGACATCCACTTGTTTGGTACATTGAGCTGCATCTTTCTATCTAACGTAGTTTTGCGAATGTCATCCATAGGGGGCGCCAAAACCACAAAAAGCAAAGGAAACGCGTTTGGGGCTATAACTTCCACACCGAACATCCCACAGTCAAACACTTAATATCCACAGATGCCCACAAGTCAGCTGCATCTTTCTACATAACACAGTTTTGCGAATGTCATCCATAGGGGGCACCAAAACCGCAAAAAGCAAAGAAAACGCGTTTGGGGCTATAACTCCCACACCGAACATCCCACATTCAAAAACTTTACATCCCCGGATTCCGTGAAACGAGGGGCCGGCGCCGCGGACGACGACCCCCAATCCCGAGTCGCGTGGGAGGCTTGGCCCCCGTTCACAACTGCTTGCAGTTCTAGTTGTTATAGCAATGCAAGAGCCATTATTCTGTGTTTTCTCTTACATAAATAAATGCAGACACACTGTATTTGTCTATTATCCTTTCAATACATTCCTGCCTGCAGGAGAGATATGCACCTCCTTTGGGCCACATAATGGCCGCGTTTCCCAGAATCGTTAAGAGCCTCTTTGGGCAAAGTACTACTTTGGAGCGCTCTTAAGAACGCTGTGAAAGAAGAATGCGTTTCCCAGATTCGTTCTTAGCGAAAGTAGTACTTTCACTAAGATGGAACTGAAAGACGGAGCTGACCCACTCTTTCAACCTTTCTTAGCGACCAAATCGTCAGTGATCATGCCGCGTCAGGGAAATTTATTTCCTCCACTTTTCGAAATAATAAAACAATGCTCAATGCGGACCACTGGCGCAAGAAACATAGACTAATAGTAGAGAAAAAAAATGTTTTAATGAATTAGACGTTTACGTTTTCCACACACATGTGAGTTTATAGTACTACTACACATACAAAAAAAACATCAACAACCCTTCAACAACAGCATTTCACAGATATCAAAGAAACAGATTTAATTGAACTCAGCTGAACCTCATCCAGAGCGGCTCCACCTGCTAAAGGCGTTGCCAAAGTCCGCGCGTGTGAGAAACCATGGCTGCAATACAACACCTTCTCGCTGCGAACCAACAGCCTCGCCGTGCGCGAAGCCAGACGGTTTACATAAATGCATACGTGCGTCGGCACTTCTCCCCACTGGACGTGCTATCAGACCGGGCCGTCCAGGCAAAGTACCGGCTGCCCCGTGCGGAGATCCAACGGCTGATCTCTCTGGTGTCTCCACACATCCAGAGCAACCCGCTGCAATTTTGCCTTCAGCCCGGTCCAACAACCCGCAGCCCCTACCTCTTCACCACCAGTCACCAAGCACTAAACCATAACACAACCACCACACATAAACCATATCAACTCTCAGGCCTGAAGGCTGAAATAAATAAACAGAACCAGCAGATGTAGGCTAGATGTAACGTCCTGCACACTATGATTATTGCTGCAGTGTCCGGGTGCTTTACATGAAAGTCTGGCACTGGAATGCTGTTGAAAGGGCGCACAATACGCACACGTCATTAACCTACGCTTAGATACATTACAAATTGCCTGGGACTTTTTGTTGCTAGGTTTGACACCCTCATTTCAATGCAAAATGATCCACACAATACATGGTTGAAAAGAAACCAAAATAGTTTATTGAAACCATATGGGGGAGGGGTTACTCCGCGCTGTCTTTACTGCGTCTGCATCACCTGCAACGAAGGGAGATTGATTAGTGAAACCTTCTCACTCTTCCTTTTTGTTTGGTTCTGGAACTCCTGCCACTTCTTCCTCACAGCACGCCAGTCACGCAGGCCACATGGGCTGGAGGGGGACATATTTTCGGCTATGGCCTGCCTAACACGGTTCTTCACCGTGATGTTCTTTTTGCCCCTTGTTCCCCCGAATAAAACTGCCCGGTGCTGCCAGACCTCGTCCACTAAGACGCCCAACTCCTCCGCGGTAAACGACGGTGCCCGCTTGTTTATTTTGCTGCCGCTTTCTTCCATTCTCACATCACATGTGTGTGCCTATATCCACGGGGTATATATGTGCTAATGGGCTTGATTACTACTTTGATACACTTGTTGCCACACACACCCGCACCCACACACACGTTAGCCTACATGCGTAGCCTAATTCCACCTGTGTGGGGGAGACCACGGGGCGCTGTGTGTGACTTATGCGCTGATAAAGAGGTGGGTGATCGATTCGCCTGGCATCGATTTATTCAGTTTCAGCACGACCGCGGTGGACAGCTCCCACCAAAGAGCTTCTTTCGCTTCAACTTACGCGTTCTCCAAAGAAGGCACTTAAGATGGCATCTGGGAAACACCCGTATCTTAACGCTCGTTCTTTGGCGAACCCTTCTTTCGACCCTTCTTTGGCCCCAAAGAACGATCGATTCTGGGAAACGCGGCCAATGGCTGTTGGTCAGGGCACCTGAACTAGAAAAATGCGTTGAATTTTTTGCTATTTTTATTGGCCTGACTTTATGTTGACATTACTCATTAGATAGTCAACTGTGCAATCCGCTGTTAGGCCAAAACAATAGGCTCTCTATAATGCTGATATGTGTACAGGACAATGGTATTGCTTTCTAGTGACCGTAATCATTTACATAGTTTCAATAAAAAATGTGTTTGGCGTGTACATTCCTTCCTTTGACTGCTCACACATGACACGCCCATTGTGCCGTCCTCATAAGATTAATGTCAATCTTTTCTTTATGCATATTCTGCACATCCAGATCTCACTGTGGTTGGCTTATTGTCATTCCTTCAGGCTGGTACTTTGTTCCCCTCAGCCATTTTGTCCCAGTAGCTGACTGTGACTCAGCTGGAGCTTTTTTCTTTTTTGCGAAGCTAAAAATGGGACAGCTGCCTTTTCTTTTTTAAATGACACAAGTTTGTTTCATTGTAACTGACTCACATGTCTCCTTGCCTGGGAACGGAGGGAGGAGGGCAGCTGCGGTGGGATGATTTGGTATGAATTAAGCTGTTTCCTAACAGGCTCCACAGGGTCTGATCCTATCCGCTGCTTGTCTGGTGGAGTCTCTCTACCCTAGTATCAACCGGGGGGATAGCATGTATTTCATTGCATAAGCTCTTTCTCTCTCTCTCCTTGTCTTGTTGTTCTTAATGGTGAAATTTACTACAAACAGCAATGATAGTTTTATATTTAGCATGACTTTGTGGCGGAAGGTGCCCCAGCCAGGCTACCTGTGGTTGAACGAGGGGGTTTGTGTAATAGCTTTCCCATGCAGTGTTGTTGGTGTGGGCCCCCTAAGGGCCCGGTCTGTCAGTGTCATTCTTCATCGCCACGATCCAGCCGCAGGTCTCTGGCCAGGAGAGAGACTGAAGACAAGCAAGAGGAAATGACTATGGTTTTTGTTCTAAACTGCATCAAAAGTGGTCAGCTTTTTTGTATTTGAACTCAATCTAATGTAGTCTGTGGTCTGATAGGGGAATACATGGGACTTTTTGCCATAGCTTTGTTCTTTCAGTATTTAAAAAACAATGAGAATCTTCTCAAGCCTCTAAAGGAAAGAAGTGTTCATACAAGACATCACTTAGCTGTTATAACAAAATCCATGAAAGACGTCCTTCTCCTTCACCGTCTTCTTCCCTTTCTTTCGCTTTTCCGTCCATTCTCTACAGTTTAATTTTGTTGATACTGCAGATCCAGCTAATACAATCTCCGCATATTAGATCCTTGCTCAATTGCCGTGCTGGCCACATGGAGTGTGTGCGCTCATACAGGGTTGAAAGTTCTGTGTGTGCAGTGTTAAAAATATACATTTATGATGCCTGTCTTTAATTTTCCCTCCCGGTTCAGCGACTGGAGCTGGCCCACGCCGCGTCCTTCACCCTTTCCCCTCGCTCCCCCTCTCGCCCCAGCTCATCCTCCTGTCATCACTCGCTCTGATGAGGCTGTGAAACAGGTGGCTCCAGAATTCAAAATGACATAGGAGAGATGGAAAGCAAACAGTTGTGTACGTGTGATTGTGTGTGTGTGTGTGTGTGTGTGTGTGTGTGTGTGTGTGTGTGTGTGTGTGTGTGTGTGTGTGTGTGTGTGTGTGTGTGTGTGTGTGTGTGCCAGAGAATGAAACAGAGATTTTGTGTATCTGTGTTCTTGAAAGGGGGAAGAAGACAGGAAGGGGCAGCACAAAATCAACAATACCAAACAAAATACTACATTTGTTGTTAGGAGTTTTTGCTGATCATTTCAACCACATAACTACCACATTTCTTTGAGTCCCCCTTTAGAGTTGTTTCAGATTCCCCTCTCTGCCTGCAGTTGGCCGAACACACCTAAATTAAATTAAAGTTAATGAAATCCATCTTGATTCAAACCCTTTTCATCAGACACGAAGCGCTGGAAGCGGTGACAGATTGGAGTGCATAAAGAGACAAAAGCCTTCATGACTGTGGCATTATATAGTTTAGTTTAAACAGATACGGTGACTGGCGATGATAAGAGGAAATACTTTCCATGTAACATGAGCAATGGCATAAAAGACTAGTTTTTCTCTAGGTCTGCAGAAAGGGAGCAAATCTGCCCAGACATCTGTTCTTCAGAATTTCGGGCGGCAGTTGTGTCATAAAAGATCCTGTAGTAAGTTGTCTGGAGACAGTACAGCACATCAAGCACATATCCCAAACTATGTATTTCTCTGTGGCTTAGTTCTCAATTTAATTAACTGTGAAAATGTTGTTGGAGGGATGTCACAACTGTCAGTGGCTCCCCAGTCAATTCCAGAAAAAGGACCCTCAGTCTTATCACCGTCTGCTTTCCCAACAGCACTCCCTCCTCTCGAGTTACCAGTGGCTCTCACACATTTCACAAAAAAAAATCTGTTTGCAGGATTGCTGTATTGTTAGTCAGTCATGTTCAAATTATAGCTTTTTTTTCAAGTCTGCTGTGGTTGATCTATCCTAGGCAGCAAAACAGAAGAAAAACTTGTCAGAGCACTCAAAGCTTAACATCTGGCGCAATTTGTTGACTGAATGATCAGTTGTGTCAATTGTAATATGCAAGCAAGCCCCAACGACAGCGAGTTGTACCAGCATCAAATGCGGAAGTAACAAAAATAGCAGTTTACCGAGTGGCCACTAAGGGCAGGAGCAATTTCTCATTGACTCCCATGTTTAACATGCCGTTTTCACATCATTATTAACCCTATTTAAGGCCTGGTACAACAAACCATTCTAGTATGTTTAGGTCATATCTCCATGACAACACTGAGGGGACTGAATTTTTTTCTATCAGGCTAGTTTTTATTCTATTGTAGGTTAAAATGGAAGAATAATTAGGGGCACAGCCTCTTGAGTGACAGCTAGCCGCCCGCTGGCCCTCACTTTGCCTCGGAAGTAAACGTCAGCTAGATGGGCGTCTCTCCCTCCCCCCGACGTCACATCAATGCCCTTTTTCGGTAAGAGGAAATGAGACGGAGTAAAAATCTGACAAGATGGCGACCCACATAGGCCAGGATGATTGGATGCAGTTGGAATAACCGAGGTCAGCCCGGATGCTAGATCCATTTTATATACTATATATGTATGCAAGTGAAAAATGCTGTTACTTTTTAAATGCCATACCAGTTGCTTCATTAATAACATCACACCCTTGAATTACCACGTTATAGCGAATTGCAGGGGACAGTGTCCAGCCTCAGACTGGCACACTGGCACATCTGGCTCCTATTCTGCAGTGAGAAGCAGACTTACACTAGTTGTTGTGCCAGCGAAAGTAAGCTAACCTCATCCTGGTCTCTGTGTGAAGTTGATTGATAGATAATTGGCCTCTGCATTCAGACTTGCTGCTGCGCGTCCACTGTAATGAAGTGGACCTTGACTGTGTTCTTTTGGGAGGTTCCTTTACTTTGTTGCTTGGGACTCACACAGAGCAGACGGATATTTTATTGTCTTTGACTGCAAGAATGACAGCTTTGAAGTTGAGTAATGACTACAGAAAAATATTGTGCAATACCATTGGAGCCAGAATCCCAGATCCCACGTGTCTGTTCTGTGTGACCTTGTGTAGATATGTAGTATTTTTTTTACTGTTTTTTTGTCTAAGTCTCTTGGTTGCACAACCTCCCTGTAAAATGTGTTTCTGATACAAACCAACAGGCCAAGTCAGTTCCGCCAAGGCTTAGATGCTCTAGCAGTTTCCTTCTTGGCGTTTAATGGATGTTGGCCTATACACATACATTCATCATTAGTGCATTCACTCTAAAGCAAGGTTGACAGATTCAACAGTTGAATTAATACTCTCGCCTCCACAAACTTGTTTTGCCATCACAACATGTAAACTGTAGCTACACAGCATCTCAAGTCTATACGTGAGTTTTGTACTGGCTCAAAATAAATTATCATGTGCTGTTATACAACAGCTGACAAGCTAATTTTCAAAGGGATATAAGCTGTTCCTGAAAACAATGTTGTACTTTAAGGCTGGTGCCTGACAGAAGCAGTTGACGGGCTCGTATTGAGCTTGACAGGTTTCAAAATCGCTTCCTTTTCTGGGACATTTTAACTGACATACTGTGCAGCTTACCCATGACACACACACACACACACACACACACACACACACACACACACACACACACACACACACACAAGCAAGCAGAGAGACACATAGACACGCTGCAACACTAACTCTATACGTAAAGCAGCAACACATGTCGTCAGCAGTGTGATCGGAACAGAGGAGGCGATTAGACAGACGGCCCAGGGAGGTGGCGCCTGTCATGTGGAATGGATCTCATTAAAAGTATGCCCCAGGTCACACTTTGATGGACAGCGAGACGTCATTCATCTGCCAACTAGATTAGCAGAGACCAAAGCCCCCCGTCCTTTTCTACCCCTTGAGAGTCCGCAGCATACCAAGTGGGTCCAGACAGCCTCTCATGAGTGCCCCGCAGCCTCCGTCAAACCTCTCACCCCTGGCTTGCCAACAACAGAGACAGACAAACACATCCACCTCAAACTGAAGAAAAACCCACCTGCTGTGACAAAAGGCAGGTGGCAGCAGACATTTTCTTTTCCACATTTTCCTTTGTGTATTGCGTTGTTTTCAGTCGCAAAGTCCATTTGCCCTGCAAATCTATGTTTGTATAAAAAAGAGCCCGTTCCATCCGTTCATTTTTGTGTACAGTCAATATGTGCCTATTTTGGTACTCTGTCACTGAATGTGTCACTTATTTAAGTCATACACAGTTTGATACATTTTGTTGAGGCCCTCTCAGTGAACTGCACAAAGGAAGTTATGCCTTTTGCGTTTCTGGTACTGGCAACAGTGGTTCATTTAGAACAAATAGAACTAGAACCAGGGCTGTACAGTGCGACAGTTTTGATCGCATATGCTACTGAAATTGATCACGTGCGATGATGAATACAAATCCATTCGCACTCGTGCGACAGGCTGCTAATGAGGAGAGGCTGTCTTTGAAACACAGAGGAGCGCTGCACAACACTGCTTAGAGGGCTCTACATTAATACTCCAAATGGGGGTAAATGTAGACTTAGGCAAGTAAGTTATTGAGTCCACCCTCCACTTTGGCTGGTGAAAGATATGTGTCCTCGGGATCTGTGCTCGTGCAGCGATTCTAGGTATAAAAACTTCACCAACGGTAATTACCGGAAGGAGACGGCACATTACCGCAGTTAAGTTAGCGCGTGTACAAACAGAACATTTCCTGTGCGCCTTCACATTAAAAGCCTGTTACTAGCCAAACGTGAGTTGACTTTTATTTTGAAGCCGGTAAGAACAGGAAGTTAGCGCTTTTTTCTAGCTTGAAAGGCAACTCATTCAGCTGCAGCGAGCGGTCAACAGTAGCCTAGTCTATTTAAACAAAGTTTTAAATAAGCAACTGAAAAGCTACTCCCAACACATTCACAACAACCTATTTAATTTATCCTAAATTGTACCAATATGTATACTTATTTATTTAATAGGCTATGTTTAATGTTTTAAAGTTTGGTTTTAATTAACAGAAGGACATTATAATAATAATAATTCTGAATCAGCAAAGAATTGTAATTGGCAGGTTAGATTCTTTTGTCTAAATTGCAATCAGTGCAACCCTATTAATTTCTCCATAATTATTACTGCACACACTAGGATATAATATTAATTGAGAATCTCAAATGAGACCAAGATAACACGCTCAAAGGTAATTAGAGCGAAATGCAAGGGTTAAGGTTATGCAAGTTTTCGATCATACTTTGTGTGCTACCAAATTTATTTTTGTGCTACTGAATTTTTTTGCTTGCTAGCACCAGTGCTACCACCTAAAAAAAATAAGCGTACAGCCCTGACTAGAACTCTGAAAGCATGAAAATAAATAAAAAATACAAACAATGTAAGTGGTAAAACTGGGAAAATATTTCTTAAAAAAGAGAGAAAAAATTGGCAATCCCCTCATTGGAATAGTTGTGATTATAAATAATGAATGCACTTTGCTTTCTTTATTGCCAATCAAATGATAAGACATCACTGATACCATGTTTGTCCATTCAGTATTGTGTCAAAGTGAACAGCCCTGGAGCCATTCTGAACTGTATCTCCTGTGGCTTGCTTCATATGATTGGATAAATATGTTAGTTTATTTTTAAATGTACAATGTATCTTGTTTCTTCAATATTTATGTATTTAAGCGGCCCTATTCTTAAGAGCCCGAAATGTTTGTGGGGTAAATGTCACAGCTCGACAGATGTAATGTTGGTGAGTCTAGTACATAACTTAACTTCTTAACTTATAATTTTAACTTATATTACAACTTATAAAATGATGAAACTTAGTTAGTTAGCATCCAATGACAATGGATGCTGAATGGGAGGTAAGCACTGAATAACAGAAATTATGGGGATAGCTGCTGGCCTTGATTTGATGTCAGGACTTTGGGTGCCAGTAACAAGCTAGCTTAGCTTATTCACGACTAGAAACGACGGTTTTGCTAATTAACATTTTAAATTATTAAATTGTGGTTTATGTGGGCTTGTTTGCAGGACTATTTCTTGCCCAGGAGTAGTGATTTCCTGAAAACTCCAGGAGCTTGGCCAAGAAACAATAACAATAACCCCCCGTAAAAACCACAAATGGTGTTATAAGTTCCTTTTTTCTATGGATTAAACAAATGTGACAATTACTGAGCTTGAGACTTTGGATCGTTTTACCTGTGAACAAACCCGGACCCATTTCCCCCCATTTTTCAGTCCTAATGCTAACATTAGCAAACTGGTAGCTGACTGCTTCATATCAGAATAAAAACACAGGACTGGTATCGATATTTTTGTCCAACTATCAGCAAAAAAGCAAGGATGTGCATTTAAAAATGTCAAACTTTTACTTTAAAGAGGTCCAGAATCTTTATCTTTATTGGTACAGTCAGATTCATGGCACCATAACTGAATGTACAAATTAAGTTTATTAAATAGTTCTTTTAGAATGTGGCAAGTGTTGTACACCATGATTGATGAAGTCAATAGACTTCAGACAAACCTTGATTGATTTGCAAGATACCATAAGATATAAATATACCTTATCTGAATGCTATTCCCATGCAGTGTTTCTCTGTTGCCATTCTCCTCGTTCAGTCGCTTTTTCTTCTATGTGCTGTTATCTTTCAGGAAAAAGAACATGCACTGTATCATACAGTGACCTACTGTTTATCCCAACATTCCCAAGAGTTCATATCTCCAGCAATAGACCTGTGGCATGATGCCCAGGACAGCAGCCATGGATGGCTTACTTTGACAAGCATGCTAGTCAAGGCTGTGCTAGCTTCACTCAAAGCAGATCAGGATTCCCAACAATCTCTGTCATGCTTGCTGACGTTATACAAAGTCCATTTGAATTACGTCTGAAACTGGGGTTGGTAGAATTAAGAAATAGTTCTGGCAAAAAATGCAAATGACAGAGCGGTGAGGAAGAGAACTGAGACCTCCATCAGTGTTTAATAACCCGCACCCACATTTCGACTTGTGAAAACCCATGCAGATACTGTATATGAAGTATCCCAAATTTAATCCAAGTTGGAGTCGGACCAGCATGCACATGATTCATGCATCCATGGCGTTAAAGGCCAAAGTTGGTCAAGACAGATGATGTCATCTGCATCTTCTGTGAACACCTGAGCGCTACAGACTTAAGCATAAAATAATAACATTTAGAAATAGAAGACTTTATGATTTTATAAATTATCAGCTGGGTGTTGATGAGATCCCTCCAGAAATGCTGAAAACTCTGAGTGTGTAGGGGCTTTCTTGGATGAAATGTCTCTTCAACATTGCGTGGATGTCTGGGACAGTGCCGAAGGAGTGGCAGATCAGGGTGGGGGTTCCCCTGTTCAAAAAGGGGGACAAGAGAGTATGCCAACTACAGGGGTATCACACTTCTCAGCCTCACTGGTTAAGTGTACACCAAGGTGCTGGAAAGGAGGGTTTGGTCGATAGTCGAACCTCAGATTGAAAAGGAACAATGCGGATTCTGTTCTGGCCATGGAACAACTGACCAACTTTTTCCTCTCACAGGGATCCTGGAGGGGGCATCGGCGTATTCTCATCCGGTCTACATGTGTTTTGTGGATCTAGAGAAGGCATATGACTGGGTTCTGCGGAAGATGCTGTGGGGGTTGCTGCGGGAGTATGGTGTCTTTTATCAGGGCCATCCAATCTATAACACTCAAAGCGCAACTGTGACGGGTTCTCTGCAGTAAGTCAGACTAATTTCCGTTGTGGGTTGGCCTCCGCCAGGGCTGAGCTTTGTCACCAATCCTGTTTATGATATTCATGGACAGGATATTGAGGCGTAGTTATGGGGGGAGGGGTTGCAGTTTGGTGAGCTGAGGATCTCATTGCTGCTGTTTGCAGATGATGTGATCCTGAAGTGACCTTGAGCTCTCACTGGATCTGTTTGCAGCTGAGTGTGAAGCAGGTGGGATGAGGATCAGCACTTCTAAATCTGAGACCGTGGTTCTCAGCAGGAAACTAATAATTTGTCTACTCTGGGTATGGAATGAGACCTCAACTCAAGTGAAGGAGTTCAAGTACCTCAGGGTTTTCTTCGTGAGTGAGGGGACAATGGAGTGTGAGCTTGGCCTTAGAATTAGAGCAGTGGGGGGCGGTATTGCATTCGTTATATCTTACCGTTGTGACGAAAAGAGAGCTGAGTTAGTAGGCAAAGGTCTCGATCTCCTAGTTGATCTTCATTCCTACCCTCACCTTTGGTCTTTAAGGCTTGGCAATGACTGAAAGAACAATATTGTGGGTACAAGCGACCGAAATGGGATTTCTCAGGAGGGTGGCTGGCGTTGGTTCCCAAAGTGGGCTAGCGGTAGGGACTTTAACAAAAAGAGTCAGGCAGTCAAATAATATGTATTTCTCAAGACAAAAGCATAAACTTAACTAAGGGTGAACATAAAAAAAAATAAATGTGAGCATGGTCACTACTGCTCTTTACAAGTCACACATACGAACCAAAGGGCACCGGCAGCAACAGAGCTTCAGCATGGTAACAACAGGTCAGAAGCATGGCAGCGAGCAGAGCAGGGGTCGAGACTGAGGTTGTCCTCCTGCTTTATGCTGCTCACTGATTAGAACACCTGAGCGCGAGTGAGGCTGCACACCTGCTCACTCAAACAGTGGCAAATTAAGTGGGGGGAATAGAACAAAACTAAGAAAACCCAAAGCACAAGCCCATACATCACAGCGTCTCCCTTAGAGATAGTGTTAGAAGCTCGGTCATTCCTGAGGAACCGCTACTCCTTTGCATAGAAAGGAGCCAGTTGCGGTGGTTCGGGCATTTGGTAAGGATGCCCCCTGGGCACCTACCTAGGGAGTTGTTTCAGGCACATCCAGCTGGGAAGATGCCTCGGGGAATACCTAGGACTAGGTGGAGATATTATATCTCCACACTTGCCTGGGAACGCCTTGGGATCCCCCAGTCAGAGCTGGTTAATGTGGCCGGGGAAAGGAAAGTTTGGATTCCCCACCGGATAAGCGATTGATGAGTGAGTGAAATTATTAGGTTATTATGTAGCCTACAACATATTTTGGATGGATAATAAAGCTCAAATTGACTTGGTAAGCAGCACATCATGTTCACGATCTAGTGGCAAAGCCTAATGTTTTAAAATCCAATAAACTAAAAAGTTTGATATTTACAGAGCTCCAGACCCGGGTGTAACAAAGCAACATAACAATTGATCTTACCAACCCTAGCATTGACATGGCAATCGATCTATGTTTGAATTAACTAAAGGATTCTCGGTTTAAAAAAGGTTTTTAGGAGTATAAGCAGATTTGTTTTTACATGCGTGAATAATGGTCTAGTAATCTTTGACTGGGGGGGTCAGAGGGGCTCAGCGGTGGACGTTATATCAGCCGTCTTATCCTGAAGGATGGTGACTTTTAGGCGTCTTTGCAATATGAGCTACCTCAGAACGCCACACTGGGGACTTCCCTCCCGAGTTACCCGGGACCTGGGTCACTGGGCTCTGACACGACCCCTAACCTCTCCAGTACTTACTTGCCTAACCAATGTTATGTAAAGTGATACGTATGGGAAATGCTTAGTGGCATGAATGCTTTGTTGTTTTCCTTTCAGATGTCTTGATGACATGTTAATTTGTGTAAAACATGGCAATCAATGTGTTGAGGTTATGAGTAGAAGGCGGATTAAATTCAAATGGGATCCATCAGGGGCTGAGATGCCTGAGGAAACGGCAGACCTTGGTGCTTTCTGTAGGACAAGAGATGATGAGGGGAGGGCAAACACAATGCAGCAGCAATCACAATACATACACTAATCTCTTACTGCAAACAGCAGGGGAGTTCCTGCATTCTATTTTTCCTTTTTGTAATACATTCTATGGTTGAATGTCAGATACAAATAGTGAAGTGCCAAAAGCAGAAGAAGATATGAAAATATAAATATATAAGAAGTGACTATAAACAGGACAGTCTTTTGATTCCTCTGAGGAGTTAAGTGTTGTTTTATTTCCTGAATAGACACTACTAACGCAATAACATATTGCAGTGTTAAACAGCATGATATACTGCTAAATTAATTGTGGGTGTACATTTTTGTGCTGATAGATACTCATCTGGTTATCTGCATCTGCATCTTTTTCTCATTAAAATTCGCAGGGGAGCATGCAAGCAGCCAGGGAGAGAGAGAGAGAGAGAGAGAGAGAGAGAGAACAAGTAATCAAGCTCCTGCCTCTCACAGGTTGTTGCCTTACTCACGTTTCCCTCATTTGAGTGTCACTCAGCGAGATACCACGTTCTGCCTCCCTCTTTTAATCAGCTGTCATCCCTGCTAATGCAAAACGACTGGCAGGGCTGTTTAGGAAATCAGCCACATCTTTAGTGTCACTTCTCGTTAACAGGTAGGAGAGGAGGGCACTACTAGGGTACTTGTATATCTACAGGAACCTGTAAACATTTCCGACACTGAATTTATCTTGGGGCATGGCATTTTTAAAAAATGTGCTTAAAGGTGATTGTGACAGTTCCGCAAATGGATAATTTCTTCACACTCTCTAACTCCACACATGGATTGTTGCTCAACCTCCGTCTAGTCTGTTGCAGTCCCAGGCTCTCACAGTCTTTTGCACATCTTCCTCTCCATTCCCACAGCTGGAGGAGCTCTCCGCCTCTCACACATCAAGTTCTCAGGCACAGCTGTGCTCACTGCCTGCTGGCAGGTTCCATTTTTAATATTAATGAAGCTTTAGCAGATTCAAGCCATACACTCACCTGCAGTGAATTGCACTGTACAAGCAAAGGAAGTAGGCCCACCGTGGAGAGAGAGCTGCTGACACGCTGATGTTTTAAGTATCTCCTCCGTCCTCCTTATGTATGTCATCCCTCAGTGCTGTAGCTGCTGCATGTCAAAGCATTAGAGCCCACGGGGGAAGGGGTGGTGTGCATTCACCTGTAGTGACATTTGAATGTACTGTACATGTCCTGACCATTTTTAACCTCCCTGACATCCCAACTGAGATATGTTACCATGGCGACATAAACTGTACAACACTCCCTGGGATGTCTCTTGCAACGATGTCTACGGGCACAGCAGGATCTCACAGAAGCATGGGCTTAAGGCACATACTGAGAGAGTCTGCCTCTGAAGTGCATATTAACTAGTTCTTTTCATGTTGACAGTCTGAAGAAACTGTTCCCTTTATGCTTTTTTCACTGGAAACAGTTAGATAAGCAAAGGTGTAAGTGACACAATTATTGATGGCTTCAGCTGGCTCATTGTCACACTGCCACGTTTTACTGGAATACTTTTATGGGACAGAACAATTTTCAATGTTATTAATAACACTTGTGCCTTTCCTTCTATGACATGTCAAAATGTCTGTGTAACCCAATATAAATGAAACAATAAAGTATGTAATTTGTAACATCACTTTTAATGACACAGAAGCATTTCCTGATCTGATCCCCCTATTGGCAGGATATCATTTGACTATTCCTCTCAGAAACATTATCAATCACTGTTGGGAAAAATACTCATGTTTCATGATTTGACAAGGCTATCGTTAAAATGTGGCTTGGTTAAGGTGCAAACATGAATTCGTAGGCTTTGGGGAAAAATCCTGGTTGAGAATTAGAAATATATATGTACTATATATTACACTCAGGGAAACATTGTGGTTCAGGCTACAATGACTACTTCTTTAGGGTTTGGGGACTCTTTGTTGCCAATGTTACAATTATAACCACATGGTCAAGGTTAGTGTATGATTGTTGTCATGGCTGAAAGAAAACCACTGTGACAGTCGGCTGTTGACTGACTCATCTGTCCACTCTGGCATGTTATGTGCCCGACAGTGAGCCCAGCGTGTGAGATAACATCTCATTCCAACCAATTCAGCACTTTTGCATGATTTTTCCTAACTGAACTACATGATTAGATCTGACCCTGCACCCCCACATGAAATCCGCCAGCCCAGTGTGTACCTCCAAACCCACGGGCATGACATTAACGCTGCCCTACATATTAACACAAGAACCGGTCATGCTCTGAATTGGGGTTATCCCTGCACCCACTCCACCAGGCCACCCTGCGGTTGTTTCCCCCTATATGCACAAACAACTGTCTGGTCTGTTATCGCATCTGAGCATTCATTCTCTAACTGTATATTTTCTCAGCTGATTAAACTCTAAGCCACCACTTCCTTTTAACTTTTACTGACTGGCATTGGCTAATGTCACCACGAGTCCAACTCATCCGTGTGTGAACATGCTCATAATGATATTCTGATAATCTTGTTGTAATTTGATCCAAGTACTGCATTAACGCCACATAAATCATGATTCATTCAGTTCATCATGCCATGTGTGATTATCTGTTAGAGAAAAAATTAAAGAAATATTTCTATATCAATATAACATTAATAGCTCCCAGCTCCTTTCTTTAGCCTTTTCATAGTCATCATACACAGATGAAGGGTCTACATTTGTGTTATTTCTATGTGCTATTACCTTGTTGTTTTTCTAACTTTATCCAAAAGTGTTTTATTTTTCATCACCTATTTAATTAAGTTTTATAAATTCATTGATTTAAATACAGTACAAGTACGATTCTGTTTTTAACTGATTGTGGGAAGTTTGTAAATGTGCTCAGTTAATACATAATTTATTATCATTATTATTGAAACAGCAAATAAGAATTTAATTTTCTCTTTTTCCTCTGGCATCTCTGGAGATGATCATTTTAACAGCTGTTCAACATGACAGATAATTCAGCAAAGTTCTTATCTGTCTTTTTGAATGTTTTGAATTATTCAGAGATGTGCCTTGATGTGGTTCTGCAAAGAATGGAGCTGCTTGAGTCTTAAGCGCGAGGACTTCACTGGCTAGTGGCAGCTGACATGTCCTGTCACTCTGACCTGGCACTGTCCTGGCTTTCCACACACAGCTAAGTCTGAGCGCAATCACAGCCAAAGTCCTAGACTTCACAGCCAACACAGGAAGCACAGCTAGACACACACACACACACACACACACACACACACACACACACACACACACACACACGCGCGCGCGCGAACACACACACACACACGCGTGTTCTAAGATACACATGCAGGATGGTTGCCTGTTAGTTCCCCAAACCTTCCCCCTTTGGAATACTGTCACCTGTTTAGTGTTTCCATGGAGACCAAGCACACTAATGAGGTAGGTCATGTGTGTTTGTGTGTGGGGAGGGTGCTATTAGGTGAGGACAGGTTATGGGAAGAAGCTAAAACATCTGAGAAGGACTTCATCTGTAGCAGAGTTGCTGCTTATTAAAAAAAATAAAATTACAACTCAAAACTCAGAATGTTTCACATACTGCACATACCGTTCGTGACGTCAGAACTAACGAGAGATAAAGCCAAGTGTCCAGGGAGGCGGGATGAAGTAAGGAAACTGCGCAAACATGTGAACCTGCAGCCAATTAACAGTGGAGATGAAGCAGATGGCTCGTTTGGCTGCTAAAGTAGGATTTTTGCTGACTCCCACGACCTTGAAGACTTTGTCATCTAGCAAACAACTCAAACTTTTGATTGGTCACAAGAGAGTTCGGTAAATAGGAATGCAAATCATGTAAAATGTATTATCAAAACACAAGATACTGTATATGCCATAAGCAAGCATGCAGAGTTTCTTTTGTGCGATTTAAATTACTTTGTGACTGGTAATTTATCCCTTGGTGTCATGTGTGTATTCATGGTCTGAAAAGGGCAATAGTTCGTCACCCAGAGGTGCTGACAATGACATGTGGGTTGGATTAGGGAAGTGGATCCATGGAATAAGGCAACACATGTTAATATTTTGGCCTTCGGAGTAAGTGAAAAGAGCAGTGCTTAATGGACAGCATCGGGTCTGAACCTCTAACGGTGGTCAGTTCCTTCACGATCGGATCTTAACAGGAAGAAATGTTGGTGGTCTGCCTGTGTGTTGCTACAGGACGTGTTGAGGCATACTGTATCTGACAGAAACAAATCCTTTACTTTAGAGGTCATTATCGCTGACGCTTCTGTAGATAATGCTGCTGTCAACAAATGTTAAAATAGGCCAGTTACAGTGTTGATAACACTCAAATAGATGATACAGCACCCTACCATCACACATTTTAATTAGCAGGCGAGAGAAAATTGATTTCTTGTTTTTGAAAGCAGCTGCACATTGTCAGATGGACTGTTTTCCTCATTCCACACCTTCCTCAAGCACTGAAACCAGGTCATGTAATCAAAAACCCTGTGTGGAAAGCCTGCGGCCCACATCAGCTCTGCCATCTGTGAAACCGAGGCCCTCTTCCAGGCCAGGATGACAGACCCCAGGTGCAACGGCCGCAATGACTAAAAACCAGATCTCTCCTGTTGAGGAAACTCAACCAACTCTTTTTGGTTCAATAATGTGTCTTTGTCTGTATCTGAAGAATGAACTTCCCCCTTTTCAGTCAGTCAGACACCCATAGGATTTGCGCTCAATAAACTCTCTGCCCTTTGCACCTTAACGGAAGTCCATCTGCTCTGGAGAGTGTTGAGCAGCCTCCAGGCAGCTTGTGAGATGCGTGCGTACTGTACGGTTCAACACTGATGGCCGTGCAGAGAATTCCACTTCCTAAGCGGCGCGTTCTTCCTTTCCAGATCCACTCAGGCTCTGTGACATGTTTAGTATTGCCTGAGATTAATGTCTGGGGCACTGCAACAAGAAGCTTCAGGTAGAGGTCGTGACATCTCCAGGGGTATAACCAACAGCTGAGTAAAAAATGATTGACCTCATCCACATCTGTTAGACTACTTAAAAGTCTATTTCTGTTGAAAAGTAAAGTAACAAAAAAATCCCATAATTCTAATATTGTTTGAACAGTCGTACATTATAAGTGTTTTCTTTTCTACGGTTCACTGTTTCTATTGTGTCAGCTGCAGAGGTGTAGCTACTGTACTGGCCATCGCAGTTTCCTATTTTTATTTTATACCAGCTTCAGTTTTGAAGATAATTTTGCCATGTACTGCACAGCAGCCTGCAGGGAACAAATGTGAGCAATTATTGCTTCACATGTGATATCCATGTGTAGCCAAAGCTACACAGGAGATGTAGACAGCTTAACGTGTCTGTCAACATGATGGCATATTATTTGATTCTTCTAGGATCCCATAATCCCCCTAGATTCAACACGCAGCCTGGTATAGTAGGGGAAGTGTTTCAAGGGACGTGGTGATGGCATACTGTCCTTTCACTGTACATTTGATACTGAACTATGTTTAGTTTCTCTTATACAGACTTTGTTTGAAAATAAAATTAATAAACAGCGAAAATGTCCTATCTGAAAACATGACCTATCCCACTTATTATAACAGTTGATACATTTGTATTTATTTAATATTATGTTTGATTTCTTCTTATTTGTAGATTTATATATCACAGTCCATTTTTTATTTTTGCATGGTTCTTGATAAGATTATGTCACATTTGGTCTTTCATATTATATCTTTACCTAAGTGCAATTTTGACTTAATTAAATATATATTCTTCAGATATGAATCACAAGTGCATCTAAGTCATTAGAAATGACTATAAATACATTATTTATAATGGCCACACATGGACACAGAAATGTAATTCTTAGTATGTCCCATACTGAATATTGCTGTTTAATACATTGCATACATCTAATCGGTAAATAGGATATTTAATAAAAAATCAGCATCCCTTATACTACTGTATATCAGCTGGTTGAATACATTCAAGAAATCCAAAATTCCTGCAACAAAGTGATTTCAAAGTGTTACTACTTTACCTCAAGTGAGCTTGAGGCTAGTTGTAAAGTTTGGAATTCTTTAATAGAAGACATAACACGTCGTATCAAATGTGTTTTCAGCTTGCTTGCATTTACACTCTCATATCAAACTGTAATGAGAAGCCACTTCTTTCAAATAACACATTCAGGCAGTGGTGATATAAGCGAGCCTGCCGACTAATTCAAACCGCTGTCACTGTAGATCTGCTCCTCTCGTCTTCCTTGGTCCCAGAGGGAGTAACACCATAAATCAAAGCTTGATAAGCTGCCTCATGCATTTAAGGAGATCACCAATGGCATTGTTTCACTATTTACTCTCTTTGGCCTGGATGTCACGGAACTAAAAGATTAATGAGATTACCCAGAGTCTGTCTCCCTGTGTGCCTGTGAGAACAAAATGGCCTGTCCACACCAACTCCACCTGGAGGTTTGGACCTTATTATCAGCTGCCAGAGTGCAAGTAACACACTGTTGACATATGTTAGCCCTTAGAAACACTCCGGTAATCCCAAATAGATTTGACGTTTGCCTATAGCACTTTATGACCAGCAGTGCAGACAAAATATTATTTAATCCTAGGAATAACATCTTATAACTAGTTTAAAATGTTTGGGTGGAAGGCCTGGCTAATGCACAGACTCTGGATGTTGTTGATATTCTATGCAATGCATAATAAAAATAGGGTTAAAGGCACATACTTTCCGACATATATTCCCCAATGGTGGTCCACTCATGCACTTATTTGGACACATGAAAAAGTGACTGAAGTGGTTGTGTGAAAAATGAAGAGAGAAGTATCACAACAACCCTGCAGTTAAGAGATGAGTGACTGATTGTGAGTTCTGGACATAGAGGACAGAGCATCCTAGTCTGATGTCAGAAGGTGTTTCATAGCCTATGATGAGAAATAAATAAATACATTAATAAATAATTAAACTTAACAAAAATCCCTGAGTGGAAGGACCTCTTACTTTTTTGCACTTTAAACACAACCATTACACTGAAATATTTCATATATTGCTGTATGCTTTGTGTGCAATATTTGTGCCATATTGCACAAGACAATACTCTTCTGTTGTGGAGAACTCACTCTGTAGGTAACCATTTTGTGGAAATCTTTTTTTTTATCAAGAAAAACGGGGCCATTTGACAAGCACATTGTTAAGACAATAAAGAACCAAATTGTTTTGATTGTGAAAAAAAACACACATTTATTTTCTCAAATAGCCAGTTACTATTCGAGACCCTGGCTACACTACACACATGCCCTTTCAGTGCCGTTCTGACATATTAGGAGCGACAGACCTGCTTCACAGCATATTAAGATAAAAGGACACTTTCACGGGGGAAAGGTGGCCCATTTAAATGCTCTCCAATCCCCTGCACATGTGTGATAAAATACATCACTGCTGCAAAACAACTGTCAACCTGTGTCAGAATTAATCAACCTAAGTGACCCAGACCCAGGCACCTGCACACATAAATCTGCACATGCATGATTCTCAAGCAAATACCTTTTCACTCACTGCTGATGTAAATCCTCACACATTTTGGTGTCATATGGAGAACTGGAATTCAAAATGAGAAAACTGCAGAGATGGCAGCACGTAGCTGGTGCGCATTTAAATTTTAACATTTATTGTAACCTTTCCTTGATACCAGCTCTACCAGAGGGGCATCAATGTTTACTGTAGTACTTTTAGGGCACTGGCAGGAGACTAAAGGAGAGGGATAGTCTTCGGAAGTGTTTACAGCTCTACAGACTTCTCTCCCTGCGCACTGAGGGTCTCTAATTACAGAGTCCATCGCATACTGTTCGTGCTTACCCCTCACACTTCAAACATGATGCTCCATTCACACAGTGTCTGTGAGCTGAAAGAATAGCAGCCACAGCTGTTGCAGTGTCATCAGAGGCTCATCAAGCAGCAGGAGGTCAAAGGTCAAATACAGCTGAGCTCATGTTTACGCCAACATGCCAGATAATCAGATTCACATTATATACAAAGTAAAATAACATCACTAAGCAATGTTTAATTAACAGAGCAGTGCATGGTACAGTATATGACCAAAAATATCTGCTAATTTATGTTGTGATAATTTGATCTGTTCATATTTTGGGTGAGATAGTTCAGAAATCAAAATACTTCTGTTAATCACCCGAAGTGCTTACACATTTTGTGTTAAGCTTGAGGAGTTTCAACCCCATATGCACAAAGCCAATAGAGAAATGGTTTTCTGAATTTAGAGACCTTTGGGCTCACCCCAACACCTTTTGGATGAACTTAACCCATAAGAACCCGGACCCAGTTCTACTTCTAGGAAAAATATGAGTAATGGAACACAGACTAAGTAGACCACATAGAACACATTTCTGATGTTTTCTCAATTTTTTTTTATCCAAAATATTATCCAAACTTTTTTTTTTCTAATTCTAATCCTAATATTAGAATGTGTTGTCATTAATTTGTTTAAATTTGTTCAAACGTACTTTGAATTTAGCAAAAGAACATATATCGGGGCGACTGTGGCTTAGGTGGTTAAGCGGGTTGGCCAACGATCCAAGGGTTGGCGGTACGATCCCCGCCCGGCCACCTGTGTCATGGTTGTTGTGTCCTTGGGCAAGACACTTCACCCACCTTGCCTTGTGTGAATGTGTATGATTGCTGTATGTTTGAGGTGGTGGTCGGAGGGGCCGTTGGCGCTGAATGGCAGCCACGCTTCCGTCAGTCTGCCCCAGGGCAGCTGTGGCTACTCTCGTAGTTTACCACCATCGGTATGACTGTGTGTGAACGAATTGAACCAGGAACCCTGTAATGCGTCTTTGAGTGCCAAGGCAATAAAGCGCTATATAAAACCTATCAATTATCAATTCAAAATGAATGAAACCCTAAAAATTAATTGATTAGCTTATTACCTAATTTTTATGACTATTTTGAGGCTCACGGCCCGATGTGACGTTTACATCACAGCGATATTTACCTAACTTGTTCTATATACCGTTGTGGTAACGCTTTATATTAAGGTTCTTGTTATAAGCCTTAGTTAATAGGTAATAAGGACCTTATAAGATGCTTATTAACATTATAAGATGCTTATTAACATCAGTTTGTGTTAATAAGACTATATTTAAGTGTTAATAATAACACAATAAACATGTTTACTGTGTGATTATAAGACTTTTATAAGCACTTATAAGAATCTTCTTAACTATTTATTGATTGCTTAATAGCATTAATAAAAGCCCTATGAGTTTCTGATAGCTGTTAATAAAAGCATTACAAATCCATCTATTGAGTCTTACTAACTTACCTATTATGTCATAGTTAAACCTTTACTAAGCATTGTTTGTTGCTTTATGAAGGTGAACACACCTTTATTATTTGTTTATTAGCAGTTAACTATGTTCTAAGAACGATGCTTATTAAGGTTAATAAGTCCTTTATTAAACAGGTAATAATGCATTTTGAAGGTACCCGATCTAAAGCGAGAACAATGCTTATTAAGGTTAATAAGTCCTTTATTAAACAGGTAATAATGCATTGTGAAGGTACTGGATCTAAAGCGAGAACAATGCTTATTAAGGTTAATAAATCCTTTAATATACACTTTTTAACAGTTAATAAGTACTATATCTTGTCAAGGTGGATACAATGTGAATTAAAAAAACTACATGTAAATACAATGTTAGAGAGGTGAAGCACAAAAACTTACTTTTAAAGAAAAAAAAACACTTAACAACTGTGCAATTGTAAACGTGTTTGTTTGTTTCCCAGAACTTTCATGAACAACATTTTACTAAATGTAAAAAAATAAATACCTTTGTAAAATAAAAATGCTGCCTGACATCAATTCAAGTGTCCAATGATTAAGACTATTAATTTAAAATATTAAATGAATAAGAACAACAAAACAATTAAACGAGTAGAGCAAAAAAAAACTTTCATCAAACAATAATAAAAAAAAAACTCTGTTGTAGGTAAAACAATATAAAACGACGTGGGGTTGTATGAGTTGCTTCTGCATATTGAATCTGTAACCTTATGGAGATGGCAATCCTCACTATAAGAATTTGGGCGAGATGTTGCTGTATCAGAAGTCAGCATTATACTGTTGCAGATAGGACAAGCAGAAAACCACATACAACTAATAGATGCTAACCCAGTGGTTCTCAAACTTTTTTTGTCATTCCCCACTTTGGAGGTGGGAATATTTTCAAGTCCCACCGTTCCCCGATTGTGTCAACAAAATAGTAAGAAAATTGGTCAGGCTTAAAGCCACTACGAGTAAGTCGGCACGTTGGCGACACCTTTGAACAAAAGCGGTAGTATTATTACGACGCCAGCTGTCGTGAAGCTGTTTTCTAGCTCGTGCAGGGCGTTCAGATTCAAATAATCAGGAAGCAATATGGTGCGTGTCCGTGTGTTGAAAGCAAAGTGTGAGGGCACCGGACTCTTTTCGGCTCCGTGAGTCTATGGGTGACACAGCATCAACTAATGCCAGTAAGTGCTAAACACACCTGATTGCAATGAGTTGATGCATTGTCACCTCTCACGGAGCTGAACGAGTCCGTGTCCCCACACAAAGCGAATGAACGAGAGATGGCAGTTAGTTAGAATGGATCACGATGAGGTAATGTGTTTATGTTGTAAATAATGACTATTTCAGATGAATAATGGTCATCTGATGATGCTGGTGAGGCAAAGTAAACTTTGTTTTAGTAGGCTACCGCTCATTCATTTAGGAGTAAACACTGCAGTCTACGTTCGCTGCGTGAAATTGTGTATACGTTGCTTGGCAACGCCCTCCCGCCCGACTATCACTCTCCCTTTTCGCTTTTCTTCATTGCATTTTCTTTTTTTTCTTTTATGGTTCAGCCCCGTTATCAGTCATTATGACGACAAACAACTGTCTCAAACAAGGCTCCCGCTCCCCTTCCCTCACCTGGAGGCAAGGACGAAATTTTGATTTCAGAAGTGGGGGGGACACACATTTTTAATAAAACTCTAATGAAAAACCAAGAAAAATGCGCACTCTCCAAAAAATTCTTGAAAACAAACTAAAGAGGTGCAAGACCAACATATAAATGACATAAACTCCCTACTGTGAGTTGCTGACCCAGCTCATGAACTCACTACTGAGTCGCTACTATTTCTTACCAATAAAATAATACATTTAGACAACTTTTTAGTACGCTGGCCTCAATATAAAACTGTACCTGTCCAGTTTGCTTCTTTCATCTGACAAAATATATAGATGCACGTGTTTGAACTTTGAAAGCTCTGATACAGATTATCGTCACCCTAACATTTGTCACAATGCTTAATCTCATGATTTACATATGTTTATTCTTTCAACCTCACCTGTGAGCCTCCAGCTTCTCCTCCTCTACCTCCTCCAGCCTCTTCTCCTCCTCCTGCCTCTTCTCCTCCATCTCCTCCAGCTTCTCCTCCTCTACCTCCTCCTGCCTCTTCTCCTCCAGCTTCTCCTCCTCTACCTCCTCCTGCCTCTTCTCCTCCTCCAGCCTCTTCTCCTCCAGCTTCTCCTCCTCTACCTCCTCCTGCCTCTTCTCCTCCAGCTTCTCCTCCTCTACCTCCTCCTGCCTCTTCTCCTCCTCCAGCCTCTTCTCCTCCTCCAGCCTCTTCTCCTCCAGCTTCTCCTCCTCTACCTCCTCCTGCCTCTTCTCCTCCTCCAGCCTCTTCTCCTCCAGCTTCTCCTCCTCTACCTCCTCCAGCCTCTTCTCCTCCAGCTTCTCCTCCTCTACCTCCTCCAGCCTCTTCTCCTCCAGCTTCTCCTCCTCTACCTCCTCCAGCTTCTCCTCCTCTACCTCCTCCACCCTCTTGTCTTCCATCTCCTCCAGCCTCTCCTGCTCTCCTCTAGCCTCTCCTCCTGTATCTCTTTCTGTCACCTGACAAAAATATGTTGATGCATAACATGAACAGTGCGACAATTTGGGGTGCAACAATCATCAATTTTGATGATATGGTTATAGAGGAAAAAACTTCTAATTTCACAATTATCATGAGTTTTGATGTATAAAATCACATTTGTAATCTATTTCATTGTAATTTCCCTAATCTTTCATTGTTGGTGTTTTTTTCATTTTTGCTGCCTTTCAACATAAAAATAATACATGAACATAAGTGTATCTCTTTGGCATTAAATATAAGCTTTTTAAAATATTTGCATTGTTGGGGCTCTACAGTTAAAATAATAATAATAATGATGATAATAATGCATTTTATTTATCAGCACTTTCAATAAAACTCAAAGACACTTGACAAGGTTATTGAGATCTTTGTAGCTAATTGATGAGGAGGATCTTGAAGTGGATATGCTGCTTTATTGGGAGCCAGTGAAGGTGTTGCAGGATGGGTGTAATTACTATCTATGGGTGTAATGCATTTATTTGAGTAACTTACACTTTGACTTCTAAAGAAGTCCCTTATATCCACTTTTCTTCTTTTAGACATGTCGGCGCCTAATTACCACACACACGCACGCACGCGCACACACACGCACGCGCACACACGCACGCACATGGACACGATTCAAACATTAATGTAAATGAAACCTCTGATATTCATATCATGGGGTAAGAGCTATACACTGAGAGCAGCGGAAAATACTGATAAACCTTTTTGTGATACTGAAAATGCTGGCTTTAGACTCAACAGACCTCGCTCAGCCCTTAATCTCGCTTCGTAGTATATCCCTCTGGACAACTAGCAGACTGGTGTACTCATCTAGGGCCGTGTCTGAACTGCCATACTAACGTCCTACTCATACTCATTTTGACTTCAATTTGAGTATGTGACGGTTGGGTATGCGAGTTTGGGTATGTGAGAAATTCCCGGATGAGTACTAACTTCCGGGAAGATTTTGGGTATGAATCGATTGTATACTTTTCCTACTCAACCGCCCCATAATGCACTGGGTCAATTCTACCCGCCCAGGAAAATTAAATATTTTCGAGCAAGTTGCTAGGCAACAACATTGTTTGGGGTTCCGCGATCTGACAACTGTACGTGCAGTCATTCATAAACTCTTACAATAGATAAGAGATGAAGATAAATACCTAACAACATTAGAGTCACTAAGTGAAATGAGTGTTGTGAGTCTGATAGTGGAGAGAGATTAGAACAGATCGCTGTTCCACACACCGCGGCTCGTCCAGCTCAACTCACAGACAGCTGAGTGCTGATGAGCCGGACAGAGAGCGTCGGAGGGATCCTCCGCCTCAAAACATCATTATTATAAAACAAGAGGTCTAAAACACAGATGATGAACACAGGACTGTAAAAATCTAGTTCAATATCTAACCTGTAGAGGGCGGTTATAAGCTTAACAGTGTCTAAACTGCCTGAATCTTATAAGAAGAAGAAGAAATTCTTCATTGCTTGAGTATACTTCAACTGAGAACGTTTAGACGCAGCTCGCATACACAATCGATCTTTGAGTAGAGAGTATGCATGAGTATGTAGGATGTAGGACGCTAGTATGGCAGTTCAGACACGGCCATGGATGTATTGGGTGTACTGAGTGTGCACGCAAGATGGAGTGACAGCGGGGACGGCCAATCACACAAGAAACGGCAGAGCCAATCGAGGAGCTTGTGGGCGGTCTAAACTCAGGGAAACAGGCTTCAGCTTGAGCGGCGGTTTTCCGCTTGGTCCTAGTGCTTGACATGTCTCTGTTTACTATAGCGCAACATTATTTTTGGACGGTAAAAAGTGCAGGGGACCAAAACGGCCTTTTGAAAAAGTGCAGGGGACATGTCCCCTGTGTCCCCCCCCCAAATTACGTCCGTGCCTGGAGGGATAGGCTTCTCAAATCGCGTAACTGCGCCACACTGAAATCTGTGACCAATACGGATATGTGACCATAGAGCATGCACGCGTGAACCGAAAATCGGACTGGGTGTACGACCAGATCAAATGCAGTAATAAAAACTATATAAAAACGTCTTTCTTTGCACTGATGGTCTCGTTTGCTGTTAAAGGTAATTTATGATTATGAGAGGAAACATGAGGCTGTTTAAAAGATATTTAAAAGTTACTCGTTGCCGCTTTAAATGTTTAAAATGTATTGAAATAAAATCAAGTAATACAATTCAAAAATAGATCATTTTATATACAGTATGTGGTAAAAAAAAAAAAAAGCCTTCTTCTGCTGGCCCCCTCTGCAACAGTACAATGCTGACTTCTGCTATACTTCCTCTTCCCATCGTCTGAGGAGGGGTCAGAGGAGTCACAAGACAACGGACTTGACTCTGAGTCGGGCTTTTCCTTAGCCTCAGGGGAAGGTTGAGTCAGGCTGGTCTTTCTTGTTACTGTATAAAGACAACACAAAGAAACATTGATCACAATTAGACAGATAGCAGACAGGTTACACTAAGCATTTAAGTCATTTGGACATGGAATCTGCAAAAAGGGGTGCAGTATCAAAGTAAATATAGTCTGTAATGGTGAAAATTATTCGAAAAGAGTAAATATTTTCTTTCATTCAGATAGTTGTCCCTTCAAGAAATAAATCTCTCTCCGTTGTCAGGTCTTTTATTTTTACATCCTGGCATTCTAATTTAAACCTGGCCAGCTCATGTTTATATTTCTGTAGACCCAGTTTGGCAGTTGGGACAATTTGGGCAGCATCTGGGTCAGCACAGAAATAACCATTTAGCATTACTTAGCCCCTTCCTGACAAGCTAGCATGACACAACTGTTAATAGATAGTTTGGTTGCAGTTTTTATGATAGTGTAAGCTAAACGTTAGCTCAAAAAGGAAGCTCACCAAAGCTTCTGAAAGAAAGTAATGTAAGCTAGGCAAACAACTAGCTAGCTAGAACCAGCTAACGTTACTATGACGTTACATTCTTAAACTTACCAGAAGAGTCATCCTCCAGTTCGGACCTCACCCTCTTATTTTTCAGAGACCTGGTTTGGGGTGCTGACGACTCCGACATGTTCTCCTTACTTTCGTGAAACACTATGTCAAGCATGGCCGTCAATCTGGCGTCAAGCCATCAGCGACTTGCATACACGGAACTTCCGGTTTTACAACTACCTTCAAAATAAAAGCCCTTTAAGGATCTGATTTGAGCAAACCGATCATACGAGTCATATTCATCATAGATTGTGAAAAATATACTACGTTCTCTGGGCATCTAATTTTAACACTCACTCAACATGTGTGCGCACACATAGAGGTGAAATAATCACTTCAGAGCAAAAACAAATATATTATGCACTCATTATGCTACATGCCAAAAGACAACATTTTGGAAAGAGGGATGAAAATCAGTGACTTTAGCCTACTAAGATATGGCGCTGCAAACCAAACTCAGAAAACTTATTTTTGAAGGTACTTCAACAAGAAAAACATTAAAGCTAATCAAATACCTTCACCGCTCTAACATTGTATTTGCATGTCGTTTTTCTAATTCTCATTGTATCCTCCTTGACAAGATATAGTACTTATTAACTGTTAAAAAGTGTTTAATAAAGGACTTATTAACCTTAATAAGCATTGTTCATAGAGCATAGTTAACTGCTATTAATTGATTAATAAAGATGTGTTTACCTTCATAAAGCAACAAACAATGCTTAGTAAAGGTTTAACAATGACATAATAGGTAAGTTAGTAAGACTCAATAAATAGGTTTGTAACGCTTTTATTAACAGCTATCAGAAACTCATAAGACTTTTATTAATGCTATTAAGCAATCAATTAATAGTTAAGAAGTGTCTTATAAGTGCTTATAAAAGTCTTATAATCACACTGTCAACATGTTTATTATGTTATTATTAACACTTATATATAGTTTTATTAACACAAATTAATGTTAATAAGCATCTAATAAGGTCCTTATTACCTATTTACTAAGGCTTATAACAAGAACCTTAATATAAAGCGTTACCCAACCTATTAAAGAATTAGAAGTGTTAAATGGGTTTTAACTCACCTCTAGTAACAAAAAACAAGCTTTTGAAATTTGCTAATTTCTCCAATTGGGTGCAGCTGTCACACTGCAATCTTTGGGAAGTCACTTCCTGACACAGTCACATGGCTGTCACATGACAACCACACCAGGACGTTGAGTATATGTCACTATGAGTAAAAATCTTGTATAAACCTGTATGAGGAAAATTTGGGGACATTCAAAGTGTGTTTGCCCCGGATGTCACGGCCTTATTGCTCAACATAATTTTCTGGCCTCAATAATGCTGTAGTGGCTGAATAGGAGCATATACTATAAATCACAATATCATGGTGATTTACTGTCTAGAGGATATTATATCAGTCTTAGGAATGTGTCTCTCATATGTTAGTTTTCTCATTCTATCCCCTACTTTATGAATAAGAAAACAATTATAATCCTTGTTAGGATCCATTCATGGGCTTTGATGACAAAAAATATAGAATATTAAAACAAATTATTTGGGAAACTATGTAGTGAAAAAACTATTTAAAGTAGTCTGGTATGGGCGATTTGTTGGGTGGGGTGATAACCTCTCTATGGGGGAGTCAGAAGGAAAAACATGGCTGCTCCGACTGAACGGAGCATCAGTGATGCTGGGTCATGCATTCCTGTTTTTTTTCTGACAGAAAGTCGATCCAACAGAGTTGCTCTGGAGACCCTGGAGTATTCTCTCAAAATGAAAAACATGTCTCTCTTGAACTTTGACTCTCGGCCGTGCTGAGTTGTGATTGTTTTGCTCTCTTTGGAGTATGATTACATAAGGCCCTTGATTTTAACAAGCCTCCACTTTCTCTGCAGCCACACCACTAGGGAAGAGGAGATGAAGGGAGGGAATGTTCAGCCTCAGGAGAAAACTTCTCTTGCAGCTCCCTTTCCGACCATTACACGGAGGTCTGTAAAGGCATGACACCAAAACAAGAGTGCTCATAAGAATGTACTGCGTCTGTCGCCAGATCAGACTGTGAATCTGAGGGAGCTTTATGACGTCTTTATGACGATTGTTTTGAGGAGCTGCTTGAAAAGTGCTTTCATTTAAGGAAGTTAGAGGAAAAATGCATGGTGGAACCATGGTGGAATACAATTAAAGCTATTAGATTATAACATTGAGGCCCAATGGTTATTACAGTGCAGTCTTTTTAACTTTTCAATAATGATTTGTTAATAATCAAATCCTTGGCCAATCCACATGAAAAGTCATCTTAATAGAAATGGCTGGGTGTGGACTCAATTCAATACATGTTGAAACCTTTCCAACAAGTTAAAACAGAGGTGAAGTCACTCTGGACCTTTTTGACAAATTGGTTACTCCAGTTATGTTGTATGCATGTGAAGTGTGGGGGTTTGAAAAACTATATCTGTTAGAAAAACTACATCTCAAATTTCTAAAGTACATCTTAAAAGTAAAAATGACAACCTGCAGTAATATGGTGTATGGGGAACTTGGACGGTACCCACTCTGTGCTACAGTTAAAAAAAGAATAATTAGTTATTGGGGGAGACTGTTAGAAAGTAAAGACAGTAAACTTAGTAAAATCATGTACAATCAGCTACACAGCCTGCATAGCAGCAGTGTGTATGCTTCACCCTGGGTATCACAGGTGAAACAGATACTGGATGACTGCGGGTTGTCATACATCTGGTTAACACAAAAATACAACAACATTAACTGGCTGAAAAGAACTGTTGAGCGGAGGTTAAAAGATCAATTCATTCAGAAATGGCAGAGCGAGCTTACAAGCATGACTTCCTGTGACTTATACATAGAATTTAAACAAGAGTTTAAACTAGAAAAATATCTGTTGTATGAAAATCAAAAGTCCAGACAGGCCATCTGCAATTTTAGAACCAATAACACCCGCATACCTAAAGTCACAGGAAGATACAAAGGGCTGGAAAGAAATCAAAGAATATGCAACCTTTGTGATGCTAATTGTGTTGGAGATGAATACCATGTACTTTTTGAGTGTAAAAATGTGGATGTAATGTATTTTAGAAAAAAGTATCTGCCAAATTATTATGTTTATTTTCCATCCATGACCAAATTGATTTCACTTTTGAGGGCAAGTAGGCCAGGGGTTATTGTTAAAACAGGTGCCTTTTTGAGAAATGTTTTGCCATTGTTTAAGTGATGTTTTTGTTTTGTTTTGTTTTGTTTTGTTTTTCCTTGCCGTACACCATTGTTTTGTTTTGTAATGATTTCAGTTGAATTGTGTGCTCCATGCCATGTGCTATGGCCGTGAGCCGTAATAAATAAATGAAATGAAAAGAGAAGTTTCTAGAGTCCAGGATCACGTGGGAATTCAGCTTTAATAAAATAATTTCACCATGAATATAAACATTCTTTATGATTTTGTTAATAATCACCTTTATCACATTTTCTTCTCATAACATATTGGTGTTAATCAAATAAATATTTTTATGTTGATAATTGGTAAGACGATACAAATTCTCCACAAAGAATCAGATATTTGTTAGACACTTTGTTTGTTCTACTATCCTCCTAACCCATTATGGCTTTTATTAACTTTAAAGTCTCTAAAGAGACTTTATGGTACCAAGATCATTATGATCCCGGGAAACAATTAACTGTTGCAAGAAAGTCACATGGCCTTCACTACCTCACTACTGACTTTCATGTTGTGTTCACTCAGACTTATTAGGTTATGTATGTTCCTCCAAGTAAATCACAGGGTCTGAGGGCGCCACTGTCGAGACGGCAGAGGGGTCAGGAATTTGGGCAGAGGACGGTTGGAGGTACTGACAGCAGGACAGAGAGTTTTCTTTTTACTCAAATGGGTTTTTAAGAAAAATGCAGCATGTGAGGTGATAAACAAATGGATCCCTCGACCTATAAATAAAAATCTTTTTTTTTGGAGCTGTGTTTGAACTGGCTGAGACAGAACTTACAAGTAAGAGATTCCAACTCCCCCAACAATGGCAAATTTCTGCATGAGCAATTTTGCTCATGCACGTTTGCAGCTGAGGAGAGGCACCTTGGTCCATAAGCTTGCCTGACAAGTTTGTCAAATCCCTCAAAATTGTCATATGATTGTTTGACATTTACACATGTGTGTCTATGAATATTAATTCTTGTTTTTTAAGGCCTTTTGAGTGGGTTCTGCGCGCCATCAAACTTGCACACTCCTACAGCTGACGTGCCTGCTATTGAACAAACAGACCCAACGAGTAGAGAGGAACTTGTTTGCAGAAGCATATTCAACAGTTCATTTAGCCTCGGAGAACCTGCCAAATTCACATATGTTTGGAGTATGCAGCTGGAATAATTTGATCCACAAAACACAGGATTGGATCATGTTTTGTTCGCAGATCTCCAAAGGACAAAGGTGATGCTGCAGCTAATGTGTAAAATCTATGACAGAATCAAGTTTTTGTAGGAAACAGATTTTCCCAAACTTTGGTTCAACGTTTTGTCGTAAGGTCTTCCGGAGATCAAGTAGGAACACCATCCCTCCAAGCGTTCTGCTTGGCATCCCCAAGGGGGCCTTCAGCCCATGTCAACACTAATTGCTCATTGATACAGATTGTGGTTATCTGTGCTTACAGGGTAATTATGTAGTGTCAGAGTCACTAAATCAGGACTGGAATGAGGCTATCACAGTGTTGGCTCTCCGGGGATTAAGGGGGGGTATGTCTGGGCCTCAGCACTATCTTCATTCCTCTCTTGTCCTTATCTCCAGAGCGTGAGCCTGCCGAGAAACAACAGCCGGGCCACAGCCAAAGCAGACAGATAGTTGGAGTGCCAGGCATGCAATGCAAAGACACACAGTCAGAAAAAAGATACACACACACACACACACACACACACACACACACACACACACACACACACACACACACACACACACACACACACATTTCACTGTGTTGGCATTTGTGTGCCTCAGTATGCACAACTGCCTCTCCACAATGAAAATTTTCCTGTGAAGGAAAGCAGCTCCAATTAATTGAAATTTGACTGTGAGTTTGGCTCCAACATCTTGTCAGCCTTGGTCCTTTTTTATATGTTTTACCAAGCTTTTATATGGAGCCCAGCATTTTTGTGTCCAACAAATACTGCCTAAACTGGTGGTGGACCATTTTATGGCTGGGTGTTTTGACATCATATTATGTGGAATTATATACAGCCTGAGCCCCCGCAAATCTGAGCCAACATTGACCGAGTGCCACAATTGTTTTAGTTTATGCCAAACTAAAAAATTGCACTTTTATCAAAATGCATATAAGGAGAGATACAATGACTCATATATTTAAGATGACCCCAATATCCCTTTTTGATCTGTTTTTAAATGCAACAACAGTTCTGATTTATTGTTTGTAAAGAATGAACAATAGTTCCATTTGAATATCCTCTTTGTGTCCACTCCCTCTTCACTAAATTTGTGTGTGTGTGTGTGTGTGTGTGTGTGTGTGTGTGTGTGTGTGTGTGTGTGTGTGTGTGTGTGTGTGTGTGTGTGTGTGTGTGTGTGTGTGTGTGTGTGTGTGTTGTATTAGCAAGGGAGTCTGTCGGTCAGAGCCACCGTAAGTGAGCTGAGGCCTCTGCGCTGAAATGACATGCGAATCGATTATTCAAACAATTACATTACATTAATTGCATTCAACTTGGATTTCATGAATGACAGTATGTTTTTCAGGCTCTGAGGAGCCACATTTGGAATCGTAGACACCCTCTTTTATTACTGCAAATCTGGGAGGGTAAGTTTTCTCTGAAAGTTGAGAAGATGTTTAAACATCTCAAAAAAATTTAACAAGCCCTAAAAAGGGATCAACAACTCTTCACATTGTCTTTCTTCTTGTGGATCAAAGAATGCAGAAAGAACTTTTCAATCTGAGAATATTTCTCTGTGAGCCCTTGAACATGTCTGTTTCTGCATCTGCACAATGTTACAGCTCCATCTTCTCATGACAACTTTAAAGTTCTGAAGTATCTGCTCTGATGACATACATTTCCCATGACACTGCATCCATCCGTCACATAGGCTCTTCCTCTTTTTCCTCTCTGATGTATTCCTTCCATAAGAAAGTGATTTCATTCTTGTCTCCAACAAACAGTTGTTCAGCTTACAGTAAGTGGGGATCTTGAGAACTGGATAATGTGGAAACCTATAATGTCACTTGGAGCACATCCACTTGACTTGAAACATTACTTGTAAAAATTGTAATCTGTTAAGGGATCTGTAAAGAATATACACTCCAACCTTCCACTTCTCTCTGAATATGAACGTCAGTCAATTTACTGGCAGTCGTGGTTATCGACAAAGTGAGGGATTTGTCATTTGCATGCATCTCTGGACAGCAGATAGGGGAACGACTGCTCTAATGAAAATTATAAATTAAAGGTGAAGTAAGCGATTTATTTATGTTAATATAAGTGATCAATCGCTCTTTATTCATACCGTGATCACTAGTGCACGTTTCATTAAAGGCTCATTTATGCTCTACGCTAGATACGCATACGGATACGGACGGAGCCTTCTGTCCGTACTCTGCGTACATTACGTGCGTATTTCTGCACGTATCCTGCAAGCTTGCGGATGCGTACCAAACGGACAGAATGGAGCATTACTACCGAATATCACGGGGGGCGCACATAGATAGTATATAGGTTAATATAAGGGCCGCACAGCCAACAGTTCACTTTCACTTACTGTACATTTGTTTACAAACAAACGAAAGACATAATACTTTAGAAAAGGTCTTAATTTTTGAGGAGAGGTTTTTGTGAGTTGGTACGAAATTACATAGCCTACACATTTATCTATCTATGAAGTTACACGGCAGGGGCACAGAGACATACAACTACAACAGAGCAGCATGAGCGGGGATCGCACGGGGAAGAATGTCAGCTAGACAGCAGGCTGACGGCAGCAATAGAGAAGTGCCGGAGGTCCGTGCGAGACTAGTTTGTTTGACATGTCGTGATTGATGTCCTCAGACCCCCGCTGTCTATAATACAGCCTCCAGTTTAGCCTCTTCCATTGCTACGGTAGTATATCGCTAAAGTTGTTTCTTCCATGGACCTATTATAAAATAGGCTATGTATTCCAGTCAATTCACTGTTTGACTCTTATTCTTCCTATTTGAGTAACTTTTTACTCTGAGCGGCGATGCTGACCACTAATGGTTGATTTGCTTAATGTCCATTCCAACATAAAGGACGCATGGAAGTATGAGGGCAGTGACGGATATAACGTTGTAAACGTACGTCTCTATTTACGCACGGAATTGGAGCATAGAGTAGCCTTAAGCCGATCTCTCAGTCACCCGCTCTGCGTGTAATCAGCAAAATAAACTTTTCTATGAACCCTTTTCTGATATCCAATCAGAAGAGAGAACGCTACAAACCGGCACCCGTCTCACTGCCGGTGCACACGCAGAGCAACAGATCTGTGAATGTTTATGCACCTACAATGGCGGAGCAGGTAAATAATTTTATCATGTTTTATCACACTTACTTATCTGAGATGATTCCGGATAACTCGCTGCTTGAAGACCACAATGCATTAATGTGGTGACGTGAAGGGACTGTAAACTGCAGTCAGTGACAGGAAGTTAGCTAAACTGACCATTCCGCTTACTGAACCTTTAATTGACTAATTGATCTCTTCAACATTTTGGGATAATAAAATAAGCTTAGTCACTTTGTTTTGGTGAAAACAACAATACTTTAACATCTTCAGGGTTAATATGAAGCTGGAGCCATGAGTCAGTTGGCTTAGCTTAGCTTAGCATACAGACTGGAAGCAGCTACCCTTGCTCTGTACCAACCTTTTCTCTGTGCTCCTCACAACCTTTTCAACTTAAATTGTTGTACAAGGTAAACAAACGAGCTATAACGTTTTAATATTTGCGCTTCAGAGGACAGAGTCAGTGTAGCTGTTTTTAGTCTTAATGTTAAGCTAAGCTAATCAACTGTTGGCAGTGGCTTCATATTTACCGTGCAGACATGAGAGTGCATTGTATAGTTTTTCTCGTTTAACGCTAAGCAAGAAAGCAAATTAAAAGTCTTTGCCCGAGTGGTCAATGTTAAAGTGTTTATAAGTAGGGGCTATGTTTAGTCTGAAGCCCCCTTTTGCTTGGAAGAGTACAAATTAACATGCCATTACCTTCCAGCGTTTCTCTATTGTAGTACTCAAACATGTCACTAATCAACATATCAGCTCTTATTTAGAGTGACATTTAGAATTTTGGTTCTGTGACCTTCAAGCTCTCCAAACATCCCCCTGCCACTGAATGACACAGAAAACAAATACTATATGACTAAACCAATAACCCATGTTGAGTATATTTGAAGGTCTCCAATTAAATGCTTGTCAATGACCCAATTTCCCTCATGGTAGTGGTAAACAAAGCATTGCATTTGTCTTCAGTGTCCTATTGCAGCAATCCATACTGTGTTTGGATTACGATTAGGCTATGGTTTAGTCTTATTTAATGTCTGAATTCAACCTCTCTGTGTTATGATGACCGTGCCATTGCCTTGCACGCAATTTGCTTCATGGGTATTGCTGGACCCATTCTCTTCCTTTGAGATCTGCCGTTCTTATCTCTCCACTTCAAACAAAGTCACCCCCCACCACACAAAACGTCTAAGAGACGCTAAAGATGCTCATGCTGCTTTCGACTCACTTGTGGCTTCCCCCCATTCCCTTTTACTGTCAATGCACGGCATACAGATTATCAGCGGAGCGTCCCTTTGTTGTTGCATGGAGGGGATGGGGGTATTTGAGTTAGATCTCCTGGATAACATTCGGAGCACCCAGATTTCATTTCACGCTAGGCTCTTTCATTCTGGGTTGCTGATATGGCTGCTATTATTTTTTGACAAAGTTTGAGAGTCAAACCTCAAACTAACTTACTTCAGTGAGTAACTCAAAATCAGACGGGAAGATTGCAACGTGATAAAAAAAAACAATTTAATGAATGTAGTTCATGTTTTCTCTTTCTCGGGCTCCTACGCAGTCTGCCTTCCTATCTGTTTAGTGAGACCCTTTTAATGTAAGAGGTACTGGGAGGGCAGATCACTGATGTTGTTGCTTTTTATGGCATGATGGACTGGCCTTATCGGAGGCTGTATTCTGGCAGAGCTGACAGACTGAAGAGGGACATCTGTACTGTGTTCTTTGTTTTGATTTCCTCAGACTTCTTATCGGAGTGAGTTGGACAGAATCCAGCCTCAGACATAAAGTCCAGAGAGGAGACAACACGCTGTGGTTGCAGGTTCTCATCTCTGCTCAGACTCGCGTGACCCACCCTGGCACCAACTCTTGCATCTGTCGTCATGGTTACCCCCTCCAAACTGTTTGCATGCGAAGGCATCATTATGGTCCGTTTATCCACTCTGATACTTTGTTGACTGTTGATTGTTTGGGTTATGAATGCGTTTTCCATTTTCTCTTGATTTATGTGCAGCACATAGTTCTGCTCTGCTGATCATGTAAATGAAATAGTTCAACAGAAAATATGTTTTTCTAGCTTTCTTGCCGAGAATTAGATATGTAAGAATGTCCGTACAACTCTCATATACTGTATGTACAGTATGTATAAAACTACAGCCTCTTTTAAAAGAATTTAGATACATATATAGTAGGGGAGAACGGGGGAATCTGAGGCATCGGGTAATGTGAGCCACCCCCTGTATCTAGGCAACGGAAAACATTTGTGGTCATGTGAGATATATCTTTTCAAGCCCCTCTCATTTCCCCATGGCCCTGAAAGAGAGGACCTCATGGTGCTGTGGTAAGCATGTTTTTTTCACCAAAATAGGTATTTTGCATGTAAAAGTAAATTTTCTTGCTGTCAACTTAATCAACTGTTATGCCAAAGCAAATGTATTCACGTAGAAAAACTTCTATCATACGTGTTGATGAACTACCAACATATGAAACCATGTGATGCTGATAACTGAAGATTAGCCTGAAATGCTAAGAGAGGTAGTTTTTTCTCAAATAGTGGTAGTGGGGGAAAGTGAGCCAAATGCTTTGGGGGAAAGTGAGCCATGAGGCACAAGTTAAATTTAGTCTTTAACATATTTTAATGTAATATTACATAACATATGTTTTATTTTAATGTCATACACATTGTAGAAAAGCCATCATGCCAAGGAAATACACCAGGAAGACGACCTGGGGCAACCACACGGAAAGAGCACCTTCTCATCTTTCCCTGTAACCTTCAGGGCTGGAGTGTAGAGTAGGCCTAGTTGTAGAGTATGACAGGCTGATGTTATAATCCAGTTGGGTCTTCTCCTGTGTTCTGAGTCCCAGGCTGTTCTCGTTGGTTCTGATTTTCCTATGCTTTGACCCCCAGACACTAGCTGGCTCTAAGGGTCCTGTGTTCTGACCCCCAGACTGTGTTCTAATCTAACTGGTTCTATCTTTCATTTGAATCTTATTAAAACCTTTTGAATTATAATATGTTGTATTTGATTTTGTTCAGAGTTACTTTCAAGTGTTTAGAAAATTTGCTTTGCTTAATTGACCAAACCCCATCATTCTTTTACTAGTCCGACATTAGTTCTGGAATGTGTGGCTAGCTTTCAGGATTCTTCCTGTTACACTATGTGTTGTTATGGTAGTTTCAGAGTGGAAAAAGTAAGTGGTTCAGTTTACCCCACAGCTGGGGTAAAGTGAGCCACATGACAACTTTTTTTAAAACAATCATATTTTCACTGCCCTTTGTCTTGAAAAAAATTCTGCTAATGCCCATTTCTAGGAAACATCCTGAATTAATGGGAAATGTGAAAATTTGAGTGATAAATCATTTTAGCTCCCTTAGAGGGGAGCAAATGTAAAAAGTAGCTCAGATTACCCCGTTCTCCCATATGTATATATATATGAATTGCGTTGGTGACTCGGGTCGCACAGTCTAACATAAGCAATGTGAATGTAAAATAGCCTCACACTGCATAAAGCAATACCTTTTGATTACTTTAAAGTGAATGTTTACCGGGCTTCACACATGAGAAGATATGTTTACAAGAGCAGAGAAGGATCTTCAGAGCTTAACAATAGCTGTGAAAGCATTTGTTTAAGAGAAAACCATTAATATTCCTCATTATTTCATCTTCCATATCCAATTATTAAAAATACGCGAGTGCCTTTGGGTGCCTGGTACAACTAAAAGCATAAAACACCCCAATAAAAAAATGTTGGCTTACACAATCAAGTCTTGTTCAAGTGCTCATGTCTTACATATCCCAACGAGGAGAGAACAAGGCTCATTCGTCAAAGGGGAGATGACTTATCCTTACGCTTAAAACAGAGCTCATCCATCTCCTGCTATCAGGACATGCCTCACTTAGGAATAAAAACCAGAATGATCTCATCATGTAGACTAGAGTGAAGCATCATCGGAATACTCATTTCGTAACAAAACAAAGGCTCCAGGAGGAGTGTGGATCGAGCAGAGTGTCTTGCCAAACTCACAGCCCGGCTCAGGGGAATGACAATGAGGAAAACCACACAAGAAATTAAGTTTAACCAAATAATAATTTATTTAAACAAAGTTTAAAGTAAGTCGCTAAGTGGTGCATGAAAGTCAGTAGTCAGTAATGGGTGCTGTGTTTGTGTGAGTGAAGAGTGTAATATATGCGCAAAACAAAACTACCCAAGCAAATCCCAAAACAAAACAAAACAAAACAAAACAAAACAAAACAAAACAAAACAAAACAAAACAAAACAAAACAAAACAAAACAAAACAAAACAAAACAAAACAAAACAAACCATACATCAAGGGAGGGAGGCCGAAGTGGCTGATTCCTGCAGCTTATATAGCTGAGGAGATCAGCCTGCATGGGTGTTAGTAATTAGCAATCAGCTCCTGGAAGCCTGCCAATCAGGAGGTGCCAGGAGCTGTCACAGTGTCTTTACCTCCTCTGGCCAGAAATGACCTTCATGGAGAAGTCATCACACTTAAAAAACAGCATCTCAAATAAAACAGATTTATTTCTGCGAGGAGGATTCCCAAAAGTCACTCTTGGGATTTTAAATCCTACCACCTTTATTTCAATGATTGATTTGCCCTGACACAAGCAGTCTCCCTGTGTTGCATTTGTCCTATTTTTTTTACAAGTTGTAAGTGCTTCTGTTTGTTTATACCAAGTCACCCATGGAGATATGACTTCTTGGGACACCTCTTGTGCCAGTCCCAGATGGCGCCTCTTGTCTTTCCCTCAGTGCGGGTTATGAGTCGATAATGAGTTAGATTGAGAGTATCGCTCAGGGAGAAGATGAGAAATTGTCAATAAGATCAAGAGTCAAGTGTTTTCTATAATCACCTGCCATTTTCATCCAACCACAAATGCAGATACGTTTTTATCATCCCCATTCATCTGGAAAGATAAACTAAGCTTGCTTTGACCTGGTAAACACTGTTAGGAGGGAGTCAGATGGGTGGTGGAGGGAGGAGGCACAGGTTCAAGTAGCAATGTCCTCTCTCTTTCTCCGGGGCATTCCACACACACCACGTCCAGGGTTGGGCTAACGTCAGACGATCCCCTTTCTGCTTCATACAACGCCGACAAGGCTGTCGTCAGAGGGCTTTACCAGCGGTGTCTGTGAAACCCGAGAGTTGGTGGACAGGCTTCATACCGGGGGGCAAGAGGTGAGTGAGGGATGGTTTAGTACTGTCGAAGAGGTATCGCACACCCCCAAGTAGTGGGGAAACCGTGGCTAGCCACAGGGCTGCCTGAGTGTGAGGAAAGCCAACCCGCCGCCTCTTAAAGGATCCAATTTCCTCACAACTTGTTGCCCGATGCTATATAAACTCTGGCATGCGGAGTGGACACCTGATCCGGTCTAAAAGGGCCGCTAGAGAGATTCTCTGCACCCACAGTGTCCCCTGGTCTTTCAAGTAGACTGCCCCTCCCCCGCCCCCCTCTTGCCCAGACAGACCCACTGGCATGGTCACCCTCCATGGGGGCCTTAAGAGGACCTCCATCACAGCTCCCACTCAGGCTCAGTCATAGCAGCTTTGCTAATGAGGGTCTCAGTGGACAGCCTACCGCAACTAAAGGGACACTGCGGAACCAGGGAGCTCCCTTTAGCTACAAAAATAACATGGTTCTGAAAATGCAGATTTAAAGGGCAAATCAACACATTTTACAAATTAGAATGAGTTTATTTCCACTCATAATTTCTGATCAGTTTGTATTTTAATTATGGCTTTCACAAAGAAAACACTCATCTTGTCAACAGTTTATTTTTTATTTTGTTCCACTTAATGAAATCAAACTGATTAAGTTACATATGTGATTGTGAACCTTAAAAGTAAAGCTTATCATTTGACTTTTTTTTTTTAAGTTGACAATAATCAACATCACCTTGCAAATGTACTGTAAAGAGGTGACTAGTGCAAACGAGCAGCTGACTTAACCAAAGCGATTAAAAACCTTGACCGCCATACAAACAATAAACAACTCTGGGTCGGCAGTTCCACAAGCCCGGAATGGAGATATGAGTGCTACACGCATCAATTATTCAACTTTATTGAGTAGGAGGAGTTTTCTAGCCTTATAACATCAGAAACCTGATGAGCTGGCAGCCTCTGGGACAGTATGCCATACATATCATAACTCATAAATCTAGTGATCGATATCACACATTGTGTTAAGATCAAGCTAATGCACATGGTTGACTGAGTGAGATGAACTGGGATGGAGAGCATGAGTATGAAGTGGAAACAGGGGAGCAATAACTGGCTTTATCCTGGAACAGATCCAGATGTGCAACACTACACCAATACCTGTCTCTCATACAAATAAGTCCTGAAATGAATAACAGAGATAAAACACATGTGAAAGACATGTTCTTCATGTGCCTATAAGCAGATCATTGAAAAAACATCTGTGAGAATCAAAGGTTTAAGACAAATCCTATGAGTACACAGGCTTTAATTGAACATGTCTCATGTGACATAACATTACAAGTGATTCTCCTCCAATTGTTCATTGGCTACTTTAGTTTTCAACCACACTGGCTGCATGGGCCTCTGTTTTTTTGTGTTGGTGTCAGCTTAAACAATTCTGTCTGTGACCTCCAAGATGCCTTAAGCTCTTCGGAGAGTCACTTCAGATGTGGATTCGGCCTGGGGTGTAGAAGAAGAATTTCAGCGAGACGGGGAAATGGAAAACGGCCACATATTTCCAAGAAAGCTGCAAAGAAGCAGAGGAAGAGGGGAAAAAAGAGAGATTAAAACACCAAAGAGCCTCTCTTTCTTCACTCAGGGTGTTGTTTATATTGTTGACAGGCCTTTTAACCTCCCTAGGCCCATTCTGTAAGGACTCTTTTGGGAGCTCACTTTAGGTTTGTAGCCTATGGAGCCTCCATTCAGCCTGTATCCAGTCAAGCAGTTGCATTATTTATGAGTGCTGCGGCTGTTATTCGGACTCCCTTATTGAGATTGTTGATACCTCATCATGGAACGAAAATAATGAGGGGACTATAAATCTAAGTGCTGTCAACAGCCACTTGAGGGAACAACATGACAGGTCCCTCCCCCCAGATCCTGATGTCATCAGATTCTTCTATGTGTGTGATATGTTTTCCTTTTGGACAGGTCCGATGGATTGGCCTCAAGGCCCATTTCACACTGGATTAGTTTCCATTTCAAGCTCCAGCCCAGCCCCACCTTTTATATCGGAGACAAGAAGGTTAAATCATCAGAAAGTTTGCTTTGTCTTTTGTCAAGGGTCTAAAAGCAATATGACAGAAGTTTGCTTTTGAGGCCTAAATTATATTGGGTTAGGCCCAAAACAGACTCTAATCCAATTGTTTGAAATGGATCAAACAATGGGATTGTAAATCGCAGTGTTGAATAAACCGCCAGAAGATGCAATGTCAAGCTCAGCCGTCATTGCTGCACACATACTGATATCAATACTCATGAGACCACCAACATGCAGCCAGGCACATTCCTCTCTTCTCTTTCATCAATGCACTTTCTGTCTCTCACACAGTATATACACAGGTAAACAAGCATGCTCTCACACGTGCTTGACAATGCACAGACATTGCAGACATTAGAGAATAAACACACGCAAGCTCCCACCTGCCTTACTGTGCAGACAGACGTAAAGTGAGCAGAACATTTCTCGCCATGGAAGTGTTTTAAGTAGACAGCTGTACATGTATAAGCCATGAGCTCCAAATCAGCGAGTGAACTTCCAGATGTGAACACAAATCAGTCACTCAAAGCAGCCTAACTCTCCATGTCCACACGCATGCACACAGACCAACATGGGTGTTTGTATCAGGGGAAATCATAACAGGAAAGCACCAAAGGGGAGCTGTATCCCAGCCGAGGGAAAGTTACAGCCCCCATCTCATGACTCTGGAAAGACACCTCATTTCTATCTGTCCGCATGGCATCAGTAAATGACAAAGAGTGATTACACTCAACCAGTCATTAGACCGCATGTGAGCCACAATGTTCTTTCTGCATTGCTTGGAAAGGGATAGAGATTTCAAAGCCTTTCAGTGTGTTGAAAAGCATGAGAGAACCGGATATAATCATTGTAACTTCATAGCATTGCTAGAACTCTTACATCAACTTCTTATAATCCTCCTATGCTATCAATTAGCTCTTTGTCCTGTTGCTGAATCAGTATGGACTCTTTTCCTGTAACACCTCATCACAATAAACTTCCAGTCACACTACATTAGCCATGCCTAAATGAGGTCAGTTTTGGGAGTAAAACCACCCCTGCTCTGACCCTTTGACTCCAGTTCATGCATCCCTCACATTCTCTCGCTGTTTTTGCGGCGCATGCATTGCTAACGGAGCAGAACACCGGGATAAATGAGGCATGGGATTCTCCCATCAGATGCAATTATCTGCATCCTTGACAACAAGTTTAAGATGTGAATGAAAAGATCTGTTATAGGTCTTGTCCAAATACAAATTGGTTACATTGAAATCTAATCTGTTGTTTGGTTAACAGCAGAACGTTGTTATAAATGCAAGCTGTGCAAATATTGTTCGAACCTACAGAGTTGTTATTCAATTCAGGATTATCTGGAGAATTTAACAACAGTTCCAAAAGTTCCCATATATACTGTATAGTTATCAGAATTGGGGGAAGTGGGTATACAATTATGAGACAACTACAATATTTCCATCTGATTGGATTTCTGGAGAGTGTCTCATTCAGTGCACACATCATATAGCTTATTTGAAGTGTTGCACCGACTTGATATAATGATGTCCAATGCTGTGTGAAATGAGATGTTCCTGGCCTTCAATGCACTTAAGTGGAAACAAACATGGAAAATTGCAATTTAAAGGTTTAATTTGAGCCTCTGTTTTCTCCTTCATCTTGGCTTAAAAGTGACTCAGTGCAACAACCCTTGTATTTTGATCGGTGTCAGTCTCAGAGAAGTAATGATTGAGTGGGCCCATTTCTCATTAACATTGGTTATGCTCTGGGGCTGTCTGTGGGGACTCTGTAACAAGCATGAAGACCCTCTTAGTCCTGCTCTCCTGCAGAGTGGCATGTGGATGACTTTGCTTCAAAAAACCAGAGGGGTCCTGTTGGCCAGCCTAGCTTTATTAAACTGAGTTAACCTTCTAAATGTACTGCTGCCTCCTGCTCTGCCCCCGGGTCTGTTATGACTGAGAGGAAGTAGGAACAAGACTTGTGTCAAATATGCTGTCAATGCGCTAAACAGGAACAGATTTGATAGACAGCCACGTCCCGCTGGGCCCAGAAAAGTTTACTGAACACCACAGGACGTTAATAGTCTTTCTTTCAAATAAAACACCCTCATGTCTGTGAGAAAACTTCCTCGTTTTAAGCTTGAACTTATTATTTTATAACATGTTATCAGGGAAATTAATTAATTAGGGTCCAAACTCACAAGTAGGATAACTTAGCTGTGGCTATAGCCTTACCTCACTACTGAGCGAGTTGTAGCATTCATGTCTGTGTAAGATAATATACCAGCCGTCCTTGATCATGGTTTCATGATGCAATTTTTGGATTAGTGGTCACTGGATCCATAGACCATTTGCACCGTGGTATGGATGATATCACTACATGAAAGAAGAAAATAGCTATCCTATATGTATTAAGTATACTCAGTAATCACGATGCCCTCCCTCCAGCGTGCACTGGTTTACCTTCCTTTGGAGACCAAACTCTCACGGTGAAATATGGGAAGTATTACATGACCTGAGACTAACTCAAAGAAGCTGTGGAATTTGTCCATGTGGATCTGTATTGATAGGACCTTGGTTTAATCAGCCTATTGGAGTCTACATTCATTCAGTAAAAAGAAGAACAGCACCGAATCAAAGTCTGTCCCGTCACACCACTAAATGCTGCAACTCACATTTAATCTCAATCCCTCTTCTATTAATGTCCACACTGCTTTCTCTTTAAACCTATACCTTTGACTCTAAGATGATCCTGCGCTCATCTGGACAAACTTAAATGGAAAATGAAGTGAGACCTAAGGTGATGCTGGTTCACCCAGGTGTCACACCTTTGTTTCCTTAATTTCCTCTGCAGAGCACCCTTGCGCTCCGTGTGAGGCTGTTTCACGCCTCCCCCCTATGCGGGCTAGAGGCCTGATGAAGTCCAGATGTGGTCCAGATGAGGCCGCTGTCCGATGCAGGGACCTGAGAGGAGCTGTGTAGACTCCGGGGGCTCGTCAAACTGCCATAGGTTTCTGCTCAGATTGATTCCTGACATGTTGGTGCATGTTCTACCATATAGTCAGTTCCTTAATGTCATTAAAAAAATGGTTTTTCCAAACCTTTTATTTGAAATCTTTTGTGTTTTTATAATCCATTCATTTTAATTTAACGGTCATGTAAAGGCTCTTTCATATTATAGCAAAAATGATATAGTCCTCTGCACGTGCTCGGTGAGAGTTTTGAGATGATTAATGCTTTACTTTGATGCCTTAGTACTAAGAAAAAAAACAGTTAATGCAAATCAGTCTAACACGATCCAACAGGACAGCTTGTTTATTGATTTTCCTGAATACCTCATTAATGATGGTGCTTATATTAGACTTATCAATTAGTTTCATTTAACTTGAAAGATAAATAATTTGGTTCATGTAGGGGTGTGTTCATAACCTAAGTTAGCTTTAAGGCACTCAGACACCACTTTGCCATTTAATTAATAACCTGGATCAAATAAAAAACACTGTTATACTTTGTGTCTTTCCACTGGCACTTCATGATGGGGCGGGGCAAATGTGTACCTTGAATGTGTGCATGTTTATGTATTTAGGCTGTACAATGATTGGTTACAATGTAAAGCATGTGTAAACTGTGACTTTGGTTCAGTGCAGGCAAAAATATCATTCCTAGCAGGGAGGACTCTCCATGGCAACAGCTGTATGATGTCAGATGTTGAGCAGAGATTGGACAGATGTGGTGATTTGAAGTATGCAGGAGATTAAGCCTGCAGTACAGAGGAATCAGAAATGGTAAGCGAGTGTAAAGCGCTATAATTTAGCTGCTTAATAGGAAGATAAAGGATATAAAAAAGCAAATGAAGAAAAAAAACATGTTAGAGAAAATATACAAAGAAACTCACAGTTGTAGACAATATGTCAATCATTTCTATGGAATTCAAACACTTGGCATGTCGGGCAAAGGTTTGATTTACCTCACCAACAACATGGGACATTTGCCAAGCTTCTTATCGGTCAGTAAATCTTCACAGGAAATAATCATGTATCTTCTTTTGTTTCCTTTGTTTTGGAGCAGGTCAGAGGTTGATATGTGCCCCAACATACTTAAAGTTCACTTAAAGGCCATGGGAATTCTGGTGTGCTCAGGCCTCTGCGTCCTGCTCCATGGACTGTCGTATGGACAGGATTAGAGATGCAGAATAAAGCCTAATTGGTCATAATTCGCATGTGCTGATTATATTATTATAGCTTTAGACACATCTAAAGCTATTGAGCCAGGGAAATTGGTCCCATGACAAAACAACATTTTACAGACATGAGGATTAACCAATGGAGCAGGGAGAAATGCTGCCTAATTTATCCAATTATCCTTCCTTTGTTGAAATATTCATCATAAGATTCAGCTTAAAGAAATGGGGTAAAGAGACTGTGGCGGCTTAATTTTTTATTTATTTCTTTGGTAAAAAATCATTTTAACCTCAAATTTTTTTTTTCTTTCTTTAAACTTACAAGCGATCCAGACCTACTGGATTTTCTGTTTTTATTTCCACCATGTTTTGAGGTATCTGCATCTGAGATTGTGGCTGCCTCCCCAATATAGCCGAATTCAATAGTCCTTAAATCATTGATAAAAAATTTTAAACTCATCTGCACTGTGGCTTTCCAGAAACAATGTTCTAGTAACGCAGCATAAACCACAGACCACGCTGTGAACAGATTTCGACAATTTTTTTTGAAAAAAAAGTCCCAGGGAGAAGGTCTCTGCTGTGGTTACTTTTGTACTTTCTTATGTAGCCTAGCATTATACAAAATGACATTTGTACTTTTGAACTATTACATATTATTTGGTAAAGATCAACTTATAAGCGAAATATATGTACCTTATAAGCCTTTGTTAAACGGTGGTTTCTGTCTCACTTGGAGTCAGTAGTGCATTGATGTTAAAGTAGGATTGTAGCAACTGAACCTTAGAGGAAAGAACTTACTCACTGGCTTACAAGAAATCATTCGCATTGTGGCCAAGGTGATAACATGACTTTGTGTCAGGGTTTGTAGCACCTAAGACATTAGTCTACCTTGTGTTTGTGTTTGAAAATAATAGGGTTTGAAATAGATGACCAAGCACAAAATAATTAGCAATGGGACTTAGGAAAAAGGCTGACACAGCCAATGGAATAGGGGCTCGTAGTATATTCTGATTATAATTTTTTTGTCTATCCCAGTGATGAAAAGTGACCTTGTGTTGTATAAAGGTTGTTGGATGTTTTTATTCTAACACAAACTACTTTGTTGCTTTGACATTTAATGCCTTTTTGGCTCCTTCCACTTGTGTTTAGAGTGAACGTGATGAGGCAAATGTTAAATGCAGTGTTGAACTTTGAAGTCTGTATGGAAACAAGCTTTCACATTCAATTGTACGGTACGTGATCATGTATTTTGCCTTACAGGGAGATTATAAATGCTGTCCAAAGCTTATCTCCCTTTTATGGTACTGCCAAGTTTAGCTCACACACAGATGATGGATTTTGTTTTTGCACGAAAATATCCTGGATGAGAAATAAACTCTTACTAAGCCTATTACAACAAATACCATTGTTACAAAAGATTCAGGTAAAATAAAGTAACATTTAACGGAAAACAACAACATATTTAAAAGGTTAAGATTTGATTTATGATTAGACCTAAACAAGACTAAAACGGTGTAAGTTATTAACTTATGAATAAGAGTAATTGACCTTTAAAAGGACAAGTACAGCATGTTAAACACATGAGCAAGGTGTGAGGTCATATGTTTACTGCTGTGTGGCACCTTGTACAGTTAAATGTTGAATGAGTCTGTTCTTCAGTTTACGTATGGACACTGGGCTTTATATGTCTCCAGCATTCATGATGCGTAAAGTCCCTGTTCTGGGTGTGTGCACGCGGTGACACTTCTTTGGCCTTACATTGTTGTGTTTGGCACCCGATGCACAGAGAAACTTTATCCTTTGTTGCTCTTGCAAATGACCTGAAAATTAACTGTTTCCTTCAAGGCAATTTTTTTGGGGGGAAATTGCATGAGCCATTGTATTAACAGCTTGCAGCAGCTCATTTTAAGGCAATTATTTGATTATCTATACAGCTCTTACGTACCATGTTACCCATCACCTCAAAGCGGGTCGGATGACTGACTTTTACACTTCTCAGATACATGCTATGAAGTCATTTCAGCAACTATCATATAATATAGGCCATCTTCATCAGCACCGTCTTAAATATCAAAGCTTGCATTGTGTTAGGGCACCCAGAGAATCCAGGTATAGGTTTCTCAATGAGAAGAAGAGAGAGACAAAAAAGCACTGATAATTAATGGCTGTCACAGGATATGGAATGGATGCAGAACGATTACAGATGACATATAAATTGCTGTGTAATTTCAGATGCTATGGGCGTTTTCTGTTGGAGCAGGTCTCCTCTTGTGCCGCCTGACAGATGATATTCAAATGGAAGTCGAGGCCAGAGGGATAACATGCCGTTGTTGAACCATTTGATATGCCAAGGACACATAATGGCCACATGCAGAACACCAGATCAAACACCTTCTAGGATTTCAGGAGAACGCGGTGTAACACAAAACAAGCTCTTAGAGACACCCACATCACATTCACAGTGTAGTATCAGGTCTACACACAGTATACTGCTGACTTGAGTTTGTAGGTAAGATATGCAAACGGAAATATTTATAAAAAATTATAAAAATAAACACTATTGCTATCCACTGACAGCATTGTTAACATGATTGGATATTTGGTGGAATAAACAAAATTTCAGGGCATTTATGGTCACTGATCATTCAAATATGCCCACACATTGACTACTTCAGGGCCTCGTCAAGTTTCCTTGTTTGATTTATGCCTAAACAGCTGCAGAGGTGGCACGCATGCCAGCCAGGCCTGAGAAAAAATGTAACATAAAGGTGGTCGCATTTTGTGGCTCTGTAACACAATCTCTTCTCTCCATCAACTCCATATACTGCACAGCCTGATGATCTATGAAGGTGTTTAGGATAATGTTAAAGGAATAACATGCAAGGCCCTGAGAGTTCTACTTTGTTAGAGGTAATCCAAGCACAGCCTACAGATAACTGATGGGCTCTGTTTTGCTGGATCATTAGGTTGATAACACACCATGACGATCATAATATATTGTAGCTGAACACAACCAAACAAATCAATTTAAGTGATGAAAAAAATCACATGAGATGTGAACATAATGTAAATGATGAGAACATCATATAATGCATATGTACAGATTTGTCTTTATAATGTGTGTATTAATATCTCAGTCCCATTGCTTTGATCAAGCAACAATTATCATTGCATCAATAGCAGAAGAGACATTTAAAAAAGGCCTACCATCTTATGAACCAAAAACCTCCAAACCCTAAAGAAAGTAAGAATTTCAGACATTCATCTTCCACATGCCTTATTTACAGAACAGAAATTAGAAACTGTTACAAATGTCGAAGGCTGCATCTAGCTGAGGCAGCTGTCTTTTGTTTTGCTAGTTAGCTATTCAATTGTAGGCTTATGTGCAAATACATTCTTCTACCTGGTGGTAAATGGTGCTTTATGAAAAGTATTCGGATCACCTACGTTATTCAAATTCATCCTGAAGGAGACTTTAATGTCTGTCCAATAATTCCTGGAAATATGTCAAATACATGTTGAGATATTTCACTGAAAAGCCCAAATGTAAACCTCATGTTGGCGCTCTAGGAAATGTCAAGAGTATTACTAAGGGCTTTAGGATTCATCCTCCTGGCACCAGGGATATCTGTACAAAATTTCCTCACTATCCATCCAGTAGGCTAGCTGTTAAGCTATTCCAGCCCGGACCAATGTGGTGGACCAGGCCAACAATTCCATTACAGTTTCAATTCGAGGCCAGGCCAGATGTGACATTTTAAGGTCTATAAATCGTTCAGTGTCCTAACATGTGCACAGATGAAGAGTAATCCCACATCTAAATCTAATCATAATGCAATCCTTCAGATTTGAACTTTCATAACAGATTCTCATGCATGACAAATATGCAGCTTTAGTTTTTCAGTTTACTGGGATTTGTATTTTCTGCGTGCATGAAATCAACAAAAAGACAGCAACATGAAATCAGATCAAAATGTAACTGTAGTGCTTTGTATAATGCATCACAGGTTTACAAAAACAATTCATAAAATCAATGCTTTTGTAATTCAGTCATATTCAACTGAGACGATTGCTTGGATTTAAGATCTGTAATCCCGATAAAGATTTGTTAGGAGACATTGTCCAACCAACATGACATTAACCTATCCTACCCACCCATGTGTATCAGTGATCAATGTGTCACGGTTACAGAGGCCAGAGAATGAGACAAGGGGAACTTGTTCTTTTTAACCCTCCAGACCTGTAAGCTTTCAATCAGGCCATGCTAACAGTAATCATTCACTGTTCAGGGTTTGACAAGGCTCTTTAGACAGGTAGAACCCCAGACAAAAAAACACATCTTTAATTTCTATGTTGACACTACTTAGGGAGAGAAACTTAGAACTGCAGAAAAGGCTTGACAAATGTTCAAAGGTAAGAATCTAACATCAGGACATAAACAGGGCAGACACAATTTTAAAGACGCTCTCAGCACACTCACTGATTTGTTAGCAGTGTATCTGCAGAAAATATATACTGTATAAAGATGCGGACGAGGGCTGAAGTGAAAGAAGTGCTTACAGTAAGGTGATGTTCAAGTGAGCATCACTATCCTGACCCCTGATCACAAACCATCAAAAGTGATTATGGTGTTTTAGTATTTGCTGTTTTTAACAACCCAGCCAAAACGTTAGGGAGATGGGTTGAACATCATAATAAAGAACTCTCTTTCAATCAACAGGAAATTGCTGGTTCATTACAATCCAGAAGTAGTTGCATTTCGGTGTGGAAATACGATTTTTCACAAAAGCCCCATTTGCCATAATTAATTCTTTCCTCAACCCAAAACTTTCTCAAGAAACTACAACCCTGCTAACATCATGCAGATGCGCTGCCACATTTGAGGTTTAACACGCTCCCATTAAGACACGCACATTACAGCACTTCTCTCTTTTCTCTCACACCTACGTATGCAGCATTCAGGGACCGGCTGCCTCAAATGGCTGGGTTGTCGTCAGTACTCTCTCCTGGGAGGTGAGAGTGTCTCAGGTTGAGGGAAGCTCTCTCAGCTATTACTGCATGTGTGAGGCACTTAGATCCATAACAAAGAAAGAGAGGAAATTAAAGGCCATTAAAGGCACTACGAGTAAGATGGCACGTTGGCGTCCCCTTTGGACAAAAGCGGTAGTATTTTTATGACGCCCGCTGTCGCAAATGCTCGTGCCAGGCGCGTGAGCGTGGACTGAGAAGGGCGCAATATAGTGCATGTTCGTGTGTTGAAAGTGTGAGGACTCTTTTCGGCTCCGTGAGAGTGGTTTTGACACTGCATCAACTAATGCCAGTCAGTACACACACCTGCTTGCAATGAGTTGATTCAGCAGCGTCACCTAACTACTCTCTCTCTCACGGAGCTGTGTCCTCACAGAAAGCGAATGAATGAGAGACGGCAGTTAGTAGACTATGGATCACGATGAGGTAATGTGTTTGTGTTGTTGATGTAAATAATGACTATTTCAGATAATGGTTATCTGATGATGGTGAAGCAAAGCAAACTTTGTGTTAGTACCAACCGCTCATTCATTTAGCAGTCTAGTTTCGCTCTCGTGAAATTGTATACACGTTGCTTGGCAACGTCCTCCCGCCCGCCTATCACTCACTCTCCCTTTTCGCTTTTCTTCATTGCATTCTCTTTTTTTTCTTTGATGGTTCAGCCCCGTTATCAGTCATTTATGACAACAAATAACTGTCTCAAACAAGGCTCCCGCTCCCCTTCCCTCACCTGGAGGGATAGGCTTCTCAAATCGCGTTGCAGCGCCACACTGAAATCTGCAACCAATACGGATATGTGACCAGAGCCTGCACGAGCGAACCGAAAATCGGACTGGGTGTGCGACCAGACCAAAAGCAGTAATAAAAACTATATAAAAACGTCTTTCTTTGCACTGATGGTCTCGTTTGCTGTTAAAGGTAATTTATGATTATCAGAGGAAACATGAGGTTGTTTAAAAGATATTTAAATGTTACTCGTATCCGCTTTAAGGCAGGTAAGTAGATGAAAATGATGAAAAAGTTTTTTAGATGTAGATGTCTGACACGTGGAGGCATTTCATTAAACAAGATTTGCCGCTTATCATTCCTAATGTGTAGTTTAAGATCTGTGTTTCTGAAAGCGACAAGATGATTTATGGTCTGCGTCTGTCGCCCGCGAGGCCTCAAGCAATTCATGGAAAGACAAATTACATGTACGAGACACAAAGACTGCTTCATTCCAAAGTAAAAGGCAGACTTTGTTTTAAAAATAATGTTTCTCTCAGTTCACTTTCTCCTAAGTTAAAATGAAAAGCCTTAACAGGCAGCAAATGTCCAGATCTTTTTCGTTCTTTCTTTCGTTTGCAAACCCCATTACCTACAGTAGATAAGCACAAATGGTGAGTAACCTATCGCAGTGAAAATCCAGAGAAGTCAATGAGAATGTCTGCGCTCAGATTGCACACAACATTTGCATGTTTCCCGCCAGCCCCGTCCATTGTAATTTCAGCAGGAGTGCAGGCAACATTACAGATGGCTATAATCTCTCAAAGCTGACAATCGTGATATGGCTGTTAATGTTGTCACTGTTTACCGGCTTGTGCCTCCAGGACAATGAATAATTTGTACAGTTATTTTCACTCCAGGAATTGGCTTCAACGCAGGTGATTGTGTTACAACAATGCTGTCGTATAAAAAAAAAATGCACTAAGCGATTCAGAGCCAAGAACGGGAATGAAAATACCCCGAAGCCAGCTCAGAGTGGATCCAGTTGTAATGTCGGGTGAATGAGAAAAGGCAGCAATGTCATCTGTTTCCCAACACGGTGCTGATAGGTTTATCAGCTGCAGAAAACTAATGTAAACCTACTGCTGCTGATGAAACTAGCCATGTGTTCTCTGTTTCTTTCCACAGATGGAAGACCGAGATGCTGAGAGCTTTTGTTCTGGGGTAAAAAGCCAATGTTGCAAGCTCCTTTCACCACCCTCTGATTCAGTGCACATTTACAGGGCCCCAATACACAGGTATTGCCTTGCAAGAACGGTGAAAAGCACAGCCACGTTTCTGTCATCGGTGTTCTGTAACCCGGGATCTGTGTTTGAGATGTTACAATGAAAACCTGCCATGTGAAACGCTTTTGATATCCTGATATATGCAGGTACTGCAGCTGCAGCAGGTGAATTCTCTCTCTCTCTTGTAAGTTTTTCAGAAGCATTTTAGGGAGGCTGTGTTTGTGAGCTCTCTGACAGGGGAAGAACGTTGTAGACAAGACAAGAGTAGGAGTGAGGTTGTTCCGCTATCTTCTTCTGTTATTTTATGTGGACGTGAATACAGACCCGTCGTCCCTCTGTCTACAAGATTGCCAGCTATAGTTTTTAAAGGTCACATATTATGCTAAATGCACTTTTTAAATGTGTTCCAACATATACATGGGTCCACGGTGTGCCTAGAGACTGCCAAAATATTAAAACAAATAACAATCTCTCCTTTTCTCACTCTCCCCCTTTCTAAAACCCCCACCCCTCCCCCCCAATATACTCCGTTCATAATTCTCGCGGTTTATGACGTCATAAACTGCACAGCCACATCCCCATATTTTCTTTATATGTCCATGCTTCCCCCCACATTAGTAACCAGAAATTCCCACCGTGCAGTAGTCTATGATAACCCCACCCCCCCATTTCTTATTGGTCCGCGGCCCCGAGATCCTCTAGAAAATTTTCCGAGCGACAGCCATGTTGCTTTCCCCGCTAAGCGACAAGATGCCCACAGTAGCCTACAGCCTGAATGTTACATACACCAACACAGAATGCTTGTGCTCATACTCCACTAATTTATCTTAACCACAGCAGTCTATGCCTCGTTTTTAATAACACAACGGATAGGAAGCTACTTGTGGGTTTTTTCAAACAGTGAAACTGAAAGAAATGTTTTTATTGGTATTTTTGCCTGACTGGTGTATAGCTATTTAGCTTTGGAACAAGCATTCAGCTTTTGCTCATAAAAACATAATTCTATTACCCACACCAGTCTGGAAATGCCTCGTTTTTAACAGGACAAAGGATTGGAACTTAATAGTGTGGAAGTCAACTTTGAAGATATTTTTTTCACTGATTTTAGTGGTATTTTTAGTTTATTTTATCGTCTGAGTCTTATTTTTAGCGTTAGCGCCCATGTAGCTTCGGTGTAGCACCAAGTTTTGCTCATAACACGCTGTTTATATTCCCCACAGCAGTCTGAAAATGACTCGTTTTTAACATGACAAAGGATGGGAAGATATTCCTGTTGAAATCAAACTTTGAAGCTACTGTTTTCACTGGTTTTAATCATGTCAGGTCATGTTAAACTGTTCAAAGTATGGCTTAGCTCCGGCCGGGTAAACACTGTGTTCGCAGTCACGCAGTGTCTCTCTAGTATCGCGAGAGCACGGCAGAGACGGTGGGAGAGCCCCATGGACATATAAAGAAAGCCCGGCAGAGAGGTGGGAGGGGCCAGCCAGATCGCACAAATATAGGTCATCCTGAGACCAGAGGACAATCAGGGTATAGAGGCTTGCTACAATAAATGATCTGAACGGGTTTTTCAGCAAACATCTAAAAAAATAAGTATTAGGGACTACTTTGACCATATAAAATTGACAGCAAAAGTGCATAATATGTGAGCTTTAAAGTAAATTCTCAAACAGCAGAAAAATAAAGGCACCGTGCTTTTAATTCATTCACAGGTTTTTTTTTCTCCCTTTGACATCGATAAACAAATATAAAATGTAGTCACGATACAAGTTGTATGAGCTTCCAGGTTGCAGGTTGAAACGATGTACATTGATGCTGAACTGAACAGGATTAAACAGGATAAAGGGAGAGACAATGCAGGCGTGAAAAGGAGATGACAGGTAGAAAGCAGCTAATGTGGTATCACAATGGACTATTAGATGTAACATTGCTATGCATAATAAGGCGGTTATGGCTGATTGCAAGGATGGTTATTTCCACTTGATGTGACTTGCAATAATAAACTGAGGCGGGGAATTGACCTGAAATGATGTTTCGTCCATATGGCCGCTATGTTAAACTCATCAGACATATTCCCACGGGTTATCATCGTTACTGCAAAATGTTAACACCATTACTGCCAGGTATTTCCACACCAGACGAAAAACACAACGTAAAAATAATGCAGACCTCGACATGTTAGTTCTTATAGATTGTAGGCTACGTTCCTTCCTGCTCATATTGACCCTCCAGCAATATAATTGTGCTTCCCTCAATGTTATGGTCCCTCTGCAAATTGTATTACATTAAGAGGCCATTAATAATACACTAGGAAGAGTGCATAAACTCCCTGACCACGAGAAGCCGCATTAGCCGGACAAACCGTATTCTAGGAAAAGTGGCACACTCCACTAAATCAAATAATACAATTTGTTTGAAGGGTTTATTTCTTTGGTAAGTAAGTTTCCCCTCAAATGTCCTAAACAATGTTCTCAAACCTGTACATCTAATCTTGTGAGCGAAGATTGAATTAGCCTATATTTGATCGGTTTTGTGGCGGGTTATTATGCTGCTGCCTTCGGGCAAATCAAATGCTTCCCTGTTATAGCCTACATGTTTGACCTGACAAGATTCTTCCTGTTCCCCAACCCCCATACTATTGACTATTAGCATACGTCTTCACATATCTAAAACTATGTTTGTTTTCTGATGGAAGGATACATATCAGAACTGCCATTTTTGTGAGTAGAAGCATAAACAGACATATAAGTGCTGTAACAACCATAGACATAAAAGAGCATCTAAGCCCACCATGCCTATACAGTAGGCCTATACGTAGGCTACATTCAAAATCATTACTATCAACACTTTGTCTTATAGAGAGGTTATCGTTATCTTTCCAATATATTTGTTTCAGTGTAGCTAGATTCACCTGATTTTTTTTTATAGCTAGCATAGCATGTGGTAGATGATGAAGCATGATACACTGCTGGAGAAGTATATAACTTACAGTTTATCCTAGCTTTAGTTTAGTTTAGCAGATTTTATTTGGACATGGACATGACAATGTCATTGGACGAACCAGATGCATTGTTTACAGTGTGTTAGCATAAATGCTAGTTTACAACACCTTTAACTTAACCATCTAACTGAACAAACTGCCCGCTATAGGCTCAGCAGAGCAGAAGTTTCAACATAATGGAAGGTGGGTTGCACGTTGCAGTGCAAAAAGATTCATCATTTTAAGTTGAAATAGTTCCGATAAGCTTCACAAATCTTTGACAGCTCTTGAGGGAATCTTTTTCACATTGAGTTTACAAGGCAGTGCATGGTTGTAGCAATGTGCATTGAAGATGGCTAAGCTGTGAATCACAATCAGCCATCTGAGGGATAATTAAATGAGACAGACAACTGTTAATTTTACAATTGTTATCAAGTTTTTTTTCAGCCTCAGAAAAGACATAAAGGCACACGTTCGAGCTGTCTGTTCTCCATATTGCTATCACTGCTGTCATTCCTCTGTTACTGATGGAGTGCAGATCCATGACATCATCTCCAAATGGTTTGGTGGTATATAATGTTCTCAACGACAGGACTGACAGTGGAATTGGTTCTGCTACGAGCAATGGTCCAAATGTTCTGAGCTCTAGGCTCTGCTCTGAAGTATGTCCCACCACGCCTGATGATCCTAAGGACATTTTCAAGATGATGTTATAGATTAGCAATCAATAACAGACATCATTTTTCAATTTACACTTGAAAGGATAAGCCAGATGGCGAAATTGCTCAGACAAGCATGATTTTTCCGACGAGCCTCTGATGGTTTATATTCTCTTCTGTTTGCATGGGGTGACCACAAACACATGCTCCTCCTTAGGGGTAGAGTCATTCTACACGGGACATGTTTTTGATCATCTGTCATAACAGACAGAGAGGGAGATTTTGAGATAACCACACAGTCATTCTTACTTGTGAGCGTGTTGTAAAGTAATGCTCCATAGATTTAATTTCATGCAGAAAAAATCAGTTATTTTAGGGGCTTTCTTCAAAAGGAAAAGCTAGATGGTGTCTGGTGATCAGCCTGTCCTTTTGTGTTGATATGGATGGATGCTAAAGAAAATCCCCAAATGTATCTTATATGAATTTTTTTTAATGCATTTTTATCATTAAGAGCATCTTTGTACATCTGCAACAACAGACATCCATTAAATGCAGACATCCTTTAAAGGCACACACATGATGCTTCTCCCTCCTCTTTCCTGCCCCTGTGGACTGACATCACGTCTCAACATCTGACAGTCCGGCTGACAGTGTTCTTCTTCTGTTACATCCCCAGTCTGCTGCTCCGGCTCGACCCGCCCGCTGCTAAGAGCCGTCCAGCTGGGATAATTGGTTCCCCTTGCCACCTTTTTTTTCTGACATTCACGCTGCTTTCACAGGGGGAGACTAACATGTCTGCTCTGCGCGCCCCACCTTTTTCTGTTTTGGCTTCTCATCCTGCACATTCATTTCAATTCCAGAGACTGTTAGGACTGGGTAATGACGACATCTGTCACTGCGAGCTGTGGGGTGTCTTTGGGGTCTTCTTGTGACAGAATGGAATAGAAGAGGAATGGAAATGAGTCCACATAACTGGAGATATGTAGATTCCTCCTTAAATGGCCCCATTTTGCCATATACTTGAAGAAAAGGAAGGGTAACGCTTTATATTAAGGTTCTTGTTATAAGCCTTAGTAAATAGGTAATAAGGACCTTATTAGATGCTTATTAACATTAATTTGTGTTAATAAGACTATAAGTGTTAATAATAACATAATAAACATGTTGACAGTGTGATTATAAGACTTTTATAAGCACTTATAAGACACTTCTTAACTATTAATTGATTGCTTAATATCATTAATAAAAGTCTTATGAGTTTCTGATAGCTGTTAATAAAAGCGTTACAAACCTATTTATTGTCTTACTAACTTGCCTATTATGTCATTGTTAAACCTTTACTAAGCATTGTTTGTTGCTTTATGAAGGTAAACACATCTTTATTAATCAATTAATAACAGTTAACTATGCTCTATGAACAATGCTTATTAAGGTTAATAAGTCCTTTATTAAACACTTAATAACAGTTAATAAGTACTATATCTTGTCAAGGAGGATACAATGAGAATTAGAAAAACGACATGTAAATACAATGTTAGAGCGGTGAAGGTATTTGATTAGCTTTAATGTTTTTCTTGTTGAAGTACCTTCAAAAATGAGTTTTCTGAGTTTGGTTTGCAGCGCCATATCTTAGCATAATATATTTGTTTTTGCTCTGAAGTGATTCTTTCACCTCTATGTGTGCGCACACATGTTGAGTGAGTGTTAAAATGAGATGCCCCGAGAACGTAGTATATTTTTCACAATCTATGATGAATATGACTCGTATGATCGGTGTTGTGCCTCAAATCAGATCCTTAAAGGGCTTTTATTTTGAAGGTAGTTGTAAAACCGGAAGTTCCGTGTATGCAAGTCGCTGATGGCTTGACGCCAGCTTGACGGCCATGCTTGACAAAGTGTTTCACGAAAGTAAGGAGAACATGTCGGAGTCGTCAGCACGGTCAGCACCCCAAACCAGGTCTCTGAAAAATAAGAGGGTGAGGTCCGAACTGGAGGATGACTCTTCTGGTAAGTTTAAGAATGTAATGCTATAGTAACGTTAGCTGGTTCTAGATTGCTAGTTGTTTGCCTAGCTTACATTACTTTCTTTCAGAAGCTTTGGTGAGCTTCTTTTTTGAGCTAACGTTTAGCTTACACTATCATAAAAACTGCAACCAAATGTATCTATTAACAGTTGTGTCATGCTAGCTTGTCAGGAAGGGGCAAAGTAATGCTGAATGGTTATTTCTGTGCTGACCCAGATGCTGCCCAAATTGTCCTAACTGCCAAACTGGGTCTACAGAAATATAAACATGAGCTGGCCAGGTATAAATTAGAATGCCAGGATGTAAAAATAAAAGACCTGACAACGGAGAGAGATTTCTTGAAGGGACAACTATCTGAATTAAATAAAATATTTACTTTTTTTCCAACAATTGTCACCATTACAGACTAAATTTACTTTGATACTGCACCCCTTTTTGCAGATTCCATGTCCAAATCGCTTAAATGCTTAGTATAACCTGTCTGCTATCTGTCTAATTGTGAACAATGTTTCTTTGTGTTGTCTTTATACAGTAGCAAGAAAGACCAGCCTGACTCAACCTTCCCCTGGGGCTCAAGTCCGTTGTTGTCTGACTCCTCTGACTCCTCCTCAGACGATGGGAAGAGGAAGTATAACAGAAGTCAGCATTATACTGTTGCAGAGGGGGCCAGCAGAAGAAGGCTTTTTTTTTTAAATGATCTATTTTTGAATTGTATTACTTGATTTTATTTCAATACATTTTAAACTTAAGACTGACCAATTTTCTTACTATTTTGTTGACACAATCGGGGAACGGTGGGACTTGAAAATATTCCCACCTCCAAAGTGGGGAATGACAAAACAAGTGTGAGAACCACTGGGTTAGCATCTATATAGTTGTATGTGGTTTTCTGCTTGTCCTATCTGCAACAGTATAATGCTGACTTCTGATACAGCAACGTCTCGCCCAAATTCCTCTAGTGAGGATTGCCATCTCCATAAGGTTACAGATTCAATATGCAGAAGCAACTCATACAACCCCACGTCGTTTTATATTGTTTTACCTACAACAGAGTTTTTTTTTTATTATTGTTTGATGGAAGTTTTTTTTGCTCTACTCGTTTAATTGTTTTGTTGTTCTTATTCATTTAATATGTTAAATTAATAGTCTTCATCATTGGACACTTGAATTGATGTCAGGCAGCATTTTTATTTTACAAAGGTATTTATTTTTTTACATTTAGTAAAATGTTGTTCATGAAAGTTCTGGGAAACAAACAAACATGTTTACAATTGCACAGTTGTTAAGTGTTTTTTTTCTTTAAAAGTAAGTTTTTGTGCTTCACCTCTGTAACATTGTATTTACATGTAGCTTTTTTTTTATTCACATTGTATCCACCTTGACAAGATATAGTACTTATTAACTGTTAAAAAGTGTATATTAAAGGATTTATTAACCTTAATAAGCATTGTTCTCGCTTTAGATCCAGTACCTTCAAAATGCATTATTACCTGTTTAATAAAGGACTTATTAACCTTAATAAGCATTGTTCTCGCTTTAGATCAGGTACCTTCAAAATGCATTATTACCTGTTTAATAAAGGACTTATTAACCTTAATAAGCATTGTTCTCGCTTTAGATCAGGTACCTTCAAAATGCATTATTACCTGTTTAATAAAGGACTTATTAACCTTAATAAAAATTGTTCTCGCTTTAGATCCAGTACCTTCAAAATGCATTATTACCTGTTTAATAAAGGACTTATTGGCCTTAATAAGCATTGTTCTCGCTTTAGATCCAGTACCTTCAAAATGCATTATTACCTGTTTAATAAAGGACTTATTGGCCTTAATAAGCATTGTTCTCGCTTTAGATCGGGTACCTTCAAAATGCATTATTACCTGTTTAATAAAGGACATAGGCTATTAACCTTAATAAGCATCGTTCTTAGAACATAGTTAACTGCTAATAAACAAATAATAAAGGTGTGTTCACCTTCATAAAGCAACAAACAATCCTTAGTAAAGGTTTATCTATGACATAATAGGCAAGTTAGTAAGATTCAATAAATAGGTTTGTAATGCTTTTATTAACAGCTATCAGAAACTCATGGGGCTTTTATTAATGCTATTAAGCAATCAATAAATAGTTAAGAAGTTTCTCATAAGTGCTTATAAAAGTCTTATAATCACACAGTAAACATGTTTATTGTGTTATTATTAACACTTAAATATAGTCTTATTAACACAAACTGATGTTAATAAGCATCTTATAAGGTCCTTATTACCTATTAACTAAGGCTTATAACAAGAACCTTAATATAAAGCGTTACCGGAAGGGGTAAATTCCTCACCTGATTACTTTAGTTGATATGTGACAATAAATCATAATGCTAAGACTTGCTCATTTGCTGACAGTTACACAATTCTGGTGGCAGGCCTACAGTGACTTTAGTTTTAGCCATTTCGGTGACACTATATTCAGGGTACATAAATCATCATGAATTCATGGCTGACTTCATACATACAAATGCATGAATAAATTCATGTAGTACTACATGAACTATCAGTAATACACAAGGAATAATGGTGTGTTGTGTATGATTTAACACAGGAACAATACATCCATTTATGCATCAGCTAAGGTATTTCAATCCTAACGATTGATGAGCTATTACTGATGATCATGTTTATTTAACGTGTAAGATCTGCAGTTAAAGTGACAGTTAAAAAAACTGACCCATCACCCCAATAAACACATTTTCTTGAATACCAAGTGTTGAAATCATGAATAAATAATGACTTGTTTGTGGCTCTAAGCCTTTGTTGGCTCTGAATTATAAAAGTTTGTGAATATTATAAATGACTTAAGTTAAAGTGTTTGAATAAGATGGACCATGGATGAAGACGCTAAGGCACTTAAAGTTAGAGTCAGCGATTCTGGAGAATGCTTGTTGTCAAAAGCAGTGGATATCACCTCACAATCCACTATCTGTCCGTATTGTGTGTGTGTGCTGAAAACAAATCTTGTGTTAATACACAGCCGAGGCTCTGTAAACAGATATACTGTGTAAACTAAGGAATCGCTTATACTACACCTTTAATTGCAATTGGTGCCCCCGAAGAATGTTGGCTACTCCAAAATGTGTATATTGTTCCTAATGTATGATCAAACCATGAATAGCAATGCCAATAAATTAAAGTTTATATCTAAGTCCATGTGAATCTCTGACAAATTTCTCTATTTATATGCAAATTCACAGATAGCATGTCCAAATCTGTTGCCCTGGAAATGTATTAATTTGATTGTCATATAGGATAAACTGACCTTCATGGAATTAAAACGTGTTTCAACCTTTCAGCAGGATAGACCTTAAAAAAAAGAAAAACCGCCAATATGGAAACAATTTAAAAGACCTTTAACATCTACAGATGTGAGCAAACCTTGGGTTTCAGCAGATCTGCAAGCATTCACTTATTTCAAGGAAACATGGAAATGCAGTGACCACCACAATGACACATATGTTCAATAATTTATCTTTTATGTCAATAAATATAATCGTTCCATTAAATTATTGCAATAACTAATTTGTTAAAGGAAATTTTCCACAATTTTCCCCCAAATTATAAAGCTCATACATGGGCCATTATGATTACTTGCCATAGACTAGATAATTACAATCTTTTGGGGCACTGACAGACTAAAACTGATAAAAAGTTTAAACCAAGAAATACTAACAATACATTTTCCACTCCTGAAGTAGTGCTGTGAGGCAGTGTTTGAAAGTGTGTTGGCAAACTTAGAGAATGTTAGACACAATCAAATAGTGAGGCACGGTCTCTTTGAATCCTGACCACCTTGGCCAAAGCAGGCTGGTGGGGTCACTTTCAATCCCGCCAATTGTCAAGATCTGCTCAAAGAGCTTTCTACTCGTTTCTCATATTCTGTGGTTGACAGAGAATAAAACACTTCCCTTCTAAAACAAATATGGGTTTTCTGAAGCCAAACAGACAAAAAGAAAACTTGCGTCAGGGTTTCAATCTAAACCAGAGATAATCATTGTGGTTTTGTTTATTATGCTTTTAAGTTTTCTTGCCAAACCACAAAACAAGGTTTACTCTGAACTGTAAAGCTTTGTAACCATGTTGCCCTGTGTCCTCAGACATTTAGACTCCATGTACTGTCAGTCACTAACAACTAAAATAGATTAATGTTCACCTTTGCCATTTATCCCCTGCTGTTTGGCATGATGCTGTGGGACATATGTATGCAAAAAAGCAAGATACCCGTTGGTTGACATATCTGCAGGATTAATTGTACAATCCTCAATATTTTCTCGTAAGGATACGGTCCAAAAGTAAGCACACACAGTAGGAAGCACGTCTGCTATGGCACAGATTAGGTGTTGGCTCCCTGCAATCCACTGTTTGAGTGTTTCTGATGTTTGTCATTGACTGCAGCTTCTCAAGCTCCCCAGTGTTCTTGTTACTGCTCTCAGAGGAGCTAGTATGTCAGCACACTAAACCCACAAATCCCCAACATTCACTGAACCTTGGCCATAGGGAGAGTGAGAGCTGTTTCATTCATATCAGTTAAGGTCAGAGGGGAGGCTTCATGTTCTAACTCCTGCAGTGCACAACTGGGGAGCATTAAAGCTGCATCCACCAAGAACTGAGATAGCGTCAAATGAAGAAAATGCATAAAGCAAAAAAGGCAAGGCAGCTCATTGCTAGAATACACCAAGACGAAATACCGATTGCATATCATATATCCATTAATAGATGTTTTTGAGGTTTCAGTTATGAGTTTTGTTAAGTAGGCTACTGACTGTAAATACCAATACCAATGCTTTGATTAGTGTTCTTGCTTGGATACTTCACATGAACACAAACAAATGCTCTCCTGCTGCCACCTAATGGACATGAGATGCAAACACAGCAAACTTCTACAGTGCAGACTATACATGTGGCCTCTTGTATAAAAACTAAAAACAATATTCAACACAATTAAAACACATAAGAAATAGAGTTAATAGTTTTTTTTTACTTAAAAATGTGTACATATTAGTAGCAATTCTGACCCATGGAAATGAAAATGTAAAAATCGCTCTGTTTTTCTGAAAATGTGGCCAGAGTGAAAACAAAAAAAGACAACTTGGACTCATTTCACAATTCTAAATACAGATCAAACATAACACATGGGCAAAATACAGCCTAAATTAACACTTTTTATACATCATCCATTGTTGAGGACATAAAATAATTTTGTTCTGTCGTAATGTGATTTTAGAAACCTCATAATTAATTACTTCATGTCAGTGTAGAAAACAGTGGCTTATAAGTGTCCAAGGAAGAGAAACAGTAAAGACAGTCACAGGGATTTCTCATGCCAGAGTGAGCAAGCATGTCATATAAACAATTCACATATTGAAGTGAGGATGTGTTCAGATGAGATCACTCGAGTTCCTTAAACCGTGCAAACATGGCCTTGCGTACCGCTTGCTTGTAGGTTGCGTGGTCCCAAACTACGTGCTCTTTCTTTTTCCTCTGTTAAAAGGGAAAGGTGAAGTATTAATACACTAACAAGCAACAACCAAATGGAGTTTAGCAATTTAAAAAAGTTTCAAACCTACCGGGGGGGCAGGTTCAGCTCCTAAACCAGGTCTATCGCTGAGTTTATTCATCTCCCTTAAGGCAGAGAACAGAAAGTTTAGGCATTAACATCTGTAATAAAACCCATTTGAAATGCAATTTCCCCCTCCACATAACAGACTCACAGTCAGTTAATAGTACACCTACCTGGAGCTTCCAGCCCAGGTATTATGATGCTGGGGTTGTTGGTGATGGTGTTTTCTTCTTTTCTGTTCTGGTGGATTGGAGGGTTCTTTGGCATTTAACTGAGGAGGACACATTCCACCTTTAGTAATCAAGACAACATGATACTCTCCTGTACACATTTATCCTACCCCATTCACTTTCACTTACTTCTTTTTCCTGGTTCTCCAGAGCCTCCAGCTCCTTCTTTGACCTCTTGATCTTAAGGTGGATGGTCATATTTTGCTGTTAAGACATTACATGGGGTATTAAAATCAATTAAAAGTATTGGGTTACTCTTAACTGTTGTTCATACAGGGGTTTAGAGGTAGTACTTTATGCAGGTCGGAAAGCTGCTGATGACGGATCAGAGCGTCCTTGTTGGGGAACTGTCTCCTACAGAGCAGACAGGCCATCTTCTTCCAGTCCGTCAGCTTGTCCTTGTCTTCAGAATGGCTGCCGTGGCCGCCTTTGGCCGACTCGTCCTTATCTTCTTCAACCTCTTCGTCACTTCCAGCTGCATAGTCTGATGCTAGCAAACCAAGGGAGTTCATTGGACGCTGAGGAAGCAAACAAGACGCATGTTGAACATTGTCACATAGATCGCATAGAAAAGTTCAGATTTTATAATACTGACATCGGCCACTTTATTGGGTACAGCGGTTAATTTTCTTGTTAACACATAACTTATCAGCCAATCACATGGCAGCAACTCAATGCATTTAGGCATGTAGACCTTGACAGGACAACTTATTGAAGTAAAATTTGAGTGTCAGAATGGCGAAGAAAGGGGGTTTGAGTGACTTTGAACTTGGCAATGTTGCTGGTGCCAGAAGGGCTGGTGTGAGTATTTCAGAAACTGCTGATCTACTGGGATTTTCACGCACGACCATCTCTAGGGCTTACAGAGAATGGCCTAAAAAAGAAAAAAATATCCATTGAGCGGCATTTGTGTGGACGAAAATACCTTGTTGAGGTCAGAGGAGGATGGGCAGACTGGTTCAAGATGATAGAAAGGCAACAATAACTCAAATAACCATGTTTTACAACCAGGGTATGCAGAATACCATCTTTGAACGCAAAACACGACCAACCTTGAAGCCCATGGGCTACAGCAGCAGAAGACCGGGTGCCCCTCCTGTCAGCTAAGAACAGGAAGCTGAGGCTACAATTCGCACAGGCTCAACAAAATTGGACAATAGAAGATTGGAAAAGTTTTGCCTGATCTGATGAGTCTCTATTTCAGTTGCGAAAGTCAGATGGTAGGGTCAGAATTTGGTGTAAGCAACATGAAAGGATGGATCCTTCCTGCCTTTCACCATCAACCATGCCACGTTAAAAGTCACTTAAATCCCCTTTCTTCCCCATTCGGTTTTAACTTCAGCATGTTGTCTTGACCACATCTACATGCCTAAATGGATTGAGTTGCGGCCATGTGATAGGAAGCTATTTGTTTTTGTAAGCAATTGAACAGGTGTACCTAATAAATTGGCCGGTGAGTGTATAGTCTACTTATTTTTGAAATGGCACTCTGAAAAAAGTACACAAAGTGATACCAAAAAGGTGAACACCATGCAGGTAGAATATAAGTTCAATACATTTACCTTTGACTTTTCATCTTTCTTAAGAGGAGCAAGGGGCTTCTTAAAAAGATCATCTGCACCTGAGATCTGAGGGATGTAGACAAGAATGGCACCAAAACGAAATAAGGGGATCTGATAAATACAATCTTCTTGTATGTACATTGTAAAGATGAATGCGTAGAATAGATAATGCGACGTTGTTGTTCCTGACCTTTCTCTCAAAGACAGCGAAACCAGCGTCGGCCGACTTGGATTGTCCCCTCCTTTCGTCGTCCGGCCCACCCCTCAGAACCGGTGATCCCGAACGGACAGTATCCTTTTGACGATTCTGGATCTTTGCCCAGCGCTCCATATCTTTCATGATCTGCAAACAGCAAAATATTTTCCTAACCATCTCCCCTTTACACATTTGTATATCACATTTTTTGCACATTGGTATTGTAGAACAGAACGGGTACTTCGCACATCCATAAATGAAGGCAGGTTCGTAGGAGAGTAAGTAAAAAGAAAAAGAAAATCTGAACATTAGGTCTTCAAACTAAACAGTTATTTGCAAGTAAGACTGACCTTGACGGCAGCAAGGCTTTTGGGCTTCTCCTCTTTGCTATCCTTGTCCCTTTTAGAAGGGTCGTCGTCGTCTTTCTTGTCCAGAGCGGCTGCAGAAGTCGTGTCGGGCTCTGGAGCGGAGCTGATGTCAGTAGGATCAGGAATAGGAACAGGAACTGGTGCCGGAGCGGCTTCGTCCAGAGGAACTTCTTCTGCTTTCTTCATTTCCAGAGGAGCGTCTGCTGCTGGGTTGGACAGAATGGCCTGGTCTTCAGCGGTCATGGCTAAAGGCTGGGGCTCTGCAGAGTGCCCTCCTGGAACTGGGATGTAGGTCTTTGACGCAGCATCCCAGTACAGGTACTCTTGGGTTTGAGCATTGTAGAAATACTGTTCACAAAAATGAAGGGGGGAAAAAAGGACCAATGACAAATCAATGAAAACCAAAACCAATCACATTTGAGTAACATTTATGATAGCTACCTTCTCAAATGTGCAATGAATGTGCATGTAAAATGTTTTGTTAGAATATAGAATTACTTTAAGGGAGATGTGTATAGACTGTAGAGTGTGCAGAATACACATAGCACTTGGATATAAAACATCACATCTGTGTTTCTCCCTAGCTACTGTTGCCCATTTGAGTCCAGAGAAAGAGCTGGATTTAAGTGTTGTCTTGTATTCTCACCCGAGAGCCAGGGTCAAAGTACAGCGTTGTCTCAGGATCATAGTAGAAGCCTGACGTGGAGTCATACAAGTAGTTGGTCATGTCTGGAATCTCAGAACCTGGAGGGATTAGGACAAATAGATATTTACATCATCACATTAACTTATCCAATGCTTTTTTCCAAAGTAATTAAAAAATTAGACAGCCACAAGAAGTCACAGAAGAAGTTTTCGGAAAAAACATTCCTCATTCTACCTGACAAGGCTAGCAGGGGTACCAACAACATCAAATAAATGGATTCTGCTCATTCTACTACGACAGGGGGAAGAGTTTCCATTGATATATCATTGGTTTGGCTGGAAGGAACTGTTATCCTTTTTCTTAAACCATAAACACCTGTACACACTTTTTAGACATTGAAGACTTTTTCTCTGGAGGTTAGTTGGCTATAGATGTCACATTTATTACACTTAAATTCAATCCAGGTACAGGAGGTTGTAACCATTTACTATAGAGACAGTGCATGAAATAGGCCACGCCCATCGTGGGGGAAACCGTTGAACACCGTTCCATTCACTTTGTATTGAAGGAGACCTGTCTTCTGCAAACAAACTTAATTAAAACTTAATCAAAATCCATTTAACAAAAAAGCGTTACTTTCTTTAAAGCCACGACTCTTGTCTGTCTATACGAGCTGTTTTTGTGAAAAATGATTGAGTAATTTTTAGGGCTGTCAAGCGATTAAAAAAATTAATCTAATTAATTACAGGCTCTGTGATTAATTAATCTAAATTAATCGCATACTTTTATGACACTTTTATACCTGTTTATAAACAGCTGTATAGCCTGCTAGTCTCTCTCTCTATCTCTCTCGCTCTCTCTCACTCTCTCTCTCTCCGTCTCTCGTAACTTCTGTCTCCACAACAGACAGCGCTGCACTGCCACAGATGCTTATGCCGATTCATTCACCATCGTCGTACTCATAGAAAATAAAAATATTCAGAGACACACACACGCACACACAGACACACACACACGCACACACAGACACACACACACGTTTACGCGGACGACGAGACAGCTAGCAAACAAAATTGAGACACGGGGAGAAACATTGAGAGATACTGTTTTGAACCTAGCCTACATTGTTGCACCCACTAAATAAATAATGCACAGACACTGGCTGCGGAGAATAAAGTAAGATGTCTTCCTACCTTCATGCTTATTAAACCGTCTATAGAGCCCTCGGCCCCCTGCTTCTCTCTTTACTTTTCTCCCTTTCACCCGCGCGGGCTGTGTCTGCTTCAGGTGCAGCTCGGTGCAGCTACGCACCACTTTTGCACCGGGTCAAAGGGCATTATAGAAGTGCGATTAATCTGCGTTAATTTTTTTTAATCGCGTTAATTTTTCTGTGATTAATTAATCGAAATTAACGCGTTAATTTGACAGCCCTAGTAATTTTCAATATTGAGGTGTTTTTTCCCGTCCAACCTGGCGAGGATGGAGTATACATGAGGGTTAGCCTACAGCAGAAGGCTAACATTAGCACACATTAGTTAAGAGTTGTCTCGATATTGAAAATTACTCATTAATTTTTCACAAAAACAGCTCGTATAGACAGACAAGAGTCGTGGCTTTAAAGAAAGTAACGTGTATTTGTGAAAGGCATGTCGTATTAAGTTTTTATTAAGTTTGTTTGCCGAATACAGGTTTCATTCAATATAAAGTGAATGGAGCGCTGTGTATTGTTTTCCCCCACGATGGGCGTGGCCTCCGATTATGACGCGTTCCGCACTGTCTCTATGGCACAATCCTAATACATAGCTATACTGGAGTTTTTTACTACAATGTTAAAACAATAATAACAACCATGATTATCACTTTTCTGGGTTTGAATGCTTGATTTGTTTCTTACCATAGACGTAGGTCTGTGGTCTGTCTATAGTGCCCTCTATCCCGGCTGAGTCGGTGGGCACAGGGGCTGCAAGAGCCTGGTATGATGAGTCCACAGTTGGAGGCTCAATATAGCCAACTCCCTATGGAGTAGATAAAAGACATGTACAGTTTACTGGCCAGCTTTCAGACGAAACATCTACAGCTCTACTTCTTGCTTCATAACCTACCTGTCCAATGCTGGGGTCTAATGATAGAGGAGGAATGCCGCCAGTCATCAAATCACCTGGTGAAAAAAAAAAAATATATATATTAGGGCTGTCAAATTAACGCGTTAATTTCGATTAATTAATCACAGAAAAATTAACGCGATTAAAAAAATTAACGCAGATTAATCGCACTTCTATAATGCCCTTTTGACCCGCAAAAGTGGTGCGTAGCTGCACCGAGCTGCACCTGAAGCAGACACAGCCCGCGCGGGTGAAAGGGAGAAAAGTAAAGAGAGAAGCAGGGGGCCGAGGGCTCTATAGACGGTTTAATAAGCATGAAGGTAGGAAGACATCTTACTTTATTCTCCGCAGCCAGTGTCTGTGCATTATTTATTTAGTGGGTGCAACAATGTAGGCTAGGTTCAAAACAGTATCTCTCAATGTTTCTCCCCGTGTCTCAATTTTGTTTGCTAGCTGTCTCGTCGTCCGCGTAAACGTGTGTGTGTGTGTGTGTGTGTGTGTCTGTGTGTGCGTGTGTGTCTGTGTGTGCGTGTGTGTGTCTCTGAATATTTTTATTTTCTATGAGTACGACGATGGTGAATGAATCGGCATAAGCATCTGTGGCAGTGCAGCGCTGTCTGTTGTGGAGACAGAAGTTACGAGAGACGGAGAGAGAGAGTGAGAGAGAGAGCGAGAGAGATAGAGAGACTAGCAGGCTATACAGCTGTTTATAAACAGGTATAAAAGTGTCATAAAAGTATGCGATTAATTTAGATTAATTAATCACAGAGCCTGTAATTAATTAGATTAATTTTTTTAATCGCTTGACAGCCCTAATATATATATGAGACTGGTTAAAAACAGGCTTATGTTCGGGGTTTAGTAATAATAAATAGTGTCTGTGTTTGATCAAGTCTCACCTTGACCAGCGGGTAGCTGCAGAGGCGGCATGAACTGTGGAGGCTGTGGGAACTGCTGCTGCTGAAAAAGCAGGCGCAAAAATCACTGGAGCTCTAAAAATCCTATTCTTCTCAATAACTTTGTAGAACCATACAAGTACAACATACCCCCATCATGCTGGCCTCAGGTGGATATCCGAGGATGGAACTGTTTGGTTTATCAAATTCTTTTTTGAAACTGAAACAGACAAAAAATCATCAAGGAAAAATGAGAAGATGTCTCGACTAGACATAGCCGATAAGAAAATATTTACAAAAGGCTTGCTTACTTTTGGTTCTTCAGGGGTTTTGCAACCTCAGCATAAACTCTGACTCCCTCAATGTAAAGGGGCCTGGGTTTAGTGAGGAGCTCAACAAGGCGTGTCACTTGCTAACAAAAAAATGACACGAAGGATAAGTAATGGAGAGTCACAGGGACAACGATAGTTATCACAATATCTGATTTGACATGAAAGTGTATGCATTCATATTTCTGTAGATACCTCATGGGAGTCCATGTCAACAAAGCAGAAGCACCTGGCTCCTGGTGTCCTGGCCTTGACTAAACGAACATTTCTCTCATCCAGATATGCAAAGGGATCCAGGGCTTTCAGGATAGTCTCTACTGTGGTGGTGGACTTCACATTCTTAAGTATCATGGCTGTACAAGGACATAAGGCAAACAATGTTATCCATCTTGGTTACGAATTAACAATAACACATACAAAAATATGTTCATTGATTGCTAGTTTAAGTCTATCAACTTCCGAGGAGCCCATGTCAACATACTTTTGCTGTCTTTAAAGATGGAGTCGGATGGGTTTGAACCATGAGGAGGTGGATTGCGGTTGCCCCAAGACTCAATCTGCTGTTCCATTTCCTGCTGTTGGAGCTGTTGGTCCACCTGCTGCTGCCAAGCTTCTGGAGTCAAGTCACAGCTACGCTGCCACTGGCTGTGAGCTAACGGCTCCATTGGGCCTTTGGGTTTGGACCCATTCAGGTTGGTCTTCAAGTCTTCTAATCGTTCATCTTGTCCTGGCATCTGGGGCTCGGGGTGTTGAGGTACTTTGTCATCCGACTCCTGATTCAGAGACAACAAGGATGGGACACTTCACTACTTTTAAACTGCATAACAGTAAACAGTATGGCAATCTGATATAATGCAAGGTGAAAGGATACCATAACTTCTCAAATAGTGACAGGGTAATTTTCCACCCCAATCTAAGCTAAAATATGGTATTTGTTAGTTTATTAATATTAGTAAGAAGGCTTTCCGTTTCCTGTTCTGCACTGAAATAGTACTGAGTAAATTATGCTAAACTTACCAAAAGAGATGTTATAATACAGGTCATTTGTTTTTAATGAAGCAAATGATAGTTCAAATTCAAATTATTCACATTGTTGTCACTCACATGAACACCCCTTTCAAGCTCGCCTGGCTGGATGAACTTCATGGAGGCGGTCCTATTGCCAACCTCTAGGGACCCCTGAAAAAAGAACAGAAATTATTAAATCAAAATCATACAATATAGGCGATCAAAAACAATACCAATGAAACCCAACATGCACTGTGGCAGGGGTTATCCCTCTTCTTCACTGATGGGCGTACACTTATTGTGGCATGCAAAGGCCCAGATCGGGGATCATGCTACATACAGGCCATTTGGACCCATACTACTCTAAATTGTTTAAAGGAAACTCAAAAATTAGGGCTGCGACTACCAATTATTTTCAGTATCGGCTTATCTGGCAATTATTCTATCAATTATTCAACTGAGCATAAAGGTCGGAAAAAAATTTAAAACAAAATAAAAGAGTAAAAACTGTGCATCATAATTTTCTTAGGCCCAGGGTAACGGCTTAAAAACGCTTTGTCTTCAGATCAAAAGCCAAAAATATCACACTATACTAAAAAGCTGCAAAACCTCACAACTTAACAGCTGGAACTAGGAAATGTTTGACATCTATGCTTGAAAATGATTCAAACAATATAAACCACTATCCAAATTGTTGCCAATAGCATTCCAAAGTGTAATCCAAAAGAACATAAAGGAACTTCATAGTGCCAAATGAGAACCACAATCTCAAAAAGGTATTATTGCATCACAAATGCCCCATTGCCATACTCCGTTAGCATGAGAAATGATCTGTTTAAAAGCAAAGCTTGCAGCACATCAAAATATATTTTGCTAATTGGCCATACTGTGTTTAACATCTGTAATTCCGAAGTAGGTACAGAAGCATTTAAATCCACTTTGGTTATTTCCAGAGAGAACCTCATTTGTACAAACACAATTGATCATTAAAACCATATAAGACATTCAACTAAACATGAAGCAATATCATTCCTTTACCCTTCATGATCACTGCTTCCTGGCATTTTGAATCTTTGATATAGAAATTACCAACCATGCAACTTCCCACATCATCCAGCTAATCGTGAGTGATCAAAACCTTCAGAACATTGGCCAAACATTTAAATAAAGTTGTGTTCAAACAGATATTCTTAACACAGAAATAGCAGAGCCACACAATAAACTGCTGAACGCTTCAACAATACCAACACTACCCCGTAAAAAGAAGCTACTCCATAGTTTTACAGACATGATCAAAGCACAAAAATGCTGGCCTGTGTAAGACTTCATTGATTGTGTCACAATGTGAATTAACAAATTGCTCAGAGCAATTCAAGGAGAGTAGGAATAATTGTTCACAAACGTCACTGACCATGTGTTCAAGAGAATAAGATCAAGAAGACATGCATTCTTCAGGAAAGCCAGACAATTGAAAATGCCTTGAATGGGTGAAAGGAGTTTGCCACAGAAAGACGGCCCCAGAAACCAATAGGTAGAAACACACACTTTGCAGCCACACTTGCAGCTTTGTGAGGCTGTAATGCTCATTGTGAATACAAATAAAAATTATACATTTAAAAAGCGTTACACAAATTCTAATTTTGACTGGACGATGGTGCTAGAACACCAATACGCACTCAAAAGACCACAAATGTCTCAACCACAAATTCAACCAAATAATGGCAGAGGAAAATTCAGGGGATCACCAAAGTTATTAGGATGTATCTTCTGGGAACCAATGATAGGTGTGTCAAAATGTTTGTCATTCCATCTAGTAGATGTAGAGGAGATACTTGGGGGCTTTGGTTGGTCAACGCAAGAACTTAAGTAATCGGGATTCATCCTCTGGCACCATGACTAATTGTATCAAATCTAATGAGAATCCATTTGATAGTTGCCAAAACATTGAACTAAAAACCATTCATTTCAACCTCCTAATGGCAGTCGAGTCTAATCCAAAAACCAGTAGATGTTATCCTCTGGGGACCATGATCGACACCAGAAGCATTCACAGCGATCCATCTGATAGTTGAAGAGATATTTAAGTAAGCACCAAATTGTTGGACCAACCAACTGCTAGACCCCCAACAATGTCAATGTAGCTAAAAAAACAAATAAAGGCAATATAGACCCGTAAATGCTGTTTGAAAAGCATACATAAAAAATAATAAAAATCACAATTCTTTACCCATTCTAAGACTACTTCTAATCTCAATAATTGTGGTTTTCTCTTACGAAGTCAACTAAAAAAAATGGTTACTGTATGTCAACAGTATTACTATTACCAAATGGTTTTCAGTAATAAGTTCACTTTCAGACACCTTTAGCACTGTGTGAAAAAGCACAGCCTCGTAGTCCATTTGAACGTGACCAGTCTGGCAGCGGAGTCAGGGTTACCGATGTTAAGGGTTTTTTGCAACAGAACCCAAGGTCGTCGGGTAAAAAAATAAATAAAAAAAAATAAAAAAAAATCGGAATCCGAGCCACAATGCATACTCCCCGGAAAGGTGCGGAGACGGCCAATCAGTTATAGACCTTTGTAGATATTCGGTGCACAACACAGTATTTCTACAGATAATATTTATGACTTTTGCCAATTATGATAAAATTGTTGCAATGATAATTTTTCAGGGTTGTAAAATCCTGTGTGTTGTGGCACCTGAAATGCCTTCAATCTCACTGCTGTTATTAAATCTGGAATTCTTGATCGTATTTGATTTCTCACCTCTACCGGAAACAATACTTTACCTCACCAACCACTTACTAAGGGCAGTTTTCAGTCTGAACAGAAACTACGGTACTGATATGGAAAGCATCAAATGTGCAGTCGTTTCCTTGACAACAGAAACCTTTTTGAGGTCGCGAAGCAAAGAGGAAACCAAGATTTTGCATGAACACTTAAAAATGCTAGCCTGGCACCGCCCGCCTACATACTTCCGCTCAATTTTCATTTCCCTTCAGTAGTCAGCCTGGGCCTGCGGTATATTCTTAGGTTTTCTCCGGACAGATTTTTGACGGTCCAATCAGCGAACAGAGGGAGTGGCTCAGAAGCCAGCGCATGACATACGTCACGACCCAACGTTATGCGATTGGTTGGCAGATCCAGAGTAGCACTGGGCAGATCCAATAGTTTTAAACTTCAACAGACACCCGCCTTCAAGTGAGTTAACGTTTGTCAATTGAGAGATTCCACAACTTCTGTACAAATGAAATGAAGTACGATGGTCTGGTAGGACCAGGCTATAAAAATGCTGCCACTGGGTACAATTTCCTGCTATCCTCTTTGTTACAGCCAAGTCATAACACAGGAAATGGAGTCTTGGTTAAATACCTTCATTGTTAAGATCATAAAATGTTTCTAAAATTAAAACCTTAACTGTTACGATAATTCCCCAAACATCTGTATTTTCTTCTTCAATCTAATATATTTAGACAGTTTGCGTGTTAAAATCAGAAAAAGTAGGACTAGTAGGACAAGTAAACAATGAGAGGAAAACCTATTGTATATGTGCACATAAACTTTGTAAAATTACAAACTACTTTTCTTAATATTTAAGGCGTTGAACAAGTAACCTATCAGGATATGTAAAATGTAATTTATTTCAAATTTGGGCAAACTGCAATACATATTAGCAATTGAAATGTTCACAAATGACATCTCTAACTTCTTTTCCAAAGTAAGTTTTCTAAAAGTGAAAGCAACCCGTTCCCAAGTTCTCTCCCTCCCCCATCTACTAAATGCCTTCTCAACCCCTCATAATCCTGATGGGAGAGGCGGCCTTCGTAGAGTGACGAGGATGGGCCACCTTGTTGGACTCCATGAAGTGGACTGCATCCTCGAGGTTTAAAAACTCCACATAGGCCGTATCGTAGCTGTAACCTGGGGACAGCATTTGAAATACAGATAAGTTTTTGTTAGTCAATGCCAGTAAAGACAGTCACCCACTATACAGAAAAAAACAACAGTTCGTGAATACATCGAGATCTGTGTGAGCAAATTTTACACCTTTGATGCACATACCTTTTCAGGAAAACACATTTTGTTCATGCTTTTTTCTATTCAGTCTTCTGATGACTCGCGTCATGTCAGACTTTGCCAGGAAAGGCTTTAATGAAGCCAAACCCTAACAGACACATATTGCAGACCAGTAGCGGAGAACGACTGCGTGTTGGGCACCATGGAGACAGAAAATTAACTATTTGTGTTTATATAAAATTCCAAGAGGCACCTCATCATTCTTTATGAGAAGGACCTTTTCATACATGCAAAATAAACAGCCTTTGAGACATGATACTCTTCACAATAAGGCTTGGCATCATCTATTACCATGTGTACCGCCATCCACTGTTGAAAACGTTCCCTCTAATGCAGGGGTTTTGATCAGCAGAAGGAACAAAGCACTAACAACACAGTCTCCAGTTCAGATTTGTTGTCATTCTTTTGCCATTCAGAATACTTATATAAAGTTTCCCTGAAGGACACATTCAGTGGATCCCTTGCCACAGATCGTTTGTGACTCACATTGAATATATCACTCTCCAAAGCTCCTGATATTGAATCCTAGCTACATCCTCTTATCCACATCTGCAGAAGTGAAAAAGGGCGACAGACCCCCACCCCCCCTCACTCACTCCTTCTTTACTGAGGAAGTTCAAACAGACCACCACCAACAGAAACAACCAAGAACGTAAAAAAAAAAGAAAGTGCGAAGTTTCGAATGTCGTAAAAGCGAAATGTCGCAGGACATGTTGGCGATCGACTGCCCAAAACAGTTCCACAAAGAAACTTGATTCTCACCTGGCACCACATTCTTGATTTTCATCCCCTGCATTGGCACACCATCACGGACTGAAAAGGCACCAAGAATCTGCAAAAGGCAAAGTCAATATGAGTGAGTTATGCCATGGCTGTCCATGCTAACTAATACTAATAACAATAACAATAAAGTTGGTTTTCTGTTTGAAAATTACCTGGTCCATTGTGGCACTCTTTGGAATACCAAATACGGAAATTGTATTGGAAACTTTGTCCTCCACTGATGCACTCCTGTAATCTTGATCCTTTTATATATATTTTGATTAGAATTATGGTTAAGCATCATCAACACATAATATATATATATATATATATATATATATATATATATATATATACATACACACACACATATATATTTTGTTTTTCTATATATATATATATATATGTATAGAAAATCAATACAAAGAATAGAAACACATACCTGAGAAGTAGACTCGCTAAATTTTGAAGGTGTGATTGGTTTAGACTCTTTGATGAGTTTCTCTGGTATTGGAAGCACTTCCTGTTTGTAGTCAAAAGCCCTCACGGTCCCTGTTCGGTAATCGATGTCCCTGTAGTCTTGGTCTCTTGTCTGTACGCTGCTGCTGCTTTGGAAATCATGCTCCAAGCCCATATTAGCCCTGGGAGGTCCTTGATTGTGTGGGATATCCTTCAACCCTTTAAAACAATCGCTTGGCCCCTGAATCTCATGCGAGGGCAGATTATTCTCTTTATGGTAAGGGGGCCTTTCATCACGAATTGATTTATTCTGACTATGCTTCAGGTCCCTTTCTCCGAGCCAGTGTTTACTCTCATGTTCTCTCCCTAGAGGGCCAGTAAGGGGGCGTATTTCTGGGAGTGGCTGGTTTGGTGGTGCTTTGTGGCCAATTGATGGTACATCCATAGCAGGAAAGCGGTCACCACGAGGAAAGCCGACATCTTTGCTCTGGAATTCAACAGGCCTACCCCTTTCCAGAAATTGTGATTGATCTCTAACATTCATTTCTCTGCCAAAGCCCACAGGGAATTTGGGTTCAGGTACACCTCCCAGACCTTTATCCGTGTTTAAGAAAGGGTTCTTTTCCTTTCGACGGCTCTTCCATTCTTCTGCAAGAGTCATCTCTTCCCCACATCGATAATCCATAAGAGGGCTGCCACTTGAATCTTGATAGTCTCTCGGCCCGTGTGTGTCATCTGCACCCATAAACTCTGATCTGTGAGGGCCAGCAACATCTGAAGGCATGTCTGATCTGGACCTGTCCCCTGGAGGGACATCACTGTTACCAAACCTTATGGGAGATCGATCCCTACTTCTAATATCAACTGAGGGTCCAAGACGATTTCTGAAATCCACATCAGAATCAAATCCACCTCTTGGATTGAAAGCTGGCCCTCCTCTCCTGTCAGTGTCCATCATTCTTCTTTCACGTGGAGGTAAGTCCATATCAAAGCGATCAGCTTCACGGTCCCGCATGTCCCTAAATCCATCCTTTCGCTCCATTTGGTCCATGGGAAACCCTCTTCTTCCATCCATATTAGGATTGTTGAACTGTGGCATGTCATGCTGAAATGACTCTCTGTCTCGCATGTCCATAAATCTGTTGTTGGGCTCCCGTGGTGGCATACCCCTCCCTCCCATATCTCCTGAGTTCCTGCCAGCTCCCGGGAAACCAGGAGAATTCATCAGTTTGTCTCTGATTGAAGTTTCATAGTGTCTTCGAAGACTGAAGTCCGGCTCTTCTCCAGGTCCGAAGAAATCTCTGTTTGTCTCTCTCCCTCGCATGTCACGCGGATCCATATCGTGCCCCCTCATAGGTGGCCCGTCCATCCTCCTCATGTCCATATTAGGTGGTAGATCAAGAGGTCTTTGCCCCATCTGACCCATGTTCATCCTATCTCTACCTCTAAAATCAGGCATGGGACGATCTCTGCCACCAAACATTTCGCCACGATGATCACCACTGGAATAAACATGAATACATAAGTCCACAATTGTTTTAATGCACATAGAACAAGAAAAAAAAAAGTTAAAATATGAAGTTAATTAAAAAGATGCCCAAGAGGTATCCATAAAGCTGCACAGAAGTGTTGAGCAATGTTATACATTACTGTGACATAATATAAATTTGTTAAGAGTCAGAGATTTCTCCTTTGAACTAAAAAAGGAGGAAACATAAATTACAGATAGGTGAGAATATGTTCTACAGCCTACTGTGATAACAAATTTAAGCAATATTGCCCACCCCTCGCAAGCAATATTAACTGCAAAAACTTTAGTACATTTTCTAGGAAAATGGTGTTTCTTTATGAACACGTAATTTAAATTTGTCCGTGCTTATGAACGAATGATGCTTGCTTTACTTACCGAAAGGGTGGTCCTCCCCGTGGTCCTTGACCTGGCCCATCCCACATGTCTGCAAATCGGGTATCTAATCTGGAAGTATACATTTCAATTCAGTTTACTTAAATTAATAAAACATGATTATACGAAGGCTACTTTTCACATATAGTCCCCTGGCCTCGATGTTAAAAATGCTTTTTAAAATACAAATAAACAAGGACATAAAAAAAGGAAAAAAGACAACACAAGCAGGACGGATCTTAGAACAAGACATCAAGACACAGCACAGAAGAAAACAGAAAATTATACTAAGACACATGAATGCACCACCTTCGACTAGGAATCGGCATGAATATCCACTACAACAACGCTGATAATAAATTGACTTTGACTGCCACATCCCAAATTAGAGTGATTCAATGTATTTCATTGGGAACGGAAAAGTCATCGTGTAAATTCTGGCGAGTATGTGATGTGACGATGCTTAAAAGATGGCTGCAGACGTGATTGATAATACTGGCCCACAGAAGACTGGTCCTCTAATTATAGCATTCACTAGGCCACATTATGTACGCCACAACATAAATAAGGAGCGTTGGTATTACAATATGAATTCTGTATTAAATAAGGGATTTCGAGGGAAAGCAAGCATTGTAGTGGCGAGGTAAGCGTGATTAAATAAGCGTTCTGTGGACCATTACAAGCAACGTTAGCGCACCGCAAAATATGATGCTACCGGAAAGCTAACTCTGCTAACATTAACGTTAAAAGTCGGTTTATTTCTGTTGGCTTAGGGCTTGGCAGCATCGTTTGAAATACACAACACTTACCCGACTACTAGTTTCACCATTATCACGTATATATTTATTATTTATTTGAGACCCACCTTGCTTGTTCTTCAGAGGGTAATCTTCCAGGCCGTCGATGATTTCACCGACAAACAGTGTCTTCTTCGTAGTATTCTTGATATGCATGCAAACAAGACGCTGTAGGGCTAATAGCTGCCACCTAGCGGTCATTAAATAGGCTACAACCTTATACTATCTGGCTACAACGAACTTCATATTCTATTTTATGTAGGACTCATAGGTAGGGCTTCAAAAAACTTCACAGGGTATAATGTTTAATGCCGGTCCATTATTTGATGCCAGTCCATTATTTCAAAGATTTACATTGCCCATGTTATTACATGGATAACATAAACTCTATATAATAGGATGTCATATGCATTATTCACTCTTTGTTAATTGATTGTAAAGTAATTACAGAAAATCTTGGTTTTATGTTGACTTACTCCAATGTTTATCATGTTCAAATATGAGCACTCCAATGTTAAATATATCTCTCTCTCACTCTCTCTAGAATAGCCTACTCTATGTTGATCGATTATCTTTCTAAAAAAAAATTTCTGAAAAGCAGACAACAAGTAGGCTATGTACAATCATATTCTCTAAAGCTATTCTTAAATGACCAAGATTGCCGCTGGCAAATCTTGCAATAAAGTGTTGAATGTTGTTGGTTGAGATGCTCGTCTTGCCAATCACTGTCAGTGAGGGACAACTTGAGAAATGTTTTAGTATTGCTCATTTTATTCATTCTTAAGCGTTGTAGCAATCTGTTAGCTCAGCTAAATGTTGCTGAATAAACATGAAAATAAAAAAATACACATGTATACAATGCAAATATACTGTACATAGTGGTACAGTATATGGACTCACCAATAACCTCTGAAACTTACTTGTGCCATCTCATGACAAACACAACAACGAGAGCTAAAACATCACTCCACATACAATTAACTAAGTTTAGTTTTTCTGTGATTTAATTGAAGTGTGAAAGAGAACAGAACACAAGTATCAACACAGCAGCGTCAAACTAAACAGAAGAGCAAAGGAAAACCGCTAAAAAAGTTAAAAGAAATCAGTAAGCAATTATAATCACACAGTTTCTCTTGGAAACATTTAAGTACATAACTGCAACAAATATTAAGGCACTTAAACTTAAAATGCTTTCTTGATGCCCTAAAATCGTGAGTTGACTGAAGTTGTACTGCACTGGAGCTAAATCAGCAGATATCAGGTCTGGGTCTTAAGTTGAATCCACCAATTTGAAACTTGTAAGAATATTTCAGTCATCAGTAATCGGTATTTCCTATGTACCGGTATAATACCTTTTTGAAAACGTATGTCACTGTAAATCCAATTCCAATTAGAACCATGGATTCTGAAGAGTTAGATTAAAGTATTTCTAAGTATTTTGCTACTCTTAATATGATCAATTTACAAAATACTTCAACTCATAACTTTAAGTCATAAGACATGAACTCAGGATAGTACGTTCTATAGCTGAAAATTAGCAACTTGTCGAAACAGAGAACTACAACTCAAAACAATGAACTGATAAATTAGGATGGGTTGATTTCACTTAAATACACTATGCGTTTTTACAGTTTTCAGGGAAAAGGAAACAGTGAAGGAGCTATTTTACAACAAGTTTTAAAGGGACCTGTACACAAAAATAACAAGGGAGGGTGAAGAACACTATTCAATAGACCAATCAGTACAGAAGGCAAAACTTATGGAATGCACGATGTTGTGAAATGGGGTGATAATCGAACAGCATAGACAAGGTATCATCAAGCCATACGTATTGGCTATACTGCAGGTGTGCTTGTTGAGTTTGCAAGGGTCCTCTTCTTGTACTAGCATGATGTCTAGTCTCCCTTTCTTTTTGGCAACATTTGGGGAATGTCGCCATTGCAGCCTGGCTGTGGCTGCTCCTCCTGTCTGGCTGGGGAGAGCACAGAGAGGGTGGCAGTATGTGTGGCCGGAGCCTTTTCACTGAGAGCAGCCTTTATGCTGGCGGCAACACCAGCCGCTGGAGCGCCGCCGGGTGTGTTGGGGTCAGCTGTGGCCCCTTGAGTGAGACCAGAGGCCCCTGATTCCCCCTGCTCGGGCCCTCGAAGTCTCTTCATGAGGGTGGTCACTCTGACAGCTTTCTGTATGCACAGAGGAAGGCAACTTACTTACTGACATTTTTCACAATTTATATTTTAATAAAAATGCGAAGCTGTAAAACACACTGGCTGCTCTGCTGGTGTCCCACCTTCTACTTTGATAACAATGTTTATTTTAAAGCCCAGTTTCTCTTTCTCTGGAAAACACACTTATTTCGTATGGGAAAAAATAATCATTATTAAATAGATTTTTGTTGTTGTTAACAATTTAATCATAACAAGGCAATTGGTAATGTGAAATAGAGCGGAATAAATGGGAAATAAAAGGGAAATAAGACTATTAAAGTTATTATAGTTAATAGCAGTAAACACAGCATGAATATTATTTATCAGTTTAAAAAGGTGGTATCTTTTTTTAAAGTACAGTTTAGCAAAAAAGGAGTTTAAAGTACAGTTTAGCAAAAAAGGAGTTTGAGCAGAATTTTTATGGAGACTTGAAAAATTATGATAAACACAACAGACAATTTGAAAAAATATCTATAGTAATACAAAATAATACCTTCCACTTGGCTTTGGCAAAGTTCTTTTCTATTTGTGCACAAACTCTATCCTTGATGTTCTTGTCTGAGGCAGCATTTCCAGAAATCCTGAAAAAAAAGGTATGGGCATGTTTGTGGTTTCAGTACACACAATACAAAGATCATACGTTGGGTCTGGTTTACATTACAATTTCATTTTATATTTTAATAACATTATATTTTTACCATTCATGGGCAATAGCTTCCCGTGCAGTCAATCGCTGATCTTGGTCCACTTCCATCAAAGATGCCACTAAGTGTTTAGCTTTAAAACAAAAAATGGTATTGGTCTGTGAACTCAAAACTGAAATACGTCATCTATAAAATGCACAAACAGTCACATTGACAGGCAATACATTTAAATTAACTCAATATTTTTTTGTACCAGAATCTGAAATCTCATCCCAGTATGGTGAATCAAATTCATAGTCTCCAGACAAAATCTTTAGGAAAAGGTTCTTATCCCGATTGTCGGGGTCATCTTCTTCAGCATCATCGTAGAAGGGTGGGTTTCCAGACAACCTATTTGCATTGGCAGAATAAGAGCATAAGAGGACAGTCACTTAAACATACTTCAGAAAATGACTGTATGGTATTTGTGAGCACATTGCTTTGCACTCACAGTATATATGTGATGACACCGATCGCCCAGCAATCCACAGGTCTTCCATATCTCTGCCTCCCGACCATCTCAGGAGCTTGAAGCAAAACCAAGCTTTTAGCTGTAGGTCCAGACTAATTTTTGACAAACTACCCATTAAATGAACCTCTCTTAAACTTGTTTTCGCCTGCAGTCTGGTTTCACGTCACATACCAAGATATTCCGGAGTCCCACATGGGTCCTTAATGAGTCCATTTTCCAGTTTTGCCAACTGAAAGTCACTGATGACAATCTTGGAGTGCTTCAAACGATTAAAGTAAACCAGGTTCTCCAACTATGTGAGTAAACAAATAAAGGTGTATCAAAATGTAAAGCGCTCCTGACGAGCAGTTATTCATTCAATACACATCTTGTTTGGCCTGGGGTGAAATACTATAATTTTTCACTAGGTGTCATCATCAGCGTAATATACCTTGAGATTTCTGTGGACGATTTTCAGAGAGTGCAGGTAAGCTACAGCTTCTAACACCTGCCTCATGACGTTGCTGGTGTCCCTCTCAGAGTAGTATCCTTGATCTAGGATCCAGTCAAACACCTCCCTGCCTGTAGCGCTGCAGAGATGGGACATCCAAATGAAAGGCATGCAGTGCATTTGTTGATGACAAGAATGAAAAAACAGAAATGGTTGAATAAAACGTCAGGTTTTTATATGAGTTGAGGAAGTTCGAGGACGCCAGTCTCTGCCAAAGTTTTTCTCAAGTGCCTCCGATAATATACTTACAGCTCCAGAAAAAGGAAGTACTCCTTCTTAGTTTCAAAAGTGTCAACCAGCTGGAGGATGTTATGATGTTTTACCCTTTGAAAAGCAGGAAAGAGGGGGGAACACTGAATAAAGTCATGATCTATAGGTATAATGCAAAACATTTTTTGTTTTTTTTAACAACCTTTGAAAACTTCCAGTTGATTGGGCCCAACTTTCACTTGGGTAATAATAACAAATCAAAATAATGATATGCCCTTTTAGGCTTTTTAATGCTTCACTGCCCTTCACTTAATTATTTCAGAATTAGATTTTTCAGATGTGCATGTTGATAATAAATGTATTGTATTTGCTGCTGGAACGGCTGTTGTTCTTGGGGAAAACAAGACTCAATTGCAGCAACAATTAAATCCTAAAGAAATGACAGCAAACTAATACAACCATTTTTGACAGTTGCACCAAACCTATACTCCTATTGAAAACAAATTCCCAAAATGAATTGATGTGTTCTTAGTAGTTTTTGGAGCGGTGAAGCTCTATGGCATCAGCATTATCAAGATTAAGCTTCACAATCGTTACCTATCCTTGAGTGTGAAACACAGTTACCTAAGCTTTAACCAAAAACTAAAACAAACATATCATGTCTAAGTTCACTGGATACAAACATGATTTAGTTAAAACCTGCATCACCGTACCAGAACTTAACGCTTACATCTATTTGTGTGTTCTCATAGAATTCACAAAGGAAAAACTTGAGGATGTTGGTTTTTGAGCTCTCGCGACACTTTGCTTTGTCTTTGGCTTGGCCTGAATAGGGAATTGTGCTGATCCTCTGCAATTACACATTGTCAGTGCAAGGACATTTATATTATCTTTATAATGAGGAGATTAAATGTGCACTTACATCTTTAAGATCATAATCTCATTCTTGGCGGCTTTTCTCACTTTCCTTCCATCCTTTTTGTTGAACTTTTTACAGGTGTACATTTTCAAGGTGCTCCTATCCTTTGCCCGGAATAGCTCACAAAACTCCTCTCTGAGGAATAAGAAACCATATATTTAGATTTTCTGAGCAAATTTCTTAACGGTCTACATGCTTATATCAACATTACAAACATATATATACTCACGATTTTATCATTTGTCCCAGGTCATATTTGTCAGCCACCTCTGAGGGATTGTTGTAATCCTTCTTCTCCCCGAGTGTCAGACAACCGAATGGCATGGCAGCTCGTGCCCTAGCCAGGGAATTTCCTGTCACAACACAGCCTGTCAACATACAGCAAAGCATTAGATTCACCAGAATGATACGACATCCTTTTGAAAGACCTGCATCTCTGCAGTACAAAGTGGATCGGAGCGCAGGTGAACACCTGAATCAAAAAAGCTTACCAATTATTACATGTGAAAAATAAATAATTCTCTATACAGTATATATTGTTGCTATAAACTGTTTTCATAATGAAAATAATACAAAATTTAAAATATTTTTACAAAAAATGAATGCAGTAAATCAATGCAAGCATTCATAACAATCAGTTTGGGCACATTATTTTTCCTCCTAGGTATGTCACTAAGAGAATAGGAAAGTGGAATTTAGTTTGTGTGGGCTAATTACTTCACATGACCACAAGAGCAAAACAACTTGAAATTGCCAGGTGAGGTTTTCTCTCCACTCTGCAGTAAGTCAGCATCATTAATCCATCTGCTTTCTACAGCTAAACATATTCAGATGGACTTGACCCTGTGCTGTGGCAGTAAAAAAAAATTCTAAGTTTCTTACATGTAATTTGAAACACTCTCGAAAGTTGAGAAAGCTATAAATGTAACTCTCCAGCTATGGAGGAACAAGTGCTTTTATTTTCTGCTAGTGAGGCAGTGAGAGATGAAGCTTAACTACACACAGTATATACTGTATATATTTCAACCCAACAATAATAACAGCAAAATAAACCATTGCATTTAACACAATGTGTTTAATTGTAGACTACAATAGTTCAAATCAAGATCACTTGAGCAACAAGCATATTGCTGGTGCACTGAATGTTTTATTAAAAATTGACACTGCACTGAGAATTAGTTGAATATTGGTTAATAACATGTTACAAAAAACACAATGTCCGTTGCATAAAGTTTTCTGTAAGATATTTAAACAGCTAAAATGTACTTATAGTTTATGGCAGTTAATTGAATGCATGTTATGTATTTGTTGAAATATCTGTGGATTATCAACTAATTCACTGTTGACGTGCAACAAAAAATTTACTAATAGTGCAACTTAATGCATGTTATTTATCGGTTGAAAATGTTCTGTTGAATATCAACTAAACATCTGCTAATAATGCAACCTATAGTTAACAGGCAGTTAGTTAAATGTATGTTATTTGTTGAAAGAGTTCTGTTGAATATCAGCTGATTCACTGTTGACATGCAACTGCATATCTGCTGAAAGCTTGTAGCGTGTCAACAGTGGACTATCAAAATAAAGTGTTACCAATGTTTTAAATTAAATTAATTAATTAATTTAACTCCTCCACAGCTAAATATAGCAGCTAACTATAACTAGTGAAATAGGATGCTTGTATGGAAAGTAGACCCATATTTTTTGGCAGGCGTTACAGTAGAAATGGCAGCCAGCACATAAGAGTGGGAGTAGAGAAATTCTGACTGAGGTGCTGTCTGGAGCCTCAGTCAAGACCCTATCAGAGGCAGAGATATTAGATGGCTTCAGCATTCAGTAATATCGGTAGTACAACAAAGAGTGGTCTTATGAATAAAAAAAAAAAATTATTCATTTGAGTGAAGTCCTATACATTAACAGGGGTATTGAAGAGCTGTGCTCCAGTTCTGCGAGTCTTTACTCTCCCACAAGTAGATTCATGACTGAAATCTTCAGTGGCATTGTTTAATCATAATGGACATTATTACAGTAGCCTCAATAGGTTCTAACTCTAGCCTTTTCCAATATACAAACACACATTTTATTAGTAGAAACACTGTGCTAAATAAATGGCTTGAACAAAAAATGTACTCTTGCTACAGTATGGTCTCAAGAACAGACATGTAACAACTGGAAAAAAACTGTATTTAACCATGTTATGCCATAAGAATTACACAAGCCAAACTATGTATTTTAAGTGAAAGCAAAAATTGCTGCAAAATCGTCCAACTCTATGGCTTTAATTATCTCTATTAGAAGTGCCAGAAAAATGAAATGCCAGCTATAATTAGATATTATCTTGACATCCCGATGTCACCTTAACTTCTCAGCAAGACCTGTCCCTGAAGTCTATACTCTTTGGTCTTCTGTCAAAATTGAGAACCAACAACATTTTAGTTATGGAAAAGTTCCATATCTGTAAATATGTCAGATGTTAGGTAAATAGTTGAATACAACATACTCATAATGGCTGCAGTATACCGTAGGTATAACTATATGCACACACCTCACACTGAATGAACCCATGAGGTGTTTAACGTGGATCCTGTATTCTTAACTCTATTAGAATGGTACCAAATCAAATGTGACCCAAGATGAGGTTGACTTGTACAGTGGTTTCCGAGCACATGAACCCAAGTTTTTCTTTACCTTGTCTCAATCAGCTAAAACCCTATGGTCAAAAGTTTCTGTAGTTTTTTTCCCCCAACATGATTTGAGCCAACAATGTATTGGTTTGCTTTATCTTGTTCAGAGTGCATTTGGAGGTCAAGTTGGAGTAGCCAAAGGGATGAAGTTATCTCTATTCAGCCACAATTCTTATTGTTTAAGTTCATCCAAGACAATGATGTCCACATGGGGCTGTATTGTTTCCAGAAGTAGAGATCGGACCAATATCGGTGTATCAGATCTCATATGGCTACAATCCACACTCAGTGCATATTGGACTGACGCCCCGATCCATGTGAGGATCATTTATCACATGCAGATTTAGGAAGCAGCCAGCAGCTTATGTCATTGGGCTTTTGGTTTTGTGGATATTTGTTCCCTTACACGTTCTTGCATTTTAACTGAGGTTTCTTTACCAAGCATTTTCCTATGTCTCACTGTGGCACTCTAGCCCAAAAAAACATTTATTTCAGTGCACCAGTTGCCTGATCAACATGCAGCTTACAATAGGATGCCCATCTGACCTCAAGAGGAGGGCACCATTAGTCTAGAGCACGGTGAACGTTTGGGAAATATGCTCTAACTGAAATGTGACGCAACATGCATTAGTGTTTTGTTTTCTGTCTCTGGGCTGCACTGCCTGGGAATTTTGCTAATTCAGACCAAAACAAGCACACATTAGATCAAAAGAAACATGTATTTCCTTTTGAACATGCCTAAACTCATAATGTTTTTTGTAAGGTGTATTCAGTCAGCAGACATCATCAGATTGGTGGTCACCTTTGAAATGGCTATAACAAATCTTCCATAATATTATTTATAAAAATGAAGCTTTTTAGCATATTGAATGGGGATCTTTGGTACACTTCTGTGTACCTTAACATTACAACACAATCAACAGCCCCTTCACAAAGACAATCAATGCCATGAATGCAATGCAGAGAAAAACAGGGTGAGGCTGATGTGACACCACTTAATGCAATGTTCAGACCTCAAAATGACTTATGGATCCATACGCTTGTTCTCAGATGCTTGAACCAGAGTGCCACATTGAACCAATTTATAGACAGAAAGTCAGAATTCTGTGCACACTTGTTTTTCCCCTTTTCAAAGCAATTTAAAAGGCTTTCTTAGAAGAAGAACAAAAGGAAGAAGGATAGAAGGCACATGGCTATTGCTGAATCAGGGGTCTTTTATCTTTGTCTTTTGAGAGATCTTAATGAAATGTTCTTCATTAATAAGAATGTAAATGCTGTTTCAAATTCAGCCTGTCTCAGAGCCTGCCATTGAGCAAACCTAACGGTGCACACCACTGGGGGATAATGACAAGGACAGAGCTGTTGCATTTGCTAAACATATTTCAAATCTGTGTGAAATGTATTTACCAGCAGCTTGGTGTAGGGAAAGGTAAAGTCTTCCCCAATTTAGAGTAGTTTGATTTCAAGAATAATTTACAAACGGTTTAAGAGTTATATTGCAAAAGTGAGCATCTTGCATGGTCTTATATTTTCAAAAACTGACTTACTGGATGGTTTAATGAGACATGCCATAGTGGCAGGATCTCCAACATCCACCTTGAGCCACAAGCCACCCTTCAACAAAAATAAACCCATCAACATAGTAGATACTTGATAACTGAATAATTGAATGATTCGATTATATAACTTAATCATTTATAATAAAATACCTTGATATTATAGAGATAAATATTTATTCATGTGTCTATTAACACATTAACCATGACATCTTTCTCATACACGGTCTAATATTGAGAAATAGAAAACAAGAATGGATGATGCATCTTCACACCATGATCTATCCAACATGATTGCATGTTTTGTATACACAGGTGTATGTATAGGATGATGTGGGTAAATCTGTAGATGTAAATCTGTTTATAATATATATGGAAATGGTTTACAGTTTCCTTGTTACAGTTTGTAGTGTGTGAGTGAGTGTGTGTGTGTGTGTGTGTGTGTGTGTGTGTGTACATTTTTGAACCGACAAACCAACAACACAGTCACACAGTGCATCCAAATTAAAAACTTCAGTTAGATAAATAAATAAAGATGACGCCAAATGGTAGAACTTCAGTGCCTTTTTTGTTACATTTTGTAAACATAATTTTTTCTGGGACTTATTAATTATGTTATTTTATTATTTTGACAAAGTCATGTGAGACAGTGGTTGCAGGGCAGAGTGAGGGAGTGGATGTGGCAAAAAGATGTCCCTTTGAAGCTTCTTCAAAGGGAATGGCTTGGGGACAGGGGGCAGATGGTGGCGATGAGGATTGAGCCAAATCTTAAAGCCTGTAATGCCTCATTTATGGTCTAAATGTCGCTCTTGCTGGCTGTGAACACAAACAACACATTGACACCTTTCATTTTTAAGGACCTCATATCACACATGAACAGAAGCAGTGAAAAATGTTTTTTTTTCTCTAAGTCCAGAAAGAGGAGGAAGATTTTGATGACAGTGAATCAGTCCTCATTTGTGCTTGGCCCTGCAATGCTTTGAGTCTACCATTCATCTCTTCTTTGGGCATCAGTGGCTCATCTGACCAGCTTCGTCTGATGTTGTTTAGTTGCCATGGTCACCAAGTGCTACAGTATGCACCATGGCACTGTCTGTACGGAATTTCTCTGCACGCTCATCAGCATCACTGCCCATGATTACTGCCAATTAGTGACTGAAACTCCAGTTATCATAACAAAACTCTCCAGGATATTAACCAAACTAATAATAATAACTAATTATCAAATGAATTAATCTTAAATGTCAACCTGAGAAAAGTGTGTGCCCCAGTTATATTGCAGCTACTTGAATAAACTACAGCTGAATGCCCAGTGACACACACGATGAAGCCTGTTAACACAAGGCCACAGCTCTAGTCATACAAAGGCCTTTTAAACTTTATTTTCAATGACAGATATTTCACTGTTCCTCAGAACTAACCATCAAGGTTATGGGGAGGAAAATAGACACCTGTATATATGTATAAATGATGGTGCGATGCAGTGTATCTGAAAAACAGTGGCACCTGCTGCTGCAGCAGCATATACTGTACCGTACAACAGGGGTTCTAATACAAGTACTTTTCAACCATTTTCCTTTGAAACCCTAGATTTTGTTTAATCTTTGAATGTTGACCCATTCACAGTCACATACGCCATACATGAAGTTTCACAAATGCATCCAACTGTGTCAATAAAACCATTCACAACTCAAGATCCCTTTGTATGGCACCATCACACAAGTCTATCGTTTATTACTGCATCAAACCAACCGCCTGTTTAGATTCCCACAACTTTGTATTTACATGCCGGGGCACACTGTTGTAATGCCTTAGGATTTATCTAGGTGCATTTCTTAGTAAATCACACCAAAATCGCTTCAAAGACGCTCCGGAGGTCCACACATGTGTTGCTCTTTTTAATTGTTTATTCAGTAGGAGAAAGGCACACTCACTATACCAGAACACTTTTTCTCTTTCTGGCCAGTATGAAGTGGTGGCTTAGCACTGGTATAATAATAATAATAACAAGGAGGCAAGGTCACTGTGAGAAAGTGTGAGGACATTTGAACTCAAAAGGTGCTGCAGTCCGGGTGTAGCGTTCCTTATGTCAATCTGTACTCTTTATGAAAGGCTCACATTGTGCATTAATAGTTATGTCTAAACTTTAACAGCAAGACAAATCTCACAGCTATAGCCTGGGAATGTCCTGACAACCTCACTACCCAAGAAGCTAGACAGTTTAGACATGGTACAGTATTTTTTGCGCATCACAAACGTTAGACTGATGTTGCAGTTGGACAGATTTCATGAAAATTACCCTGCAGTTGTTTTTAATCACCTGAGCACGTCCGATATTTCAACCCAAATCTTTTATTGCAACCAAAAGTTTTCGAAACATATCATGTGTCGTTCGTTTTAGTTTGTGATGCGTTGGAGACGACAGTTTGAATAAAACCTCGGAGAACATGCCTCAACATTCACTCATCGCGTTTCTGACAGCAGGGTTTTGCAATCTCATGATGGTAAAACAGGGATTATGCAAATTGTGCTGCTCACTTACCTTCAATAAAGTAAACTGGCAGGGTAATCAGTAATCCAGCCCTGCGTCTGATATTTCGGTATTTTCCTGGCGCCCTTTTACTTTTCCGTCCACTGATCTTGCAGCCGGTGTGCTTTCAGAGAGATTTGAGATCTTCGAGCATTTCCAACAACTCCGTTTGTTCACGCGGTGAGTATTACGTGAACGTGTGATGGCAACAGCGGGCTATGATGCAGGAAGGAGGGGAGACGTGTGCGCGCGCTCGGCATACCACCATAGGTAGTAGTTGTGTCTGCGTGCGTGCGTGTGTGTGTGTGTGTGCGTGCAGCAGTGCAGCAAATGTTGAGATGAGATACCAGTATCATCATATTTAGTATAAGAATGATTGAACATGATGGCTCAGCAAGAGGCTGCACGTCAACATAGGAAACAGCAGGGTCCAAAGAACTTGGTGCAAGTTCATTCAACGAGACCATATCACTAGAACAAGAGCATTTTCTCTAATCCTAACAGAAATGTATTAACATAAATCTTATTCCTTGCGCACTCAACATCTCTATCACTGATCTCCTCCTTTAGCAACATGTAGGCTAGTCGTGAGGCTTGCTGCTGCTAACTGCTAGTCAATATTGATCGATTTCAAAATGATGTGCAGCATTTATTTTCTTTTGATATTCCAATACCCCCCATCCCCCCTTAAAAATCAATCTAATGAGGTTGAGAGGCAGGATGGTCCACCTTTTTTCACTTAAAGCTTGTGCATTCTCCAAAAACTGTATGAAAATGTAGCCTGAAACAAGGTCTGCTTGGAGGATAGGATAACCAAGGCCATTTCCAATATACAGTAGGTGTTAACTGATTGATAGTAAATGTGCTATCCCCTCTTTTAAACTTGAAAAAATGAGGGGATGAAATGAGGTAGAAACAACATTAGCACCCACAATGTCAATGCATTCCTGGAGCAGGTATCAGGTTGTTATGTGAAACCATTTCAATTACTCTCATCAATACATTTCTTCATGAGTGTGAGGGAATTTTGGGTCTTTAGTTTTAATATTAATGGTAAAGATTAATAGTTCATATTTAAGACCCAAAATTCCCTCACAGTGAGCAGGTGTATTTTTGGAAGTAATAGGTAAGACACATTGATTTTTTATGTTATTATTACATTTGTCTTTCATGGCTAACACAACAATCTTAAATGTTGTTTTCAAATACTTATGTGTGTGGCAGGCAGCTGAGTGGCTTCAAGAGGAATCCTATCTGACCATTGGTAGGAAGTGTAGGGATGTTTGCTGGTATAGGCAGATTCTGGAGCATTGGTTTATGTAACAGAAGTGTCTCTCCTAACATGAGTAATGCCGCTAAAAGGCCAACAGGATAAATGGAGCGGTGGAGCATCTTTGACCTGTTCCCCACATACCCACTAAACCACCTACTCTCTCTTTTCTGAGGACCGGTATCACATGGCTCTCGAGAACTCCAGTTACTTTTGCAAATGGAGGTGTCACTAATCTGAGTCCTGGCCTATACCTTATATCAGTGTCATTGTTCAGTGTGGGAGGTTTGTTGTTCTCCTCCTATCCTGAACTCAAAGAGCGAGTCAACCACTTTGTCAGTTAAAATATCTGAGACAGCAAAGTAAACTTAAAATAAAAAAGACTGCATTTGAATGGGGGAGACACATATGAAATTCCTTGAAAGCAGAAGTAGACTTGGAAATAAAAACGTGACCCCAATGACCCAGTAACGCAAGTAGAAAAAAAGCATTTATTCATCAAAGTTGGCAAAAACAGAGCAGATACACCCGTTTTTTGTTTTTAGTTTTTCAGATAAAAAGTGAGGTATAATCATTTGAGTTGACAGCCCAGAGACACAAATAGAACCAGTCATAAATGATAGATTGAAAGCAGTAAGACTTGACTTTGAGTTGCAGTGTCTTATCAATGCAGCTTCAGAACCGCAGGGATTGTTTTTGTTCTTCAAAATATGGCTTTGCTCCTCACCTATGTGTTTTTTATGAAACTTATGTTCAATAATTGTATGTCTATGCTGCTTGACACAACACCTAAATTGACACTGACGTCCACACAGTTTAAGTGTTCGATGTCACCATAGTAACAGCCTCTTAAGGGACATGGATATTGCAACGTTTGGTGCAGTTTGAAAGGAGAGTAAAAGTTTTTTGCACTAGCAAATCTCCAATTGGGGAGCCTTACCTTGAGGAATAATTTCTAATATATCTAAGACTGCGGGGGTAATTGTACTCTGGTAATTATTGTAACATTTAAATTGAAAAGCTATCTCATAAAAAAAGAAAACTCTCACTCAGTTACCAAAAACGTGCCTTCCTTTTTCAGATGAGATTCAGATTGGTTGTAATTGACCACAAGATTTATTTTTGTTTGTCATACAGAAGAAGCTTACGCAAAAGTGGAACCTGCGTCACAGAGCTCGCAGTCAGTACCTCACTGTGCTTTTCTGACACCACTGACTGCTCTGTGCTCATCGTTACGTTACCATGGCTGCATCTAGTTAATCTAGTATTTGTAAGTCTATGAATGGACTCGAGTGACTCCCCTGCTTCACTATTGCAACATATATGCCTTCTGGCCTGTATCTGAAATCCCTTACTCTTCTTCATAAAGGGATTTTTAGGGAATGTGAGCTATGTTTATATAAAATCAGACTTTTTTGCATTGTTTCTCCGGGATTTAGTGAGAAGGTTACACAGTGACACACATAACAAGATGAAGAAGCTGGCTCATATTTGTATTTTTATTGAAAAATAAATCATCCTAATTTCTCTTTTGTTTCAAGAGAATAGGATTTTTCAATTAATTAATGAATGAATTAATTTTCAGGCTCTGAAATATTTAAAGTCATGGGGTCTCTGATGGAAACCTTTGAAGGGCTGAAGGCATGGTCATCAGTGGAAACATTCAAGCAGTTTCCTAAGAAACAATCTCCAAATATACATTATGTACAAACAATGCTAGACAATAACTCATTCTTGAAATCTGACATTTTTAAAGTAAATTATGTAAAAGAGGGTTTTCAGCTATAGAAAAGTCCATTAGCCTACTAGATTGAAATGGATTTTTGGGAGGGCCCTTTGGATTGTTTTCATATGTACTTTCCAAAATATAATGTTATACTGTAAGTGGAGTTTAGAGGACACCTCTAAATTAAAAAATTAGGTTGTAGCTCATTGTCTGCCTTATGACGATAGCAAAGACCAGTTTGTGTTTTAATAATGTTTTGCTTATTGATCCTGGATGTTGGAGTCTGTCAATATTTTTCCCACTTTACAGCGGTGTTTATCGTAGGGTATTTCAAAAGAATTAAAACATGAACACACATAAATATCTTGTATGCTCAATATAGTAACTTGTGGCCTCAATAAAGTTAATTTTTTCTCTCCTACCAGCCTTTCGGAAAGCCCATCGTTATCAAATAGATAGGCTAATAACACTTACTCTTTGAATTGTTTTTGACAGTGTGTTCAAGGGTTTCTCCAGAGTGATAACTGTGACAAGACTTCTGGAAAGATATATTTGATAGGTACTTTTTAAATGCTGAGAATACCAAAAAACATAATTTTAATCATTCTTGGAATTGTTGCCAAAATCTCAGAGAGAAAATAAACTTCATCCACGTCCATATTTTGGAGGTAATTGCAAGAAAATGTAAGTGTATCGACCCTTTGTGAAAAGATGGTCCAGACAGTTGGAGAAACCCCATGACTGTGTGCCTTTGTACAGGGAGGGAGGCACAGTGCCACAGATGATGCCCTCACACTTCAAGTAGAACATTTGGTGCTCTTTGAGGTTACCATAGCTACCGCAACACACCAAGACCAGATGTCCACAATGATGATAAGCTCTCAACTGGGTGGACCTACGATTTCTGTGTCAACAGTTTATAATAATCAGACTCATAGTGAATATCACTGATGGGACAGGAAAGTTGAAAAAGAAGCCCTATACGTCCCGATTTCAAAGCCCTAATACATTGAAAATATTACAATTCAATGGAAACAAAGTTTGGTAGGGCCTTCATTTTAATATTAGGGTCATGCTCTTGGGAAAAAGCTACAACATTAAAGAAATTAACATACTTTAAAGGTTTTATATCCTTGTAATTACTGTAGTCTCTCCACTCATGTAGGAAGGCAATTCATCTCTGAGTTCTCTTGCGCTAATTCAGAGTTTATGAGGGCTGCGTTTGGTTCTCCAGTGGCACTTAAAGGTGAAGTAAGCAATTTATTTATGTGAATATAAGTGTTAAATCGCTCTTTATTCATACAGTAATCACTTATAATTTGCGCGTTTCATAACTCGCTGCTTGAAGACCGCATTGCATTAATGTGGGGATGAGGGAGGGGACTGCTAACTGCAGTCAGTGACAGGAAGTTAGCTAAACTGACCATTCCGCTTACCGAACCTTTAACCTGCTTTCATACACAGTAGGACTCTTTCTAATTGCTGCAGGCTACAGCTGATACAGAACTATCACATTTCATACACTGTCTAATAATCACACATTTGAAATATATATTTTTTCTCCTGTAACATTATTATATGATAACAAGAAATAATAACATAATATTAGATACATTTAATTTAGTTCCTGCTATTTTTATATATAGTATATACTGTATTTCTAGACGTGATTCTACTTTTGACTGTACAGTTTAATGGTCATTATCCGCTACTTTATAAATCACAAACTCATCTTTAATCAATCAAAAAGTCCAAATTTGAATGCAACTCAAATCTATTTCTACATAGCCATAAAGAATAACATACTACTTGATAACTTGCTTTAAGTAGCACATTGGAAAGATGTTACATGGCGGTGGCTCTGATTCTCATGAAAGATGTGGGTCACCATTTTTTCATTAGGAGGACGGGCCAAATATGGTAATCAGTGACTTAGTGAAAGAAAAATATGTTTTCATTGTACTCCCAGAGAAGTATTCACTTTGAGGCATATACAGTATAACAATCCTTGCATTAATCATGTGAAGGAATATGACCCAGTGCTACGCTACACTTCACTTAAATGAATGATATTTCTTGGAGTATGTGTATATTGCTCTTTCAAACTCATTTTATGTATTCCCCCGACACAAACAAACACACACACACACACACACACACACACACACACACACACACACACACACACATGAAAATTATGAATAGATTATAAAACATGCATAAAGCAGTTTGCTAATTTTCACCCATATCTCTCTGCCTTCCTACACACATCACTGGTATCAAATGGTGGTTGTCATAGCAACAGACTCACAAGCCACAGCAGGGCTTTTGGAAGACAAATACAGATCTCCACATTTTCTGTCTACCAACCCGTCTAAATCCAATTTACGATGGCTAACATCGTTGATAGGCTACCATTGTGCTACCATCATTGTAATGACTCCTTGTTAAATAACACCCACTAACTGTACAGTTTTATGTGGCATTTCATGGATGAGTGGCATGGTGGATCAGCGGTCTGCAACACAGTAAGCCGGACCCATATTCCAACCCAATCTGGAAAGGTGAAGCCACTCAGTGTGGAGTTAGCATGTTCTCTGTGTTTCTGCATGGGGTCGTGTCCTATAGGCCTACATGATATGGCACCAACAGACAGAAGTCCACTTATGTAGGCTACTCACCACTCAAACTTTTCCCATGATGTTGGGCTGCTTCCAAAGCTGCAGCTTAGTGTGACACTAAAAACTTGCCACTGTCTCAGCAAATGTTGGGGTGTTAATGTTTTCAATTTGAAGGCGCCACAATGATTGTCAGTACAAATTGTTACTAAGGCAGACACAGATGAAGGAGGAATGGTTTGTGGCTGTGAAGGCATGAGCTTGTCAGTGGGGTACACGAAACATGACTAAACCTAAGTGTGTATTTAAATTATCTCTGGGTGGATCAGATTATCATTCATTGTGACATTTTTATAATGTTGTTCTCTCATTCAGTCAAAAAACGGACATCTTCCAAATAATGAAATTGATCCTGTGGCACTTGGTACAAGGTGAGAAAGCAAGTATATGTGAGTGTTTTGGAAATAAAATATAACAAATGAAAATATAAAAGGTTAAATTACTTAATTTATGTCATGTCACCGAGGTTAAAAGAGCCTAGGAAAAAACCTAAACAGATTCGTTAAAATCAGGGGTGGGCAGAGTCAAAATAAAAGCATGCAGTCAAATGTAAAAACACAACAAATAAATAAGTCACACTGGAACCCAAATATAAATACTAAGTAAAAGTATGCTATAACATAAAATGACATTCTGCCTCGTGACAAGTACAGTTTGATAATAGAGTAAATAGGTATTTGTTTATGGGAAGAAGCTAACTATATGGCATAAACAGTTCAGGTTTGAAATTATTCGAATTGAATCACTTGCTCAGTTTATTTCCAATAGCAATTGAAATACCCAATCAAAATACACATCCCAGCACACATTATTTGTCAATGTATGCAGATGATACACAATGTTTAAGGGATAGTGAGTATTTATTTATTTAGATATATGGCAGGCTTTTTGGTTTCATTGCTTATATTTGCACTATCCTTCGAGGCTAAACCAAGGAAGACATACTGTAGATACATTTGGAGATAAACATATGGAGGAAGTAATAAGAAACTATGTCAGTAAACAGAACTGGGAATAGACAGGATTCTGGGAGCTAACACATTAATGGTTGCTGTTTTGTCAAATGGCTGCCAAATGTGCCTGTGTACAGCTTTGATGAGCAACTGAAATATGAATGGATGATGGTTTTGACTTCCCAACTTCAGGGAAAAGACTGCTTCTTGTAGCTTTAGGGTGTAATCTGACTAGCTATCTTGCAGACAGGCGATGCCAAATGTGGCCTTATTTAACATAACCAACATGATTTTCAGGGACTTGATGACAAGGGGAAAGCTGCCAGTGTGCCATGATGATTCACCTGGATTTGATCGTGTCACCCAAAAATACCTCTGGCACAAGCAGTATCCATAAACAACCAAACTGAAAGGATGAGGAGAAGAAATTGCTATAGCTATAAGATACACAGCAGTATGCCAACACATGGTAGTTCATCTGAACCAAATCACTAATCAGTACAATGACACTGCAGTCCATATACTATGAATATGTAATCCCAAAAGGATGGGCAAATGAATTATGACACCTAAAAACTAGAGTGAAGGTGAAGGCATTTCCCATTAGAGTCTTATTTCTTGAACAATGGATATGAACATGATTTCCGGAAGGTTTACAATAACTACGAACTCCCTTTCATTGAAGATACTCCGTTGAGATGCCAAGGATGTATATAAGGAATGCACACATGTCTGGAGCACCGAGTAATAAACAGTGTAGAGTTTTAGTAATTGTATACATAAGTAAGAGAGAAAACAGACTTTCTAACAGTATTCTATGTGAGTTCACATTTCTAGGGTTACCTTGTGTACTTTAATGGTACAACATCATCATGGAAATTAATAAGCATGGATGTTGAAATGTGTTTAATTATTAAGTAACTCTACAATGTGGTACTTGAAAAACACCAATAATGAAATACAGTATAAGAGGGTCAGCAATAGCCAGCAGATTCTGAGATAATTTATTCATGTGGTCATCTCATACGTGTTCAGTATGTAGTATGTATGTATTATATCTTTTGCAGCAGCAGAATGCATTTAGAAGCTATGAAAGACCCTGACATAAACCGATAACAAGATGGATGATGAAAAACTCTAAACAAGTACGGTTAGCTATTTCCCTGGCCTTGTGCCTCTAAAGCGCTTTCATTGCCCTTGCAAATTTGTGTTTTTGCCCCTCAATATAATCCCATCTGTGGAGATATTCACTCGCAGAGCAGAGACGAGAACGAACGCAACACTTCTCTCCATCTGTGACCTCTCAGCTCTTCATCCTCACTTTGAATGCAGTGCAACAATGACGAAGAGCGAGGGGAGAGGGAGGAAGATTTCCTCGCTATTCAGGCAGCTACTGATGGTACACAAGCTCAAGGATAGTGGATTCAATTCAGAGAACAAATGTGAGAGAAAGGCTACAAGCCCACTTGCAATATATTTTGCACAGGAAGTGAGGCTTTTAAGATCGAGAGGATTCAGTCCATTTCTTAAGGGCAATGGTGATTAAAAAGTATGATTTATTGAGAACATTGCAAACCATTGTATAGTTTAATTTTAAATTTGACTAAAGACACGATACATGGAATGTCAACATTTACATGTAATTAAAATAATTTGAATTAGTTTTGTGTATGCATTTTTAGCAGACTTTACACAGCCAAACACTGTACTTTTTGTTTGTTTGTTACATTCTCATATTTTCTTTCCCTGTCTTCCTCTGCAGACTTTTTTCTTACCAACACCTTGAACAAGTGAGTGACCCTGAGCGATGGGTAAAAACTTCATAGGGTGAATACACAGCCCAGTTCAAAACACCTGCCAGAAAAGGCTCAACAACAGCGAATCGCGCAACTTTTTTAGTTTTTTCCACTCTTCCAGCCATTTTTTGTGGTGCAGTGCAGGACATCTGACGTTACTGCCACAAAGTCCAACAGCTCCTTAAATGTTTTAAAAGCAATGGTCCAATTATAAATCACTGCAGTTCCTGTCTGGAAAAATTATTTACATGTACAGAAGTAGATTTTTAACCCCCCCCCCCCCCTCCCCCAACACACTTTCCTAATGACTCTACACACCAATGCTCCACAGTTAAGATTTAAATTGTGCCAACTACACTGAAAGTGTTAATTGGCTTTTCATACTTTTTCCTGTTATCTCCCATTAAGTCTGTTGAGGACAAATTTGTGTCAAGTCTTGAAAAGACAGTTGCTGTATGATATTTGCAGTTTCGCAGATTTCAACCGAACTCTGCTTCAATACCGGGTCAGTGTGATAGAAAAGTGTAAAATATTTATAAATATATACACTTGAAGACAACAAAAGGAATTTTAGACCAGACACTTTATAGAGCTGCTCTTGCAGCCATATTCCCCCTCACTGTGTTACTGGATTTAGATGGGGTAGTGTGTCTGTCTTTTTGTGTCTGTGTGTGCGTCAAGGAAACCAGGCTTATCATTGATTCCATGACACTTGGTTCAATTCCTCATCAGCTTATTGTTTGTCCATTCAGACATCCTTAATAAGTCATTGTACTAGTTCTTCTACTCATAACCCTAGGTAATCTCAATTTATGCCACATTCATGTCATCTTGGAACTATACTGTTATTTCCAGTTTCCGCCTTTTAATGGTGTTTAAATGAACTCAAAACATTATTGCAAGAGGTTGTCGTTGAAGATTATTTAACAGAAATGTAATTCAACTATATTGTCATTTTTCAGTGCTCAGTATGCTTTAATGCTTACATCTCTAACCATCTCTGCAATCATACAACTGACCTGAACTGCGCGATGACATGAACACTACCAAGTAGGTCGGAAAAATAGACATCTTTTCCATCACTTCTTGGAGGTGGTATGAGAGGTTACAACTGTTAAATGTCTGTTGGGACGTAGGGGATGTACAATTGGGAATACATGGGCAGGATCTGATGAAAGGAACTTTCAGCCTGCATCATGAAATGTGTAGGATCCAGTGTTAGTTGTGCTTGACCCACTTCATGACAGTGCAAAACTTAACAAATGATAAATGATCCCCTATAAATTAGTTAAAGAGGACCTATTATACTACTTTTCTGGTCTTAATTTCTTGTTTTACACTGCTATAGAGCAACCTGACACGAATCGCATCACAAAAAACTATGTAGATTTTCGGGAAGCTCTTTCTCTTATTTAGGCGATCCAGCACATCCTGTCAACACTTGAGTGTGTGTGCATCGGCCATCTCCGCTCCCTCCGCCTGTGCTTCGGCAATCTCCGCTCCCCTCCCCGCCCCCCTCCTGCAAACCCCACTCCGTTGTGATTGGTTACCTTCCTTCCGGAACACTTTCAGTGGCGGGAAGCGCGAGCATGGACCTATAAGGGCGCGAGGCAGACGCGAACAGGGAAGTGACAGCATTACCATACATGGAAACATCCGCGTGGTGACTTCACACATTTTTTTGCGACGTCACAAATTATGAAAGGGTAGACCGCTTTGAAGACGTGACTTCTCGACTGGCTAGAATAGTGTTTAGTGCTCTGAACAGACACCCCAGACGGTCAGCAGGGAATACGTCGAAATGCATGTAAGTCATTATTTGATAATTTAGTATGGTTAAGCATGACTATGAATCATCATAACAACGTTTATAGGTCATAAAAGTCAAAAAGCATCATAGGTCCTCTTTAAAGAAATAAAGAAGTGAGATTTTTTCAAACCCAAGTGATCAGATTATATATATATTGAATAATTTGGTCATCAGTCCTTTTTGTTTCAATGAGCAACAAGTGGAGTTTATAACGTCAACAATGTTTAATTTGAAGTCACACCTGTTTAGATGACTGAGCGAGCTTTATTCCCCCCTCAATGAAAACACTCTTACCATTATAAATAAAATCAAACCCAAAGCAAAACTATAAGAAAGCAGATTCATGGTCAAAACAGAGGAACAAATGTCTCTTTTATAAAACAAATACTTAAACTGAAAAAAAACTGACCTGAAGAAATCATTTAACACATTACATCCTAAGTTTACTTCTGCATAATTTAAACGAAAGGTAAATCCTAAATGCGATGGTGGCTCACACAAAAAAAAACTATCCATAATTTTGTCTTTAGCTGCAAACCTCGCCTCAATTTAAAACCATGTTCCTCTCTGTGAACACAAACAGAGCTTGACATTATTACTGCCAACTCTTCAATCAGTACCTGATAGGAAAGGATAATCCAATTATATATATATAGTATATATATATATTTTTTTTTTACATAAATATTCATAGAATATTAATACAAATGCCAGATACAGATTAGGCAGAATCATGCAGTTTTTATTCTGGTTGAGCTGGCACAATTTGTACCTCTAAGGATTCATTTTCTTTCTCTCATCCACCAGGCAGGGAACAAGAGCCGCACTGCCTCAGACCTTTGTCTGATACAAGATACATTCTGTACCTTCTTTTATTGTAGTGATGAGTATTTTTTTTATCAGAGTACCAGAATTTTTTTTAAGAAAAAACACGTTAGTCTTAAGTCAAACTGTCCATCTTTTTTCACAGGATAAGTCTAGGAAAAACAAGCAAAGGGAGGGAGACATTTAATTTGTTGACACGCCTGCATGCACAATCAACCATTTGGCTGTACAAAAACACTCTTAACAGTGCAACATAGAGGAAAAAGATAATAACAGGTTCAGTCTTGGATGGAAGGAGGGAAAATGCCACTATGGTCAATTATACCTAAATCAAATCTATTACCACCTATTTTAATTTTGGTTCACAAGCATGTCATTTTCAGTCCAAATTTGCTGTGAAAATCATTTTAATTACATGAAGGAAAACAAGCCGATTGTGCAGTATTATCGGATTATTACGCTACGTTGATTGAGTTGTGAGAGTGAGTTTGTTCTGCGGTTCAGACAAATATAGTTGTGCTTTTTTGTTGAGCTGTTGTCTGCTGTAGTGCAAAGCATCACTGCAGCAGTACACAGAATTCTGCTTTAGAAAGGATGCATTGGTTGCCCTCTAGTGATGACGACAGGTACTGGATGCGTTTTCTTAGCCCCAGTTCATTTCGGAACAGCACAGACAGCTCACTGTATAATTCAGTGGGTGCAGAGCTTTTGAGTATCAGCGGCTCCAAATCTGAGTAGATATTCTGCGTTCAGTGCAACGGCTTCGCATGTCCACGGCCACTCATATACATTCTTTCTTGCTACATAGCACAAAGAATGTGTCTAAAATATGTAAAAAGCTGGACCCCTGAGCACATGTCAGCATTTATAGACCCCCATGTCAAGGCAATGGTTTTGAGAAATATATCTATATAACAGCGACAGAGTCCTGTGTATATCCTATTCCACAAACAAAAGCACATTTTACATTCATTATGTCTCATTCACACTTGTGCTTCAGATGTTTGAAAAAAGAAAATATTACTTCCATCTGCATGCTGTCTTTCATTTTGCTACAAATCAGCTCTGATAAGAGTTCATAATACCTACAGTATCCTTTAAATCAGTAGCAAAACAACCTTCTATGTCTTCAGGTTTGTGGCTATGATCACCTGTCTCTTTTCTTGTATGCTTTCCAACATTTGTCCTGATCCTGAGTCTCTGCACCCTCAGCTGGCAGCATGGTCGTCTGTGTCATAGTCTGAGGCCTCAGCCTCGTCTGCAGATCCAGTCAGGGAGGGGTAAGGCCTGGGCTGGTCCAGGTTGACATAGTTCACCTTCAGATTGATGTAGTGCTCTCCTTCCAGACAGGACAGGATGTGTTGTACATCTGCCACCAGGCTATGGAAGCTGGGTCTGCTCTCAGGCTCCGGGTCCCAACATGTCAGCATGATAGCAAAGCTGCGGAATGAATAAATATCTTAATGAGTGAATGATTAAGTATGTGAGTAACATATGTAAGCAGGTAAGTGAACTATTGAACAACAGCCATTGTGAGCTTAAAAATAACTTATTTACAGGGAACTGAGTAAACCTGAAGAAGACTAAATGATAAAATCGTGAAGCAGTTGTGTTATGTCATTATGTGGTTATGAATGAGAGAACGTGTATGATTCTTACAGAGTGTCAGGGCAAAACTGTGGCTGGGGTAGGCGACGCCCCTTCAACAAGTAGTGTGTGATGTCATAGGGGTCCACATTTGGATATGGGCTGGCACCTCTGGTCAACAGCTCCCACAGTAAAATGCCATATGACCACTGGTAAAAAAAAATACAAAAAAAGATTTAGGATGCATACACCATAGTTGTAACAAGCATATTTAGGCTGGCTGGATGAAGTAGACTCACCACATCAGACTTAATAGTGAACTTTTGTGTTTGCAGGCTCTCGATGGCCATCCACTTCACAGGCAGCTTCACCCGTTTGTGATCTTGAATGCTGTAATATTCCTTGTCATAGATGTCCCTTGCCATGCCAAAGTCGGCCACCTTTACTGTGAAGTTTTCATCCAGCCTGAAACGAGAAGGCATCTTAAGATATTGATTACATTGAACATAGCTTCCTACAATGGAGGTGTAACAAGGCAAACTTTACTTGACACCAGTTAGGAAAATCACTGTTAAAGAGCAGGGATGTTCCCTTTGGAGATTTGCTGTGCACAGGTGAAATGTGAAAGTGTTTTCCCAAAATGTCTAACTATTTCTTAAATGTGCAGAGGCAAATTAACAGTTCTAGGACAACAACAAAAACAATACCACCAAGACACCTTCAGATGGACACTCTTATTTTAACAGATTTTTTTTTAAATGTCTAGAATTTTACAAAATATTTTATTTTTTTGGTGGCATCATTGAGGCTTAGATGATGTGTCGGCTTCCCGGTATAGACAGTTCATTGGCCCACTGAGGTGTGACAGAGCTTCTCCACTGACACGTCAAGGGCCAGTAATCACACTCACATGCAGTTACGTGCAGCCAGGTCTCTATGGACAAACTTTTTCCGGGCTAAATACTCCATCCCTTCAGCAACCTGAAGCCCAAAGCCTATCAGGTCTTTCACTGTTGGGTTCTGTTGAGGACAGAGAAGTATAAAACAGAGTTTACACAAACTCTAGACACTCTGAACTCAACTCCATTAAGTTTTATTGCGTCATTTACCCTTTTCTCAGAGCGGATGAAATGACGCACATCCCCATGCTTCATATATGGTAGAACAACCAGAGGGAGTCCTTCTTTGGGCAGCATGATGCCCAGCAGAGACAGTATGTTCGGGTGGTGGAAACCTTTCATGATGATGCCCTCTCTGAGGAACTGGTCCACCTCACCCAAATCTGTGATCCCTGTAATTACAAAATACTGTCATACAGACTGCTCCAACAGCCACCAGCTCCAATAAGGCTGAGATCAATAATAAAATATACATTCACATACTGTTGAGTGATTTAACAGCACAGTGCGTCTCGTGCTTGTTGCTGTCTATCAGATATCCATGATACACTGTTCCAAAGTGGCCTGCACAAGAAGAAAAATAGGATTGTTTTGTTTACTGTGTGCAAAAAAAACCTTTGAAGGAAAGAACGAAAGAAAACAAAGATTATAGAAGACGAAAGGCCTACCTTTGCCGATAACCTGGTTATCCTCAATTCGGAGCATATCAGCAGGGATAAGGACATCTTTGACCTCTTCAAGAAGTTCAGAACTTAGACTGACCATTGAGATGGTATCCCGAGGCATTAAAGGAATGGACAGATGATCAGAGCTGGCAGCATACAATAAACCCTGGAAGGCCGTTCCTCCTGAACCTGATGTTTGACTGGTCAGATCGACTATAACAGACAGGAGAAAACACAAAATAGGGCCATACCATGAGGCTGTCGTAAATTAAAGGCAATTTGATCTCTTGTTGCTACCCTTACCAAGTAGACTATGCAATATGTGTTTTGGTTGGTTGTTAAATTCACAAATTCTTCACTTACGTACATACAAATTATTTTTTTTGTTTCTATGTAAGGGTTGGTTGAATGGGATAACAACATACAATCTTAATAATTGCTTAGGTGGGGAACATCTAATATTCCATTTTATAATCTAATATGACCATCTAATGATTACAATGTATGATCGTTTGACCTTTTACTAGTCAGTTTGTTCCTTATCCCATTGCCATTGACTTTGGTGTCATTTCTTTCACAAGGAAAAACATTAGAAAAACAACAATTTGTGGCATGATGTTTCACATTTAACTATTTATCTAGCGGTCTCAGTAAAACTCTACGATGATTTATACTGTACATCTGACATATTATTAAAGGTTACACTTTCTAGGGTAAGGTGTACGGGATGAAGACAAGGGAAGGGAATTAATAGATAGAGGCAGTGCTTAGCATTTCATATGGATTCATTAATGAATGAATTTGAATGCCTCACCTCGTCTGTAATCACCTGTCGGGGAGATATTGTGGCCGCTGCCGATGCGGTTCCGTGAAAGCATCGTTGATAAACGATTCTCTATGTTGGCTGAAAGGAGAATGTGATTTAGAAAATCGATTCATAAAAGATCACTAAAGTGGTGGGAAAAACTCACAGTTGGTTGAGTAGATAGTAAACAGAAAATATTGCAGAATTAGGAATTGAAATGTAGAACTCATGTTTACAAATTATTAGCAAAATTACAAGAATTGGACTCAAGAAATAGCTGATTTTTCTCACCTCTCTTTTTTTTCCTCAAATGGATCATCACAAACAGTGCAAGTAGAGCGCCAACTACCAATGCAGCGAAGATGCCCAGCACAATGCCCGCAATCACTGTCTTGTGGTTGTCATCGTTCAGTACTGTACCCACGTCATAGACTTCCCCATTCACAAACACCTACAGCAAGGCACAAGATTACTAGTGTATATACATTTAATGTGGTATCAATTTTTCCTGGTAGTGATATAGTTTGTGTTGGATGATTTCAAAGCAAACTCTCTCACCCTGACAGGCAATCCCTCACTGGGAATAACCATCCCTTTAGGAATCCTGCAGGTCAGCTCATTTAACAGCACCTTGGCTTTGCAATTCTCACCCCCAATAGTCATTATGATCTCCATACACACATCCACCGTAATCAGTTTGCTATGCTGTATCATATGTGGGGGAAAGAAAAGTAGAAATGTTAAAAGACAAGAGGTAGTCATTGGTGTTTTGTAATACACTGAAGAATGCTCTTGTGTAAACGTACATGCAGTGAAACCTCTGTGTCTCCTGGTTTCAGAAATAACACTTTGTCATCATTTTCAAAGGGGATAACTTTGGCATCGGGATGGTAGTCAAAACGTCTCTTCCAGAGGTCACTTTTTCCATCCATGTGAATAGAGATCTCTCCTGTGTCAGACTTATCATCAGGCATTTCCTCAGAAAACACAGGGGCCCAGCACTCCATATGTGTGGCATTTGCTGTGCCGTTGCAGACCTTAAGTGAAACAGCGTTTGATATCAAAACCATTGTAATAGTTTGCCATCATAGAAAAACAGAGTTCAGCTAACGGATAGCTGGCTTGCCTTCACAACCGCTCTTTAGTTTAAATGTTAATGTCAAATTATTGTATTTGAATGTGGTTTTTTTGCACCCACATGTATGACAACTTGGTCAGAATAGAAATAGAATGTAAGTAGTTCAACCCAGTCGTTTAATTTTAAACACGGATAAAATCAAATATGTTACTTACTTGTTGAAAAGTTTTCCCATTTTTGGAAGTGTACTGGACCACAGTTTGGTGCGCCGAGTCCAGATTCTGACCTTCTATCACCATCTTAGAACCACTGTATGACACATATGCAAATGAGCATGTGAATAATAACAATGACATTTCTTCGTCTTATTATGATGAAGTGGTGGAATGTATTTTTCAGAGTAATATCAGTCCATTTTGAGATACAGAGCAGACTGGGATCAGTGTCCTACCTTTTAAAACTGCAGTTAGGTTTAACAGAGGTTATAACAGGGTTTTTCTTGAAGAGGAACATCTTATTGGTCGTCACTTGAAAGTTGTTGATGTAGACATTCACAGGAACCTTCCCCACAGCTGCTGCTGCTGTTGTGCGGCAGACGATAGAGGAAACATTCCCAACTCCCTTTAAACTGAAAAGAACAGAGATCACAGTTACCAAGTATGAACAATACTTATAACCACCATGTATGTAAAAGGGAACTTAATACAGTGAAATGATATGTGCTGTAGTAGACTGTAGTTAAGTGATAGCAATATATAAGTAGTCCTCTGTGTTTCCCACCTTTCAAAGTTGCACTTCTTGTCATCAAAGAAGACCTCTCTCTGTGACCCACAACTAAGATATCTGCCTGTCAGTGTAACCGATGTTCCTCCAAACACTGGTCCATAGTCAGGCCTGATATCATTTATGCTAGGCACCTGATAAGAAAAAAAAGGGTGAAATATTTGATGACTTAAAGGCCTACTTCACCGGTTTAAATATGAAGGTGTATTGAATTCTGAGATCCTATGTAGTATAAATGTGCAAAAAAAATTGAAATTGGTTCATCCTAGCCTGAGAAAAGGCCGAAAGAGTGTTTTTTTTAACCCTATATTAATCTTACTGTGACATCACAGTAAGATAAATATAGGGTTAAAAAAAAACCTTACTTTGTAAATATTACTGTGATTTCTCCTACTGTGACATCACAGTAATATTTACAAAGTAATTTTTTTTTAACCCTATATTTATCTTACTGTGATGTCACAGTAAGATTAATATAGGGTTAAAAAAAACACTCTTTCTGCCTTTTCTCAGGCTAGGATGAACTGATTTTTTTTTTTTTTGCACATTTATACTACATAGGATCTCAGAATTCAATACACCTTCATATTCAAACCGGTGAAGTAGGCCTTTAACAGTGTTACATTACACACAGAACACGTGCAGAAGTCATTTTTCAAAAGATTCCAATGTCATAAGAGTTTGCATTCTCACCACAAAAGAGAAGCCCGACGCCTGAGCTGTGCCTTCGATTGAGTACTGGCCCTCCACTTCCCCCTCGTGCACGTCCAGGCTGATGGTGAGGTTGTTGTTTGGCGCTTTTTCCTGAATCTTGCACACTAACCTGTATTAAGGACACAAGCAGTGATGTGTCTTGTATGTATGTATTCTGTGTAGATATCTTGAGTTTGAAAATTCTGTATATTAATTCATTTAAACAAATAAATGCTTATTCAATGAATTGCGTGTGTGCTGCACATATGCTAACTCACATTTCACTATTGCTTTTCTCTGGCACAACGATACACGAAGTCCCGGAGCCCACTGTGATGATGTGGGTTTTGCCACTGATGATGGCCGGTCGGAGTGGAGACTGAAAGTCCCGGCCGCACAGTGTCACTTCGGTCTCAGCCCCAGCAGGTGCCGTTTTAGGGTAAAACTGGAGCGGAGTGTAAAGGGTTTGTCATCCAGATTAGCAATCAGTGTCTCAGTACAATCAGTCTGATGAATGGGACTTTATGACTCACTTGGTGTTTAAACTTCATGCATTGGCTAATCAGTAACAACTAGCACCAGCGAACCTACGTACCTCGGTTATGACAGGCGCGCAAGAGGCGTTCCATTCCGAGGCACACTCATGATGCCTGGAGCAGATTCCCGAACACCAGCTACAGTTCATGAAGCGTGGAGCCATCAAACACATGGGGCACGTCGTGAAATGTGCACACCCTGGTCCTGCAGAGGGCACCCTAAACATCTGGATTTAAGGGAGAGAGGAAAGGGGGAGGGTGGGGCAAGCCAATTGTAAAGAGAGAAAAACTGTCAAATGGTAGGCAGGAATACATAGATTATACTTGTATAATCTATGTATTCCTGCCTACCTTCTTGACATTATTTACACGCTAACCATGGCTCTGCAGTGTCACTAAACAATACAAATGAAGGATTGAGTACTTGTAGTATATGTACTATCGTTAAGATGTATCAGTGTTTATTTTATGATGTGATTAAAGTGCATGGGGTGTGGGGCTTGGATTTGGCAACTCCCACCCTCGAACCCGTTCTCCATACATATTTGTGTGTCTGTTGTGCCCCTGTCTCTTTTAAAAAAATAAGCAGTACGTGCAGTAGATATCATAAAATGTATACCTTATTTCCAGCCACAAAGAGAAGGGACTCCTTTGAGTACACAGCTGCTGTTCTGGACACCTCAGTCGCTCCCAGAGAGTAGTTTGCAAAAACAATAGTATTGGACAGGGAAAGAATCACCTGAACCACGAGAAAAAGAGAAGCTATGAAGGACTTAGATCTTTGTGAGTCTTATTTTCACATGCTTCTGACAGTGAATGGATACACATTTTTAACTTGCTAATTTGAAATAATGTTTGAAAAATTAGCAGGAAAACTTATATTTTTGGTCTAAATGACACACCCATGAGCACCCCTAACCCTAAGTTTATACTTTTTTATCCTTTTTTCAGTCATATGGCTACCTGCAGTATCCGTCCATCTGAAGTGCCAAAGTGGCCCAGCGTGTGATTCCCAATGGTTGTAACCAGGATGGCAGTGAAGAGGACATCTCTCATTTTCCTGTTGAAGAGGTCTAGTCTGTGGTACGGCTTTGACACCAGAGTGGGTTTTAAACTGCAAACATCACTACCTAAGGAGCTCTGTACAAGGAGGAGAAACACACATACAGAACACATGCGTGAGCGCTTAGTCAGCAACAAGGATTCACATAGGTGAGATTGAAATCTAAAGCATGTGGCTCTGTCTCCCTCGAAGCACATATTCTATAAAAAGAGAGAGATGATAGAAAAAGAGATAATCTTAATTAATCCACTGAGGGAGGAAGTGCTCTAGTCTGGCCTCCAGTCATAGCAACAAGCTACGAGAGGAACAAAGTCATAAAACAGCAGTAACTCCGGCTTCACATGTTGACTTTGTGACTGTTCCTTGGAGCAGATTGTCCGCTAATGAAACTGGACTTTACGTGCTTCCAAACACACATCACACAACAGCAGGTGACAGATGTGTCTGGACTGGACAGTTGGCTGAGCATGGGTTACTTTGTTGAAATAAAAGGTAATTATTCTAAAGAAGAAAGAGGCTATGTTGAATGCAGTATATGGTAAACATTCCACTGCAAGTCAATTGAGCTGGCCTGCCCCAGCATGCCCCTGTTTGCTTACCACAGTTTGAATGCCCCATTTCCAACATCATTTGATCTTTTCAGTCACTTTGTTTTCACCGTTTCAAGCTTGAATACATTATTGTACACACATCCCAATGCTAGAAATACTTCACTTGAACTCAGGGAGTACCTAACGCTTATAGCCTTGCTATGACAACTATAAATTATTAAGCAAAATGGTGAATATTTTTTTGTCTACCCCTACAATCTTCAATATTATTTCCAACGTATAAGCCAGGGCCCAGGCACATGCCATTAAGGCTTAGTCCTTGTTGCAGCGGTCCCAGGTTTAAATTTGGCCTGGACCCTTTGCTGCATATCTTCCCCCTCTCCTCTCTGTTTCCTGTCTATCTACATCTATCAAATAATGCCTGAAAACATGTTTTATAAAGAAAAAAAAGGCCAGGCACAGTCCAACACTGTCCCTCCCCTTGAAATTCCTCCTTTTATCAGCCGGATTTATAACTTGTGTTTGTTGGCACGCATTCCTATAGGTGTACACATGGCTATGAGAGCTCAGAGGACACAGTTTGAACTCCATAAAAGGAAACAGACCACACCTTTATTATTTTGTGGAGAACCACAGCCAAACGCTCAATTCAATGAAAGGTGTTATGAAATTGAGCTCTGCGTGTTGTGTTAGGATTTAACCTAACAAGGCATCCATATCTTCCAGTACCATTTTCCTCTGGTGGCGTATCAACAAAGGGGACCATGAGGGGACACAATACTTCAACATTAAATGTTGCAGCAAATGGAAGAAGTCATTCCAGCGCGATCATCCAGCCGTGTTGTATCTTAAAATACATATCTGATGAAACAGTTTCGTATCAAAGCTCGGAACCATAAACAGTTGTCGGCCTTTTCACTGAAGGGAGACTGAAACTTAACAGAGCAGAGGGATGGTGTGGTAATGTGCAGGTCCCACTACTGACTCATCCACCCCTCCCAGTTCTCCCATTTTTGCCCTACTCTCTCACACACCTTCATCAGAGTTGCAACAACACGCATGCACTATTCCAGTCAATAAGATTCCCTTCATGTACTAACTGCAGTACATGAACACAATACTATCAATGTTTCTCAAGACAATAGAAAAAGAATATAAGCTTAATGATAAACCACATCTGCTCACTCAGTTGACTTCATTCATTACACAATGTTTGTCTGGATAGGTCACTTCCTGTCTGGGCATAGGGACGACCTTTGTACTGTTCCTCTGCTCTGATGACAGCCTGGCACAAACACACACACACAAACATAAAAAAAGAAGAAAAACAGTTACTCACTTCATGTGGGCACTTCTCGCGTGCCTGGAAGTGAAACAGACCTCTGGATAGCTGCTCTGACCCCGACTTGCAGCAGGCCTCCACGCCAAAATCGATCTCTTCGTTCACTTTGGAGAGAGGGAAGGCACACAGGGCCGAGATTCTTTTAGGTCGGCCATACTCCTTCACCTCTGCAAACACCCCATACAGAATGTCTTCCGTCTCGCTCACCCTCAGCTCCTCAGCCAGGTCCTTCCCGGCTCGCCCGAAGTGTGCTGCCTGTAGCCCGTTATACACAATGTTCCTGAAACCATCCCTCCGTCTCCTCCTGCGCTTTGGGTTGTACATGCACTCCAGCACCACCTCCCTGTACATCCACACCTCAGGGATTCCTATCGGCAGCCGTCCCAGACGAGTCTGAAAAGTTGAATTGCTGTCAAATGGGTTTTCCCTCTGCAGGGACAGGAAGTAGACATAGTCCTTTGTGGAGAAGCTGTAGATGTAATCAATCTTGTAAGAGTCCCGTAGACCAGGGAGCACCGTCAGCCCATTCATCACCATATGAAAGCCGTCCTCAGTTGAAAGAGGCCTCACCGCTGATATCGACCTCCTCGGATACCTCTGTGTCACTTTGTCGTCGACAGAGGCCGCTACAAAGAAGAGCGATATCGTTCCCTGTTTAACGATGGTGACTTTGGTGCCAAGCGGGCTGGCCAGACAGTCTGGACAGTCGGTTGTAGAGTTTTGCCCTTTTTTGTGTAAACACTTTGGCTTTGGTGATTCAACTTCAACGGAGAAACAAATCCCATGCTGAGTACTCCCACAGACGTACAAAAGGAGGGGCCATCCAAAAGGATCCAAAAGCAGGACCTGGTTGTCAGTATCCACCGACTCCCCAGGATCCGTTTCTATGTCACACAGCTGACAGGTTTCACAGTCAGGACTGCCAACAGGTCCAGTTTTCATCTCCCATAATGTTTCCATTGAAGAGTCCACTGCCTTTATTATATTCTGGCATGCGACATACACCTCTGGCTGACCCGACTCCAAGTTGACTTCTATGTTCTGTATTGGTTTGTCTGTTTGGAAGTGGGGGAGGGAGTATTTTACAGAGAAATCCGGCCGCCTGCGTGGAGCAGAAGCACATGTGTGCTGTCCCGAGGCAGTTTGTGTTTGTATCCATATGCATACTGTCAACAAGGCGGCCCAAGTGACCATCTCCACGTCACAGTCCACCGTGATTGAGTGTTACCTATAAGAAACTTTCCTCACAGAGAACATTCTGGAGAGCCGGCAGGAGCTCTGAGAAGGAAAACAGAGGAGGAATGCTTAGATTTAAGAGACAAGAGTAATACCACAAGACGTTTTACATTCAACAGATAACTGAAGAAAGAGGAAAAAAGCAAAAGCTGCAGTTTCCTCCCCTAACCTTGTTATTACGGTAAGTAGCTGCTGTTTTAAAAAAAGCATACATATTGTTTTTCTTCTAAATGGTGCATCTATTGAGATCATTTGGATTGGATATGCACAAGTATGGCATGGCTGTGTAACTTAATGAGCTATACAACTGAAAAATAACAAGTCGGTTGAGTCTAGATGAAAGCTGCCATGGGCAAGACATGACTTGCTGCAACATGTGAAGCAAGCAACCCCTGAAATGTTTAGTCCTCCAGAGCCATACACAGTAAAAAAAGATGATATTTATTAATAATAATAATAATAATTATTATTATTATAATAATAATAATAATAATAATAATAATAATAATAATAATAATAATAATAATAATAATAATAATAATAATAATAATAATAATAATATTAATAATAATAATAATAACTGAATGAATACTCAATCATATAAAGCAAATTATTCAGTAGTTATATTGTATTTCACCAATGGGCAATTTACTTTATATGTAAACACAAAACTCTCCATAAAGTCAGAACATTTAAGTCAAAATGACAATAGTTAGGATAATTTGATAATAACTTCTACAATGTTATCTTGTGCAGGAAATGCGCAATAAGCTGAGATTTATAAGGAAAGTTAGTCCAGTCATTCATTAACTCCTGGACCAATAACTATAGGCCTACTCCAGACAAACTCCATATGAAGAAAAACATTTAAAAAAATATCCTCTTACCTCGCTTTGGAAATGGGTCAACCCTGATTTGTACTACAGTCTCAAAAATGGAATTCTTTAAGAGTAATGTCCTGTGTTGGTGAAGCTCCGCTCAATGACCTGCAGTAGCGCACTCACCTGACAGCACCTAGTCCCACTAGCACGGAGTTATGCACGGATACTGAACTTAATAAAGCCGTGGAGTTAACATACAGTCTAGAGGCATACGGGACCTAACACTCCCCTTCAAAATAAAGGCTCCCCAGGACAAAGTCCTTAAAGTGAGTGACGATGAATATGATTCAAATCACTTCTAGTGCTTTCAACAAATCTTCAATGCCTCATCAAATATTAAGTTTCTAATTTTATTTATGGTCAACTGTTGATTTGATCTTCATTCAGTGTGAGTCAACCAAAACAGCAACAAAAGATTACACTTTTTTAATAGGTACAAAGAGGGGAAATTCACATGATGTAAAATGACCCTGTTGAAAAAACGATAGTGATGATAGTAATGACATTCAATAGCTTATACATTCAATTGTATTTATATAGCCTACAATTACAAGCCTAAACATAATATTTATGATAATAATATGTAAACAATTCAAGACATTGGCCTATATTGCATTAACTTATAGTTCACATATTAAGCTAACATATACGTTTAAGTTTGTTTAGTAAATTCTACTTTTAATTTAAACATTCTTGAAATTTAGCAGAACCAACCTGGCACTCATGCTTCTGATTAGCCCATTCATACAAATCGGTGCAGGACCTAGCCTATATTATTTGTTGTAATGTTTTGTTTGATTGCCTTTCTCACTTTCTCAACGCAAATTGTAATAGCCTATCACTTCCTTCATTCAACAATTCCAACCTTCTTTTTTTAGTGCCTATCGGGGAACACTGCAACCTGTTTCTTGAGTGTGAAAGCTAAGACTTATTTTGAAAGTTGAATACTGGAAATGCTATCGTCATTCTGACGTACTTGACTTTGATGTAGTCTACCTCAAGTGGGAGCTGTCCTATAATGCCGCGCCCGCAACAAGGAAGTATGAAATAGTTGCGAAATCTGACCACGTTTAAAATACCCTCATCGTTTCCGTTCTCTTAAGAGTCATATATCATATATACTATGACTTGTTTCCATTAAGGCGTCACTGGGTCAAATATACAGGAAAAAGCTTATCTAGGCTATTTAAAAAAAGAAGAAAAAAAACGTCTGTTCCATCCACGCCTGTGGGATCTTTGCCAAAAACGCATTGCTTTCAGATGAGGAATTAAGTTATTCTTCAAATGTAGACAACTCCAGTCAGGAAGCTATGAAAAGCATGTACTATTCATTCTCTAGTCACCTCCTATAACGTGACCTTCAATGGATAGTCGGATAGTAGCCTAGGCCTACATAAAAACACTAACATGAAGGCACACTTAGGCCTATAGGTGTCTTTGTAGGATATTGTGTAACTCCAATAAATTAGGCTATTCAGCATCATACAATGTCCTAATAGAAAAGCTATCATTCACATAAAGAAGTGTTATCCAAAAGTTAAACATCTACCACTGAATCCAAAGTTCAGTAATCACAGGCTGTTTGAAAAAGTCTGCGTTATATTCCTCCTAAGGAAAGTGCACTTCAGAGTGTCATTCCTCAAGGTGTCACTGTTCCCAAACCTCTGACCACAACGATCCGGCATTGGTTTGTCTTGATGTTACACAGAAATATTGAATAGGTATAGCTTACAACAGAGGCAAACTGAAACAGAAATATGCAAGGCTATATGAGAAACTGTTCTGGTCTGAGCACTTATGGAGGGCTTAGATATCGAGGGACTAATCAAACAAGCTGTCCAAAACAACAGTGTTAATAACGTCACATCCAGTCCTTGAGACAGCGAAAATACATGGCAGTGGAAAATAGATTTAGATAAGGTCCATACAAGGAATATTTCATGTTGTTATAAAGTTGGGAGTACCAGATTCCCAGGAGAGGTTTTACGATAAGCTGCCCCAAAATGGTTTGCTTCTCACAAGTCAAAGCCTAAAATCATATTTAAAAAATCTGCTTTGTTTTTATTGGCTTTATACAGTAATTATATCCCATAGCAGAACAAGTCAATAAGAAATCATTTTGATATATAACTACAGTAAAAAGAAGAAAAAAGCACATTTTAAATGACCTTACATGGATTAGTGTTGTCCAATAAATTGTATCAACAGCTCACACTTTGTCTGATGTTTTTAAATGTGTTCATTCATTACTAGTTATTTATGTTTTGAAAATTTACTGTTTTTATTTTATTTTTTATTTTAGGTCTAGGTGTCTTGGTGGTTGTCTGTTACTCATGTACACACCACAATTAACTTAATGGTTTGTCATCTTTGTAACCTCTACTTGATACATGAATTCTTTCTGGTCACTCCTAAGCGGGAAGTGATTTCTTCTTGAAGTTTTTTGTTAACGCTACGCTGAGATTGTTAAAACGAATGACAGACACATTAAGCAATACTTGGGTGTATGTTTTAGTCACCATGGACATTTTAAAAGATCCCCTCCAGGCATGCAAGTAAGTAAACACATTTTTATTTAGGCTATAGGCTAGCACTTTGCTTTACATGGTTACATGGTACACAGGCGTATGTTTTGTGTCAACAGTATACTGAAGTGTGTATAGTTTCTACAAGATGTCTGCTACTTCAGTGAAAGTAGCCTACTGTTCTCAGTGTAGCATGAGTTACAGTATATTTCACAACCCATGTGTGTTCCTCAACTCAACGTCATTGTAAATGAGGGTCACCCCTTAATGATCTCTTGCATATAAATAAGGGTTGAATAAATGTATTCAACCTTTATTTATACGTAAGTGTATATTGTAGTATGATTGGCTTCATATTGGCTTCACGACTAGATGTGATGTCTCAAAGATTTAATCTAAAAACAGAAAATAAGCAGATGAGTGTGAACACAATTTTCTAGTGTAAAATAAACTTTATTAATCCATTGTGTCAGACCCCGTTTCCACTTGTCTTTAACATCTGACTTTGGTAATCCGATCTAAGGTGGCCAGCTCTCAGTCCGTGTGTTCCCACTTGTATTTTCAAATGTGACTTCTTTAATTGTCTATGTGATCCGATTCCATTTAGCCTACCCGCGCTGTATTTAAATCAACACGTAGGCCTACATAATTTCCGTTTGCATTGCTGTTTTTAACCGGTGGGGTTCAAACAAGTAAACATACAGGGCTGTACAGTGCCACAGTTTTAATCGCATTTGCTATTAAAATGCATTGCATGCAAAGATAATTACCAGTCTAGGTTGACGAGATAATTACTGTCTCGTTTAGACAAGGAGGAGCGATGCACAACACTGCTTAGAGGGCTCTACATTAACACTCGCCAAATGCGGGAAATATCATAGATAGTATATAAAAGTAAAAACTCTTAGGCGAGTAAGTTATCACGCCACTTTGGCTGGTGAAAGATGTGTGCTCGCTGTGTGGATATTCTAACGTCTGCCTCTGATAAACTCTTGTCACCGCCACCAGTCCATGGATTTCTATATTAATGCAGTTAAGTTATTCCTTGTGCAAATAGAACATTTCCTGTACACCTTCACATTAAAAGCCTGTTACTAGCCAAGCGCGAGTTGACCTTTATTTTGAAGCAGATAAGAATAGGAAGTTAGCGCTCCACATGCCTGCAGCTTGCAGGGCGCCAGAAAAAAAAATCAGCGACTTCCGTGTTATCACAGTTTTACTCGGTTAAATGAAAACAGAGGACAGATAGCTTGTCATTTGCAATACTTTTAACTGGGCGCACACTAAAACCTTTAGTTGCAGCCGCCAGTGAAGCATTTTCTTCGTATTTCCGCTCAGGCAGTTGAGTAGGAGGTCCCTAATGTGGACAAGAGTCACATAGCTGTTTCCACTATTATTTGAATGCGGACACACGCGACACAAGCGACATAAACCACCTCCGAATGTGGTTTTTGTGATCCGATCTCAAAACGTCTTCAATGCGTCTTGAGAGTGTTTCCACCTGTAGTTAGAGCTATCCACATGTGATCCGATGACACAAACCACATGAAAGACAAATGGAAACGGGGTCTCAGAAAGGTCAGATATTCAGTTGAACTCACTTAGTAACAAGGTAAATTATTATAAATAAATGAAACCCTTGAGATTTGAGTTCTTCAAAATTCTCGAATAAATTCACTTTTGTAGCCTACCCCTCGCACTCATATCTTTCAGTTCCTTCTTCCAGCCCACTTGAAGAAAAACAGACTGAAATGGTGTAGATTTTCTGAGGAGCAGTAGGAGGTTTGAGTGTATTTGTCCTAAATCGCCCTCTTGAGGCCAAGACAGGAACTATCCCATATCAGAACGACAGTGCCTTGCAAATATTCCTCTAAAACGAAAGTGAATTGGTTTTTAAACGAAAGTGAAATACTTTTATAAAGCCATTGGCCACTGCCGGTCTATATTCTGTTCCTAGCTATAACTGTCAAGGTCGTCCTGCTGTTCCCTCAATTGAGTCTGGTCATATTGGAGTTAACCGCAAGTGCAACATGTCCGAAGCCGGTCGAATCGACGAAGGATTCTACTCCAGACAGCTGTAAGTAGCTATTCCCTGCACATTAATGACGGCAAAATAACAGTGGGCTACGGGTTGCTGTCATATCGGGTCTACTTGTCCTTTTACCTGTACAGGTATGTTCTGGGCCATGACGCCATGCACCGGATGGGCAAAGCCAACGTCCTCATTGCAGGCATGCGGGGACTTGGAGTTGAGATAGCCAAGAATGTGATTCTGTCCGGAGTCAAGTCTGTCACGGTCCAGGACGAGGTCCAGACAGTGTGGGCCGACCTGTCCTCCCAGGTAGGCTATAAGCTACGCCGGCCACCCCATGGTGTTGATCTTTTAATATGGATGAAAGAATAATCTTACAGGAGATATACTGTTTGTGTCTGAAGTTAGACTAGAGGATTTCCTGTTAGAGGAGCCATTGAGAATTTAAAGGTGCTCATAAGAACTTTTAGTTTTTGTTAATTCTTGCACCCCTTTTGGACAAAAGCAGCAGTGTTTTTATTGTGCCAGCTACAGTTGAGGGTGAGGGACCCATGACAAAAGCATAAAGACAAACTATATAAAAATAGCATTCTTTTCACTGATGGCCTTGTTTGCTGTTATGTACTTTATCAGAGAAAAAATTACAAGTTCCTTGTAGCACCTTTAAATGACATTTTTGAATTTTTTTTAACAACATGATTTTAAGACAAGACATAACTTATATTAAAAATAAAGGAGGAAGACAGAAAGAACAAACAAGGTACCATAAATACAAAATAAAATGTTGATATAAAATAACTGAAAATTGGGCAGGAGCAACATTATCTAGAAGGTACACACAGTCACATTAGTTTAAGAGGTAGGTTAAGTTTGAGTTTGATGGTTGATTCTTGACCTTTGAAAAAGCTGTTGAAAATATTCAATAGGTGCCCAGAATTAGGAACGTTTGAGCACTAACTGTTTGTTGCATGACACCTTGAAGACTATTGTGTCACAGTCAAAAGCTCCAGAACAAACAAGGTGGACCTTTGAGTTGGGATTGTTTTGTCAACCTTGATTTTCATTTGTCGCATCAGTTTTTCCTGAAGGAAGCTCATCTTGGTCAAAACCGGGCCACATGTTCTCTACAACAGCTGTCTGCCCTTAACCCACATGTGCTTGTGAAGGCCCACACTGGACCACTGCATGATGACCTCCTTCGGCAATTCCAGGTACTTCACTATCAAACCTAATGTCCTATAAATGCTCGGTGGTTTAACAGCTGCACACAATTAATCCAGTTTTATTTATGATTGTACAAGTTTATTAACATCAACCTGCCAAGGCATAATAAATTACATTCTCTAATTTTCCAATTCTACCTTCCAGCCCACATTTCAAAACTGTTGTTGTAAGTTATAACTAAAAAGATTTGGTGATTTCTAACAGTCAGTAGCAAACAAAGACACTTTTCTTTATGGAGGCGGACTGTCATTTGTTCAGGTGGTGGTCCTCACTGACTCCTCGCTGGATGATCAGAAGCGCTTTGGTGATCTCTGCCATTCGCATGGAATTCAGTTCATTGTAGCAGACACCAGAGGACTCTGTGGGTAAGGGAAATAATGAGATGAGTATGCTAACACAATAACAAACACTTCCAATTTAACCTGCAGTCGAAAACGCCAAGAGGAAGCGAATGTAAAGAGAGGAAATGCTCAGCATGCCCCTGCTAGATGTATAAGATGTATTATATATTTTTTAAATTCAAGTTCAAATAAAGTGCAGAAAGCGACCGGTTGTCTAGACAGACATACAGTAACATGAAGAAACTATATACAGTCATATGAAAAAGTTTGGGAACCCCTCTCAGCCGGCATTATAATTGACTCTGCTTTCACAAAAAAAATATAAAAGTGGTATGTCTTTAATTTACCAGGAACAGTTAAGTACTGGGATGTGTTCCAAACAAAGATTTTTTGAAAAGCAGTATTTGGTTGTATGAAATAAAATAAAATGTGAAAAACTGGCTGTGCAAAAATATGGGTACCCTTGTGGTTTTGTTGATTTTAATGCCTGTAACAGCATGTAAAACTGATGACTTTAAACACAAAGTTGGTTGGATTATGTTGTTAAGCCTTGAACCTCATAGAAGTGTCTGTTTAATCATGAGAAAATCTATTTTAGGTGCCTAAATGCAAGTTGCACTTCTCTTTGACTCTCTGCTGAAGTGTAACAGAATGGGATCATCAAAACAGCTCCCAAAAGATCTTAAAAACAAAGACTATTCATTGTCATGGTTTAGGGGAAGGCTACAAGAAGCTTTCCCAAAGGTTTCAATTGTCAATTTCTACTGTAAGGAACGTTGTCAGGGAATGGAAGGACACAGGCACAGTTGCAGTTAAACCCAGGTCTAGCAGACCAAGAAAAGTACAAGAGCGGCATATGCGGCGGATTGTGAGAATGGTTGCACACAACCCAAAGATCACCTCTAAAGACCTGCAAGAACATCTGGCTGCAGATTGTGTATCTGTACATGGTTCTACAATTCAGTGCAATTTGCACCAAAACATCTGTATGGCCGGGTGATGAGAAGGAAGCCCTTTCTGCGCCCACGCCACAGATACAGTTGCATGGAGTATGCAAAAGTTCATTTAGACAAGCCAGCTTCATATTGGAAGAAAATGCTTTGGACTGATGAGACAAAAATTAAGTTATTTGGTCTTTATAAAAATCAGATGTTTTGGTGCAAATTGCGCTGCATTGTTGAATGATGTACAGATGCACCATCTGCAGCCAGATGTTCTTGCAGGTCTTTGGAGGTGATCTGTGGGTTGTGTGCAACCATTCTCACAATCCTCCACCTATGCCGCTCCTGTTTTTTTCTTGGTCTGCCATGCCTGGGTTTAACTGCCACTATGCCTGTGTCCTTCCATTTCCTGACAATGTTCCCTACTGTCGAAATTGACAATTGAAACCTTTGGGAAAGCTTCTTGTAGCCTTCCCCTAAACCATGACAATGAACAATCTTTGTTTTTCAGATCTTTTGGGAGCTGTTTTGATGATCCCATTCTGTCTCACTTCAGCAGAGAGTCAAAGAGAAGTGCAACTTGCATTTAGGCACCTAAAATACATTTTCTCATGATTAAACAGACAATTATATGAGGTTCAAGGCTTAACAACATAATCCAACCAACTTTGTGTTTAAAGTCATCAGTTTTACATGCTGTTACAGGCATTAAAATCAACAAAACCACAAGGGTACCCATATTTTTGCACAGCCAGTTTTTCACATTTTATTTTATTTCATACAACCAAATACTGCTTTTCAAAAAATCTTTGTTTGGAAAACATCCCAGTACTTAACTGTTCCTGGTAAATTAAAGACATACCACTTTTATATTTTTTTTGTGAAAGCAGAGTCAATTATAATGCCGGCTGAGAGGGGTTCCCAAACTTTTTCATATGACTGTATGTGACAAATTACATGAGTCAATTTTTTAAAGGTGGAATCAGCAAATTATTGTTGTCAAAATAACTTTTTTTGTCAAAATCAATGAATATCTCCTCACAATTTGCTTCACCATACAAAGCCTAGGCTCTTTAAAGAGGCATGTTGCTTGCTACAGGGGGTTGGTCCGAGACCCTTAGTTTACATACCCGTTAAAAGAGCCTAGGCTGTGTATAATAATATTCAGCAGCAAGCAGATCGTGAGGAGATATTTACTGATCTTGACACAAATTGAGTTTGACTACAAGCATTTTCCAGAATTGGTGACTTCATCTTTAAATAATTGCTTTCAGTAAGGCTCTTGTTTTGAAAATGATTGGTATTTCCTTTTGCTGCAGAGTACAGGAAATCGTTGTGCATGGGCTTTTTTCTTCTAATATAGCCTGACAGTAAGATATTGGTCTTTGGTAAGACAACCTGGCTAAAATGGACGGTATATAGAAATGAAAACTTTATGATTTATTTGCAGTCAGTTGTTCTGTGACTTTGGGGAGAAGTTTGTCGTCTTGGACAAGGATGGAGAGGTGCCTAAATCAGCGATGATACAAAGTATCACTAAGGTAAAACCGCCTTATTGTTTTATGTCACTGGTGCATACAAGACTCTCTAACACATCCAGTATTACTTAAAATAACCTGCTGAGAGTTTTGATGGGTTACATTTACATCTATTGGAAATGTATATAAGGCCTCTCTCCTTTCTGATTGATCCAATGTATTTGACAGGTTTTCTAAAAGAGAAGAAAATAAGCTTTCTTGAGTATGATTACTAGAATACTTGCTTAAAATCAAATGTTTGTTAAAATGTTTTTTTTTAAGGGGAACCCTGGAGAGGTGTTCTGCACAGATGACCAGAAACATGGACTAAGAGATGGCTCCAAAGTTTCTTTTTCCAACGTCCAAGGCATGACAGAGCTCAACCATATCGGCCCTGTGGAGATCAGAGTCCGCGGTTAGTGTCACTTTGCCATGATAACTTTGTTTCTTTAGTCATGTAGTAATGCTCGACATATTCAACTATTCTAAAGAGAGTCCAATTCGAATTGTGTAGTTGTGATTAGATTTAGTTTTGATTTCACTATCTGTATGTCATACTCCATCACCAGACCAGCAGTACTCCTTCAGCATCGGTGACACCTCAGCCTTTTCTGAGTATGAAAGAGGTGGAGTAGTGACAGAGGTTAAACAGCCCTGTATGATGAGTTTTGTAAGTATCATAATTTTTAATTTATTTCTATTTTTCACATATCCCCTTTCTTAAACCTTGTAATAGAGCTACAATATACATTGCAGAAACCACTGAGTGAGGCTCTACTGGACCATAAGCTGCTGACAAAGAACGATTACAATACCCTGCACTTGGCTTTCCAAGCGCTCCATAGCTTTGTGAAGAGAGAGGGGCGACTCCCTTGTCCACGGTCCAAGGTCAGTTAAGGTGACCGGATATCACGGCCAATATTCAATACATCTTACAAAACAAGTTGTATGATAACTTCAAAATGACAGGACAAGTGAATCACACTTGATTATCTGTAGAAAGCATTTTTTTCCACTGACTTCTTGAGATGATTCATCCCCAAACAGCCAGATGCAGATGCCCTGATTGCCATAGTGAGACAGCTGAATGAGGTCGCCCAGCTGGAACAGCTGGATGAAGCTGCTGTGCGTAACCTGTCCTACACAGCCCAGGGGGACTTGGCTCCTGTCAATGCTTTCATCGGGGGCCTTGCTGCTCAAGAAGTTATTAAGGTGAGGTCAAAGGTCAATTGCCTCAGACATTAGTTCCATTGCTCTATACATACGCTCTATAAACACTATAATGTTCCTGCAGGCATGTAGTGGGAAATTCACGCCTCTTCAGCAGTGGTTATATTTTGATGGACTGAAGTGCCTCCCTGAAGAGGAGGACCAACTGGCAGAGAGCTGTTTTTCAGCTGTATGTTAAGAGATGCCTCGATTTAAAACACATTTCAAATACACCGGTCAGGACCATTCAGTCAGAACTTGGTTGTAAACAAACTTCTTTGTTTTTTCCTCTGTGACAGAGAGGCACAAGGTATGATGGACAGATTGCTGTGTTCGGCTCAGCATTCCAGGAGAAGCTTGAGAGGCTGAAGTATTTCCTGGTGAGGGCAGGTTCAGTGTTTGTCCAGCAGGGGGCACACTCTGCACTGGTAATGCAGGAGCTCCATCTGTTGTTTTTTCCTCTGATCTTGCTTGGTGTTAACGATGGCACATGCAGGAAGCGCCTGTGATTCAGGTGGCATTTCCTGCCGGCGCTGATCTCTTGGTGTGCAGGGGGCCGTTCAGCGGTGCCAAGCCCTTTCTCTGTTTCCTTTTGAAAGTGTTATTTTTTTACTGTTGTTTACTGTGTGTTTAATTTAAAAAAAGTGGATGCATGTGTTTCTATTGGCACAGGGAAAACAAGTTATGATATGTGAATAATTTTCTGCTACATCATTGTAGCAGTTATATCTGTCCAAACTTTAATTTAAATGTATAAACTTGCATTGCATGAGCCACTATTCATTTAATATGCTACCATTGTCTCTCTGTAATGTTTTAAAGGTTGGAGCTGGAGCCATTGGCTGTGAGCTTCTAAAGAACTTTGCCCTGATTGGGCTGGGCGCTGGAGAAGAGGGGCACATCACAGTGACAGACATGGACTTCATAGAAAGATCCAACTTGAACCGACAGTTCCTGTTCAGGTCTGGGGATATCGGGGTGAGAAAAAAAGCAGCCCCTCTAGGTGTTGAAGAATCTCACTCTATCTGGCCACCTTACATCACTTCTTATTTGACCTGGTTAAGTGGAAGGAGTCAGAGGGCTTGGCTAAAGGGACAGGTTTCGGGGTGAAGGTTTTGTGACTGTATGAGGTAGCTTGTGTTAAATTTCACAGAGCTGCCATTCTCCACCATTTGTGCTTGTTTTGTTTTGCAGGTTATTTTAGGGGTATATCAGCTGAGGCCTGTTTCAGGTAGCTGGTTTTACATACTCTGAGTTAAATCCTGTGCTCTGAGTTGGTTAACTCAGAGCGCAGGATTGACGAGCAACTCTGGGTTTTTGGTTTCAGAACAGTGGATCAGCGTTGGGTTAATCAACTCTGAGCGTGTGCGTAAAAGCCATCGTCAATGGATCGCTGATAACATGATCACCATGGAAACAGAAGAAACAAATGATTGATCCTCCCACTTCTCCACTTCTCAAAAAAGAAAAGAAAAAAAAATCTCTGCTCCTCCCACTAGGGTTAGAATTATTAACGAATGAGTTTATGGTATGGAGAAGAATTAACGGGGATATTATCTCATAACTCTGATCTAATCTCCTCTGCAATTCAGAAAAAAACAGAGCAAACATTTTTTGTCAAGAGAATAATTTTGCTTCCGTATGAGAAGCCATAGTCTATTTTAAAAAGTTACGCATATCAGCAGTAAAGTATTAAGCTGGCGCGGCACAGCATTGCTGACAGTGTTTTATATTCGCTGTATAATATGTTGGCAAGCTATAGCCTAATACTGTGCAGTAAACAGACTTTCCATTGAAGAGCCCGATTTATTTATTACCAGATCCATTTTCCTCAAGTGATCACAGTTTAAATTATTATATAATTTTTATATTCATATTAGGCTGTTTAACGAGGCTCGTCTGTGACTTTAGGATCGCACAAGTGAACAGTAACGATCGCGTGCAGCCGCATGGTTACATGACTCCACCTGACATAAATCTGTTCAGTGACACAGACGTTAAAAAGCATACAATACAAATAGGTTTATTAATCTGAATGTAGAGCATGTTCACGATGTGTAAGGTGGCCGCCTATATGAACGGCTGAGAACTAGGCTACTAATCAGATTAATTATCGATCAAAACGTAAAATCATCAGGAAATGATAAAAACATCCCGATGGAGATTTCTTTGGAGTGATTTTGCTTCAAACTGTACAGGGACGCGTTGTGACAGGGACACTCTTTCTTCAGTCGGAGCTGCAGCGTAAAGTGAAAACAAACTCAGAGTAGGTCTAACCACCTCCCGAGCAGGTTAGACCCACGGCGTATGTTGCCGCAGTAACTGACTCTCGGTTGCGCTGAACCTGCTTCCTGAAACTGAAAACCCAGAGTTTCCACTAACTCAGAGCGAACAAACTCTGGGTTGCCTCAAAACCAGCTACCTGAAACAGGCCTCTGATCTGAGTCGGAGTAAACAACTACCAGTATCTCACCGAGTTACGCAACAGATAGTTGAGTGCAGTATGTCGACAAAAAATCTTCAACTGCTCCGAAATTCCAGAGATAAATGTGCTGATTCCACTTTTGTACAACAGGAAGACACTCAGACTATAGTGTCTTGACAGTACAGTAAAAATACCACATGAATTATAATATATTATAAGACAGAGGATGTTTCCGTTAGGCGTTAGATCCTGATGATTTCCAAGAATAGTTTCATAGAAAGCTCCAATAACAAAGCTGGATGTTGATTTTGTTTAAAAAAATACAATTTCCTGCAATTCTCTCTCTGTCTGTCATTGCTACCATTGTTTGCATGCAATTTTACCCACATTCCTCACATACATTATCTCCCAGACGCACAGCCCACTTGCTTGCTTATCCATACACAGAAACCTAAATCGGAAGTTGCAGCGAAAGCTGTTCGAGAGATGAACCCGCGGATTAATATCACCCCTCACCAGAATCGCCTGGACCCTGACAGTGAAGAAGTGTATGACTACAACTTCTTCAATGGTCTCGATGGAGTGGCTGCAGCCCTTGATAATGTGGAAGCCAGTGAGGGAACTTACTCTGTCTTCATTACCATTATTATATGAGTCAATCAATATACCAGAACATTACAGCAAAATCATGTAAAAGTATATACATTTAAGCGAGAAACCCCTTGTTTTGTTGCTGCCTAGGGGTCTACCTCGATGGGCTCTGCGTCCAACACAAGAAGCCGATGCTGGAGGGAGGAACTCTAGGAAGTCAGGGTCACACTCTGGTGGTTGTCCCTCACCTGACAGATTCTTATGGGCGGGTCAATTCCAGTTCTAATAAAGCCATCCCTCTGTGCACGCTCAAGAACTTCCCTCATCGCATTGAGCACACCCTGCAGGTACAGTACTTCTAATGAAGCTTTGTGTTTAAGTTACACAGATTGTTTGACCCTGCAGTGAATGCCAAGAAACATTCATATCATTGGAAGAATGAAACCTTTTACCAGACAATGACTCTAAAAGAGAAGTTAAGGGATAACTCAAGCTTTCAGAAATTATTCTTGGGTGGGCATCAATGCGTGCAATCCACCACAAGTTGTTGTGACATTTCAATGAAAAAGCAGGCCAATCAAAAGTCTTATCAACCCTTAAACGCAACAACAGTGATGTTCATTCAGTCACTCTGCTGGCTAAAACAAAATACACCAGATTTGAATCCATGCTTCTCTGTCATCTATAATATGACCATATCAGCCAAAACCTAGATTTCTTACAAGTATGCCGTATTAGCCACTCAGTGTATACTTATCCAGCCTGAAATGTCATTATTTAACTGATTTATAACTGATGTATTATATGTAAAAACATACATTTAAAGTGGGGTTGTCTTTGCACTTTGCATTTCTCTTAGTGGGCCAGAGATCAGTTTGAAGGACTGTTCAAACAAACACCTGAAAATCTGAATCTCTTCCTGGGGTAAGATATGATGTCATCCTCAAGCTATTTACCGTGTTCCACAACAAGTGTTGCCTACAGACCTACAAAAGTGAATGAAGTTGTGCAAGCTCATTATTTTGTTTTATTAACCAGGAAAACATGTGGTTGGCTTTTAGCAGTAAACCCCTTATACACATGGCATAAACAGTCTCTCCTGCCAAGGCTGTACTCACTTACTGTACTTACAGTCTCCGGTTTAGAAACATCTAATGAAAGCGATAAGAGATTAGTTTAATTCAGGAATAAGCAGTATCCCATTTTTTCAATCTCCAAGTTTGATAACACATGAATTTTATGTCATACACCCTGAAATACCCTGATCTTACCATAAAGTGTTGACCTTATTATAATGAACCAGCACGTCAAAGACACATTTGAGCCTCCAAGGCCTAGACTCTGTCCGAGCTAAGAGCCTCGGAGCCCTTCTAATCCGTCCATGGTTTGCAACGTCTCTCTGTTTGTTTTTGTGAGATTTGATATAACCCTCCCATCATTGTAAAGCACTTGTCTTGTGTCTTTAAAGCAAAAATGGGAGATGAGCAGAAATGGTGCTGGTTGGTTCACTTAGCCATTAAAGTCTCTCACATTACACTGATTGTTTAGATAAGAACATGTATTTAGGAATACTTTCCCCAGAGGCCTCTTTGTGGTGCTGTCCTGGAAAACATTTGATTGGAAAATGCAATTGACTCGGCTAGATGTAAAGTACATTTTTATGGATTGGTTAATGAAGTTACGGAAAACTGTCAACCCTTCTGTTTGTACTCGCACGCAGATCAGCTGACACATGAAGTTGCACTGACACAATACAAGCTTTCTAAACACCTTCTTCACCTCTGCTTATTAGATCACATCCAAGTGTCCAAGGAATCCCCTATGAGTCACAAGCAAGACTACACCCTAGAGCTGCAACGATTAATCGACAAATCGATTATTAATCGATTACTAAAATAATCGGCAACTATTTTGATAATTGATTAATCGTTTTGAGTAATTTTTTATAAAAAAATCCAAAATCTCCGATTTCAGTTTCTCAAATGTGAATATTTTCTGGTTTCTTTAATCCTATTATGACAGTAAACTGAAATATCTGTGTGAAAATGTATCAACATTTTTCACAATTTTTACAGACCAAAACACTAATCGATTAATAATCGATTAATTGAGAAAATAATCGACAGTTGCAGCCCTACTAATTTACAAAGATCTCTTTATTCATTCTGCTCTGCTCTTGATAGAACCAGACTTTCCCTCTTTTCACGTTCCGCAACAAATATTCTGCTCATAGTTTGACTGTTGACAAAATACTGCTATAAAAAATTCAAAAAAAATTACTCTGGAAGTCTGACACTGAGCATGTATCATACAAAGAGATTACTACAGTACCTTCTGTTTAGTGCATGTGTATCATTAAATCAAAGGGAATTGCTGCACTGTTTTCAAGCAGAGATGCCGGGTTTATAGAGCGGACTCTGGGCCATGGGGACGCTGAGGCCCTGGAGGTTCTTGGTGGTGTGTGGAGCAGCCTGGAGGACATGAATGCTGGAGGACAACGACCAACCAGCTGGGAGGACTGTGTCACATGGGCACGATGCAAGTGGGAGACTCTTTACAACAACGAGATCCGACAGCTTCTGCACTGTTTCCCTTCTGGACAGGTAAAATCACACAAGAGGAAAAACAAAACAGCATCTCTCACTTAAATGTGGGTCCAGCGATTCTGGAGAATGCTTGTGGACAAAATCAATTTTTTTTGTGTCAAAAATGATCAACATCTCCTCACCATCCGCTACCTGTCCGTACTGTGTTTGCGCTGAAAAGTAATCCAGTGTTCTTACACAGCCTAGGCTCTGTGAACTGGTATGTACACAAAGGGTATGTAAACAAAGGGGCCCACTATAGCTAGATGCGTGTCCATTTACATAACCAAAGTCAAGTATGGCTGTAATTTGTGATTATGGACACATAGGGGCACTGTTGAGTATGTCAGATCCCTGCATACTAATCAATCAAACACTCTAATGTGATTTGGCACAATCGTTGTTTTGTTTTTTTCACATTTCGCAACACCAGGTCACAAAGCATATTTCCCCCGGGCTCAGGGACCACTGTCCTTTTATCGTTTGAAACCTGAACTACTGAAAGCCATTGCTGATAAATAGGGGTTGTGAGGGTTTGTAATCTGGTGAAGCATGCAGACAGAATGATGTCACACCTTGGGGGGGCACGGATCAGTATCAACCCAAACAGACCCCTCACTAACCCCAGTCCCAGTACAGCAACTGGCCGTTTCTACCCTCATTATATGTCCCTGTAGAGTTATAGACATTCCTCTGAAGAGGAATTTCAGTTCTGCTGAAATATTTATAGTAGCATTCCCATAAACGACTTTGGAGAATCCACAACTATTGGCTTTATTATGTCTCATGCTGTTCAAATGAACCGATCTCATATGTTACAATAAGTGTTTACACCAATCCAGAAAATAAACATTTGTTTAGCCTCATAATCACATTTCACGATAGGGAAACTGTGGTAGCTCTAATGGTTTGCTTCTCTTTTTCTTCTGTAGTTCTCTTTGTCCTTGTTACCTACACAAGAGTTACATTTTCACTGACTTCTTGGAAAGTCGCTTTCGACCACAAACTTTCTGAGGAACTATGATAAGGCAGCTAACGTCAGTTAACGGTCACAAACCAAGCTGACAAATTGGAGAACACACGCATGACATGACTTAACATTTACATAACATAACAGATACTTTGGTGGGTGTAAGTCTTCGCACAGGACTGAATCTACACTGATCAGTTTCCACACAAGGCTCAACTCAATGTACAAAGGAAAGATAGAATGAGAGATGTGAAAATATGGATGTAGCTAAAATGACCTTTGAGAAAAAAAGACCTCATATTGTAAATGCAAACGAATAATGTTAAGTTGTACAGTGTATCTGCTGTATTTATACTTCATTTGTGCCTGCTATCGAGTTGCATTGTTGTTTCAGTCACTTAATTTAAAACATTTTTTATTGTTGATTATTCCTTCAAGTTAGTGATGGGTTGCTGAGTCTGTTTCATAAAATTGTGAATTTAATACCGGTATCATTTAAAAAAAAAAAAGGATAATAATAATAATAATAATTGATCAAATTTATATAGCGCTTTTTTGGAGGTCACTCAAAGACGCTTAACATGACATAGAATATGCAATAGGCCTACATAAGAAAAGAAACAAAGAACAAAACAAAAAAAAGAAACGGAAACAACGGAAAGCAAGATACAAATTTAAGATGGGGTTTGGAATAGTCAGGTGCGGTGTGGGTGGGTCAGGGGTCATATGCGTTCTTGAAAAGGTGAGTTTTGAGTTGGCTTTTGAATGAGTTGATTGAGTCTGCATTTCGGATGTTTATGGGGAGGGAGTTCCAGAGGGTTGGGGCAGCAATGGCAAACGCTCTGTCTCCTGTGGTACGGTGCTTTGATCTTGTGATGGGGGTGAGAAGGTTAGTGTCAGATGATCTGAGTTGGCGAGTGGGGGAGTGACGTTTGAGGAGGTCGGTGAGGTAGGGGGGGGCAAGGTTATTGAGGGCTTTGTAAGTGATGAGCAGGATCTTAAAATTTATTCGGTGCTGTATTGGGAGCCAGTGGAGTTTTTTGAGGATGGGAGTGATGTGTTCTCTTGAGCGGGTGTGGGTGAGTAATCTGGCAGCATTGTTGATGCCATGTTCTGCCTTAAAGCCATCTGCATCCAGATTTAGAAAAGGAGAATGTTGTTGATGCCTTTTGGCTGCTAGAGGGGGGACCCCTGCAGTGAAAACTGGCACCACCAGCAGAAGACTCTCTCTTTTTTCCCAGCATACAGACCATTTGGATACATCAAAGCTCTCGGCTCCCTTTGTTCCTCTATCAGACATACAAATTGTGTTGTCAGCACACAACTGATAACAATAATAGTCTGGCTTTGACACGGGAAGACAGCTATGTGTCAGAAAGCTAAAGTTCTAGTGAGGTTCTATCAAGCTATACATTGATACAGTGGGTTGTTTATGATGAAAGGTGGAAGGAAGTCTTTGTAACAAGTCTTTCTTTAAAAAGGGAATTGTTTGGAATATAGTCAAAGATGTCGTTGAAAAAACTATGGTGTCATATTTGATAAGAGAATAATGACTAAGTGACTCGTAAGTAGGAACTAAGTAAACTACAGTATGTTTCTCATGTAAAATATCCGGCTGTTGATCATTGTGATGAGTGTATTATTTGAACTGCTTCCTATCTAGGTGACTTCTACTGGTCTGCCCTTCTGGTCGGGATCCAAGAGATGCCCTCACCCGCTAACCTTTAACCCCAACAATGTGAGTAGAGTCTGGTCCCTGCTTCCTCTTGCGGTAGTAATCCTGATATGTACCCTAAAACAGTATACAGCAATGACTGCAGAAATGCTGAGTTTTTTTTTGGTGAAGGCCGCTGGCATTCTGTCTTTATCTGGTCTGATAGGGGAGAACGGGGTAATTTGTCACATGGGTTGGATGTCACATTCGTTATATCTCGCCACCAGAGCGCGCTAGCTCTGAAATGTTGATATAAAAAAGGTCCAGAATTGGGATCAGAGGTCACATACATAGACTTCCTTGGAGGAAGACGGCTGCATTTCAGGTGAGAGGATGTTTTGTGTTTTTCATGTCAAATTCAAAATATTTTGCTTCTCAGTATTTTTCTTCTAGGCTTTTACACAATGGGTTTATAACAAAACACTTGTTACCCTCAGAAAGTGTGAAGGGTAAGCTATAGTTTAGATTGTTGTTAGCAAGCTAATTAGTTGTCAGATGGTTGTTGGCCTTGATGCTAGCAAGAAATTCAGGTTGGGGTTGGTCGTCAAATTTTTTGGGGGGTTGGTTGTCACATGTTATCTCAAGGCTGCAGCCAGAAAAGGAACCCAATAACGAAAGAAATTGTCAAGCTGTATCCTCACTGACACCCCAGAGAAGGAAAGAATAGAGCAGGAAAAGGCAGCTAGCAAGCAAAAGAAAAAAGGGCAACAAAATCAAAACAACCCAGTGCATCCCAAACTAGACCAGCTGCCAAGGCTACAGTAAGTTATGTAGGCCTATTTGTCAACTTGACAATGCAATTAAACTTTCAAATTTGGTTCTGCCTCATTGCCTTCTTTTTAAGATTTTTCCCATTAAGATAACATTGTGACAAACAACCCCATAGTGTTTGACAACCGACCCCTTGATGGGGTTGGTTGTCACAATGTGTCAGAGTGTCTTTGATGGTAAATTACTTCTTCATTACAATAAGTTGGAAAAAAAGAGAGACACACATTTCAAGCCAACACCTTAAGCTTCAATGTAATGTAGGAATGGCTATTGACAGATGTTTTGGTGATGAGCAATTCTCACTAGAGTAAAAAGTGTGCCTACTTACCCCGTTCTCCCCTAGTGGCTCTTCCTCACTCCCACCATATACCGGATTCTTATCTGGCCTGTGAACGCCACTTCACCTGCATACAGACAATGAAAAGGCAGATAATAATCTCGCTCCCGACATGTGTTCGCATTCTAGATCGCCCAAGCTGATTTCTACACACTGTCATCTCAAGGGGAAACAAAGCTTATGTTGAGCTGAAAAAACACTGTAATTTGGAAGGTTTTAATGAGGCCGTTATAGCGGTGAGAAACAGACAATTCACAATGGCCCACAAAGAAGATTTGCTTTCCTGACTCCCCCAATCATGACACCTCACCTTTCCTGGCGTCTGCATTGTTTCCATCTCCTGCCATCTGACTCTCTTGTCCTTTACCATTTATTTTTGCCCTTCCATAAGTTTGACATGTATCATTTTTAAGCTCCCACCTTTGAGTGACAATGCTACAATTGTTTTATCATCTGCAAATACAACTGATTTCATTTCATTTACATTTGCGAAGGCTAGGGTAAGTGCCTAAAGGTGAACCTAAGAGTATAAGTGTGTAAGTCCACTTTTTTGCCAAAAGAAATTCCTTCTGCAAATATCATCTATCTTACAAGCTCCTCTGTTTTATAAATAGTTTGAGACTCAGGGCTTACATTGCCTGCGATTCTATGCATCAGTCACCTAAATACAGTGTTATTGTACAATGTGGATCTTAGCTATTAAAACACGACATAAGCAAACGGCTTCAGCTTAATTATCAGTTTATATTTTCACTCTTGTGTTTTAGACCACCCATATGGAGTATGTGGTGGCAGCGGCTAATCTGTACGGCCAGATCAATGGAGTCAACGGGACAAGAGACTGCGCTTCTATCAGAAAGATCTTAGAGGAGGTCCGTGTTCCATCTTTCAGTTCCCAGTCGTCCGTGAAGATCAGTGCCACTGATGAGGAGATGAAGGCGGAGAAAGACAGGGACAGTGATGACGCTGGTGAGTTATTTGTAACCCGCTGAGATTTTCTGGCATTGCCTCGTTTCTTTTCGTTACCCCCCTCTCTCCCCTCTCTATGTCTTTACACCAGAAAAAGCCCGCCTTGAGGAGTTGAAAGGAAAGTTGGCGTCACCGTCTGTGAAAAGCTCAGCCATGCAGATGAACCCCATGGACTTTGAGAAGGTAGGCTGACGGCCCCCACACACATCCTACCTCTACTGCGCGTCTACCTCGCGTCTGCGTCTGACTTTTTGTCACAGACTGTGAAATCAACGTAGAGCGAGCACACATCCAACCTCAGACGCACTGCTGAGGCGCGTCGGAGGCACGTCTGCAGCGACGCTCCCCTTCCCCTCAGGAGGCTCGCCTATTTTTTTTCTGAGAGCAGCGCGTCTCTCTCGCGTCTCTGTGCTTTAACTGATAGAGAAATACTCTGCTGACAGTCATACCAGCAGCATTCACTCTAGTTACACGTTTACCCGGTGTGTTTATTTCAAAATAAAACATCCCTCAGTCGTATACGCGAATAATCCCTTTATTTCACGATTTAATTGTGCAATCAAAATCCGAGGGATTTAAAACCTAATTTTCAATTAGTTCTGGCATTTCATTTTTGGATAAATGACACATATAGAGATCCAATATAGTGAAGAAATAAAAAAGATCATGATGAGCGCAACAGTTTTCCGTTGCTCTATCTGTGTCTACGGCCTTCTTCTTCCCCGACCACACCCCCCTCTCTCTCTCCCGTATAAATCAGTAAAGTGATTTTTGAAATACTCTGCTGAGAGTCATATTGACTTCATACTGGCAGCTTTCGCTGTAGTTTCACCATTTCCTGGTGTGTCCCCTTCAAAATAAAACTTCCAACAAGCGAACATATGGCAAAAAAAAAGAAAAAAAATGGCAATGGGGCACACGGATTACTGTCCAGACTCAATATAAATCATATGCATCATAGATGACATGAAAGAACTTCATTTTTGATGGGAATTATCGATGAAAACTCTATGTAGAAAGATAGGGCTTTTAGAAGCAGCGCTGCAGCAGCAGCAGCTGCTGAGACGTTGCATGTGTGTCCGAGAAAAGTCCGAGAGACGCAGCAGTAAGGTAAGGCGACGCGCTCCAGAGGTAGACGCAGGATGTGTGTGGGGCGCGTGAGAGTGCAGTGACACACCTCTACTGCACGCTCTGCAGTAGAAGCAATATAGACATGCTGGCGGCTCAGTGTTAGCAGGGAGCTGCACTCAAATCTATAGTTGCTTGAATAATATGTCCCCCTCCCCCCCGCTCCCCCTTTTTTTCATATTTAGGTCCCTGGAGACCCGAATCTGTGCTTTTACTCAAGAGATTTGTGAAACAGGGCTTGCTTGTATTCTGTGTCTACTGGGGGTATAACACCTTGGGGTTAGCTGTGTGAACACAAATAGCAAAAAGGACATTTTAGTCTGCCAGCTCACACGGAACAGATGTAGGAGGGTAGGGATATAAGGATTGGTGTTTTTGAAGTGGCACACTAAGCCCTGAAGGTAGATTTCCCTCTGTAGCACGTCCATTGTGCAGAAAGCCACGGTCAATGTCCCTCCTCGCACTCCTTCACATCACCTATCAACAAATAGGGACTCTCTGCCGGAACATTAAATCAGGCTTATGCTTGGTTAACATCTTGAATTGCCTGTGGCTAGGTGCTGGGGAGCCAACACTTTGTACTCTTAACTGTGACAATGTGCTGTGCTCCCTGAAGCTCCCAGAAATGTCCAAACTCAAGATTGCTTTTGGACTCGAATTGTCCACCATGAAAACCAGTTTTAATCACAAAGGGACCAATCAGTGCAACCTTGGCAATTAGTCACAAAACAAATTATCAGAGGGTTAACGGTTGGCTTCAAACTCCCTTATTTATTCATGACAAATTTGTGAAACAGTACACAGGTCAACCCATTCACCGAACCAACCCAAAGATACAACTCTACAAAAACGAAATGGGAGAAAATACACTCTCAAGGGACCTAGAACTTGTACAATTTAGATTTAATCATAAATCAGTGCCACAATATGTGCCATGCACATTTCAAAACAGAAACATAATTCTTGTTTTAATGTCTTTAGTGGTTACATTAAACATAGGCAATTGTTTTCTAATAACATAATGTGTAATTTGGGTTTTCTGAGTATGAATGTGATCTAGTTATAGTTCAAATTAACTGGGGGAAATTTGACCTTTGCATCTGACTTATCCAATTTACCTGTTGATCTATGACCCCTCCAGTGGGCTCCCGGGTTTCCTGGGAAACCTTGTCAAAGGAGTGAAACAATTAGAATTCTCACCTCTATACAAGCTTGTTGTCTATAGTCACGGAGGTTGGGAGTGTGGAGTGCAGAGTTAAAAATCCTAATTCCCGGCATGGCCTGCTCCAGGCTCCAAACAAAGCATGCCAGACAGGGTGCAGTTGCTGTAGCTGCAGAGGTGAGCGTTAGGGGAATTTGGAGTAGCTATATAAGATGATGAAAAAGGCAGCCTTTAATGAGGTTGTGGTAACGCATTCAGTGACTCAGGAGATGCAGCAATAAAGGCGCATGAGGTAAGTCAGGCACATATCGAATGTCATTTCAAATAAGAATGGGATCCCCAAACTAGCCGCGCTCCCCCCTTTTTCGTCTTCATTATCATCCCTACGTGCCCAGGTCATGCTGCAGATAGATGGAATGTGCGTAGGAGGGTGTCGCATGCATCGGGTTGCGAGCGAGGAGCTTCCTCACTGCCCCTAAAGCCATCCCTGAGTGACAGTCGCCTTCACAGCCTTTTGTAGAGCCGCAGCAGCAGAGGCATGACCTCACTGGCCATGTCGATCACAACAGAAATCTGATTTCCAACTGCATTCTGATGGGGTGACCAAGTCATGTATTAGAGTGATTGAAGTTGCACAGTAACAAAGCCTTCAAAGCCCCAAAGCAGGCAAGCCGAGAAAAGGGATGTGTCACTTGGCTTGGATTTGGATGCACACATAGATATATTTTCTTCTTGTGTATCACGCTTTGGAGTGTGTTATATGGATGACTGATGTGTTCTGTATGTTTAACAATCCCGTCTTTCACAGGATGACGACTCTAACTTCCACATGGACTATATTGTGGCCGCATCTAACCTGAGGGCAGAGAACTACAACATCCCCGCAGTGGATCGGCACCAGGTCAGCATTTTCACTATAGTGCAACATCTAATCAAATCTCTGTGGAGCAGGGTAAAAAAAGAATACACAGGGCAATCAGTGAGATGAGGTTGAAGTGAGAGGCGGTAATAGATTAGAAAAAGAATAGAAATGCTGCAGACTGCTCCCGCTCCCTTGGGGTTCATATCTTTGAGTTTGTGCCGGGCACACCTGCCCTAAAGCCACAGAAGGAGCCTGCTCGCCCATTGTTCCTGGAGGAGAACTAATCACAGCACTTTACCTGTCGCCTGGGAGGTGACACCTGAGCCAGGTCTTGTACCAGCCTCGGCTGCAGACAAACACACCCAACCCCCCCCCCCCCCCCCACACACACACACACACACACACACACAGCCAAGACAGATGGAGGGTGGGGGGATGGGTACTGCTGAGTGAGGGGAGACAAAAGTGCGTTACCCTTGTGTACTCATAGAGATTTCCACATGTTGAATCTTGTTGGGGAAAAAACTTTTACTCAACATCCAACCCTGTTTACATACTTTTTTTCAACTCAATACAATATATTCACAGTACAAACTGTACAGTAACTAAGGGATATGTCGGTGTCAGTATTAGAATTACAATATGAATATTGATCCTGTATAGATATCTACTGCACATGTGACATGACATTTATATACTGTAGAAATGATCCGATGATTGTGTAATATGATAAAACTTGATGTATTGTACTGTATGCATTACATCAAACAAAGCTCTTCTTTACACACATACTATATATATATAGGAATATAAAAACAGCAGTTCAGTAAACTGAAATGTTATTATTTACTTAATTGTTTTCTGCTTTAGACCACTATTCCTCAGAATTTCCGAATGGAACATTGTAAAAATGTTTTTTACTCAACTAAATATATTTGACTTCGCTGTTTGAAATGTTACAACACATAACCATTTCAAATATGATACACGATGCTGATCAAACTTTTCAACAGATGTTAAAGTACTTCATAAGATCTGCACTTGGACAAGCTGTAATGTCAAAAAGCTTCTTTTTTGTTCATGAATTTGTAATAACAAATGCAAAACACTTAATGCATAATTGTGATAGTTTAAGTACATTTTGCTTTATTGCTTACACGAAAGGAAGATTTTGAATGCTGAAACTTTGCATTGTTTCAAACAAGTGAAAAGTACTCAAAATTGTACTCAAGTATGAGCATTTGTAAAAAGAATATTAATAATAAAAAAATAAAATAAAAAAATGGAACCCATTGATTCAAGTTGACATGGCAATATTACATTTACGTTGTCCAGCTCTCAATTACCTGCAGTGCATTTCAAACACGAACTTTCCTCTGACTCCTTCACAGAGTAAACGCATCGCTGGAAGGATCATCCCAGCTATAGCCACGACCACAGCCGCAGTGGCAGGCCTGATGTGTCTGGAGCTGTATAAACTGGTGCAGGGTCACCAGAAGATCAGCTCCTATCGCGGAGCCTATTTCACCCTGTCTGTCCAGCACTTTGTGTTCTCTTGGCCAAGCCCGCCCAAGCACTTCGAAGTGAGTAACAACAACTCTATGCACCCACAGCAGTCATTCACATAACAGGACCTGAGTAAGGCACTTTATACACCCTGACAGACTCTTACTGTATATACATTTGTAATTTAAGCCTGTCTAGGATGGGGATAAATCTGTTTGGTCCTTTGTAGATTTACGCCCTTCCTCTCTGGTTGGAGAGCATTAAGTCATGAATGGGTGCTCTCAGAGTATAAAAGACCCCTGCTAACTGTCCATCTCTCGCATATAAACCCAGTCTTTAGCTGGCTCAGTATAATCCTCAGGGCATTTCAGGTGCAGGTAAGGAACAAGTACACCCATGTCTGGCTTCTGTGTTTGCACAAATTAATTGAATTCAAGGCAACTGTAATTCAAAGCAAAGGGACAGAAGCTTATTCTCTTCAGACAGACTCCTTTTAGGACCCGATCCAGCCTACTGTTTGAGTATAGACCCGGTTCATGAGGTCATACCGAGCTTTAAAACAAAAACACAAAATGGTTACCAGCCAGAGATTCAAAATGCCAAACCACTCTTTGGGTCACATTTTAGGACAAATCTAAAAGCATATCCAGTCAAATGATTCTGCTGACCCTACTTTACAGGCCCGACTGCTTTTCCCCTCAATATCTCACCTCTTGAAAGGACCAGATATTGGAGATGCCTTTGCCAGCTTTCTCACTGAGAGCAATAAACCTCTGACAGACGGGGGGGGGGTCACTGGGGGTCAGTGAGTGGGGTAACCGTGTCCTGTGGGACGTGAGGCTGCAGTGACAGGGAGCTCTGAGACAGTGTAGGTCCGGTTACAGGCAAAAAAAAATAAAAAATGCTGCAGCTGCATTCAAGTCTGCTGCGATGACAGAGGCAGCTGTGACTTCTCTGCGCAGTGCTGGAGTTCCATGCATGCCCTTTTCCTTGCACACAAAGACCCCGCTGTTCTCACAGTTGTTTTCCGTAATCGCGGTCAAAATGTTTGCACATACTTGTATGACTTTCTTTTTTTCCCTATGGTCTTCTAAAATTCCGCTGGCCGAAACACAAGCATTTGCCCAAGCAGCATGGAAAGTTGGATACACTCAACAACAGTCAGTGGATGATTGCAGTCAATGTAGACAAAGTATACCTGACATCATCCCAGCCAGAGGTCATGCATTCAAGTGTTGAATCATTAAGTCTCAGGGTTGGGAAGATGTTACATTTTCCAGCTCAATTCAGCAGAGGAGCCGCAGCAAAGACCAGAGAAAAAAGCTAGGTTGAGGTCCAGAGAGTGTTTAGAGGGTTAGGGAAAATATTACAAAGTTGAATATTCATAGGAGCTCGTAGATGAGTAAAGCACTTTTACTGTTTAGTCACGTCAAAGATAGAGAGAGCGAGACAGAAAGAGAGAGAGCAAGATGGCTGGTGAACCCCTCAGCCATCTGAGTGGGAGATGCTGTAATGTATGCCAAACGAAAAAAAAATTAATGCATTCGATCAACATTTGTGCCTTTTGATGCCTTCTAAAAAAAAGTCAGTTCAGCTCCGTGAGTCTACTCTCCCCTTTTTTATGCATTAGATGATCCACATAGATAGCTGTACTTTCATTCTGAAAACACACAGCATGGGAAGATGAAGTCAAGGTCATTTGATATGATCACTCGAAATGTAAGTTGTGTATTACTGTAAATATCTTGATTATCAACATCGAGTCAATTGCAAACTATAGCCTGAAATAAAATTGCAATTAATGTAGAAATACCAAAACTAATAATTGAGTACTAATTTTTAAATACTTTTTTTTTAATTATATTTGCAGATGTTTCTAGGGTTCCCTTTGTCAGAATGTTGTTCCTACCCCACTGCCCTACTGAAAAGTGGAAATCAAATTGAATGGTATAAATATGAATGATTTAAGATGGCAGCAATGAAAGCAGAAAAATCCATATCAATGTTCACTTATCTTGAGATTAGAGAACGTTTTTACTAAGCAGGATTTGAAGCAACTGCAGACGTGCAGCTGTTAAATATCACTGATCAGACATGCAGTATCGAGTGCTCGGCTTACTTTTGCAATGACTTAGACCTCTCCCCCCATGAGATCAGCCTCAGTTCATTAATATCAAGTAACAATACTCTCATCTCACTGGTAGTACTGGTGGCCCAGCCAGTGTTCATCCAAAGCGGAGTATATTTTAACCCCCACATCACAACACGGCCAGATGTTTGCCACCGTAACGTACCTCACTTGTTGTGATTGAAGGCTTTTGAAAAATATGTTTTCGATGTGGCTGTGTTCCACTATGTCCACACATAACTGTTTCACTCACACTCTGTTCTCTAAATGACTGCTCATTCTCCCAACATGCTTTTGCCCTTTTCCAGTGACTGTTGCTTTAAAGCAGCTGTTTCCCAAAATAGGAAGTTCCCCTGGCTTCGCCCTCGCTGCTGTCCTCTGTATGGAGACCCAAATATGTAAACAAACGGGATGCTGGCCTTGTGTGCGATTCTCTAGTATCGTTTTCCGCCTTGTGTTTATGTTTTTCAGTCAGGGCCAACAAGGCACCGGCCTTAAAAGGGGTATCTAGTTTGGCAAGGCTGTTTCTGAAGGCTGAAAAACTCCTATCATGTCTGTATGCATGGCAGGCAGACACAGTTAGTGACAAGCTAGTGAACGGGGAGCATGTAGCAGTGTAAGAGCTAAACAAAAGAATACCTATATTGCTCAGTGCCTTCTGGATGTGTATAACAGTTATTTGTTTTGGCTAACACATTAGCTATATTTTATTTATAATATTTCTTCATTTCTTCAATATTTCTAACAGTCCAAATTTTCCTCTGATGATCATAAATTACATTTGCATCAGTGCAATTAATGCTTTTTTTTATATAGTTTTTCTTAATGCCTTTGTCATGGGTCACCCATGAACAACAGCTGGGGTAGTAAAAACACTACTGCTTTTGTCCAAAGGGGGTTAGAATGAACAAAAACTGAAAATTTCTCTGAGCACCTTTTAATAAACTCTTTGTAACTGAAAGATGCAAGGAGTTTCCCTCAGATCATAAACGGTGCATGCATTGTTTTAGCAGAAAAACGACATCACTAAACATACAAGGATTTTTTTTCAAGCACAGCAAAGTCTAACGAGTGCTGTGCTCCTGTGGTCTTAATTGAGGTGAAGCTTCAGTAAGACACAGAGAAACATCACCTGAGGCCAGGACAAAAGAGGACATGTTATAGCTGGGTATTTAAAAGCTCCATCCTTTACCCCTCCAGCTCCATGCCCAACTCTCTGTATTGGTGTATGCTGCCTTGACTTGTCTGCTAGGCTGCCTGCTAGTTGTGTACCATGGAAACACTCCCTCTTCCATTTCTGTGCTCACACCCTGGTTTTAACTGCGTGCCCTTTCACGCTCCCTTGGTGCCCCCCCTTCCCCAGCTTGCCCTTTCAGCCTCTTAATTGAATTAGTAGTGTTGTAGGCCAGGCTCCTGATCTCAGAGAAGCCTCTCCAAGGTCGGCTGTCACACTGGTTCTTTGTTAATTACCTACAGAAATGAGGGCAGTTTCCTGCCTTCGCTGGAAGCAGTGTATTGGAACCAGATTTCCCAGTGTGCACTGTCTATACCTGATCTTTCTACATAAGTATGTAGAGCACCAGGAGCAGACAGGGTTTTTTTTGTTCATCTGCTCAAGCTTGTTTCTGATAACCCTCCATTCATAACTTACTCAGGGGAAAAAAGAATCAACTTGGCATCTTGTTTTCTCGATCCACCATTGGGGATATAAGGAAGAAACAGAGATGTTTGCAGTTTCGCAGAGTAGTCAAGGGATGGTTATATGTTGTTCTTAAGGCCAGGACACACCAGTCCGACTACCCGAAAATGGACACTGCCGATTCAGGGAGCTCCAGTCTTCCCGTTGCGGCCGAAAAAGTGCAAAGAACACACCAAACCGACTGCTGACTTTCCGTACGCTCTGCGCTTGCGCGGGACGTAATGTCTCCATAACAGCAGGCGGCGCTAATCTGTATTGTGGCCCGAAAAAATACGGAAGCCGGAAATGATGGGACGGCTCTCTAGACCATAAACATAGATAGAAATACGTATTTATATTTATGGACCATAAAGAGCAGGGTGTGTCGAGCATGGTGTCGAGCAGTCAACAAGGGTTGATGCATGTGAGTACTCGCTGAACGAAACAAACAAACACATTAAAACGATGGCTAACTGTTGTTAGCTGTTTGTGCTACCCGCCTCACTTCCGGGCTTCACTGATTCGCTAGCCCTCCACAAATCAAATTGCTCCAACTGAAAGACTGCCAGCCGCCGATTGAATCGGCTCAAAAGAAGCCCGACGACATCTACGACGACCGATTTCACGGCACACACCAAACAGATTTGTGTCCCCGCCCCCTCCCGACTCTACGACGGCGATTATCGGGCCGGTGTGTCCTGGCCTTTATGGGAAGGAATGTGTGGTTTGAGGACTTACATGTTTATAATTGAAGGTCACACATCTGTCACACAAATAACAGGGACTGGCTCAGAGAGGGAAAGAAAAAACAACAATGGAGGAGATTTACCTCATGTGGTTAAATCTGTGTTTGCCTCCTCGGATTGTGCCAGTGTAAGAAAAAGGGTGAACATGATCCGCGGCCCTCAGTACTCCACCGGGAGCTCCAGCATGAAGCTGCATTGTGCAGTTTGTAACTGGAGCCCCATACGTGAATTGTGCTCACGGGGTAATGAGTAATCTGTGATCAACATAGACGGCTTGTGCCTTCTGTTGTTTTCCAGTTGTTTTTGTTGTTGGTGTCATTGTGTGTTTTTAAGTCATCTGTTGAATTGCGTTGTATTGTTCCGTCTCTGCTGTTCTTTAGTTCCCCATAGATCGTTACCTTCCCATTTGTGTCATCAACAGCAATATTATGGCCATGCACAGTTTATTTTTGTAACATCAGACATCACACAGGTTAGACAGTTAAGTGGGAAAACGGTTAGACACAGACTTAGGAGATCATTCAATAAAAAGTTGTATTTAGCACCATACAGTATGTGGTCCGGCTCAAAAACTCAGCATGAATGTAGCCAAATTAAAAGCCAGTGGGGTTTGAATGTTAGCAGCTCTTTCAATTCATCCTCAACCATATCTCCTCATCTCATACATATTTAATCCCCAGGCCAGTGACAATGACAAAGGTGGCTTTTTGGTTAGAAAGACGACCCTTCAGATAGCTGACTCTTGCTTCAAGCCTCTAACTGTCTCAACACTGATGCCGATTTCTCTTTCCTGAAGGGTCCTTAAAGCTTGATAATATACTTTACTCTGAATGAATTGTTGGATCATATTCAAAATATGTAAAATAGCATGAACAATGAATTGGCCATTGCCTTCCTTTCCATTACAACCAATCTATGAGGCATATGATTAAAGTAGTATGCATGGGGAGCTTAAAGCAAAAAGTATAACAGGTTTTGAGTTTTGTGTCTTTCAGTTTAACTTTCCAAAACCAAATGAAATCAAGCTAAAGTTTAAGACATTTGAATGCCTGCTAACTAGCTTAGTACCCTGTGGTAACATTCAGATAACTGGCGGGGATGCTGACTTTTTTTTACTGGTCCATGCAGCTAAAGCCACAGTCTTTAAGCACTATATCCTGCATGTATGAGGTCAATGATATGTCTTTCCATTTTCTCTTTTGACTCTTACATTGTTATTCCCAGTATTAAGCATGTTTCTCACATCCTATTTTCTTCAGGCCTGTTGGACTCAGGGGAAGTAGTAGAATGTGGGAGTTATTAGAGGTCTCTGTCATCCTGTTTCATTATCCACTCATTACAGCACCGATGCTGGCAGGATATGGCCTGCAGGTTTCTCATTAGTGACAATGAATTTAAGTTTCTAGGCTGCTCCTGACATCATGCATTTACAAAATGTACCCATGAATTCTCATAACATTATGCCGCATCATTCTTTCCTGCTTTCTCTAGCAACACACACAGAAACTGTTACCTCATACATCCATACACAAAACCCTGCTTGGCTCTCTGTAATAATAATGTCACAGGTGGTGCATGAAGCACATAGATTGTGTCCTCGGCTATGGGAGGCACAGCAGGATAGTTGGTTTGTCTGCAGACTGTATGGAGTCCTGCCCTTTGTAGCCGTTGCACATGGGGCACTGACTCACAACACACACATGTTGAGGTTTAGTAATGGAAATAGAAATAAAACAACTATTTACTGGTCTGGTCTTAAAATCCACATGAATGTGCTCATAAAGGAAATGGAACAGTTTGAGTACATCCATAAAACCCTGGTTGCAGAGTTGTTAATAGCTCCTAATTAGTGGATTTCATATTATTTTGTATGCTTAAATGACAAATAATTATTTTATTTTTCATTCATTGGTTTCCTTTGTAGAGAATTAGACACACACTTGGATATTATATTGCTTGTTTACAGTCAAAATAAATCGTTTATTGTGCTAATGCAACTGCAAAGTGATTACAATTCATACTGTGGAAAGCATGAGTATCTGTATCAAAACGTAATGGCTACCAATCCAATGTTGAGACATGTGCCTTGCTTCTTTCTGCTCACAGCCAGTAATATAACCCAATACAAATCTGGAAGCTTTCTTTAGGCAAACTACAAAAAGGTCTCTCGTCATCTTTATGTCAGAGTCTTAAGTATTGTACAAAACAGCCAATGCAACATGTCTCCTAATGCTTGCATGTTGTGTCGAGGCTTGTGCGTTTATTAGGCTGAAAAAGCTGTCTCTTGATTCCCTTGTATTATAAAGTGCTTTTGGGCAAAGTTATTATTTATATCATTTTTAATTGGGAAAAGTACTTGTGGTATCTCTCTTTTTAGTGTGCAAAGTTAAGATCTTGATAAACCTGGAATCATGCCTTAAAGTGAAGCAATATTTCTTCTGGGTATCTGGGTATCTTTGTAGGTGTGGTTTTTAATTTCCTTGATTAGAGTTCAACCCCTTGTGAGCGGTATTGAATTGAGTCTGTCCCATTTGTTTGTGTCCAACAACGGCTAATCTTTCAGCTTATTTACTGCTGACAACAACTCAACATCATATTGATCTGCAGATATAAATAACTTACTCCAGTGGCCAATACATGGGAGAGTTACATCATTCCATACTGCATTACACCATGCACTTAACCAAAGATTGTGACCTTTGAATACAAAATCATTTCATCAATGATACAAGCTAAGAGCACAGGGGTCACAGTTTATGTTAAGAGGTGTGCGTTGTTGTTGATTGATCCCTTTGAATGACACAAACAAACGCTGTAGCACCATCACTCATAATTCGTGGTCTTTTGTAGATGAGCCACTTTGATGATGATGATAATTCATTGCTTTATCTGTGGCTCTAGTCGTAATACTATGGCTGTCCCGAGTGTGTCTGCAGGCCCCAGCATGTCAGTGGCCCATTTGTAAGAGGAGCATTTTATTGACTCAGACCTTCTGCCCCAGGTCATTTCCAGTCAGGTGGAACACTGTTATCTTCTCATTTGAAAGACAATCACATTGAGATTCTGTTTGCTGTTTTACACGTCAATGGAGGTCTTTCAAAAGGAACGGACTGCTTTTAGTCTGTGTGACAAACTCGGCACTCGTCTGAGAAGTGTCTGCTGAGCTCCTGCTCCGCCCTGCACAGGTTTATGAGAAGCTGTCTTACAAAAAATATAGTTTATTATCCAAGATACATAAAAACATCTATGTCCAATTATTTGATGTTGTTGTGTTTTTGTTGGCCATATTTTCTCGATGTATTTCAATGTCTTTGGGGAGTGTGTAAGCTGGTATCCTGTCAATTCTCTAGGGTAAGCAGTTGGAGGTCCAAGCCATCTGTTTCTTCTTTGCAGTCCAAAGAGAGTGGTGATCAATAGTGATCAGGTAGCAGATGACACTCCCGTTCAGACAAAGGGCACACTTTACATGACAGTACTTTTGTCCCTTTCTTTATAAAAAGGCCATACAGGAAAACATAAACAACCCGTAGATAACCAGCCTTATTTTTGATAGGTTTGGTCTCTACATTAACATTAAAAGAGTAGTCCACGGATTGCATTGTACTCCTTTTACATTGATGTCATTACAATGGAAAGTTGTTTTTCTTTTTTAAAGCAGCGCAGCTTTAAAAATGAACAACAGTTCATTTCCGAGACATTATCCAAGTACACTGATATGTTCAATAACAATTATCATGTATTAAATTAAATTTGTATATATAAATAAAAACTTTATGAGCAATTACACAATCAAACAGGCAGGTCCAGCTCTCTCCTAATACATATTGTTTGAAGCATTGACTATGGTTTCATGCTAAAGTTTTTTAAACATCCTTACTCATTATAGCACACACACACACACACACACACACACACACACATATGAACTATAAACTATTATTTACCTCCTAGAACATTTACAGCTGTGAGCTTCCACATTGATTTTGTAATGTCGCTGCCAGTATCGCTGCACGTCCCCATTGGCTCTGTGCCATAGAAGTCTTTCGTAAAGAAAGGCATGTTAATACTGGATGGGTGAGGAAGACATTGATTGTCCACTCATGTTTCCAGCAAATGCAGTAGTTGTTATAAAATGAAATATATTTCCGGAATTATCGTTTTATTTGCTATGAACTAGTTTTAAGAATATGTTATGTTGTTGCAACTATAGTCGTTTAAAACTGTCCCATGCAACATCTTTAAATGTAGCTTACAGTGAAAGTGTTATTCCATGTAATACTGCTATTAAAAAAGACTATCCATGATTTAACTTTGTGTATTTTCAAAAACCTTTTTGCATAGATGCTTGTACTGCAATATGCAGCATAAACAGTTGTCAGCTGCATCACTTGCCATATGCTCAGAAGTGAACTGTGGCTTGACGTTGAGGCTCAATCAAGGACTTATCTTGGACATGAGGTCTTGGTAAAAGAGTTACCAGATTGCTATAGGAGATTAAGATAAAAAATATGATCTAAAAAGACCACACAGATGCTCCATCTGCCTTCCCTAAAGCTCACTTTGAAGCTTACCAAAGGAAAAGAGTTCCCTTTGAAGAAGCAGGCCTACAGCCACAGTTGGTTGTAAAGATGTTTCCACTGTTGGGATTCTGGCCAGATAATGAAGCTGAGGCAGGAGTGTGCTATTTCTTGTGGCAGTCTGCAGGGAGGAGGACTTATCGAAGTTTGCGTACCAATCTCAGCTTCCTTTATCCAAAAAAACCCTCCATTGTCTTAAAGGGCAAGATTAAAACTCACACTACAATCATGCAGCGACCTGTGCAAAATGACCAGCATTGATTGGGTTCCCTGAAGGGGGTCGCAATCTGACTTGGATTCATTCCACATCTTTATCCAGTACTAAACTTCCTCCGGCGGCGGATACACTTAAGGGCATGGGAATGTAGCACAGCCAGAGACGTCTATTTTTGGGTTCCGTCATTCAGTAGCTCTTGTTATGATAAGATACTTTTTGTGTGTCAGGTCTTGTGCTGCTAAACTGCCTTAGTGGAATACCTTAATTTCCAGTGCTCTAAATGTTAATATTAATGTTAAATTATTTTTCTTCAATTCTATTACTTTTGAGTGACAACCTGTTAACCTACAGCTAATTATAAAATGTGATAAAATTGACAAACAATATATTTAAAGAGCATTGCAGCTAACTGTTATCCTCTGATCATTGTCCCACACTATCACAGCGAAGCTTGGTATTTTTGACTCAGGTATTCCCAGAGAATCTCAGACTGTAATGTGACTCAATGGAAATAACATTTTGTGATGAAGCCAGATGCTTTTGACCTTTTGAATTGTGTCATTCTGTGAAGTTGGTGTGTATATTTGCTCAAGGATGGCTGACATTTGATTGGCCATTGCTACATTGCCTACCGCTAAAAGGTCATTTTTGAGTTAAAGTTCTTTGGATTAGATGCATTCAATGTACGTCTTGTACAAAGACACAATAACTGCTGCTAAATAACTGCTAAAGTCAACTTCGAACATCTCTTATGTTCTGTTTGTCTTTTCATTTCTGATCCTGTTTTACAGTTCAATGGCTAGAAATGTGGAAGGATAAAGGGGTGTGCATGTATGTGATATTTGATATGTGTCTTTTTGTATGATGAGATTAATATTAATATTTTCCTGGATGCTTATACTGTCCAAGGTCAGATTTTTCAGGAAGAGCAAGGGGAACTCGCAGGGCTTCCTGTCAACAAGAGGAAGCAGCATTAAGTTTGGGATGTTCGTGTCAAATGTTGGGGAAACGAATGTCTGAACAAGCCACATAAAGGAGAGAGACTTTATCACCACACTTTATATCCAGAAGCCATACACACAGACAAAAAAAGGATTTGGTCTCATTTATAAAGATACATTTTAAATGTGGCCTTTTATCTAAGGACAAGAGGACTGGAAAAGGGGGAACAGGCCAAATATGAAAGTATGAATTTAAGATGATTTGTGTTTCTGTTACTTTCAAAAGGACAGTTTGTATTCAAATGATATAATTTGCGGTCAGCCATAGCGTCAGTGTAACAGTGACGGGCGTAGCCGTGAAGTGAGAAGCAATAAAACATTTTTTTAAATGTCGTTATGTTCCGTTATTGTTTTGGAAAGACCAGCTGTGTCATGTTTTAGAGGGAAGTTCAAAGCCATATTTATAAAACAGCACACTATCTGTGGAGCACATGACAGACTTGGCCGTCCTCCAAAAACAGAGCAGAAAGATTATAAACTTATATTTCCAGCACCGTGGCTTTATTCCACTCAAGCCGGCAAAGTGGCCGTTTGTCTGGTCCTCTGAAGTCAAACTTGATTGTATTTTAACCACCCCAAATCCTGATGGTTCTGCTTTTTTTCCAAACAGGCTTCTGATCAGTACTTTAACACAGCACCCATGATATTTAAGTAAATAAGGCTTTACCTGAGGTCAAAAGAACTTGTCAAGTATAGGGGACGAGTTTGTGTTTCATGTGGTTTAGCTCTAGCTTTTTTTAATCTTCATCACTGGATACTATACTTGTTTTTAATGCATTACCTTGAGCCCACTCTAAACTCCTAGCATGCCATTTTCAAAATGGACACTTCAAACGAGGCCCAGTTGATTTTGTGCAGCTGTGATTGGCCACCAAGCAGACCCCTAAGACAGCAATTCTACTCTCTAACCTCCAGACAACCTTGCCCAACTTTAACTGTGTGGTGATATTATGTAATACTATTATCAGTATACTGTAGCTCTTTCCTATCGATTGGCCTTGTTTGTTAGTGCAGTGTCCATTTCAGCTCAGTTGATTTATTGAATAATCAAAAACTGTATGTGTTTCTGTGTATTACTGCAGAGATTTGCTTGCGGGCAGATTTTGTGTTATTTTCCTCAATTTGCACACTGAGAGGAAAACAATGAGTGTCCGCTTCACATTTCTTCTCTTGCATTTGAATACTGGCAGAGGTTCCATGACACAAACAAATGCTGTAGCTGTGCTTGTGGGGAACCGTTTGTAATTGTTTCCAGCAGCCAGTTTGGTTCCAGCTTTCTTGCTTACTTTTTCTCCCCTGCCATATAGCGTTGAATAGTTGACGTCACTCTAGCATGGCGACCAATAGGGCAGTGAATTTGCTGCCAGAGTTGTGCGACAGATATGAGAGAGAGGAAGGGAGGAGAGCGAGTAAATATAGCCTGCATGCCTGCTTTGCATTGTGTAAAATAAGCATCTGTACACAAAAGCACCCATTAAAAACTCTTGCATGAAAACCACTGAGCGAAGGAGGTCCATTTTAAATTCCAACAATGACTTTGCGTTTGCAAGATTACTTAGAATAATGGTCTTTTGTACCGTATGTGCATTTCAGTCTCAAGTTCTGTTCTGCCGGAGGAAAGTTTTAGGTTGTAATTGTGATTCACTCTGTGTAAACATTGTAAAAGCTAACATGACCAGGGGAAAGATGTGCATCTTGCAAACAAAAAGCACTCTGTCCCAAAAAAATGGGACAAAGGGCCTAGATACCCTGTCAGACTCCAGTAGAAGTTTGCCTCAAGTGGTGTGTCTCCCATAACCCCAAACCCCATAAGTGGAGGGAGTTGTGAGGGCTAGTCGAAAACGTTCCCCTTGGCTGCTGGAGCAGAGATAATTGGACCCAGGTTTAGCCGGAGTCTTGGTATTCACATCTCGAGCCAAGTTTTGATCTTCACAGCTCCTCTCAGCAGACAGCGCTGGTGTGAGCGGGGTCGTCCGACATATATGTTGAAATAGTTCTGTGCATGCGAGAAATCCTAAGCCATTTCAGGTCAGGTGGTGTGTTTTCCCCCCTTTGTGGTCCTACCTGCATGGATTAGTATGTTTATGTTAAACATGTGAGTTCATGTGATAACCAATATCTGTGCAGCGACAGCAGAAACCACTGCATTTAGGTTTGCAGGGGCTTAAATTGATCCGTCTTGGTGTCAGGACTTTGTATTCTGCCATTGTTTAGAGGTGGAAGGTCATTCCTCTAGCTGTCGGGTCGTCTGTCCTCAAATGTGATCTCATGGGATGTGAGGGTTGTGACGGCTAGTGCTGTAGAAGGACAGTGGAGCCTGAGGCAGCAGAGAGAGAGAGAAGTGTTTGAACTGTTAAGAAGTTGTCTCTGTGAATGTAAGTGTGTGTGTGTGTGTGTGTGTGTGTGTGTGTGTGTGTGTGTGTGTGTGTGTGTGTGTGTGTGTGTCATGCTTTGTTATGACTCACAAGACTCATGCTTCTTTTCTGATGCGGTTATGTCTTTTTTATTATTAATTTGAGTTAATAAAAAATGTCCATTCCATACAGCCCAAACTCATGCCTTTAAACTGATATAAAACTCAAGGTTTAGATTTAACTTGCTGACATGGTATCTGAACTTTGGTAGTAAGTATTTAGTATAGATTTTGGATCTGAAAAATCAGTATTAAGACATCACAAATGGCAAATGACAAATAAGAGCTTTCAGTACTTGGTTTGGATACTCTCAACACTCCGCTATAGACACATTCTGGTCAGCAAAAACATTGCACTGGGGTATGTATGATACACTAACACTGCCCTGTATACATAACAGTCATGGAGTTAGTTTCTTCTAATTACCTCATTGCGAATTTGAAAAATAGTTTGAGCACAACATTACAAATGTTTTCTGTTTTGAGTCAGTTATTTTTAAACAGTCAACGCTTGTTTAAACCAGTGTCTCTCTTTAACACGGAATACCCAAATAGCTACAGGAAATTCAGAAAGGAAAAGTGGCCCCTCAGTGCTGGAACTTCAGCTACTTAAAGTGCACTCTGGCGAGGTGTCTGGAAAAATTCCTATGTTGTTATTTCACCGCCTAGAGCAACACATTCATAATCACACGGATACAAGTTTTCTAAGCAACATTCTTCGACCTTTTCTCGAGTTGCTCTTAAATCATCTATCCCAAATTACACTGACTACACATGGCTGCATGCATTTTCTTTTCTTTTCTACCGGATCAGGTTGATAACATTTCAAACTGAATTAAAGGTGGATTCTGGAGAACAGCTTTTTGTTTAAATCAGTGCATATCTCCTCACAATCCACTACCTGTCTGTACTGTGTCTGCGCTGAAAAAAAAACTGGTATTAATACACAGCCTAAGTCTCGTAGATGGAAACTTGAGAAAGGCAAGAGAGTCACTTCATCATATGAGAGGAAGCACCTTGTTGACCTCATAGTGGCTTGTTGGTGTCTAAACCGCAGAGTTTAAAGGGCTGCTGATTGCTCTCAGCTGCTTTATAGCACGGTGATGAAAAATGCAGTCTCTCTGTCTGTGCGAGTTATCCGGGACTTCTGCTATGGACCCAAACAATGTTCTGCACATCCTTCAGTCACAGCAAAAAGTAATCCATCTGTCAACTTGTGTGTGTGTGTGTGTGTGTGTGTGTGTGTGTGTGTGTGTGTGTGTGTGTGTGTGTGTGTGTGTGTGTGTGTGTGTGTGTGTGTGTGTGTGTGTGTGTGTGTGTGTGTGTGTGTGTGTGTGTGTGTGTGTGTGTGTGTGTGTGTGTGTGTGTGTGTGTGTGTGTGTGTGTGTGTGTTGGCGTATGTAACGTGTCCATCGGCAGGTCGCAGGAAAGAAATACACCCTGTGGGATGACTTCCTGGTTGAGGGCAGACGCGGCGGTCAGCAGGAAATGACCTTGGGAGATCTGATCCAGTATCTTAAGGTAGGGCCCTCTCATTCCTCTCGTGAGGAAACACACACTTTCTTCACACCCGGGGCTAATGAGTGAATATTTTATGCATGTTTTCTTTCCACCTAACCCTGTTCACCCTCCTCCAGTGGACACAATGCCCATTGTTAGAAATGATGGTCCACTTTACACCTTCCATTCACAACTACAGGACTCTATTCTGACATCCTGGAGGAAGGTCATGCTGTTGCTGAACCGTCAACTTTCCCCCAGATCATATGTGTACTCCTGTAACTTTGCATATAAGGCTTCTACTTACCTTCATACAAGCAACACTTTTTTATTTATTTTATTTATTGATTTTAATGGACTTTGCTTACATTGGTAAATTAGTTTAAAAACATTGTTTTTAAGTACTAAGTACTAGGCCAATAGATGATGCCGTGTTCCCATTTCATCTTGTATCAACTTGTTTGAGGGGTGACATAAGTTTGAGCCCTATTTCACGTCTTTAAGGGGCACTTTACACGGCCACGCAAAACGGTGCATACGCAGAAAAATTTCTGCGGTTGCACTATATCATTTACAGGAAAACAGCAAACGCAAACGCAAACGCAGGCATGAACCGCAGATTTTTGAGATCACCTCCGAGGGAGGATTTTTTGGAAAACTTAACGGTTTTGGTTTCCTGTAAACACCGAAACCATTTCCCCTGATAACGCTGACGTCACGGCTCCACCCTCACACATGCGCATTGCGTTTGGATATAAATAGGCATGCGCCGTCTTTGTAGGTCCACGTGCGCCAGTTGGAAAACAACAACAACAATGGCGGATCACCGAGCTGTATTCGTTGTGCTCATGGACGTTGTGCTGTTGCTGATGCATTTGTTATCGTGCCACCAATCGCTCCTACAAGCAAATATGGAAAGAGTTGTGCTCTGCCTGTTTTTCTAGCTAAATAAACGTGTGTCACTTCTATATGCCAGGGACACGGCTCTACATTAAAAAAACACTATCAGCGTGCAGCGGTTAAGTTAGGCTACTGTTCAACAAAAGGAGCATTAAGGCTACGGCTTCACAGTAAAAGCATTTCACTGGCTAAACATTCATAGCATTTCGCTTGACACACGTGAGTTGACTTTTATTTTGAAGTACGCCTAACAGGAAAATATCCGCTCACGAAGCCCCTTCACTATCAGCAAGTCTGCTGTTTTTCCGAGTTCAATGCGGTGAAATAAGAGGACAGAAAGCTTGTCTTTTACAATATTTGTAACCCCAAGCTTACACCAACCGCTTTATGAACGTTAGTGGCATTAATTTTCGGTTACAGTAAGGTTTTATGCATCAAATTGTACCGGAAGAGCTATCTACTAGGCTGTGTCACCGCTGACTATTGGCTTGGCATGGCTGCTACTTCAGCGATTTCGGCCCGTTTCCTCTGAAAACTTTGTGTACGGGTGAAGATGTCAGATAAATTGTGTCTGAACGGGTTTTTTTTTTTTAAACCAAAAACGGGAAAACTCACGTTTTCACCGTGTAAAGTGCCCCTAAATCTACTACTCTATTCCCGCCCGCGGTCGTTCTCTGCACGTCACTCCCCTCTCTGCCCCATTTCACCTCTGTCTCTCTGCACTGTCAATAAAGCATAAAAATGCCCAAAAAATATCTTAAAAAAAAAATCTACTAATCTTGTTGCATTTAAACTCGATAGATCATTCTAACCATCAGAATGTTTATTTTTCTGACTGATACGTTCACAATGCTATTGTCACGGCGTCCAAGGGAGTGATGCTTCCGGGGTATTATAGTGTGGTGTTTATATACGCACTCCAAAATACACCGTTTTTCTTCCAACTTTGTGGTGCTATATATAAAAAAAACTGTTTCCAAAATTGAGTAAAAAAGTAAACAAATAAACGTTTATCTTAAACGAAAAGCTTAGGGTGATACAAAACAAACACTGAAATGTGAGTGGTCAAAAGTATATGTTTCCAAAGTTTAAACTCCCGATTGCGCCATTGCCAGACTGACATCGGCTGCCATTCCCGGGTGAATTTGCGGGCGGACAAAAACACGCCCTTTGCCATGTAATAAATCAATCAATATTCTAAATAATAATACACACGTATACAACATGAAGAAAAGGATGGCTGTTACAGCTAGATAAAATATATTTCATAAACCAGCTGCAACCTGGATAGTAGTCTTCAAACCCTCTAAAGAAATTGTAAATTACCCTGTGGTGTTGTTTAAACCTGTCTTTTCAATGCACGCACCTTCTTGCCCTTGCCCTGATGTTTGCTTTATTGTTTCTGCTGGAGTTTCTTCTGAGGAGGCCAAGGGAAAATAAATTGGCAAGTGATCTTATTTGCTCCAGGTTTCGTTTAACCTTTGAATGGCCGGGTTCCCCTTGGTTTGTTTGTGTGGAGGCACTGAAAAGCTTCCTGACCCGTTTGTGGCCACTGGTCACCGTCAGACTTTAAGCTCTGCGGACTGCTGTCTCTGTAGAAAATGACCATGCAATAATGCACACAGGCCATACACTACTTATGCCTTGATATGTGTGTCATATTGTACTTTAAATTTAATTATTTGTCCTTGTGCAGGAACAATACAGCTTGAGCATCACCCAGCTCTACTATGGACAAGCCGCCATATACATGGGGCAAGAGGAGAGACACCAGAAGAGGTATGTCCAGTGAAAATAAGAACGATTCAGTACGATTTTTGCTTATTTATGTCTATACACATGGTAAGCAACTCTACGATAAACAAACAATCACAATGCACAGCCTCCCTGTGTTTGTTTAGAGGCTAATGGCAGGATGAGGTGTTTCCTTGTGAGCCTGTGAGGAGAGAGCCCTGTTGACACACGACCGATGCATCACTGCACAGTGACGATTGAGGCCGCTGCTGCTCGGGTGTCATTCTGTTTGTTGAGGACAAGAGTTAAACGGTTAATTAGCGTGAACTCTGCATCTGAAGAGCCAAGCCGTTTGGGCCTGTTCAACATTGCAGCACTTAAGAAAAAACACATCTTATGATGAGCCCCAGGGTGTGTGAAATACATCTAAATGTCTTGTGCTGCTGTGGACTCTCCTCATCAGTTAACAGCTTAGTCACTGCACAAAATGCTCCCTCAGAGGGATGTTGTAATCACAGGATAAAAAGGGAAACATTTTAATAAATAAAACCAGGTTTAACTTTGAACGTTTAGGCAATAAGAAAATCACAATTTTAAAATTGTTTTGAGGTCCTTTCAGTTCATCTTGAAAACAGAGTGAGTGCACCACGTCCGTTTATGGTTCTTGGCGCTCATGTCTCTGGGGAGCTGGTGTTGGTGTTGTGGTTAGATTTAGCTTCAGGGGGGAGAGAGGGGCAGAGTGCCGGCCATGTGGACAGCAGGCTGTGCAAGACAAATGCCCCTCTCCAATACTCCCTTCCTGTGCTGTCGCCCTGCCCCAAGCTTCCTGTGTTGGGCCAGTGAAGGGGGGACATGGTACTTTGAAAGTTAAATACCATTAAAGATAGAAGATAACAAATTTTTGTAATTTTATTGTATGTGCATTCTTATTATTCTATAGCTTTCTTCTTGTCCAGACAGTGCCTTAGTACTTTTTTTGACTTCCCCACCCTGTTTTTGGCCCAGAGTCCTTTTGATCCCTACGCTGGAAGATGTAGATCCTTCAAAATGGGTCATTTAAAACAAACAAAAAAGGTTATGCGGAAAGACAAATTTCAATGTAACCATTGACTAATAAAGTAACTGAATTAAGTTACATAGTTCCTTAACACTGTTTGACAATGTAGTTTTGTTTCGGACCATTTTCAAATGTGCATTTAACACACATTTGGTGTAGTGAATATTTCCAGCAACTGGATATTATATGTTGGATTGACTAAAATAAACTACATTGCTTAATCATCATTATAATGAGGGAACAATAGACTGTAGTGATGTCACCCAGTTGCTACAGTATGGGTCATGGGTTATTTATTTTTTTATTATATAAAAGGTATAGGGTTCTGTCTCCCAGCTTTGGACATGAAGGCATATACACTACTTTTTAGGAGAATTCATTTACTTTTTACTGAATTCGTTGACAATTGGAAAAATCTAATGGTGAAAGATTGTTGTCTGCTGGCAGGAGAGAGCAATATTCATGGCGCTTGTTGATGAAGAGCAGACACATTTTAAAAGCTAAACAAACAAAACAAATGTTAAAATGAGTCAGACTTATCTTAAATTGATAGTTTTTCCATCATACTACTCCTGACCACGCAGAAGTTACATATCCCGTTTGTGTTTTCGCAGCGTGTCTGACGTGGTGAGGATGGTCACCAGGAAAGATATCCCTCCACATAAGAAGATGCTGGAGTTGATCCCTTCATTTGCTGAAGACGAGGACTCTGACTCAGCCCCACCCATCAGATACCTGCTCTTGTAAGGCCATCAGCATCCAATATGATAGAACTAATCTAACACTCCAATGACACTGTGTCGGTTTAAAACAACCCAATCCTATCGCTGTTATTTAAAATGAAGATTCTCCACTGTCCATCAACTTTTTGTTGCCTCTCTACAAACAGTTTGCCGTTATTATTGAACTGGCATGGCGGGAATACCTTTTAACTGTAAATCACACTTTGATCATGTGAAGTGAATCATTCCAGACTCACTCTGACTAATCTATTGTCCTGTCCTTGATATCCATTTCCTCATTTAAAAAAAATAATTATGTTGCAAAAAGAGAAACTTAGCAGACTGTTATTTCTTTACTATTTTTACCAGAAGGTTCTGTTAGGTAACTTTTTGCTTTTCATGAACATGTAACGCTCGTGTCTTTTAAGAGTTCAGAGGCTAAGAGGTTGAGAAGATGCTTTGCCAAGGCATATGGATTAGCTGTTCTGGCTCTGCTGGGGCAAGGGCTGGCCTGTGTTCAAGGTTTAATTGAGGTCAGACTGAGCACGATGTTGAAGGGGTGCAGTCATAACAGGCAGTATTTGGCACGGTATGGGTGCAGCACTTTGGCGATCCAGGGTGCTCATGACATCTGAACACAGCTGTCCTGTGTAAATTCAGCTCCCAATCTCACGTGCGCCCCACTCCATCCCCAAAACAGTTGGTCAGAGAGCAGAAGCTGGGCACATCTCGAGGCGTTGATGTGTCCTTGGATGGCTTTTGAGCATCTATACTCTGCTGTAGTCTCCTGTATTTGAATTCTAATAAGAAATACTAATGAAATGTTTAATAGAAGTAATTTATTCATTGTGTAATTCAGCGAGTGTGATGCTGTTTGAGATTAAATTCTGTTTGAACAATCGTGCTAACAATGTGTGTTTTTGAGGAACCATGTTGTATCTGTCCTCTTGACTAAATGGCTTTTGTTCCCTTACCATCTTTAAAACAGTTCATGCAAATCATTTATCAATTCATGATGACCACTCCACACGCAACCTCCAATTTTTAAACAGTGAATTTACTTGGTTCACAAAGATTCAAAGCCCTTACTTTGTTTTTTTCCCACTGTGACCGCCAAAAGAATGGCTGATTGAGCTTAAATGCTTCAGTGCTTGAATCAAGATATTCCATCAATGACAATAGCAGACACTTCTACCACTATGTTAAGTGTATGACTACTTTTTGTATTCATTAAAATTTTATATAATAAAATATTCTAATTTGACTGTCTATTTCTTTCATTTTGCCATACTTGTATCCATTTTATAAAACCAATAGCTCACCTCTGGCCGTGGTATACGCTTATAATATCACAGTTAAGGTGCGTTGTTCGACCTCATATTTTGCGGTGTCTGTCGTGAGCTATTGCTTAAAAGAACAATGACAGATGGCTAGAATAGTAAGGTAACTCTTAAAGGTCACATATTATGCTAAATGCACTTTTTAAATGTGTTATAACATATCCATGGGTCCACGGTGTGCCTAGAGACTGCCAAAATATTTAAAAAAATAACACTCTCCTTTTCTCACTCTCCCCCTTTCTGAAACCACCACCCCTCCCCCACCCAATATACTCCAGTCAGAATTCTCCCCTTTTCTGACCTCACAAACTGGAAAGCCAGAAGCTTCCACTGTGCAGCCCACACCCCTATTTTTTATTGGTCCACGGCCCTGACAGACAGAGGGCGAGGCGTATCTGGCTTCGCTTCCGGACAGGGGGCGGGGGGAGCTCAAAGATTGTATATTTACGAGGGGAGCTGCAGCTCTTTTTTTTAAAATAGGCCATTGTGAGATTAGCTGAAGATCAGCATAGTACAATAAATTATCTGAAAGTTTTTTTCAGCAAACAATTAAAGAAAAACGTATTAGGGACCACTAAGACCATATAATATGGTGTATAATAGAACCGAAAAGTGTATAATATGGGAGCTTTAACACTAGAGATAGACTGATTAATGGCATCTCAGATCATTGGCAGTGGCCGATACCTGGGCTCAAGAGGCTGGTTAAAACAATTTATCAAATTATGCCTGCAGGCAACCTCATCAGTGTGGCTGCTGAGGAGCAATGTTAGCGCGTTTTTAATTTACCTGGAAATGTTTTCTATTTCAATAATTACAGACAACTGGATAGAGATCCAGAAGTTCCTTTTGGCAATACAACATTTTTCTGTGTCATTTTTTTTTGTTCTCATTAATTCTTATTAAATTGTTGTATTTTTTCAAATGCAAAAAAACAAACAAAACAACAACAACCTGATATTGCCATTATATATCGGCCATTGGCCGGACCTGCTCTCAGCCATTGAAAAACCCATATTGGTAGACTACTTAGCAGTGCTCAAACTGACAAAGGAATACAACACATTTTAACTTAATCAAAAGTAAAAACTTTATTCCAAATGTATCAACAGCGTGGAAAAAAAATCTAATTATTAAAATAGAACCATCTTATTCACATTTGTGTTAAAGAGTCAGTCTGTACTTAGAGCCTCACTCAAATGTATCCAATAATGTCATTGCATATGATGGGTTGTCGGCTGCCTGTCTTCATGAGAGCGGTGAAGTGATGGAAGTCAGTGTCTAATTGATGCAGGCCTGTGTGTGACTGGTGAAAGAAAGGTTTGAGACCCTGCAGTCCAACAGGACAGGACATTCTCTGGGGAGCCTCTGCTGCCCTTCTGACCCTGTTGCAGTCTGCCGGCCTCGGCCTCACCTCCACACTCTTAGACATCCCTGCCAGTTTGCGGCGCATGTTGACCAAAATGTCTTTGGCCAGGCGCCGGCCCGCACTGGGCTGAAGTTGTGCTGGCTCAGGGCACTCTGGTAGGTCCATCCAGTTCTTTATGAGGTCGGCGAAGCTGTTGTCCCCCAGAACCAGGGGCTGTCTATTCCTGCTGCGACTCAGCAGCGACGTGGTCCAATCCTCCGGGTCGCTGGCCTCAAAGGAGGTCCAGCGCTCCAGACAGGCGTCAGAGGTGGATTTGGGCCGAATGCGTCCTGAAGGCCCTCTGTTTGTACGCAGGCAGGCGGAGGAGGAGACCCTTACGTTCCTGGTCCTCCTCAGCACCACACCTTCATCCTGCCAGGAGGCCTCAGAGTATCCAGAGTCAAAGTCCAGACTCTTCTCACTGCTCGGGGAGCCTTGTGTCAAGCGCTCATGCTGCTGCAGCTCTTCCTCTTCTTCCTCCAGAGGGCTGGCCAGGCAGCAGGCAGAGTCATATGTGCTGCCTTCACTGGCGTCAGAAGCACGCAGACGGGTCAGTCTCTCTTGCTGTGCCCTCAGTTTACAGAGCCGCGTGACAGCGAAGGAGCGAACGCACGGTTCACTCAGTGGCCTGGGCCTGCTGGTCGGCTTCAGGTCCTGCAGGGATCTCATCACGCACTGCATTTGGTCTCGGAGGCAGTCGGTAGAATCTCCTAAACACAGCTGCACAATGAGACAAACAGACAGACACTTAGTGGTGAAGACAGAATAAAAATGCAAGACTATTCTACTAAAACTCACTTATTCTGACCAAAAAATTGCAGCTGGCTTTTTGCAGCAGAGCACTTAGCCTGGCCTCCAAAATATCCCATAATGCCGTGGTTGGTCTAGGCCTGAACAGTTCCCACTGATATTTTCAGAACTGGGCCAAAAGGAATTTTTACCAGCTGAGATCATTCTGGTCTGTGATCAATGCTACAAGTGAAGCATTCCTGACAAAACCTCAGAGAAGTGTATGGAGACCGTCTCATGCAGCACGACGATCCCAGAAAATGAAAAGGTCTTGGCCCAGACAGCAGGATGCACATTTAACACTGGGGAAACTCTCCCTACCTCCAGAAGAGAGGGGAAGTTGGAACAAAGTGGAGCTGAATCATGGAGGAGTGCAGAGGCACGTATCCTCTCTGGACTCCCCTAACTCACAGGATGTTGGCTGGTCTTTATTATAAAGCAGGAAATGACCGCCACATGTTGGAATCTCCTAGTGATCATGTTTTAATTATGAATCACACCATATAGTAGCCTTCAGGTGACCCGAAATCAAAGCCATTGAGTTGATGATTTGTACAGTTCCATCTATAGTTCTAAACCAGATGATCTTTCCAACAACTAAACAACAAGATTTAACCAAGCTTTCCTCTGACAGAAAGCCAACTCCAAAAAAATCCTTTAAAGAAACAGGAGCTGAACATGTTCTTTTCGCTGTCATACGTTTTGTTATTTAAGGTTCTTATAATATTTAGTTTGCTGTGCCTCCCTGTCCTGCCGGTGTTTGGCTTGGAGCAGTGAGGACACCACAATGCCATGATGTTATCACAGCTGTGGGTGCTGAACCATTTGGCCCCCGGGGGAGACCTATCTGACATACAGAGACATCCTCAGTGGGGCTCTGTGGTCAGTGTGCACCCTTTAAAATGCCCTGTTCTCCTTGGCTGCTTTCACACAACGAGGAGAAGAGATTCACCCAGTTGTATGCATTTGGCAAACACAGTTTGGGTTGAATTGACTTTGACTTGTGCGGATTAAAAACACTCCTGCTCCCCAATAACTCAACAATAAGAGCAGTCATTAAAAGGAATACCTTGTAAGAAGCTAGGTAGCCTACAAAAGAAAATGTTATTGCCCTGTGCATAACAGACAAAACAAAAACACTTTAAAATGTGTGTCTTCACAATCAAAGCCACTGCAATGCATCAATAAAACTGTCCAAAGCATATGAAAACACGTGGTGGAGAGGAAATAAAATAAACTTACCATTGCTTGTGAGTTAATTTCTGCAGTGAATTCAGGATCCTGTTAATAGTCCCTGTAACAAAATGTCAATATGCATTAGATATGTGATGGGGGCGTTTTTCACATTTAGGCTAGTAAACGTTTAAAGAGATATAGTCAATTGAGTAGCAGCAGCGCTCACCTTACCATTTGGTTCAATATTAATCCCGAGCACAGATTTACAGCCGATCAGAGTTAATGTAGGATGTCACTCTGAATGTTCTCTTCTCAGTCCTCTGAACTACATGAAGGTTTGTCAGCGGACTTTTGACGATGCTGAGCTTTTCACCGCAGCGAATCAGCGAAGGGCATCACGGAATCAGCCAATGGCAGGCCGCCTGAAACAAGATACCTCCATGTGCATTTACAGTAGGCTACATTTATTGTAGAGAACTTCACTGTAGGATATAGACTGACTATATCTGGACACGTCCAGATGTCGTATTACACACGTGTGGGTAATTTGACATTTTGTATTTACCAATTACCAGGTAAAATGATCACGGATCATTTTTAAAGGTTGTCCATTCAACCATTTATCCAAATGCCTTTACATATAATTTACATTGCAAATTGCTCGCAATGCTTGTTGTAGTCAATCAAATTCTACTTCATTTATAATATCACTCATTGTAGTGTCGCAAGGCTGTGTACGCTAATGTGGAGTTAAAACAAAAAAGGCACTTCTGTAAAAGCTGTCTTGGACCACTGCTGTGGATGAAACCCTCTCTATACACGTGCTGATTTACTGATTTCTACATGTCGCCACCTGGTGGATCTGTTTAAACAGAACCTCCCATATTAACATTCTCCATTGTCTCTGCTGCATATAAACCCCTTCACACCATTTATTACCACTCTTTTCTTAAATGGTGTTTAGCAATGCAAACAAGGTACTGAGGGGGAGTTCTCCTTTAATTAGCAGATAAGCAAACCATTCATGTCTGTGCCCCCTCAGCTCACCTCCTCGGATGTTGATGTATTGATGCTTTGTATTGCAATTCAGCCAGGTACAGTGGTGGGAGAGCTGCTAAAATCATTCAGCACTGTAAAAACACCAAACCATATATATAAATATTATGAGCAAACGTCTTGCATTTCAAATCATATGGAAGTAAAAACACACATTAGCAGCAAAATGTATGAACGATGAAAAGTTAGTAGCTACTCACTCTGTTCTGTAGAAATTCACATACTATCATACATGACATTTTTCCCTTTCAATAGTAATGCATCATTGTGTAAGCGTCATTGCACTGCTAAGCTGTTGAGATGGAGATAGTTTTTACTTCTTTATGTAGGCCTACTGTTCAAGTAGTTTAGTCCAGTAGTTACCAACGTAGAGGTTGGGCCCCTGAAATGGTTCGCATGATACATCTGGGGGGTCAGGAGATGATTGATGGGATATAAAAGGGAAGTATGCTTCACAGGTGACTATTCATTTGAATCTTTTTGGTAAAATATAAAAAATAAATGTACCTCCTTGCAATTATATAAGATAAGTTTATGTCAAATAGTAATCTGAAAACTAGTAAATAAATTGATCAAATAAATACGGTTACGTGACAATGATAATACTTTCATCTCTAATGTAGTGGAGTAGAAGTAAGAAGTGGCATTGAAGTGAAATACTTAACTATTTCTCAAGTACGCCAGAATAATTCTTAAATACAGCACTTTAGGAAATGTTCAACATTTTTTTTCCGCCAATGACTTAGTGGCACCACAACAGATCCACCTGTTGCATGTTTACCATAAAGAAATCAGCAAAGGTCTGCAGTTCTGTTCTGAGCCATTAAACATAAATTACTATAATAATATAGGCCAACTGCATTTTGAATTAGTCTTTAAAAAAGGCTTCATCAGCGAATGGTGTCGGTTTCTGTGATATTTCTTGATTCTGTTCAGTATATTTTAGCAGAGTTTTGTTCAAGACATGGAGGGACAGAATAAAATGCTTTTTTTTTCTTTTTGACACATCACACTGTAGAAAAAAAAGATCATGTGACCAAACTTTTATTTACATTTATCAAGTCAATGACTCTTATCCTATTATATTAATGAACCACTATCATCCATTTGTCTCCGTGTTGTGGTGCATCTTAAATCATGGATTATGTGAACCCAAGTGGAGTAGAAATAGCCCTAATTCACACTATGGAGATAGCATGTCTCTAAAGAACAAGTGTAAACAGATGTCAAGGCACAAACATATGTAAAAAGACTTGGAATGAAACAAAGAGTGCAGAACAATCCGTGTTAGGAATAGACATTAGCACTTAAAAATCTTGCAGATATCTTGTGACACATAACCATTTCTGTTTTGTTTCTTTTAAGGAAGTTGCTTAAGGAATGTTATTCAGTTTGTGGGGGACAGGAGCTAATCTATGGGCAGTCATGCAGAACAAAGCACTATATTACAACTGTGAATATTGACTCAGTGTAAACATCATACAAAGAAAAAAAATGTCCCTTCATCCATTTTCATTGTCCATGCTCGTTTGTTTTCTTCTAAAAAATAAGCTCTGTGCAGTCAAAAGGTTAGCAAAATGCCTTCATTGGTTAACATAAATTGAAAAAAACTTCAAAAGAAAAAAAGGAAAGGACAATTAAACTTAAAAGATATTTGAATACAAAACTATGAGACTTTTCAAATCAAATAACAACCGTTTAAACAAGTGCTTCTCAAACTGGTGAGACCTATTAATAATGAAAAGGACTGTAGTGCCGTCGTATTTTCATTTGCTACGAAGCATAATGAGTAATTATTATGATACGTTTTACTCTTGCGACCATTATTTTTCTACTTAATCCAGTTCAATAATTTAACATTTAATGTAACATTTAATTTAAAAACAGCGACATTCTCAGTTGAGTGGCCCTTGATTGTTAGATATCCTTGTCCAATAAGGAGGTCCTTGGTCAAATATCTATTTACAGGCGCTCAGTTGAGGGCGGTAAGAAATATAGTTAATAAAAACTTAGAACACAATTGACAGGGAGCGTGGTGTTTTCAAATCAGTGATTGTTGGAGTTCTTCAAAGGTTTCCCCTCCAGGAATAAAGTCTGTTGTGGTTTTCATTATGAAAAGCAGTAATCGTCACATGGCTGTTGCAGTCTCACATGCATGCTGTGTGCATCAAGCCTGGTCCTGCATAAAAGGAGGGACAAAAAGAAAACACATTCAGACTATAAACCAGACAATAAATGGTTCACTCTTTGTATGTGCATGACTTGATTTTATGTTGACTAATTTATTCGGTTTATTATGGTACTCAGCAAGTACATTTACACTTTACCTTCCGAACACACAAATATGTTGTTCACCCAAATCACAAAAACATATTTTCTCTGTAAAATATTTTTTTTTGGCCCAAAATCACGAATATGACATAATTTATGACCACAAAACTCCACTGGCGCTTGTAATGTAGCCACCCCCCCCCCCCCCCCTCTCTGACAAATTGACAAACCAACCAAAAAATAAAGACATACAGCAGTAAAAAAAAATGACTTAAGCAAAATCAATGATCAAATTGTTGCCGGTTATTTGATTCATTGACAAATTGATTTGGCTACAGGTTAACTCAATAGGTCACTTCAATGACATGAGACCATCCGACAACATTTTATATTTCCACCCAGCTGTCATCACTATTGCTATACCTTTAGAAGAGGCCGCAGTCTTTCAGGTTGTTCTTGATAATCACGTCAGTGACGGCGTCGAAGACAAACTGCACGTTCTTGGTGTCGGTGGCACAGGTGAAGTGGGTGTAGATCTCCTTTGTGTCCTTTTTCTTGTTCAGGTCCTCAAACTTGGTCTGAATGTAACTGGCTGCTTCATCAAACTTGTTGGCTCCTGGACAGAAGTGATTTGTTATTAAGATAAGAGTAAAGATCACATTTGATGTATGTTGTGATTTGTTAGTTAGGCCAGCACTGTGCCAACCGCAGCCACAGTGACCTGTCTGTGGTCGTGCAATGAATATTTAAAAGGTGGAGTCACTGATTCTTGAGAACGCATATTGTCAAAATCACTTTTTTTGTCAGAACTGGCGAATATCTCCTCACTACATTCTACCTGTCCGTACTGACTGTGTGCTGGAAAAAAAGTCCAGTTAATGCACATCCTAGGCTTTGTAAATGTGCATGATGCTATAGCTATGGTGACCCCCTTTTGTTTGTTAAAATACCAGTTTACAGAGCCTAGGCTGTGTATTAACACCAGATTTATTTTCTCCAGCACACACACAGTACGGACAGGTAGCGAATCTTGAAGGCCACTTGTATTCCACTGTGTATACCTGTGTATTCTGGGAAACAGATGGTGAGGGGGCTGCGTGTAATCTTCTCCTCAAAGAGATCTTTCTTGTTGAGGAAGAGGATGATGGAGGTCTCGGTGAACCACTTGTTGTTGCAGATGGAGTCAAACAGCTTCATGCTCTCGTGCATTCGGTTCTAGAGAGAAGCAGAGTTTGGTCACGGCTCATGGCCACCACTGAACACATAGATCACCATGGGAAGACATTGTTTCATTGTTTAATTGAGAGGATAAAGCAGTGCATAGGAGCTCATTCACGGCCTGTTTTGGCAAGTCATTTATGGGCACGAGTTGCAGACTCATTCAAATTTCAAGAAATTGCTGTCAAATGGTTCAAGAAGGTTATTATGATTTTATTACAACATTTTACTCCATTAGTTTAACTTTAACTGCACCATTAAAGCTCAATTTAAGCCAATTCCACCACCTGGAGGTCACTTTTATTAAGCCATGATAAAGGAGAGACAGGTGATATTAAAAAAACTGTGTAATGTCTTACAATCTAAACTACTTCATAGTGAAAATGAGCCCAGATTTATAAAGCTAATAAGGTTATATCATCCATGTCGATGAAGACACACACACACAGCAGATGGTGGATCCCCCCCCCCTTACCATTTCCTCATCCTCAGCCAGCACCAGGTCATAAGCACTCAGTGCAACACAAAAAATAATGGCTGTGACTCCTTCGAAACAGTGGATCCACTTCTTTCTCTCCGAGCGTTGGCCTCCCACGTCAAACATTCTGCAGAGCGGATGAAGCAAAGGTGATACATTGTGTTTTGATATGGGACCTAAGAACTGTGATCATAGCTGTAAGAGGTCTGCGAAAAACCCTTTAGACAGCTTAACAATGAAAGCTCAACACAGCCAGAACTGCTGCCATATTTGATGATACAGAGGGCAAATATGAGCTTTCAGCACGCCCACAATCTGTTTTGGCCGACAGTCGCCTGAGAAGCTCCATTTTGACGAATCTTAAAGACCTACTTTACCGATGGGAATATGAAGGTGTACTGAACTCTGAGATCCTATGTAGTATATATGTGCAAACATTTTTTAAATTGGTTCATCCTAGCCTGAGAAAGAGTGTTTCACAGAGTCTCACTGCCTTACCCTACATTTTACTAGTGTGACATCGCACTAGTAAAAATGTAGGGTTAGGATTTACAGGACAGCGGGGCCAAGGGAAGACTGAGGAAAGACTGAGGGAAGAAAAACCTCATTCATTATATTATAATAGCGATTTTATATTGATAGAACGCCGGTTCCGTATGGTTGAAGTATTCCTTTAATTGAACTACAGTCAAAAGATGAGAATATTTCTGTATCTATAAGTATTTCCTTCTTGTGGCAAACAGGACAGAATTAGAAAAAAATAAATGACTTTCTTCATATTGATTGCCTCTATGTATTATTCAGGGCAAATATTGAGGCTGTGGCGGAGGGTAAATATCAAAGAGTTTATCAGGAAGCGAGTCACACCAGAGCCCCCTGCAGCTGCTGGTGTGATGTTTTTATCTGTTTTACAAAGGTCAGGTGATAGAAAGTCAGACCAACAACGGAGATGTAAATAAATAGAAGCCAATTGATCTATATGTGCACTTATACATATATGACAGATGTTCACTTAAACACTAGAATTGGATATGCTTAAATACAGGCCTGGATACATATCAAATGCTTGAACACTGACTGTACCTCTCGCTCCATTAAGAGATATTTCTAAACATCCATTACGATCCTACACAAGAGCACTCAGGCTGGGTCAGAGCATATTTTATGCAAGACCTACAGCACTAATACCACAGAGGACATTCTCAAATGTTAGTACTACAGTATATAAAAGTTCTAGCTTTATAGAGCGAGGATACAGTGGGCGAGATCTCATTTATTCGCTCAGCTCTAAGTGCTTAGTCGTGATGATAAAGCTTTTAATTGCTGGTATAATTTGGCTTCAGTAGCTGTAGTTGCAGATCCCAAGCCGGTAGGGTCCGTCACCACCACCCCTCCATGATATTCATTTTAGACTAAAATGACGCCTAGCAGTTTGTTGAGGAAGATGGTATTGTGATGTCACTGCTCACACTAATACAGCTCAATTCAATTAACACAACACTTTGATGAAATACCCGCCACATTTACCCTGGTACATTAGTATCCAAGATAGGTTTCTGACTTGCATCGCTGCCAACATATCACCAACGATAAGCTACCTTTTACTCAGCATCCATCATATTTCCTGTGCTCTTGTGTGGCTTGTAGGAATTACTTTTAAAAAGTTGAGGACGTGGAAATGGCTGCGTGTTTTTCTATCACGCATTTGTCTTTTATTATTAAAATATTTAAACGTCTATGAAAGTTGATATCGGGTCAGTGCTGTGGCCTCACTTGAAGTGCAGTTCCTTGAAAGTGAAGTGAGTCTCCACGATGCCTGTGGTCTTGACCCGAGTTCGCAGCACATCCTGCTGGGTGGGGATGTAATCGGCTTTGGCTATCCTCTCCAGGTCATTCAGGTAACTAAGAGACAGAGAGAAAACACATTGCATTTTGCCCGAATAACGAACTCTAGCAATTTTGTGAATTTAGTGTGGAGTGAGTCATATCCTGCTGCCCTCAATAAGGATATTTACTTAATAGCATTTCATTTGACTGTTTGAAACTTTTATGCTGAAGTCTTGAAATGATAAATTTATGACCAAATGCATTAAGCAGGACACACCCCGAAATCTGTGGCTCCCACCGATGGTTGGCAGAAATCAGGTTTAAATAAACCGAAGTCGATTGATTATTTTGACGACATTGAAGGCAGCTGGAACAAGTTGTGAAACAAATAACATAGCAACCTTTTCAATTGATATAGGAAACATGAACGACAAGGGAAGCTGCAGATTCAAATGACAAATCTTGACAAATCGTGAGAGACCACAATTAGGGGTCTATCTATTTAAACCTAGTGCCCTGCCTGCCTTAACATGCTAGCTGCTAGCACTTGTAACATATTATTATCAGTGGCTTAGCAAAGGGATTTTGGCCTACATTGTTGGAATAATCAATAACATTAGCTTTGGGTTTGACCATGCACTTCTTACTGGAAGCGATGGTTTCCCATACTGTTGCATGTAGATTTGGACAAAGGCCTCTCTTCCAAAAGAAATTGTTTCTGAGTTGCTGTGGATCACAACCTTACTTTACCAAGCTATTGCAAGTACACATTTACTACCTGTTCTAGCCAACATCTTGGTTGGAGTCACTCTGCTTCCTGGCGCTGATGGTTGACTTGTGAATTCATTTCTTCTGTGAAATCTTATGGCAAAAGTGTATTTTGTTGTTGTTTCTTGGGTCTCTTTTTTTCCCTCCCCCAGCACACAATATTCTGTTCACTGTGTATAAGGTTACAATTATCAAGAATAAAACCGACTGAGGTAGAAATAAATGGAAGTTATTAGACTATCCATCCAGTGTCAGTTGCTCCCCAGAGAAGTTAAAGACATTTTTTTTTTTTTTTTTTACTGCAGAGCACATGAGAGAGACTGAACATATTGTGAAGAATATTAAAAAGACCTTTCTATGACCACATAAAAAATGAAAATGCACCAGCACTTTTCTCACTGTCACTTTTCTGTGACAGATGTTTTATAACCTTATTAAAAAATTGTTAAAGCTCAGTGTATTAGTTGCTGGACAATTTTCTTTTGTAAATGACAAACAGAGCACATTCGACGGGTGGCTGTGAGGTTTACATTTACATGTATAGTGGCAAAACCCACAGTGTAGAGATTGCATGGGCAGATTGCATATTGTTCGATGCACAGGTATGAGAGTTAATATATAGAGACCACATTGATAAGTATGGCAGCATGAATTTTACGACGAGCAGAATTTTAAAAATCATATAGATTTTAGCAAGCTGCCAGAACATGTATCTCATCCCTTTAGTGGGATCACACTCACTATGCTGCAGAGTCGTTGAGCTGGTACTCTCGTGACCGTGTAAAGCAACTCTGTATGCCGCTGTCAGCCCACAATCGCATGGCAACGTTGGCCAGGTCTTCAGGCAGGAGGCCCTGCTCCTCAGCAGCTGCAGACAGGGAGAAGAGCTGCTGGGCATCATCCTGTAGGGGGCGATAAAGGGCACAGGAGCAGATATTTCCAATGAGGGCATCACTAGCAAAAAAGACATGAAAACTATTAAAAAGATACAATGACATTGTGTACCTACTACAGTAAAATGGTTATGCACAGTCCTTTCTATCTGTGAAAAAGCCTATTTTTTTGTTGCTGAAGCTAAAATTACTTTTCAGGAGTCTTTCCAAGGTAAGTCTTTTAATCAGACATTTTGGTTATGTCTTTTAACACTTATATTGACATTTCTATTGAAAGGGGATCATTTTGCAGCCAGTATGTGCAGGAGGAATAACAACAATGACCATTGACTCTAGTATTCTACGGCAGACATGAGCCTATCCTTTAAGGACAACATAACACAAGTTTTAATCGTTCTTCAAATACTATCATGGTATTACAGTAACATAATGGGAACTTAAAACTATAAATAATGGTTATATCGAACAGTACCCAAGTATTTGGATACATAATGCTAAATAAATAATATGTAGTCATGGAGGGCCGTGTCTTTGAACTATACAGCCAAGGAGGCAATGGTTATGATATCAGCAATGTAATGTGACCACTGAACCCCATGATGAGCCAATCTGGTCTCAGCACGTACGTAATGTGAGAGGTGACTGTGTGCCTGAAGTTTAACAGCATGCAGGGTTGGTATAACAGAGTGTGGTTTGGCATCCTGCTGTCTGCCACCTTGCTTTCTCTCAATTCTTCATCTTCCTGTCGATATGAAATAACAATCACCTTTGCGCTTTATTCAGAATCAGTGATATGATAAAACATGTTTTTAAAAAATTGTAAAAAAATCTCTGGTCTTTCCATGCATTTCACTATCAGCCTGCTTCCCTGTCAGGCAGCAACCACTGCTTTCGTAGGCAAACAAGTTTTAATATTTTCTTTGGATCTTTTTTTCAGCGTAGTGATGTCCATTTTCTCACATTGTGTGTGTGTGTGTGTGTGTGTGTGTGTGTGTGTGTGTGTGTGTGTGTGTGTGTGCATATCTACATTGCTGATGTGTGCAACTATGGTCAGGCTAGCAGCAGCACATTAATTGCTAGTGTGGGAGTCAGTGAGAGTATTGTCACATCTATACAGACATTTGACAAATATATGAGAGGGAGGAAAAAAGGCTATCCATTCTGCTCTAATGAAAAGAACTGACTCCTCAAACCTTCGATAACAGCTTCAATACAGCACATGCGCTGGCTAGTCCTTTATAATCACACTGACACACACACTCCCAGAGAAATGGGTTCAGCCACTGACAGCTTGCTCATAGGCTGATAAGTGGGTGATCAGAGGTGGCAGCAGACCAGATCTCGGCCTGGACCGGGGACTTGTTGATGATGTTGATTGGTGTGTTTGTGTGTGTGTCTGTGTGTCTGTGTTTCTGTATAATAATTGAATCAATGTGTTGATGAGGTTCAGTGAATATGTGTGTTAATTAGGGCTGCACCTAATGGTGATTAACCAATTTTTTTTATTAATTGATTAAACATTTAATCTAAATCTAATCTAAATTTCCAGCCCAGAAAGTTGCTAAGTCATGATTGGAAAATTGGAGCATGGGGTAGGAGTTTAGCGAAAGGTCAATTGAGGTTGGGAATGTGATGTAAGTCGCAACACATAAGAGAAAAGATTTCAGGTGGTGGATGCTAGTTGTCTAAAAAAACTGAAAAGCAGACAATTCTGGGCAACAAATGACTTCCTTTTACAGGTCATTGCCTTCAAAACAAGGAATCAATTTGTGTCATTGCTGAGACTGCAGAAAGTTCCAGCCAAACTAAATGGGTTTTTCAAATGCCAGCACATTTGAATAAATCAAATCCCAAAGAAGAGCCCTCAGTGGGTTGACTGCCGCTACAGCAGCTGCTGGTGTTATTACAACTCTGAGGATAGAGCAGATCAAAGATGGAGGAGGTTAAGACAGGGACCGTTTCGCTGCAGGTTACACAAATGGAACAGAGCAGCTGAAAAAGGGGAGGTGGGGGCTTTGAACAGGTAAATGTTACAAATCACATGATCCCACACAAAAACACTCGCACAGCTTACCAGGGTTATTGACATAACTAGAATTGCAGAGAGGGGGGATGATGCTCGACAAAAAATGTGTTTTCCTAGAGGCAGAACAGCCCCTAAATATTCTCTAAGCACTGGGTTATTCTGTAATACGGATAAGCGCGGGAGTGAATGTTTGTTTCAGAGATAATGGGCATGGCATGCAACTGAGTTTTGCTGTCCAATTATTTTAAGACAGTGAGAAAAGTGAAAGAGACACTGTGGGTTATAGAAACAAAGGCAAACTCTTGTAATTTGAATTCTGGGCAAGCATAAGTCTTGAGGACTAGAGATATACAACTGAAAGATGCTGCTGATGAAACAGGCTTTGTTTTGTTGTGGCCTGAGGGAGATTCCGATATGTCCACGGTTGGTAAAGCCAAGTAAATTCTGTATTCTCACACAATGCTGACGGTTTTCATGCTGGTCAGCTTTCTGCGCTCACTCTTATAAAACCACTGATTTTCAACAATCTTTGTGGATTTGAAACAGTTTTGACATTTGAAGGAATTTACACGATCATGGGTGCTTATACTCCCGAGCCAAACTTAAGCTCTGTTCTCTTAAGTGGCCAACCCATGCTTATGCAATCAGATGTAAGATTTGTTTGGGATGATGAAAATAAAGAATATGATTGAAGTGATATATACAGAAATGTCTTTCTTTAACAGCTACATACTGTTGTTTTGTGATTGTGTGCCTGTGTGTCTTACCACTCTGGAGGAGTTGCTGTAGTCTACCTTGAGACTGGCCATAGCTTTAACAATGGCCATAATAGACTGGATGGTATTACTATAAACCACTGCTCGGTACTGCTTACACTCATCTTCTGAGTAGCCATCTTCATGGATGATCCTGGGAATGACAGAAATATGCAACATGTTTAAAGCGTTCATTAAAGGATAATTTCCTTCCTCTTTTCACATTGGCCATTTAAAGATCTGTTCCTAAAGTGATTCCAATGCAGTTAATGGGGGACAAAATGTACAGTATAGTTATTAAAAAGTTCATCTCAAGTTATCATAAGGCTTCAGATACCTAAATTAACCACATTTAATGGGAAGTTTCCAAAGTGTGGAAAGGCAAAACAATTTCAAGTTGAAAAGCAGCTTTTTTGTTTGGTTCAATTCCTACCTAGTCTGCAAAGAAGCATAACTGTACATTCTGCATCCTAGTTATCATGACAGCATGCTGTGGAGGATAATGCATAGCAGTGCGGTTAACACACAGAAAAAGTGCCTCAGATCATCAGCAGCACCCAGTTGATGCAGTATCCTGAGCCAACCTCTTGCAATATTATAACTCTGAACCTGAGTGTGAAGGAATGCATGCGCTAGTGTGCAGTGCACCCATCATGTGATGCATTCATCCAGACATGATCAGACTGCAGAGGGAAGTGCAGAGAAGGCGTCACCCCACATTAATGTTTTTAACAATGAGTGTTTTGATGCAAACGGTAGCAATTTAGTGGGCAAATAGTTGGCAAATTATTCAGTTGTTACATGAGACCATCTATGCATTCATGAATTTCTCTGCTGTCACACATTGATTTGTCATTTTACGAAACAGACCAGTGTTATAAAAACTTCTGTCTAGAGTGCTGGTTTATCGGTACCCATGCACGTGTTAATAACCTGTCTTTAGAAAGTGACGGAGTGTTCCATCTCCAAGCTCATAAAACATGGATTCAATTTCCTAGCTTGCCCAAAGGAATTTGAATAATCAAGCCATTTCGGACGTGCGTTTGTGCATTTGTGTGTGTGTGGTTGTGTGTGTGTGCGTGTGTGTTTCCTTGTGTGTGTGTGTGCGTGTGTGTTTGTTTTCTGATTGGTGCAAAGGATTTGCAATATCCTCTTGTACTGCTCATTCCCCCTGTGATCAGTGAAAGACAATATTAAACAGGAGAGGCCGCACTGTCCCCTAGAAACCACGTAGGAGGAAGTCAAAATTATTTTATTTAACAACATAATTATTTTTTTGTACAACTATTAAGCTCCAACTTATCTGTTTTAAAATGGGTTCATTGGTTGTCAGTGCTAGCCTGGTCCTGTGACCATCGCACTTAATTTCATTTGTACAGAGTGGCTGCGTTCGAAAAGCCATACTAACGTCCTCCCTCCTACATACTCAACATGTACAGTATATACTCCATACTATCTACTTAACGATCGATTGTATATGCGAAGTTCGTCGGACTGTTTACACTGAAGTATACAGAAGCAATAAAGAAAAAACCTTCCATGTCGTTTGAAAGGACGCAATGCATTGTGGGTCTGTTGAGTAGGAAAAGTAACCTTTCGATCCATACACAAAATCTTCCCGGAAGTTAGTACTCATCCGGGCATTTGTCTGGCAGGTGTCTGTTGAAGTTTAAAACTATTGGATCTGCTCAGTGCCACTCTGGATCTGCCAACCAATCGCATAAAGTTTGGTCGTGATGTATGTCATGCACCGGCTTCTGTAACTGAAACTGGCGCACGTCATTGTTCTCAGCCACTCCCTCTGTTCGCTGATTGGACAGGTAAAGAATATGCAGGAGAAAACCCGCGAATATACCGCAGACCCAGACTGGCTGTGTTCGGAAAGCCATACTGACGCCCTACTCATACTCATTATGACTTCAATTTGAGTATGTGACGGTTTTGGGTATGCGAGTTTGGGTATGCGAGAATTGCCCGGATGAGTGCTAACTTCCGGGAATATTTTGGGTAAGTATTGGATACTTTTCCTACTCAACCGCCCCACAATGTACTGCGTCTTTTCAAACGACAATGAAGGTTTATTTTTATTCTTTATTTACAATTCCGCATTTCCTGCACAACACAGGACTGTATGTAAAAATCTAGTTCTATATCTAACCTGTGGAGGGTGGTAATACGCTAAACAGCATCTAAACGGCCGGAATCTTATAAGAAGAAGAATAAATTATTTATTGCTTGAGTATACTTAAGTGTGAATGTTTCGACGCACCTCGCATACACAATCGATCTTTAAGTAGACAGTATGTAGTATAAAGATGTTGAGTATGTAGGAGGGAGGACGTTAGTATGGCTTTCCGAACACAGCCAGTGACTACTGAAGGGAAATGAAAATTGATGGGCGGGCGGTGCCAGGCTATAGATCAGTGCCTGTGTCCGGATCAAATGCTGAAGATAAGATATGGCAACTTTTACAGCGAGCAGAAAATCATCAGGTGTGAGTGTTGGAGTGAATACTCTTGTTCCAATCTTGGATTAAACAGCAAAGACCAAATATAAAAAATAAAGTAAGATAAAGAGTGCTGTTGTAACTTACTTCATCTGCTTTACAATTGTGCTCTTCCCAGACTCCCCAGCACCTGTTGAAACATGAAAAGATTAGAGTTACAACGTGACTTCAAGCCGTTGTCTTTGTGTGTGGAATCAAGTTGCTAACTCGGTTTCTGCTTTAAATAACTTGAGCGACCCAGCAATGAACTGCCACTGATAACACATGTTGTACTCTGGGTTGTCTTGTTTATTTACCCGTTTTCCTTTTTGAGGACATGATGTACAGCTATGAAAAGTTCCTCCATTCACTGTTTATTGTCTCATCTCTTTATTTTTCACTCTGATAGAAGAAGGATGCCTGTAAGCATGAATTTTTAAGATACTGCATAGTAGGAATAGATTTCCAAGCTAATTCTTATTGCACGAGGGAAATAAAAAAAAATATACATGTGGCTTTGCATGTTTTGAGCCCACACTTTGAAAGTGTTGCCCTGTCAGCAATGACTGGAGAGCACGTTATACATTAAGTTACTTCAATTGCAATGGCCTAATGCAAACTGCTTTGGCATCTTAAGGCGGAATTTCAAAATGCTGCCCTTGCTTAGAGAAATAAACGTTGCATAAACGCTTAACTAAGATCCTAGCTTACTAATATTTCAGCAATGACCAGGCAGGAACTGAGACCAATTTAGACAATTCTCAAAAACTTATACCTACAAAACCATACATTTATCTAATGACTTGGACACTTGAAGCAGGAAATCAATCCCTGCGACTATACCTTCAATTTATTACCTTTTCAAAGTAATCGTCTCATGGCAATTCAGCCGTAAGATCGAAACCAAATCTGAGGAGTTTGCTGTCAAATAGCAAATTTATAATGCTGTTAACTGCCAAATTCACACAATCATATTCACTTCTGAGTTTACAAAAACAAATCACAACTGTGGTGTGACGACTCAATAAGATGATGAGAAAAACAAGATAATCTTCATTGTGCAAGATGACCAAGGTTCTAATCTGTGCAATGTAAAGGAATTGTGTGGAGTTTGCGACCACTATGCAGCTATGTTTCCATAAATTGTAAATGTTTTGTGTAATGTTATTCTGCTGACATTACACAAATTAATGCGCAAAGAAACACATCAATGTGCCATCAAAGGAAGCAAAGGGGGGAAAAAAGGCTGCAAGCGAGCAGACATGGATGTAAACAATACAAGGTTTATATTGTTTCATCGACATTGCAATGTTTTGGTGAAAAGAAATGCATTCCACATGTATACACAAGTTAACACATAAAGTATATACTGTTTATACAATGCATTTTAGTAGGTTGCATTGCAATCAACAGAAAACTGAAATAAACTATGGGTTTAGAAAAATCTAGAAAAGTATAAGATCTGAAGCAGTTTTGAAATAATGTAAAATATTAATAGAAAGTGAAATGAAACACTATCATGGATTGTTAACTGTTATGGCAAGACAGCTTTAAAACCTGAAGGGCATGAACGTCTATGTGGCTTGATCATTTAAACGATTCAGTAAGGATTAAAAATGAAGAACATTGGTATTTTACTTTGAATCAAGAACGAGATGTACTTATATTTTTATGTAGTTGAAATGTAAAGTATATAGTGTATGAGCCTCTTTCCCTTGTACTGTCACTATCGTGCCACCTTGCTATGTCCCCTTTACACCACCTGAATCTGCCCTGCCAACAAACACTAGTCCAGCCCGAGGCAGAAGGGCCAAGCACTCCCCCCTCCATGCTGTCAACACTCATCATATTCACCCACATCCAGCACTTCTCTGAGAGAGAGGGGGTAGATGCAGGGCGAGGGGAGGGGTGTAAAAGCAATGTCTGGGGTTAATGCATGCTGTCCAATGAGCCGACACTGCCAGACAGGCTCCTAGGCTGAGAGGTACAGTAGGTGGGTGGATCTCCAGATGATTTGTGTCTTTACAACGAAAAATAATATTACATCCATTATTTAAATGTTTTATTTCTGCTAAAAAAAAGCAGGATCCTTTTGTGTTCCTAACATTGAGAGAAAGTAGAAACTTTTTAATCTTATTTAAAGCTCATCAGGATAAAATTATGTAACCAGGCTGCCACTTCTTTTTACCATCTTATCCATTGGAGCTCAATGTTTTATCAAAGGATCTATTATAGGTTTTTGTCTCTGAAACGGCCATCTTCGTCCAAATGGAACATCAAGGTTTCCTTTAGTGAAGATGAATATTAACTAATAATACAAAAACAGCATCAGATATATAGGCGGAAATCTTATGAATTTACTTTTGTTTTTTTATTTTCAAGTTATCTTAACACAGCAGCTAGAGAGGAGCTGACAGAGTTATATACAGGTTTTTAATTAATCTTTAGACTGGAACTGTTAATGAATGATGATAAAATCAGAATAAATAGAATGTATTATCCCTCTCTCTATATTGCTAGTCTTCCAAGCAAATTGGAGATAAATAGTTCATATTCCCCTGACAGAGCAACAATCTCAGAGTCACAAAAAGTATTTATGAAAACAAACAATGTAGAATGTTACTGTAATTCATCCCTAGAGGACATAACCAAACTTCCATCTCATTGTTAAGTCAAGTACATTGCTGACAGTCAACATTACGTTTATAATCAGGGAACAAAAAGAGCTTTGCAAGGGATTCATCAATTACCACTACACAGAATTCCAACACAGTTTTATGTGCATATCAAATGACTACATGCATGGTTGATTTCAGCAACTCTCTAATGTGATAGAACTTCAACCAGTTTTGGTAAAAACAACTTTAAATTATTCCATTACGCCCATTTTTTGAATATTCTAACTGAACAGATGTATCCACTGCACATGTAGCCCTGTGGTTCCACCGAGCTGGAGCAGCAATGAGGACTGATTAGTATTACAAAGAAGGACTCTGTGTGCTGTTTTGGCAGAGTTGACCAGCACTTTCTCTTTAGCATTGTTACAACCGACCCAGACATGGCACCCTCCCTTTTTTGCTTCTTCCACCCCTATCTATTGTCCCTGAGTTGCTTTTTTAGGGAGTGCCTGAAAATGCAAGTTAACAACATGATTTGTAGTGTGAAGATCACAAGTCCCCAGGCAAAAAAACAAACAAACAGAACCATCTCTCTAAATGCATCCAATTCTCTCAAACCAGTGACAACACAGTCTCAGTAACCCACTGCTGATGACACAAAGTCTCCATTGACGGACTGATGAGCTATTGGCGGACATGCAAAAACACATATTCTCAACGCGGATAAGGTCAATCACCTGTCAGCCAGCCAGCCCCCTCATGAATCCACATCTGAGATAAACAAGGGCAGTGGATCGGACGGTTGTTTTCTCTGCTTAAGTGCTTATCATATTTTTTTATTCACTATTTATTTAATTGACAGAACATTTGGAGCCTCCATTTTGATAACCAAGTACTTTTTGGGGGTTTCTAGCTTCTCAAATGTTAGCATTTGCTGCTTTTTGCTTTTTTATAACATCTTAAATCGAATAGTTCTGGGGTTTGGACCATTTGGCAAACAAATCAAGTAATTAGAAGAAGACACTTGGGTTCTGGGAAAGTGGCATTTGATTTATTGGCTAAATGATCAATCGCGAAAAGGGGGAAACATCATTCTAAATATCCATTAGTTGCAGCCCTATTCTATTATACCCATTTAACAAGGAAAGGTAATGCCGTGTGACTGCACCATTGTATATATATATATATATATATATATATACATATATATATATATATATATATATATATATATATATATATATATATATATATATATATATATATATATATATATATATATATATATATATATTTACATTTCAATTTACAAAAAAAAAAATCTGTATTAAAAAAAATAAAGTATGGAGTTAATCCCATGCATCACACTTCTTATTTTGATAGACTTCTTATTAGAGTTGGCATTGCTTGTAAGCAACTGGGAAGCCATGGGGAATCATGTCTTTGTTTCTGCATGAGCAACTTATAGACACTGTAGTGTTTTGACAAGTGGTTGTCTAGTGTCTACATATTCTTAGAATTAATGTTGAGGGCTGCAGTGCAAGGGGAGTTGGCCTGTTCTTGATCCATATGCTTTAATCATGAGCATTAGGCAAAGCATAGTCACATTATAAACCTGATGAGAATAGCTTCACACAACAGGGAGGAGGTCAAAACTGCTAAAAAGAACCCTAAAAGTTTTAATTATCACTAATATAAATAGAATGAGATGGTGGACGTTATGGAGGAAAGCTTGAGAAGAGAAGGCACTGTAATGAAAAGGCCGTTAGAGTAGAGGACACTGACAGTAAAGGTGGACAAATAGGGAGGAGACAGAGGAGGAAGATGAGTGTGCAGAGAAACTGAGCATGTGAGAGGAATGAGTGTGGAAGCCACTTTAAGAGACATAGTACTGGGACGAGGACGAACTAGAGTGCCTGGTTAATGAATGAATATTCATAAAAGGTTATCTGCAGGTTACGCATAAATGCAGAGTTCAGTCAAGCAAATACGAACAAAATGACAAGCGAGACCGTTTATGAAGGCTTTAGAGTGAATGTGTTGGAACGTTCTTTATCATCATGTGCTCAACAGTTACAAAAGCAGTTATTGGCATTACATTTTTAGCATTCAGACTACATGTAATTGCAATATGTAAATTATGAGGTTTAAACAGATGTCAAAATCATAAACAGATGTGAACAGAGAGAGTAATACTTAAGAGCAAGCGGCAAAGCATTCAGTGAAAAGCATCTTGCTATCACTTGTTTTGTCTCTGTCAATTCAACGAACAGCAGATTATGCTATGCAGATTACTGCTATTAACATAACAGTTTATGTACCAGTCAACACACATGCATTTGTTACAATATAGAAATTGTAATATATACAAAGAAAAATTATGGTGAGCACTGTACTTTTTCAAAAAATATCTGTTCCACAATAATAGTTTCCAGCACCTTAGTTTACTCCATAGGAGAATCTTGAACTTTTACAGTATAGTATCACTGGGATGCTTTGATCTTTGCCAAATGTAATGTATGACTTGTTTTGATGGTGCTGTATGAAGATGGTGCACATAACAGAAAGTACAGGGGAGGCTGGTGGGAACGTTGTTATCTTTTTTTTGGTCATAAAACTGTAAAAAAAGATTTGTTAAAATGCAAGAGGGGAAGTATAGAGGATCATAACAATGATAATCTGATGCCCTATTACATATGGGAATTTTGGGCACACAATTTGGGACATCGTTAAACTTTTTGTGACACGCTAAACAGTGTGGGTATTATAGCATGGGATAGTCTTGAATTGATGAACAGCTTTACTAACGAGCACACACCATTCTATGTTGTCTAGAAACTGGCAACGTCATAAATCCCTTTTGCCCCATTTTAACAGAATATCCCAGCATACGTGTGAGTCCTATAATCACAAACACTGCGTTTTGCGGCTTTTTTTTGTCACACAGCCCACTGCCATTGAATTCTTTTTGAGGAGACTTGTAACACGTCTGAGCATATGCCAGCGTCATAGGCCATCTATTGTCTATGTGACTGCCATGAGAGAATGACTCACAGGCCCGGCTGTGACATGATTCCTCCTGCGCTCTCATTCTGGCCCACTGCCCTGGCCACCATGCAGCGCTCCCATCCAACTGGCTTTTACAGCCATTTAAAGGTTAACCCCCTCTGGGCGTTAATGACACTGAGCAGAATACACAACAATGATGCCGTCGCTATTTAAAGCCCTGTCGAAGTGGACTGAGGTATAAATATGAGTAAATACATTGCAAGTACTGTTTTTCTTCCTGACCCATAATGAATAATTACTGAAATATGAGTGTAGGTGAGGTTGATGTCAATGGCATTTAGTTAAAACTGAAGCAAACTTTATTAATTAGGTTATAATTAACCTAATATTTAAGAACAGATTGGAATTCCAGAATTTGTTCATATTATCTTCCACTTACATGAGTACCATTTTTTTAATTTATAAACAACTATCTTTTATTTTTTCTAAATTAATTAAAAATATATATTGTTAGAAATCTTACCAACTTTAGAACCAAACCCTGAATGTTCCTAGCCATTGGAAGCAGATACCGTGTTCTGGTCGATCAAAGAGATGCTCTTCCCATAGGTCATTCGTAGAAGAAAGGAAACCAAATATTGTGTGTGTGTGTGTGTGTGTGTGTGTGTGTGTGTGTGTGGGTGTGTGTGTGTGTGTGTGTAAGTTAGAGTGTTTGATGGACAACAACAAACTGGTGGGGTAAACAATTTTTTAGTTTTTCCTGAAGGTAGCGCCGGTAGAAGGGCCACATTAATCAGCGAGAGCAAGTTGATCCAAGACAGTCATTTATAGGAGTAGCAGTTGTGTATGTTTCCTAGTACATTGCCCTCTGTCAGCAAGCTGTTTTTAATGACCTCCTCTTTCTTTCACTAAGCTTGAAATCAAGCCGTTCTCTGCCTTCTTTCTTTATTGACCTACAGACAGTGGCAAAGGGACTTTGAACAAACTAGCATCAGTAGCTCAGGTGTTTCAGCCAAGTCAGGCAGCTCCCCAACACACACACACACACACACACACACACACACACACACACACACACACACACACACACACACACACACACACACACACACACACACACACACATACACCAACCTCCCCAAGCCCTTTTTCACATGCAGAGTGGAAAGCCCGATGGAGGAATTTTACATAGCCAGATACAGTACAGTATGTTATCGCCTGAAGTGGAAAAGTAGGTCATCATCCTCACAGGGAGCAGTGGAGCTTCACTGCTTTTCTCTGCAGAGTAGAATTCCTCCTGCTGCATTCAGACTGCACAGCCAATGTTAACGGTTTTTAATCCTGCGTTGCGTGGGCTCCAAGCGAATGTATTAATGCTTTTATGCGATGTGGATGCTTAATATATATCACACAATTATTTAATTGGAAATTTCCAAAGCCAATGCAGTAGTATCTATTAAAAAAAACACTGAGCTTATAGGAGAGCAGCTCGCTACTGTCTTTAAATAACAGAAGTAAGCGTCTCTGCTTTGGATCCTTTTAGACCTCGGTGCATCCTTCAGCACCATCCTGTTTTAATTGAATGACTGAAAGCAGGTCACCGGTACTGCTCTCGAATGCCACATCATTTTCCAATACAACATTTTCTCACCTTAGGCAACTTCTCCTCTTCCTCAACCTCATTAAAAACCAGAATGTGCTATTCTTGTTTCAATCCACTTTTCTTTGTACATGCTCCCTAACGGTGGTGTAAGCCACAAGCAAAACAAATCATGTCATGTCATTGCGATGACAGTTACATCCGACTGTGAATCCTCTTACAAGTCAATGATCCAACCACCCTTGACATTTTAAGAAGAGTGACTCAAAAACGTGTTACATCTCAGTGATATCCTGCCTGATGTAATACTTGACGTTTTTTCAGCAAAATAAGTCAATCTGCTAACGTCATCAGATCCTTTGTGGTACTTTTTCACAGTGATAGGATGAGGTGATGAATGAAGCACTGTCCTGATTCTTTTTTTCTTCAGCCATCTCTGTACTGTTCATTCTATTATATTTGACATATTCAGCGTGTACCAGAATGGAGCAGTGCTACCAGTGCAGCATAAAAAACACCCATACATCATATTTCAAGCCTTGAAAAAGTTTGACACCTGGCGAAATTGAAATTAATTTTAATATTCTCAAGCGCTTTTGGCAGTTGCATAGTGACACGTGGATAGAGTTACAAGTCTCTAGGAGGAAATAAAATGCGGGGATAGTGCACAGAAAGGCACATGTCTTTGGATTGATGGTTCACCAGCAGAACCCACGCTCTGACTAATTGAGGGAATAAAGTGCAGTGCTAAAACAAACACACAGCAATACGCCTTTGTAGACCACTTGAGCATTCAAACTTATTATACCGGCAAATTATTCCCCCGTCAGCGAGGGTCATCTTTCTTGATGTCAGCCAGTGCAGACAGAAACTATCTGGCTCTTATTGGCTCAGGAGATTTTTGGCTGTTCATGGAGACATTAGATTCAAAATTGAGCTTTAAATCCCATCTGGGGTCTAATCTTGAGCACTAGATGTTATTTGAAATGTATTATGTTTGGAAATATACAATTTTTATATTAGTAGATTTATCACTTTGAGGATTTTTTTTTTCATACGAAAAATCAGTTTAGCTTCTTAAATGTTAAATCTTGTAAAAATGCAAGCTGACATGCAAAGACTTTACGACGATTCTGACTAAACATGTGTTGGCATTTTTGGTACTTGATTGTTTTTGCTTAAAAGCCAGTCATATATCACTAATAGATGCTTGTTGCCATACCCAAGGCTTAATTCATTGGTATTGGTTGGAATTGACACTGGCAGAGAGATTATTTTTCTTGCTCATAACAACACATCACATATGACGCTTTAAAAACTGGTGGAACTCCAAGATAATTAATTGGTTATTTTAAAACAAATGTTAAAGTGACTGATTGTTTGATGGCTGAGCAGGAGTCACGGTTAACAGCATTGAATAAAAATAAGAAGAATTCTGTCTTGATTTTAAATCATCATATTTGAAGTTAAACCTGTCAATAAGAGGTATCAATTACACTTTAACAGACAATCTCCTCATTTTACTCACGTGATCTCTGAATGCTTAGTTTTTACTGACTGATTCCAAACTCTCGTAAGAATAAGACATCACGCAGAGAACGTACACCAATCACCTAGGTAATTTAGAATTAAATCAATATGTGCTCAGCCCTGCTAGAGTCCCTGTTACTGTAATAACACTAATTAAGTGAATGTGTATTAATCACAGATAACAGCGTGTGACAAGTATTTTGAAATTCCTGCGCGGCCCAATACAATGTAGAGGAGCTTGGAGGTAAACGATGTTTGTGTTTGGTTTGTCGTAAGGAAATGGAAGATATGTGAAACTAATAAATATAAGATGCACAGCGTTACGTACAAGTTCATATACAGTACATAGTTGCAATCACAGATTAATAGTGTGCTAATCAAAAGAAAATTCATCTAATCTCTCTATTTACTTTGGCAGATCCCCTATTCTGAAAAATAATACTGTCTATTCACTGCAAGTAAAACGTGGCTTTCGATATGATGGTGATACAACTGCTATGGGAAATGTAGGAAATTAAATATTAAGAACAAACATAATTAAACAAATCTAGAAAGCGTTTTATATTCATGGCTCAACCTTCCACCAATCATTCCACTGCTACTGATGAGACAGATGGTTGCTGCATTGCTAGAAGGGCTCAATAAAACCATCCTGCAGTCTGCTGGCACACCAGATTGTCGGAGGAGTGAGGGTTTTGTTTAGCTGAATCAGTGGCACAGGGCAAACAGTGCTGCTGTGCCTCATACACACAGTATGTGCTCAGGCTACATGAAAATGCAAAAGAAAAAAAGGGATACAAAACCTTAAAATAAAATAAAAAGGCTATATGCTAAGCCTTAACCTTCCTCTCGTGTTAGGGTCGCCACCGACCCGTTTTGGATTTCAAATGCATAAAAGAACCACTTACATTTTGTTTATTGCATCAAGATTTCTTGACTTTGTCAGGAACCTCCATTTCAACAAAATAAAAAAAATAAAAAATGTTTCACTTAATTATAAAATGCTCTGGTGGAAATTATAACACTGGTGGTGTTAGGGTCGTTTTCGACCCGGTTATAGAATAAGATGTAAAAAACAATAACTAGAGCCAAAACTGAAATCATAAGTGCACTGTCAGCCAACACAATGACAGTCAGCTCCTCTCCCAATCATGTGAACTCTGGGGAGGTTCTCATTTTGACTTTTTTCACCCTTATACCTGCATAAAAGCGAAACAAACAGACGGGCATATCCATACATGTGAGGCCAATTCAGTATAGAGTTGGTGACTTGCAGAGTGCACATCTCCTATTTGCAGTATTCAAAAATGAGGAGATATACAGTGAGCCAAGTTATGGATCATGTTTTTGGTCAAAATGGCCTCCTGATTCTAAAACTAAGTGGTGTAAGGTCTGCCGAAGCACTAAGGACAGAAAGATAAACGTATTGTGCTTTACCTGCAAGAAATATCTCTGCAAAGAACACTAAAAGTGTTGCTCTTTATCACACATCTGTACACACATACATACACATGCACACAGAGACTTTTACTCAGTTTTTTTTACTAGTTTTGGAACTAGTAATTGATTTCGATTGGTTTGATTTGTTGATTGGTTGTTGTGTATTTGACCTTACAAATCTATATTTTGTGTTGTGACTTTTTCTAGTTTTCATTGTGTGTTTGTATAATGCTGAAATAAAAGTTTTTTTGCTGTTTTCTGAAATAAATATATATGGGTCGTAATTGACCAGTAACACCATAGATGTTAAAAAGGTCAATAATATTAATATGAAAAAATAAATAAAACTAATTTAGTTAAGAAATGTGTTCTCATACCCCTCAGTGATAATCAGGTAACACAACAACCAAATATTTATTTATATGATTCTCTTGAGGTTCATTTTACAATTTTTTTTATTGAAATTAAGGCGCATACTGACAAAAAAAAGGCCCAACCGCCTACACCAAAAATATTAAAAACAATATTTTCATGGATAAGGAAGCCTAACAAGGTAACCAAGAGATGAGAAACAAACTGGATGATAGATAATTGTTTTTAGTGGTTTTTACAGCTGATTTCAGACACGGGTCGAAACCGACCCGCTAACACCATGGATGGTAACAGCAAGTTAAGACAGGAGGAAGGTTAAGAGTCAAACCCGATTTCTCTGAAGGTATCTTTAAAACAGGGAGGCCATTTGAAATGAAAATAATTATCACAGGGACACTGGGAAGGAAATGTCATCAGTGCAATAAAAATCCCTTGTGTTTGCTCCTCTGCTTCATCTTAGAGAGCTTCGTCAGTGCAATTAACAAAGTAACCTTTTTGCATGCATAGAGTACGTATATGTCCCTCTGTGTACTTGTGACCTATCTGTCAACCTAAAACCAACAACTATTTTTTTTTCATGAAATTCCCTTGCAACGATTAGTTGTTTGCTGTGCATTATAGCAGCTGTTTCACTGCTGCTGCTACTGTCTCTTCCACCTGGAAAACATGTTTACATGTCGGTATACCATGATACAGACCTGGCAGAGCTAGTATTAAAAGTGGCCTGGCATGTGCATGCACTTGGTTGGTTGCCATGGTTACATCGCCACGTTGCCTCACCAAAACAAAATAACGAACATCAACACATTTACATGTTCACGTGGGCTGAGAAACTATAACACTCACAGCACAGACCCATTCAGTCACAGCTTCTTCTGGGCTCAGTTTGTTTTTGATGGAGCTTCAAGTAAACAGTGATGGAGGAAAAAGTCAAAGACATTTTTTTTAATTTGTAGTAGCCTATGTTGTAAGTGACAAACAAAGTTACCAAAAAAAACACTTTAACATTTTCCTGTGTATGACTTGGAAATGACTTATTATGAATATTGTCACACTCTGGTAATACCTCTAATGATCCCTTCATGGGGTAACTTGTAACACAGGCGTGAGTCGAAATACTGTAACTTACTTTCCCATTAAAGAAGGGAATAATGTCATATTCACTATGCAAGAAGCACAAGGTACTGTATGTCACTATCATTGAGAATGCTGTTGTTTCATATTTACCATACGGGTATATGGGTGGTATAAACTTTTGGCAACAAATCAAACAGTCACTCACAATTCTAGCTGTAACCACCACATCATCTTTGCTCAAAGACATGTTAATAAACCGTACCTGACTTATGTGATTCATTCAGGGGAACCAGGGTTCAGACAGGACGCATGCTGTAGCAGTGCTTTACTACTTGCACTTAAAAGCTTAACCTATCCATTCATCTGGAGAGCAGAGTGTATTAAATCTCCTCTGCATTGCATCTGGTGAAATTGGAGATCAATACACTATTAAACAGATACTTGAGTTGTTTAGAGGGAAGCACTAAAACTGATTAGACTCAAGTATATATTATTCGACACACACCACACAATTCAACTACATGAACACTCTGAATCAAAACCTTTACTGCAGCAATAAACTCATCCGACAAAGAATCCAATCTTATTATTCACAAAACCTTTATCCATATTCATACATCGCAAACCATCAAGGCTTACACTATGTTGTTAATTGTCAACCTGAATTAATAATTATACAATATCAATACAACCATTTAGTTTTTATAACTAAGTAACTGTAGAGCGGGTGGGATTACTTAATGTTAATTACGTCCAAGACAATGAACAACAGCAAAGCTTTTCAGCATTAATCACAGATGGAAAAAAACAAACAAAGAAGTAGTAAGCAAAGTATAATCAACTGCCAGCCTTTTATACATAATGTTAATTGGGGGCAATGAACATTAACAGGCACTATGATGAAATGAATTGTTAGTTGTAATAAAAAAATCACAATCACAATTAGATATTGTCAGAATGCCACCGTAGATTATAGAACCATCAATCACTACTGTATGAATTTTTCATAATGGCATTAATATTTGAGGAAATACTTCAAACGACCTCTTAAAAAGACTTAATCTGTGTAGAAGGTAATGATGCCCTGTGGTGGGAATACATATCCAGGTCACAATCAAGTGGTGTCACTGCCAACTGATTTGTATCTGTATGAACTTAAAAGAGAGGTACACCTGCTAATAAGAGGTAGCAAAGCTGTAGGAGTATCGATCTCTTAAGTGTTGAGATTCAACTTTTAATGACAGTACTTTGACGATTTAAGATTGCATTCATTAGACTGTTGGCAGCTCTTTTTAGAGTATGACAGGACAATTATTTTTAAGAATTGATTTATTTTGGAGTAAACAGGCAGCAGAATAATCATCTACTAAATCTGTTCCCCCTGTGTTGACTTTTGATCTAAAATGTCTCAACTGGCAGTTAGCATAGACTTGTGTTACATTTAGATATGGTTGTGAAATATGATCACTGAAAGCCTTTTAATGCCTGCTGTTTTTGCAGAATGAAGTCAGTGGATAAAACATGTATTAAGAGTATCATTCAGTATGGATATTACCATGGCAACCAGGCACAGAGGAATGGAGACATGACTGGCATCTTTGGGAACGAGAATCACTGGGTTTTTATGTAAGTATTTCAAAATCACTCACACAAATCCAATATACTTAATAACCCCATAATGACATTTTCTAAGGTTCATAGGCAAATAAATGAACCTTCTACAGCATACATTTAGCTGTGTTGGATTAATGTACACTGTGTGCACAATTATTAGGCAAGTTGTATTTTTGAGGATTAATTTTATTATTGAACAACTACAGTGCTCTCGGTCAATCCAAAATGTTAATGAACCTACACCTGAATGTTTACAAAAGTAAAAGTGAGGTTTTGTCTTTCTTACGAGAATATATATATGGTTTGCTATTATTAGGCAACTATTAGTGTGCAGAATTATTATGCAACTAAATAAAAAAAAGAAAATGTTCCCATCTCACTTGTTTATTTTCATCTGTTAAAGTGAGAATAATAAAACAACTCAAAATTTACAAATACAAATTTCCGACATGTCAAAAAAAATAAACAGTGACCAATATAGCCACCCTTCTTTTCAATAACTGTCACAAGCCTTCCATTCATGGAGTGTCAGTTTCTTGATCTGTTGACGATCAACTTTTTGTGCAGCAGCAACCACAGCCTCCCAGACACTGTTCCGAGAGGTGTACTGATTTCCTTCACTGTAAATATCCCGTTTAAGCAGGGCTCACAGGTTCTCAATACCGTTTAAGTCAGGTGAAGAAGGGGGTCATGTCATAATTTTTTCATCCTTAAGGCCTTTACTGACTAGCCATGCAATTGAGTACTTCAATGCATGTGATGGAGCATGGTCCTGTATTAAAATCGAGGTCTTCTTGAAAGATGCAGACTTTTTCCTGTACCACTGCTTGAAGAAAGTATCTTCTAGAAACTGGCAGTAGGTTTGGGAGTTGATTTTGAGGCCATCTTCAACCCGAAAAGGTCCAACTAGCTCATCTTTAAAGATATTAATAGTTCCCTTTAAAGATGAGCTAGTTGGACCTTTTCGGGTTGAGAGAGTTTATACACTAACTAACTTTATATTAAACCTGGCTATAACTTAATTTGACCAGTACACCACTGTGGGTGTGCTTTACAAGCTCTCTCTGTGTGTGTGTGTGTGTGTGTGTGTGTGTGTGTTTTTCTTGTAAGGCTTTGTAAAAAAAAATTAATAATAGTATGTTATTGTATAAATATAAACTATTTGATGCACGTTATATATATAGTTGTTTAAAGCTGATAAATTAATATCAGATAATCATGAGCAGTTGAATAAGGGGTGGAATAACATAAGCTTTGGCTTCCTCCCACTCCTTTTCGGACACAGATGATACATTTATTTTAGAAATATTGTTTATGACACTTTATAATTAGTGTTGTTTTGTGTTATGTGTATTTGTATGATTTGTCAAACTTGCTTTTTTAATTTTTTGCTTTGAAATAAAGACGAAATGAAAAGAATGAATGAAATTAAAGATGTCAAGGCCAGTGGCGGCTCCTGACAATAATCTCAGGGGGGGGGGGGGCAATTGTTGCCATGATGGGTAAAATGACCCAAAATGAACCTAAATCAGATAGCTAATATGACAATGTCATATTGCATTTAACAGTTTGTTTTTCCTGTTCACCTGGCATAACCACTCTGGCAACATTAGACAAGCATTGTACTCTAGTATTTTTGGACATTAAGTTAGTTAATTTCTTGAATAAAATTATTTTAGCTCTAAAATGATTTAATTATCTGGCCGTGGCCATCACAGATAACTTGTCATCTACCAGTGTGCTCCTCAGATAGGCTTCCTTTACGTTACTACTGTCTACCTTTCTTTATATGTCCATGCTGTCTACAGCACCGTTACTCGGTAGGCGGGTTTATGCCGCGTAAACAAACAGTCTATGGATCAGCTGTTGAACGGCGCAGGCTCGTCCATATGCAGATTGATGTTTAATGTTTATTTTACCTTTTCTGAGAGATGATGCATAGGGGTGACATCCAAAGTTATCCATGTGGTGTCTGTGCTGCCATCAGGATGGATACAAAGCCAGTATACAGTCCATAATCATCATGCAGCGGCAGCAGGACATAGCGTGAGCTCCTTAGCATCCTGCTAGCCTCGTTAGCCGTTCAAACGAGCCCCGTGAAAATCCACGTTTATACGATCCTCCAATCCATCTTGGTAGATACTTGCTTGATGGTTACATTCGGACAACACAAAGTATGATGTATGAATATTTGCAAGAGAAAATTGTGTATTGTGTGGAATTGTCCGAAAGAATAATAATAAATAAATAAATAAATTTTGTCTGGAAAGGACTTAGTCCTTTTAATGACATGATCAAGTAGCTTGCCAGCCTAGCCTGAGTTGATATTAGTTATGTTGGTCTTGACTCTTGAATATGACCGCTTTGGGCAGCAGACCGAACATGTGACTGTAACAGTCACTGTAATTGGTTCATTGTTTACTGTAGCCTATGTATGACGACAACACGTCAGGGTGAGCACCCCCGGAACCCATAGAGATTGCATTGGGAGGCCTGAAAGTTTTACATTGAAGTCTATGAGAGCGCTCAGGGCGATTTTCAACCAGCTCGAAATCGCCCCAGAGTGACGGTACAGAGCACAGACGCTGATTGTACAATGATATTCAGACTTAGATGCAGGTAAAAACTGTATTGAAATAATAAATTATGATTATAGATACAAAAAAAATAAAAAATGTCATCATTATTATTATCCTTATTATATTTTTGTTTTTTGCTGGTATGGCTCAAGGAGGGCGTCGCCCTATCGCCCTCTATGGGCGAGCCGCCGCTGGTCAAGGCCCTACCACAATACATCCAGCACCTCCAACAATATGTCAACTGGCTTGGACGTCAAATGCAACTAATGTGAGTGGATTGATGTTGACACAGGTAACATCTTGATGATGTCTTGGTCGTAACAAGACTTGGCCGCATGCTGAGGCACTCTAGCACTCTTCACCTGCTGTATGAGACGGGTAGAGCAGAATATGTAAAAGACGAGAAGGGAAAGAGATAAAAGCAGCCTCCTAAATTATAAATGGCTCTAATAACTGTAATGGGATTTGTGAAATGAAAAATGGGGAAGGTTTATCATCTGCACCAGATAAGGATTGAGAAAGGAGCTTTTGGAAGTAATACCATCCAGTATATATTTCTAAGCTAAAACTGTCTCCCAATTAGCACATTTGTAGCTTTCATCTAAAACATCCATTATAGCTTCAAAGAGAAAACTGCTGGATAACAACGGTTATCATACATTCAACAGACACACTTTCTCCAACTGCTGTAACCTAAAATGATGCTGAACATATTCTACCCCAACGGAGGAGTACCGAAATTAGGAGCGGCTCAGAGCAGTTAGGTGCGCTTAAACCGTACCCAAATTTACCATTTGTATCAATATGTCACTGAATCAAGGGAATTATATGCAATATGCCGCACAAACCAGTCAAGAATTATACCTGTACTCTACAGCTGGTCGGAGCTTTCATCTCCTTTTCTTCTTTTCGTGTTCTCTGTTTTTGTCACAGGCACAATATATTGTGTGGTCTAATGTTTTCATTAAGTACACCTTAAACCCTCACAGGATGTCTTTAACCACAATCCTTCCTCAGAAAATATTTATTTACTCACTACCCTTAATATCAAGTAGCCTGGCTCCGCCTGCCTACCTACTTCCGCTCAATTTTCATTTCACTTCAGTAGTCAGTCTGGGGGTGGGGTGTGTTAGTGGGATTCTCCTCGTCCAAATTTTTGGCGGTCCAATCAGCAATCAGAGCGAGTGGCTGAGAACGATGACGTCGAAGTCGCGCTCCAGTTTCAGTTGAATGCTGCGTTCCTTTATACTCGGAACTCGGAAATTTCCGACTTGGTAGTTCCGACCTGTCTGTGTTCCAGTGCATCTGCTCGGGAAAGTATGGACGCCTACAACCTTTCTCATCCAAATAACTAAACGTTAGGCTCTAGCAAGTTATCGTTGCCAGGTACTGGTAGATTCATAGACTACACTACAATACTATAGTGAAGTTGGAAATTTCCTATTTCCCTGGACAACTGAAACGCACCATGAGAAGCCGGCTCATGACATACGTCTGACCAAACGTGATGTGATTGGTTGGCTAATCCAGAGTGGCACTGCTGGGCAGATCCAATAGTTTTAAACTTCAACAGACACCCGCCTCCAAGTGAGTGAACGTTTGCCAATTACAGCACTTCCAGACCTTCTGTACAAATGAAATTAAGTACGATGGTCTGGTTGGACCAGGCTAAATATCAAGCACAGATATATACACTACCTTATAATCTCATTCACATAACCAAAATCTCTCTCTCTATCTCTCTCTCTCTCTCTCTCTCTCTGTTTTACACACACACACACAGTCTGAAAGATGTGTCGTGCCTCTGCTCGTTAGTCCACTGTGCCAAGCTGCCTCGTTAAGAAAAATTCTTAAATTGCCTCTGATATTCTCTGAGTAGAGGTCACTCTTTTAAACTAATCTCTATCGGGGGATTTCATGGACATTGTGTATCGTCTTAATACAGGAGAGCTCTGTGTAAGCTGTAAGGGTGCAACATCCAAATCAAAGTCAAAACTGTATCCTGGCTATGATTTGCAGTGAGGATCCCTTTAGTTCAGCACACATGCACACATGCATTAAGCCAGGACTTATTGGTGTTCAGCATAGACATGACTAACAGTATGTAAGTATATTCCTTTAGTCTGTGGGCTGCTGTGAAGTTGTCATCTCTGGATTGACAATCTCACCCTGAGCCCGAGCTCCTCTCTGTTAAGAGAAGTGAGTCATGTTTGTGAAGCACTATTATTATCATCTGCCTGCGGTGGGAATAAGAGATGAGCTGTAGTGGAGGCTCATTTAAAGCCAGATCCAAAGGAAGTTTAAAAAGAAAAATAATAGAATATCTTCACGGATAATTTTTTGGGGAAAAATAAGTGACTGGCGAACTGGAACTGCCCCTCAGATGGGGCAGATATTTTATTTTGTCAAGGAACAACTGAGTTAATTTGTACCCAAACTGAACCCTTGACTAGGCTATTGACAAGATTTACAACATAACAAATAATTATCAAAAAGTGAAAACTGGGAAATACTGATACTGTCACAATCAATAACCAAAAGCGTTGTTCATGTATGTATTGGCATACACACAATGTCAAGCACTGATGATCCTCACTCCTGAGATGTTGACTTTTTATGCACTTTTTATGAGTTCATGTTGCTGGTTTCAACTTTGAAAACAAACAACCTGCCATCTATTCAGCCAATGACACTGAGAGCTCGCCGGTATGGCGCAACACGGTGCAATCAGAGTTTTCTTAAAACCCTGAGATGGGGGAGAGAAGACTTTCATATGGACCTGTCACGTTTTCTTTTACAGCCCAGTGATGAAATATGCCTTAAAGTATCAGCACAGCCAATTAAAGGATGCGTAAAAGCTCTTAATGTCTGCTAACTTCTCAACAAAATGTCTCTTCCATATCATTTTGTTTGTGAGTGTCCGTCCCTATAGTGCCTACTGACACTTACAATGAGCTGGTAAATAAATCTAACACCTGAGAAGTAATCTGTTTTAAACACTGAACAACATCGTTGGCAACGTCAGAACTTGTCTTATCCTAAAAGACAAGGGAACAAGCTTTTTAGTTTGCCCAAGGACTTGTGATGAGAGAGAGAGAGAGAGAGAGAGAGAGAGAGAGAGAGAGAGAGAGATAAAAAAAAAAGACTTGGCCAAATTGAGAAACCCATTAAAAATTTGATGCAAATGTATCATGCTTCAGTTGCTGCCATCAAATGACTCATCTTCTCTTTACCAGAGCAGGTCAGTGTCTTCTCTTATACAAACAGGGGACAAATACAACCATTCTGTCAACCACATTATGTCCTCAGGTCAACCTTACAGTAAAAGGTCAACAAGCAGCAACCTCCTGCGTGTTTGCACTGCTTTTAGTAATTGGCAACATGGAACTTTATCTTCATTATGTGACTTTGTTGGTCTCTAAAAAAAATTATGGTGGCTACATTTGACGCATTCTGCAAGTAAACATGTATTTCTAAATATCCAGTTTTACGAAAAAAGACTTGTGAACACTATTGCACTACAGTACATGTTACACATTGTCATAAAGGTTATCGATAACCTCTGCATGATATTAATAGACCCTTTTATAGCCAACAGTAGATCATTTCAGAGTTAGAAAAAGCACAAGTTTCAAAAGACATTAACAATGGCTCCATTCCATTCCAGTGACAGTGACTTCAGCCATTCATTATTTAAACATTCTTTTCATACTGTGACATGTCAAAATGTCCTCTGTCGATATGGGATATTTAAGTAATGCTGTTACCTCAAAGCCCTGTACCTGTCTCCAGTTTGCTTTTTTTCTTTTAATATGATTTTTGCTGTTTCCGAAAGAGTTGCTGTTTCTCTTGCTTTGTTGTCATGAACTATTATCACTGCAACACCATGTTTCAAAGATAAACCTATTTTCATATTCACTTTTTTAGGTGTGTGTGTGTGTGTGTGTTTACAGCTCCAGAATCTATTACAGCTCATTTTGCACTGTTGTCAGCAGACACGCACACAGAGGAATTGTTTATACTGTCTTTCTCTGTAAGAATAGACTGTAGTGCTGTTGAAATGTAACCCTGTTAATGTTAAGACATCTACGGGTTTTATATGAAGCTTTCTGGGCAAAATGTCAGCTCAGAGCTCTGAGAAGCTGTGCATCATGTCATGGGCTTAATGATATATGACTTATCCCCTATTGCATGGTGTCTTTTGTTGGCTAAGGAATACAGTTTTACAGGTTGTATATAAATACGAAACACAAGCTCTTGAGTGGCTGAATTATTTCCTGTGTTGTATATGATGTGCACAGGCACCTTCCTGTCTTGGTTATTTTTGATGGGATGGTTAAGTTTAAATGCTAATTCAAGTCTAAACTTTATTATTTATAGCAATCAAATGGTGGATTTTCTGAATTTCACACAGTGGAGATGTTTCTTCTCTGCACCAACAGCAAACATAACTAAGTACCTGTGACCTACCTAATAAAAGCAGTTTGACTTCTCTGGCTGCTTTCTCTCCGTCCTCTCGGAGGTTTTTGTCAATCATCTTTGACCTCTCAGCGGCAGCCTTATCCTCCGCGCTCACCGTACAACCCATGGCTCCAAACGCAGGGGCGCACCGACCACTTGCGCAAAAAAGAGAGAGAGAAAGAGGTGCTTCAATGCTGATGGTCTGAACGTACCAGCCGATGCCAAAAATAACAACAGAGCAGTGCCTGCGCCCGGGAGAGGAAAGCAACTGATTCCAGAGTTTATACCCACGCGTAAAAAGTCTATGCCCCTGCTATCTTGCTAATGTAGGGAGCTCAAAGATGAAGCATGTGCGCACAAATCATTTGAGTTCTTCCAATGAATCTGAGGCTGTTACCTATGGTCCATGTCGAAACGCTCAGAGCCCTATCCGTCCAGCATCCGCTGCACACTGCCTCACTTGTCTTCTCGGCCCGGTGAGCAGCGCGTCCCTCGCTCGAGCGGCTGCTGCAGTCCTCGTCGGTGCCCAATTAGTGCTCACTCCCTCAGATATTCCTACGACTATTGGAATTATTGGACCACTCGAATCGAGGCCACTTCGACAACTTGTCGCAGTAGTCCTGTTAAAACAGGTGAGCTCCCCGCGGTAGCTTGTGTGGAGCCAATTAAAAGGGGAGCCAGTGAGGCGTGATTTCCTTGGCGCGCGGAGCGTGCAGACTGCAGTGGGCACTGTGCCTGAGGCACCGTTCCTCTGCATTCCTTATGGATGCTGCCTCTCACAGGGCAATCACACAACGTTACACAGCAGTCTGAACAACTCTGAGCTATAGGCTACAAGAACAGGATGGTCTAAGCAAGGTGCAGTACGGGTTGTTAAAATGGCTAATGGGTCTATATGTCACATGTTTATGAAATAAATATCTTGGCATGTTTTATCAGGCTCATAGAAGAGTTAGTTGACAGTGCCCCCAAATGGGCAGAAATATATATTTTCTCTGGTACTTTACTGGGCTGTATGCCTTCGTTAAGAGAAATCCCAGAGCCATAATACAGTAGGCCTAATAGTAATAAATAATATCTGTATTTGTTTTAGACCTTTCATAAATTGAGCTCAAGGGGTTCTTTACAAAATAACAAAATAAAAAAGCTGGCAGTTTAAACTATTTGTGTGAGTTAAAATAGAAAAATACACTAAAATACAGTGAAGTCAAAACACAACAAGTCTTTAAACTTGTATTCCCATTTGTGAAAAACAGTAGCCTAATATGCTGATAAGCCTATGAGAAAATGTGTTATGCGCCATTTTAAATGTTGCTCACTTACTGTGGATGGGTTCATTATGCTACATGTTTTTCTTATAGGAGCCTAAATGTGGCAGGTAATGTAGATTTGAATTGGCTGAGGGTGTCAGAAAGACCAACACACAAGCATATGGTCTGCTATTTCAATCATAAAAAAATCTAATTGAGCCAATGTTGATATGTTACACAAATCCTGAAGTATTCTTGCATAACGTCAGCAGTGAGCAATCATGGTGGCATAAAGGTTGGGGTTAATGTTTGTTTTAAGTGTGTAAACACAACTTAGCCTTGCCAGATGTGATAAGAACACTGACATCGGAATCGATAAACTCTTCTTTTAACTGATGTACACAAAATAGGCTATATGTTTTTTTGTTATATTCATACATTGTTTAAAACATGTCTAATCAATTAATTAAATGTCAAACAAGTTAATAGTAACACACGTGCAAAAAACAAATCTGAGTGATTGTAGTTGACTTTTACTGTTTTGCTTTAACACAATGTGTGCCACTTAAACAAGGGGGTATGATGACAACAGAGACAATGTAAAAACATTTACAATTATTTTTATTGGCAAACTAAAACTGTACCTGCTATGTACACTTTACAAGCTACTGTAAATATGCATCATCACAAATATAAAAGGTTTACATTTATATACATTATTTATATAAAGCCACATCTTGTTCACCAAAATTCATGTACCTTGATATTCATTTATAGTTGTGTCGTTTTCCAAAGACTTTTGTCTTGAACAACAGCTAAAAATAGAGTATCACATATTTGTTTAAGGATACATGAAGAATGCAGAAATTGATATACTGCGTCTGGTATTCATGTGTTGGCACCTGTTTTAAAAGCTAAAGGCATTTCAAAGCAGTAGGTAGTGAGTTATTATTTTGGCATAATCCCTCAAAGTGAAGAAAATCCCTGTTCACTAAATATGACCAAACTAAACCTCCCTTTGCTCAGCAAACACTGGGGAAATACATGTGGGGAAGCAAGGGACGAGGTTAATATGTGCACCACATATTTCCCTGTGATACTTTAAAAAAATGTATCTGTGATTAATCCGGAATCAAAGCAGCTAAACAAACATAAAATAGTGATATATGTATAGTAATATATAAATAAAATGAGGGATGGGATAGTTTACCAGGACATTTTGAAGCCTGAGAGTTGCAATATGATACAAAAAAACATCTTTGGTTAAGAGCAGCAATTATTTGCTATAATATTTATCTACGTTTTTTAAAAAAGCTTTAAAATGATATGCCGTTTTCAAAACTTGCTCATTTGTGATCTATATTTCTAAATAATCAATACAAAATTAATGTACAGTATATGCAGGCTGTCAGTGCTAATCACCTGAATGATTACTGAAGGTAGCTATCAACCTCCCTAAATAAAGCTCACTGTTTGAAACATCACAACAGTTAGGTTGAATAAGCATCTTTAAATAAGGCCTTCATAACACTAATATAACACAGAATGGGACCTCAATACACTTCACTATTAGATGCCAGGTGTACAGTGTCACAATAATATCTATGAATGACGGTGTCAGCAGGAACTTCTTTGTCCCTGTGTTACAGTTCACTACGCCATCTAGACTGTACATGACAGCATACAAAACATTTAGCGCAGGTCTACTAAGTCAACAAGGGTGACAAAAGGTTCAATTACAACAAACCGGTACAGCAAAAACGTTAGGGCAGAAGAAAAAAAAACGTAATACATCTTCAAATTAATACAATTTAATTTGTTAAACTCTGCCCCACCCACCAGCAGGTTCATCATAATTCTGCATGCCCAGGCGTTGATCAAACCCACAGAGCTTGGGTTGGGTAATAAGTGTCCCATAGTCGTGTAAGTGCCGTTGGTTTTACTTGATATACTGAGATATACTGTAGCTATACATTGGTTTCCACATATTGTTGCCTCAAAATAATAATAATAATAAAATTAAAATGAACTGGGCAAATACTTCCAAAACTACATGTTTGGGTAGCAGTTTCCATGTCCTTCCAGTCTTAATGCTAAGCTAATTTGGCTGTAGTTGTGTATTACACAGATATGAGAGTGATATGAATCTTCACCGAACTCTCTGCAGAAAAAAGGGAATACATGTTTTCCAAGAATGTCAAACTGTTCTTTTCACTTGAGCTTTTCAGAGCAGAGAAAACTACCATCCAGTGAACAGTGAAGCACTGTTGCATCTGGGATTTAAATGTTCACTCATGGAGTCTTGAGTAGTATTTAAATATATAAATAGAAGAATTCATTGTGATGTGATAAAGTGTGGGGAAAAAAAATATTTTTTGTAAGAACTTAATTATAAATGTAGTACTATAATTATTAACTTCATCATATGCAGTAGTTAAATATAGTTAATTAAAAATTAAAGACACAGATATAATAGCTAAATAAATATACACTCCTGTTTTCCTTTGACTGTATGTTTGTGTGCTGTTCCAGATGCTAAAAGGCACCAGGGTTTCTGTAGAGAGATAGCAGATCTGGAAACAAAAGCTCAGACTTAATGTGATACACTACATAACAACTCTGGAATTTGACAGACCATGAAATGAAATGTCACCTGCAGGCCTTAAGAGCACTTTTTGTTGGCCAATATTACACCACGATGAACCATTCAGAGTGCTGGTGGTTAAGAAAGGAGATCATCTGACTGTCCTGATATGTGTGCGTCTTGTGGAAAATTATTAATATTTGTGTAAAAATGACTTTCTTACAACCACTTCTTGTGTACATTTTGATGCATCCCTGTCTTCATCTTGACAGGTGATAGCGCCTTCTTTGTCGGTACAGTACCAGCTGCAGTTATTTGTGTGAAAATAAAGAGGAAGCCACAACAAGAGGCCCGTTACACCATCATGGATGGACTTAGTCACGCACATAATAAAAAAAGACCCTGTCTAGCCCTGATTATTCATACAAATTTTAAAACTCAGTTATTGAAAGTCGTTACGAAAGGGCTTTGTTATGTGTTATTTTACAGTCAAGAAAGTTAATTTAAATTGTATCAATATAAATGTGATTCCAACTGACATTCTATACAGTTCACTTTGTTATGAAGCCCAGGCTCTGTGCCGGGAAGCCCTGTAGTGTGTTCCCACTGAGGTGATAGTGCTTCCTTTACATTGAACAGTTTTACTCTCCCCCTACCCTCCATTTTCCAACGCTCTCACACACATACACTTCTTTCTCTCTCTCTCACACACACACACACACACACACACACACACACACACACACACACACACACACACACACACACACACACACACACACACACACACACACACACTGAAACAGCATCTAGTGGCCTCCTGCAGACATGCCGCCCCCTGTTGTCCAGTCTATGAATATGAAGCTCAGACTCATCACCATGAAGGAGACGCCCAAAGCAGCAAAACAGGCAGCCTGAAAATGAGGGGGGAAAGTGGAACAGATGCTTAAATATCAAGAACTCTGGTGTGTCCAATCTACTGTACCATGATAAAAAAGCCTGTATATCACACAGGTTAATCACTTATGTTGGTAACACTTCACAATAAGGGTACATTAATGAACTGATAGTTAATGCTAAATTATTGCTTAATAAGCATTAACGAAGCATTAACTAACTGTTATTAACTGCTTATCTAATGCTTAATTAGAATGAACTAAGCATTAAATAACATTTATGCTTAGTTGTTAACCAATCATTAATTAAACGTTATAACTAAAGATTAACAGTTAGTTGATGCTTAATATGCATTAACTAAACATTAATAGCAGTAAGTAAGCGTGAACTATCAGTTAATAAATGTGTACCCTTATTGTAAAGTGTTACCCTTAGGTTAACATAAAGCACCAGTAAAAGGGAACATTTTCCTCACCAGTATTTTAGGTTTCGAGTTCATGGGTTCTTCTTCATTGGGAACGATGCGTATGTAAAAGACAGCGGGGAAGATGAAAATGAGGCAGGGAGCCGACGTGGCACCTGTATAGAGAATGAGAGAGGGCTGGTTAATAATACAGCATACAGCATTAAACAAAAATGGTATCACGTGTACGTGTGATCTTTTTCAGATGAAATGTATTTTCTCTGGAGGAAATGGACATATTTCTAATATTTTCACCATTGTCGTGATTCCTGTTCTGTGCTTGAATGGCCAATTGCCCATTTACAATGGTACATTTCCGTCAAAATAAATGTATGGGGGCAAACATTACATTTCAGGTCCAGCTCAGCCTAAAGGATAATGATCTTTTGGATTGGAATGATGAGCTCTTATGCGATGTGTGTGTGTGTGTGTTTGAAGAGATATTAACATGACTATGGCAAGACAAGACAGTGGACATTGAGATCAGGGCGACAGATACAATACTTTTTATTAAGAGTAACTACTGTATATAGTTAATCCAAGCGCCAAAGCATTAAAGAGATTATCTTGCCAAGCAGAGTTGAAAAATGAATGGCTACTTTGAAGTAACTACTGAATAGCCCTTGAAAAATATACAAACAGCTAAATATTGCGACATCTGTGTTGTGTTTTTGTACAATAATGTGTTTTCAAGTCCGCTCTGAATGACTTGCATGTGTACCTAAGGGCTAGCACTAGTTGGCCTTGGCGTCCCTTAACTAAAAATGTTTTCATCTTTCATCTCTGACCTCTGAACCATGACCGCCAACCTTAGGACAGCGCATGACAATAATATTGACTCAGATCGTCATGTTTTCCGCGAGTAAACATGCACCGGTCACATTTTATTAGTTTTGCTTTTGATGTTGTTTTCTGTTTCGAACCAGAAAGCTTGACCCATAACAGACACCACCGTGTCGAAAGGAGGGTCCAGGCGGTCAACAGGGATGGAATAAGTTACCCATGATCACGTCATGTAGAATGTAGAAAAAACTTTTTAAAAAATCCATACAGACGGATAGATAAGTCAGGAAACCCCAGTGATTTTTTCTAATGTTATGTAGATAGGATAACATGTTTGCTACTTGTCCATAGTACGTCATGGTGATGATTTTAAGCCTATTGGGCAATCATTGATAGGCTAATCATAACATCATTGTGATACTTTACTGATAATACTTCCGCTTTATGTTCGGAGCTATACTAACCAATGAAGCCGAAGATGCCCAGGATGTTTGGAGCAAATATCACCAGCATGTTGATGAAGGTGAGTAGAACTAGAGCAATGGCAATGTGACGCAACCAGTTAAAAGGCTTGGTGGGGAAAGCCATCTGCTGGATGGCTCTACGGACCTGTGGACAGAAGCAGACAGACGGCTCAGTAAGGAAATGATGCCGCAATACAACACCTTTGCACTGCAGAGAATAAAATCAACAAGAAACGTACCGGGAACAACACAATAGGGACGGTCAGTGTGACGGCTGTGAGTACGGCCACTCGCACACACAGGATCAAAGTGTCGTAAGGGTCAATCTGGCTGTAGGTGTGCAGCAGTTCAGGCTCCACTTTACCTATAGAAATGTGAAGGAAAAAACACCTTATTAATAAAGTTTTTCTCATGTGAAGGTCACCCAGTAAAAATGGCTTCTCGCACTGGACAGCACATAGTCACCACAAGAGGGCACTCGAGCTCAATGTATGTATAGAAAGTAATAATGTAGGCCTACCATGCAGGCTCTGTTTTTTTTTCTCAATACATAAAAATACTTGCCATGAGTACTGAATATCATTATACCAATGGTACCAACATTTGAATTTCAAATTGGAAATGTCTCAAAGGTTAAATCAGAAATGCAATAGACAGCAGCATCCCCTCATCACCACATTGTCAGGCCCTGTAGATTTGGCCAAATCTGTAATTTTAAAGATATGGCTTATTCATTGTAAGATATAGAAACCAGCAAAACAACGATTTTTTTAGATTAAGTCACAATGAACGTGTATCTCTCAACCAAAGCAGCACTCATTTCGCTTTACTGTGTAACTTGTAACAATGAGAACCATCTATCAATGTAACGACTCTGCTTTTTTTGCATAAACATTTGTATTTTACCACTCATGCTGTACTACACCCCCCCCCCACCCCCCCCAAAAAAAGGTGCCAGCGAATAACATTCTCACCTTTAAATGTCAGATAGCCGAAGAGAGCAGCCAGAAAGTACATGGTGTACATGACTAAGATGGATAGGTTGGACACCTTCTGCATCTTCTTCTGTGTTGGGCTACAATCAGAGAGTTGAAAGTTATTTCATTGCATCATTTAGCATCAACATGTTATCAGATATCCTGGGTCACAGGGGTGACTCACTTGCGGAGCTCGGTGTAGATAGGGAGAACCTCTGGATGGCAAACGAAGGCGAAAGCCAAGATGGGAATGGTGTACGCTGTCTGTGAAGAGCACATAATAAAGCTGTTACTTTGGTTAACAGCAGTGCAACAAGCCTCTCAAAATATGTGTGAGAATTCAGAGTAGAGTAGAGTACACCTGCAGATTTAAAAACAAAACAAAAAAACAATCCAGTTAAGTGGACTATGTTGTTGACCTACCTGTGAGTTGATGGTGAACATGCGCGGGGTGCAGTAGGAGTCATCTTCTTCCTCGTGAACCAGACCGTTGTTGTACTCATGGCCATGGCTGGAGACATTCAGGCCGAGGTGTGCAGCAGTGCTGTTGGATGAGTACACTTCAAATGGGCAGGGAATCTGAAACTTCTTATAGATAACCTGCAAAGAGATGCACAAATGATGGTAAGGAAGCAATGGTAGAAAATATAAGATGTTGTTATGGGGGGATGCGTCAGAGTCAATAAACAAAGGGCTCTATAGAATACTCATAATCATCACGGCCAAGCTGCAAAAAGCCATTTCTCATGCATCCGATTAGTGTGACTTGGCCTCAAGTACATAGGTTTTATTCTGAACCTTTCTAAGCAGCTCTTATATTCGCCTTATCAAACATAGCCACATACCACTGAATATAGAGACAAGGGTGGGAAAGTGACAAAGGTGGAAAAGAATGTAACGTGTGCCAAAAATGTCATGCCAGAGAGAGGTTCTTTTGAAAAGTCACTGTGATGATGTGCCGTTATGTGAGCAACCAACTTACAGCACTGAGAAAAAACACCATGCAGCCGAGAGAAAATCCACTGGTATAGCCGAGGTAACCTAAAAAAAAAAGAAAAGAAAAAGGGATAAAAGAGATTTATGTTACAGCTCCCTAAACTGATCTGACACATTTGGGCCTTGTGTGTCGTTGGGGACTACTGTAAGCTCTGTGAGTTACACAAGAAGTGCACCAGGTTTACAGTCAGGTGTTTTCATCTCAGTGAAAATTATGTCTAATTGGGCACCTGCTGTTTCCCCACAGCAAGGGGTCGGATAAAAGGCCCACACTAATTGCTTGACTTTGAAGCAACTCCATTAAAATTTTGTTATTTAAGATTTTTCACAGGTCCATCCAATGTGAAGATGAATATGCCTCAATTAATTTGGGTGGATGAAACCTCAAGACAGGTCACCCCTGTGTTAGCTCTATACTCACCGAGCTGTTTCATTAAAGCCAGGGGCAGGATGATACTGGCAGAGACCATGATGACCAGGTAGTTTCCATTCAAGTACCACAGACTGTTTGGAGAAAAAAAAATCTAGTTTACTTTGGGGAGTTCGATGCTTCAAACATTGGCAAAGAGGCACAGTACACAAAGAGAGAGAGAGAGAGAGAGAGAGAGAGAGAGAGAGAAAGAGAAAAAATAGGGTGTAGCATACTGAAACATTGGTTTACACATTTAGTGAAACTGTCGGTGGTGCAACTTTTTCTTAAACCACATAGCCAGAGAGCACTTGTTTGTCTGACGTACGGTTGTTATAAAAACTACTCTTGAGCTGCTGCATTTTGGCAGACCAATGGCAACCTGCTTGGAACATCCTTGGCCTTAAGATTGTGGAAAAAATGTGACCGCTCATGTTGCTCCCACCGTCACCAGTGGATCTAGACTGTTGTATAACTCTGATGATTTATTTGAGCGTTGACGTTGCAGAAAAGGAGGACATAGTGGAGACTAAACCAGCCAGCGCTGACCAAGTCAGTAAATACTGTATTACCAGTGTTCCATCCCTCCTTGATCATCTCCGTCTCTTTTTTTCTTTCTTACCAACCCTCCTTAAAGACATCTTTTTTACTCACACCATACCACAACACACTTCCAAAATGTTTCCATGTTGAAAGCATTGCTTACACAGTTTTGGATCAAGGCAACAAAAAAAATCATGTGATGATGGAATGACAAGACCAAACTTAGCCCTGCTTCCTTTTGAATCCAATGCTGCCGTATGATCATCTGCTACAGTATATGGTGGCACCACACATATCTGTCCCAAATGTCCTGAACATAACTACCTCATATGACAAGACACGTATATGTGCTTTCCACATGTGGGCACAGCTGACTGTTACATGGTGTTCAGACCCAGTTTTGTTATATGGAAACAACATTGGTAATGGATATTTCACTTCCTCTCCAACAACCTGGTAATGGCTGCTTACAGTAAACATACTGTAATATATGTGGTTAAACAGCTTGTTTATTGTTATGTGAAAAGTGTCTCAGTCCTTCAGATGCGCAAACAACAAAAGACATCCTCTCCATACAACTTAATCTGGCGGCATCAAATGAAACCAAACCATTCAAGAACCTTGTCTCCTAAATCCTTAGTGTATAATGGTCTTTGTGTCGTATAGCCCCCCATTTAAGCTGCTAAGCCTGTTACTCTTTACCCTCTGAACAGACTGGGGCATACAAGGATCTATGTCACTACTGTAGCTCTGTCTGTGCGTGCATGTGTGCATGTGCGTGCATGTGTGTGTGTGTGTATGTGTGTGTGTGTGTGTGTGTGTGTGTGTGTGTGTGTGCGTGTGCGTGTGTGTGCGTGCATGTGTATTTGCGTGTGTGTGTGTTTGTGTGTCTGGTGTGTGTGTGTGTGTGTGTGTGTGTGTGTGTGTTTGTGTGTCTGGTGTGTGTGTGTGTGTGTGTGTGTGCTACGGGGTCTCTTGAAAGCAGAGGGAAGCTACACAAATCACAGGTCATTTCCTCAAAATTTGTCAAAAGGTAATTTCAGACGATCAGCTTTCACATGGCTACTGTGAATCCAGAACTGTTAAGGGAAAGTCCAGGACAAGTTCCGAGGAGAACACATCAAGGTCAAGTTATAAATCTTCGTATTTTACTGTCTTACAATTGAACATTTTGCTATGAGAGATGTGTTAAAAACATAGGGCTGACTGACCTTTTTTTTTACAATGTGTGTCAACTAGGGTCTGCGTAGCACTGTTTTTGTATACTTATTTTCACTTCTTTTGTTTTTGTTATTGCGCCCATGATAGCAGTTGTAGTCATTATATTACAACATTTTCGAGCTTCTGTTGCTAAAATGCTAATCTTCCACTGCAAACCCCCAGTCCCACGTCTGCAGCCCACCACTCATTCTGCTCAGATCTCCTGCCACCTGATCTGAATAGGCCTGAGCTGACCTAACCCTATGCTCGGCTTGGAATTTGGCAGCCGTGTCACACCACCTGCTGCTGTCATTTGTGTCTGTGTGACGCGCAGAGAAAGCGAGAGTCATAGCACTCCATACTTCAAGTCCAATGGTAGCTAAGCCTCTGAACCTGCCATGGACACACACATACACAGATACTGTATGTAAGTAGTATTCTGTTCCTAACATTAATCAATGATAAAGGGCCAACGACATGTCCTTTCGACGGGTCAGGCCCTGAGCAGTGGTGTAGAGGAACACAAACTGTGTGTATTGCATCGAATGTGAGATCCCTAAAAGGACTGTCTGGATGTTTAGCTACAATATGTAAAACAAAAAGGTTGACATGGGTTGCAGACATTTCTAAGCAAGATTTTTTTTGAAGTTTTCTTTTTAATGTTTCCAGGTCTGAGACGTTTCATTAAGGGGTTTGGCTGCAGTCGCTGCTATATCCCTTTTGAGCACATGGTTTGTTTTTAGATACGAACAGGCAACTGGAATTCACTTCAGTCCTCCATGGCCTTATGCAGAGTGGCCGTGTCTGTGGGGTGACTCTGACGTGAACACCACTTACCTCAACAAGCTGACTGCACTGGCGGTTTATGTTGTGTGTATGCCTAACCGTATGCTCAGCCAATTGCAAGCTTTGTTACTCATCACACCCCCGCCCCACCCCCAGCCCCAGCCCCAGCCCACCCCACCCCACACTGACTGAATTAATGAATTGTGCAGATGGAATTATTCGGCCAGGCCCCTTGACTCCTATGGACACCTTCTGAGCTCTGGGCCAACAGCAGGCACGAGGCACATACCTGTCACTAGCAGCACAGTGATGATGATAATGGAAAGCACTTAAACGCACAATGTACCACCACTAGGGGGCTCAATATACAATAACAAAAGAGGGGTTTGATGAAGTAAGGAAGCGGATGACAAGGTCTAATCCTGTTTCATCACAATGGCCCAAACAAAACAATACAATACAATACAATACAACAAACTAAAATCCAATGCTAAACTAAGCTACTACTTCTTCCTTTTCTTTTCTTTTTTCCACGGTCACTTAATTAAAAATTATAATTGATCTGATTCTGAAAATTGATGGAAAACATTTGTGATATTTTTACAACACAACTCGATAATATACATATCAATAGATGTTGGGCCTTTAATAAAGATTAATACTCACTCAGAGGTGGGTTCTACCTTCAGGAAAGCTTGGATGACCAGCGGTAACTCAGATTTCACAATGTACAGGTAGCTGGACATAGCTGTGACAGACAACACAAAGGATATGTGAGAATGTGTGGACAAGCATGCTTGAGTTGAAGTACGTTGACTTATAAAAAACAAAAAGAGAAAAGATATCCATTAAGCAATGGCACATGTAGTCATCACTTTGGACAAGTGACATTGCCGTACTTATTACACTGACACTGTGTTTTCTATCAGCAGATTCCAACTGTGTTAGACTCAGTATATTGAAATATGATCACATTTAACCTCCAATGTGAGAATCTTAGTGATTTTTTCTCTGTTTTGTTAGGTGGTAGTAAAGCCGACTTGGTTGGACAAACAACTTTATTGTATCCTCTTATGCTCTAGGGAATTTTCGTAAGCATTTTCCACAAGTATAGACATTTTATAAACCAGACAGTTTGTTAATTAATTCAGTATGGAAGTAAATGAGTGTCATCGGATTTTGAAAATAAAAAGCCATTGAATTTTAAGCACTGAATATTTATGCATTGAAATAACGTATCTGAATTTTTTGCAGCATTGAAATAATGTATCTGAATTTTTTGCCGCATTGAAATAATGCATCTGAATTTTTTGCCTCATTACATTTTAAATAACTAATGTTCACCTTTATTTGACAATGTTCTCAAATTCTAAATTAAATATTCAACGTTAAAAAATTCAACGTGCCAAATTCAACTGCAAAATCCCATGTATGAAATTCAGAGTAAAACTTTGGGGAACCAAGGAAGAGCAATCGATCATAGATGCTAGATCGCGTTCAAACAATGAGAGCCAGTGGGAATATTAGCTTGTTGCCTTGGATACCCCTGACTGATGCAGGAAGGCAAATCAGGTTTTAGCCATGTCAAACGGCAACACAAGTAACGATGGTGCTTGGGTGAGTACAAACATGTTTCTATATAGGGAAGAATATAATGGCTAGCATATATATAGAAACATGTTTGTTTACCACTTGCTCTCTTTGTTGAACGCAATCTACTATCTATGATCGATTGCTCTTCCTTGGGTCCCCAAAGTTTTACTCTGAATTTCATACATGGGATTTTGCAGTTGAATTTGGCACGTTGAATTTTTTAACGTTGAAAATTAGATTTTGAATTTGAGAACATTGTAAAATAAAGGTGAAAATTTGTTGTTTAAAATGTAATGAGTTAAATTCAGAGGCAAAACATTCAGATACATTATTTCAGTGCGGGCAAAAATGTAGATACATTGTTTCAATGCTGCAAAAAATTCAGATACGTTATTTCAATGCATAAATATTCAGTGCTTAAAATTCAATGGCTTTTTATTTTCAAAATCCGATGACACTCATTTACTTCCATAATTCAGCTAATTAATTGATAATGGAAATAATTGTTAGTTGTAGACCGAAGACATGCACACAATATGCAGAATTAAAGGCACATATCTCCGTGTGAAACTATTGTTTTAAGTGAATATAGTGGCCTGGTTAAAGCTCTTAACTACGTTATGGTGCATAATTCATGTTTTCTCCCACAGGGAGTTTGCAAACAGTCGACATAGTGTATTTGCCAACTCATTAATCATTGGCATCACATTGACTCCTCACCTCCGATATTCTGCAGGGTGATTGCTATACCAGCAGCCATTTTTCCAGGAGTGCCAAAGGCTCTGTACCCCAGCTGTTCATAAGCTCGAATTCCTGAAAGCAGATTACAGACAATAATGCTCACTTGTTTGCTGAGATGTCAATTCCAGAGTTTGTTTCTACATATTACAAACTTTATTTAATCCCCATTACAGAATCCCTTTATCATTGATTTTCCTTTTCATAATCACATTAAGCCATTGGAGAAGTTAGATTGACTGGAAAACCAAATCATTCCAATACATCATTCTGGCACGGAAACAACAATTTAATAGTAATTGGCATACCAACTACCATAGTGTGAGACTTTGAAGCGATCACACTATATATCTTTTTACATTTGTAATCCATGCCTGTTTATCTTTTAATCCGGTTGGTGTCAAGCATGGTTTTTAAGTGTCGAAAAATTGGTCCTTAACCACTTTGACTGTATCGGATGTTTCAATTTGGTACAAGTAGCTGGACTTTGAGGCCAACATGTAATTTCGATAACATAGCTGTACACTAAAATATATAGCAACAGACATGACATGACACAATTCTTACCCACAATGCCTGCAGCCTTGAGCATCAGACCGATGGAATAAGATGATAAAAGTGCAACTGCGGTCAGGAGGAACCTGTGACACAACACAGAAGGGAAAATTACATTATCTGTTATGACATACTCTTTTATACATCTCAACGTTATATTACACTAAATTCTAAAATCCCCCTGGGATTAAAATACTGGCATTCCTTTTTTAGTATACATTGCAATCAAACACTTGCATGAGGGACAAAACCTTGTTCATTAAATCTAGTTGATTTTTCCACTATGTCACTGTCCTGAACAGCACCGTTCACTGCTTCAAAATACTAATTGTTTTATTGTGACACATTTATTGACAGTTGAAACAATTTTTCAGCATGGAACGAGGCATTCTTGAAATAACAAGTTTGTCTCTCATTGAATATGAATGTACTCCAATTGATTCAAAAAAATCAATAGTCCTACACATGGATAAACCCGAGCAGGTCCGAACACTGTCTTCAGATAAGCATTCCTAATTGGTGGGAGCTTCCGAATTATTCACCTTTCTCACGCCTTCTCCAAGCATTTTTGCATACTATATTTCATTGTAGCCACAACTGAGGTGAGACCAATTGTGTCATTAGCAGCATTACAACAGCCGTGAAAACCTGTAGCATTTATTAAACCTATGGCTTTGTGTCTTTTGGAAAAAGTTAAGCGTGTGTGTGATGCCAAGTGTAAATGATGAAATATCCTTCTCTAGATCCTGGCAAACTGGCACCAGGCTTTTCATGCCTGCTCTATTTCTGTGTCCGACTGGAAATATGCTGACGAGGAATGAGAATGTCTATTTGTATCTCGGCCGGTGGATCAAGAGTTCTCTTAACGCCACAGGCCATAATCTCCTCCACAGCCTCAATACAGTTTGTAGTACTAACAGGGGCCACAAACATCAGCGCAAACCTGTATACGAATGACATGTTGTAGTTTAACACATTAGAAACTACAGGGTAAAAAAATCTGCTTGATTTATATTTATATAAACTTATGGTCCTTTTTGACTTATTTGACTTAATACAGACATATGAAAGCAACACTAGCTTTTAAAGTTATCTAATTTATAAAAGTTAGGTTCAAGTGCCTAGAAATATACAGTATTTGCTTTCTAGGAAATAAACTTTGAGCTCAAAGGTGTTGTTTAAAGTAATCAAAACCAAAGTAAGAAAGATTACATTGAGATACAGTATCATTGAAATAGGTTATAAGGATAAAAAGAAAACAAACCTAAATGTTTTAAATACTGACTGTCATGTTCTCTTTCTCAATTATAGCCTACGGTTTAGGTGTTTGGCTCTGTATCATCACCTTATCATTAACAAGGCAAAGATGGATGGACTGTTCCTTATTACAAACATTGAACTACAGCCCATGCATGTTATAATTAGCATGTTCAGTACATGCTGTGTTTATGAAGAAATATAAAAGAATGGTGTATGCTATTGATGCTACATTAATCACATCATAAGTAATGCTGTTAATCACTCTGGAGGCTTATACCCTTTCCCCTGCGTGTTTTGTCCCCAAATAAATATAAGCAGTTTACCAATTATTTATGCAAGTACTGTTCACTGTATGTTTGACATTAGTTTTCCTCCTGATATGTTCAGATAACAACAGGATGCTTTGAAAATTCAATGTTAGTGTAACTGTAATGCCTTTTGCACCGATTCACTTAGGCCCTACAATCAAACCAGTCACCAGCTATAGTTGGAATACCAATGACTCAATTACTAGGAGGTATTTCGTAGGAAATGACCTACAGCTTCCTTCATTAGTAGAGCTGATACTGAATGCTCTAGTGTTAAACTGACTTTGACAGTTGAGGCTAATGCTGAGGAGGGTGCTACACAAACACAGACTACATGACCAAGACAATCAGGGTCACGGTCTGACAGCTGCATTCTGCAAGGAGCAGAAGGCAGTAAATGAGATTCCTCGCGAATGGTTGAATAGTCTAGGCTATCGCCTTAACTGGGGTCTACACGTAAAAACGAGGGCGCAGGCGGGAGCCTGAGAAAAAGGGCATGAATAGAGGTGGAGATATCATGGAACATGATATGCCACAAGATTTAATGACAGGAAATAAATCACTCCTATTAGTATCCACCCCCCGCCCCCAAAGAAGCCCACTAGTTGGCTGTAATCCCTGAATCCCTGAGAAAGTACATTAGCAAGTGAATCATAGGCTTTTTAAGCAATTTGTTGTGCATTTGACGATTTAACAGACTTGGGTGGAGTAGAATAGTTACAGTTCCACAGAAACTCATTGATATGTTAATAAATTGACAATTCATTATGGCAACCTTTATTTTAAGTGATTTATCCTGTGTTATATAGTTATAGATTATATCCTATTTTTGTAAAATGGCCAACAACTAATAAATGTACTTATTTACTCACAAGAAGAGGAGTATGCCAGTGTTAGCCATGGCATAGGCCAATCCCAGGATTCCACTGCCCATAATAGCATTACCCAAGTTGAAGACAGACATGCCAAAAGAGGTCTTTCCTTCAAACTGGGAGGGAGTGGAAAGCATACAATAAGTCTCCATTTTATTTAAACAAAAAACATGTTCTTTCTGTTTTTTTTATCTCTGTTAAGTTCGGCTTTTACACTTACATCTGTGAAGCGTATCGATTTCTTTCTGTCCTCAGTGGGCAAAAACTCCTCGTTCTCAAGTCCTCCATCGGGATCTTCGAATCTAGGGGGCAAATGTACAGCTGTTTATCAATTGTCTCTCTATTTACCTCTGGATACTGTGCACATATATGCAGTGGACAGGAGTTAAAATAAGATGCTTTTTTTGTTGTTGCATTATTATGAAAATAAGCGTGCTGAAAAAAACCTTTATTACAAATCTCTGAAGACATACCTGACGGTTTGAGTGCCATTTCTGAATAAGGATCCACCCGTTGAGGCGAGCAAAACATGCATTTAAAAAAGCAAAGATTATGCATATGTCATTCTGTATGTCGCTCACTACATCCATAATTCTGCTCATTATCAATGGGCAACTCTTATCACAGGTACAAAGGCACATAAATCAAACAGTCAAACACATTGTTTTGCTTTTGCGAAGTCGATTGACTTGAAATAATCAAGGATGTGGTTTTCACACAAGTACACACAGACTCAGTATAAAAAGTGCTTTACGCATGCTGTGTTAAAATGCCATTCCCAGTAAGCGACAAAGGGCAGCCATTTATCTGTGTCTAAAACAACAGTTGAAGACTCACTGATCATCCTCTTGAAACGTCTTCATTGGCCCACTCAGGACTTCACCGAGGCCGTGACTTTTCCCGTTGGATAAGATGTTCATCTCTGAGTCAGGCGTCTCCATGGTCCAAGTCGTTACACACTATTTTTGGTTTGCGTTTGTTCAATGACGATGATCCTTTGATGTCACTCAATATTTTGAATATCTAACGCAGAGGGAGAAAGCCAAGGATATGTCATTAGTGCACACGTCAATTAAAATGATGCAACATACTTTGAATGTTTTACGGACATGAAAACATATTTCCCCAGTCAGTTTCTCACCTAATTACAATTTCATTTAAATCTTAAAAAGTGTAGTATTATAGTGTAGCTGCTCAAGTAGAAATAACTATTGTGTGTACATAGTGACATTGCAGGTTTCTGTTAAGGCTGCGATCGATGATGACCGTCATGTATCCTTATGTCTAATATTTGCATATGTAGCAATGACTTAGTTCTACTGATCACACTGTGACTTCCCTTACCTGAAACCTGACCTCATTCACTCACTCTTTCAATCCCTTGGAACTTTGGCAATAATACGTATGAAGACATGAACGAAACATGCTGGGATAAAATACTGGCTGATTTTGTTGTGCTTCATAGAACTACAACACAGAGCAGAGAAAACAAGTCCAGACAGCTCATGGTCAAAGGTCCAGGTCAATTAGATTTTTTTTTTTTTGCTTTTGTTTGCTCTTGACTTAAGTGTAGGTAATGTCAAAAGCATGTGGATTCTCAGAGCTCCTGCTCAGATTCCACAAAATGACACAGTGGTCTTTATGCCTTAGATAACTAAGAATACAAAACAGTTATTACTGTACAACTATAATTATGCATTGAACATTATTTTTCCTTAACCATTGTTTGAGGAGAAAAGAGGTATAAGACTGGCACACTATCAAGATAAGATCTATTTGGGAACATTCAGATTACTCACATTCAAATCGACACTAAGATTAATTAAGAACTATTAAAAAGCCTTCACTGCCTCCCCAATGACCCCAATGACACAAATGAATCCACCTCTCTATACCACAGAGAGACAGTGGCCTGTTGTAAGCTGCTTCCTCTAGATGTGCTCTGATGTACTGTGGCTCAATTGTGTTCAGAGTCCTCTCAGCCAGAAGATGACTGCTACTGCAATTCATACTGAACACTCAAAGAGAGGGCCATTGATACCACGCCACTGCGGCTTCAAAGCAAACCGGAGAGGAATAAAACAAATCTTTAAACAAATGTATCATGTACAAATACCTACAAATGAATGACTCTCTTAAAATCAGGGCAAATCTTATTTGAACCTTAACCAAAACTCCCCTACCGTAAGTGTTAGTGCAGTGATCTGCTCATCTTATTTGACCAAAGTTAACATGTCCCTTAACTTAGCCACGACTGTAAGAGCCCCTAATGGCAATAGGTTCTGTTGCAATAGCCAGCTTTGATAACAATCATTTCCAGAGAGATGGAGAGGGAAAAGATGAAGCTTCACACACACCAATTTGTGTTTTGTATTGTCAGTGATAAACAGGCTGATCGGTAGCATCACAACAAGACATTGTTCAACTCTTCTCCCTATAAATGGTATGAGTGAGCCTGCTGTGGCACTGTCCTCCGTTTACAGTAAATACAGTAGGAGGACTATTATGCAGTCCCATGATGTTGATGTTCTTCCCACACAGGGTTACACCTCATTTATCTCATTGGTGGTGAATGTTTAGCATTACAATATAAATTGTAACGGCAAAATAAATACACTTTCAACATCCCAAATTGTGCTGACCAGAGAGAAATACCTCGGTTTTACAATTAAAAAAATTATACAATTACAGCAAATAAAGGCAAAAATCACCACATATTCATTTTTGCTAATACTTTTCCAGAACCTTCCTTGAAAAAAATAAATGTATTTTGATAATTTGTATTTGAGCCATCTCATCAGTGCATAGATCAGTTAAAATACGTCTGGGAATATCATATTTGCTGAATTGTGTTTTGCCTGAAGACAAATATGATATTCCCAGACGTATTTTAACTGATCTATGCACTGATGAGATGGCTCAAATACAAATGATCAAAATACATTTATTTTTTGGAGAGTCAAGGTTGGAGAGTCAAGGTTACAATACATAATCGATAATCAATAAATGCTTAGGCTACTTTAGTTCAAATTGAGCCATTAATTTGATGAAGTCCCTAGTTTACTTATTAATAATACCAAATTATTTAGCTATTTCCAAGAAACTATTACTAACTTATATAGAGCCATTGAATAAAGCATTACGCACTGCTCTCTTGACTCTTGAGAAGTATCATGAAAACCCGTCAGGCCAGGTCAATTTGTTGCAGTTCTCTGTAAAAGTTCATGGCCAAAGGTGAACCCATACCAAGTGCCATGTGAGTGTTACAACACACAGAATGCGGGCACTGTTGCTGTTGTGTAATGTAGTGATGGACAATTGGCAGATGGGACAGTTTAGTCATAGGTGTGTCTTTAAATACGTCCCTCAAGATGAACAGGACTGTTTGTAAGAGACTCGGCAGTGGATAATTTAATGTGAAAACAATTGACGGTTTTGATTGATTGATTAAAAGGTATAAATACTGATGAATGTTTAAGATGAGGACTGGGAGCTGGCATGCTGCTCAATGTCTGCATTACTTATTTGCACCAATTTAACAATAGCAACCCGGGTACTTGGCACAAAATGTGCTTCAAATGAAGAGACATTCACGTTCTTGGGAGTGGCAAGAGCGGCAAAGGTTATAAGGTTAAAGCTGTCAAGTCATGAACAAATTCACATGTTATATTGAAGAACATGTGTATTAAACTAACTGGTAACTTAACTTTAAACTTTTTATTAAAAATAAATTAGATATTTAGTTTCTAAATCAAATAAAACACATTAAGTCAATTCCTGTCAGGTTTAAAAGACTGCTCGACTACTAACTGATACTGATCCTTTTCCACTATGAGAAAATGCCCAATGAGCATATCTTCTTCTACGGAGCACCAGGATGGTCACCTTATACTCTTGAGCTTTGGTGCAGCCCATGGTGACTTCTATTATGTAACAAATTGGCCCCTAAAAGGTGTATGAGAGTGAAAGGTCCCAAGCTGACTTGGTGACATTTGAAATGTTTGAACAAGGTGGGAGGGTGAATACTGATTAGCAGTTTGATTTTTTTTCAAGTGTCAAATGTTAATGTTGATGTGAGAGAATTACTGTTTGCTCTTTAAAAAAAATTCAAACATAGCAGCGTTCACCACCATTAATTTCAATCTGTATCTTGTCTCAGACTTCAAACAGGGCAGGCATGGGGACAAGTGGGGGTCAGTGGAAGAGCACATGTAGATGAGGAGATGCCCATGTGGTGCTGGTGTATCAGAAACAGGCACGAGGTTTAGCCAACAGCGCCTGGCAGCACCAGCTCATCTCAGCCACGTGCCGGCTGGGGATAGACGAACACATGCACACGTCCTGCGATATTGGCCGCCACTACCTGTATCACATATTCTACTCTGCAGCAAGAGTATGAAGAGATTACTTTTATTTTGGTACATTTCTCATCAACTAAAACACTTTTGTAAAGCTCCAAATCACTTTTAATTGTTGAATTGAATAACAATTATTTGGCTGATAATGTTGCTATTGAATGTGCAGTGCCTTAATGAGAAAATACTTTTTTTTCTTTTGGAACTAACATTTACTTTTTCTAAACCCTCTTTCTGTAGAAATATCTTTGTCAGACAGAAAGATACACTAATAGTGCACACACTTTAACAATGTCCCTTCAACAGCAGTGATACTGTATTAAATAGTTGAAACATGATAGACATCATGCTTTACACTGGACCCGGAATATTATGGAATAGGTGTAATGGCAAATTAATAATTAAATTTTTTCTGACTTGATGATCCACATTCACCAATCCTGAATGTTGACGTGAAAAATATGCATACAACGTAACAGCTTCTTCGCATCCTACATGGTGAACCAAGTATTCACATTTGTAAACACTGTGTACATGTGTGAAGAATCGTGCAAACTACAAGAAAAACTTTGTGTAAGTTTTAGAATTATATTATATTTCTCGTGGAAGATCATCAAGTCTTCATGGATTAGAATTACTTCTGTATAGCTCTCAGCACATATGCTCTCATGTGAGCGAAGCAGCTTCAACAGTGTGTTTATACTAGCTTTAAGAGCAATACAAACTTTTTAGCAAGGTTCTCAATTTCCTGTTAGTGACAAGCATTTGGTCATGTGGTAGAGAAGATGGCATATCACAAACAGGTAGAAGCATTACCAGGGGGCAAACAAGCAGCCAAGATCAAATGCAATACCCTGTTTTACAAGAAGCTGATACGATATGTGTTGACACAAGGATTTAGCTGGGAAAATTAATCTCAGCTGTAAATTCAGTGATGATTTATGAGCATGGGCATGTCTTGAATGCTGCCGAGGTGGCTTCCTCAATAGAAGGTCCGCCACTTTTTGTTGCATGACATGATGAAGTGAAGAGTTGGTATTGATCCATTGGGCCGTACGTGTTAGCTCAGGCAACAATAAAGACGTGTGTTATGTATGTGATGACACATCCCTAATCATGGCTGTAATACAGGAGGTACTACACAAACACAGGAACACCTGCACAAAGTAGTGCAATCTGACAATAATGACAATGACAATGAAAAGAAAATGATGAGCCCAGTAACGTTCATTTTTTGTTCCCAACTTCACTCAGGCTGGTATTTAAACCGGACTGCATTGTGCTGTTAGGTGATCCAGGTGTTTTGTCCATCCCCTGGACATAATAATAAAGTAGAGAGGATGTAGCCCTTTGCTTTATGCTATAACTTCCACTTGTGTTTCCACTTATAAATAAGGTACATTGAACAGTTTGGGCATGTGTAACCCTCTTACTGTTGATAATTCCATTGTGCGCAGGTGTCTGCAGTTTCTAGAAGGAAGACAACAGGATAATGTCATAGCTGATAGAGATGATAGCCTATGCAAGAAAGTAAAAAAATAAAAAAGTAAGGACATACGTAGCATCCAAGGAGCAGCTGAGCTAAAACGTGTTTCAGTAAAAGAATGGAAATTCCACAAATATCGTCTTGATCACTTATACTTGAAAAAATCAACGGGAGGAAAAGGTCATAAGGAAGAATGGAGAGAAGCTGTGTTTGAATAAGCATTTCTTAAACAAAAAATACGCCCCTGTCAGTTACATAAGGAATCAATTAACTTTCATTAGTTGCGAGTACAAGTTGACAAGCGGCGGGGCATTTTTCTAAGAAATAGCTCGGTAACCAACAGCAGGCAGCAGGAGGTAAGGGGCAATTATACTCTGGGCAGACATTTCAGGCAGATGTACACTTGAGAACAAGTCTGTCTTTATGGGTCAACACAATCCAAAATGCTACATTTATTGATTAAGACGAAAGATGTTTTAAAAACTATCCCCATTTTAACATGTTACTATAGTTACTTATTGCATAGTTTAACCTAAGTCTGAAGCAACTTCCAGACTGAGGTGTTTTAGTCAGCATGTGTATTTCTATGTGCTGTCGGAGACCCTCTTCAGACTAAGACAAACTAATCTATGTAAAAAATAAACACACCACATGAGAGGTGTTTATGGGGGTCAGGTGTGACATCAGGACCAGTTTATATCGACTGTGTTGGCAGGCTCTGTAAATCAACCCATACTCATGTGTGCCGTGTTCAGAATGCAAAATGATAACAATTGAAGCGCTCTAATATAGCAACTTATAACAGGTCTTTATTTGCCTTACATTTTGAACTAGAGAGTTTTCTCACCTGACCTGTCTATTAAAGAGTGAATATTGGACTTGTAATCACCAGGTGGAGTGTCTTGCCAAGTGTACAGTGTTTTATTTCCTCGGGGTCTTCGAATAAATTAACATCAGGTTCAGGCAGCATATATTAACTTTAGAACTTTTATTTTGCAATTGATCAATCCAGAGGGACAACAGCTCATTGGAGTGTAAGTGGAATATTTAAAACCATCCCTCTACAGAGAATTCATCAATTTTAAGTTTGAACTTTATCATAAGACAATGAAAAAAAACACATGTTGTTGGGAAAACACAAGTTGTTTAAGGTGCCTGTAGGGAACCTTAAATGTATTAAAGGTCCCTCAGTGGAATAATAGACCACACAATAAAACTGTATTCTCTTTTTGAACACATGCCATTTCACAACATCAACAAAGGACAATAACTTTCCCATGACTAACAACACATGATATGGTCAAGTTCAACCCCGTCGGATTACGAGCCCGCTGACAAAGATAATAATAACCTGTCTGACACTTAACACTTGGGCTGACTCAAACTCAGATAGTCCCAGCTCTCTGTAGTGTGACAGGGGAACACAGCTGGCTGCTTCCCACATTGATAAATCATCAACCGGCACACACCGTGCTCCAGTCAGGCTCCCTCCTCAAACTTTAGGCCACTTTGATCACTGCTCACGCTCGGGTCAGTGACCGCGCTCAGGTTTATCTGCCCATTCCCCACCGTGGTGAACCCAGCAGGAAACCCCATATACGGTGTTGGCGTTTAGATCGGGGGCCAAAGTCAAAAAGATACCCACTCAGTCCCCCACACAGCCTTGAATACACATTCAGAAGTGTTCTGGATACTCTATCTCTGTCCCTGAATATGTTAAAATATTTTCAATAGCTTTTCTTGAAATGTAACTCTAAACTTTGATCAAAGTCTCACACTGAGAAAGTTGCACGTGTGTTACCAGTACAACCACAGTTTCCCCATGATGACCTATAAACCTGCAGTTGAGTGCCTTGTTTCCCATCATATTAACTTTGTTGCACAGAAATATTCACATTTACACACGTCAGTAACCCACAACCTGCAACACACTTGCAAACTTCTCCGACCTTCAGCATTTTACAGGACACAGGACACTTAGCAGTTAAGTGGCATAGATTTGATCTTTTGGTCAATAAATGTCTGCAAAATTGTGAAAATGGCCATCACAATTTGAATAAGTCAGGAGTGACACACCTGGTATGGATTGTGCTTATTGTCTGATCAAGAGCACAAAAATCACAGAGCAACATTTTACACTCACATAAGACAAAGAAAAAACCTCAAAGTTAGACGGCTATGTTCAAGAACTTTGCTTTACAAAACGACTTAGGTTAGAAAAAATTGTTGATAAATTGTTCTGTAATTGACTGATCACTGATGAAAAAATAAATCAATTAAATGCAGTTCATGTTATTTTCTTATTTAAATGTAATGGCGTTCAACATGAAAAACCAGACAAAAAAAAGGAATATAACTATGTATACAAATATCATAAATTCATTATGTAAGAAAACTGCAGCAACTTTTGGGCCAGAGAGGGACTCTCCCTCACACGAACACCTACAGAAACATGCAGAAGAACTTTCCATTTCTTGTTTTTCAAAGCCATTACTGTCAATCACACACTAATAAGACAATATCACATGTGGTTCAGTGATGGTGACTGAATACACAGGGCGCTCTTCCTCCACATATTTAGCCCACGATAACAAAGACAAAGTGCTCTGAAGAACTGCTGCTACCGGGTGTTAAAGCTACCACTCATGTCTTGACGCAAACCGAGTGCGCTGCTTCTGAATGGTTAGGCTATTTAGAACAAGTTGCGCTTATTAATCTCACTCAGTCAGTCAGTCGGATATGGTTTCGGTGGTCGGAGGAAAAAGGAAATAGTCTGTGCGTTTCCTCGATAGGCTACCATGCGGCGTGGACAGCGCCAAGGGAAACTTTGGCGAAACACTCTCTCCAGGCAAAATCTGCGCGTAAGCCTAAACATTGGTCGAACCGGGGCTGTTGGCTTTTTTCCCCTCCCAACCTGTTTCAAAGGCTACTTTAACTTTCAGGCAGCGTGCGTTTGACACAGATTTAAACACTGCAACGCGAGTCGCCCTGGACAATAGATGGACAGCAATCTGTCACCGACTCCTTGAAGCACATCGGCATGACATCTGGACTTGGCGCTTACTGCAGGAGTACCAAACACGCGATTCTTTCTTTATTGATTGATCACTCTCCCCACAGTGGGAAACAAAGCCATTTGTCCCAGTGTCGTGTGCCATCTGATCATAATAGGAACACATACTCATTATATGTGTTGTCATTCTTCCATCCTCGGCTACTATAATCTATAGCCTATATGATTGAAAAGAAAGATAGGCTTCTATGGCAACAGGTTTTACTTCTTCTGAAGCCTTCAATCAACCCAGTTAAATGGGCTACAAACACCATGTCAAACACAACTGCATCATCTTTTCTAGAAACTCATTCTAATTGATTTCTATGTAAAGTAACATACTATCATCAAGTGTTCAGTCTTACCCAAGGTTCCTGTCAGGGAAACTTCGAGTAAATTCCTCTGATGAATGGGATCTTGAGCTCTTCCTCCTCACGTTTTTCTCTCGTTCCTTTTCTCTCCCTGAAGGTGATATAGTGTCTGACTTCTGTGTGGTTTTTACGCACACAGGGACCGTCGCTCTCTGAGCCAGAAACTACGAAATGCACTTGGAGAAATGGTCGGCATAGTAAAACCCTCTGAACCTCAACTGTGGGGGTCGCATTGGGACCGCCTCCTTTTGCAACCCCCCCTCACCCCCCCAATAGCGGCGATGGTTGGTGTAGGCTATAGGTTTCACCCATAGATAGTATATTATGTTTCACCTCTGGCCTCGCGGTAGGTGAGGGAAATATAAGAAACATATACAGTATACTGTCAATATAGACAGCTGTTTGATTTGATTGATTTATTGGTTGTAAGCATTAAACTTGACACTGAAAATATAAATGCATAAAAAAGGCGTTATCTCAGACGCATTATGGCACACCATATATTTTCTACAGTGACGGTGTACTATATTTTCCTCTCCCTGTCCGTGCATCTGATCCAGCAGCTCCCTGCACGGCGCACCATGAGATTTGGCACCTGTTAAAGATTCTGGAATGTGGAGATCTTCCCCCACTCACTCATGAAGGACTGGGCACTTAATAGAAAGGTGAGGAGGTCATCTCTGCCTCTGGTTGACAAATACCATGTAATGATTTAATTGACTAATTAGCTTTTAATTGCATACCTGAACAGCAGGGTGTGCCAAAGATCTCTATTTTTGAGAGGAAAATATAAAAGATTTGGTTTCATTCTGAAGATGGAAGGAAGGCTGAAGATGCGATTCACAAGTTTGGGATCAACATCTCTGTCACAAGTAAATAGAAATGTCACGATTCTCATGTAATCAGAATAAAATGTAGTGTCCAACAAAACATAAGCATAACAAGAACATGTAAAAAACAATAATAATGAAAATAATAATAGTGACAAATAAAATTAAACAAAAACTGATATAAAAAAACAGCAAGATTTGCAAATCAAACTAGATGAGTAGTTTGTTTTTAAACGATCACTATGGATCACTATGGGTGCAGAAGACAGTCTAGGTTCATATAAGTGGCTCTCCTGGTGACCCCTAGAGGCCACCTTGGCTTTATGAAGCTTGATGATACAAATGTGTACTTACAGTAAACTCATGAAGAGGGATGAGGGATCCCCTCCCCTGTCACTCTCCCTGAAGTTTCTTATTTTTTTCCTTCAAAAAGGAAGGATCTAAGGGCAGAGGGGTACATATTGTGAATGGACTGTGAAGCCCACGGAGGCAAATGTCTATTAAATGAAACTGATTCGATTGGACACCTCCATCAACAGGGTAATCAATGCAGAACAGGCCAGAGTGGCTTGATGTGTGCTGTAGTTGAAACTTAAAACAAAAAGAAACCTTGATATCTAAAAACAGTTGGACTATATACGTTTAATAGACAAATGGAGACAACACTAATCACCAATGAAAAATCCATGCAAGACACCACTATTACCTAACACTAATACCAGAAAGGATGCTGATTAGTGGGTTTTTGTCAAACTTGTGCAACTACAAATGCAAGGATGGCAGTGTACTGTAGATACTGTACAATGCAGAAAGTACAGTTCATAGACAGTTTTAAAGCTGCAATACATGTATTAGCCAGCCGAGGATGGCGGAAACAAGCTGTAAACACAACATTGATATTATGAACTTAGTTCAGTATGTATGTTGGCAAACAGTGGCGTATTTACAGATCAAGCAGACACAGAGCAACAATTGGAGCTGTGTGCTATTCACTCTTCCGTTACCTCTGTTTTGGTCTCCACCAATTCCAGAGTGAAAAGTCAGATTTTTTAACTGCTACCTACACTATGTTCACCTTCCTAAATCATTACACATTTAGAGCACATTTGTTGACCAAAATGACCCTGCTCTAATTGTATTTCTTAAATATTCTCAACTGTGTTTAGCAAAGAACTGACTTTATGCAAGCAGGAAAAGTATTTATTTTCTAAATTGACATGGTACATACAGTATGTACTTACATATTGATATCCACTGCTGATGCTGTGGATGAGTCACCTCCATGTTTTCTGTGTGTTACTCTGCTGTCATGACCGAGGGGGCAAGGAACCCACAAAACTATCAAGTCTAGATAAGAATACACACTTGTAAAAGGAGGTTTGACCCAGGCTGTGACCTTCAAGATATGAATCATATATTCCACACAGTCATACCTGGCATTTGCTCATTCACCGCACTCGGTGGGAAGAACATCAGGCACTTGATAGGTAGGTCCTTGACTTCCCGCTTTAACCCAGTTTGTTGATTTGGTATTGCAATTAGATTTTGCTTTAAATCATGGAAATACTGTATATCAATATTCTAAAAATCCACATGGTTAAAATAAGTTTTTAGGATTCTGGAAATATCTTCAGCTCAAGGAATTTCACTGTTTTTAAGCAATCAGGGTGTGTCAAACATCTCCAGCTAGGATGACTTTGTTTTTCAGAAAACAGATGCTTAGCTCTGGGGCTTGAATGCAATGGTAATGAATGAATGAATGAGAGTTAATTGCTTTAGAATATATAGGATGGTATTTTAAGTGTGGCATTAACATTTCCAGCATGTAAACAGTGTACGAAGAACAGATACAGAGCGATCACAAAAAGATAAAATAAAATGTAGTCGAAGTGTTATCAAAGTTGACTAGCCTACTCTGGTTCAAGAACCATAACGATTTTCTGGTACCCCCTGATGGGATCCCAGGTGGTATTTTAATTGCATTACTCACATTATGTACTTTATATCATTAATTCCAGTTGGCCAAACCAAAATGTTTAACATGTGAACTTGAACTCCAGCCCCCCTGCTTGCTCACATGCTTTACACCCCACGGCATACAATGAGAGAGCAGTTTTTGTAAATGTTTACAGTTTATCTCAAATGATTATGTAAGACGACCATCCATAAAGAGCATGATATGGTTTATTTTTCTCAAGCTGCAGAGGGATGTTTGATTTTTGTTATGTTTCTGAGAAAGCAGGGTGGGACTATAACAGCAGAAGTCTCCACCTCAGACCACAGGGGTGAGGCTGTATTGCTACAATATATTTATTTAACAGTGGTGGATGTGAGGTTCCGAACATTTCTCCCTGAGAGGTGAAAATATTGAGGGATGAGGCATCACGAGCTTCACGGAATAACCCAAGGGATGTGTTGTATTACGTTCCATTATGTAACACACATTGTTAATGTTATAAGCACTGAGACAGGCGAACTGACCAATTCTTGATGTGCTTGAAAAGTATAATTTAGAGTATAAATGACAGGCCCAGTTGAATGAACCCTCCACTGATCGGTTTGATAATGCGAGGTATATAAAGTTTAGCTTAATTCTCAATTTCATTCACAGAAAGCTATTCTTCTCAGCTTACTCAACAATAATAATAATTAAAAAAAAAGATCTTGAACTCCGTGGGTAATGAACTTTTCTTTTACACCGAGATGCATATGTCTTTTAAAAGGTGCTGTAAGCGGAATGGTTCTTTTAGCTAACTTCCTGTCAGTTACCTCAGTTAGCAGTCCCCTCCCTACGTCACCACATTAATGCACTGCGGTCTTCAAGCAGTGAGTTATCTAGCATAATCTCAGATCCATAAGTGTGATAAAACTTGATAAAAACCATCAAAACAGACATTGGGAAGGATTTTTACCTGCTCCGCCATTGTAGGCGCATAAACATTCCCCCATCTGTCGCTCTGGCGTGCCACCGACAGCGAGACCATGAGTGAGACGGGTGTCGGTTTCTAGCGTTCTCTCTCTTGTGATTGGATATACATTTCGGGATCCCCATAAAGTTTATTTGCCGATTACATGCAGAGCAGCTGACTGAGAGATCGGCTTTATGAAACGCGCACATTATGTAAGTGATCACTGTATGAATAAAGAGCGATTTAACACTTATATTAACATAAATAAATCGCTTACTTCACCTTTAACCTTTTTTTAAATGTATTATTTATTTAATTTATCAGTGACACTAACTCGCCATACAGACCTTTCTGTTAGGGTGATACAACACAATTAAGCCCATCATAAATCAACAACGTTTATTTTCTGTACAAAACAGACACGATTTTTGTATAAACTGTACAATCTTTTTAACATGCTGAAACGAAAGAAAAATGGCATTAACAGAAGAAATGTGTAAACAAAGGAAGTAAATGTACTGTGTCCAAAATGTATGTACAATTTATAAATTATATTGCTCACTATCTAAATCTGCCTCCATTACAGATTCCTTTCCTATACTGTTATTATAGCAAGAGGTGCGTTCATTATGTATCAATCTTCGAGAGAAATCATTAATGGGAGAACATCTTTTACTTCAATGCTTATTCATTTGTCATTGTTGATGCAGACTTGTTGGAGCGCACCTCAAAAAAGCAGTAACTCATCTGCAGACCATTACAATAAGTCATTTTAGCTCCAGACTAACCACTCATTCCAATTCGGTGAAGCGAGCAAACATGGCTTTGCGGACTGCGTCCTTGTATGTGTCTGAAGCAGACAGTGTGTAGTTGGTGCCTTTAGTACCAAGTCCAGATCCTTTAGTTCTCATCTGGGCCTGAGGAGGAAAACACAAACTTAAGTATTTTGAGATATATATATATATACACACACTTAATGATTCCGATGGCTATTGATTGATTGATAGATCCCAACACCACCAGTGGCTTGTTGTAAATACCTCAATTGGAGCAGTGATGCCCTGCTGGTTGCGACCGAGACCTTTACCCTCCTTCCACCCCATGGCCTGAAGCATTTTGTTCCCAATATTGTCACTGTTGAGGCCATCTTTAGTGGGCTGCTCATAGTTACTGCATAGGAAAATAAAATTGTTTACACATAACAAAAGGCACTTAAAATGAACAATTAGAGCACTGCAACAACTTGAGTATTATATACAAATTAGTTACTTACATAACTGGTGCTGGTTGGTTGGCAAATTTCTTCTTTTTGGGTGCTGGGGGTTCAGGGATGCCATATTTCTCCCTCCTCTCTGCCGCCCTATCTCTATATTTCAGCTGTTCACAAAAGAATAAAAATTAAACTTTAAAATGCTGTCACGTTAACAAGGAGGAACAATATGGCTTACTAGCAACTGGGTGACTCTGTATTGAGTTGAACCTCCGTCTCGTTTCTCTCCAACTCTTCCAGCTCTGCTTCAGTCATTTTGGATCTTCGCGATACCTCCAGGTTTTTCTAAGACAGAGCAGTGGAAAGATGAATACCACAATATATCAACAGTCTTAATGGTTTTCATGACTGACAATGTTTAGACTTTCACTATTTAGGCCTGGAAACAGTATGTGGGATGTTACCTTGTGGAGGTCAGAGAGTTGCTGGTGTCGAATTAGACTCTCTTTGTTGGGGAACTGTCTCCTGCACAGTAAGCAGGCCAACTTTGACCAGTCCGTCAGCTTGTCCTGGCCTCCTTCTGCACCATCAGGATCGGCTCCTCCCCCCTCCTCAGGGTCACTGTCTCCACTGTAAGCTGCTACCAGGCCACACTAACCAAAGCATGGATACACAAAGGGCAAGTTCAAATACTGTTAACATGAAAACACCTGCATTAAACTCAGTCCCTTCATTTACAAAGCGTGTAGAACAAACTCACCTTGGATGCGTTGACTGAGCTGGTCGGTGGCTCCTCCTCGGGGCCCCTTAGCACCTCTGGCATCAGTCTCTCTAGACCTCCTACCTGCTACATTAAGAAATATCAGTCAGTCAAACAATCCATTGAAAACATTCAGGTCTTAATCATAAACAGGCAGTTTCCATAGTTAGCAGATTGTATTAGTTAATGTTTACCTTCTTTTCAAACAGAATGAAACCAGCATCAGCAGCTGCTGCCTCTTTCCTCTCTTCTTGACTAATAGGCTGAAAGCTTCCCTTGAAGTTATCTTTCTGCTTGTTAAGAGTTTTAGCCCACCGCTCCATGTCTTTAGCGATCTGAAAGAATCAAAACATGAAGTTAAAATCTAAAACATATTCAGAGAACGCCACATAGGAGTTGAACAAGTAGAATAAGCTACATGCATAAAATACAATATGTAGAATTCATATGACATTACCTGCTGAGCTGTCTTGCTTTTGGGCTTTTCCTTTTTCTCTTTTCCTTCTTTTTGTTCTTTGCTGCTTCCAGAGCCGCTCGCGTTATCATTTGTGTCGGTTGGAGCAGGAACGTACGTCTGTTTCTCACTGTCCCAGTACAGATACTGCTGGGTCTGAGAGTTGTAGTAATACTGGAAGGACATGAGCACCAATGTATATAAATCGATGCAATACAAACTGCTGGGGAAAACACTGACAGAAAACCCCTAGTGACTCAAACACAGTGGCTGAGCACTACTTACGTGTGTGTTTGGGTCATAGTAGAGGCCAGTTTGAGGATCATAGTAGTAACCAGAGGATTCATCATACTGATAGGTGGATGTATCAGGAACAGCTGTCAATTATAGAACATGAAATAATTAACAACAAATGTAGAACATATTTTTGCCAGGTTACAGAACAGCAGAAGTTGTATACAAGAACAAAACATGTGTGTCTGGAGAAATTTGCATGCATTTTAGTTACTAATGTAACTCATTATTAAATATTGTGGAAGGGAAAAACCTAACCATTAAAACTAAAAGGTAGAACCACATTTTAAAGTCTGTGTTTCGAGCTGTGTCCAGGGGAAGACTTGACATACATGACAGTGGCCTCAAGAAGAATGTGTTCATGCATATCACACTTCAAAAGGACAGGCTTTAAGGAACATTGTGTGCTTGTACCATTGCTGATGTCAGCTGGTGATGTGGCGGTGGCGGTAGCTGCTACCAGGCCAACGGGCATGGACGCAGCATTGATGCCTAAAAGATGTGCCGTCTGGGATTTTGCCTCCAATTGCTGAGCAATTTGCAATGCCTGGAAATAATGTAATGGTGATTTAGAGATCTAGAGAGGTTACATCATGCATTTGAATAATGGTACTACAACAAAAGAGCATATGTTACCTGAACAGCAGGCTGAACCATTAAATGGGGGTGGTAGACTTGTGGGCTCTGAGAGATAACTACTCCAGCTGCAGTTGGAAGAATCTTCACCCCGGGGGCAGCTAAAATTTAAAAATTAAAAGCTCTTTGACAATATGTCCCAACACTTTACATCACTGTACAAACAAAATCTAATTATTGATTAGAATCTAGCCGTGGTCTCAGTTATGGGGTGTTTGCTTCTAAAAGATGTGTATAGCTACTTCATTAGCGCTGTGTATGTAAATCCAATAACCTTAGAATGTACACAATGTTTGAATATCCTGAAATTCTTGTAATCTCAGCTGCATGCGATGACATAGAAACCATTGGAAAAACTACACTTAAATAAATACTGTCATTTTTTTAAATAATTATGATTTTGCAATAGTAACTGCACCAAAAAATATATAAACAGGGTGTGAAAGCCTATCTACCTCCTAGGATCCCATTTCCCTGAGAGGTGCCGAGTCCTGCTCCTTGCTGGAAGTATGCCTGGTATTCCTATTGGGAATAAACAAAAGAAGTGTCATTGTTTACCCACAGCAGATGATGTAGACACTGAAACATTGGCTCAATATTGAGCACATCACATTGAGCAAGTTCAACCTCAGATCTAATCTGTGAAGTGCTGTCATCTGTCAAATAATGGACATTAACTTTGACTCTACTGAATCTAATAGAATTTGCTGCAACTCTCGGAGGACAAGTTGTAGTCCCTAGTCGCCATTGGATGTTACTGCAGAGCCATGATTGACTGGAAGCACGTTCAAAAATAAAATCCCCTTGAATATATCCGAAGATATCTGATCTAAAGCTTATCGTCACAATGTTTGCTTCATTCGTTTGACAAACCTGTGACAATGGAGCGTAGCCTTCCTGCAGGTAGCTGTACTCTGACATTCCATCGGAGCTCTGCTGGGGCTGTGGCTGTGGCTGTAAAGGTAAAAGCATGGGTTATGAGCCTGTTACAGAGACACTGGGAGATGATACATAACAGAGCATTGACAGGACATGGGCCTACCTGGCTGGAGGACCACTGGGCTGCAGCAATGGCTGTACTGGCCACTGAGAAGGCACTGACACGATTTCCATCAGGTAGTAAAAGGTCCCTTAAAATGACAAAAAGTTTTTTCCACCTTATGTTTGAATGTGGCCGACACACTGTTCTGTTCATTGTGGATCAAAATAGATCATTTTAAAACAAACACACGTGATAATAATAATAATAATAATAATAATAATAATAATTAAAACACATAGTATTTCCCCAGGATATAACAATTTTATTTTTTAAGAATAAAGATGCATTTAAACAAGAAATTCAAGACACAACATTCACTAATACTCACTTTCTAGCACTCTTAGCATAATCCACCCCAATTGTTTTTCCATCCAGTTTTAGAGGAGGCTGCAGTCCTTGTAAGATTGTAAGCAGTTGAGAGGCCTCCTGTGAAAAGGACAGGTATATTTTAAGTGAGAAGTAGGCCTCAATGAAGTGGCGAGTTCATTGAGAACATTTTAAGAGAACTCAAAAGTATTTGGTCAAACATCCAAATAGAAGCCAGTGATTAAGTGCTTGGTTGTTATAGCAGTGCTTTACCAGAGGAGAGGAAAGCTGTACAAAGGCAAAGCCTCTGTTCTGGCCGGTCTGCTTGTCCTTGATGAGGCGAATGTTGTTAGATGAAAGATTAGCATATGGGGCCAGGGCTGTCATGATGGCTTCTACGTTGGTCAGAGGAGCAATATTTCTCAGGATGATAGCTGTAAAAGGACATAAGTCTATATATTAGGAACAATCTACCATGGATTGTGATATTTTCCAAATTAAGTTAGAGATTGCATGTATAAAAGAGAAGTCCTTACTGTCGCCATAGAAATCTCCAGTGGGTTGAGTTTCAGAGGCTCCAGTATTATTGCAGTTTTCACTATCTGTTAAGAGAATGACAGAGAAGTAAGAAGTGCATTAAAATTACACTCAGAGATGGAAATCAAAGAACTGGATATAAAAAGGTCTAAAGTGAGAAGTTTAACCTGTGCTAAAAAGGACTTGGTTTACACAATAATAAATAGCTTATTTCACAGCCTATTTCATCAAACTCCATCATATATTGTGTGTTGTCCCCTTCGAATCTTTTAGGTAGAAAATGCATGCTGTTTCCAAACTAAGCACTTTGCCTACATCTGACAGAGTGACAACAACACAACACAAACTTTGCGTTGCATCCGAAGGCTGCCTGGATGTCTGCAGCCTGTGGCCTCTTGTTGATTTAACTACTTACCAGCTTTGGCTGCTCCACACCTGAAGCACTTCAGCCTCCTCCGGAAATTGTACAGGCCACACTGCAAGTAACCGTTCACATCATTTTTATTATACACCTACTAAAGCCCTGAACAGTGCTGCCTCAGAAAGAAGGCAATCTATATTGGTAAAGCATACCATACTTACCAGTGACACAACCTAACATTTACCGCTTATCAAAAGTAGGCGTACCATAAAAAAAGCTGACAGGACTGCAACAATTGTAACTCATAAACCTAACATATACACGTATGGGCCTGTATATATGTGCGTGTGTGTGCGTTCTGTAAGCCGATTGGATAATTTGGCCATGAAACCAAGACGGATCATTAACTTACAGTGTTGCAGAGCCAGTCTTCATACTTGTTCCTGGGGTGACTGTAGTGCATGTCCACGCTTTTGCCTTGGATGGTCAGACGTTTCTGAAAGAAGACGCCAAGAATTACTCACATATTCCTGGCAGACAATCTCATCAGCAGAGCAAGCAGTGTTGGAAGGGAGGGATGGGGGAGAGGGACCCCCAACAGATAGCCGTTGTGTTAAAGACAAGACAGTCACATGATGTATATGTGAGCATGATGTATGGAGGTGTCTTAAAAGTGTTTGGGACCCGAGTGCCCAGACTGAGCTGGAGCAAAGTGTACAATGTGACCCTAACAAGGTTTAAACAAATAAATTTAAACAAATGAACAAAAATTAGGAAGATTTCAAAAAGCCCCATCTACTGCGGGGTACGCTTAAAAAAAGAAAGAAGAAGAAGAAAAGTCTAAGCTTACATTGAAATCTGAAATACCGTTGATAGTGCCTCTATCAGCAAGTCAAAGATAGTGTGTTTATCATTTAAATGCAGATTCTTTAAGATGCCCTTACAATACAATTCTGAAATCTCATTTGATGCTACTGCCCTTACAATTAACTTAATATTTGCTAAAGCATATCATGAATATTACCAGCGATATCATTATACAAATCAAATCTTTTTGCTCTGTGGCACACAATCCATGAGTCTTTTCAAAAAGATCTGTACAGTTTCCACACTACTTATTCATTGCACTTTGGTTGCCCTTTGGGTTACTTTTCAAGATCCCCAAGATTAAAACTAGACTTGGCGATTGGGAAGCAACCTGATTGGTCTCCATCCATCGTGTAGCATCTTGCAAGTGATAAAAGTCCACGAAGGCGAAACCACGGCTTATACCTAGAGACAGCATTCAAATATAGACGGGAGGCGTGTTAGTTAAGAGTCCATGAGCATATTATTCAAACTCTTCCACAAACTGCTTCACGACCCAGGCCCTGTTTGGTACACAGTAGGCCACTCCGTAGGAGTTTTACCATAGCAAGTAATCCTGATTAATACAATTGTTTGAACCACACTTTAAAGTGTGTCCGTCATTTAATTTAATTTTTAAAAACTGTTATTACTGTTCTTACTTACCTTAAAAAGATCCACAATGAACTGAAATTATAAGTCTTATTTCAACATTTGAAATCTTTTTTCAAGTAACTTGATACCATTTTAACTGCTATGGGAAAATGGGTCTGAATGGAAGCAGATTGGCCTTATGGTCAAAGACAGGGGAGAGATCGGGGTCCGCCACATTTCTGGTTCTCACCTGTTTTCTTTTTCATCAGCCTGACATCCACTGGTTGCGGTCCCTCCAGTTGGTCAATGGCAAAACATACCTGAATAAAAAAATGCAGATGGGACATTATGACTTAAAACCTTACCCCATTTAAAAAAGGCATTTCATCTTGCAGAATGAGTGGTGCACGCACATATAAACAAACACAAAAGAGGCTGGATAACTGCAGAGGAAAGCTATAGACTTACATCATCCTCAGTCACATGAGGAGACAGGCCCCAGAGCATGATGGTCTTGCTCTTCTTCTCCTCCCCTGGCTCTCTTCTGTAATCCTGCTCAGGGTAGTCGCCATCAGAGTGATAACCATCCTCTGACCGATCACTGTTGCGTCGTTTCCTTTCTCTTTGCTTTAAAATAATTAGATCAGTTCTGTAGTTGAGTGTGGATATCATCAAACAACAAAATATTTTCACTTAACAGTTTTAACACCATAAAGTCCCTAAATATTACAATAAATACCTCTGGACTGTCTCTTATTCCCCGGCGGTCTCCTTCAAAGCGGCGGTCTCCTTCACTACGCCTCTCTTCTCCCCAGCGGCGCATGTTGTGATCGCGCTCTTGGTCCCTCTCTCGCCTGTCGCGCCAATCAGATTCATCGCGGGACTGCTCAGAGCCATACCTTCCGCTACGTTCTGTTCGGCTAATCCTATTCAGGGAGACATTGAAAGACAAAGTTTAAACATGAGTACACCTAGTCTGCAATTGCATGATACACTTTGAAAAAGAAATAAATACAATTCTATTGCATCAGCAAGCGGGAAAATCATTCATTGATTGATGATAATTTTTCTAAAACAAAAAGCCTGATATATTTCCCCTGTTGACTTCTCAATGCCAGTGTCACTTCTCAAACCTTTATTTTTTTTCCTCCCCATGTTGCAATATTTCTTACTTGTTTTATATATTATGTCAAAGAATCAATGTGCTACTTGAATTGGTAATAACGCACCACCAGACATCAAAATGTATTTTAGATTAACTGACTCAAATCTACTTAATTTAAAATATGTTTCCAACTTGTCTTTCCGAGATGTTATTTAAGTTTGCATGAATACTGACTTTTGGTAGTAAATATTAAAACAGAGCAGGATGGTAATAAACGTATTTTTCTTTCGAATATTTTGCATGTAATTTACTTTAAGATCGTGAAGGAAATGTACATTTCCACATAATTCGAGACTGTTCTACACATTTGGCTTTTACAGGAATACGGTTTCGTATAAATTGGGACGGGATTGGGCCTACGTTAGGCATCTACGTGATGACTGACTACGAGACACGCTGTATGATATTAAATGATTGACTTAAGACACTTAGAAGTCGATGTATAAGTTAAACGTTCGCCGAAGGCTCTCTCTTCCTCAGGGGTTAAGTAAAATTGGATGAAAACAACTAACACTGCCATAATATTTCAGCACACCTTATAGCCAACGACGCTTCACGTTACTCACCTTTTGTCAGCTCCCATTTCTCCCTGCTGCGCACACACACGAACTCTAAAAAAGGTGAAAATATCATGGAGTTACACAAAGACTCTGTTGTGTTTATAGTTTATTCACATGCTCAAAATCAGAAAAATTACTCTGGAGTCGAATTAGATGGGGCAGCGCTTGTCACCATTAATATGGATCCGCTCCAACGGTGGCAAACAGACTTAGCTAACTTGTGTCAAAACAACTACGCCAATGAACGGTACCACGATTGATTCAGTCGCCAGCTTGAGGGCACATTAACTCACCAGTTTAATCTGTTAACGATGTTATTACCCCAGTGTTAGTTTTTTGGACTGATGATTGAAAAGTTTGAGGCAAGAAAATTCATCTCACGTCCAAGGACTTCTCACAACACCAAAACGGCACCTTCTTCGTCCCAAGATGCATTGGTGTTCAGCCCGGTGCATCATGGGAAGTAATGAGTTGCTCCTCGATTATGCCCCGAGTTTGCCTGACAGGCTGCGATCGGTCCTGAGTTCATTGTCTCTTTTCTCGTTGCCAACTGGTCAAACTGACATTACAGAAGGCTGATATTTGAGTCATGACCACGGCTAGGATAATATTAGTCCACGGGTGGTTAGAACTATTTATTTACCGCTACCTGGGCGTTTAATCAGTGCCTAAATCACCTCGTTTAGATTTGGAAGTGCTACCTGAAAGGCTAAACTAAGGACACAAGTCACAAAATGACAATTTTCCGCCATTTTACTTGATATTCAGCTTCCAATACAATATCTGCAGTATATGGAAGCGTTTCTTTTAGTGCTTCATTGATTTTGTTGTTGACACTCGTTGACACCAGTATCTAAGTAAGTTACAGTACATAGCCAAATGGGGCACATTGTTATGTTCACTCAGCCCTATGTTCCCTAATTTTTTTGAACAATATCCTCACAACAATATGCCATGTCCCTCAACGATATGTTCCTCCCCCAGCATGGAGAGCTGATGGAGGGCCCCTTCATAATAGCCATAATGTGTGTGTGTGTGTGTGTTTTCGTAGGATACGTTTTTAACTTCCTATTCTTAATGCATGAAAAAAGCAGGCGAAATTATATAATTTATTAACACAGGGCGGAGGGAACCGACATGCTCCCTCAAAATGCAAAAATTTAGAGAACATGCATGAGAGCAAAATCTTTGCTAAATAAAAGTAATACTCTAGTTTTTTTTATAGTTTTAAACCTGCACTCATAATAACTTATATGTATTAAGCAAAATATTAATATATACAATTTAAACAAGAAAGAACAGTTATACAATTTAAACAAGAAAGAACAGTTAGTAAGTGTAAAGGCATGTCTTGTATATTTGATTGTCTATCAAGTTAATGTTTAGAAATGTGTAATATCGTCGTGATTGATCTGGAGGTTTGACTGATCGAGTCAGTTCTGTAAAATGAGGATATTTACACAATGTAAATGACTGGACACTCTACAGAAGAACATTTTTGGATTAGTATTATTAGTATTGATATTTGTTGAGCACATGAACTCTTTCCTTTTCATACTAAATCTAAGCTGATAATATGCTTTTCATGTTGTCTTCAAGTATACAGTATAGTATGCACAGAAATTAATCTTTTTACACAATATAACCTTGTCTATACAAATTTTATTCTAGAATGTGTGCCACTACTACGGACAATAACAGTTTAGTCCGTATTATAAGCAGTTCCTGTCAGGCTCATCTCTCGAAAACAACCTTAATGTCATAAATACTGTACACTTGTGTTCTCTTAGTTTAGCTCATTGGCTATACTTATATCTGCCTGTCAACCTGTCAAGTCTGAGTATGTTGGGAGATACTTAATATTACAATCGATTTCTTGATTGTATGTACATACCTTGTCAATTAAGTGTCAAAATAAAAGCTATACCATGAACCAAGGTCATTGTTTATCATTTATTACATTATTTAAATCCTGAAACATCACCAAACAGTTCACTATACAAGCAGGTCCTTAATAAAGATGACTATACGATTACTTGTTCAACTTGGCACACGAGAATTTTCTCCTTTGATAAATCTTGGATGTGTTAATGACGCTGAACACAACACAGATGGTCCACAAGTGGTGTGGATACAAGTTCCATAATTGAGCTCCACAATGATTTAGAAACGTTACTATTGGAGGTTGTTTTTTGTTTTGTAACATTGACAATGCTTGAGTCACTGACATCCGAGATGGACCCACATCTTCTGTACAAATGTGTCATGAGATAAAACAAACACAAAACTCAGCCATATAATATATAAAAATGGTCCACATGGTCCCAAAAAAGGAGGGTGGAATCCATCACACTTTTTTTTTCCAAAAAAAATCAGGGTGGGGGATGGAAAGGTAGCTCTATGATGCTATGAATTTCCATTACAGGTTCTAGGTCAAGGTCTCTCCTTTTGTCACCTGTAATGAGAAACATATGTGGTTATATCATTTTGAAATACACAAAGAGCAATTTGATTGTTTAAAGTTGCAATGCAATACACTTACTCTCGCCTCAATATATTCAATCCTCCTCTCCAACGCGGTCAGTTTCTCATTGAGGGTGGCCAAGCGGGATCGACAAGACATGTCTGAGGATGATACAATTGATTGAGCACGTCACAGTCAACAGTTATCAAGGTTCTTCTTACATCTTAATGACTTAGGACTGGTGATGATAATGAAAAGTCACATCAATTACAATCAACTGCGTACATTTTGCCCAAATTTGTATTTTTTTTCTATTTGTCCAATGATGATGTTAGATGATCTATTAAAAAAATAATGTTTTATTTTTAATTTGGTATGTAAATATTCTATTTCAGATCATCAAAAATACACAGCTATTAAGCCAATAATAATTAAACATTATCATCATGATCTGCGAGAGGAATTTGTAAATTATTTAAAAAAATAAGCCAAAATGATAGTCCCCATGTCAAAACATCTTGAAGACTTTTGAAAGGTTGCTTTGAGACATTTGAATACAAACAGAGGCCTTGTTTCTAGATAACTTTTTAAATGACCTGCTGCAGGGACCCTAAATTAACTATTGCTGTACAATAGAATGGGTAACGATACAGCTGCTGGTGGAACATTACTGACAGAGTAATGACTGTCGCTAGCAATGGCCTAGCATCCATTAGCTACCTCTACACTTGTAAACGGTAGTTTCGTCGTACCATGTTTAGCCCCTTGCTCGGCTGCTGACACGGAGTCAACAAGCGAAACATAATGTGTGGGTATTTCGATGGGAAACTACCGTGGCACCCCGACGGGGAAACATTAGCAAGCTCCCGGTCAACGATAAAGCTAAGTGATAACTGGGAGTGGCCATTGAAAAACATCAACATCGATGCTAGTAGCAGCGAAGCTAACTGAACCAACTGTCTACACGATCTCCTCCTTAAAATGGGCGGTTAAAAACTTACCAAATGAGTTAAGGAAGTCAGCGATCTTTTTGATGCTGCTCGTAATCACTTCAATATACTCTCGATTCGCCCAATCTTGGTGAATCTCCCGTTGCACTGGGTCTTCCTGGCCAGCCATGTTCGATGAGTCGCAGTTTGGCGAAGGCGTTCAATCAGGAAGCCCAGCACAGACCACTGATGCTGTTTCATACGGGTTGTAGACAGTAATAGCTTAAATTGTATTTCTATAGAGCCTTTCAAAACCAGAGTTTAGAAGGTGCTTCTAATTACCATAGGCCTGTTCATATCTGTGATTGAACAAAACAGCTAAATTAAAATATCAATGTGCACATTTTTTTTATACAATATTCATTTAGGCCTAGGCAACTTTATTATCTCTTAAATGTTGTTGCTACATTTCCCCAATGCAATAGGGCAAATTGCACCGTTTATTCTGTGTATCATGAGACTGTAGGCTATAGGTATGTAGCATATGTACACAAATGACAATAGCATTTTTGTGACATTGTTTATTTCTTCTCTCCATGACAAGGTGTGGTTTGTGATGAGCACAGTGACGGATCAGTCTTTTACATCTTCATCAGAAACTCCTCACACATTAAGGTTTTAAAGGAGTGTCTTCATTAAGTAAACAGGTTGAACAAACACAGTGTACCTCACTGGAAATAGGCTACCACACACTTTGGGAATGTTGCAGTGAAATTAAACTGAGATAGAAAAATACATTACAATACCCAGAATAGATGAACTAATTAAGGACTTTATTTGACCTTCTTAAGTAGCTCTTTAATATCGGCCTCAATATCAATTGTGAGGAAGTTTCTGCTATAGCGCTTGTAGGGCTCCCCGTCAGGACCGACCAGGAACTTCTCAAAGTTCCAGGAGACATCGTTCCTGCTGACAGGACTCCAAATGATGCACTTAGGATCAGTCATGAGAGCCATAGCATTATCAGAGGGGAATGGGAGCTTGTCCTTCAGATACACAAACAAGGGATGGGAATCCTCTCCATTCACTTCCACCTTCTCCAGGAGCTGGAACTTTGGTTCAAAGCCATTCCCAGGACGGACATACTTAAGGCTATTTAGGATTTCATCATTCTTGCAGTTCTCCTGTTGTAAAAAGTGGAAGAAAGGCAGAAGTTACATTATGAGTTGACATTATATCAATCTGATTAAAAGCCACTTGACGTTCTTCTCCCCACATTGATCTGACAGCTGCAGGTTATTTTGAAAATTCAGACATGACATACAAAACCTACGTTCAAATTATAAAATAGTAATTTACAAGATGACAATTCTTATCACTAACTTGAGTTACATTTTGAATTGTATTTTTTTATAATTATGGTGTTATTAATTATTGTGCCAATATTTCCTAAAAGAATGTTTTAATGTAAGTAGCCTAATCAAAGTTCCATGATATATGTACGTTAAAATCTGCAAGTTGTATCAAGTTGAGCAAATTGCTCAACATTCACCTTTAAGCAACCAAGCCTAATCTCATTTTCTTAGCCTAGATGACATTTTAATCATAAAAGTTCATAGGAAACAACATTTCTTGATTAGTATTGGCCATATGGAACTTTCCAATAGACTATCATCTTGATAAAAAACACTAATATAGCCTAATCATAGGCCTAAGCATATAGGCATATCTTTGCTTATGCTTTAATCTAAATGTTGATCAAGAACTAGGTTAGGCTATAGGCCAACATTTGGGCTATAGGCAAGGCCAACGTTTGATTCGATTGCTTGATTTTGATTAGCCTATTAGGCCTATATCCTTCAATGGGAAAACAGTGTAGACCTGTCAACCTTTGTTTATTCCACATGGCCTACCTGATGTCCAAACTGATTGCAGGGCACCCCCAGGATAACGAGTCCCTTGGACGAGTGACGACTGTGGAGCTCGTTCATCTGAGTGTAGTCCCTGGTTGTTGTTCCTCAAAGAGACGCTACATTCTCAATGAGGACAACTTTCCCCTTCAGTGAAGAGAACCTGAAGGTCTCTCCACACAGCAGTTTAGCTGTCAGGTCGTAAAACCTCTTGACAGTCGCAGCCATTTTCACGAACTCCGGACCTCACGGACAAGTTATAGGCAATAAGAAAGAAAAAAAGACGTTGAGTTTATCTCTATCCAGGCGGTCAATGTCATCAGATAGCCTAAATGGCAACAAGTCCAGCCCTCAGTTTCTTCATGGGGCGGGCCAGAGGTAGGATAGCTAACACCTCCAACGTTTTACAAACTACATTAATTTGTCCCCCCTTTTGTTGTTGTTTTTGTTGCAATATCTAGATTACATTAGGCTACAAATAAGAATTATTCGAAAGATTGCACTAGGCCTATTCAAGGAAGTAGGTCTAGCTCGTCATAATTGCACAGTTGAATATTCATAAGCCAAATATGGTAGGCTAAAGCAACTTTTCTTAATGGTCTAATAGCCTTGTTTGCGATCACTTTAATGTCTCCGAACTGTAGGCTATGTCAATTTTGATTTCCATTAAAAACTATTGACAAACATTACAAAGTGGCAACCGTGGGCATCGCTATAACATAGGTCACCTCGGGAAAGGTTGGTACTTATCAAACAATTACAGGATGTCCTAAGAGAATATTGGCTGAACGCACATGAATTGCCATAAATTAAAAACAATGTGTTTGACACGGGAACGTTTTCTTTTCAAAGAGTTTTACAGGATTAATTTATTTGTAAAAAAGTTCCCCCCTCTAGTCGGCCAAATGGTACGTTCCAGGAAGCCCCGTTCAACGTGCAATCTTCTGTGATTGTCTAAATTCTGTCAAGGACAATTGGCAACAAAGCAATGTCTGAAAAATGTCAAACTATAAAGGGAAATACAACTGTGTGTGAAGTGTCCAGAAGAAGTAACTAGCGGTACCTGCTTGTCCGCCTGTCCGTCAGCTATGATGCCGGACTGGGCCACTCTGTGTGTGGTCATTAGCCTGTTGTTAAGTCTAATAACACTAGCCGGTTTCATTTTGTACACGGGACTCTTTTCGCACATTACAGTGCTAACCGGCTCTCCTCCTTTGAAGAAGATTACGTTCGCCTACAAATTCAAAGTAGGACCGTACCAAAACTACGGACAACTTTTTAAAGAGTCTCACAATATTGGACCAAAGCTGTCATGTCTCGCAATATTTTATGACGACCCCAAAAAGGTAAACCATAACACAACCACAAAACATACATTTTAAAGTCTCTTATAGGCCAACCTCTGTTTTCGCCATTTTACTCAGTATTTTAGTTTAAAAAAATCAGGCAGATTAGAACTGTGTAAACTAGTTTACGAAATCGACCGCAAGATGGCGACAATGTCATTCACTTAAAACGAGTGGTCGAACATTATAGCAATAGCATGCCTACTTCTTGGGACATCGTCGATATACTGGTGTTTCCAATAGCCTACTTAAATGTATTTACATTTTTTATTAGGCCATTAGACTATTTTTTATAGGCCTACAATAATCCGTAAATGACAGTCTCCATATTCTGAAACGGTTTCTATTGGCATACTTAAATTGTATCCCTGAGCTATTAGCTTGGCAGGATGTGGAGAGTTTTGTGGATTCAAATGTGAAAATATCACCCAAGTTCATTTCTTGGCTTGTCTATTTTTACATTCCTGAGATGTATGTTCAAACCAGAGCATACCTTTTAAAGGTGCACAAAATGCAGTTTCAGGGGAGGGTCATTTGTTTACATTGGCAGATCCGGCAGTTAGTTAGGCTACTAAACATATTTTCTCTAGCCTATGTAATTCTTAGTATTGAGTAATTCTATCATCATTACTCAAAACAAAATTATTTTGAGGGCCCTGGAACCAACGTTAGACTAGAACATTTTTGTAAACAAAACTGTGGGCCCTGCTGCTGTAAACAACAACTGTGAAACAGTAACTTTTCAGGTATCTTTCTAACTTCAAAAACTGTAGGCTATTCCAGGGATCACATTTTCCTGTGTGGAAAGTGTTTTTATTAAACTATGAGAATATACCTTAGAACATGTTCACCTCTCTGACACACCCCAACGTTAGTATACATACGTAGTGCACCTTTAAAGTCAATGGTACAAAATATAGCCTGCCTTCCTTTATGTTTTTTGTAGTAAGATTCTTGTTTGCTATTCCACAGTAGTCTTACAGAGGGAGTCTCCAGTCATATTGCCTTGGCTGCTGATGTGATCTGTATACAATGTGTTAGCCTGGTGTTAAATTGGACTCATTTCCAGGCTGCTGGTTGTGTAAATCACTGGGGGAAAATGCCAGTATTAAATAAAAGAACAAACACTATGAAATACAAGTTATGCAATTTAAACTCTAGTCAAACTTTTTTCATGATATTGATCACACAACATAAAGTAAAATAATGAAAACATCTATACATTTTAATATTGGTTATTTTGGAACGGTCATGATGGGGAACTTTACATAATAATATGAGAGTTTGGTGTGGTCTTCTTTACTGCTCCCACCAATGCTGCTAGAAACACTAGTAATACATCGGATCTCTGACATGTTTTCCTACCTTCCAAGCAGTTCCCTGTGTGAACTCATCCATACATCTCAGTGTCTTAAATCAGTGGGAACTTATATCTGCTGGATCTGTTTGCCTGATACCCAATAATGCACACTACCTGGGGGTCTCCAACATCATGTGGTGCTGGTTCCCACATTTTAAAGCGGGTACAGCATGAGTTGTTTTTTCACTTGGCTCTGCCCAAACAAGATGAGAGGGAATGGAAAGAGGCCTTGAAATGGTCTCTTTCCATTCCGATGTTGATGTGCTGTGGAGGGTTCTGGAGGTTCAGGTTACAAGAAGGAAAGAAAGCAGGGGCCTGACTGACAGATCTGATCTTTAAAAATGTGCACCTGAATGACATAGAATATTAGCATATAGAATAAGCTAGGATGAATGAGACACTTAAGTCATCATGCCTTTAACAAACTGCTGACCTCTAGCTGCATAGTATAGAAACACTTTGATATACTTTGGTAGAGAGCTTTGATATTATATTATCGGTGAAGATTGTAATAATATGGTAATACGATAATGAAGTACTACACACGTCTATTAGAGCTGAGACCAGGAATTCATTATTTAATTAGTTGATTGTTATAAAAAAAAATCGAGCAATTTTGATAATTGATGAACCAAAAAAAAATCCAGTGTTATACAGCCTTGGCTCTGTAAATGGGAACGCTGCTAGCTATGCCCCCTTTGTTTACATCCCCTGGTTTTACATACCATACAGAGCCTAGGCTGTTTATCAAGACCAGATTTTATTTTTTTCAGCGCACGCCACACAGTACGGATGTAGTGTATCGTGAGGAGATATTCACTGATTTAGACAATAAGCCTTCTCCAGAATCGCTGACTCCACCTTTAAGTGGCCCAGCCTGAACCTGCCATAGCCTGATGCACAACAACCTGATGGAATGTAACCAGAGATCAGTGGTGGACTCTTTCCAGTTTTGCATCAAAACCCTTTTGTTATGCTCATCCTCTTTTTCCCAAGCCTACAATTAGGCTAGCAGTGGGTCCAAGTGGTTTTGTGCAGTTGCAGCCAAGTCCTGATCTAAGTTAAAATAATTGGAGTAATGATCTGAGCTCATTAGTGACCATCCTCAGGATGCCATTCACTTGCTGCATTCAGGAGCCTGCAGTGAGGAGAAATGGTACTTGGTGTCTAAATGGTGAGACACTTTCCATTGATATTTTGCAGTGAGAAAGATTTTCAAAAGTTCAGTTGACATAGGAGAAGTGTCAGGGTGGCCACTTCCATCTTCTGTTTTTTCACTTTTACCTCCTTTAATCACTTCCTCTGAAGAGACAAAAGACTACAACGAGGTTGGTTCTCAGATGGTTGCCATGGATACAGGGCTTGAACAGCTCTTTCTACTTACGGATAACTCATATTCTCATTCGGCTCACTAAACCCTTATCCTCCACCAGCCCTTTTCACAGTTTCAAAGCAAGACGAGTTTCTCCTTTTGACCCAGTGTGCCCACTTCCCCTATGCCCTGTAGCACTCGGCTCCCCCTCTCTCCCTCTGTGTCCAAGATTGAGGCAACGGGTATGGGGGGTGGTTTTCTGTCAAACTTCAAATTTCAAGTAAGCGATCAGGGTCAGGGATTGCAGTCCTTGAGACATATAGCTTGTAAATATAAAAGGCTTTATGACAACATGGTGGTGAGATGACACATGTGTCTGCTCGTCTTCAGGGACCCGTGCTGCTTGGGTCACAATATGATGAAAGCTGTGGGAATGGCCGCTGCAGAAGGGGCCAGTCCGGAAATGTGTATCAGTCCGAATGTTCGACATTGTGGTGAATGATGAAATAGTAGAAAATCACTTGCCCTTTTAAGAAAGTCGTAAAACAATTAAAATGCAAGCCTTTACTGAATCTGAGTGGGAAATACTTTGTATGCTGGCTTGCTAGGATAGTGTTTTTTTTTTTAACCCTGATACCAAAGTCAATTCCGTCAATGTGCAACAGAGACAGGGAGACGTGTTTCCTTCAGATGAATTTCTGAACTTTTTTGCTCTGGATGAGCTGTCACTGGATTGAAGCATTATCAAAAGACAGCAGCACACTGGTGTCTGGATGAGTATGCAGTGACAAAACAAAGATTGTGGACCGAGTGCTTTTGGCGGGGGTTCTTTGTTCTGGACTTCGGACAGACATTGAGCCCTGTGATGATTTATAAATGGGATCCGCTTGGCTCAGACGTCCCACCGTGAGCCCCCAAAAACATCCAAAGCGCAAAGCAAAGATATCCTCTAAGTTTTCCAAATCGTCACCCTCTTAAAATAATGGCCTAAGTAATTTTTTCAGTGTTTTCAGGAAACACAAAAAACTTAACCAAAGATTGAATATATGATATTCATTAATAATTTCACTCAAACAGGTTATGTCAAAAGATGACTCTTGACATTATAATAACAATTTCTGTCAATTATGTAACATAATAGGAATAAACCCTTTATATTAATGTTTAACTTGTGACTTAAGCCATTTTACTTGTGAAATGTCCTTGAAAAAAAAAATGAACAGTAAATTTTGACTTAGGCAAAATAAAATGGCCTAAAACAAACTCTTGACATTCTGGTAATATCGTATAATGGCCTATGTCAAGTAAAATCACATGATCTGTTCAACTGAGGAATTAGGCCATTTTACCAGAGGTGGCCAGCATCATAAGGAGTTGATTTAAAGGTCACATATTATGCTAAATGCACTTTTTAAATGTGTTCTAACATATCCATGGGTCCACGGTGTGCCTAGAGACTGCCAAAATATTTAAAAAAATAACACTCTCCTTTTCTCAGAATCCCCCTTTCTGAAACCACCACCCCTCCCCCACCCAATATACTCCAGTCAGAATTTTCCCCTTTTCTGACCTCACAAACTGGAAAGCCAGAAGCTTCCACTGTGCAGCCCACACCCCTATTTCTTATTGGTCCACGGCCCTGACAGACAGAGGGCGAGGCGTATCTGGCTTCGCTTCCGGACAGGGGGCGGGGGCAGCGCAAAGATTGTATATTTACGAGGGGAGCTGCAGCTCTTTTTAAAAAATAGGCCATTGTGAGATTAGCTGAACTTCAGCATAGTACAATAAATTATCTGAAAGTTTTTTTCAGCAAACAATTAAAGAAAAACGTATTAGTGACCACTAAGACCATATAATATGGTGTATAATAGAACCGAAAAGTGTATAATATGGGAGCTTTAAGCAAAAAAATCATTTTGGCCAAAAAGTGACTTAGGCCATTATTTTAAGAGGGTGACGAAATGTACTTGTGGTGCTTACAATGAGGGTGTCAAATCATTAACAAGATATTTAGAATCAATATGTTGTACAAAGTGTTTGACTTTCTATTTTTCAGTTTGGCAAGGTTCACTTAAAACCTGACCGTAACGTTATATGCATCTGGAGTGGTGAATAGATGTTTTTTAACCGATTGTCGACATTTAATGGAGATTCTCTCTCTCTCTCTCTCTTTCTGTCTCTCTTTGTCTTACGGCTGCCACTGAAGATAACTCCCTTATCAATTAAGGTTTTGATCAACAGTCCAAACCTAAAGAAATTCCACTCAGCGAAAAGGGGGAACAAATTCTTATATTGGAGGAGCCACAACTTGGCACTTGTAAAACCAGGTCAAACAATGAATGAATTATCAAAGAAGTTGCTGATCAATTTTCAGTTGATTTATTTATTGAATAATCGATTTTGTGTTGCAACACTACCCTGAAGATGAAGCTAACATAGTCACATAGTCTTAACCATCTATGGATTTTACTATAGAATCAGATAAATAATAAACTCTTATACTCAAAAATATCAGCCTACAGTACCAGCCATACTTATTATCATTACTATAATGATATGTCAAGAGATGCATGTTGTTCATGTGCTGGTACACATCTTCAGAAATGTAAGCATACTCCTCCCTTCTTGCAGTAATATGTGTTTAAAACTTTGCATGTGTGGTTGTTGAAAAAAAACTAGCTAAGTCTGCACTTATCCCCGTGAATGGCCTTGTGTGTTGAGGAATGGAGAAGAAAATAGTCATTCTCAGACTCCCTGGCTGAGCAATGATAGGTTTATGAACAAATTGGACCATTCCAGCCTATTTATTACATGAGCCTTCAGTAGTAGTCAGCATAGCATAGTGGTGGGGAGACAGTCTCTGACGTCTCGGGAGTATTCATTTGTGTCTCCTTTTTCTCCTACTTTTTAATGGGCACCAGGGTGCTCAGAATGGAGGAAGGAGCAATACTGCTGCGCCGCCAAGAGCTCCAATTAGAGCTCTAATTGATGAGCATATTCTCTTTAAATGAGGCACCTGGCTGACATCACAGAGGAAATCTTACTTTTTTCTTCACATCCTGTTGTTTTTGTGCATTATTTATTTGCCTTACATTACACACTAGTGTGTATGACTCATCCACCCTCAGAGACAGGTTCTTTAGAATTGTTGGTGGTCGGTGGCATTTAAGAGTTTCTCCCCTCTTTTCAGGGAGGTTGATGGATAGGATTTATATAGCGCTTTATTCCCTAAGGACTCAAAGCGCTTACAGGGTTCCAGATTCCATTCATTCACACACAGTCATACCGGTGGTGGTAAACTACAATAGTAGCCACAGCTGCCCTGGGGCAGACTGACGGAAGCGTGGCTGCCCCTCCGACCACCACCTCAAACATACAGCAGTCATACACATTCACACCAGGCAAGGTGGGTGAAGTGTCTTGCCCAAGGACACAACAACCATGACACAGGTGGCCGGGCGGGGATCGAACAGCCAACCCTCGGATCATTGGCCAACCCGCTCTACCAACTGAGCCACGGGTTAAAGATGATGTGTACTTGCAAATATCAAAATGTTGTTCTAAAACTCGAGAGCAATAATATGTCCGTCAGTGCTGCTGTTGTCATATTGGAAGGCTCTGTATAATTTTGGAATTTGGAAACACTACAATGAGGAAAAATGGGAAAGGTCAAATGCTGGTAAAACTATACTGCGTGTGAGCATTTTCCCTATACATCTATATTTTCTGTCCGTCCATCTGATTAGTATGGACTCTCATCAATCTTCATGTTTGTAGGTGCCGGGAGCACAATGCCGCTATGCTGTCGGCAGTATTCTGATGGAGGGAGAGAACAAGGCCGACGAGGAGCTTCTGAAGAGCTACGAGACGTCAGGCTTTAATGTGTTTTCCTTTCCTGAAGTCACACACGTGGTCACTACCTCCTTCCCCCGCAGGACCTTTATCTCTGTCCTCCTGGGAGGGAGAAGAGTTTACCCACAGCTACAGCAATACATCAAGGTATGTTTTGCTCAATCACACTCGTTTGAATTTTCTATGTCCCACAATAACCAATGATTTGTTTATTCAAGTTGCAAGAACAAGCACACACTCAATTCGTCAAAATACAATCTTACAAGATCATAGCGATAACACAAAAACGAGAGATAAAGTGTTAACTTTACGTTACTATAGCCAATGCAGGGACAGATGTGTTCTACGCCTCAGTGTTCGAGCCCGTGTGTTTATGTGAAAACTGTCTTAATTTATTTTGTATTCTAAATGGTCGTTAAAGCAACCACAATGAATCCCTTTGCATCGTAGTGAAGCATACTGTATCAACAGCATGAGCCCCAAGCCCATCACATACTTGTCCCATGGGCCTCAGCTTTCTCGCAAAGTGTCTTGGTTGCACATTGAGTCGGCACAAATAGTGCCATTATAAATCGAATAGAACACATAGTACAGATATACATAGTGTTTCTAAACTGTTACTCAGGCCATCTAAAAAAATATTTTACATTTTAATTTAAATTATTTCTGCATGATATTTAAAAAATGGGACTAGGTGGAATAGATAACCATTACAAGTTTTGCAGGAAAACAGGAAAATGTAGAGTGTGTGTGTGTGATAGAATTAATAATTTCATACGCCAAAGTGGATTTACGTCAAGCCGTAGCAAGCAAGTGATCGATATCTTACCCCATGATCGCCACATGCACATCTGAGTCAAGCTGTGTGTTTTCAGGCAGCACAAAGCACGTCAAATGTTTCTTTACACTTCCTTACGCCGTCTTTGCGGCCTCCAGTGGAGGGTCTGAATGTGTGCGTTGGTTAGGACATCAGGAATAGATTTTTAGCTGGAAAACAGATAGAGACAAGACAGAGAATAAAAAAGAATGAGAACAATTTGAGCTCCTTTAGCATTTGATGATGAGTAGTCTCTCAAAGTGCTGCTTGAGGGATGCTGGCAAAGTGAGTCACCGTGATGAGCGGAGAGTTTTGTGGCCATGGTTTAATTATGCAGCATGCTAAAACAGGTGGCAACACCACAGGTTGCTCCAATCACTCTGCTTCGGCTGGAGAAATGTGTTTGCGTGTCCTGTCTGGCTTGCTCTACCATCTGCTTGGACGCTGTTTAAAGCTGGCTCCGCTCCAGTGGCACTTAGCCTGTCTGAGTTGCTGCTTGCACAGTCATCAAACTGGACATCGGTATGTTCAGCAGCAGCAATATAAAATCATCTTTTGACCTTAATATCTTCACTCGCTACATGTTATTTACAGTGTAGTCTCAACACTCACTGACTGTAGTTACTTGTAGCTGTATAGGCCAGGCAAAGTAACCCATTTTTGGGCCAAAAAACCGACAAATTGTAAAAGAATTTTTTTCAGCTCAGATCATTTCTATGAGGTGTCCAGAACAACATACTAAAAGTCCTAAGAAATCCTAGTTGAGGAAATATGTTTAATTCTCATCAATCCGAGGTGTGTGCCAATAAGGCGAGACACCAATAAATCCCAATAGGGCTATTTTTTTCCTTTAGTCCTATCAAAATGAAACTTTACACAATGAAAGTATCCATGAAAATGAAAACATTTTGTATTACAAGTTTCTTTGAAAATGAATTTTAATATGCAAATGAGCTATACACTAATCGTACATGCCCCAAATCAACCCAAATAGGCTTAATTTTTTCCTTTACTCCTACCACAATAAAACTTTACATAGTAAAAGTATACTAGAAAAGTAACTTTTTTTGTATTACAAGTTTCTTTTTAAATTAATTTGAATATGCACATGAGCTCCACACTTATTGAATATCCAATCATCCTACTGCCAATGGGTGATGGCAATGCTGCTTTTAGACTGGCCTCAAACCTGAAAAACTGCCTGGCTTACCTGCCAGGGGTATAACAGGTGCCTCTCATGAATTAGATTTGTCTCTTCAAATGCCACTGCACGCAATTTGATAGCACTACAACCAATCAGTGCAATGAACAATGTGACGTATTAAGCCCCGTTCATTCAGCGAACAGTGGGATTAACTGTTAAATTTTACTTTTGCCGTGGTCATCTGCAAAACCGAACATTCCACTTACTTGCTAATGAAAGATTTGAGTGCCGTCTTCCAAATCGTTAAGGGTTGAGGCCAAAGCAGTCTCAAACTCAAACAACATATCCGCAGCCATCTTTGATGTTTACTATCACGGCTTCGACGGCGCACTGTCGTCATCCGTTTACGTCCGCCCCAGAGCACCATACATAGGGCTCTGGCCCGCCCATATCAGATAGAACCAATTGAAATGTAGCTCAGGATTTCTTGACATATTTAATGAGCTTCAATGGAGAGTGCCCAGACCAACAGGCGCAGCACATTTAATTTGCCAGCGCCTAGTGGCAGGTCTGGATTTACAGGCTAGTGCCATTCCCTTTCCTATGCCAGATGTAGAATCACAGCCTGAAATGGCATGGAGAAAGAGGAGATTGTCACGCACCTTGGGACCAAGTAACTCCTTTGTCTACTTTATGCACCATATCCGTCTTATTTTTGTTGCTTTCTTTGGTTCTTGTGCCATAAACAGCTCGTGTGCATTCAGATCAGCATGATGCAACAAGAGTACTAACAGGTCTGTGTCATCACCTACTGAGACTGTGTCTTTTGTTCTGGCAGAGGCAATGGCAGTTTGGACAATGAGCACATCTGCATCAGCTTTGCATGGTTTGTGATATACCATTTTTATCTTACAAGTTTCTTTGAAAATGTATTTTAGGGCGCACTCACACTAGTGCCGTTTGCCTGTTCCGTGCTCAGCACGATTCAGCACGATTCCCCCCCCTCCCCACTCCCCCCGCAGGCCCGTGCTCACACTGCTCGTGGCCTGGGCACACTTGCACCTTGCCTACGTCACCGTGCACGTTTAGGATTTGGAGCTTAGTCTACTTGTAGGCTATACGACTGTTTGTGAATATTTTCATCCGGCCAAATTTGCATCAAATATTCCACTTCCACATTAGAGCAACGAGAATCCTTAAGCTATTGTTTTTTTTTAAATGTAGTCTTGACGTAATAGGTCGCAGTGAACAGTCTCATATTTGTGCAGCACGCTGTTTATTATTAATATAACGGCCCGTCATCAGACCATATGTATCCGGATGGTTTTGTACACATCGATCGCTCCATCAAATCCAAGTCAGAACTTTTTGTATGGGCAGAGATCGTTTTTTTAAGTGTCTTTATAAAGTTTCTTGTTAAACCTTAGTGTAGGCTACTGTTTCCTTATCACCGGGCTGCGGTGTGTTGTTTTGGGTGCGTCTCCACCGCCATGCGTAAATGCAGTTATGACAGCTGACGGGAGGAAAAAGAAAAAAAATCATCTGACGAACGTGAGTAAACACGAAAACCTTTTTGCTGTGCTTTCTGAGCCGACCTAATTAGCTCTCTCCCTCTTTTATTAGCCCACACCTAGGCTTACACACACGTTAATTCTCACACATTATAGCTACAAGTCCAAGTGGTGGGCAATTCTGGTGCCGACTAGTAAGGCAGCGGACGTTAACGGACAATGCATCCTTAATAAATTCACGTCAGGAACGCCGCCTGTGCGCTTGCTTGTGCGCGTGTCATCTCATTAGCATCTGTACTTTGGCCACGGCACACCTCTCCCAGGTGTGCCGTGGCCAAGGGGCTGTTCCGTGCTGGAATACGGATGGCGTGGTCACACTAGCCAAACGTTCTAGACTTTAGTATGCTAATGAGCTTTGGCACGGGGCCGCGGCCCTAGTGTGAGTGGCCCCTGAATATGCAAATGAGCTATACACTTATCAAATATAGGCTACCCAAAATATATCCGCATAGGCTTAATTTTTTCCTTTAAAGATCCAAGTGACTGCTGCAGATATTGCTGCGGTTGGTCGCATACACATTCAGTACTTTATGATTCCTCCCATACGTGAACCTATTGAGTATCAGCCACTGGCTCTGTTGCCAGCAGATAACAAAACATTACAGCTGGATGTTTTCTGGAAGACATCCCTACTCCTTCACTCTCAAAGGCCATCGTGGTCTGGTATGATGCAGATCCTGCATCTTCTAGATGAACACCCTGGAAGAGCTTCAGTAACATTCCTTCCAATGATTTATCTTGATACCAGTGATGAATCCTGCATATACTCAACATTGAGGTGTTTGGCAACTCAAGCTCTGCAGTATGATGTGACCCCTGTTCTGACGTTCGACCAACCCCTTCTGGAAAGCCTTGACCATTATAGGTTAACTTCTAATACAAATGTTTTACTTTTCATTTAGACTTTCATTGTGTAAAGTTTTAATGTGGTAGGAGTAAAGGTTCAAATTAAGCCTATGCGGATAGCCTATATTTGATAAGTGTATAGCTCATTTGTATATTAAAATTCATTTTCAAAGAAACTTGTAAGACAAAAAATGGTGTTTCACAAACCATGCAAAGCTGATGCAGATGTGCTCATTGTCCAAACTGCCATTGCCTCTGTCAGAACAAAAGACACAGTCTCAGTAGGTGATGACACAGACTTGTTAGTACTCTTGTTGCAAGTCTGATCTGTGGCAAGTCTGATCTGTATGGGTTCACTTTGGTGGGCCTACACTGACCTGGTTTGATCTCTGTTTTATCTAGTGCCACCCAATTTCTTACCTAAAGATCTCTCATTACATTGGTCCATTTCATCACTCAATTTGGCCCACCTGATTATGTTTACCTGCTATTGAGCAGGTAAACATAACCCTGAGCTGCATTGGTTAAATTGTTAACCAATGCAGCTCAGGGTTCACAAACTTTTGCACATACAAAAGTTGGCAAATAATTTTTTTTAATCTGTTTTAACAATTGATTTCTGGAAAATAAAAATGTTGAATTGATAAACAAAAATCTGTTATTTCATTTAAAAATACTGGTATTGATAAATAAAATTCATAAAGGCTCAAGGGGTTCACATACTTTCAAGCAGCACTGTATGGTGCATAAAGTAGACAAAGGAGTTACTTGGTCCCAAGGTGTGTGACAATCTCCTCTTTATCCATTCCATTTCAGTCTTGTCTATTTGGCATAGGAAAGGGAATGGCACTGAAAAAAGTAAAAAATTACACTAGCTAGGGGAGGAGTAATCTAATTCATGAGAGGCACCTGTTATACCCCTGGCAGGTAAGCCAGGCAGTTTTTCAGGTTTGAGGCCAGTCTAAAAGCAGTATTGCCATCACCCATTGGTAGTAGGATGATTGGATATTCAATAAGTGTGGAGCTCATGTTCATATTCAAATGCATTTAAAAATAAACTTGTAATACAAAAAAAGTTACTTTTCTAGTATACTTTTACTATGTAAAGTTTTATTGTGGTAGGAGTAAAGGAAAAAATTAAGCCTATTTGGGTTGATTTTGGGCATGTACGATTAGTGTATAGCTCATTTGCATATTAAAATTAATTTTCAAAGAAACTTGTAATACAACATTTTTTAATTATCATGGATACTTTCATTGTGTAAAGTTTAATTTTGATAGGACTAAAGGAAAAAAATAGCCCTATTGGGATTTATTGGTGTCTCGCCTTATTGGCACACACCTTGGATTGATGAGAATTAAACATATTTCCTCAACTAGGATTTCTTAGGACTTTTAGTATGTTGTTCTGGACACCTCATAGAAATGATCTGAGCTGAAAAAAATTATTTTACAATTTGTCTGTCGTAAAATGCTATTTTGCCTGGACTAGTAGGCTTTAGCTCATTATCAGATAAAAATTATACAAGATTAATAGCCTGTAATTTAATACAGATATTGAAGTTGTAAAGTAAATTAGATTTCTCTAAAGATACTCCAGGTGTACTAATTGTTGGTTTCTCAGGTCTGCATGGATTAAATATTAAATAAGGCATTCCAATCCAGCGACCCTGAATCTAATTATACTTGAATGTTCAAGAGCTTTATGAAAATAACAATGATCATATTTTCATTTAAACTGTCTAAAAAGGGAATCGATGGTCAATTTGGATGTTGTTTTTTCTAATGTTTAGAAACTACAGGCCCATTGATATATTTTTGGGTGGACAGGATATGAGAAACAACTCAATAAAATAGCATTCATTGTCACTACACATAGCGCCCATGAAACGACAATAAAGATTAATCCACACCTCTCTTCACGTGTTTCGGCAAAGCGGAAATTCCCCAATGGAGGAATTTGCTGCAGGCTTTCACTACAGTATATTTTTAGATCTTCCTATAATGTCTCATAAGGGTGGCCTTCTGTTCTTCATACATTATTGCTTCCCGTCTCCAGCTATAACTCAATTTTAATGACTGAGAAAAACTGTACACTTAAACTCCCATGTATTGACCTTTTCTGGAAGAAAGCAGAATATATGAAATGACATACAAGCTGTCTGTCTTTTAGTTTTTTGGATACCTCTAAAAAGGAAATTAGTTGGATTAATGCCGTAAGACAACATGTTTTAGCTACGGCCATGAAACAAAGTGAGATATTTGATTCCAAACCCTGTGGTTATGTTTAGAGGCCAAGGAAAACAGTTTCAGTTGAAATGTAAGTAACACAACTGATATAGTTGGGTGTTGTTTGCAGGTTGGACAGTTGTACAGTGCAGCGCAAAGTTTTTCAAAGTGGTATTGTGCTAGCACTGCTATGGTATTGTGTTACTAAAAGACAGGTCGTTTTTCTCAAATACAGCTATTGGATCTCAAGTATCAGTTCACAGGGATGATTTTATCTCCCCATGGTCTCAAAGCCCTACTTGTAAAATTTTGGTCAATGTTGTTGGGGAAATTCCCAGTGAAATTAATTTCTTTAGTTTTGCAATATGCAATACCACATTACCTCCTGAAGAATGATCCTCTTGCCTGCATCAAAGCATTCATACAGCATGCACTGCATCTCAGAAGCAGCATTTCCCTATGAATGCTGATAATTAAATCTTCATATGATAACTGAATCTTCAGATATAGACAATCAGAGAGTCAAAATCAAAATATATTTATATGCAAATCCAGGTGTTCCCCAGCCATCAAACTGAATTTTTTTTTTGAATGTGTTAGAGCATTTGAAACAGTCACAGGCACAACCAACATGAATGGTCATCTTTAAATGATCCTTTCTAACTCGACCAACAAGCTCACACTAAAAAATAACCAACTCTTTATCTGAAATTCAAATATATATAACTACAGTATATAAAAACTAGGGCAGGACACATTTTCTGAAGAAAATATACATGTGCCCTCAGCTAAAAACATTTGAACTAGTTAATATTTCTTCACATTTTGAATCTTTGGAGCCTTTGAAACCTCTTTGTATGGTAGTAACTGCTCAACAGGCATTTTAATGAGTTAAAGTGTCCGCTGAAATATCAGTTTGTAGGAACGTCCGTGAAGTTGAAACACAGAAGTTATTTAAACCAAAGCTACTTCAAGTGTAGATTGAAGTTTAAATGAAAGTGTGAACATGTGTTAGTTACTGTTGAGGGGGTGAAGAGTTCAGGTCTCTGTGAGATTTCAATTGCCTTTGAAACTGTGAAAGTCATTTGAAGCATTTGTGTTGGAAGAATAAAATAAAGTTAGCTGAAGATAGTTGAAGAGAAGGAAAAAAATAAATACATTTGACCATATTTAAGATCTAATTTGAAGGCAAATGACCTTTAAACCATAAAAATTAATCACAATATTGGACTTTATTGTTTATTATTTATAATTGTGTATAATTCAACAACAGTGTTTAAACTAAAATATGGTTCAGATTTTACAGAAGCGACTTAACAGCATGAGCATTTGTAAAATAAACTAAAATAAATAACAATAATAATAAATTAAAAAAAAAGGGTGAGGGGGAGGTTTTCCAATGAATAAGGCATGCTGTTGATGGCTGACACTTTGAAAATCCCAAGTGGTGAGACCTTTTCAAACAAGCTCATCAGCATTTAGCACGCCTGGCTTGTCACAGTGGAATGATTTCTGTCTGTCAGACACTTTGAATCTCTGCCCCATGGTCGAGCTTGATATTTGCCTAGTCAGACCATCGGGCGAGCCCCAGTGTTTTCTTCAGTACCTTGGCTACATCAGAAACGCCTTGGCACCTTGAGATTTGCTCCGAGCACGGTGGCCAGGCCTTCGGACTGGATCGGGGACTGGAGTGGGAGAATAATATTGCTGACATTCACTGAGATCTAAAGGTTTGTGAAAGGCAGACGATGGAACATTTGTTCGCTTGAGGGCACTGAAGTTTCTTGCCAGCACAGAGGTTCTGGGCTGAATATAAAGCAAGTTGTCCTTTGTTCATCAAAAATGGCCTTTTTAAGCCACTGACACACATGGTAAAGTGATCATAATGTCTTCCTCAGCACGACAGGGAAGGAATCCATATTTTCGGGGAATAAGGTGCTGCATCTCACATTTCTTTCTAGTGTCATTCACTTGAGAGTGATGCAAAGCAGTGCACAGATGCTGGTCCGCAGGGCCTGTTGAACATGCAGATTTTTAGCTAACTGTCACGTACATTTAGAAAGGTCAGCAAAAGGTTTTGGGGTTTATATGCAGGACAAAGGAACAGAGCCAGTGTCAATTGCTGCACGATTTAGGGGGGAGGCCTGGTTTAAATGTAATTGTAATTCTGGGAGGTTTATAACTTCTGAAATATTCTTATCAAGGACCAATGCATTCAATTATTATTAAAGCTCCCATATTATACACTTTTCGGTTCTATTATACCCCATAGTATATGGTCTTAGTGGTCCCTAAAACGTTTTTCTTTAATTGTTTGCTGAAAAAAACTTTCAGATAATTTATTGTACTATGCTGATGTTCAGCTAATCTCACAATGGCCTATTTTTGAAAAAGAGCTGCAGCTCCCCTCGTAAATATACAATCTTTGTTGTACATCATCATCATCATCATCTTTATTGGCAGACTCATGGTCCATATACAACACACACAATAAATAAAGACATAAACACAAGAATATATGTACAAAAGTTGTACATATTTATTTTGCCTGTTTCAGTTGTGACTGATGATGACACTGATGTGGTGCATGGATCAAGACCAATCAAGCCACATGATTAGAACGATAAATAAGCAAAGTAATTGTATCCAAATTCAACATGCTTCATACATGGAATTCATGTCTAAAACATGGAATAACGTTTCATATTAATAATGTGATTCACATACCAATGACATGATAAACAATATTAATCTCCATTGAACTCCAAATTACTACTGATGATGATAAGGAAATGGCTAAATCCATGTAAAGGCCTATTAAGTTACATAGGAGATAGGACTAAATCCGTCCTTACATTAAAAAATGTTTTGTCGGATTGATTTCTATTGTTGACAAATACTTATTTATTTATATATTTTTTTGGATGATAGACACTAAAGTATGGCATACTAAAACTATGTTTTTCAAAATAATCTCTTAAAAATCTGTGAGTTTCAACTTCCAAGAATCCATCTCCAACACATTACACGTATAACATGCTGTTACGAAGGTTGTGTGTATCACACATGTTAAATATCCGCGTTGTCCTTTTTAACCTTTTTGCTTCTATTAACATCCTGACGTCTTGTTATCACAAAAGACAGACACTGCTTGTACCTTGCCATTTTTCTAAAAAATAATGTGAATAAATTCAGTTTTAAAATTTAAAGATACTTTAAAAAAAAAAAAATTAAACTCATGCTCTTTCTTCTAAGAATAAAAAACTTTTCAATATCAATATCTCTGGTTATTTTATGTAAAAAAGAAATATATATATATTTATGTAGTACAGTACAATGTCAATGGGCCTTGTTTTTATCAAATTGCATGTTGCATCACGATCCTGTGAGCAAACACATCGCCACAGGAGGCTCTGTCGAGTTTACCCATGAAATGTTCAAACATGACTTTCATCCTCCGGCAGCTGGGAATCTACTGCAGGTGTTAAATGTCACATCTGCATACGATTGATCTGATTTAAACTTTATCTTCTGTTGCACTGTCCCTGCAAATCAAAATCAGACAGAAGGGTATGATTACATTGTAAGAAGGATGGTTATTTTTAGATATGGAACAGTTGTTTTGTGCTTGTGGCCAGGGCTGTACGCTTATTTTTTAAAGTGGTAGCACTGGTGCTAGCAAGCAAAAAAAATCAGTAGCACAAAAATAAATTTGGTAGCACACAAAGTATGATCGAAAACTTGCATAACCTTAACCCTTGCATTTCGCTCTAATTACCTTTGAGCATGTCATCTTGGTCTCATTTGAGATTCTCAATTAATATTATTTCCTAGTGTGTGCAGTAATAATTGTAGAAAAATTAATAGGGGTGCACTGATTGCAATTTAGACAAAATAATCTAACCTGCCAATTGCAATTTGGCAGGCTGTCGCACTAGTTAGGGTTGCCACCTTGGATTTAGGAAAAAAAGGGACACTTGAATGTTTGGGGCGGAGGGCTCGGCCATTATTAGGCTACCAGTTCAGACTGACCAGTGTAATGATCTATAATAACCATACACACCTACAGTGCTTTTTACAGTATAGGCTAAATAGGGAGACTGAGGTGGGTGGGGACCCTGGACCTTGTAGGGGGGCCCCGGAAGAAAAAAATGCAACCTTTTAAAGTAAAATTCATCAATCTGGTGCACTTTGAGAATAATATTGCATGCAACCATGCCCAGGGGCCCAAGGGCTCGGGGGGGGGGGGGCTAAGCCAGAAATACTGATAGTAACTTTAAATGTTGCATTGTCAAAGAGCTCAGTCACTCATGTCAATAACAGGGTCCAACAAGGAATAGCCTAAATATAAGGAAATAAATCATCATGGCCCCAACTAGGTGACAAATAGAAAAGCAAGTGCAAAACAAAAGCATTATTAGCTCTGTCTAAGGGGCTTCATGAGGGACAGCTAAGCCCCCCACACACAAACAGGAATAAGCTTGCTATGTGTAAATTCTATACTGTTCATGAAAAGTAGCTTTCCACCCTGTATATGTTGCAATGGGCCCCTCCATCATATAACATGAGTCTGCAGACCAATCTACTGTACTGTTTTCACAGTTGCAGAGTAAAGAGTGCCTGTTTAAGAAAAATAATGTTCCTTCAGCAGCTCAAGATTTGATTAAAATGTTCCTCTGCTCTGATGCATTTAACTTTAAAACGGTACAAAGAGTCTGGGCCCATTATCTCATAATCCGTCTATGAACCAACTGGTTTCCACAATCTTTTTTATTTTCGCGGGCAGCATGCACAAGCATTATTTATTAAAAAAAAAAAAAAAAAAAAAAAAAAAAAAGTGTGGGGCCCCACACAGGGTCTTGAAACGGGCCCCGAGATCGTTAAGACCGCCCCTGCCCGCCCGCCTCTCCGATGCAATAGCGGGCGCAACAAACTCCTCGGCCCGTGTGAGACGGCCTTAACTACTGAACGAAGGAAGGAAATCAAATGAGGTTTTGGCATTTTCCCCAAAAAACGGGTCACAGCTGGTGAAAAAAAGAGAACAATTCTGGGAAAAACGGGACGGGTGGCAACACTAGCACGAGTGCGATTGGAGTTGTATTCATCATCGCACGTGATCAATTTCAGTAGCAAATGCGATCAAAACTGTCGCACTGTACAGCCCTGGCTTGTGGCCATCTTTTCAATCACGTAAGATTTATTTTTCAAGTAAATGCTTGAAAGATGTACACTGACATTAATGTTATTAGTACAGACTGTATTGTTAAATTTGCTCCTTGGTTTTATTATGTTGTTTGTAATCCTGATACAGCCAAAATATGTGAAAGAAAGTGACTGGAGCAGCCCTGGGCCGTAAATAAAAACTACTGTGGCGTGGCTAAGGTCTTTTAAGTTAACTCCCTCAAAATTAGATACAGGATACTTCTATGCTCATATGGCTCTTTATTAGCTGCATGCTGCAGTAGGAATACAAATCACTCAGGAATCACACCAGTCAAAACATTCAGATTTTTTTAAATATAGGCGTTAACAAATCCAAATTTTACAAATAAATATTATAAATAATAATATTGTGAAATCTCCCTGTAATGTTAAACCAGCAGCTGTGATAGCATAATTTACCGAAGCAAAGTCCAACGGTTTTTCAAAAATCGTAGAAGTTTTTGCTTTATTAGGACTACAAAATGTTGTTTTGTTTTTGTGTTTGTCTCTGATGTGGCTTTGCTATTTAGAAAAAAGAATACACACACACAACAAGCTCACTCTGTCAGCTGAAATATTCCAACATGTGGTTGTGTCTTTTGTTGAGTTAGGCATGCAAATTTAATTTATTTGCTCCGATGTCCCCTTGAGGGATTTTCCGAAAAGCAATCCAAGAGGTCATTTTGAACCATTCAAGTATGAGTCCGACAACAGATTAGGGGCAATTTACCAAGGTGCAGGGGTTTTGAACCTTAGTGAGCAAAAGAAATTAGGCTTAGAGCCGCTTTATTCAGCACAGAGACTTTCAAACAGTACTTGTTCATTTGTCAGGGCTGAAAAGGTCTGTGTTAAGAGTTTTGTCGCTTGAGTTTCACCTGGATTGTTCGCACTGGAAACTACTACTGTCAATCATTATGCCCTCTGCCCCTTTGAACTGAGATCCACTATAGAAGTTCTGACAGTAAAAAAAAAACGTTTGTGAGAGAAAAAAAACAAAGAGAGAAGAAATACATCATTAACATGAGGATTTCATCGGATATGTTCAGAGAAGTAAAGGCAATGAATGAAGGGGAAGTAAATAGCTTGGAAGTGGAGGCTCGTATGCCTCTGATAGAGTCATACACTCCATTGTCTTACAGATGATTTGCCATTAACACACAGGCCACAACAACTGGTCAGATGTCACCACCCCCTGAATAACAGTTCTAATGTTGGCTTTGCAGTGCACTTTCATTCACACATTTAATTTAACAGAACAACACAAGAAAAGAACTGACATTGTCAGCAAAAGGCTATTTTAATCCAAAAGTCACTGTTTGACTTTATTCTGAATGCCAAACTCCCCGCCAAGTCTTCACACCAAAGTCTGTTTACAGGTCTCAAGAAAAAAAATTCCAGAGGGAGTTTTCCAAAGTCTTATGAGTTGCCTCAAGTGTGTTCACGTGGAAAATGAAAAGAAATCTGGGGTTGTTGAGTTAGAATTATTTTATGTTTATCTCTATGTTCAGAAAGGCTTCACTGTCCTTTGGGATAAGATGCAAGGCATGGTTTTATGGTCATGTTATCTCTGAGAGAGATAGTCTCTGTGTCCTACAGTGTCTCCACTGAAAGACTCAGATTATTATCAGGTGAATATTACCTCTGAAAACATTTAATCCTTCTGCAGCCTAAATTGTGTAGTGTCCACGGAGCATTCAGCACCAAAATATGTCTTGGTTCTCATTTCTGGAAATACTCAAGCTTTGATGGATGTAATTTTTCTGTTCTATTTGCTCCATTTCTTCCTATGCTACAAGTTATTCTGCAAGAGAAATCTGCAGTTTATGCCTTCTTCATCTTCATTTTGTGGCCTGCAATCCGAACGCAAACCTGCCAAATATATGAACGCCTCAAGCCTTTTGAACTTCAATAGTTTGTAGATGTAGTTAGTTGTTCATGTTTGAAACCAGTCATATTATTAGACCTCACCAACACTGGTTGTTGTATACAGTATACTTGTCTTTGGCTCCATTAGCTTGTCTTGTTGATCTCCATAGGTTAAGATTTGTATGCTTTTTTTTAAGAAAAACTAGCTAAATCTCCAGCGGCAATATAAACAACTTTTTTAAAGAAGAGTAAACTCACAAAGAATACTAACATTTTCTACATGCAAAAATCATACTAATATAAAGTATAATCTGCATTATAACAATTAGCGGGAAAATATGGAATTCGATGGGAGAATGGTAGTCAATCAAGCTCATCACTGCTATTTGCGTCATAGGTCTGTGACCTTCAGCTCTCACTGGGTCAGTTTACAGCCGTGTGTGAAGGGGCTGGGATGAGGATCACCACCTGTAAATCTGAAGCCATGGTTGTCAGCAGGAAAGTGATGGACTTCCTACTCCATGTTGGGAATGAGTCTTTGACCCAAGAGAAGGAGTTCAAGTACTTTGGGGTCTTGTTCGCAGATGAGGGGAATGGGCCGGAGAATCACAGCAGCTGGGACGGTATTGCCCTCACCTATGGCCTTAGAGGCTGGGTCATGACTAAAATAACAAGATTGCGGTTACAAACGGCCGGATTATCTGTATACATCACAGTGGTTGAAAGCACGTATCTGCCACTTTTCCCCCAACTGTCCTCGTCACTGCTGACAGCTGTATCACATCGTTTTGCCTTTCTCCTCAGAAGACAAGGGGTCATTTGTGAGGCATTGGTTGTTGTTTGTATCTGTCTCAGTCGTCACTGATCATTTGTCAGCTGCTTTTCTCTAAAAAAAAAATGTCCCCTCCTATCTTTCTGTGGAAGCAAATCTCCACTTTTTCCCATAACATTTTCTCTGTCATTATTTTATCTAGGCTGACTCTTTCTCTCTAGGTTACATGAGGGTTTTAAACTGTCACTATAAACTTTTCTTCTCTTAACACAGTTTTCATTTATTTGCCTGAATCTAACATATTCTTCTCACCAAATGTGTGAACCCATCGTTGGTCTTCACCTCAGAACCTCATTGAGGAATGAATTGTGATAATTGTTGATTGATTGTTGCTAAACTGTAGGGGTTTTCAGTTGATTCTTCTACTGTATTTGGCACATTTAACCTTAAAGATATGTCTAAAATAAAAAGGCTGGTCTTTCCTTCAAACAGAATGAACATGCAGGGATATGATGTTCGGGGTCATATTCAGTTATATTCTGATTTTAATGTGTATCGTCTAATGTACATGCAAATAAAATACTAATATGACAAGGATCTGCTGCAGTTTAAGTTCATGGTTGAAGCTAACCTTAACTTCCTGCTCAACAAAACAGGAAGATTGTACACAGATTTCATTTGTGTGGGAATCATTCTTAGTAGATGCAGTGCAATGGTTAGGAAAGAGCACATCGAAAAACCTGAAATAATCAGTTACAGGCAGATGCAAATATTATTCATTCAGCTTTGAGCAGAACCTGCTAGTTTTATGCATCAGAGTGGCAAGACAATTGACAATGTAAGCTGCACTATATTGTCGAAAAGAGGTATAAGAATTTAACTTTTACCTTAATTTTAACAAAACACTTGCCATCCAGAAGGACTCATTAGGCTTAATTATTGCCCTGCACCTTTACATACTTCTTGAGGTTTGGGGGTCCCCTGCTCAAGCTGCTGCCCCGCGACCCGACTCGGGATAACCGGTTGAAGATGATGATGATGATTTACCCTAATTTTTTTTTAAACATGTTTTTTCTTATAATTCTTTGTTTCCGACATTGTAAGTAATAATTAGCCAATTACATTAGACCCTGGCACAGGAGCCTATAAACACAACAACGAAAAATCCCACACATTGTTGTTATGAACTGGAAATCGTATGTGGGCTCCTGAATTGTCACAACTACACATCTTTAATTTTTTATAGGATGTTGTGTGCTTTCTCCTTGTAAAGAGTCCACGGTTTGTTAAAAAGAAGTGAAACAAGGACAGAGGCTGTTCACAAAGTGAAAGAAAAAGACTGGTCCTTCTCTTTTATTAAGTACTTCTATTATTGTCTAGCAGTTGTAAATACAGTCCTTTTAAAACCCATCCTTGGCATATAATGATTTTGTGCCTCGGATCTTTGAAGTGTGCCATTAGATTGTCAAGCCTACTCTTATTTGGCACCTCTTGTTGTCTGCAGTTCTGTATTCATCACCTTCCAGGCAAATCAAATTACTTTTGCATCCTAGAGAAAAACTGATTTTGATCAATCAGAATTTACCTGCGAAATATCAACACTGAACCCTTCTAAGTAGCTATCGTAAACAACAGTGTGTGTATGTTATGCTTCATGATAATTAATTTAACGTAAGAACTGCAACATAAGACTTGTGCGTGCATAGCTGCAATCAGTCTGCAAGACAAGCCAAGCCAACGACGATACACAGATGTTACTGAAGAGAATATGCACCAATAATTGATGTTGCTAAAATGACTGAAACTGACAACGTTGTTCCTGAAGAGCGAGAGGAACGTCGCTGCTGTCATAAATTGAGGTTGAGAGACATATGGTGGGAGAGATGATAGGCTACAGTTTGAAAATAAGTCGGCTGTCTCCTATCAAAAATCCATCTGTTCAGACTACAAGCCTGATTATCAGATCCTATGCGGACGACATTCCTGTTGTTCCACCAAACAGTAACGTGTCTGTCACCACTTCCACCTTGATTGAAACTGAAACACGTCAGGATGGTGCACAGGGACTCAGCACCTCAAGGATCTGTCAAGGAATGACAAGAATCCAAACTGCTTTAGCTTTTAGAAAGATAACATGAATTTGCCATAGTGTAAGAAATGATTTATGGTCTACTCTTAAGGTAATATAATTCAAGTCAGTGATGATGAAACATGGTTTGTAGATGATGGAAGAGTGTAAGGTGTGAATGCAGCGGTCCTCTTCACCATTTAAAGTTTGAGTCAGTGATTCTGGGGAACACTTGTTGTCAAAATCACTTTTTATCAAAATGGTATGTATACAAAAAGGGCCCGACGTAGCTAGCAAACATGCCTGTTTACAGAGTCTAGGCTGTGTATAAAACCTGGATTTTTTTCAGTGCACAAACATACAGTGCCTTGCAAAAGTATTCATACCGCTTGAACTATTCCACATTTTGTCACGTAACAACCACACACGTACACTTATTTTATTGGGATTTTATGTGATAGACCAACACAAAGTGGTGCATAATTGTGAAGTGGAATGAAAATTATACATTGTTTTAAAAAAGAATTATAAATAAAAAACTGAAAAGTGTGGCTTACAAAAGTAGTGAGCCCCCCTGAGTCAATACTTTGTAGAACCACCTATCGCTGCAATTACAGCTGCAAGTCTATTAGGGTATGTCTCTACTAGCTTTGCACATTTAGAGACTGACATGTTTGCCTATTTTTCTTTGCAAAATAGCTCGAGCTTCAGATTCAGCATCAGATTGGATGGAGAGCGTCTGTGAACAGCAATTTTCAAGTCTTGCCAGATATTCTCAATTGGATTAAAGTCTGGACCTTGACCGGGCCATAACACATGAACATATCTAAACCATTCCATGTTTCACAGTGAAACATGATGGTGGCAGCATCATGCTGTGGAGATGCTTTTCTTCAGCAGGGACAGGGAAGCTGGTCAGAGTTTATGGGGAAGATGGATGGAGCAGAATACAGGGCAGAAAACCTGGTAGTCAAAGTCCAGACCTAAATCCAATTGAGAATATCTGGAAAGACTTGGAAATTGCTGTTCACAGACGCTCTCCATCCAAGCTGATGCTGAATCTGAAGCTTGAGCTATTTTGCAAATAAGAATGGGCAAAAATGTCTGTCTCTAGATGTGCAAAGGTGGTAGAGACATACCCCAAAAGACTTGTAGACTTAATCGCAGCAGTAGGTGGTGCTACGTGTTGATTCAGGGGGGCTGAATACTTTTGCACGCTACATTTTTCAGTCTTTTATTTATAATTTTTTTTTAAACAATGTATCATTTTCATTCCACTTCACAATTATGCACTACTTTGTGTTGGTTTATCACATAAAATCCCAAGTAAATAAATCTACGTGTGTGGTTGTTACGTGACAAAATGTGGAATAGTTCAAGCGGTATGAATACTTTTTCAAGGCACTGTAGTATGGAAAGGAAGTTGCTCTTGAGGAGATATTCACAAATTTTGAAAAAAAGTGATTTTGACAACAAGCATTCTCCAGAATCCCGGACTCACCTTTAACCATCAGTTTAAAATCAACATCTAGTTTATGTAATTGGTCAATTTTATCCAACAACAACAAATCAGTTGCACTTCAACAGTGACATTGACAAGTAGTAATTGAAACATACATCAATTTAAACAACTTTTCTCCAAAACATTTATTATATTGAACTATTGCACTGTGGCTGCAATGCATTTATTTGCTCGACATTTAGCATGTGCCAAAGGGGTGGAAGTAACAGACATTGGCTGTGCATGAGCCGAATACCGAACATGGCGTATGAAAGGTTAATGAGCCCGGAGCAGTCTCTTGTCATGTGAGACTTGTAGATGAGACAGACAAGTAGCAGAAGGAGAATGGTAGTTTAAACAGAGGCAGCGTGAAGTGTGTGGAGGCTGAGCACTCAGAAAGACACATGGTAGGGATCCAAGATGGGATACATGGGAGGTGAGAATACAGAGAGAAAGAGGTTCATTTTAGTTCAGGGTTGGAGCAGTGAGGTTCCCACGAATCATTTTCACTTAACACATTCACTGGACACAGACTTGTGGGATTGTTTTCATGTCCATGCTTGTATCCTCCTGTGGTTTTTCCTCTATCCATTAAATGTGCATATACGTGTTAGTGTACTGTATTTAGACACATAGAACAAGTGTTGATGTGAAGAGTTTGTGAAAAAAAACAGGTAGATACATACGTAAAAAATATATATATTAAACTGAGTTGTACATATTGCTTGTTACTAATAAGCACACACGTTTTAAAGGAAACATGTATGCTATTGTTATGTACTACATTTGTTATAGATCACTTGGTTTTTATTCTTCTCACTAACTGAAACATCTCGTAGGAAAGAAGGCTGTGTGCACACCCATTCCTTGAGATCTACAGAGAGGGTCAGATCCAGTTCATGGCCCCCTTGGCTCGCCAGGGAGATTTCTACGTGCCTGAGGTCCGACAGCTAGAGAGGAGGCTGTCGGAGGAAGTACACAGTGATTCAGATGTCTCAGGTATGTCTATGCTGTAGGGCCCCCTTTTTTGTACTGACAGGTAAACCTAGTGGGATTGATACGAGCAGTGAAAGTGAAGAAAAATAGTGAAGTTGTGTGCCTCAGAAGAGCCGAATGGGAAAGGCAGAAGCCCACCCAGAACATTCCAGAGAGTGAAATGGGTCGTTGATGTTGACGGTTTATATTTTGTGAAAAACTTTTTTTTCTTTTTTTCTCACTCAGTTCAATATAGTCAGCTACTGCATGCTCAGCCACCTGTGTTTTGGCTTCAGCATTCAGCCGTAGTAATTTCCTGCTTGGGTGGGACCCAGGGGATTAAGACCTTGTTTCTACCGCTGTTTTGTTTATGAGCAAGCCCCGCAGAAGTAAACTGTGATTGACACCTTCTTAGGTGTTAATGAAAAGTCCAGACACTACAGCCCCTGGTAGTAGTGTACTGCCACTTACCCAGGGGCCGTCCACAACGTTACGGACACCATTGCTTTTGATGTTAAATGTGAACAAGCACTTAAACACAATTCTGCTTGACACTAATTTATCCCCGTGAGACATAAAAGCTTGTGAAGGAGTGTATTCAAGAGTCGATACTGGATTAAGCGAGTCCAATCATGAGTGGACACAGAGTGTGAAAACATGCCTATTTGATGATAACGGCTCCATACCATCTAATTGCTACTGCTTTGTGGCAGAGGTCATGTTGTTCAATTCAGTCTCATTCAATACAAGCAGACCGTATAATGAATCCAAAGAAATAAGTTCAAACTTAAAGAGATCCTATTATACTACTTTTCTGGTCTTAATTTCTTGTTAAAAACTGCTATAGAGCAACCTGACACGAATCACATCACAAAAAACTATGTAGATTTTCGGGACACTCTTCCTCTTACCCTAGCGAGCACAGCAGTCTCTCTCTATACACTGCTTTGAGCTTCTCCGCCCCTCCCCCCCTGCTGCAAACCCCACTCCGTTGTGATTGGTTACCTTCCTTCCAGCAGCGGGAGATTTTCAGGAAGGTGGGGGCATGCAGCCGGAGCTTGGCTGAGCAGCATTACCATACATGGAAACATCCGGAAGCGTGACAGAAACTACCCGGAAGTTTGAACAAGTTATTTCTCGACCGGCTGCCATAGTGTTTAGTGCTCTGCATAGCCATCCCAGACGGTCAGCAGGGAATACGTCGAAATGCATGTACGTAATTATTTGATACTCTAGTATGGTTAAACATGACTATAAATTATTATAACAACGTTTATAGGTCATAAAAGTCGAAAAGTATCATAGGTCCTCTTTAAAGAAGACAAAAAGTTATGGTGCCATAAATTACTTCATTTTGTCACCGTGAAAGAACCAATGTAGCACTGAGACCATTTTTTCCCTCCCCAATTCAGTGATGCTGTCTGTCCAAAGGGTTTTTGGAATTATATATAAACAATGATTTCAAGGCAAACTTTTACAGAATATCCTCTGAACTCGTTGTGATTTTCGCCTCTCCAAAAGCAGCTGACTGCAAGTCTTCATCAATACTCTTCTACTTCATATTTAAAGAAAAACGGCTGATTTTACACTGAAATAATCAAAAAACAGGCACCTTAAAAGCTGTTATAAGATTTACTTACCTGTCACTTCTTATTGTAAAATTTGTTTCTGGTTTTGTCAAAACCCATCATACCACGTGTAACATCTCTCTTTATCTTCCACCAACAAGCACAAAATTAACAGCTACATTAAAGAAAAAGCATGCCTCAAAATCCATCTGGATCTCACTCTTTGCTAGAAAACGGAGTGAAACTGAGCGGTTTTGACAAATCCGGCGCTTCTCATGTGTCATGGGCGCGGTGAAGAGTGGGGATGACATTCTGGTCCATGACTGTGAATGATAATGTGACAGGTAGCCATGCTCCTGTCATACTGGGATGGGCTCAGCCTGGTCGCTGGAGCATTCGCGACACTGGAGTCTTCTTTGGTCCACTGACCCCCAAGCCATCCATCCGCTACTCCCCCCATACTGACCCAATCTCAGCCTCCTCACATATGGCTCCTTACGCTGTCAGACAGCAGGCCAGAAACCACTGTGTCAGTCTCTAACATAGTTCACTGTAGACTGTTGCACTACACAAATGGATTTGTCCCTTTCGACTTTAGAGGAAGTCAACGTTAAACCTAAAGTCTTTTGAAAGCATTGCTCTCAGATAAGTGTTTTGACTTTGTGAGATTGAGATGATAATATCATCATAACCAATCTAATTTCTGTCCTTGATATGAATTATAAAGTTAAAGCTGAAAGCGACTATCTTAGCTTAACATAAGGACTTCTGCAGGATGAAACGGCTAGCCTGACCCTGTTTTAAATAATCTGCTCCATAGTGTGACTCAAAGGTAAGAAAGTCTGGAGTCTTCAGTCTGCAGCTCAATGTCGGCCATTACTCAGTATGTTATGTAAAATATGCACTGATTTGCGTTGGATTTTAGCCGGAATCTAATAATTATCTCTCTGTAAAGTAAGCATATTAATCTTAACCCGCTTAAATTCTTTAGCATTTTTCTCAGTCTCATTCCAATGAAGAATCCACTGTGACTCGGATGCATGTAGAGACTGATGCCTGAAGGCACTGCTAAACCCTCAACTCCAGTGCAGACAATTTTCACCCAAAAAATAAGTAAAGATATCACGCCTAATGTGTATCTTTCTAACCAAATGGGATTTTTCTTCCCCATTGACAGATTCAATTTTGAGACTTGCTTAGGGCGTTCAACCAGCAGAGGAAAACTAACATGAGACCAAACTTGTTGCTCTTTCACAGCTCCATAGGCAAATTCTAACGTTTCCGTTTTATTTTATTTTATTTTTCTCAGCGCCATCAATCACATGTACCTCGAGGTGGGTGTAAGTTAATCAGCAAGAGCTTGTGGCTAGATTCAGATTTGGGAGGGTTTATTATTTGAAGTTTTAATGCATTTTTAAGAAGATACATAGAAGTTAGTTCTATACTGCACATCATGTTTAATGCCGATTTGTCTTGCAATCCTCTCTCGTGTACACAAGTTCTGTTCCACTAGGTACAAATAGTGATTGCAATTTTTTATTGTGGGAATAGATTATTTATTATTCAATCAGCTATGCCGTGTACATTTAATTTGTTTAAATTCTCTTTTTTCAAACTCCTGCAAGTGCTCGACCCTGGCCCCAGTCTCATATACAATCATATGAAAAAGTTTGGGAACCCCTCTCAGCCGGCATTATAATTGACTCTGCTTTCACAAAAAAAATATAAAAGTGGTATGTCTTTAATTTACCAGGAACAGCTAAGTACTGGGATGTTTTCCAAACAAAGATTTTTTGAAAAGCAGTATTTGGTTGTATGAAATAAAATAAAATGTGAAAAACTGGCTGTGCAAAAATATGGGTACCCTTGTGGTTTTGTTGATTTTAATGCCTGTAACAGCATGTAAAACTGATGAATTTAAACACAAAGTTGGTTGGATTATGTTGTTAAGCCTTGAACCTCATAGAAATGTCTGTTTAATCATGAGAAAATGTATTTTAGGTTCCTAAATGCAAGTTGCACTTCTCTTTGACTCTCTGCTGAAGTGAGACAGAATGGGATCATCAAAACTGCTCCCAAAAGATCTTAAAAACAAAGATTATTCATTATCATGGTTTAGGGGAAGGCTACAAGAAGCTTTCCCAAAGGTTTCAATTGTCAATTTCTACTGTAAGGAACGTTGTCAGGGAATGGAAGGACACAGGCACAGTTGCAGTTAAACCCAGGTCTAGCAGACCAAGAAAAGTAGAGCGGCATATGCGGCGGATTGTGAGAATGGATGCACACAACCCAAAGATCACCTCCAAAGACCTGCAAGAACATCTGGCTGCAGATTGTGTATCTGTACATGGTTCAACAAATCAGTGCAATTTGCACCAAAACATCTGTATGGCCAGGTGATGAGAAGGAAGCCCTTTCTGCGCCCACGCCACAGATACATTTGCTTGGAGTATGCAAAAGCTCATTTAGACAAGCCAGCTTCATATTGGAAGAAAATGCTTTGGACTGATGAGACAAAAATTAAGTTATTTGGTCTTTATAAAAAGCAGATGTTTTGGTGCAAATTACGCTGAATTGTTGAACGATGTACAGATACACAATCTGCAGCCAGATGTTCTTGCAGGTCTTTGGAGGTGATCTGTGGGTTGTGTGCAACCATTCTCACAATCCTCCACCTATGCCGCTCCTGTTTTTTTCTTGGTCTGCCATGCCTCGGTTTAACTGCCACTGTGCCTGTGTCCTTCCATTTCCTGACAACGTTCCCTACAGTCGAAATTGACAATTGAAACCTTTGGGAAAGCTTCTTGTAGCCTTCCCCTAAACCATGACAATGAACAATCTTTGTTTTTCAGATCTTTTGGGAGCTGTTTTGATGATCCCATTCTGTCTCACTTCAGCAGAGAGTCAAAGAGAAGTGCAACTTGCATTTAGGCACCTAAAATACATTTTCTCATGATTAAACAGACATTTCTATGAGGTTCAAGGCTTAACAACATAATCCAACCAACTTTGTGTTTAAATTCATCAGTTTTACATGCTGTTACAGGCATTAAAATCAACAAAACCACAAGGGTACCCATATTTTTGCACAGCCAGTTTTTCACATTTTATTTTATTTCATACAACCAAATACTGCTTTTCAAAAAATCTTTGTTTGGAAAACATCCCAGTACTTAGCTGTTCCTGGTAAATTAAAGACATACCACTTTTATATTTTTTTTGTGAAAGCAGAGTCAATTATAATGCCGGCTGAGAGGGGTTCCCAAACTTTTTCATATGACTGTACTTTGAACTGAATTCCTCTGCAGTAGCTCTCTCATCTTTTCTAATATCATATTGTGAGGATGTGTTACATATTAAGTATTTTGAGGATAATTCATGATCTGCTATTTGCATTTATACCCAGGGGGCAAAACCACCTTTTTTTTTGGAAAAACAGGTATGGGATGTTGTAAAAGGTTGTTCACCAGAAATTATATCTAGGACCTTCTAGGATCACAACCTGGGTGGACAACCTGGTCAACTACCTGCTGGAAAGCTACAGGGGGCGGAAATAGAAAATCGGAACCACGGTTTAATGCAAGGGTAAAATTGTTTTTTTTTTTACTTAAAGATATCATCATGAAACTTTGCCAGTTGATTACTGACATTGACACAATTAATTTTTGTAATGAAGATTTTTTATTTTTTTTTAATATAGGGGAGAACGGGGTAATCTGAGCCACTTTTTACATTTGCTCCCCTCTAAGCAAGCTAAAATGATTTATCACTCAAATTTACACATTTTCCATTAATTCAGGATGTTTCCTAGAAATGGGCATTAGCAGAATTTGTTCAAGACAAAGGGCAGTGAAGATATGATTGTTTAAAAAAAAGTTGTCATGTGGCTCACTTTACCCCAGCTGTGGGGTAAACTGAGCCAGACCAGGAACATCTAGGGGGTAAAGTGAACCAGCTGGGGGTAAACCACTTTCCACTCTGAAACTACCATAACAACACATATTGTAACAGTTATAATCCTGAAAGCTAGCCACACATTCCAGAACTAATGTCGGACTAGTAAAATAATGATGGGGTTTGGTCAATTAAGCAAAGCTAATTTTCTAAACACTTGAAAGTAACTCTGAACAAAATCAAATACAACATATTATAATTCAAAAGGTTTTAATAAGATTCAAATGAAAGATAGAACTAGTTAGATTAGAACACAGTCTGGGGGTCAGAACACAGGACCCTTAGAGCCAGCTTGTGTCTGGGTGAAGACCCAACTGGATTATAACATCAGCCTGTCATACTCTACAACTAGGCCTACTCTACATTCCAGTCCTGAAGGTTACAGGGAAAGATGAGAAAGTGCTCTTTCCGTGTGGTTGCCCCAGGTCGTCTTCCTGGTGTATTTCCTTGGCATGATGGCTTTTCTACAATGTGTATGACATTAAAATAAAACATATGGCATGTAATATTACATTAAAATATGTTTAAGACTAAACTTAACTTGTGCCTCATGGTGGGGGAAAGTGAGACAGTGGCTCACTTTCCCCCACAGCATTTGGCTCACTTTCCCCCACCACCACAATTTGAGAAAAAACTACCTCTCTTAGCATTTCAGGCTAATCTTCAGTTATCAGCATCACATGGTTTCATATGTTGGTAGTTCATCAACACGTATGATAGAAGTTTATCTACGTGAATACGTTTGCTTTGGCACAACAGTTGATTAAGTTGACAGCAAGAAAATTTACTTTTACATGCAAAATACCCAAAAAAACATGCTTACCACAGCACCATGAGGTCCTCTCTTTCAGGGCCATGGGGAAATGAGAGGGGCTTGAAAACATATATCTCTCATGACCAAAAATGTTTTCCGTTGCCTAGATACAGGGGGTGGCTCACATTACCCGATGCCTCAGATTCCCCCATTGTCCCCTATGTAAATTTGGCATATTTCACAAACACACTTATATAATGTCAAAATGCAATAAAGAATTTAACTCTGGCTTTATCCAATATCAATTTTTTTGTTTATTAAAGATATGCAAATGTGTGCATCATTTGTGAAATATGCCAAATTTGCATACATATATATATTTTTTTTAAACTTAAAAATATTATTGTTGTAATGCCAGTAATCAACTGGCAAAGTTTCATGATGATATCTTTAAGCTAAACATTTAAAATTTTACCCGCGCATTAAAGCAGCTACGAGAAACATTTAAATATATTTTAAACAGCCCCATGTTTCCTCTGATAGTCATACATTACCTATAACAGCAAACGAGACCATCAGTGCAAAGAAAGACGTTTTTATGTAGTTTTTATTACTGCGTTTGGTCTGGTCGCACACCCAGTCCGATTTTCGGTCCGCGCATGCAGGCTCTATGGTCACATATCCGTATTGGTCGCAGATTTCAGTGTAGTGCTGCAACGCGATTTGAGAAGCCTATCCCACCAGGTGAGGGAAGGGGAGCGGGAGCCTTGTTTGAGATGGTTATTTGTCGTCATAATGACTGATAACAGGGCTGAACCCTCAAAGAAAAAAAAGAAAATGCAATGACGAAAAGCTAAAAGGGAGAGTGATAGACGGGCGGGAGGAGGCGAGGGCGTTGCCAAGCAACGTGTATACAATTACACGGGAGTGAACTAGACTGCAGTGTTTACTCCTAAATGAATGAGCGGTACTAACACAAAGTTTACTTTGCTTCACCATCATCAGATGACCATTATTCATCTGAAATAGTCATTATTTACAACAACATAAACACATTACCTCATCGTGATCCATACTAACTGCCGTCTCTCGCTTTCTGTGAGGACACGTTATCTTTCAGCTCCAAGAGAGTGGTTAGGCACTACCGGCACACGCTAGAAAACAGCTTTAAGACAGCTGGCGTCGTAAAAATACTACCGCTTTTGTCCAAAGGGGCCGCCAACGGACAAAGTTACTCGTAGTGGCTTTAAACCGTGGGTCCGATTTTCTATTTCGGCCCCCTGTAGCTTTCCAGCAGGTAGTTGACCAAGTTGTCCACCCAGGTTGTGATTCTTGAAGGTCCTAGATATAATTTCTGGTGAACAACCTTTTACAACAGTCCATGCCCATAAAATCAGTTTGCCCATAAAATCAGTTTGGCCCCTGGGTATAAGCTCTGTAACATCATTTCCTGTTTTTGTATTTTGCTTGTAGCATTGGAAGTCTCTTAACTTGAGCTCTCTTGAGCTGTGACTTTCAACATGTCTCTGAAGTGTATACTTCTGTTCCCTATTATTGAAGTTTAATTAGAAAAATGAAAAAAAGTAATTTTTTCCTTTAGTGTTTTGAGTCTCAAGAGCCTTTCAGAGTTATTGACAAAGTTGGCTGCTATTCCCACTGTATTTGTTGTGGTTTTTATTCACCTTAGTCAAGCTTATGAGTTGAAAGCTACCTATGACAGCCAGTGTGCAGCTCAACGTCCAGAGTTAAGTATAAATGTGAATTTCAGAAAAATACATTTGTTGATGGTTAACTGGGGACTTTGAACACAGATAACTTGTGATTATATTAAACGGTGTTTGTTGAAGCTTTATAGTTTTTATCCATTCTTCATCCTTTGAAATTCACTGTGATAAGAAGACTTACAGTTTGTTAACCTGTCATTCTGTTAACTGCACAGAGCTTCATAACCTCCAGTTAATGACTGGCAGGCTTAGTGTAAGGAGATATTGATTTGACAAGGGTGTTATTTAGAAAAAAAACAGAGCCTGACAAAGACAAAAGGTCAACAGACGAGAACACACTGGTACGAAATTGATCCTATTAACCCGTATGGAAATAAACAAAAAACACTGTTGAGTCAAGTAATTGTGCTGCTTATATGAAACCATCCAATTAAAGAGCATGAGACCTTTAGCTCACAGGAATTTCCAATAAACACCATTTCTGTTCCTATTTTGAGCTCTGACTTCAAGTTGCAGCACAATGTGTTGATGCTTATCCCATAGTTCATTAACAACCAGACAAATGTTACAGCAAATATATGCTATGTCCAATCTATTTAAATGACTTACCATTTCTGCACAATTTCGAGATTATTTGTTTTATGTAAATGTATGAAGATATATCAATTATATTCAGCATCAGAAGAAGTATATAAAGGGGCAAATGAGGATTAGCCCTAATAATAAAAATAATAAAACTACAGGCTTTTTTTTTTTTTTTTTTTTTACAAAAACATGATCTTCATATTTTCTTTTGTTCTCTCCAGTATTGTATAGTTTTACCTGTTATGCATTAAACAATTCTGCATTGAAAAATTACCATTAAAAAATACTATTTTGAATATTAGTCCATAAACAAGCAAAAGAAAAACAAATGTAACTGGTCCTCCTCTTCTTCATTAGAGAATCTACATTACAGAATCTACATAATGATTGTTCATTGTAGTTTTTTAAGAGACCATAGTTTTTCTGGACTGAAGTCAAGTGCATCATGTAGATTTTGGTTGAATCCCAGCAGCACTGAATGTTTTTTAGCCGCCTAGCCTTTTCGCACGCAGTGTTTGTTTATAGAAGTCCCTCTCACCATCTGGCCATTTCCCTCCCTTTTTGTTTCATCTCTGCTCAAGGTGCAGACTCCAACAGTGAATACAGCTCAGGGAGTGGTGTTCTCCTGTCAGACAACAGCAGAGAGACGTCCCGGGCGGCATCCTCCGTCCACTCTTTCCACTCCGTGTCTCTCCAGGATCAGGGGGACAGAGAGCACAGAGAGAGAAGCTCTGGGGAGAGTTCAGTCAAAGAGCTGGTCTGGGATCAGCCTGGCAGACAGCCGGCAGAGAGAGAGGAGACACTGCATGGAGACTCCCAACAGAAGAGCCCGCTGGAGGCTCCCACGCAGGAGCTGTGGGGGGTCGTCGGTGGAGAGGAGTAAAAGTTCACTGAGACATATTAGTCGAGGACGGGGAAAATAAATTGGGATGGAGATTCAATTGATTGGGTTGTGAAAAATGTTTAAAAAAAAAGCTGTCTCACTATGAGAGCATTTTCAAATGGGGAAATATTAAAGGATTAGACAGGAGACATTCTATGTTCTATGTTTTTGTTATTGTGAAAAAATCCAATGAAAAGAAAGAAACAAAGTGACAACAAATGTGCCAGTCAAGTTAGTCTCAATACTTTCCAACTTAGCTAACCTGACAGCGAATACGTTCCTATTAAAATATGGCAAAATAACTCTGAATGTGATGCCAACTCTCTACACAGTGTCACATTGATGTGTAAACAGCAAATGGACAATAAAGAAGGTCCAAAGTAGAAAGGAATATGCTGTATCGGGCTTTGGCTACACAGGCAATACTTGCTAGTAAGATCAATTCCTTGTTAATGTTAATGTCTTTTCATGAGATGTGTTAACAATGAGGAAAATCTAGAATGTAACCAGACCTAATATTTACTCTTTGATCTGCGAAGTTAAAAAGGGAAAGTTTTTGCTGACAGAGAACAATCGACTTGAAATCTTCTTAACTGATTCAGGTAGCCTGAGTTTCTTGAAATATTGTTACAGAAGTGACAACGTCTTTCAAAATGTTACAATATGACTGAATAGAATATTTTTTAGCTGAAATATTTTACTTGAATTTCTATCAATATTTTATATCTACAGTTGAAAAGGTCATACTGTAGCTGTTTTCAGAATGACTGAGTTGTATTGTTATTTTGTTGTGGTGAAGCTAATCAATACATTTCGAAGAGTATTTCTGTTTGTTATTGAAATATAGAGAGGGAATTCTGTTCATTTCAAAGATACCTTAACCTTGTTTACAACAAGCTTCATTTTCTTTCTTTAAAAACTGTAATAAGACTTGTAATTGTACTTATTATAAGCACATAGACCTCACAAAGGGATCTGTACTGTTTTTTTTAAAGAGTTGATCTGTTTCACTGAATATTTGTGCATCTTGTTAAAAGAGACACGTGTATTTTCACCAGGTTGTGTTTTGGCATTGCTCATGTTTTAATGTAAAATGTTCTGCATTTCCAAAGAGCAAGCTGTGAGTGCATAATTACCTTCTTCCTGACCACCTCTGAGACTGGGGACATGATTATGGTGAGAGTGCTGCCCGCTGCCATGATCAGTCAAGGAGAAAGATGACAAGACGAGTGGACTGACAATAAATATTCATTTCACTATTACTGAAAGCAAAGCGCTGTGAACCTACCTTGTATTTACCGTTTCTCTACATCTGGCCTCTTGCATCCTCAATTTATTCTCACACATTCATCCCCAGCTCCTTCATTTTCAGTTCAGCCGTTTTATTCTTTCTCAACCTTTGTGCCATCTGCAGTCTCTTTGCACAGGCAAATTTTTAGTTTGTTTGCCTCCTTTTGTTTTTTTCTTTTTTTTCCAGTGAAATAAATATGGCAGCTGCAGCCTGAAAGTCCAGCTGATGTACTGTGTGTCCAGTCATATCCATAACCTTTATCTTCCAACAAACATGAGATCACACTGAGCTCCTTGCAGCAGGCCGGGCTCACTTGGCGGGTGCAGGACGCTCAAAGGGATGTGGATGCGTGTAATCAAGTGAGAGAAGAGTTATGCCTTTCAACATCCTTGGCACATTCTGAGCTAAAATGTGTCCATTAATGATTCTCCAGATTATTATCCAGATTTTCACTTTAAAAAAAATCCTACTTGTAGAGGAAAGCTTCTACATGTCCTTCACCGACTAAAAACCATACCAATAAGGCTTTACTTAAAAATAGATGGCATTACATTGTCAGATAAACTGACACAATTGAGTATTGGCCCAGTTAAAATAAAACCAATAGAAGAAAGGCTATTTTATCTCAATTAAAGCTATTGAGAAGTTTTACTATTGAGTTTTAAGTGATAAATGACAGAAATGTAATCCAGCATACAAACACATAATCATAGTGCCTGAATAGATAATACAAAATCAAGACAATCAAGGTGATAGAATAAGTCAGCTACAAAGTTCCACATCAGCTTTCCCTCACTGAGGCTCTTGGGTGTGTATGCAATCAGGGACCCTTCTCAAGCAGAAGGGTTTACGGAGTTATCTGGATAACTGACTGAAACCCTGGAACAAATCTTGAGACATTCACTGATTTTGGGTTTTACACAACAAGTTAGACCATATACAATTCATACAATTTACATACAATTTTCCTTCTGGGATGAATACAGTATTTGTTTATCGATCTATCTTATCTGGATCTTGCTTTAAATGTGTATCGCGACAATGGCTCATTAGACTACTGTACACTCTTCTACTCCGGCAGAACGGAAAATACGTAGGGGGGGAAAAAGGGGACAAATCGAGCCCGTTACAGCAATCATTAGTTTACTCTAAATTACAGTTGCTTCAGAGGCTTAATTGGCAGAATGCTGAGCTTTTACTAAACGCTCTCCAAATAAGATGATCTATAGCAGGTGTTTACATTCGGAATCTAAATGCAGATTACTTTAAAGAGATGGATGAGCTTTACGAGTAATAGTGAAGTCCTGAGATGCTTTCTGTGTGTATAAAGCTAGTCTGGAAGCTGTTGGTGTAATGTATACTCCTCACCTTCTTAAGTACCTGGGGAAGTAACTGGCTGAGTCTTTGCTGATCCGTGTATCATATGTAGGCCACGTTGTTCATTGTGTGCACATGTGGGGCGTGCTGAATATAACTAGACTAAGATATGGCATCATTGGTGTAACTAATGGTCTCAGAGGCTCAGTTTGTTAACACTCAGGGCCGTGTCTTTGGAGCTGGGAGGGATACTTTGCTGTTTGCCTATGGGCTTTTATTACAACTTGTTTTATTAAGTAGGAGCACGGTTCATGTCGACATTAATAACTCTACTCATTAAAGTAATAATCAGACTCCTGCAGAATCAAAGCCTTTTGTCTCATTGTCTGACAGTTTGAGTTTCTTTCCCAATCTGACAATTGCTTTTGTGATCACATATTAAGATACACAATGGAATTAGTGGCCAACAAATATTTAAAAAAGAAACAACTTGTAATAAAAAGAGTGTTATCGTTTAAGCAAGGATGAACTCCTAGGATGGGAGGTTATAACTTTGACATTCTGGGTTTGTCTCAGCAAAGGGGGCAGTACACCCATTAAAATAAAACACAAATGCAATAAAATGAAATTACATTTGTACTGCTCAAAGACAAAAACAAATATAAAAACTTCACAACAAAATGTCTTTCCAGAAACAATGTCCACGTTACTCCGGACAATCTGCAGATCTTTGCTATTGACAGTTAAATAAAACAGGAAGGCTTTCTTCGGTAGAGCTGTAAAGCATGTTCACACTGAGGTCTCTGGATTCTTTACTGTCTTCAAATAAACTTTTTTTTTTTGTTGTGCACCGCAAACCGAATTCCTCTCAACTCAGTATTGGTGGCAGCATACCTTTCATAGAGGGATATTTCAGAACTCAAATTAAAATTCAACTAAAACTGCAGGGTTAGATTTCACAAGTATTGAGTCAGGAAAATATGCTCTGTGTCAAAAGACTGAGTTGACCCTTTTAAAGTTAATTCTGCACAAACCAATCCTGTATTCCCAGCTCATATATATCCAATAGATTAAATTAAGGAAATATGACTAATGGGTACCTGGAAGTGGTGACTGTGTAGGTGAAATGTTTGTTTTTCTGTTAACAAGCATTTCCTTTCTGTGAAATAAACTGATTTGATTTGATTTGAATAACAACAGAAACAGCAAAGAAAGGAACTAGATTGTGGATGTTGAGGTGATTGTTTTGTGATCAGTTATTACCATTGAATTACCAGGGGGAAAAACACAGAGTATAGCAGTCAGACCTATGCACACTGACCACTGGCTTGGAAAGCTTTCGTTTCTGTCCTCTATAACTTCCCTCGACATTAATTGGCATGTCCCTATCTAAACTCTGCATTCCACCCACATGCTCTCAACCATTGTAATGTTCTGTAGACTACAATTCTATTTCAGGAGAAAATTGGTCCCTTTGTGTTAGCCCAGGGAATTAAGCAACAAGCAGGACCCGCTCGTCGTTTTAATTGCAACTGTACACAGAAAAGAGTTCTCCTTTTCCCAACCCCAAACGGCAAAGTACGTATTGTTAGTCCTGAAATGAAACATTTAAAAAAGGGTGAGATGTGTTTTGTGAAGAGGTGGGTGAGAGGTGGTGCTGCTTAAGCTGTATGAGCAATGAAGCTGAATTCCTACTGAATTACCTTTCTGTTGCTTCCTGATTTGCATATTTCATTGTCACTGGACGCATCAGACCTTTTTCTGCACTTCTCACTAATTATGCAACAAGAATGTTGCTTATGTCATATTGTTTTGGCTGAAGGGCTGGGTACGGGTACATTGTTTGTTGCCTGAAATGGTGTCTGCAGAATCCTCTGCTAATGAACAACATGTAGTAGGCCTAGCAGTGAGACTCAAGTGTTTTTGGCTGGTCAAGTTGTACATGCATAATACTAGGGTTATTTGGACAAAACAAAAATATGAAGGCAAATTATTAATGAATTGATAATTCATCCATGAGTTCAAGCATCCCTTGTGTGTGTGTGTGTGTGTGTGTGTGTGTGTGTGTGTGTGTGTGTGTGTGTGTGTGTGTGTGTGTGTGTGTGTGTGTGTGTGTGTGTGTGTGTGTGTGTGTGTGTGTGTGAAAAACTGTGTTACTGCTTCTTTAGATTGTGAAGTAGGCCCGGCCTACTATGTGCCACTCATCTAGAGTGTTATTCCGTTTTAATGAGTTGAAGTTGAATGAGGAGCTGGTTGGCCTTCATAAAGGGAAACAAACAACAACAGAAAAGTTGATGCTTGTTTCTCTTTTCTCATCTTTCTAAATTTAGCTTCAGAGCTGCAGCGCTTTGTCTATTTGGAATGATTTTCACCTTTTTTCTACGGGGGAGGGGGTTATAATGAATCGTTAAATTGACACCATTCAAGCTCTTCCACAGGGAATGCAACACAAGAAAACGTGAGAAGTTGGAAACAGATTTGGGGATTTTGATTAATTGACTTTCTTCATTCTTTTTATTCTTCACTCCTGCCTGCATGGTGTTTTTTAAAAATTTGTATGGCAGATTGAATTACCTTTGGAGAGTCCCCCTTTGAAGTGGCTGTAACTTCGCAGCCTGTGCACACTGTGTAGGCTATAGTCACAGGTTTGTGAGAGGCGAACAAGCAGCGCCGACTCGTTGCGCTCATTATGACTGTAGAGCTGCACAGAGTGGCTGCATGTGCTTGGTCCGACGCCGCTAAACGGGCAGGATTTCTCAACAGCTCTTGTTTTGAAGTTGATTTGGGGAACTTTCCGAAGAGACAAAGCCATAGCCTACTCATAGAAAAGTAATGCAAAAACAAAATGCGTAATTGCAGTTCCATTTAGATTCACTCGCCTCTCAGACCAGTCAGCGGTTACATAGGAGAATCCTTCGAGCATCGTTACTGTGCTGGTGCTGCCGGACATTTGAGCACTGCTTAGGTTATTTGCTCCGGTCTGTAGGCGCGTGCACACGGTGGCTGGCTGGTGCAAGTTGGGAGAGCACCGAGAGGAGTTTGCCACTCTTGCCATTGTGAGCCACACTTCAGAACCACGGACAGAGCCAAACCGCTGCCTGGCAAACATGCTCAAAGTGAACAACATCTGGACGCTGCTCGTCACATGAAGCGCTGCACGCTCTCTTTACATTGTCGCACGGCTTGTGGAAACCTGCAGATATACCAGGCGTGAAACACCTAGAGCTAAAGCCAGGTAAGAACTACTTGATAACTTTGATTTTTAATATGATAGGTTTTTCCAATGTAGTCTGGCGTAGGGATTACTCCATGAGTGCATCAGAATTGCCTTTGCATTTTTAATTGTTCGTATAGCACAATCGCCTATCACAATCGTGATCATGTATCACACAACCTCCACTTAACCGCCACTAAATCCAATTTTATGAGCAGTTGCAAACAAAGCAACATTTTCTCTTTATTGCTCTGAAACTTCACATTGAACTAGCCTACATTGTGCATGCTACTTTTGCATTACCCCATCCAACCCTTTAGTGTGTCTGTATACAGGCACATCTTGTTGTACTCATGTAAAGTCGTTTCCCACTTGACCCGAAGAGAATGTTTGTGTCAACTATATAAAAGAAATTGCACTTGCAACTAATATTGCACTTGCTCTCATTAAACCAATTGGAGCTTTTGTTTTCAGACAGCGCCCTAAACAATGAAATAGCAGCCTGCTGTGAATTTAATTTGATCTTTTTCAGTTTGTCATGAAAGTGTCTGCTTTATGCAAAACAGTAAAACGAAAACAAACAAACAAAAAAAGGGTTTTGGCATATGACGGATCCTTTGTGGATTGCACCAAATTGTTGTCGGAACAGACAGGATGTGATGCAGTAGGGGATTTCTCTCACTTGTAAGAGGATGACAGTGATGGATTGGTGTTAGGTGTTCATACAACCACATTGTCTCCATGGGTGTTACTGCTGGCCAACATTCCATTAACAGAGCCAACCAGTTGTAGCGAGTCTTATCTTTTTAAATTTTGTCTATCTGTCATAGCAGCTAATTTAGACCCTTTTGTTTTTCCTTTTCTAAGAACCATCCAGGTGAGATATTAGAACAAAACAATCATTTGTTGTTTTTCCCAGAGCCCAGCTGCCTCACAGACAGATCCCCCTGTGCTATTTTCATGAAATGATGAACTTGATCTACATTCAAATTCTCAATCAGCTGGCTGCTGGCTACTATGCAGGCATCCTAATTCCTTCAGCTGACAACTCCAGGTGCAGGGATAACTTGTGTCCTCACCAGATATGATATAATGATAGAAATCATTAGTCGACTTATGGCGGCTTCCCCACTTCTGTGTTTATGTGTTTCATCAACTGTTAATATAATGTAGGTCCTTTGTCCTTAAAGGCTACTTCCAGTCCTTTAAGGGGATCATAGAAGGTCATGAAGTTAAATGATTCAGGTGATTTTGTCTTGCGTCTTTCAACCGAATGTCTCAGTTTCTAATGGGACAATGGGTTGTTGTGTCATGTCATATTGCAGAAGGAAAAAAAATCAACCTACGAGGAGAAAAGGATGACGCTCCGTCCATAATCCATCATGTTGATTTTATCATAAAAATGAGCACAAAAATAAAACTACTCCGCCATCAATTACCATCCTATCAATGTTAGAAGCGTTAACATTGGAAAGCAATATTTGAGATAAATTACATGGAACGAGCTAGTTGGTTTAGGCTGTTATTACTCAAAAGGCTTAACGATTTGTAAGCAGTGGATGAGACATTCTCTTAAATGTCATGTCATGTACATTGAAGTATTTAACAAAGCGCAATGTGCCAAAACAAACTTGATGGCAAATGCTACACACTTGAGTTGATGTTATTGAAATTATCATTAATTACATGATTGTACACAGTATTAAATAACACATCAATGTGATGATTTTGCATGATCATAGTATATGTTGTCAACAATAACAGATTTGATCTCCTCAGATCATTTTTTGAGACATGGAGTTGCCTGGTATTTCTCCATATGTACATGTACAGTAACATTATTAGTGGCAATCTGTCACTGTCCTTGCATGAAGCATGTCATGCGTAACACATTAGACAATGTGGAACGGCTTTCTTAAAGAAATCTTCACGCTAACAATGATCAAGTCCTCCTCTGTCCTGGGCGGGAGTAGCAATGCGTAAGGCTGGTGGTTCAAAGCTGAGTAAAGCACACTGCCCTTTTTTTAGGGGGCCAAGCCCGAGTAGGGCTGGGACCGCGTTTTGCAGAGCAACGCGGTTCCCAAGCCCTGCGGGGCAGGGAACCCTATTGTTCTTGTAGGGATTATTAGGGGGCCAAGCCCGAGTAGGGCTGGGACCGCGTTTTGCAGAGCAACGCGGTTCCCAAGCCCTGCGGGGCAGGGAACCCTATTGTTCTTGTAGGGATTATTATTCTTTTTATTTTTCCTTACGTAAAAGTGGTGCTGCAGCCCAAACCATAAAGGGTTGGGACATGCCACTTGCATGGCTGATCCAGGTCCGTGCCTGGTACGCAGACGAAAAAATTCAGACATCCCAGCCACTAGGTGGCGCTACAACAAAGGAAAAGGCGTTTTGGGCTATAACTTCCGCACCGAAAGTCTGACAGTCAAAAACATTATATCCACAGATGCCCACAACTCAGCTGCATCTTTTGAGATAGGCCACGCCCATTTGCGTATATATACATTTTTTGCTACATCGCAAAAACTGTGTCAGTCACCAAAACATACTCCTCCTACAGTTTTCGCCCGATTCGGACGAAACCAAAAGCATTATGCCCTCCTAACTCCCACGAGCAAGAGTTGGTCAATTAGTTTTTCTACGACCATCGGAAGACCAAACGGTAGCGCTTTAAAAATTTGCGAAAATCTGTAAAAAAAAAAAAAAAGAGGGATTTTCTTGAAACTCAAGGGAGACTATCATGGGGCATACTTGAGTCTATCAAAAAAATATGGGCAAGAAATTCCTTTGTGGGCCGGACTTATTAAAAAAAAGAGTTTTTCAATTTTTTTGCCTGTTTTCGCCATTTCCTAAGTCTTTCGGCGGGAAAATGGGAAAATTCAAATAAGTGTCTTTACAATGGAGAGGTTGACAATTTGATTTTGCTATAACTCCCCAACCGAACATCGCACATTCAAAAACCTGACATCCACTTCTTCGGTACATTGAGCCGCATTTTTCTACCCAACGTAATTTTGCAAATGTCATCCACAGGGGGCGCCAAAACCACAAAAAGCAAAGAAAACGCGTTTGGGGCTATAACTTCCACACCGAACATCCCACAGTCAAACACTTTAGATCCACAGATGCCCACAAGTCAGCTGCATCTTATGAGATAGGCCACGCCCATTTGCATATGGGATTTTCTTTCGCTACATTGCATTGCAAAAACTGTGTCAGTCACCAAAACACACTCCTCCTACAGTTTTTCTCCGATTTCGACGAAACCAAAAGCATTATGCTCTACTGACTCCCACGAGCAAATGTTGTGTAAAGAATTTTTCTACGACCATCGGAAGACCAAACGGTAGCGCTTTAAAGATTTGCACATAGCTACCTTTTACCAAACTGCTCCTAAATCCAAAACGATTTATCCTATTAACACCAAACTTCACACATGTGTTTGTCCTATGGTTCTCAGTCTGGTTCTACTTTTTCCTTAAATTGCTCCAAAAGGGGGAGCCAAAAACACACTTCAGCATCTTTCTCTGCCATTACTTTTGTCTTTTGGTCTATAACTCCCAAACCAAACATCCCACATTCAAAAACTTTACATCCCCGGATTCCGTGAAGCGAGGGGCCGGCGCCGCGGACGATGACGCCCGATCCCGAGTCGCGTGGGAGGCTTGGCCCCCGTTCACAACTGCTTGCAGTTCTAGTTCCTATTATTTTTCTCCGCGTAAAAGTGGTGCTGCAGCCCAAACCGTAAAGGGTTGGGACATGCCACTTCCAGGGCATATTCAGGTCCGTACCCCGTACGCAGACAAAAAAATTCAGACATCCCGGCCAGTAGGTGGCGCTACAACAAAGGACAAGGCGTTTTGGGCTATAACTTCCGCACCGAAAGTCCGACAGTCAAAAACTTTATATCCACAGATGCCCACAAGTCAGCTGCATCTTTTGAGATAGGCCACGCCCATTTGCGATAGGATAAATTTTTTGCTACGTCGCAAAAACTGTGTCAGTCACCAAAACATACTCCTCCTACAGTTTTTGCCCGATTTGGACGAAACCAAAAGCATTATGCTTTACCGACTCCCACGAGCAAAAGTGGGTCAAATAGTTTTTCTACGACCATTGGAAGACCAAACGGTAGCGCTTTAAAGATTCGCAAAAATTCCTTAAAAAAAAAAAAAAAGGGGATTTTCTTGAAACTGAAGGGAGACTATCATGGGGCATACCTGAGCCTATGGCAAAAATATGGGAAAGAAATTTTTATGTGGGCCGGACTTATTAAAAAAAATAGTTTTTAAATTTTTTTGCCTGTTTTCGCCATTTTCTAAGTCTTTAGGCGGGAAAATGGGAAAATTCAAAAAAGTGTCTTTACAATGGAGAGGTTGACAATTAGATTTTGCTATAACTCCCCAACCGAACATCGCACATTCAAAAACTTGACATCCACTTGTTTGGTACATTGAGCTGCATCTTTCTATCTAACGTAGTTTTGCGAATGTCATCCATAGGGGGCGCCAAAACCACAAAAAGCAAAGAAAACGCGTTTGGGGCTATAACTCCCACACCGAACATCGCACATTCAAAAACTTTACATCTCCGGATTCCGTGAAGCGAGCGGCCGGCGCCGCGGACGACAACGCCCGATCCCGAGTCGCGTGGGAGGCTTGGCCCCCGTTCACAACTGCTTGCAGTTCTAGTTTCTATTTGAACTTGCCTTTCAGAGGGAATATTGTGCCCAGGCATCTGGGGGAGCGGGAGTGACTCTCTTGGCTGCCTGCGTGAACGTGAGCATGACAGCCGCTTCAAGATAGTTTTAATGATGTGATTGGGGGCCCGATAAGAGCTACTTTACAACTAATCAGAGGCTGAGATTTAACATCTGTGCGCGCTGATGATATATCTGCTCCCGTTTAATTAAGTGTTTGAAAAATTGCTAGGAAATAGGGGTTTTGAGAGCTGTGTTCCACGTCCCCTTCAGATTGTCTCTCTGGCATTTATTTGCACTTCTTAAAAGGTTTTTGGAGAGGGCTCATCCAGACCTCCAACCTCACTTTGGCCTAGTTCGCATAGGCCTGCCTAATTGTGCCAAGAGTACCTATTTGCAGACCCATGGGGGAAACCATTGAAAACGGAAGCCACGCCCCAAACTCATTTCATTGGTCAGAATTGTAACCTACTCTGAATTTGTTGTCTTCTTTTTGTTTTACTGCCGGAGTTCACCTAGCGGTGAATAATAATACACAGTTTCCACCGGTTATGTGCTAGTACACAGTAAAATACGTCAGTTTGTTAAGGTGGCCAGGACGGTGGTAAAATGTAGATGTTGAGGTAGAAGATGAATGAAGCAACGAAGCTTTGTGTACATCTTCTAAAATCCGTCTCTTTAATTCACAATTATCACACTAGGTCAATCACATACAAATATAAACTCTTATAAATAAAAGAGTTGATATTTGTATGTGATTGACCTACTTCTGATAATTGTGAATTAAAGAGACGGATTTCGGAAGATGTACCCAAAGCTTCGTTGCTTCATTCATCTTCTACCTCAACATCTACATTTTACCACCGTCCTGGCCACCTTAACAAACTGACGTATTTTACTGTGTACTAGCACCATAACCGGTGGAAACTGTGTATTATTATTCACCGCTAGGTGAACTCCGGCAGTAAAACAAAAAGAAGACAACAAATTCAGAGTAGGTTACAATTCTGACCAATGAAATGAGTTCGGGGCGTGGCTTCCGTTTTCAATGGTTTCCCCCATGGGTCTGCAAATAGGTGCCTCTCAATTGTGCTGGTACTTATTGCGCCATTAATTCACACTGTGACCTAGTCTTTGCAAGCAGAACCCCCCCCCCTCCCCTCCCACCCCCATAATCTGCCTCAACAGACAGCACAGATGAGACATTTTAGACTTGTAATGTTGAACTCCTACAAGTAACTTTTTCTCCTCTTGCTTCTAATAATAGGGCAAATGTGGCATGGCAAAATGAAAGACCCGAACCATTATGGTCCGGAACATACAGAAGGGCTGAGACAGATTTTTGACATCACATCAGCATCACGCATTAGAACATGTAATCCTCTTGGCTGGAGAAAGGCTGGTGCATTCCTCGATGCACCATAAGGTTTACCACCCACAACCTGATGTAATATTTATCTGAAGGGAAGTCAATGCATTCATTTCACTTTCCCCCCTCGTTTGCTCTGTTGTTTGTTGCTCTCTCCTGGGTTGTCACAGGATATTCTTCAAATGTCCCCGCCAAAGCATACTGAAACACATTCACACGAACGCACGCACGCACGCACACACACACACACACACACACACACACACACACACACACACACACACACACACACACACACACACACACACACACACACACACTACACTAGGAAACCTACCTGGGTGTAGCTGCAGGAGCCAGTGTTTTTTTTGTAACCCGCCCCTGAATGCTCGACCATGGGGTTTTAGGAAACTTTCAGATTGGAAACAGGTAGACTAACAAGGAACTGAGGAGGCGATGGGGTCTTCAAGTGGCACATTATTTTGTAATGTTGCAATGTCAGGAACAACGCCGTGTGAGACAACAGGAGAAGTCACCAATAAGCTCCCAGCTGCTAGTTAATGGAGGGGGAAGGGCGGTGTATCGAGTAGTCCAAACTACAGCCAAGCTCTGTAGGTTTACCAGCGTGAATACTCGACCACTTTGGTTGCTTACATGTGTAATTTGTGCATCCTTCTGACTTTCAAAAAAACTGTGAACGATGCTGCCAAAATGTTCTATGATAAAGATATTTTGATAATAGCCTTGAGAAAACTGTAAGTCATGAGTCATTTGAACTCCATTGTCCTAATATAAAGACTGCTTAATTCAATCTGTTTGCTGGACTGTATGTGTGTGTGTGTGTGTGTGTGTGTGTGTGTGTGTGTGTGTGTGTGTGTGTGTGTGTGTGTGTGTGTGTGTATTTGTGTGTGTGTGTGTGTGTGTGTGTGTATGCACTGAATGACTAAAAGGGAAAATGATTGCTTCTCACTCTCTGTGTGACTGAACCAGCCCGCCTCCCTAATCACAACATCATACCAACTGGTGAGACCCAGACCTGTTACCTCAACATGATAGGAATCTATATTAGAATACAAGTTTCACTGCACACTTCCCTTATCGTCCAAACCCTTATTTTTTTATCCACATGTTTCCATGGCAACCCCAGCCAGCATTGATGAGAACCACCATCTACGTGAAACCTCGGTTGTACACTTGGTTGTATTACCCTTCACTTGAGAGGTGCCCCAAATATCTATAAATGTTTGATGTGGTTACTCGACAGCGGTAACCTCGAGTTTGTCTTTCCGATAAAAACTGTGATGATTGTATTTCACGCTGGAGAAGCCCTGAAAGCTGAAATGATCTCTACTCGTGTTTCACTGAAAAAAGTAGCTCATTAGAGTGGCAGCCCCGTTTCAGCCTCTTGACAAAGCAGTCTTGGGTATAGACTGTCCAATAATAATGTTACTTGTCTCCAACATTTCTATCGATCGCATTAGGTCGAAGGAAAAGAAAAAAAGAGAGAGAGAGAGAGTTGAGGAAAAAAGTCAATAGATAACTCTATAGAAAAACTTGCACGAGAAAGTTTATAATAATGGCAACACCCCCACCATATCACAGAATAACCTTGTGGGTGAAAAAGCTGAAAAATAAATTACAGTACTGATGAAGTGACAATATATGCAAAAAATATATGCACACTGCATGTGGTTGTGGTATATTACTCGGATAGATAGATAGATAGATAGATAGATAGATAGATAGATAGATAGATAGATAGATAGATAGATAGATAGATAGATAGATAGATAGATAGATAGATAGATAGATAGATAGATAGATAGATAGATAGATAGATAGATAGATAGATAGATAGATAGATAGATAGATAGATAGATAGATAGATAGATAGATAGATAGAAGGGGATAGGAAGTGAAATAGGCTTCATGCTTGATTAACTGGGTAATTGCTTTTTTCCTTTCATTCACTTAGGAATCATCTAAAGATGCTGCCCCCGCTGAGAGAAGACTTGAAAGTGAAGCGCCTGCAGACCTTGTGAAACCCTCTGCTCCTCTCTTCTTCTTCTTCTTCTTCCTGCTATACCTGATCCGGCCATGCTGAGTGAAGTGCTCAAGAAGTGCCTCAGGTCATTGGCCCGTTACTGGCCATTACTCTACATGCTGCTGCTGATACCGGGAGTCCTGCCCAGCATCTCCAGACTACCGGCCACGGCCAAACGCGAGATCATCTTGGACGGGGAGCTGGTGATCGGAGGCCTGTTCCCCGTGCACCACAAGGGAGACGGCACGGAGGACTGTGGTAAGATCAACGAGGAGAGAGGCATCCAGAGGCTGGAGGCCATGCTGCTGGCTCTGGATGAGATCAACTCCAGCGATCGCCTCCTGCCGGGACTCCAGCTGGGAGCCCACATCCTGGACACGTGCTCCAAGGACACCTACGCCCTGGAGCAGTCTCTGGATTTCGTCAGGGCCTCCCTCACCAAGGTGCAAGACCCAGGCTTCATCTGCCCCGACGGCTCCCGACCGGTCCAAAATGAGGTCCCACTGGCCATCTCCGGGGTGATCGGAGGATCCTACAGTGACGTTTCCATTCAGGTAAATGAGCAAATCCATTAAATTAAGAATAAAGAAAAGTGGGGGGGGGTGTGCTTGTGGTGTAGTGGTTAGAGCGCCCCCCAATAGAGGCTCAGTCCTCAGAAGCAGCAGACCATGGGTTCGAATCCGGCCCATGGTAGTTCTCTGCATGTCATTCCCCTCTCTACCCCGGGATGATTATTTTCGAAGCTTCAACATTCACAGAGACATCCATCACTTTGTCAGCAACTTCATTTTCGCCTTGCAAAGAAAACTGACCTTTTCACACACGTATGAAAGGTTGCCAGAGGCAATGCATCTGAGCATAATGAATTAATTCTGATTGCCCTCACACGCCACAATTACAACAAGGCACTGTGTGTTAGTGTGACAGGATGTAGTGTGTATATAATTTGGTTACACTATCCATTAGCTTCAGTTAACAAAACATTTATTAAAATAATAAACAAACAAATTAAGCTTCATCTCTTTATTGGTAGCAAAGCTTTGAACAGTAAACTCTACGTGTCTAAAGATACTTTTTATCGGTGGTGCAGGGCTAAGCCGTACCCAATGCTTTAGTCACAGAGCCTGCATTTGCTTCCAGAAAACTAGTTCAGCTAATGGACATTAACTATAAGATCTATTATTATATTGTAAATCGTTAAACCTAATTGCAAAAATACACCACACATTTAGACAATCAATTTCAACGCTCAACGCTGATTGGCTATCACGGCCCTGGCCGCGCGAATGGGCGAAATACATTGACTTTCTATGTAAACTCGCCGCGCGGCGGTGTGCAGTGTGTTCGCACCTTTACAGTCTCAATGAAAAGGTCACCACTAATAAAAACAGATGTGCTGCATGCAACGATAACATATACAGTTTGACTAATGTAGGAAATTTCACACATGACATGCACTACATAACATGAATATTTTACACTTGAAACTGTGGATGATTGAATCACAGCTAATGAATATGCAGCAGCGTCTAATCATTGTTCACGCTACTGCAGGAAGATGACATCGTCCGGTGTCCGCAATGAGCATAACTGTTGAAAATGTTCATGAATGCATTTCAAATTACTTGGTTTTAATTGTTGGGTGACGGCGATATCATTGGAGTTGGTTGTATAGATATAGTGATGCTAATGATTCCAGTGATTCTGAACAGAGAGATTCAGATTAAGAATTTATTACAAGCCTGTGGAAGGGGGTGGAGTTTAGGATGATGAAATGTGTTTTAGTCTATGAATAAAACAATATGTAAGACATTTAGATGACTGATGAAATGAGGTGATCTCAATAAAACCAAATCGAAAACAATTCAACGCAAGTTCAAAAACCCACAGTCACATAGGCTGAAGACCCAACTTTGCTTGATTTGATTTGATTTTTAGAATCAAAAACATATGTGAAAGAAACCAAGAAATGCAAGTTACGGTCACGTATGTATTTGGTTCTTAAATGACATACTGCGTAAAAAAATAAGTGCAACATAACATAGTAAATAAACAAGTCCCAACAAGAACAAAGGAACGCAGCCCATAGAGGGCGATAGGGCAACGCCCTCCTTGAGCCATACCAGCAAAAAACTAAAATATAATAATGATAATAATAATGATGACATTTTTTTTTGTATTTATAATCATAATTTATTATTTCAATACAGTTTTTACCTGCATCTAAGTCTGAATATCATTGTACAATCAGCGTCTGTGCTCTGTGCTCTGAAAATCGCCCTGAGCGCTCTCATAAGCCCCTTTTACACAGAGATTGCGGCATATTGACGGAACAACATCACTCCAATATGCCGGCTTTGCTTGCTTCTGTGTTATTTACACAGAAGCAAGCAAAGAATTAGGGGCGTTGCACCTAATTCTGGGCCCCTATACAGGAAGTCCTGATGGGCCCTCTGAGAGGCGGTCTTACAATACAAACATGTAAAAGCTATGTTTGTCTATAGTCTAAAACGTATGAGTGACTGGTCCCTCTCTGAGCCAGATAACAACACAATGTTTCTATTGATGAATGACCAAATCATTACGCATACTTGAACACAACCCCTGGTCTAATGACTCTTAATAAACATGCACACACACAGTGTTTCTCACAGGAATTTGGGAGACTGTGTCGTGGACCCTGGACCTTCTAGGGGCGTCCGGGGGAATGCTCCCCCAGAAGATTTTTTTTTAAATGTTAAAGTAAAATTCATCAATCTGGTGCACTTTGAGGAGAAAACTAAGGCTAAATCAACTGTTTCCTATGTAAGGTATTTAGTACTATTTTCTGGAATCATTTATAGCCACAGAATGACCAAAAAGCAGAAAGAAGAAATGTACATGTTTAAAAAATCCAGTCAGCTTCGGGAATTTTTTCCCTTCGTTTGTATTTTTTAATGGCCCAATATAGGCCCCTGATCTTCGTAGCCCCGAACAATGTTATTTAAAAAATAACAAAAATGTACTGACGAATGAAAGGCGCCTGATATATATATATATATATTTTTTAAATAACATTTTTCGGGGCTTTCAAAGATCAGGGGCCTATATTGAGCCAGTAAAAAATAAAAAAAAAATAAAAAAAATAAGTTTTTATTTTTTTTTGGGTGCAGCCCCCCTCTGCCTTGGGCCCCCCAAGCCTATCCGCAGTCCGACGGCCCTGGACGTAACTGACCATCGTCAGATGCTCATAATTACCGAGTAGAAGTTGAATGCGTCATAATACAATTCAATGCAGCCTCTGAATGGGCACATAGGCTACTGGAGCACTGTCAGACAGTAATATGTGTAAAACACATAGTCACTGTAGTAGTAACGTTCAGTTAGCCTATAATTACTTTAGGAACCGTTGCTCAACAATTAACTGGCGACTTTTTTTTTGTTCATTTTTTTTTTATGAACTGGCGACTTTATACAGCAGGGCGGAGGGCCGAAATTCCGGCCTATTCCCGGCTTTCACTGGCTGTGTAAAAGGGGCTATTGACTTCAATGTAAAACTTTTTTTTTTCAAACTGCAGGCCTCGCAATGCAATTCAGGGTGACGGCGATACCCCAGGTCCGGGGGTGCTCGCCCTAACGTGTTGTCGTCATACGTACAGTAAACAATGAACCAATTACAGTGACTGTTACAGTCACATGTTCGGTCTGCTGCCCAAAGCGGTCATATTCAAGAGTCAAGACCAACATAACTAATATCAACTCAGGTTAGGCTGGCAAGCTACTTCATCATGTCATGTCATTAAAAGGACTAGGTCCTTTCCAGACAAAATGTAACCATCAAGCAAGTATCTACCAAGATGGATTGGGGGATCGTATAAATGCGGATTTTCACGGGGCTCGTTTGAACGGCTAACGAGGCTAGCAGGATGCTAAGGAGCTCACGCTATGTTCTGCTGCCGCTGCATGATGATTATGGACTGTATCAGGGGTGGATTACTGCACGGGCACACCGGGCACAGGCCCAGGGGCCCAAGGGCTCAGGGGGGCCCTAAGCCAGAGATACTGATAGTAACTTTTCATGTCGCATAGTCAAAGAGCTCAGTCACTCATGTCAATAACAGGGTCCAAAAAGGAATAGCCTATAACAATGTGGGGAACATCAAATAATCAAAGTTCATATTTCCTCTTTTCTCTGATTTGAAGCTTGTTGCTTAAATGTTTGATATCAGGGCAGAAAAAGATCAAATAAAGTGATTCTGAAGTCAACTCTGATTGTGTTTTATATTAATCCTTTAAAATTAACAATAATTATAATACCTGATACTTTTAAAGCACTTTCTAGAACTCATATTTGGGGAATTTGATGAAATATTCTGTCGTGGTGTTGTCAGTGTATAGAGGTTGAGTCAATGTTCCTCTTTCTATTAACCTGTTGATCAATAGTTTCACCACACACACACACACACACACACACACACACACACACACACACACACACTAAGTCCTTACCTTGGACCACCTCTGGCTCAGAGCGATGCAGGTGTTGGCCATGGGGTGGATTACTGCACGGGCACACCGGGCACAAGCCCAGGGGCCCAAGGACTCAGGGGGGCCCTAAGCCAGAGATACTGATAATAACTTTTCATGTTGCATAGTCAAAGAGCTCAGTCACTCATGTCAATAACAGGGTCCAAAAAGAAATAGCCTAAATATAAAGATACTCATTAAAATTTAACAAGATAGAAATCATCATGGGCCCCTCAACTAGTAGGGGATAAATACAAAAGCAAGTTAAAAAGAACAGCATTAGTAGCTCTGTCTAAGGGGCTCCATGAGGGGGCTTGAAGGCCCCCTGACACATACAGAAATAAGCTTTCTATGTGTGAATTCTAAATTGTTCATAAAAAGTAGCTATCCACCCTTTATTGGTTGAAATGGGCCCCTCCATCATATAACAGGTCTGCAGACCAATCTACTGTACTGTTTTTACAGTTGCAGAGTAAAGAGTGCTGCCTGTTTAAGAAAAATCTGAAAAATAATGTTCTTTATGCATCTCAGGATTTGATATAGCCTCTAAAATGTCCTCTCAAAGTGCACCAGATTGATGCATTTTCCTGTGGGAAACACTGACTTCCTAATATGTTTTTGCCATTCATTGGAAACGCACTGAATGTCTCTGTAGCTTGCACCGAGCCGTCTCTGTGCATACATTTACCGGCATAATACGCTCACAACACCGGTCGTCACGTGGTTTTAAAAAATCAACACGACCCACCTCGTGTATTTGAACCATATGCTGCACGCGCCATGAAAAAAAACTTAATTTTTCAGTAAAAATGATTCGGTCAAACACAGAAAGGGTTTTTTTTTGGGCCATTTTTGGTGATTTCAGTTGCAGAACATTTAGTGCATCCCTGAGATGAAGGCAAGGCAAGTTTATTTATACAGCCCCATTCAGACACAAGGCCACTCAAGGTGCTTTACAGAGGCATGAAATACATCAAGAATAGAAACTTTTATTCTGTAACGATGTGGGGAACATCAAATAATCAAAGTTCATATTTCCTCTTTTCTCTGATTTGAAGCTTGTTGCTTAAATGTTTGATATCAGGGCAGAAAAAGATCAAATAAAGATTTTCTGAAGTCAACTCTGATTGTGTTTTATATTAATCCTTTAAAATGAACAATAATTATAATACCTGATACTTTTAAAGCACTTTCTAGAACTCATATTTGGGGAATTTGATGAAATATTCTGTCGTGGTGTTGTCAGTGTATAGAGGTTGAGTCAATGTTCCTCTTTCTATTAACCTGTTGATCAATAGTTTCACCATCGTCTCCACAGAAAGAATATCAACAGAGTCTGGTTTAATAAGAGGAAATTACACACACACGCACACACAGTTAGTTCACTCACTCACTCACACTCACACTCACTCACTCACTCACTCACTCACTCACTCACTCACTCACTCACTCACTCACTCACTCACTCACTCACTCACTCACTCACTCACTCACTCACTCACTCACTCACTCACTCACTCACTCACTCACTCACTCACTCACTCACTCACTCACTCACTCACTCACAGACAGTTTATTAAATCACATCAAATCAGTTTTATTTCTAAAGTCAAGACACACACACACACACTCAGTCCTTACCTTGGACCACCTCTGGCTCAGAGCGATGCAGGTGTTGGCCATAATGGATTTTAATCCATCCTGATGGCAGCACAGACACCGCATGGATAACTTTGGGTGTCACCCCTATGCATCATCTCTCATAAAAGGTAAAACAAACATTAAACATCAATCTGCATATGGACGAGCCTGCGCCATTCAACAGCTGATCCATAGACTGTTTGTTTACTCTGACAGCTGCTGTCCGTCTGCGGCATAAACCCGCCTACCAAGTAACGGTGCTGTAGACAGCATGGACATATAAAGAAAGGTAGACAGTAGTAACGCAAACCAATGTGATGATTGCACATATGCTATGCCAGCATCCATTTTTGTTTAATCAGAACACAACTGTCAAATCAATCAGATTATTGTGATTAGGCTAATTGTAGAGCAGGTCTCTTAACTTTTAAAGGAAGCCTATCTGAGGAGCACACTGGTAGATGACAAGTTATCTGTGATGGCCACGGCCGGATAATTAAATCATTTTAGAGCTAAAATAATTTTATTCAAGAAATTAACTAACTTATAATGTCCAAAAATACTGTACAGTACAATGCTTGTTTAATGTTGCCAGAGTGGTTATGCCAGATGAACAGGAAAAACAAACTGTTAAATGCAATATGACATTGTCATATTAGCTATCTGATTTAGGTTCATTTTGGGTCATTTTACCCATCATGGCAACAATTGCCCCCCCCCTGAGATTATTGTCAGGAGCCGCCACTGAACGTTTAGTGATGTTGTAAAGTACTGTATATCTTTTGACCTGCTCCCCTCGACTAGTGTTTGAAAAAAAAATGCACGCACAGTTAAAGGAACGGTTTATGTCGCCTTTTCTTGCACTGGAGAGTGGGACAAAAAGCTAAAAATGTTGAACTAATCCTTTAAAGTTGAGTTTTACTTTAAAAATTAGCTGTATAGTTGAGAAAACACATCATATCTCGACATATATACATATATATTTTAGTTAGTTGTCCCTTCACTCTTTTTGGAGTCTGAAAATAAACTTGTATTTTATTTATTTTATGTACATAATAGTGTTGCAGTCACTATGGCAGTGATCACCCTGTTTTTGTCTACGAAAATGTAAGAATATGATCTAGCTTTAAAAAAGTTTAACAGGAATCTGCAATGATGAATGCTTCACATCAATGTGTTAAATCTAGATGGAGAGTACTGGAGACAGACTGGACTGAGGATGTCAAAAACACAGGGTTTCATACTCCTCTAATAGTTTTGATGATGTCCTGACAAAAGAACAGCATGTTTTTGAAGACGCATGAAAAAGAATGTGTGTGTGTGTGTGTGTGTGTGTGTGTGTGTGTGTGTGTGTGTGTGTGTGTGTGTGTGTGTGTGTGTGTGTGTGTGTGTGTGTCACACCCTGTGAATGAGAAAAAGAAAAGTTCCAAAAGGAAACTCACTGCTTTTTGAGTGTTTTTGTATGAATTTGAATACATACCTCCACTGTCACTGCACTCAACAGCCTCTTTTGTTAAAGCCTTCAGTTTTTCTGGGCACCATAATGAATCGAGGCGTGAGAGCGATGAGGAGCCCTGCGGTGGGATTTTTTTTTCTTCCTGAGAGGTCACTGATTTACACAGTCCCCCATTTATCCCCGAGAAGCACTTTGTGGAGATGAAGAGCGTTATAAAACGGATGGAGGACAAGTGCCAGATACAGACATTGTGAGGAGCTCCTTTTTTTCCCATCTGTGGGGTACATCCCTATTGGCTGGCAGAGACGTGTGTCCACCTGCATACTGTGAGGAGGCTGAGGCATGTGACAAGGGGCCAAGGACGAGATGTGGAACCGACTGGAAAGAGAGATGAGCCCAGTGGAAGGCTTTCATTATCGTCTCATTCATCCTGGTGTAAGTTGTCCTCCTTGTCAGATCTTTTTCACTGATGATAAAAAAAATAAAAAAAAACTCTTCATTGCCGCTTGGGACGTCAGCTGTATATGGAAAACGACAATGAAGAATGACTCAGTCCTACGTCGCTTGAACACAATGAACAAATTCTATTCACACACCTTTCCTGCGAAAAATAACAGACAAAAAAGATGTGTAACCTCACACAGAGGAAATGCTGCTTAGAGGCATAATCACACCTTTAATCTCCAACGTGACATGAAGACTTAGCACAAAAACACACACATGCACACACAAAAAGGAACACCAAGTATTGTTTGTGGTTATAATCACTAAAGAAGCAACACAAGAAGTATATGAAACCCTTGCTGGACAGTCCATTTCCTGTTATGAAACACATGATATGACACTGCTCTGCCTTCAGACTACAGTCATTTATCCAGTATCCTAAAAATAAAAAGATAAAAAAATCTCTTAATACTCCAAAAAGACCCACTAAATCCAAGACCATTTGTACCACTGCCGTTTTTCTTTCTTTCATATCTGTCCTGCCATGTATTAAGATTTGTGATTTGGGGTGGTTTAATAAGTCTGTTGATGTGCCGCGCTGAAAGAACTGGAGAGAGCTTTATCTTTATTGTGTTTCCATCCTTTCTGGATGTGTCGGGGGAAAATAAGAAAATATCCTTTGGTGTTCGCTTCAAAAGGGTCTTGTTTATTACGTGATATTTTAGCTGACCCTCTCCCCTGCAATCTCTCCCGCCCTTATCTCCTCTTCTGAGACTTTTATTTTTGAACTGTGAGTTTCAGCACATTCGGGGGGAAACAGCTCTGTGCCCTAATTAGCACATCATACTATATCATTCAAAGTGAGGATGAACCTGATAATGACTAGAAGGTTGATTTGAATCATCAGGAACCACGCAGTCTGCAATATAACCATAGCCTATTGATTTCCAGACACACTGCCCTTCATCTTTGTCCGTCTTGGAGCTTTTGTTGTTTACGTTTTTGTTTTTCCACACGGTATCACAGGAATAAATTACCAGTCCTTGCTTTAGAACTTGTGGCTATTGTTTAGAACTGTGCTTAACGTTGTGCGACAGGAGCACTGCACTCCAGCCCTCGATAATGATAATAGAAAAATACTTGCCTTATCAAGTTTGTTTCATAAGTGCTAGAGGCTAGAAGTGATATTTCAACGCTTTAAGATGAGCAGATGATAAAGAGCAATGTTTCCCACAGATCTATCGCTGTGCTTTGCGAGTGGTTCAAAAGGCCGTTCTTGTGGTGAGCATTGTTATGCTGGTGGGAGGAAATAATATTTAGAAGCAAGTCTAATGTGAAGAGTTGTCTCCACCTGAAATCAACACACCATATCTTCAACACTGCCTTCCCAGCTGTTCAAGCTCTAATATTAACTCACAGTTCTGACACACAAACATGATAAGATGTAGTATGATCTTATCTGTAAAAAACATACCTGGTTTCATGTGCTTCCGCTGCTTTGAAACTTCTTATCATTTGTTCAGGCCTTTGTTGGGGGCTTCTGTGTTAGGGCCTCTGTGTGTTGGAGCGTGTGGGTTCTTTGGAAAGGTGGGTGTCTGCAAATACAGCACACATGCGGCACGTGTTTAACAGTTTGGGTGTAAAGAAATGTGCTATTTTAAAACCTTGCTTTGCCTTCACTGAACACTACCTAACACAAGATCATATCACATTTGGAAGTCAATATCTTTTCTTTGTTTAAAACAGCAGCATGTTTTAGTGAATGTAAAAACACAGCCAGGCTAAGCAACAGCTCCCAGATTTAATTCCCAGAATCGAAGCAGGTCCCGCGAAGTAGCAGGGAGGAGCTTGGGTGTATAGCTTTTACCTGAGTCTTCCGTTTACAAAACAACACCAACAAATGCTACTATGTAAAATACAGCCAGAGAGAGGAGGACTGTGCAAATAAACACACTACCACATATTCTAACGTGGCAGAAGTGATCATTGAGAGGGATTATTTTTTTGGGACTCGATCATTTATTTGTTCATTAAAATGTTGCATAGTGTGCCTTTACACATCCAGTTCTTAATAAGATGTATGTTAAAATGATAGCTTACTTGTTGGCATATTAACCATGCAAAGCTGCTCTAAAATGCAGGTTCAAACTTGATGTTTGTTTTGGAGAAATCATGTATATAAAATGAATGGGGGGACATTTGTCTTCCTGTCTACACTTATTTACATCCTATTTAAAAGTTAAGTTGGCAGGTTCCAACAAAGCTGCTCCATTAAAAAAATAATAATAATCTCATCAGCTGTGGGACAGATGGGTATAGCTGATAAGAATGGCACAGGCTTTTGAACGGCTGTGCACTGCTATTGGTGTGATTTTCTTTTACTGGCAGTGGGAGTTAACAAGAAAATGCCAAGATGAACTTGGAGCGGAAAGATCAGTTGGCAAAACAAATGCAAACAGGCAAATGCATCACAGGTTTCCAAATTGCTGTTCCAATTTCCAATTTGGAAGAATCAGCCTTGGAGGGAGAGAGGCACTGCAGTCGTACTGAAGTGACTCCAAACTCATGTGTTAGAACAAACTAGATCCAAGTGCATGAGCCTAAGATGTATGTTTTTGATGTTGCACGGCCAATTAAAGTCACACTGGTGTTGGGCTGTTCCAGAAATTTCTCGACAAACAACTACAGCATGATTCAGCGTGGATGACGTTTCCTTTATGTGATTGTTTAGATTAAAATTCAGGCTGCTGAACACATTCAAATAATGCAAACGTGCCACTGCCTTTACCCACAATTTTTTTTATATTGATCGCATTCAAATAAGTTGATGATGTTATGTTATCATGGAATTATAACATAATGATATTTTATGAGTGCCAATTTGGGACTGATAATTTTGGCCGCTGTGTGTACAACATCTGTGTTTCTCTTTGGAATTGTATTCAATTTTGGAAGAACTACACACACTAAGAAGAAACATGTTTAGGTATCAAAGAGAATGTTGAATGTGACTGTATTTTGGCTCTCAATTTACCTACCGTACTTGAATTTATCAGATGCATTTATTTTTGTATCCAAGGATTTGCATTATTCGCAACAGTCCCATTTCACTAATACAATTCAAACATTGCGAAAAAGCATCATGTTAATTATGCATAACTTGTATTCCTGGACCTTTGGTAAGTGGCTGGGTTGGTGCACTGTACATCCTTTCACTGTCACGCATGCTATCTACTGTAGCTACTGTAGGGTGAAGCTTGACAGGAACCCCGGGGACATACAGATGGACTTTCCATGTTTGAGAAAAAAAAATCATGACACACACATGAGTAAGAGACCGCCCATGTTCTCTCATATCTTCCCTCAATGCTTCTGCTCTTTGGAGTCCTATAATACTGCTCCTTCCAACCATCTTATACACATCATATCAGGAATTCAATTCCTCACTAAAAAGACATCATGACGATTTGAAAAAATTTAAATAAATAAAATAAAGATGAAATTTCATAGGAGAAAAAAAAATTTAAGCAGTTCGGGTGCATTACCAGATATGAATAAATGGTCCCACTTTTAATTTTATGAAGGGTGTTCAGAACAGAAAAGCCAGTAAATTCCAGATACTGTGAAAGTTGAAGAAACTGGCTCTGCTCACAGCGTCTCTCATGATATAGGTATTCCATTTATTAACACTTAGGACAATAAGGACATGATTGAATGGACCCATCCATTTAGTTTAGTTCTAGTTTTTATGGGTCTAGATGTTTGGTCCCTATCTGCCATATAAGCCACTGGAATTAATGGCAATGAGAAGATCTTATCTTATCTGACTTGTTGATGGGGAGAGTGAGAGGGAAGTAGCGCATTAGGACAAACAGACCGTTACTGTCACACACTCCAGCGCAGTCCTGAAAGGTGTGCTGTCAAGCTTCTCCAATAATCTATTGATGAAGGCCAACTGAAAAACCCTGCACGAGGAACCTACCTTCTCAGCATGCAAGTATGACTGACTGACTCAGTGTTCTCTGCACACACAAAATAGTTTAGCTCTATATATCCCAGGCAACATAAATTAATTAGTACATGTAGGGATCCATGCAAGCTTCCGAATACATTAGCAGCATAAATCACTTCTTTTGTCGGGTAATTTGATGAGACCTCTGTCCTATATTCTACTACAGTGCGTTCCAAATTATTATGCAAATGATATTTTTCTCAGATTTTCCTAAATAGTCGATGCAAATGACAGTCGGTATAATTTTCAAGTCATCAACCGTTAAAGTATGATTAAAATTTTATTGAACAAATCTCCAATTGATAACGGTATTTTTTTCAAAAATAAAAAACTCAAAATGCACCGTTCCAAATTATTATGCACAACAGAGTTTCAAAACATTTTATAGGTTGTAAAGCAATAAAAATGGTCATTTGTTGAATTTGCAGGATGTGAAGGTCATATTTAGTGAAATGAAAAGCTATTTCAATCAAAAACATCTTAACAGGCCAAGTTACATGTTAACATAGGACCCCTTATTTGATATCACCTTCACAATTATTGCATCCATTGAACTTGTGAGTTTTTGGAGAGTTTCTGCTGAAGGATGCCAGAATAGCCTCCCATAGCTGCTGTTTTGATGTGAACTGCCTCCCAACCTCATAGATCTTTTGCTTGAGGATGCTCCAAAGGTTCTCAATAGGGTTGAGGTCAGGGGAAGATGGGGGCCACACCATGAGGTTCTCTCCTTTTATGCCCATAGCAGCCAATGACACAGAGGTATTCTTTGCAGCATGAGATGGTGCATTGTCATGCATGAAGATGATTTTACTACGGAAGGCACTGTCAGAAAAACAGGAGTGGACTACTGCTGGGTGCAGTGCACTTGTCTTAATACATCAGATTTATCACCATTCAACCCCTCAAGAGCTTATAGTATTCATGCATTTTCTACTGTCTCGGGGTGTTTTAGCTGAGGGAGGTTAAGCACACGACAGCTCTCAGATCACAGTCAGTTATTTCTGTGGCAGAACATTGTGTGTTCGCACTGCATACACAATGCCAAGTAGTTTCTTCTGTGTCGTAATGTAGTCTATGTTGACACTTTATATCAAGGCTGGCTATAGCAATGACACAGTGACAGGTTCTGGAGGGGATACGGTAATTATGCAATCAGAGTGAGGGATGCAAGAGGCAAAATGAAAGTTGAAAGTTAACAAGACAAGATTTATAATGTTTGCACAGCGGATCTTTGAGATGAAAAACGCTCACAATGACAATGCAAGAAGGCTCATTATTTAGCAAAAATAATGATTACCAAGTTCACCATTTTTGAGCCATGTCATCAATCCATCAGCTAACAGGATTATTGGAGAATGGTATAGCGTGGATTTTGCAGGCAGTGTCTTCACTTAGCAATTTCCTTACGATCCCTCTGGTAGCAGGTAGGAATACATTTTGACTTGATGAAGAAATGTACTTAAAAGTATTAGTTGGCAGGGTGTTCCGTGGTTGTGGATCTTTTCAAACGAGTCTCCGACCTGTATGTCCGTACTGTAGGCCTAGTCCTTTTCTTTTCAGAAATACTTTGGCTATAGCACAAGGTAGCGAGGTAGTGCACATTCAGTAAATAATACATTAGATTTATATTATCATAGGGTTGATCGCTCTGTTTCAGTTCTCGTGGGTTGGTATGAGCGAGCAGTAACAGAAAACAATACTTTTTAATAGGACTTCCAATTACGTCCATGGGGATGCCATTGTTTGGGGAGCCTCCAGGCGTACAAGGATGCCCAAGAGAGGAGACAGTCATATTGAAGCTCATGGGTATCACTAATCACCTCCCGGTCTCATGAGGAATCCTGCAAAATGACAGGTTTTCACCAGCTTTCTGTCACAGTTAGGTCTGGAATGCTGTATGGGAAAATAATTGCCATGATTTTACTGTATGTTGTTATTCTGACACAGAATGTCAGTGGGCTCGTGTCCAACATCGATGCCTCGCTGAGTTTTCAGTCAAAGATTATCATCCAACCCTAGTGAAATTACAAGGTGGGCATCACAACGCCTTGGCAGAATCTGCCATGATACTTCAATGGATGGACAGAACGGCTTTAACTCAAGAAACTAGAAAACAATTGTTATCCCTTTGCCATTGTTGTGGTTGTTATATAGCACTATCTGTGGAGGGATTTGTTTCACTAGCTGCTGGTGATGAGGATCCCTGACAGAGTAAACAGTTTGAGATAGAGGGACACTGAATTGTGGCCGTTTCCACTGCCACAGAGATGAAGCGTTGTGCAGACAGTGGCTCTGCCCTTTAATGGCCACACTTCACTTCCAGACCAGATGCATATCTAAAAGTTATGAAGAAAAAATACTTTAAAAGCTTTGAGAGATTTGAAAACCACTATTGTTGACTCAAAATTGTCTGAAGTTATAGATACCATTTTCACCAAAAACATGTTATAACCTTGAGAGTTTTTAATGCTTTCCAGCTGCATAAGCATCTCCAACCGATATGTTAAAGTGTCTAACATCAATATTTATATATAATTTTTTATCAATATACCTACTCACTCATATTGACAAACCTACAGAATAAAGATCAATTCAGTGTGTTTGTTTGTGCTAAGAATGACCAAAAACAAGATGTGTTCAAACTCTTCTCTTTCTTTGTCTCTTTCCCTTAGGTGGCCAATCTCCTGCGATTGTTCCAGATCCCTCAGATCAGCTATGCCTCCACCAGTTCCAAGCTCAGCGATAAAAGCCGCTATGACTACTTCGCCCGCACCGTGCCCCCTGACTTCTACCAGGCCAAGGCCATTGTTGAGATCCTGCGTTACTACAACTGGACCTATGTGTCGACAGTGGCGTCGGAGGGGGACTACGGTGAGACTGGCATTGACGCCTTCCAGCAGGAGGCGCGCACTCGCCAGATCTGCATCGCTACTTCGGCCAAGGTGAGCCGCTCCATGAACCGTCAGGGCTACGACAACGTCATCCGCTCCCTGCAGCAGAAGTCCAACGCCAAGGTGGTCATCCTCTTCACGCGCAGCGAGGACGCCCGCGAGCTACTGGTGGCCGCCACTCGTATGAACGCCACCTTCTACTGGGTGGCCAGTGACGGATGGGGAGCACAGGAGAGCGTGGTGAGGGGCAGCGAGAATGCAGCAGACAAGGCGTTCACCATCGAGCTGGCCTCCTACCCGATCAGAGAGTTTGAAGACTACTTCACCAAGCTGAACCCGTACACCAACACAAGGAACCCGTGGTTCAAAGAGTTCTGGGAACATCGCTTCAGCTGTAGCCTCCAGGAGCCTGGCTGCAGTGAACACAGCCTACGAGATGGAACTTTTGAGCAGGAGTCCAAGATCATGTTCGTGGTGAATGCAGTCTATGCCATGGCCTATGCTTTGCACAACATGAGACAAGCTGTATGCTCCAACAACTCCAAGGTCTGCGATGCCATGAAGCCAGGTAACGGCAAAAGGTTCTACAAGGAGTTCATCTTGAAGACCAAGTTTGAGGGTAAGAACGTGAATCAGAGCAGGGAAAAAAAGATAATGTTTTACTTTTTAAATAATGTTTGTATTACATGTAACTTGTCCATGTGTTTTTGACAAGCTGAGTATAAATTAATTGTGAACATTTAAATATAAAGCAAACGGGGGTTGCAAATAAGCATTTCATGGGTTTAAGACTTCAAATGATTTGCTCTGCAGCACTGAAAAGATCTTTGTAATTATTAGATTAGCACACATAATTCATGAATTAAAATGGAGGAATCAGTGGTAGGGGAAGCTATTTATAGACATACTATTCTGAGGATATCGGGTATGGCTTGAATGAATACACACATTTCAAAGTTGATTATTTACAGCAATTGAGTAGTTATAGATGGACACGGACATTTTGTATGTATTAATTTGAATGCTTTCGAGCATCAATAACAAATTGCACTGATAGAATGGGCAGTACTATTAGTGTTATTACTGCCATATCCCATTCCTTAGCGGGGTGAGGGATTGGATAAAGCAGTGTATACATATGCACATAACTTATTTATGTACTGATAAGACGATGATTGTTTTCACAATCACACAATATATTGTACCCGTTGTCTTTTATTTTCTATTATCCCTGTCTTATTGTCTCAAACGTATGGATATTAGTTTTTCTTTTACAGTAACTTTTAAGTCAACTTTGCTGTATTTTTTGCCTTTCTAACAGCTCCGTTCAGACCTGCAGACACGGAGAACATGGTGCGCTTTGACGCTTTCGGCGACAGCATCAGCCGCTACAACATCTTCCATTACCACAAAGAAGACGGCAAATTCATCTACAAGAAGGTGGGCTACTGGGACCAGAACCTGACCCTGAACACCTCCCTGGTACCGTGGCGCGGCCTGGGACCGCCCACGTCCCAGTGCAGCGACCCCTGCAAGAAGAACGAGGTGAAGAGCATGCAGCCGGGGGACGTATGCTGCTGGATCTGTATCCCCTGCCAGCCCTACCAGTACCTGCTGGATGAGTTCACCTGTGCCGACTGCAGCTTTGGCCAATGGCCTCTGGCTAACTTGACTGGTTGCTACGATCTGCCCGAAGAGTACATCCGGTGGGAGGACGCGTGGGCCATCGGACCCGTCACCATCTCGTGCCTGGGTATACTGTGTACTCTGTCAGTGGTGGGCCTGTTCTTCAAAAACAACCAGACGCCCGTGGTCAAAGCGAGTGGACGTGAACTCTCTTACATCCTCTTATTGGGAGTGCTCATGTGCTACCTCATGACCTTCATCTACATCGCCAAACCTTCCACCGCCGTTTGCACTCTACGTAGACTGGGCCTGGGCACGTCGTTCGCAGTGTGCTACTCGGCCCTCCTGACCAAGACCAATCGCATCGCTCGTATCTTCAGCGGGGTGAAGGACGGAGCCCAGCGGCCGCGCTTCATAAGCCCCGCCTCCCAAGTAGCGATCTGCGCCGCTCTGATCTCCTGCCAGCTGCTGGTGGCTCTCATATGGCTGCTGGTGGAGGTGCCGGGGGTCCGGAAGGAGTCGAGCCCGGAGAGGAGAGACGTGGTCACCCTCAAGTGCAACAGCAGGGACTCCAGCATGCTCATGTCACTGGCCTACAACTGCCTCCTCATCGTCCTCTGCACCGTCTACGCCTTCAAGACGCGAAAGTGCCCCGAGAACTTCAACGAGGCCAAGTTCATCGGCTTCACCATGTACACCACCTGCATCATCTGGCTCGCCTTCCAGCCCATCTTCTACGTCACTGCCAGCGACTACAGGGTAACTATTTATGAGAATTCTTTTTTTTTTATATATTATATAGTATAATGTCAATTGAGTTTTTTTTGTAATTTATATTTCTATATTCTTTTCAAGCCCACACCGTTGTTGGATATTGTAAACAAAGTCTATAAATTACCGTCCCCAGTGTGTTCATCACACTGAAGAAAAAGGTGTCACTCTCAGATTCCATTTGATCACCGCCACTGAGACCCATGAAAGAGCCAGTTTTCTTTTCATGTTGGATGAAGGATCTTTCAAGACAAGAACAAAGACTCCAGAGACAGAACAGGCCGGAATATACGGGTAGAAATAAATAATGACACTCGAAGTAATTCAATGAAATTCTACAATAGTAAATGCTTTACAATTCAGACAAAAAAGATTTCTTGAGATTTTTAACAGTTTTTGTTAGCAAGACCAAATCGCAAATGGCCCCATAGACTTTACTCACCAAGTGGTATTAGGACCGTTAGTAAACATACTTTTAAGTAGGGACATGGAGTGATGGCTCCTTTAGTGGCATTGCCTCCCTAAATGCCAGGACACACCTACCCGATAATCGCCGTCGTAGAGTTTCGAGGGGACGGAGACACGTATCTGTTTGGTGTGTGTCGTGAAATCGGTCGTAGTTGATGTCGTCGGGCTTCTTTTGAGCGGACAGTCTTTCAGTTTGAGCAATTTGATTTGTGGAGGGCTAGCGAATCAGTGAAGCGGGTAGCACAAACAGCTAACAACAGTTAGCCATCGTTTGAATGTGTTTGTTTGTTTGTTTCGTTCAGCGAGTACTCACATGCATCAACCCTTGTTGACTGCTCGACACCATGCTCGACACTCTTTGCTAAAAATGGTGCTCTTTATGGTCCATAAATATAAATACGTATTTCTATCTATGTTTATGGTCTAGAGAGCCGTCCCATCATTTCCGGCTTCCGTATTTTTTCGGGCCACAATACAGATTAGCGCTGCCTGCTGTTATGGAGACATTACGTCCCGCGCAAGCGCAGAGCGTACGGAAAGGCAACAGTCGGTTTGGTGTGTTCTTTGCACTTTTTCGGCCGCGACGGGAAGACTGGAGCTCCCTGAATCGGCAGTCACCATTTTTGGGTAGTCGGACTGGTGTGTCCTGGCCTTAATAGTCACAGGAAATACTGATTGCAATATCTGCTGCAGAGTTGTCACAAGGGGATAGTGTTTTGCAGCTTTTAGCCTTAACACAAATGGCTGAAGGCTGCGTTTACACTGCATCGCGCAAAGAAATTACAATGAATGCATTATACATGGTCTGAATATGCATAACTGTGAGCTGGACTGAATTTGATTTTTTTCCCAAGTGGAAAATATATAGCTGTAAAGATGAAATAATGTATTTATCCATGCAGTGCATAGAGTGAGACAAGTAAGACAAAACAACAGGCATAAAGCTGACAAACCATATAAGCGATGAGTGCTGGCGCCTCAGGCAGACTCAATGGTACTGTCACAGCGTGTGGTCAGGGTGGGCAACGATGCCTTTGTTGTGCAAACAGATGTGGGGGGAGGTCTAGGATCACACAGGCTTTGTATCATCATGATGTACCTCCGACTTCTCTTGTCTGCATCGATCAGACTCCCTTTACCTTTCCTGAACCTCAGTGGGATATTGGATATATGATACTGGCTGAACATTGTAGGATTTAAGGAGAGGCGGTGCACACACTAATTGAAAGAATGAGAGGTTTGGCACCGCAACAGAGACCATGATGCTTTGATTTTGTGTGACACCGATAATAATGTCTGTGGGGTCTGTGGCAGCATTAGATGGCACAGAGATATTCTAATGAGACTATAGTATTGTTGCCCATTAAATCATAATAAACTCAAGGTTTCACAGATGGATATGAATATTCACTCATGAGATTTATTTTCAATTATCCTTCTCCTGTACATTTTATTCTTCTTGAATCAAACGTTAACAACACTTTTCACTGTAGAAATAATGACAGTAGTCAATGCCTCTTTATGTGCTTTCTATACTGGACAATATACTGAATCATAAAAGACAAGGAGTGTGAAAGTGCTCGATAATACACAATTATATCTGTCTCTGGAAAAAGTACTATAGATAAGTTAAAAATCATGCATATAGTAAAGGTTTTTTAAAGTGTTTAGCATTAAATAAAGTAAAAGGTGTAACCTCATTCTCTTTGTGGGGAATTTCAAAGTAAGAACAAAGTGTGGTTCACATGGTGCCGCAGCATGAATCGGAGCTTCTCAATTATTTGTTTTAATGGAAATAGCTGATAGAGAGACATCTTTGAGGCTGAAAGAGATAGGTATGGCTGCAGACAAAAGACGAGTGAAGTAATATCACCCATAGTCTTGGCAGTGTTTCAGCAGTTATTTCTGTAGACGGAAATCCTTAACTTGTGAGGACTTCTCATATTTACTGCAGTGTTGTTGTGCGGCCGGTTTAGGAGGGATTTCACTTCATGCTGTGGTTCTGCAAATAGAAGTTGCTGGACTGCAGGGGTAACCAGTGGGGTTGGAAGAGATGGCGCTCTGGAAGATGACCCCAGCAGTCAGCTCACATTAGCAGCAGAAAAATGACTAAGATAGCCTGACTTTCCAGGATAGCCAGCTGTGCTATCAGTCCACATTCTTCATCGTGCCCTCTTATTTATGCACATCCATTGATGCACCATTAGAATTGCAAACATTCATAATTAAAAAATTCACACACGCATACATAATTGAAAATGGAATTGTGGACATGCAAGATATGTCACATGATCTGACATGCAATCATCCAAGGTCATTTTCAAACAAACTAAACACAGCTTTTGATGGAAAGGCCATAGCTTTTTGTTGACACTGCAGGGACCATTTTGTTGTAGAATGAGAACTTTTACTTCGGAAACTTCATGTAAATGTTGCTGATGATACTTGAAAGAAGGACTTGTACTTTCTGTGTAATATTTTCACATTAAAGGATCTGAAACTTTTCATAACCACAAAAGGGGTGAGATGGAATTATACTGATTTGATTGATAAAAGATTTTGAGGGAACAAAAGCAGAAAACAAATAAACTATGAGTGAACTGATTGGATCAAAGACTTCACAGAAGTAAGAGGTGTGTGTGTGTGTGTGTGTGTGTGTGTGTGTGTGTGTGTGTGTGCTTGCGTGTGTGTTTCTGTGGAGTGCCGGGACCAGGTGGCCTTTGAGAAAACCTTTTTAGTCCTTTTGATGACAAATGGAGAAAATCCAATGGAGAAAATTTTTGATATATTCATGATCACCAGCCACTCTCTCTCTCTCTCTCTCTCTCTCTCTGTCTGTCTCTCTGTCTCTCTGTCTCTCTGTCCTTCCTCTCACAGGTGCAGACGACCACCATGTGTATCTCCGTCAGCCTGAGCGGTTCAGTGGTTCTCGGCTGCCTCTTTGCCCCTAAGGTACACATCATCCTGTTCCAGCCCCAGAAAAACGTGGCCACTCTCAGAGTCACGGCAAACCGCTTCAGTGCCACAGTGTCTGCCTCTGCCTCTGCTCCCAGCTCCAGCTACTCTAAAGGTACACAAGCATCCACTATATATCTGGTACTCACTGCTCTTTGTAGAACTGTAGCCTACTGTATGAACCATAGAAATGATAAACGCTGGCTTTAGTCTTTTACTGTGAATTTCCTCAAGCAATTCAGTTTTTTTTCTCAATTGTCAGCTGCACACTGATAGCAATCACAACAAACTCAATTACAAATAGATGTCCTGCATTCAAAATTGTACGTACGAAAAATGATAGGCTACATTATGTATATGTTATTCAGAAAAACTGGTGCAGTGATTCTTGAATGTTTAGGCCTATATGTGGGTGATTGTTACTGATGAATTAATATGTACCGGTAAGTATTATTTTACTCTTGTGGCTAATCCATCTTGTTTTTACTAACTGCATTATATGCTGTTGAAAGGTTTGATCTGTATCAATGGGCCATATCTTATGAGCTGATGGTATGTGTTCATGTAAAGGTCTAACCAGCAAATATGTTAAATACAGTACATGTCATGTAGGCCTAATAAGTGGAGTAGAAATACAAAATAACATAAAACGAAAGCACAAGTAGCCTGCCTCAAACATTATTACAAGTACAATGCTTGTCCAAATGTAGTTACTTTCCTCCACTGCTGAGCGCTACTCATGAACATGTAAACTGACTTTTTTGGAACTTTCGAAAAATAATTCACCCTAACCAGCGCAGACTTGTAGAGCCCAGGGCTGTTCATTTCCATAATTTTGTCCACAGCTTTTATCTGTGGTTTACAGTTGTGTTTCCTATAGCTCTTTCTCTGGCTAACACTACAACTGTATTCACTCTCCCAGGATCAGCCTCTAACTACGTGCCAGCAGTTTGTAATGGCCGCGAGGTGGTGGACTCTACCACGTCCTCCTTGTGAAAAAGGTTCCTCTCTTAAGCACAAGAGGCTGACCCATCCATCATCAGTCTCCTTCATCAAACAAGGATGTGTAACACGCAGCCCCAATGCCATCCAAAGTCTCTGTCTGGGCAGACTGACTGACAGTGGTAAAGGTAACTAACTGTGAAAAAGAAGAGCAGTATGTATCAATTGTAAAGCCTTCTTGTATAGATTTAATATGCTGTGATCTCCTTGGATGTGAATAAATGCACTGTGCCTTGTCTTTAAGAGTTTCGTTGTCAAATGGTCAGTTGTGAAGCAATAGTGTTATACGAAACAAAAGGCTGTTATTATCTTGTCTTTACAGTGCTGAGAATATATATCCTAATGTTGTTGATGAAAAAAAAAGAAGCTATGAAATAAAATGTGTCTGTCTGTGAAACAAAATATGTGAATAACATAGTGAATGTGATGAATTGTAGTTAATGTAGACTGGTTCAACAGTGTGTGCTTTCCCTGTAATTTATGTAAATAAAATGTGTTTTTTTTAATATAAAACAATTATATGCCGCCATGTTTGGGCTCACACATGCAATCATTGACTCTATTCAAACAAAATGCAGCTATCCAGAGACATTTTTTGCACAAAACCAAATTAATTTAATTTAAAATGGCCAGTGTTAGAAAGAAAATATAACAGCTGAAGATGTTAAGTTTTCGTCAACATTATTTTTTACTTGTGCAGCATGAATTTTATTTCTGATCTAACACTTATATTCTATGCTCAGATCTCTAAGCTATAACAATTGCTGTAACTACTAGTTGAGTATGTGCAATTTTACATGTTGGTGCCTATAAAATGTATTTACCCAAAATGGACGTTTTCATCTTTTATACTGATGGTTTCCTGATATTAAATTGCAATAACCATCCATCAACAACTGTCCACTGTCTGCCTTGTCTGTTTGTATAGGTTACATGTACATTCTGCGAAACTGCAGTCCATCCAGAATTTACTTTAAAGGTACTACAAGGAACTTTAAATATCTCTTGAAAAGTAAACTTTTTCCTATGATGATCATACATTACTGTACATGTCACAGCAAACAAGACCCTCAAAGAATGCTACTTTATCTTAAAGCCTTTGTCATTGGTACGCTCAGGAACAAAAGCTGGAATAGTAAAAACACTACCTCTTTTGTCCAAAGGGGGTGCTAGAATGGACAAAAACTAAAAGTTCCTCGGAGCAGCTTTAATTACAAAAATAAATGTCACTTGTCAGTATGTTTAACTGTAAAAGTGGAAAATATGGCAGTGGGTAGGCTACTCTCTGCAAAACATTAGGTATACACTAATAAATAATAAGTAGATTAACACAATTATGTTAAAAAAGGTGACCACACTTCTGTCAAAGCAAAAGAGGACACCTGCAGGAAAAATTGAGGAAAGTACAACAACAAAACTAAACAGTTTAATCCCTGGGTACAAACACAAATGATCAATCATCAATGATAAAACAATTGTAATGGTACAATTTGATACAACACCATCATCAGACAAGTGCCAGTGACGCCCAGGGCTATGATGATGAATCACTATCGAACTTTAAGGATTTCATCAGGACCATTAACGACAAATAGTCAAATAATGTACGCTATCCTGATATTTGGTAAACCTTTTGTCTATTTGTATTCTTTCTTTTATGCCCGTCACATTACTTTGAAGGAAATATTAAATTGCTTTGACAATGACTTGCCAAGATTTCAAACATCCTGCAGGACTTCTACCAACAGAGATAAACGATTCTCCTATAGTTAATTGCAATTTTTTTTCTGCTTCACAGGCAGTTAACGCATGGCTATGCCAAAACTTAACTCATTCATCATGCTTCATGAGAAGCACCTAATGAGTGTAGTAATGGACATCAACTTTTCCAAGCAGAATTCTCCCCCCGAACAAGTCGTAAATAATTAAGAAAAGTCTTGGTCGGCTCAGTCACGATACAGACTCCTACAAGACAATATCTTCTTTTTCTTTAGCCTTATCCAATCCTTGTGCCCGCTGCTGATTCATTCAATAAAGCTGCTAAAAGCCTCTTCAAAAACTGAAATCACAGGGGAATTGAGAAGCAGACATCTTTATAAAGAAATCACTCGAGAAAAGTTTTTAATTTGTTGATATTTTTATCATCAAAAAAGTAGGATAAACAAAAACATACATTGGTTGTTTTTCAAGCTTTAATTTACAAACTAAAAGAGACACTTAACAGTCCACTATTCCGTTATCTTGGCTTCCTCTGGATTAATAGGTTTCCTTTTAAGAGGAATAATATAGATCCCATTCTTGGCGTCTTTTATTCTCCACCACCTGCCCAACCTGCCGAAAAACAAACACACAGTATCGTATCAGAGGTAATCAAAACAAACGCAATACATCATCTTAAAGAAAATCTAACAAACAAGAGAAAAAGGGATACAATGATTTACTTCACACGTTTGTGTGGGATGATAACATTTCACTGATCTGACAGAAATTGGATTAAAAAGTCAGATTTGGATGCAGTCGGATATTGGAAGTTCCAGGAAATAACTGGAGTCACTCCAGCCTTCAGGTCATGTTCAGTCAGCTGATTGTTATAAAATCCCTTTGATTGACTTAAAGCAGCAGAAAAAAAACTCATAACTGAAATCTGTTAAATCACACTGAGACCAATTATTTATTTTTATTTTATCCATATATTTTTTTCTTCTAATATTGATTTAGATTCAGACAGTATTCATGAGTTGTTTGAAATCTAACTAAGGTCACATTTCTATAGATGTGTCCCGATCTGGCAAGTCAAACTGTCCTTAGGGTCACTAACAATTTGTAATGATACTAATGTAATAATAAGAGTGAGGTGAGCTGCAAATATGAGTAGCAAGACATATGGGTGCATACAGGATGTCTTCCTGGCTGCTGAGACAAATGAGTTCTGCATCACAACTCTATGGCATCATCAGCAAGACAATATATCCATTCTCCATCTAGTTTTCTGCTGCTATACAGTCTCATTGTTTATACACAACTCAGGAGAGTACAACAATCTGTAACTTGACACATTTGTATTGCACTGTGTTCGATATGAGGCATCAAGATCACAAGTCTTTGTTAAGATGGACTGTCAAAGGCAACAACAACAAAGAAGAAAAAAAAAAAAAAAAACTTTGCTATCACCGACTTTCAAGACAACTTGGAACAATTGAGGCATCACTCACCGGACAACATTTAAAAGGTATTTTGGCCTGTGAATGAGGCTGAGAGGTGGATGAACACTGCCATCTACTTGACATTTTATTTACTCAGCATGAACCTGCATTGATATGTAGTAGTGGACAGGAAACGCTACAGTTTCTATGGAAACAACATGGTCATGAGTCCGGTTACCTGTGCTCCTGTCCGACTCCTGCCACCAAGAACTGACCGGAGCTGGAAAACTTCAGACTGTTGACAAACCCAGACTAGGAAAGAAGCAGAAGAAGAGACAAAATAAGTGGAAATAATGTGGATCCTTAGCTAATAAAAAAAATACATATGATGTAAATGGAGGGTGAGGAAGGTGAGAGCTTACCACTGGTACACTGAATAGAGGCTCCAGGCCACGGTAATGCTGGCCACACTTCCATAGCTGTATGTTGGAGTTGTGTGAACCTGCACAGAAAAAAAAAAAACATCATGAATTTATATAACTACAGGCAGCACATCTTAAGAACAGCTTCACTAAATATAAATTGCATCCCTGTTCTACTTAGGAGGACACTTAAAATCAGGACCACGGTTATCAAATTATTATCATTACATTTTGCATTCATACAACACAGCTGTGAAAAGGTTGGATGTAACACGTCCTGCACAAAATAAAGAGTGTGTATGTGTGTGCGTTATCAAGGAGGACTCTCACAGCCGTAGGCACCTGAGGCAACAGTATCCGAGTTCTGAAGTGCCGCTACCGAAGAGACCCAATGAGGTTGCTCCAGCCCAGCGTCACCATGGCAACCGTGAGCCTTCTTCACTGTGCTGAGAGGCTTCTTCTTGTTGACGCTCCAAAGAGACACAGAGCTGAGGTCGATCAGATTTTTTTATTTTTTTTTTAAATCGAGCGGGGAGGAAAGAGAAGCATGAATGAATATGTGAGCACGACTAGATGTCACAAACAAAACTGTAATAAAAAAAAAAAAAATGTATCCGTCTTACCCATCATCGGCTCCTGTTATCATGTGTTCCTCATTTATGAGCTGGATACAGTCGATTGAACCCCTGTGGGAAGACAGAATAGTGGTGAGAGATGGGATGATTTAATTAGATTGTTAACAGGGATACGTATGAATATCCTCAAATAAGTGATTTGAGTAATCTTTCTAGCTTCCTAAAGTTGTCATATATTGAATTTTGTTTGAAGATAAATCAAAATCTACAAAATAAAAAAATAGGTTAAAAAAAACAGCTGCTTCTTAAAGGTGAAGTAAGCGGTTTATTTGTGTTAATATATGTGTTATATCACTCTATATTCCTACAGCAATCACTTCAACAGAGTGCGGACGTCATATCACAGGTCTCCAAGTCATTCTGCTTTGCAGTAATAGCCCAATTAAAATGTTGTAGTATCCCGAATTTTTATCCAATCAGGAGAGAGAACGCCACAAACCGTCACTCGTCTCACTCATATATACTATATACACACTCAATGGTCTCACTGCCGGTGCACGACAGAGCAACAGATGGGTGAATGTGTACGCGCCTACAATGGCGGAGCAGGTAAAAATCCTTCCCATTGTCTGTTTTGATGGTTTTTATCATGTTTTATCCGGTTTTATCACACTTATGGATCTGAGATGATGCTAGATAACTCACTGCTTGAAGACCGCAGTGCATTAATGTGGTGACGTAGGGACGAGCGAGGGGACTGCTAACTGCAGTAACTGACAGGAAGTTAGCTAAAAGAACCATTCCGCTTACTGAACCTTTAAATCTGAACTGGAGAAGTCAAGTTGGGCTTAATGCAGTAGCAAACAACTGTAAAATAACAGTAAACTACGGCTGAATCAGCTAGTGATATGATATTGGATCAGTTCCATCTCTAATGTGTCATTACTGAAGGGCTTAACGTTGATGTTACATATTTTACTCTTTTATGTTATGTATGTCCATCTGGGCCATTCTTGATAACATGATATCTCATTAACGCTTCAAAAGGATTTTCTTTCTTTTTTTTTTCTTCAAATAGTTGACAAAAGTTGGTCAATGTATCTTGTAAAATACTTTTGATCTAAGTCTAGATTGAGTTATCTTCTTCAGATATAAAATATTATCTTTGACTTTGTTCAATACCGTTTGCAAAGTTTCACACTTGCACCAGAGCAAAGAAAGCCAGTGACTCACTCGTGGCCGTGGAACACCAGCTGAGATTCCTCGGGTATCTTCCACACCCTGACGGAGCGGTCCCTTCCCCCTGCCGTCACACAGCACTCACGGCTCAGGCTGTCCAGTCCTGTGATGGCGTCCTGATGACCGAAGCTACAGGGAGACACAGCCAGGGATTAAAAAAATTAAACAATCTTTAGACAAAAATGCAGATGTTTAGCAGCCAGTTCAAATCTTTTTTCAGATCAGCTCACTCACAGAGTTTCCACGTATGCGTTCTCATCCACGTTCCACACCTTTATTGAGCGATCGTGAGAGGCACTGTACAGATCATGAGTGCCCTTCCTGAATGAAAGACCCTGGGAAGACATTTGGAGTGATTCAAAGGATGACCCTCAGCGCTACTGTTAATGCGGCACAACTGTTCGGATAAGGGAGAGGTTATTCTGTGCAACTGAGAGAAGTAACATACCGACACCGGGCCTTTGTGTCCTGTGAATTTATACAGATGTTTACACGTCTCTGCCTCCCAGATCATGATCAGTTTGTTCATGTCCCCAGTGGCCTGAAAAGATGTTGAGAAAGATGCTTCTGTTACAATGTGAATATACAGTTTAAAAAAAAAATGGCCAAAGCAAGTTTATTTATAAGGCACAATTCAGACAATGCCATGCAAAGTGCTTTACAGGGACATAAAATATATCAAGATTAGACATCAGAAAAAAAAGAAGAAAAAAAAAGCAGGATATGGTCGACACTCACCAGGTATTTCCCATCTGATGATATGGCCATACACAGGATATGGGTTGTGTGTCCGACATGCCGATCCTCTGTACCTTTCCTTCCACCAGGTATTATGTGAATTTTCTTCCCACTCTCAACATCCCCTGAGGACATAACAAATGACACTGCACTGAGACTGCCAAATCAGGTGCAACAACTAGACATTTTAAAATATTTTCCTTATTATTTCTTTAAGTTGTATTCATAATTCCCTGTGTCAAAAGTCAAAAGGAAGGTTTGTAACACTAACATTTAATGATGGAGCAGTCTTTGGCAGCAGAAAAGATGTACTTTTCATCAGAGGAGATGACCAGACAGGTAATTGGAAGTTTGTGTCCTCTCAACACTCTGATCTCTGAAGCATCCGGAGGCATAATCTAAAAAAAGAAAAGGATAAGTTACTAAGAAACAATGTGTTCATTCACAGCATTTCCCCCTTCTAAAAGATGGAACATGCAGTGGAGTATGAAGGGATGAAAATGCCCATACTTACGTCTTTGGCAATAAGTCGTTGAAGCTTTCCTTTTTGTTCAAGCTGAGGGGAAATCACATGCACAGCACCATCAATAATACATAGCAGTGTAGGGCAGTTGATCATAACATTTAATCCAAAAAGAATGACTGTTTATAATCAAGGACACCGGTTTAGTATGTTCGGGAAGCTTTTCACATTATTATTTTAATTTAAAATGTGGCCAATATCAAATACCAAATGTGAACTGCTGCAGAAGTCACATGCAGCAGGCTGTCATATGAAAGTAAACTTGGCTGGCACTTAAAAGGAACACTTCACCCATATGGAACAGGCATTCTATCATTATAAAATCGCTATTATAATATAAAGAATGAGGTTTTTCTTCCCTCAATCTTCCCTTGGCCCAGCTGTCCTGTTAATCCTAACCCTACATTTTACCACCTGTGATGTCATGCATAGGAAAATGTAAGCGAGACCATACAATCACTCTTTCTGCCTTTTTTCAGGCAAGGATGAACCGATTTCTAAAATGTTTGCACATTTATACTACATAGGATCTCAGAGTTCAATACCCCTTCATATTCCAACCGGTGAAGTAGGTCTTTAAGAATAATAGATGTATCAGCTGATGTGGAAGCACTTTTTTTTTAGCAGATTATAATGAGGAGAAAGAGCATCGATTGTTATTTTTTTGTGGAATGACTTCTGTAAAGAGGTGTGTTTTGATGAGTAGTTGGGAGTAGGATTGGTGGGATTGTGATGGAAACGGCTTCACTGAAACACATTTCAATCAAAATGGCAGGATGTCAAAAAAATGTTTTAACTAAATTCTTCTAACATGGTGCCCCAGCGCAAAATGTGACAAATGTCTCTCTAGAGGGAAGTTAAAGTCGCATAAAGTCCGATATGACTCTTAAAACTGGGGACGCATTGCAAAAAAACTAATACAGGACAGTATATGATTTAGGACCACATATGAAAGTGCCAAAAATATGACTTGAAAATACCAGATTTAACAATATGCAAAACAGATTTGAGTCACAAATTGGATTTGGGACACTTTTGCCTGAGGTATGAACATTGCCATACTGTACATACACCCTTGTTTAAGTAGTGCTTGAATACAGAAGTCAGTGTTTCCCCTACCATTATACAGGCCTGGCGGGCCCGCCAGGCCAACGGGACCCCCCGCCAGGCCAACAGCTGCCCAAAAAAAAAAAAAAAAAAAAAGTAAAAAAAAAAAAAAAAAAAAAAAAATATTAATCTTTTTTTTTTTTTTTTTTTTTGTCTGCGCTACGCCGCGCGATGCGCGTGTGCATTCGGAGCGCACATGTCAAACAGGGAAACTGACGAGAAAGAACCTTCCTTTATAGGTCCATGGCATAGGCTACACTGGAGATATTTAGGACTCAGTAACAGGGAGTTGAACAGGAAAAAGTGATGAGCAAAATTTAGAAAGTTAAAGTTGCTACGTCGCCATGGCAACCAATCTGTATCAACAGCTGAGACAGCGCAGCAAGTTATCTTGAAAACAGCAGGCTATAGTAGCCCTACAAGCTTTATTTTTTGGTATTTTCAATGCTACTTTATTTTTATGTTTTAAATTGAGAACTAGGCTACATTAAATATTATGGGTCAGAATACAAAATGTTGCTTATTTTGCACACATTTTGATTGATAGGCTAATCATGATGTGTAGCCTAGGTTAATTCATTTATTTTAAATTAATATTTGATAAATTAAAGAAAATGTTTCATGATCCAGATTATTCCAGAAATTAATACTAGACAGGATATACCTGTCTATATTAGGTCTTCGTGTTTATTGTATTTTATTTTCATATCTATGTGTTTTTCTTCAATAGTTTATATGGCTTGTGTCTCCAAATTATTCCATAAAATTGTTTTAGGCAGGACATATGACAGCTGTTTACAGAGCAAAAAAAATAAAATCAGATTTAGCTTCTCAAAGTGCACCAGTTTGATGCATTTAACTTAAAAAAGGTAAAGGTTTTCTTCCGCAGGGGCATGCCCCAAGACCCCACTAGAAGGTCCATTCTCCCCCAGCAGTCTCAAAAAATCCTGAGGGAAACACAAAATGTACAAACGTACCGAATGTGAAGGCATAACCCTATGCCCTGATTTGTAGCGGGCTGTCAAAAGAGGCTCATCCATAATACAGTTAGTTTTGGTCAATTTCTACTACAAATTTGGTACGCACGCCGCGCGCATACTCTTTATCAGCTTTTACCACCGGGCCTAAAAACAATTCTAGGGGAAACACTGGAAGTCACTCTTACCACTTCTTCTTGAAGCCTTCCAGCAATCAGATCAGTCTCAAATGTTTCGTCTTCAGCTTTATTTTCCTCTGAAGAGATCAGATCACACAATGAATACATAGGCTACGTACACACCATCAGCTGTTAAGGTTAAGACTTCTGTGCCATATGATTATCGCAAGCAAGATCACCTTCTTCCTTCAGCTGGTCAAGGTAGCGTTTGGCTAATCTCAGTTTCTTCTCCTGTGGCGTTTCCTCATACTCAATCTCTTCCTTGGCCGGCCTTTTCTTGGGCACAACAGGACTGCAAGACAATAGAAACAGTTAGTTCTGTGTTACAACATGTTAGGAGCCATGAAAGCTGTCATCAAGGAATGCATTAACCTCTCTGCTTCTGAGTCGCTCGAAATCTCATCGTTGTATTTTGAGGTTTTCTTCGCTGGTCCTTTGCTTCTTGCACCTGAATCCCCATCACCCTGTAACAGAAGGGGGAAACCGAGGGTTAGTCAACACAACACGGTTATTTTAGTGCTTGAAACGGTGTAAAAAGCGTTCAAACAACAGGTTAAATCAGGTAAGTCGCACGAGTCAAGAACATGCTGGTTAGCTTTCTATGAGTTAGCTCACCTGCTAACACACCAGCTCACTTACCTTTCGCTTTGGCCCCGCTGTGTTTCTCCCCTTTTTGACAAATTTGATAGGTCCTTTAGTCTTTAAAAAGAAAGACGAAGACATGGTGGAATGCGTTTGAAAGAAAACGATAACTTTGAGGTAAAGTTTACTGTACAACTCCTGAAGCTGCAAATCAACATTAAACCCACATGGGTGCAGTGCAACCGAACTACCAGACTTCTGAAGTCAAGTTACTACGCTGCCGCCGATTGGCTGATATTCACAGCTGGATCGTTAAGTCCCGCCTTTTAATAAAACTCTGACTTCCCATTGGTCACAAGGTCACACGTAAAGAATTTACATGAGCAGGAAACTGTACTGACGCAAAATACTTCCCTCGGGGAATAATTTTCCGAAGCTTTGTTCCGCACATAATTGTAAAAGAAAATATAAATGTCACAACACAATTGTCGTAAACACGTGCGTATAATACGCAATCAAAGATAAATACAATGGTGTTTTTTTCACAGACATTTAGGTTGAAACGTTTGGCGGGGCTGTTTAATATGAGCCGTTATATGATCAGGATCCTTGTACTGTATTACTGCAGTAGTACTACTACTTCCTCTACTACACAGTATTTCCATGTACTGCCTGTGTCCTCAGTGAGTGTGGTTATAACCCCGAAGGCGAGCGTATCGGTCAGGTGAGCCTCCTCACATTAAATATTGTATCAGGCTATTATTGTAGACAGTTTGTATCACTCAGTTGGAGGTAATCTGGCTAGTAGGAGGGGTTGGAGAGGCGGGGGGGGGGATGCACATTGCACTGTGAACTAACTTTTCAGTATACGTCTTGCATGGACGAGTCTGAAAATGAAATGACGTAGCCTAGGGCGGGTGAAAAAGTTTCATCCTACAGTTTGGCTGGAAACTTCGTTTTTTATTTCATTTTGTGGACAAAAAGACAGGCTTAACGTGTGAAACTCATCACATCTTAACTCTCTACAGATTTATTATTTCTTATTTTTATTGCCCCCATGCCACCCAAAAGAGACGCAGGAGCGACTCCAACACAACCACCAATCAAAATGATAAAAATCGGCCAAGACGCGCAGCAGTTTGGATGTGATCCAGCAGACGAGTCCAGCTATTCACCTTACCTCAAAAATGAGGTGAAAAAATACACACACTGATTGATGGATACCTTTCCACGCGTGCATTTTGCTCACGTTATATTTCTGTTTCGTTTAGCTGCATGAAAGCATTGAATTTGATGAAGAAAATCTTGCAAGTCCAGGCATCAGGACAGACACCATCAGCCTCCTCATGAAAATAGAGCAACTTCAAGCACAACTCAAGTATGAGCGCAGATGTAGAATTTTGGCCGAGAGAGAGTTGAGGGAGATGAAAGGTAAGTGGAATAAACATTATTCATTTATTAATCAATATGCCAAGAAATATGACCTTATGTCCATATATCACATAATACACAATACATTTTGGGCTTTATAAGGTCTATTACTAAACAGTGTGTACTATCCATTCACAGACAAGCATACCATTAACATATTTGGAGCATTTAGTCTCCAAAATTTATTTATATTTACCTTTGTTTGAAATGAGCTTTTCTCTAAATAAATTCTCAATAAAATTGCATTTTTTTTAGGAAACCAAAATAATACAACATTTACAAACCTTTTTACATTTTTTTTTACAAAGACATTTTAATAAAATAGATTATAATTCTTTACAGACCTGTAAATGAGGTTAGAACGTTTAAATATTAGACAGCCATGTAGGGAGGAAAAACTAAAGTTACATTTCCATTTATTGTTACCTTTTTATTTTAGAGTTCTGAAGGTTGGAGGGGCTATGCTAAAATCCTAGCTAAGACCCTTAACCTATACTCAAAATAAGCCATCTGATTAAAAAAAAAACATGCTCAGTTTCAGCAATGTGAAAGTGATTTGAGTCTTTTTGCAGAGATGAACACTCTCATGATGCAGATGAGGCACACAGCACATGAACTTCGAGTCACTCTGGATCACGTTCTCCAGGGTGGCGAGGCAGCGATCGCACCACAGAACACACAGGACGAAACCATCTCTTTCCTCAATGAGCCCGAAGCAGAGATGAGTGCGATTCATAATATCCCAGAGGTCAGCGCTCATATATACTGTACCTCAGGTCTTCTAATAATAGCACAGCTTCAACTAGAACTAGTTTGAGCAACAATAGACAACTTTCCCAAAGTGGCTGAGTCACCTTAATATGTTTGTTGTTAACATTTCTTTCTTGCCCTCAGGACGATCACAACTTCTTGTATCTCTCTGAGGATCTTCGAGTGCCGAGAAATCTTTATGAGCGCGTCGCGGAGATCGCAGACTACAAGAAGTACACGTCAGCGCTGCTGATGATTCTTTTCGACAGAGAAACTTTGGCCACACACTCTCTGCAGGGCCGGAGGAACACCTTCAATGGAGAAGACTGCCACAAGCCCCAACTCCCACCTGAGATCTTGAGAAGTATAATCGGTCAGATACACAACATTAAGTACTCAGAACTTTCTTGTAGATGCTCTTTATTTATGAATTTCAATAATGCATTTATTGCATCAATATTTTTTTTGTTCTTACAGATCATGCAGCGGTCAAGTTTGGTGTTGATGGCAGCCAAATAAAAACCGCCATCCGCACAAAGCTGAATAATGAGGACAAACTGTTAAAGAAGAGACTGGGTATGGGCAAAGCTGAAAACAGACCTATTACCGATCAAGGATTTTGCCAAAATGAAGCAATGACAAGTGATTCTCAGTGAGAGCATTTTAAATCTGCCGTTTGGTGACCAGTATTTTATGTCTGATAGAAATGTGCAATAGGTTGCCTTTTTTTTAAATCCACATCAAGTGTATTGAATATTTCAATCTAGTGTGTAAAGTTATTTTTATTTTGTTACACTTTTTAGAATTCTTCCTTCAACAGCTTTTGTTGTCTATTATGTGTTCGAAAAAGTTTCACCGTGCAACCCATGCAGCCAAGACGTTAAAACCAGTGCTATAAAATGTATAACCATGTGTGTATAATCATTGGAAAAAAAAAAAAAAAGTGTTCTTATTTAATTTGGGGTACTAAATGGCTGTGTCTTACTGTATTTTTAGAATAGGCTTATTTTGTATGCATTTGCTAAATATGCTGCAAGAGATAATTAATCTTCCTCCAGAACATGTCTTACATAGCATCTCTGTTTTGCTTGATGATGTAAGGCCCAATAAACTTTTGGAGCTGAATTCCTTTCTCAAAACCATTTATTGCATCAGCACAGTAAAAGTACAGCTGATGCTCTTGTGGGAATACAGTTGTGTTTTCCCAGCGGCCAACAGATGTCAGTGCTGAGCCCTGTTTTTAATGCTCACTTCCGAGTCTTGATGAACTAGGCTACAAAAAAGAGTGAACGGTTGTGAATTCAAGACATACGATTACATCCGTATTCTGGAGAATATTGAATGTAAATTGACGTGATTGGACTGAACAAATCCCACCAGTACTTAAGTGTTTGTTTAATTTTTGTGGAGCTCTGTATAAGGAGAATTGAGGTGGATGTGTGTAAAGAGAGAAGCATATAGTGGACAGTGTGTGACAGTCTCTGCCACTTACACAGACTGATGAAAGAGTGTGTGTGTGAGAGTGACAGAGACATGGTTAATGTCAGTGGTTGGCGGTTTGAACGAGTCATCTTCTCTTAAAAGATGTGATTTTGAACCACCACCAACTGCTGGCCCCTCCCCCTGTCCTGTCCCTCCAGCCAGCTGTGCTGTCTCACTGGAGGGCACCACACATCACCTCTCTCTCACTGTCTGTTGGTATCAGCTCTCCCTGGGGTGCTTTATGTCTGTCTATTTAGGGGGGTGAGAGGGGAAGATCCACTGTTCATCCTCATTGTTGTTCACAGCTGCATAGTTCCGGATAGATCTTTGTATGGTGGACCAGCCCTCTTGTACACCTGAAAACAACACCTGCACAATGGGTTGGATACTTTTAAGGGAGCCCACTCCATCATTTTGGAAGTTCTCACCTTAACAAGACTTGGAGAAGTCTTTCTGGAGGAGTTACAGACAATTTTTTTTATGAAGTGCTTGGTAAGTTTTTTGTATAGCTCTGACAATCAATGGGGATGATAGGGGAATCTGAGCGCTGACAATGTGTGTGGTGCATCTGACACTTAAATGAAAACAACAGTAGGCTCTTTAATGTTTTGTCTATGCAATGTTATCACTCCATATTCATGAGGGCTTACTTCCGAAGCATCTGAAGTTTTTTCACGATTTCTCTGTAACGTGTCAGGCAGACATTAACATAAACAGCTTGCCTGAGAATTACCAGCTAAATATACAGTAGTTTAAGCACGATACGGAGGTGAATATGTTTTTAGCAAGTGGGATGGAGACCGGATTTTTCAGTCATCATCAACATCTAGGGTCAAATTTAAAAGTCATTATGATATACACAATGAGAAATACAGAACCAGGATAGGGTCAATCAATAATTGTCATTTTCCTTTGATGTATTTGGGGTGATGTTATGTCCCCCTACCTGGACCCTACTATTATGATACTGGCAAAAATTTACATTGGAATATTTAAATACGTAAAAATAGAAATGCACTCCAATTCAGCCTATAGGATTGTCTGTATCCCATGTTTAACTACGTATAATACATCTACTGAAAACAAATTATGTTTATTTTTGTCATTACAATAACCCATTTAGCCACTGTAATAATTTATATAATTAATGTGTAATATATATATTTTTTTCAGGATGTTAAGTTCATGGTAACCACTTGGAATATAGCTATATTAAAATTGGTTAATAACACATTTTAGAAGGTCATTACAAAGGTAGGATTTCTGGGTTTCCCTGCACATGGTGAAATGCTCTATAATAGAGCGTTGTGAGCGATTAAACAATGTACATCATTCTCTCTTTCTCATTATAATGTGGAAACATAATTTCTTTATGGTGACGTTTAACTACTTAAAAAGAACATCAGAAAAGAAATACAGAAGGGGAAAATCCACTGAATGTTTCTGTGGTGAATTAATAATTACAGAAGGTTTTCAAGAAACTTAATAAGCGGGAACTGGCTGAAAATGAGATAAAACATAGACTGTGTATACAAATAAAGGAGTCCTTGCTATACTGTGCTGCAACTGGAACGATGAAAAACAGCACACCCTTGCATAATATGCATGAGCACGTACAGTACATGTTCTAGTCCTTCCGGTGGTAAATCTCACTGTAAACGAGGCATGCCAATAGCTGTCAACCTGAGAAGATTACAGCAGGGGAGAGCATCATCTGATCTCTGTCAGCGAGCAAGCACATGTACAGTATTGAGGACACATCACCCTCCACAGTTATACATTAGTAACATTATGATTATCAACACAAGACAGTTGATGCATGTATGAGGAGATGCATAAAAGACAATGTGGCTACCCAGTTAATGCTTTCTTTTGTTTTTGTTTTATAAAAAATTGCTCAAGGATCGGGGGCCAACTAGACCTTATAAGAGGTCTTCTCTTTGATGGTGCGGTTAAGAGTGACACTGAACACATATTAATCAATGCAGCCAGTTCCTTGCAGCTGGGCTAAAACAAGCACACTCATTATCTTTCATTTCAAAAGGACGGGGACGGATGGAGGAGAGACATGGTGTCCTCCATGAATTATTCCTATTGATCACGACTCTCTCTCAGTGGAAGAGAGAGAGAGAGAGAGACCCCTCTTAAATGTTCCCACAAATGTGAACAGTTATTGATGCAGTTTGCAATATGCTTAAGGCATGCACGTGTGTGTTCTCTGTGAGGATCTCTAGATGTTTAGAGATACACATTTGATATCAGTAATTTATTGGTTGAATGATCTATATTTAAAAAAAAATGGTATGCAGTGCTGCATGTTCCTAGGTATTAATGCATCAATTAATCATTTCTGCTTTTATGCAATAGTGATTGCATGTGTGCCCTTTCAACAACCACTAAACTCAACAGGGCAATTATTCTCCAAAGGTTCAGTTAACTTTTCATGGTTAGTACTAGTCAGACTGAAAAAAAAACTGTTCTAGGCAGGGGAGATTTGCAAATAATATATCTATTGCATTAAAGGAAATCGTCCAAATCAGGGTCTTAAGATGGAGATATCTCAGTCAGAGCTACATTTTGATAATGTTTTCAAATCTGTGTCTCATGAGTCCTCCAACTTTCAGAAGTGCAATACTAACTGCTCGGGAGTACCCCTTTAACACAACTAAATGTGTATTTCTGCCTAAAATAAATCAAGAGACAAGGAATATTGGATAGTCTATACTTACATTTGCTAACTCCAACTGAATGCTAATGTAGCTCCGTCTACTGGATGTGTTAATCGGAATCGGTTTGTTACCATGTTGGCCATACGTCAAAGATGATTTTAGTGTTGTGTGCCGTTTGTTTGCACTGCAGCGGAGTGGATGCAGAATTATGATTTGTCATGAAATGTTAAATATTGTGTTCTAATGGGCTTTTTTTCTCTCCAACACAGGAATAAAGAGTATTTCGTTTCATGTCTGCAGGACCCTTTGGACTCACAGCAAGACAATGGTGGAGAATGGAATACAGATGTGTTCTTTGAAACCTTTTCTATGAATCATGGAGGAAAACAGTACATTTCTGACCCCTGAGCAAAATGACAGCACCACCGTTTGGGCATTGATGCCCTCGGCCCCCAGCAGGCAGCTGGGCACCCTTCCCAACCCGCAGACACGCTTCAAAGACCTGACTGGGATATTTTTCATGGTGACCCTGAATATTCTGGCACTGCTGGCCAACACCGCTGTTCTGGTTGTCGTCATCAAAGCCCCTCATCTCAGGAAGTTTGCCTTTGTGTGCCAGCTGTGTGCTGTGGACCTGTTGTGTGCCATTTTCCTTATGCCTCTTGGGATCGTGTCTAGCTCGCCGTACTTTGCCGGTGTGGTCTTCACCATCCTGGAGTGCCAGGTCTACGTCTTCCTCAATGTGATCCTCATAGCAGCCTCTATCTTCACCATCACAGCCATCAGTGTAGAGCGCTACTACTACATCGTCCACCCCATGCGCTACGAGGTCAAGATGACGCTGAAGCTGACAGCTGCCGTGCTAGTGATGGTGTGGGTTGCCTCTGCCGTGCTGGGCTTGTCCACTGTCTTTGGGTGTCAGTCCTACGCCAGCCTGAGCACCATCAGTGCTGCACATTGCTCCCTCCATTGGAGCCACAGTGACCATAGGCGTATCTTCTCGGTGCTCTTCAGTGTCACCTGTTTTTTTCTGCCCGCTGTTGTGATTTTCGCTGTGTACTGCAATGTGTATAAAGTGGCCCGTGTGGCCGCCCGCCAGCATGGACCTCTGCCCTTATGGACAAACAGTCAACCGAAGAATCGCTCAGACTCAATCAATAGCCAGACCACCATCATCACGACCCGCACTGCCCCGCGACGGTTTATGAGTGATCAGCGTTTCAGTGGAGGTAAAGCCGCCCTCACTCTCGTGGTCATTGTAGGCCAATTTCTGATATGCTGGCTGCCTTACTTTGCCTTCCACCTCCATCTGACCTTAGACCTAACATCAAAGATTCCTGAAGACCTGGAGGAAGCAGTCATCTGGCTGGCATATTCCTCTTTCGCCATTAACCCGTTTTTTTATGGGCTTCTTAACCGCCAAATCAGGGAGGAACTCTGTAAGCTGAGGCGCTGCTATTCAGCCCGCCCGGTGGAGATGGCTGTTTCCAGCCATGAAGGTTCAGGCCACGAGAACTTCCTCCAGTTCCTCCATCGGACCAGCTGCACAATAGAAACACGTGCAAGCTTTGCCACATCCAGCCCTAGAAGCACTCTGGATCAAACTGGGCAGGCTGGTTTCATGATACCAGGACAGATCCCAGAAGAGTTCAGTTAGACATATACCTCACTGTTGTGCCACAGAATTCGCAGGACTTTAAGAGCTACAAGATAAAAAGATACACACATGGAATGAGAGTACATAATTAGCCCATATCTGTAAACTGTAGGCTATAGTCCATTATGATACAGTAGCTAAGATACAACAACAAGAAATTAAGTCTGAAACTTTTAAAGATTACACTCGAAAACAATGCTTGACTAGAAAGCTAATCGACATAGTTTATGTAATTATTGATAGCCTTATTTTGTGGTGAAATCAAGCAGTGAGTTAGCTAGCTGCTAAGCTAGATGGGGTCATCCCAATGATAAGTTATCTGTTTATCTGCAATGAGTAGGCCTAGGCTACATACATTTTTTAAGTAGGTTAATGAACCCAAATATCACAGTATGGGCTACTTGAATATTAAGTCTTGACAATATAATTAGGTAAACTATGTATATCTTTAATGAGTGATTTCTTAGAAAAGTGACAGTGAACAGTGTTTTTATATGATGTATTAATAAAGCAGCAATATTCCTTCTAGGCCTTCAAGTCATGTTGTATTATGTTGCAGGAATCTATTTACAACTATTTATTTTATTCAAGAGACACAACACCTGTTGTTTAAGAAATGTTTAATTTCATATTGCTTTACATGTGCAAATAAACACTGGTTACTTTGATAGCAATCATATATCATAAGCATTTTTCCCCCACTCTGCATCACTTCCATGCAACATGTAGCCTAGGCAACATGTTTTCTTCGCACATTGGTCTCTTCTATACAGATTACATTTAACTTCTGGGCAAGACACCTCAACATTTGTATACGATTGTCCAATCGTCCAAATCAATATGTTTTTTTTTGGTCAATATTTTTTTATATTTTAATTATTAATTATGATTTTATCTTTCTGTACATTTATCTGGTTTGGCCTACTTGTTAAATACTGCCCTCAGAGAAATGGTCTGGACAGTTTGTTCTGGTTACACCAGGATTATTGTTACTAAATTTCACAGATTAATCAATGAGGACACGAAGACAGTAACATTATGAAATGTTGATGAATCTGCGGTTATTCTTTTGCGGGAATATGCAGCTCTCCCACACAGATTAGACTTAGTGGATATACAGGCTTATATACATGGTGAGAAATAAAGCCAGCATGCTAAGCAAACACCATTTAGAGGTATAAGCATAAACCAATGTAGTTGCACTGATCACTGAATGGATGTGAAGAGATAAATAACAATAGGAAGAGTGACACCTACTGTATAACACTGTGTACTAATGGGCACAAGAAGACACACACACACACACACACACACACACACACACACACACACACACACACACACACACACAGTCAGATAAAGTCATGTCATATGTCATGTAATGTACAAAAAAAACACTGTGGCATTATATGGTTGTTCTAAGTGCTGCAGTGTACTAAAGCAACTTTGCTCAACAGTAGAGCCAAGAACTGTTATCAGAGCAAGCATAATAAAACATAGCCAAGAACACGCAGTGACTTACATACATACAGTGTGCAAATATGACACTTGCAAGGAGGTTTGCTGAACACAAACAGACACAGTTTACAGTTACACAAATACATTTATGCAAACACATTAGTACATGTCATTGTCTTCATAATCATGACAGAAGAAATGTTATGGGGATGGACTTTTTCTATTTTAGAAAATTATAATATTAGGTTATTTTTCCCGTACTGATCTTCCCACACAGGTAGAGTCTGGTGTCGAAATAAATTTAGAAAATAATTGGAAAATAGTTATAATAAGAAATATTTTTTGATTTTTTGACTGATTTGTCCAGTGTGTTGTTCACCAAAACACTGTTCAAGCTGGCAGAGATTGCAGTAAAGTGCCAAAAGTTTGTATATGTTTGTTTACATTGATGCACTAGCGGTGCAGACATGAAAACATCTTGGGTTATGTCACTCAGCTTCAGTTAAGTGAGACAGTGTCAAATACCATTATTTTTCAACCTTAAAGACACTTTACGGAAACTGGATTTTAAGGGATTTCAAGGAAGTGTCATAAAAAAGACAACACTTAGTATTTTATAGAAACCAATAACCGAAGAAAAAAAAATTATATATATACTCAATCACACCAATCAAGTGTTTGCCCCTGTTTTCCTCTGAAAGTCGACAATAACACTTAGGTTTCCCATCTTTGAATATGAGATACTGTACGAAGATATGAAAAAGGTGAATACTGTTCAAAGAGCTGACAGTCTGTTTCATCACCCAGCTTCCAAAGTGTGTGATTCAGTCTAATGAATATTTGAGCCTGAGCAGGCTTCTTAAGTCACTAATTAAAATGAAAGACCTCCCACCTCAGTGGCTGTTTTAAATCAAATCATGCGAAGCATATTAATTGTAGATCAAACACAAGCACACTTGCTGTAGAAAATGAGAAGTCGGGGGTGCCTTTAGCTCAGTTGGTAAGGCGTCCCCCTCCCGGGCCGGGCCCAGCAGCAGACCCGGGTTCGATTCCCACCCGCGGTCGTTCTCTGCATGTCACTCCCCTCTCTGCCCCATTTCACCTCTGTCTCTCTGCACTATCAATAAAGCATGAAAATGCCCAAAAAATATCTTAAAAAAAAAAAAAAATTAGAAGTTGTGGCTCAAGCTCAGACAAGGTTTGTTATTCAGCTGTAGTCCTACTTAAGGCGAGACAGGGCACGCATAAACATAATTTTATTCAAGCACTCGTCAATTTTGAGAAATATTTGGCTTTCATAACTTTTTTCATATTAGTAATTAAAAGATCCAAAGTGTACATTAAGGGGTTCATTTGACTAAACCTGTTCTGTTTGTGTCTGTATATTTCTCCTATAAAACCATCTTTAACGTCCAATATTTCAAAATGTGTTTTTTTCAATACTCAGAAAAATGTCAACTTCTGAATCATTAACAGTAAATCAACTTAACTATCCATGATAATTCATAGCACTATTCTGAAGGGTAACAGAAGAATTTGTACATATGTTGTTAAGTGTCTGATTTATGATATATATTTTGTTCTTAAAATTATACAAAGATTTTAACTCAATTTTAGCTTAATCCAACATCTAGATTTTCGATTTTTTAGAGATGCAAATTTACACAAAGTTAGATGAAGCCAAATTTGCATATTGATTCAAACATTTCTGAAAAAACTGTAATACAAAGAAATATTGTTTTAATGTACTTGTATGTAATCAACTGGCAAAGTTTCATGTTGATATTTATAAGTAAAAAAATAATATTAATTTAATATTGCCATATTAATTTAATATTGCCATATTAATTTGAAGTGTCTCATAAAGGACCGAATATTCTTCCGTGTGCTGTAGCTTCTACTGTCTGTTTACTCTAAACTCAATGACCTTCTCTGTTGTTGCTGTACAGACAGTGCTAATGAATGAACCACTCCTGAAGAATCAAAGGGAGATGGTGTGATTGATGGTGCTGTCTGACAGAGTAGATCACATTATTTCATCAGATGTTCCCTCAGACAGTAACAGCATAATAGAGTTTTTTCAGAACTGCATGTAACATGACAGCTGCTCCACCATCTGTAGAAAGCACAACAGTCCAGTGCACTCAGGTTCCACAAAATAATTATTGTCCGAAGCCAGGATGAAGCATGTGTATATATTACAGACCCTCTGAAAAACAGTCCTTAAATGACTCAGCGATTCTTTAGATTGCTTGTAAAAATCACTTTTTGCCAAAATCAGTGAATATCTTCTCACTATCCGCTCCCTGCCGTATTATGTTTGTGCTGAAAAAAAAATCTTGTGTCGCTGACTTGAACTGTAATGGAAAAGTTTTGGGAAAAGTTGTAACCCTTAGTTACAATAATACTCCAGAAGGTTTCTGCAAATATATGGACTTGCACATAGCCCCCTGCCAGGCTACCTGCTTCCCCCAGCGGGGTCATCCCTGTGTTCCCTCCTCCTCCAGCCTCTATGCTAAGCTAAGCTAACCTGCTGTTGTGTGCACATCTCTGATGACCTCAGCTAAAAGTCTCTAAAGTCAACCTCCGAGAAGGCACTGCCACTGCCTCCCCCACCCATCCTGTCAGCAGAGGCCATCACTGGTACCTCTTTCCCCTCCATACATGAGGTTTATACAAAATGCTATGCAAACAGGGCCTCCGCAGTCATAAAAGAGTCATGGACTCTTGCTGCAACCTGTAAAAGTACAGGAGCATCCGGATTAGATCCTCCTGGCTCAACAACAGCTTTGAGTGTGCCTACAGATGTGGAGAAAAAAAACGTGGCCAAATTACATAAAGTCACACAGATAATCCATTTTAGAGGCAACAACCCTAACAACATTTTGAAGCCTTACCTCAGCATTTGCTTTTCCAGATGCGGGTCCTCAATCTATCTATTTGCAATACAAAGGGTATTACAGTAAGGTGCTTAGAATCAACATATTTCCCCAATTATTGTTCTTCTTCTTGTGGTAGATGGTTAGCATTGTATTGGTGGTTGCATTGTTACTTGGATATGACAAATAATCAGTCTGTCCTATAGTACTGATAACAGCTGGACTGACAGGTGCTGAGTAGAAACACTGTCTGACATCTGTCTTGCCCTAAATAGGCTGATGCTGTCTGGGACAAAGGGTACCAACCGTGATCTGTGTTACTGTAAATGAAAGCTCTAGCTAAAAATAAACAATTGGTTACCTCCAATCTGGGATATGAATACGACTGACATGTGATGTTGTTCCTGAGGCAGCATTTTCTCACCTTTGTGGGGCTGCAAAAACTAAGTGATGCCCATTATTGCAATATGCCTACTTGTCACATACAGTATAAAAAGAAGAAACCGACTCTGTTATGATTGCATATTACATTAACACCTTGTATGCACAGTGCATGTATATAAAGTACCCTCATTCAGAACTACGATCAGTCACATTATAACATCATACTTGGGTTAGAGAAACCTTGGGATATCAATTTCCCTGATTACCGAAATGTCTAAATCATCTTCTTAATATGTGCAGTGAGGGATTTTAAAATGGACAGTTTGGGGAAGAATGTGTTAAATCTTTCAAAATTGAGGTGAAGAGGCTTAAATGTATTCCAAATATCATAACAGAAAAAGCAACATTGCAGATAAACCTAAAACTTTCCACCGTCTAGTGACTTATCTTACACCCTTCCCAAAACAAAAACACCTTGAGATAATCATGACAACCACATGGGTACAATGAGCTGGGCACACACACACACACACACACACACACACACACACACACACACACACCTTCTCCGCTGACCTCACCTGTGCAGCCACGGACACAAACAAACCCCATCTGGCGAGGTGTGCACACCATTAGCATACCGTCGTCTCCGGTGCGGACACAGGAAACTCTCATGTCATCAACACACTCTGTTCTCTCTCAGTCTAAATCCAGCAGCCAGAAATGGTCATTACCATGGATACATGGATGTGCACCGATAATAGCAGAGTAGCTCCCTTATGTTCGACTCTGTATGGGTAAAACATTTGTTACGAACTTGGTACAAGTTTGTTCCAGGCAGTAATTACTTGACTTGTTTTGCTTTGAAAACATAACAGCTTTTGTCTGCTTCTTTGAGAATAGTTTGCCAGGAGTGAAAAGGTCAAACGCTTTGACGAATAGCTCTTACTGTAAAATGAATGTGTCCATACAATCAATCATCTGGGTTCTATTTTGCAGAATATTTGAGATGGATAGGACTAGGAGGTTAGGATATTTCTGTAGGGGATAGTTTGTGTATTTAATTTATCTTTTAAATAAAATGATCACACAGCTTTACTGGGCCATTATTTGGAGGACATGGTAGCTGATACATGCGATTAAGGTCTAACTCTGTGGATTCATAGCTGACCAATTAATAGCAGTGAGGATGAGTGATAAATAGGTCTAAAGGTTGACAAAGTTGAAACGGGTTTTTGCCTTAAAAGCATGTTGTGAAATGTTATTTTGCACCTGATAAAGTGCATCGACTTGAGAACCCTCTTCAGACTATCTGGGCCTCAAGGAGGATCTTGTTATAACACTCAACACATCTCCTGTTGGTGCTGTGAGTGAACTGGAAAGACAGAAACCAAAGCAGCAATGCTTCATCACAACTTAACAACAGACTGGCATCTGTAAGGGACAATATTAGAGATATTGGAGGAGGAAACAAAGTCAGGAAGTATTTACATTGTAAAGATTGATTTTTGATTTAAGGACAATTGGTGCAAAGTTTTTATTTTCCTTATTTGAATCTATTACATTCTACTATAATAGGATGAATATATCTTGTAATAATAAGAATAATAATAATTTTGAGAAACAGAATAGACATGTATTTCTGTTACTTTTCAGTAGCCGGCAGTTCTTATCTTTACTTTATCATACAAACAAAAACGTTACAAAGTTAAAAGGTTTTGAGTGTGTTTTAAATGTTTTAAATGTGTCAAATACAGTACATTCAAAAGTTACAGTGATGGTTATTATTATTGTCAAAAAGATTTTTCTATTAAAGACCTACTTCACCGGTGAGAATATGAAGGTGTATTGAACTCTGAGATCCTATGTAGTATACATGTGCAAACATTGTTGAAATTGGTTAATCCTAGCCTGAGAAAAGGCAGAAAGAGTATTTTATGGTTTCACTGTCTAAGGATTAGTATTAGCATTAACAGGACTGCTGGGCCAAGGGAAGACTGAGGAAAGACTGAGGGAAGAAAAACCTCATTCATTATACTATAATAATGATTTTATAATGATAGAACGCCGGTTCCGTATGAGTGAAGTATTCCTTTAAAGAGGACCTATCATACTTTTTGACTTTCATGACCTACAAACGTTGTTATAATGATTTATAGTCATGTTTAACCATACTAGCGTATCAAATAATGACGTACATGCATTTAGACGTATTTCATGTTGACCATCTGGGGTGGCTGTGCAGAGCGCTAAACACTAGGGCAGCCGGACGAGAAATCACGTGTTCAAATCGGTTCAGAATTTCCTGATATTCTTGTCGTCACGAAAAGCGGATGTTTCCATGTATGGTAATGTGCTGCTCAGGCAAGCTCCGGCCGTGCCCCCACCTTCCTGCTCTCAAATCTTCCCGCGTGCTGCTGAAAGTGTTCCGGAAGGAAGGTAACCAATCACAACGGAGTGGGGTTTGCAGGAGGGGGCGGAGAAGCACAAAGCCAAATGTGGAATGAGACTGCTGTGCTCGCTCAGATGAGAGGAAGAGTTTCCCGAAAATCTACATGGTTTTTTGTGATGTGATTCGTGTCAGGTTGCTCTATAGCAGTTTTTAACAAGACATTAAGACCAGAAAAGTAGTATAATAGGATCTCTTTAAGGTTCAAATGACAGCATTATATCTGGAATTCGTTTTTGCACTTTTGGGTATTAATTCCAAAGGGAGTTATATCCATTATGTCACTATTATAGTGCAATATTGGGATAAAGAAAATTAATGTTGCTAGCATACTGTATATACTGTTATTAGCTCAGTGTATAGCACAGCATTGATGCACAGGCAGATGTTATAGCTCTTTGGAACAGACTACATTTCCGTTACAGTCCAGAGGGAGGCAATGTTGTTTACTCTTTATCTTTGCTCTCATCCTTACAGACAGTGTTGAGGAAGTTTTCAGATTACAATGCATGTAAATGTCCTGCATTGATCGTTTCAGACCTTGTATCGCTATAGTTTAAGTAGTTCCAATTGTAAAAAAAAAATAATAATAAAAAAAGCACCTTCTTTTATAAGCTCTTCATATGTTTTTTTATCCAAAGATTGTAATCTGTAAAGGAACTAACTAAAACTCTCAATTGAATGTAGTGAAGAAAAAAGTATGTCCTTCTGCAATGTAGTGGAGAAGTAAAGTAGCATGAAAACATGTATAGTAACACTCAGTTGCACACAGTTTAATACAAGTGCCTCATTACTACCTATAGCTTGTCTATGAATTTGTCTATGTGACTGCATTACACAGTGGGGCGTGTACAGTGTATACAGAGACATTTCCATGCTTGGGAGTATTAATATCTCCTGCTCTATCCTCCCCTGTCCTCCCACGGCACAGGAAAATGATCTTCACTTGAAAGACCATCTGCAAATACCAGCCAGGGCACCGTCACGTTCCCAATATAACCTCAGTGCCCGGCCAGCTGAGGGGGGTCCAGTCTGCTGGCCTCAGTCTGAGCTGCAAAGGGAAGTGACAGGCAACCCACTGTCTCCACTCTCTCTCGCTCTCTCTGTTGTGATTGTGCTTTCTTCTCATGTTTGGATTAACACCATGATGAAAGGGGAAGATTCAGAGGAAGTAGAGATCGATTTGGGGGATTCCAGTGAACCCGAGGAATTTGATAATGGGGAGGAACCCGAGACGCTGTGGAGGGCCCTCCCTGCTCCGGAAGAAGAGGAAAACATTCATACTTCTACACTAGTGGAGATCAGTGATACCAAGCCTCTGATTAATGTCAGAGACCCCCGAGGTATCAATGACTGCCTTAAGGTATTGCTATTCTTGAACGCATGCAGTGGCTCTATTAAACTTAGGACTCAAACAAAAAATCACTGGCATGTACAACCAAGAAAACTGATTGCACTGCCCTCCGGTGGATGACAGTCATATTGAAAGGTGAATCAAAGCCAACAGGAACTTAAAGCCTCTGGAAACCTAGTCTAAAATATTAAAAATCAATATATGATAAGCTGGGTGTCTCAATATAGTTGTCAATATATCTGATTGAAAGTTAATGTTCATAAATTGTTAAAAAAAATGCTTTATTTACTCTCTGGAATGTTTGACAGGATAGGACTGTAAAGGTGTGTATCAAACAGTCTCCATAGCTTTAGCTCAGTTGGTAGGGCGTCCCCCTCCCGGGCCGGGCCCAGCAGCAGACCCGGGTTCGATTCCCACCCGCGGTCGTTCTCTGCATGTCACTCCCCTCTCTGCCCCATTTCACCTCTGTCTCTCTGCACTATCAATAAAGCATAAAAATGCCCAAAAATATCTTAAAAAAAAAAAACAGTCTCCATAGCAACATTCATCTAAACTGAATTTCTGTAAAGTTTATCAAATTGAAATGACAATATCTTTAAATTGGATAGATATATATTCCTATAGATACATATTCCTAAGTCTTTTCAGGTGCTTACTATCATGCAACTATGTCCCCAATTTACATAGTTAGAAGGATTAAGTGGATTTGGGTTTACAGGGGGCTTTAACAGTTCACTTCTCTAGCATTGACACCACTTTTTCTTCATGTGTCACTAGGTGTCATTTGAGGATGTGATTGCTGAGCCGGTGTCCCTGCGCAGCGGAGACAGAGTGTGGATCTGGAGTAATGCGCTGTTTGAAGTGTCTAGGGTTTGGATCTACAGGGTATTTGCGGTGCTACTGGCCATTCCCGTGTCAATTATCTCTGGTCTCCTCTTTGCCATCTTCAGCTGCTTCCACATATGGTAGGTGGAGATTGTGCCTTCCTGCAAAACAACACGTACCATTTTTTTGCCCACTTACTGACTCAAAGATAGTTTGGGTTTAATTTGCTCAGGGTCTGAGATAGCCATCTCTGAAATTTCCGCCCTCCGCCCCAATGACACAGAGGGGGATGTTTGTTAATGGCCCACACATTACTTAAAGCAGCCCACTGATGCTGTACCAAGACACAATGGTGCTTCTTACCAATGTAATAGTATGCTGACATGCTCACAATGACTAAGCTTGCTGATGTTCATTAGGTATAATGTAGCCATGGTCACCATCTAAGCATGCTTATATGTCCTTATTAACATGAAATACAGAGTACAGCTGAGGCAAATTTGAATGGCATATTTGAGGAGTGTGGAAATAAAATAAAGTAAAATAAAGTGTTTGACATAGGCTATTTAAACTTTTACATGATAATGATGAAGAAATCCCCAAATAAATTACAATGGGGAACTGGGGAACGTGAGTATGCAATTTCAAGCATTTTAATATTAATACAATAGTTGATTCTCGAAACCATGCACAAAGCTTGGCTCTAGAAGAGAATTCAAGGCATCACAGAAGTAATTAGGAGTTCAGCTGATTTTTCAAGATTGTGAGTACCACAAATAAAATTCCCACATTTTGTTATTGTACATCTATATTATGGACTTAAAGGCCGGATTTCTCAGCCTCTGCTGCAAAAGAAATTCCAAGTCACATATTTTTATTTGTCTCTTGTGAGTCTCCAACCTTTATAGAAGTGCAACACTAAATTGTTGGGGAACACCTGAAATTGGTTCCAGACTCCCCGACAATAATTTGAGCAAATTAGATTGAGAAATAACTAATGTAACTGTGATTTAACTAAATTCAGATGACGAGGTATGTTTAATAACATACATATAGTATATAGTATACACTATAGATATATTCTGCTCTGTAAAAACAGGAACTTTGTAACGGTTGTAAGGAGCCAAAAAGGGTTCCTATCCTGATTCCATTTAAGCTATCAAAGTAAAAAAAACTATGCTTGCTTTTGGTTGATTCAAATGCTTTCACAGTTTTCATCCCACACTGCTTCAGAAGAAATATATGTACAAACTTATTTTCTTTGTTTAAAATTCAAACTGGCTGTATGGTACTATAGAAAATACCTTTCTTATTGTAATCTGGGTGATTTTCTTTGTCATTTTTGTGTTTCTTTCTATGACAGGATGGTCAGTCCATGTATCCAGTGTCTCTCTATGGGCACACGCTGGCTTCAGAGCCTGTGGAGCATTGTGCTGGACGTCATTGTGCATCCCTTCGTCAAGAGTGCGGGGAGATGCTGTGGAGGTTTCAGGGTTCACCTTGCCAAAGAATGACACTCAAACATTTTGGACTGGGATTGTTCATGATGTGCACAAGTCTACTGGTGTTCTGGTGGACTGAGGCTAAGTGGGTGCTGAAATTTGATACTTTAAGTCAAACTAAAAATGTTCTAACTACATGTTATACGACCACAGTTAAGTCACCTTTGGTCAAATTACAGTGTCTACAATTATTTTGTAATGGTACTACAAGGATTGTGACACTTTCAAACAATAATTTGGAACGTACACAGTGAACAAAATAAGGTGAGGTAATTCGCAGTTTAATTTTACTTTTGAAAGACCAAAAATGATGATTATAGTTTCTCAACAACAAGCAGTGTATGAAAATTGAGTGTCTTAAATTGCGTCACAGATATTGATTTGAAGAAACCAAGAATGAATTGTCAAGCATGCAGTACCTTTTCCACATTTATAACATAGTAGGATTAAGAGTAATTTTTTTTTGGAATTGCATTTCATTTCAGCATGGACTATGAAAATGTAATGTTGTATTCTCTTCATGTCATAATAATTAGGTTTGATTTTATATGTTGTTACATTTTTACACTGCAGTTTAAGTCCAATTAACAAAATAATATACAAATACTATAGGTTTTAATTTTAATTAGATAATTAGTTTTTCGGACCTAAGAATATTAAATTATGTTGAAAAGTGTAAAGTAAATGTGATCGGTTTTATCAGATGTATAACAGGTACATTAGATGCATTATCAAGGGAGAAATTGCAATACAAGTATAACGTAATTTAGACTTTTTCAGTCTTAACCCACCTATTATCCTTGGGGTCAATTTGACCCGCCAAAATGAGGAAGCCAATCTAGGCTTGCGAGTTGATCACATCCAAGTCTTCCCAAGTACACATGCCTCCCCTCTAAAATTATCATCTCAAGTACAATGTGGGAAATGTGTTAGTAATATTTGAGGATAACAGGAGGATAAATGAATTATTCTGTCAAATAAAGTGAGGGGCCAGTATGAGGCAGATGGGTTTAATTGGCATTGGCATAATAGAGCATCCTACAGACATCCATGAGTTGGGAGATACCTCCACACAAAAGCCACTGTATTTCATTCATTTTCCGCTTAATTAAACTCATCATGTGATATATTTTGACCCTTGTCTGTTACACCACTATTGCATGGTCAGCAGAAAGGGACGATGATTGTTTTAATATATACTTTCATTCATATGTTCACTCATGCAATTATTTAAATGTCTTGCTAAGTTGTGTATGTGATAACTTTTATATTGGTTTACAAAGGCAACGTTTGAGTACTGCTTTTTTTTGTCACTTTGTGGGTGCGGATGGTAATGAATAAAACACCCTAGATGATCTCACCATGGATCATTCCTGTAACTTATGGACTGACAATTTATTTCAGAATGACACTTCCTCTGCACAGTTTGAAGGGCAGCATGAGGTCCCCTCTTTGAGAAATGTTTCTTTCGGGAGGGGACCATAAAATGTCAGCGTTATTTTCATCTACTGTTTGTGTGTGTGTGTGTGTGTGTGTGTGTGTGTGTGTGTGTGTGTGTGTGTGTGTGTGTGTGTGTGTGTGTGTGTGTTTGTGTGTGTGTGTGTCTATACTACTTGATGTATTATGCCAGCAGGGCCTTCTGTATCTTCACCAGTTTGAGGTAGTCATCGCTGGCAGCTGCCTTCTGCCATTCCTGGAATTCATTGAGTGGCATTTCACTTCATAAACTGGCACTCGCCTCCACTGCCCTCTGCGCCTCTGACTGCAGCCACTCACCCGACATCTCATCTCTGCCTTTCTTGCTTCACTATCTCAGTTTCAGCTCCTGCTCTTTCCATCAGAGAACAGTACCATGTCTGAAACGAACCACATCCTGCAGCCCATGACCTAGGGGGGACAGCCGCACCTATACTTGGGGATTAACCACACCGACAGGGACCCAAAAGAAAATTAACGGGGATGTGGTCAAGGTGCGAATACTCTATTTTTACTTCATGATCACAGAAGGGCAAGAAGTATAAATGTGTGACGCAACGTTTGAGATGAATCAAGCATTGAAAGTGTCTGTGTGTGTGTGTGTGTGTGTGTGTGTGTGTGTGAGGGGCAAGGTGGAGCTGGTTTATGGGTGCCCAAATCAAAAATCTTCCATGAATTTCATTCTAACTTTCCTTTGTTGATGTCAGCCAAACTTCTCTCTCTCTCACCCGCTCGCTCCCTATGTATGTATGGGGCGCGAAATGTAGATCATTGATAAAAAAATATTTAATATGTTTATTAAATTTTTTTTTAGATAATTAGTGTGGCCACAAGGGGGGGCAGTATTTTTAGCTTGACCCCAGCTTGAATAAATGTGCATGAAATTGAATTAGAATTTGAGGGACACTGATTACCCCAAAACACGAACAACCTAAAAAACAAAAGATGGAGTTGATTTAAAAAAAAGATACCATCTAGACACAAGGAGCAGTGGAAACTATTTACAAAGTGAATTTTATATTACATTAAGGACAAACACTGGTTGATCTGTAGCACATTAAAGTCTATCCAACCAGCCTCCTTGTTAAAAAATGCATTCCACATGGATTTTGCTGTGTGTGTGTGTGTGTGTGTGTGTGTGTGTGTGTGTGTGCGTGCGTGCGTGCATGCGCGCGTGTGTGTGTGTGTGTGTGTGAGTGTGCGTGCGTGCGTGCGTGCATGCGTGCTCGCGTCTGTGAGCTTGTGTGTGTGTGCGTGGCCACCCAAACCTCAAGAGTGGATATTATCTAAATAACCTGTATCATTCATGCAAATCAACATCTTGATTTAAACACCCATATAATAGAATAATATAGCTATGAAATGCTTGTACACATAGCACAATGCTTCAAAGGGGTAAACAATCATCACAGTAACTGAATTGGTGTCCATTTGAACAGATCTGCCAAACTGCTGTGCCTTTTGCCTTGCTACATAGAGAATCTCCGATAGTAGATAATAATATTAACAACTTTGAAAATGTTCACAGTGGTAGAAGCACAGAAGATAAACTTAAGATGAAATGCTAAAGCCCACAACAAAAGAGTCCCAAAAGGAAAGTGGTGTTTTGGGAAAGCCCATGCAGGACACACGCCCATAGAGATTAAGCAGGGTGTAGAAGCTTCACTTTAGATCACTTTTTTTTGGACACAATAGCAGTTTGTTCTGATAAGTGTTATCGCAGGGTGCAGGGTATTGTCTGGACAGGCGGTTTACATCATCTGTTTATCTCGGCGAGTTGAAACGACCACCGCAAACAGTTCCAGGCCTGAAATAAGGGGACTTGCCCGCTCGCCGGATTACTCAACAACAGGAAACCCTGCTGGCCTTTTTTTTTCTCAGTGTCCCAGTCCTCCTGTGCTGGATGTCTGTGTGAGGCTCCTCTGGCTGCTGGTGTTCTTAATGACGTGAGTGGAGGACCTGCTGTTGTGCCTGCACTGACGGTCACAGCTGCAGGAGTTGGCTGTCAGGTACTTTCTAGAGCAGCAGAAGAAGCACTGCATCAAGTCGCGGAACAGGTGACCAGCAAAGAACATGTAGATCCAGGGGTTACAGCAGCTGTTGAGACTGGCCAGCAACATGGCAATGATGAAGGCAATGTCTAGGGAGAGACAGAGAAGAACAAATGCTTGATATTTTTTTTTCGTGAATATGTTTATTCTTATGATGTAATATATGTAGGCTACCTTCTGTTTCAGTAGTTAATTTAGAAAGGAAACTATATGTTTGTGAGCCATTTTTGAAGATTTCACTGAAAAGGACTTAAATACAAAACCTTGCAATCCTCATCCTTAAATAAAAATAACAATAAAATAACTTGTCCATGACAAACTACCTGTCTCGTCTGTTCACCCTGCCTCCCATCTAGTGCATTCCGGGCATGCTACAGCCCCCTTGCTATCCTCAGTAGAATAAACATATTAGGAAAAAGAATATGTGAGTGGCTCTTTAAAAAGCCACTGAAGAAGAAAAAAAGTTCTCCATTCCTGTGAGAATCACTGCATCCAATGTAAACAAATAGTGGATGAGCGGCTATGACATTCTGTCCGGACATTCATAGTTCCCAGATGATTTATTCTATTGACTCAAGTTATCTCAATCTAGCACCAGGGTCAAGTTTACACCCTCTTTGTTTTGTTTTATTTAAATTTCTAAACAGCTATCGGATAGATTGCCATGAAATTTGGTTTTAGGCATTTGGGCTCATTTCAGCTTTATAAAAATCAGTCCCTGTCCAAAGCAGCAGCACATAATCATAATTTGTAATGAAATATATGAACTGGCATGCTGAAGCATTTTAGACAACGCCAAAACGTGGGATAATAGCCAAAAGCAATTATGAAAAGTTGATGGATGCCACACGAATGGGATTTGAATTGGCTTGACACAAACGTATACAAAATAGCTCCAATTAGGAGAGGCTGTCCTTAATGGATAAAATATACCTTTTTTTCATTCATTCAAATTATTAAAATGTCAATCTTCATGGCACGTTGAAAAAGCACACTATTTCAACAGTGGAGAGGTGAAGAGTTCCAATTGATGTATTTGTTTTTGAAAGCTTAACGGGGTGAGGGAGATTTAGTGTGCTGTGACTTCCTCTCTCATCTAGAGAAAATGCTGACCCGCTCAGTTCATGCTGCTCTGACTCTCCATCGGCCCTTTGCTTTATTGTGAGAGGTGTGCTGTTTGGGGGCCGTCAAAATGAAGAGTTGTGTTCATCAGATAAGTCAAACACCGTGTCTGGAGTTGTGAGATTATTTGGGGGAATGCAGCAAATTACAGCATCTAAGCCTTTTTCTTTTTGCCCTGGTATGTGCATACATCACAACTTGAACTGCCTGAAATGAAAGAAAAACATTCATCTTGGCTTTGCTGTTCTCTGATATCGTGATGTACAGCTCTACTGGGATTAAAGTTGGTCAAATGGAAAGAGGGCTGGGATGATACTGCCACCACTTATTTGATTAAGGCCTCATTTTTCAAGCACTTGTCTATTTTGAGATTTTTTTTAGCAATTTTGCTTCCATAACTTGTCTCATTTCATACTAGTATACATAATTGGTCCAACATGTACACGTAGGTGTTCATTTTACTAAACCTTGTCTTTCTGCTTCTGTATATCTCTCATATACTACCATTTTACAGTAATTCATCTCAAAATTATTTTTTTCAATACTCAGAACCAAAAATGTCAACTTCTAAAGCATCTACACATTCCATAATCATTCCATAATAATAGAATTTGGAGACGAAAAATGAGAGAAGGCTGAATCCAAAATCTGTTCTGTAAAAACTTTGGACACTATTTTTGTTGTAAAAAATATGTGAAGATTTTAACTCTGGCTTAAAAAATATGACAATTGACAGACAATATGCTTAATAAATCCATGTATTCAAAACATTTCAGAAGTAACTTCAACTGGCAAAGTTTCATGATGCTATCTTTATGTTGAACTTGTTACCCTATTCACCTGATTTGCATGAGGATACAAGTCAAAAAATTAAATAGAAATTAAAACATTGCATTGGAGTGTTGGAAAGTCAGGTTCTCTTTTGCTATCACCAGATCCACTGCAGGTTGTTATGCAAAATAAATGTGATGGTATGACTGAAGTTCAGGCCCTTTGGAAGAGTGTTGGTTTCCTGCCAGTAGCAACAAGACACTCACATTAAACTTGAATTATCTTGACTCTCACAGCTGGGTTTGAACAGAAGCATTTCTTTAAAAGCTTTTCTTTGAAATTATTATGATGGTGAATTTAGGTTTTCAATCGTACTATCAATCTCTTATGAAACTGCTCCAAATCCTTAAAAGCGCAGAGATATTTCAAATTGATAACTTTCCCTCTCCCATCTCATCTTCTTGCATGTATGTAGAATATATATCTGTTACTTCTTGATGTGCCTTAATGTCTTTCTAAGCTGAATAAACCATTAACTGGGTTCTCTTAAAAAAATGCATGGCCAAAAAGCTGGAAACAGGTGTGTTTTCTTTTTTTCTTAGCTTTTGAAGAGTTGACATTTTTCAACAAGGCAGCTATGAGGAGCTCACTATTTACTAGTTTAGTATGTCTATTAGGCCTTCAGTGGGAATGTGAAATGAATATAAATTATTTCACCATGCATGAAGTGTTTTTCATGACTTTTGAATGCTTTGTTAATTACAACATGTTGCAAACTCACAGATAACTTTGTATAGGGAGGGAGGCCCCTATTCCAACAGACCCTTTCAGATCAGGGATACAGTGCATGCATTCTTGGCTTTAATGTGTTTATTTTCCCAATTTTGACTACAGACTTAGACAGGAAGAAGGCCAATTTAAGATATGTCTATCTCTGAATGAACAGCACTTGAAAGGTTAGGGAGCACTTCTGCTCCCCTGCTCTTGTACCCTTTAATGACAAACTCAAAATATATGAGTGCTAAATCTGAACAAACTATGCAGTTAAATGGAATTTAGATAAACCACCAGTGGGAACAGAGATAGTAAAAACTCTTTGATGTTCTGGTCCATTTAGAGTCTCTCTGAACTGATAACTACTGTACATGTCACTCCCATTCATCTGTGTTCACTCTGGGGGAAGTCCAAAGTTAAACACCATTGTGTTGCTTTGGAAGTGAAGTGCTCTGCTTATGCATTCCCAGAGATATTCTGTGAGGTGGAAGAATGACCTTTAGAAGTATAATTAGTAGACAATTGGTGTTGAAATATTGTGCCAGAAAAACTGATTTCAAACATGACAGGGTTAATGGGCAAATAAATCTTGGACAAAGATGATGCTCTACTCGTTGTGTTACTGAGCACTTGGCACACTATAAATTATTATATATTATAAATTAACCAACGACCCAATGTACTGCTTGTGGGGAATGCACGAGAGAATTAAAGCAGGATTATGATTGATACTGAAATAATAATGAAATAAAATAAACACGAAGTGTGTCTTTACTTTCACGTGGTGCAGCAGGATCCCATGCAGACCACATCTGGACAAAGAAGAAGGGAGACCAGCACACAATGTAGGCAAGGACCACCACAAATGTCATCTTCACGGTTCGGATCTTTGCTTTAGAAATGAGCCTCACGCTGCTCACGCGAGAGAGGGGATGAGCATTTTTGGAGTGCTTTTGAGATAGCACCAGGAACTGCTCCCTCCTGGTTTTTAAATTGTAATTCTGCCATATTTTAAAACATATCAAGCCATAGCAGATGCTTAAAATCGCCACTGGGAATATGTAAATGCTGAGAGTCATCCACGTGATGTACGCTTTGGCCCCCCACGGCTGTACAAAGTCGCCCCAACAGTCATACACACCGTTCCCGACTTCCTTCAAGGAAAATATGTACACTTGAGGAGCGCTGAATATCATACTGAGTATCCAAGAGGCGATCACACAGAAGCGATCCTTTTTCTTGCGCACGGAGCGAAGTGGCGTGCAGATCGCTAGGCACCTGTCGACGGACATCAGGACGAGCATGTAGGTAGACGCAAACATACCCACGACCTGGAGGTATTTGACCAGTCGGCACAGCAAATCCGGCCCGTAGAAGCGAAACGTGATATCCCAAATGAGTTGCGGTAAGACCTGGAAGATTGCAACGACGAGGTCTGCGATGCTCAGGTGCTTCATGAAGTAAAGCATGCGAGACTGGCTGTGCTTGGTGGAGTGGATCGCCCACAGGACGCACAGGTTGCCGGTGAGAGCGAGCAACAGCACCAGGACCAGGACGGCGACTTCCACTTTGGCAACTTCTTCGTTTCGTTTCAGAGGATTCACCGTGGTGTTTCCCAAGTGGCTGTCATTTCCACGACTTGAGTTGCTCCAGGAGAAGTTGTGCGCCCAGCTGATCTGCTCGCGAAACGGGTCCTCCATCGTGCGTAAAAGCGGCGCCACTATGGCGCAGCCACCGGTCACATCACAAACCAGATCCAGGACTGCTGTCCGCTGTGTGCCAGCCCACCCCGTTGAAGTTGTTTTTTGTTTTTTGTGAGTAGTTGGTCTCAGGTTAAATTACAGTTTGTTCCAAATGTCTGCGCTCTCATCTGCAGAGAAACGAAATGTAGCACTTTTATTGAAAACTGAACAAAATCAAATTAATGAAAAGTAAGACAAAATAACCATATTAAGTGATTTATTTCTGCTGAAGCTTACCTTTAAAGTGTTCCTCCGTGCAATTATTCTGGGACCTCGGAGCACCTCATTCCTCATTACTCTCTGCGCCCAGTTCCAATCTCTCTGTCTACCCAATGTAAGTAGCCCCCTCCCTTCCTCTTAGTTTTCCTCTGAAGGGAAACTGTTGTGGTGAGTATGAGCAGCCTTCACAGTGTTAACTCTTTCTCCCCCTCTCTCCTTGCCTGTTCCTGTACATTGCATTTAGACTTCTGACTTTGTTAGGGTGCTTTCTAAAATCAAGTTAGCCAAATGTCTATTAACAACATTGTGTAATGCAGTGAGTCAATGCTTTTAGCATCTACATGATGTGAATGTATCCCTTATTATACCCAGGAGGAAAATTACACTAAAATCGTACAGAGAGTAAGAGTGTCACTTGTTTTCCAAAGTCACCAAATATGGAGAAATGCGTTATCTGGAGCTGGAACACAGTGCTTTGTTTAAATATAGCTACATCTAAGACCATTACGCTGTGCTTTAAGAAAAAAAAAGTGTGCCAAGTCAGTGAGTGAGTTAGTCAATGTAGTTACAAATCAAACAAGCAAAATGTGGACGTACTGTATGTGAGTGATTGCAAATCTTGTTTGTGTCCAAGCAGAAGCAAATCAACCAATGTAAATAGAAACTAAATCCCCCATGCCTTATAAATTCCCTAAACTGCTCCCTGAAGGTGATGACCGAAGTATTTCTACAGTTAACTGAATGCAAACGCTAAATGGCCTCCCATTGGACGTGGGATTGGACAAGGACAGCAGGGAATATTACTGGAGCACAGAGAGATTGAGTTTGGAGATAGAGTCAACACTGAAGACGTCAACAGAGCTGTCAGAAGACTATCACAGGAAAAAGATAAGAACTATAGGCCTACAAAATACAGTTTACCAATGTACATGAATTGCAGTATGTAGGATTTTGTGAAATGTTAAAAGTGAAAGTTTATCTTAAGTGAGAACATATTTTTCATCACCTATACCGAATTGAAGCAAAATATAATGAAATTGACCAAAACCCATATCTTGTTGAAGGAAAGCCTTTATTTATTAATTTATTTCCAGATTAAAGGAACCATTTGATTTTATTACGTTTGGAAAATGTACCATTACTTGACCTTAAATGCCTTCAAAACATGAAAAACAAAACATGAAATTGCATGTTTCTGTTTCTGAAAGGGACATATGTTTTACTAAAATTAATAGTCTGTAATGAGGAACTGTCAGCCTATCATCCATCATTTTGGCTGAAAAACTTGTGTTTTTCAGCCAAAAAGGGGCAGGTCACTTTGGCTTTTGCTTGGGAAAATTTATTTTGGATCTGAACCATAACATGAACATGTGAAAGTCACATGTACAGTTTGAAAACATTTGTTCCGTTTGATTTGTTTGACAGACCCGATTGAACTCTTGCAGGTGCTGTATTGTCAGGCATAGCCCTCATAAGAGATGGATTGTTGTATACAGTCTAGATACAATCTGAACAGAAATGTTGGCAGATAAGTGGGTCTCTCTTTATTTCCAAAATATCCGGTCATATGACACATAGTACAAGTCTGTGTTTTTGAGCACGGAAAATGATTAATCACAAGTTGTCCTACACAATAAAGTGTTGCAAAAAAAAATAAAAAATGTAAGTTGAATAGAAGAGTTGTGCTGCTTAAATCAATCAATCCATCATAGACCAACCAGCTGTATTGTCAGTCATGGCTTTCAACTGTATACATAGCGATTATATGCTTTTGCAACACTTATTTTGTGAACATGTGAAAATAATATAAACTACTAAAAAAAACAAAAAACAGACGTGGCATGTTGTAAAAGGTTGTTCACTAGAAATGATATCTAGTTCCTTCTAGGATCATTACCTGGGTGGAGAATATACTGTATATGCAAATTTGGCTACATCTAACTAATTCTGTGTACATTTGGATCTCTTTAAAAACCAAAAATCTAGATGTTGGATAAAACCAGAGTTAAAATCTTTATTTAAATTGTACAATATATTAGTGTCCAAACTTTTAACAGAACATCTTTTTGGTACAGCCTTTTTTCATTTTATGAATAAAAAATGCATTTTCATAATGTTTCAAAATGTTCATAACAGGAAAAATGTCTCAACATGTGAACAAATCCTTCCGTATGAACTTCGGAACATTGCTAAGAATGATTATTGAAAGTTAAGTTTGTGTTAGTGCTTCACAAGTTGAGATTTCTATCTATCCACTATAAATCTATCAACTATCAAACCAACATTACCTTTTACAACATTCCATGCCTGTACAATCACTTTGCCCCCTGCGTATTAAAATGAAATTGCACATGATTTTTTAATATATTCCCTCAAAATTGTTAATTTATTTAGTCAAGTGTCAGGGGCAATTGCTGTTTCCAAAGTTACCCGCTGTGGTCAAGGTGGCGCTCCTCTGCTCCAAGAGGAACATGTTGCGATGGCTTGGCCGCTGATGCAGAAGCCTTCCAGGTGATTCAAGAGGGAGGAGATTGTGGAACAAACCCAGGACATGTGACACAAAAGATTCAACAAGTGATCAACAAGTGTATTAAGGGGATGTAATAGTCTCACACAGTCCTCTTTTCAGTAAATAGAGGAGAAAGAAGATCATTGTTATGACATGTTGGGGCAAAGTCCAGGACGGGCTCATCCCTACATTCCCAAAACCTGATGGTCCCACAGCCCTATGTTCCTGAAATTGTCGATTAGGTTCAGGCATCATAGCTGGGTGGTTAGGATGAGGGTAAGGGGACAGGGAGAGGTTAGAATAGGAGTGACACTGACACACGCAAGGTTAGGGTAAGGCTTAGGGCAAACAGACATACACATATTCTCTATTATATACCGTTATTAGGACAACAACATGCACCCGTCAAGGACATACAGTATGCCATTCGGTTGACATGGATTATTTCCCGGCATCGATATAATGGATGTGAACTGCTTGACCTGTCATATGCAAATTTTAATTGACAAAAAAGTTTCAACATTTCAGAAAAACATATTAGTCAGTTGATCAATTATACTGTATAACATTGAAAAGCCACCATCAAAGCATGAGTGTGTGTGTGTGGGTATTTGATACGATTTGATTGACAGTAACCTGTCGCCACATTCTGATTCAAATAGTGCAACATCTTGATTGGTGTATGTGCATACGGTGGCATAGACCTTTCTCCTAAATTAACTCGGATAAAGACACAAAACAGAAATCTCTCATGTGAACTAACCAGAAAGGATCTAACTGACACTAAACTTGTCAATGACCCTGAGGTCAATCATCGATGTATTCAGAGAACTAATAGTGAAAGTAATCCTGCCTAGGAGTGAGCGACTTTGTGAAATATCTACAAAAGCTGCAAGAAAAGTGATAATTCAGGTAGAAGCCAACCCAAACATAACATCTAGGAATTTTCAGCGCTCTCTTGCTGTATCTGGGCCACATGTGCATTCTTTCACAATATGAAGAAAACTCAATAAACATGGCTTTCATGGGAGGGTTGCTAGAAAGAGGCATCTGGTCTCAAAACAGAACAAAGCTGCCCATCTCAACTTTGCCAGAGAGCATCTGCAGAACCCTGAAGCTTCCTGGTAGTCCACTCCTTGACCCGTCCAAAACTGAACTTTGGTTTGGTCACAATCAAAACTGTTACGTCTGGTCAAAAGTCAACACTGCATACGACCAAAGACACTTACTTTTAACGCTAAGCATTGCAGTAGGAATGGTTAGATCTCGGCTTGCTTTTTGTCTAGAGAATCATGAATTCTGAAGAATAATGTAAAATCCTGGCAAATAACCCCAAGCCCCCACTAGTTAAGTAAAAGCTTGGCTGGAAATGGATCATTCAAACGGTAATGATCCGACACATTCCAGCAAAACAACCAAAGAATGACAGAGTTAAAAGATTTGTATTTGGATCGGCCCCGGTCAAAGTCCCGACCTAGTCCAATGGAAATGCTGTGGCGGGACCTGAAGCACTGAGTTCACGCTAGACGCCCGTCAAACCTCACATGACCTGGCTGCGTTGTGCAAGGAGTGGGCAAAAATCCCCCAGAGCAGATGTGAGAGACTGATTAGTCACTAAATAAACTGTTTGGTTGAGGTTATTGCTGCTTAAGCTGGTGAAATTAACGGAAGGGGTTCACATATTTTTGCACTCGTCAGATCAGCGTTTTTCTTCAATTTACCTCTCTAGTTAAATACAAATGACATGAGTTCATTACTTGAATAGCAATTGGGGTATAGATGAACATTTCATATATTCTAGTTATTTTGGTATTTTCAGTATTTCTTTTTTCAAAAAAACTGAAAAGCCATGGCCCCAAGCAGCAACTTAGTTTGTTTATGCCCAAGGCTAGCTCTGCATGTATCGACCCAAAAGGCCCAGCAAAGGTTTTATCATTCACTCAAACGTGTCTGAAAACATCACTGAATGTATCATGGCTGTTAAACATACATATAGTACAATACAATATTAGGTGAAATAAATAAATGGATTAGTAAATAGTATCCTAATAAGCCCTCTCTTAAAAATGTAACCGTCCTCAACATGATATGGCCAGTCATTTGTGTTCGAGAATCAGTCATTTTTATTTGGGAAATACTGTAATGCTTCTTAAAACACTGGCAGAAACAGGTGATAGTAATAATCAAGATTTGTCAGACATAATTTCGAATTTGCAATCAATCTGTTATTTAAGGACAATGTATTCCTCAATGTTTTCCCATGAAACAACTGAATAGCTAAGTAATTGAAAGTATTTTTTTAACATCGTTGTGACTCGTGACTAATTTGTTTTGCATCTTAGGGATAGGGATTGCCATAGAAATTGAATTATCGGCAAGCAATCTTTACAGATATCTTTATATTATAAACCAATTAATTCTCCCTAAAGTCTACAAATTTTTGGGCAAAGACATAAGAGACTAGTGACTCCTACTGGTTGGATGAGGACTCTGTTCATAGGCTGTGAGTGTAATGATAACAATCTGAGAGGAGACAAACACTCTCCTGAGGGCAACAGAGGGGTTTCTTCCAACAGGGACTTAACTGAATATATTGAGACAGAAATAACCCAAAGTCGATCTGTTATAATAGTTTAAATGTTATACTCAAAGCATGAACAGAATAACACACAGGAAAAAAACATGACTAGATACATTTGGTTGGTTATGAAATTCTTTCCCACATGGTTATTTGAAAAAGAACCAAACCGGAGCGTGACGCAATGGACGCAACACAAAAAGAGACCCTGAAGCTTTGTCACGACCCCCATCAGAAAGAAGAACTCCACTCCAGAAACCCATTGAAGTTTATTGAAGATAATCCGATGGGCAACAATGGTGGATGTTGTTTAATACTGCACAATAACAAAATATCTGTAACATACACATTCTTTAAAAACCTGCCAGAGCTCCATTACTAAAATGATGTAGGCTATATACAACCTAACCTCTGACGTAAATCTATATATACTCAGATATCTGATTTCAATAGCATTTATTACCAAACACCACATGAACTGGTTAGTGGAAAGCCTTACGACATCAGCTTGCAATGTATTTAGAGTACTTTTTTGTTACAATGCCATCCTATAGCAGCATAGATACATTACATAAGCTCAAAAGCACAAATACAGTACGATGTAGAAAACCATATGGTGAAAATATTTCCCTCACATACCTTGACATAAAACAGATGAGTGTCACAATGAAGGGGCTCCAGCACGGAGACTGGCATGTAAACAGACAAAGAAAGGATCCAGTGTTACAATCACACAATCATAACCACACACACAAAATACTTGTCTGACACTGATTCACGCACACATCTACATTCCTAATCAGTTCATCAGTTTTATTTAAAAATCAAGTTGGCATGTCGTGACAGTGGTGATGTAAGTGGAGGCATCCTGCTGTGGGAATGCATGAGCACACAAGGGTCACCACAATACAAGGATAACAAGCCAGCGTGTTGGTGCAGCTGCCCTGTGGTTTCTGTGCACTCACACAGGTATAAACCAGCAGTCACTCTCTGGTTGCTAACCTGAAGCATGTGTGCGCTAGTTGAAGGGGTCATAAAATCACATGCAGAACTAAATCATGTTAGCGTGACTAACACAAGGTTTTCGTGAACACTGCCGACAAAACAAACGCCATCTCTTTTTCCACTTAAATGTGCCAGTTGTGTGTATGACATGTTTAAAAAGGGTTTTACAGTAGTTAGCATTTTCTCTGAAATGTGTTTTGTGAATAATAATGTGCCAGTGATGGAAATATATATATTTGTTCGTCATGCACAAACAAAAAAAGTATTTAAAAACAACATGATATAATAAGCGTTCAAAATATATATTTCCTATGATTTACACCTGTACTTACTGGTTGCAATAGCAACACCTTTTGATAAGCACAGGTGTTGATCGTTTTGTTAATAGGAACACCAGGGAACAATCAAGTGTCTTATCTTATTAGTGACATCATTGAACTTGAATGGCATTAAAAGTTTTCCAGCTCAGAGATTCTTCATAAAACTTTTCATACATTTTTTTGGTAACACTTTACAATAAGGGTACATTAATTAATGGTTAGTTAATGCGTAATAAGGGTTAACTAACCATTAGTTAACTGTTAGCTAATGTGTCTAGTAAGCATTTACTAATGGTGTTCATGTTAACTAAGGTATTAATTAATACATTATTTAATGTTTATAAATATCCTATATTAACCTTAGTTAATACATTAATTAAGCATGAACCAAACGTTTATTGATATAATATAACATGAACACCATTAGTAAATGCTTACTACACACAATAATTAACAGTTAACTAATGGTTAGTTAACCCCTATTAAGCATTAACTAACCATTAATTAATGTACCCTTATTGTAAAGTGTTACAGTTATTTTTTTTATTATGTTGGCGGTCAAAAAAGTGGAAGGGGACCAAACTCTAAATGCCAAACTAAATTTCATCAATAAACATTGAAACAAATTAAATTACACTAAACCAATTTGAGTTAAATTGAATCCATTACATGACATTGGGTCACATTAAACATTATATTAAATTGCATATGTGTAACAGTAAACTATATTATGTCCCATCATATTAGATTACATTACTTCAATAACATTGAAGGAAATAAATGTTTTAAATAATATATAGCTTAGTAGTAATAGTAATAGCAAATTGAATTAAACATTTTAAAACAAATTTAATTAGAAGAAATTATTGGCTCAAATATCAGTTAAGCAAAACAACAACAAAAACAAAAAAATTAAAAATGTAATTAAAATTAATATGTGAAATAAAAAATAAAAAATAAAAAATAAATAAGAATTACATTAAATCCAATCCATTACTGCTAAATCCGCATCCACACTATAAGCTATAAATGCTGCTTAGAAAAAGCATGTCAAACATTTCATATTTCACAAATGTTCTAACAAGAAATATTTTTTTTTAGCAAATTGGATTCGCTGTAATTCCAGAGCAAGGTTTCATCCTGTACTGTTTATCTCTTTGAATTCTGCAGTGATTCTGTAGAGGTGGTAATCTGTCAAAGTGATCTTTGATAAAAAAAAATTCCATTTGTTTTTATGGAATCTTTGAAACTTTGAGTTTGAAATTGCATTCAGTGTGACTATTCTTGCAGAGCTATTAACAAAGTGTATTTAAAAAAATCAATCATCAAAATTGTGCATTAATTATTCAGAAAGAGAAAAATAATAAACTCTTTGTTTCAGACCCAACAGATTCAACAACTACTCCAGCATTTGGACAACATTTAAAGTAACAGCAATAAAAGCCAAGTCCACGCAGATGCAGACTGCAGTGTGCATCATTGGCTTTGGGCACTATATTCTTAAAGGATAACATACTGCTTGCATCATCTGTTACATCTGTAAACAGTCAATCATTGACTGCAGATGATTTGCATGCTACCGTTTGGGGATGTGCATTTTCTAAACGTGTGCCTTGTCTGTTAGCTCTAAAGTCTGTGGGAAAAATGACAGGCCCAATGATTCCTTTACAAGGTAAATTCAATGGAATGAGGCTTTGAGACCTGCAGGCATTCCTCAAATGTTTGGATGGTTTACAAAAAAAACTTTAGTTTTCTGTGTCATTTAACCATAACCAAGATGTAGCCCCAAATCATGTCATTTGTTCATTACGGTTGAATTTGACTTGACATAGGTTTATACCCGGCCTGAGGTCATTCGTTTCAAGCTTGTGTCTTGTCAAACTGAGTTGGAGGGAGACTGAATTGGCCACTGTTTAATTAAATGTAAAGCATCTGTGTGAAATAGATATCAAACACTGTGATTTTGATCAAATTTGAGTTTTTTTAATGAATTTACAACATTTGTTTAGTAACAGAAATAGAACAGTACCTGTGCTTAGGTCCCTTACCTAAAATGGCAATGACTTTCTTCCCATTGACACACACACACACTCTTCATTCCGACCAAAGTACTGCAGAAAAAAAACAAAAAAAAACAGCCCTCTCATATGTGGCCAGTCCAGCCAAAAATCACAGGGGCCAATTCAACTTTTGCCACTATGCAACATGATTTTGGATTCTTTTCACACTCATTTCACAGTTGAGAAAGTTTTGCCTTCTGTCACAAGTTCATACTTTTGTATAAAAAAAATAAGATGTATAAACTTGGGCTTTGCTCAAGGCCCATACGTCTATATTATTAATTGCTATTACTGTAATTAGAACTAGAGACATCGCTTCAAAAAGAAATTGACTCGAACGAATATATGTCAAAATGAAATGAATTGATATACGATAGACATTGAGTCTACAGAGTTTACTTCATGCCCATAACATTATACCAGATGGGAATGAGAAAGGAGGGGAGGGGAGGCAGAGCAACACTCCACCATGAAATATGGTATCCTATTAAACCAATGCGGTATAGGGTTTTACATTGCATGCAACATGGTTTAGGGCAGCCAATACTATCAACTGCACGAGTGAGTCTGTCATTTGGTTACTCTTCTAAATAAAACTCAAGCAGATTGAATGGAACGAAGGAATAACACATTTTTGATTTACTACCACAAATAAAAGTGTTTATTTCTGAAGTGTTTTACTTGCTTATGATTATTATGGCTTCTCATTGAGTGCATTTGATTACCGGTATGTACAGTAATAATTGAAATATGACTTATTTAGTTTTGCGACAGCATACTTTGTCACATTGAGCAGTGTACTGTATATTGCTTGGCTGCTTATTTAGTTTCAGTCGTATTCGTGTATTGTACCAATGAAAGAAGATATTGCATTTACAGATCAAACACGAAGCATGCAAAACTAAAACAAGATGGAGACCTTTTCTGAACTCTTAACGAAACCCACAAGCAAGAAGTGATTAGACAAGGAGGATTTTCCTTTTTTAATGGAGCTCTTAGAGCTATCAACTGAGCTGAAAGGAATTTGAAGGAGTCAGCAAGCTTGGTCGACAAAATAGACCTGCAATGCACGTTATTCTTCCCAATTTACAGGGTAATTGTTTGTACTACAATTTATCTGCACCAAAACAAACCAAAAGGTCTCAGTAAGGGAATAAGTCTGGGAAGTGGGAAGAATTTATTCCATAACTTTGCATCTTTTTCCCTTGTACCAGCTGCTATGCATTGTAATGGACGGATTATAATATATATATATATATCAAAAAAAGTTACACTGTTAAATGGCAAATACTGTCTGATAAATGTTTTATCAGTCTAATTTCACCTGGTCCTATTATATCCCCAAATGTTTTCCTTGGACTCAGACCATGAATAGAATGAAAACAGAGGCTGTTGGTTGACCCAGGCCAAGACAAGAGTATATGAAAACACTTAAAATAAATCAATGGCATATGTCATATGATGTGATGACAGCACATGTACTGTGGTGGGTTGATAAGCAAACCTGCAAGCAGTGAAAGTGTCTGTAATCGGAACATTTATGTTTTCTTAACCTTTTCGAAGCCTTATTTTCCCCTTTAAATATTCCATGTATAGCTTTTAGCAATACAAAAAAAACACATTTTCCATATCTGACAACATTACATATTTTGTATCTGCCTGTTCCAACTATTCAATGAGTAAACTATTTAAAGCCAAGACACAGTGTTCTTGTATTACTGCACCATTACTTTAAATGGAAATAAGCCTTTAACTCTTCCCATGTATTATTAAATGTTGGGATGCTGACTGTGATTTAAAATGATTCACCAAGACACAGATTCACCAATATGTGTTCTGCTTCTAGTACATCAGTGAGATATTTATCAGATCGTGAGCCTGATATAAAATCCTGGTGGATCTATGGCAACCTCTTCAACATTCTGGGCTGATTACATTTTAAGAGGAAAATTAAATTTACAGCTCATATTTTGGGAGCAAGTGGTTCATCTTCAGTCAAATCTCAAAGCCTGTGCCATATGGTGTACATTACTTGCTCATTTTTATCCTCTCTCTATGAGAGGCTGTTTCAAATAGGCCTAAGGCTTATCATCCGTCTTAGTTAGCAATCATCATTCACTCTTTCAATTCAAGCAAGGTGAAATGTTAGGCTGTAAGGTGGTAAATATGCAAAAAGTTAGAATTTTCAAGCGTTAAGTGATAAGATTGAAACCAATATTCTTATCCGTATGCTAAATATAAAGAACCACCAGATGAGTAGCTATCTTAGCAGAAACTCGTTGGCCCACCTAAGAAGTTGTTCCATGGCATTACTTCCCATGAAATCGCAAGTTTCCTCTTTACACAGATCAAACAAATGAGATACGACGAGTTAATTGTAGGCGGATTAGGTTATCTTCTCACAAGCAAGGGCAAATGTTAAAGGCAGGTAGGAAAGGCATTTGTCGTCGCCCTTATGTTTTTGTCAGCAGAACATTGACAAGCAATGCAAAAGCTGGGATTTCATTCAATTTTGATTATAAGTTTTCTCATCAGCTCTTGTTTTGATTCACTGCCTCTAACTTATCACTACATCACTCATGACTGGAGGAAATGAGAGTTAGTCACAGGCTGTTGTAATGTTTATAGTAAAAAATAAAAACAAAGATAGCAGCACACACAGAGGAAATTACAGTTCATGTATTGACTGCAAAGGCCACAGTTTATTTGAATAGTCTTCTAAGTGACTCTCTTTTTTCTGGTTCATTTAAATGTGTGTTCCCTATTCAGTGACAGCGGTAAATGCATTTTGATAAATTTCCTATTTAATAACACATATTTTGACAGTTATGTTTAGGGTTCAAATGATCATATAACAACAATAAATCAAAGACACATTACCACCAGGCCCGTGCCTTCTCACATGTCAACACAAATGCTAAGAAAAACAAAACATCCACTTACCAGCTGGCTTGCGATGAAAGGTGGGTGACAGCTGATGTGTGCTTGTGTTTCTCTTACCCGCAAAAGTTATATCAGAGTAGGATGTTTTGTTTAGATAGGGTTTTATTCGCCAATAATGGACATTTTCACCAATGACATCTAGACAAATTTATTTAGAAATGATTTGCCAATGTGAAGAAAATATCCTTTTTTTGGGGCGTAGAAAAGTCAAGCAAAGCACAACTCATAGATGAATGACTCTGGCCCGCCGCAGCACAGCGCTCCATCAGCAGCACGTCTTGAGAGAGAGTTGAAACCTTCATATCTGCCAAGCTTAGGGAGAGAGCCATGTTTTCTTAACATTGATTTACAACTCATTTTTTACAAGACTTTTAAACCACAAGAAAATCCCCGATGTAGTAGGCCTACCAACTTGATTGATGCAATAAAACACGATGAAGATATTAAGTCATTTATTCCTGCTTTGCCTGAGGTCAACAATACCACACAGGGGTAAAGCATCTGTGATGAGTTCTGCTAAACAGTCATTTAGTCACAGAATGGACTTAAAAAGTGTCTGTGAAATTTTTCCAGGTATGCCATGACTGCACTATAACAAAAACTGATGTTAGTGCGAAATGTGTCCAAACTTTAGAGACTTTGCAACAAAGAGAGCACACATTGAAACATGTTTTCTTCTTGTATGTCAAACAGACTTCATAGTGGCTCTGCCCCATTAGGTGGCTTCTAAGAGAGATTTAAACATACTGAACTTACTTACTGTTTCCAATTCGACGTGCTTTTCAGAACACCTTTTTTAAATGTGAACATGTTTCATACATAACGGTTTAGCCTTATTGTTTGCAAGTACAAACCATTCGATCCAACAATTTGCCCCTGATCTAACTTCATTACTCTGATCAAAGCAAAAGCCTTCTTTGAGTTACATAACCGCCTTTTGTTAACATGCAATCCCTCCACCAAAAAAGAAAATCACAAGATATTTTTAGTTCCTGTGTCGTGTATATCATAGTCCCTTCCCAGCAGATCCCTGCAGACTGGTGGTGATTTCAAGTAAACAAAATATAATCAGCTTTTCCAGTTCTGCCTCTTTGGATCCGAACAAATTTGGCCACTAAACAGCATCCCGAAGCTCTTGCTTTGGCTAATCACAACCACACTACAGATCAAAGAGCTCTGTATATTTCAATGTTGGTATGAAAAGTGCCAAATAGAAAAATGAATCCTGCCATGTATCATTATTTTCATCATTAAACATGGTTTTCAGAGGGCTTAGGTGCTGCCTGGGTTCTTCACTGGGGGCTAGTGGTGGTGGTGGTTATAAATTGAGAAGATAACTGAGGATTTTGAGTCTTCAGGTATTGCCAGCCTTTAAAGCCTTTTTGTAAATACTTTATAAGGTGTATATAGTCCTCACTTTAGATAAGGTAATACACAAATACTTTACTGATAATTAGTAACTACCTGAGTTAATCATGAATGTCAGTATTAATGCGTGTTTATAAAACATCTATTAACACACTCACTAACTAGTGTGCATGTCAAAATCAGTGTATGAATGCATAATGTATAAACAATAAAATGGTTTCTGTGTGAGAAGGAGACAGGTTGTACATCCTGTAAAAAATATAGGTGTCCAAGTCATGACAATATGTTGAAGTTGATTCGCTGTATCACATGCCAAAACATCTCCAAACAACATAACAGGAGCTTTAGTTGTTACATAAGACGAGTCAAATGATATGTTCAGAACATTTCGGGGGATAATCTGGAACGTGTTTGTAGTTTATTCTGTTTCTGTTGGAGAAGTTTATATTGTTGGATTTGTACGAAGGAGCAGAGGAAAAAAGAGAAACTCTTTTAACATTTTTCAGCATTTCGACAGATTCCAAATATTTACATACTGGATTGGACAAACAGTTTATCAAGGATTACAGCCGTATGGTTATTAAACTGTAACTGATGCTTCAGATTTAGAAATTTCTGATCCGTCAATTGGATGGTTGTCCGTTTCCTTTTTATCGATGTGGTCTGACATAACCTGTATCCACCATCATGTCCAGCAATTCCTAAAGAAAAGCATCTTAATGTCTTTTTTGGGGGGGGGGGGGGGGGGTGCAGAGGTCATCACTGTATATATGATGAAAACATTAACTGGACCACTTGAGGTGCTTTAGTGCAGCTTTAGAAAACTAAACATGAAAGAAGACTTATGTGCATTTTATGTTTCAATGATGACATTTAATCATGGGAAGGACAAACAAACAGTTGCAAAATCTATCAATATGTCAGCTGTAAAAAGGTGAAAAACACTTTCCAAATGGTTTAATGAGAAAAACACAGAATTGTGTGTATATATATATCTATATATAGATATATATATATATATATATATATATATATATATATATATATATATATATATATATATATATATATATATATATGTATGTTCCTTTTTGAGTTTGTTCAAACAGATTCACTAGGGTTTCACAGTCTTAGGCCTATTATTGTGAACTTTTCCAACATAGAGAGATCTATATTTTCATCTGATATCCAGAGATCCAAATGAAAACACCATTAAGCAATTTTGAGTCTACTAAATGCTAACTTTAACACACTAACATGCTGGCAGTAACCACCCGACCCTGACATGGTGATGTTTGTAAGGTGTAAAGTTTAACGTCTTCATAGTTTAGTGTTAGCACCCACATATGCATAGCACTTACACTTGCTAATTAGCACTAAACACAAAGTAGCCAACGGGTTAATGAGGTATTTGGTCATGAACGGCTAATCTAAACATGAACATGATGGTGGTGGCACTGGAAAAAAGGTTGAACCCCGAAGTCATTGGAATTCATCATCAGGCAAATATCATGGCAATCAATCCAAAAGTTGAGACAGGTGAGTGGCCAAGTGTGAGGGCAACTTCTGTGAACAACCAATTGAAGTGTCTTACATCATGCATATCATTGTTTTCAACATGTAAGCTATCAAACTTTAAGTATGAAGGAAAACAACATATTACACATCTGAGAAATTCAAATTAAATTGTTTCATGGAGTTATTTTCTTTGAGCAAAGGCCTACTCAAGCAAAGTCAAGAGTGGTGAGTGCACAGTGGTTGCGTGTGTGCATGTCGTAACTCAGATTTAGTACTTCATCCCTCAGTGCTTTTTGTTATACCCATGAGACTTTGTCAGTTTGATGCCACTGTCACTGTGACTGCCTACTTCTTGTCCACAGGAAGAGCAAAGGCCAAGCAAACAAACAATCCCCTGCTACAGTATTTCATGTGTAACACACAGCATCGCAAATGTGGGAAAGAAACCTTACATCTGTATCTCATATTGAACAGAGACAGATGATACCCATGAAATCGATACTGGGGAGCTCTCTGCAGTGTAATGTATTAACTATTGGCTTCAAGCTATTCATGGGATTTAGGAAACTCTAGCCATATCAAATCTTAATCTGTGAGGCTCCTGGCCATTTACATAATAGACCCACTTGAGGGACATACATTCCAGTTATGTCTAACAGATGGAGGTGAGTGAGTTCTCATGCAGTGAGATAATCCCAGTTTCAAAATGTGTCAAAACACTGTCTATGCTAAGAGCGAAGATAATTGAATGTGTTGACAGGTTAAGTCCGATTTCTACTGACTGCATGCACGCTTATGTGATAACGGTGTGTCTGTGAAGAGTTCAAAAGGGAAGTATCACTTTAACACCATTAAAACACTTCTGATCTCTACCCCACACCTCAACAGTGGCAGAACAAGTAGGCTATCCAAGCCAAGTGAAAGTGAACCAAAACAGTAAAGATGTTGGCTCTATCAGCAAAACAATGGGACTGAAAGACCCCCAAAGTGTTATTCTTCTTTGGGTTCAACATGATGATTCCCTAAGGAGTTGGTGTGGACCAACTAGAGTGGAGATTTGCCAGGTGGCCAACTTCAAATGAATGATAGAGCTGCTCCGTAACTGCTGGATGTGTAAATGACTCTTAATAGTGGCTAACTGCAGGACAATAACGTATTAATGAACCTTTGAACCACCTGTGCCCTGTACATGTGAACACACAGAGAATCAGTTCTCAGTTTCTCATGCAAAAGCCAATGTTAAAAAAAAAATCTTCAAAAGTTTACATTTTACTTTGAGAATTTTATTTGTATCCAAACCTATCTCCCTCTCACAGATTACCTGCATTTTTCCAAAAGCGCATTAGTTCCGCCAGTGATGGATCCTGAGTCGTACTGAATGAGAAATGAATCGCTGTGACCTTGCCAGGAGAAGTTTGGCATTTTGATGCCTGCCTCCGGTCATCAGTTATTTATCTAACTGTTTTCAATCTTACAGGCCAAAATTCTTGTCTTCTGAGAGACTTAGTTGATCAGACCCCTACAGCCCCTACAGTTACCTCAGCACCTGTCAGTAATACCTAGCAGAGCCACGGGGCAGAGGGGGTCCAGGGGTTAGTCCCCCCCAACATGTCCATCTGATTAGAAACAGGCACATGAATGTTTGCATCTCTCCAACAGTAGAGGAGCCATAGGCTGCTTGGTAGGGCTCGTCACATTCAGATTTATTTTCCAATGTGTCCTTGGCACGAATTTCAAACACCAGCAGCATTCTACAACTACTCAATATTTTACCACTCACAACTTGACGTCTGGCAGTTGTAATTTGCTTTTGAGATTCGTTCAAATTCTTTTCTTGCTGGTAGTTCAGTAATAGTACTCAAAAAAGGAAACTGATTTTGTTGTATGTGCCTTGGTCCCTCTGAGCACCCAGCTGCCCTCATAATGTCCCTCTTTTTTTATTCAATTAGATGAAAGAAGGCCAGGGTTTTACCACCATTACCCTCGCGCTGCTCTCTCCCATTTGACAAGTCCTCAGCTATGAGGACAAGTTCTGTCCTCATAGCTGTTTGGACAAGTCTCAGTGTTCAGAACACAATGTCTTCTTCTCTGTACCTTTCTGCTGCAGCTAATTTAAAATCAAAGCATCACTTAGAAATTTGACTGAGGTGGTTGTGTTATGAAAGCAGAACAAAGGCAATCATCTACCACGTGTCACAAAAGCTCTGTTTGAATGTAAATGACTGTGGTGGGATATATACATTGGTTAAATGGATTTTTGATGTATTTGCTGCTGCATGTCTTTTATTTGTTTTAGCATTTGTACCATACTCACTTAATGTAAGCACATACAGTAGTAATAAAGGGACCCCCCCCACACACACACACACACACACACACACATAGCTCAATAACACATTTCTGTTTAAAGTGTACACAAACAGTAATGTAAAAACAACAATTCATGTTTTTTAGGGCTGATACTGTATGTTATTACTTGCCAGTTTCCTGCGGCCTCTAGTTTTTATGCTAGACCCATCTTATGAACAAGGAACAAGGCATATTCATTTTATTACAAAATGTTTTAAAGTACATCAAAGCCAAATTTGATCATGTTGAACTGAAGGCCTTTTGTTTTAATACTCCGTGAAACGAAAAGAGATTTGATTACATTGAAATGTTTCAACATGACACATCTGCATCCTAATAAATATTTTTCCCTAACCAATTGCTTCAGGCTGAAACTTTTGTCTGTCCTTATGCTTTTATTCCTAATTTTTTTTTTTTTTTTAAATCTTATTTTTCCATCTTGTCTCGGCCTGGTTTTAATTCATTTTCATGCTTCAAGGCTGTTTAATTAAATCACTTCCGCTCAGAGTCTTGACTTTTTCCCATCCATCATTGTACCACAACACAGTTTATTTTGCTGGCATGCCTGATTGAATTAAAATGAAACAAACAGACAAACAACAGATGAAGACTGTCAGCACCAACAGCAGCTTTGTGTAAAAGTGGACCAAGTCAGCCAGTTAACAGAGATGAAAGGAAGCATACAGAACTCAGGCATGTTCCTGCAGGGAGTGTATACCTGGAGAGCACAAAGACAAGGTAACAAGGCAAATGTTGGCAGCTGTTCCTGACTATGAATATCATGCCGTGTGAATGTGTAACTCTGACCACCCATACATTATGAAATACAGCCTTGACAAGGGAATAAAGCGTTATATATACTCCATAAAAAGCCTGCATTCCACTTTCAGGTCACCCCAACCTTTATTCAGAATAAATAAAAAATATAAGATGTGATACTCACAGAGGTTAGCCAGTACACACTAAATCTTAATTAAAGTAAATGAAAGGGGTCATCAAGGTAAATTAATGCTGAAGTTCTTTTTTCTTTCTTTTTTTGTGAATTATCTTTTACACAAAGATTGCGGCATATTGACGGAATAACATCACTCCAATATGCCGGCTTTGCTTGCTTCTGTGTTATTCACACAGAATCAAGCAACGCCGGCCTGCTGGCACATCAGTAGCCCCTTTTACACAGCGTTCCGGAATGAAAGAGGTGCTTGTAAACAGCGTCAGGTGTGACGTAAACATTTAGCGCCGCGCCGGTCAGCTGCTTTACAACAACAACACTGGCCGGTGAATTGAGAGGAGAAGTGCTGAAGCTTGCAGTAAGTGGGCCGTATTTTACTTTCCCCACGATGTGCCGGTTGATCTCGCGACGCGCTGAGTCCAACATCTCTAGGACTGTTAACCAAACTGACAAAAATCACTCCGCTGCTCACTGCTTCACCTCTGTGTCTGTGTCTGTGTGTGTGTGTGTGTTTGTGTGACAGGTTGGCTGTGAGCGAATCTCTTTGTAAGGGCAGCGATCTGCCAATCAGACATACACATTCACATACACACAGTGTGTGAAGTCACGTTACTGTAGACAGAAATAAAGTGTGGATATACGCTCAGACTTAGGATAATAATAGCGGTGGCGATTCCGTCGCAGCCTAGCTTAGCCTAGCCTAGCTTTCCCATTGTACAACTTCCCCTGGGCAGAAATAGACTCATACACTCTGCAAAATGAAGCGTGGGGGTTTGGATTGAGCAGCGGACTTTATGACCAGCTAGATTATACACCGTTCCTTTTATTTGGTGATTTTTACGGGACATCAGGCCGCCGTGGTTAATGTTAAACACACGTCCTTCAACTGCTAACATGGTCACATGTTTAGAACGTAGGCTATGGAACGTCAAACGCACCCCTGTTCCGCAACAACAAGCTGTCCGCATTTAAACAGAGAGGCAGAACTGATTGTGTCGGGAATCTTACTACCCCCCGAGGTAGTAAAATTCCCGGAACAATCTCTCGCACCTTTCTTCCCTCGTTCCGCAACGGTCGCATTTATACAGCAGGGCGGAGGGCCGAAATTCCGGCATATTCCTGGCTTTCACTGGCTGTGTAAAAGGGGCTATAGACACAGTTCCAAAGTTTCCCAACCTCTAAAACCAGCTTGTGGAGAGATTAAATAGGATCACGAAACAATGGACTGTTTATAGCAGTTTGAAGAAAGTATTACCTAACATTTAAGAGCAGTGGCACACCGGCAAAAACTAAATATTTTGGGATTAAAATCTGCGTCATCCGCTGTTTCTTGTCTCGTGTTATAACGTCCTTTCAGTTTAATCCTGATATGCAGCTGCCTGGCAGAGACAGACAGCACAGAGGATTGACAGTATTTGACAGTGCAATTTGTCAATTCTATACGTTATGATTGATGTAAAAGTTTGCACTGACGGAATTTGATTTGATTTTATATTTATTTTGTCCATGGATGTCTTCCAACAAAACTCATTTCAACATTCTCACATGTACAATCCATAAAACCATGACGAAAAGGGGGCAGGGTGAAGAATATCTTAAATGAATTCATTAATAAATCACGTTACATGCTTGGCCTGTGGTCAGAAATTAGATAAGCTCAGTTGAAACTGAACGCTCTAAAGAAAACCTAATGGTGTGGAAGATGGGAACTGGAGACCGGCCGGCAGTGTGAGGGAGGTGTAAGAGAACAGGATTGGAGCAATATAAAAAGTGTGTCAGGAGGACTTTTGGTTTCTTTTGTCCACATCCTTCAATGTATCTTTAATTTTTAATAAGCGTTCGAAAACAGCTCTGAATGTTGTCACTTGGCAGCACATACATAAGAGAAAAACAACAACAAATCAATTGAATTACTTTTCATCCCGTGTGTGTGTGTGTGTGTGTGTGTGTGTGTGTGTGTGTGTGTGTGTGTGAATCACTTTATCCTGTCAGGTTGATGTTTTTACCAATGCACAGATCAAACAGAAACATGGACTTAATCACATTTAAGAGACTGAGATGACTCTGGGGTATTTGCACTAGTGAGAGAACCAACTTGGACTATAAGCAAGAATCCAAACTGAACATGGATTGGCTCATTTTCTTACAGAAAGATTAGACACAACAGCAAACAATACAATTACTTTGGAGCTGTACAAGGCTGCTCAGCCATATGTTTTCTTGAACAATCACATTCTGTCTAAGTTACTTACTTATTGTACAGGAAAAAGGTTCCCTTTGCCAAGTTCTACTTCAGTTAACTTGGGTCAGATAAGATGTTTTAAGTTATGAAAAGCAAACAATTTCATACAGTATGTATGAATATGATATAAATTACCATCTGTTTAGTGAAGGGTATTATACAACTGAACTCAAGATATTACTAGGGGAGAATGGGGTAATCTGAGCCACTTTTTACATTTGCTCCCCTCTAAGCGAGCTAAAATGATTTATCACTCAAATTTACACATTTCCCATTAATTCAGGATGTTTCCTAGAAATGGGCATTAGCAGAATTTTTTCAAGTGAAAATATGATTGTTTTAAAAAAAGTTGTCACTTACTTTTTCCACTCTGAAACTACCATAACAACACATATTGTAACAGTAAGAATCCTGAAAGCTAGCCACACATTCCAGAACTAATGTCGGACTAGTAAAAGAATGATGGGGTTTGGTCAATTAAGCAAAGCAAATTTTCTAAACACTTGAAAGTAACTCTGAACAAAATCAAATACAACATATTATAATTCAAAAGGTTTTAATAAGATTCAAATGAAAGATAGAACCAGTTAGATTAGATCACAGTCTGGGGGTCAGAACACAGGACCCTTAGGGCCAGCTAGTGTCTGGGGGTCAAAGCATAGGAAAATCAGAACCAGCGAGAACAGCCTGGGACTCAGAACACAGGAGAAGACCCAACTGGATTATAACATCAGCCTGTCATACTCTACAACTAGGCCTATTCTACATTCCAGCCCTGAAGGTTACAGGGAAAGATGAGAAGGTGCTCTTTCCGTGTGATTGCCCCAGGTCGTCTTCCTGGTGTATTTCCTTGGCATGATGGCTTTTCTACAATGTGTATGACATTAAAATAAAACATATGTCATGTTATATTACACTAAAATATGTGTAAGACTAAACTTAACTTGTGCCTCATGGTGGGGGAAAGTGAGACAGTGCCTCACTTTCCCCCACAGCATTTGGCTCACTTTCCCCCACCACCACAATTTGAGAAAAAACTACCTCTCTTAGCATTTCAGGCTAATCTTTAGCTAATATCATCACATGGTTTTTATATGTTGGTAGTTCATCAACACGTATGATAGAAGTTTTTCTACGTGAATACATTTGCTTTGGCACAACAGTTGATTAAGTTGACAGCAAGAAAATTTACTTTTACATGCAAAATACCTATTTTGGTGAAAAAAACATGCTTACCACAGCACCATGAGGTCCTCTCTTTCAGGGCCATGGGGAAATGAGAGGGGCTTGAAAACATATATCTCACATGACCACAAATGTTTTCCGTTGCCTAGATACAGGGGGTGGCTCACATTACCCGATGCCTCAGATTACCCCGTTCTCCCCTATATAAGATGAATAAACAAATTGCCTCTCTAAGCCTGTTTTTTCATATTGTGAAACTTATTTACTGAATGTTACGACCAAAGACATGTGTACGTAATGTGGAACTGGGAGCCAGTTCAGTGCACATCACAGTGTTAAGTCACAGCTGTTTGTTGACTTTGGATAAAGATCTGGTCAATTAATTAAATGAGCACAATGAGCTGTGTTGAATCGGACAGTTTTACCGACTGATCTAACAAAGTCCAATAGATCAGGCTAGCGGCTACTGAAATGCTGCCGCGAGCCTTTGTCAAACAAATGCTACAATAAAACACGCCCACCTCCGACTAACACACAAACAGACCTGGACAAACCACCAACAGATTTGTTAAAAACGGAGGAAATGAGCCGGCATTTGGCAGCGTTTACAAATTACATGGCTAAATATCATATGGGAATATTTTTGCTTTATCCTGTGCAAAGGACAAATTAAATCTCATTACTTGTGTGATTATCTAGGACAGTGGTTCCCAGCCTGAAGAATCCCAAGATAAATATGAGGGGTCATGAGAAAACCAGTTTATTTTTCAGACTTTTCTCCCATATTTTTTATGATATATCATTAGAGAGTTTATTAGAAGGATAAAGCCCCTGAGATGAATCATCTCATTTTGTAGGGGTCCTTAACACAAATACACAGAAAATACAAAATACATTTACACAAAGCTCTCCCAAGCCTAACTTCTATGACACCAACTGACAGCCCCCCCTCACCCATCCACAAACAGTATGTTGCTCCATATGAGATCAAATATAGTTTTAAATAAGGAGGGCAGTTAAAGAAAATGGATTTAAAAATAAACTGCAGCCAGTTAAGTTGCCTTCTAGACTAAGGTGTTAACCTCATACATCAGCCAATAATGGATTCTATAAGGACATCTTAAAACGCCCCGACAGAGACTGTTATAAAGTACATTAAGAGGGCAATTTTTTTTCTGAGGTATTACATCGTATTATTGACTTCGCAAACCTCTAATAATTATTGAAATGAGTCTATAACTCAACTCATAGTATCATGAGCCCAACGTAAACCTTGATTTGTATAAAAGAGGGTATTGCCATATTTTTTATATTCATAATATATTGCATTACCACTTATCTATGATCTGAGGAACGAGAGAAATTTCTCCCGACTCTGCATTCTCAGAGAGGTTATAATGTACTTTAGGTATTTTTATTTTGCAAAACCTCTCTAAAAAGTCATTGTATGCTTCCTGCCAAGCACAAAACAAGTTCAACAACATACAAAGTGGACCCAAACGCAACTCAACATGTTGCTCAGTGTCTGCTAGGTGTATTAAAGCACAAATGTTTGCTAACAATTTTGCCATATCAATTTTGAAAGTATGTAATGTCAGCGGTGTGGTTTGAGGTTTGTCACTGCTGCCCCCAAGTCGCCATAAAATCTGTGAAATTGCAGGTTTTTGGGGTCTTTTATTTATACTAGTCTGCTATTTTATTTGATATCAAGCAACCAGTGATGGAAAGCTGGGGCCTGTTTTAGCAGAAGATCATGTCAACAGCCAAAGAGACACCCAGCCTCCGTACGTACTGATACCACGCCAGATGCAAAGATAAATGGGAAATTAAAAAAGCCCCAAATGCATGACAATGCGTGTATTGGAACTTGTATGTTTCAGGCTAGAGGTCACTACGCTAAACTGCTTATCATAACAAGAAATGTAACACAAGAGTTGCCACAATAAACAAGCACGTTTTCTTTTTTTACTCATACGCACATTGCAACGCATCCTAATACCCTGGGAATGAAGTGTTGCATTGTTTGGAAATACGTAGAGGATTGATACCACAATCCCAGACCTTGTGTTTGCTGTAACTCTGGTGGCCTTAATAATCATATCACAGTGTTAATGAAAAGGCCTTTTGAACTAGGGAGCCACAGCCGGAAAGCATGGGTGTTAGTCCACGGGTGGTCCGTTCCCTCTTGGCAGCCAGTCAGGCCTTGGGCAAGGTCATAATCTGATTATCTTCCCACTTTAATCTCAATAAACACACCTAAATGAATTAAACCAGGCTGTGAGTGCAGGCTATGGAAAACACAGCAAGGGAGAGAAGAGCATGTCTATATTTTTTATGTATGTGTCTTCTTTAAAAATAAATCTAAAACCATGTATTTTAGCTGTAGATAGTGTTCCGTGCTATAATAATCATCCAGTGATCCGTTATTTCAGCTCAGGGTTTCTCTCAGATTATTGAATTAATCCAAATGAACTAGTGAGGTGAAGGTGGAGGGGTTTACACACATGCGTCCACCAGCTTCACGGATAAATAAGAAACACACGCAAGCAAGAACTTGTTCAAAGAACAGTTGCTGAGGTGCTCTGGACATGTTGTTTATACTTTATTTTCTCAACACTGCCAATCACATTGGTTCAAGATGTCAGGAGATATAAACAAGCTGCTCCAACAGTCGTGTGAAAAAGTGTCAGTGTGACGTTTGAGCAGATTTTCAAACAGTCTTTGTTCTTTTTGACTTCACTGCATTTGTTTGACAGCTAAGGCTCCTTCTTAGTTTTCAAATGAATATTTTATCACAAAATTATGATTGGCCTTTTTAAGAACAGTGCATCGCCAATTAAAAATTGTATTACCAATCTAATAATTTGTATATCACCCATAAACACAATCTTTCTGCAAAACAAGTAGCCTACTTTTACCTTTGATGCTACAAGTTTATATAACTGTTAAAATGTCTGTTCGTTTACTAATTAGGATTTGTGTTTTATTTGTAATTGAATATTTAAATGTAATGTTAACATAGTCCTACTATCACTAACATTAAGAATGTGACCACTACTGGAATACATGCAGTGGTCTGAAATATCCTAGTGGCTCTAAAGTGTTAAAAACTGCAATTTTTTAAATGCAATTTCAAAACCCAACCAAAATACGGAGACACTATGAGTCAGCACTTTTCTCTGTTTCAGGGTGTCAATGGCTCCATCTACAGGGCATGAGTGGTAACTGAATGTGCTGTTAAGTACAAAAGAGATGCAAGCAATAGGTATAAAGGTGCATATGTGGAGTGATGAAAGAAGAACTAAGATCTTTCACATAAAGAAAAAAATCTAAAAATACTACAATACAAATTAAAGTGTTTAAGCCGTCAGATAAAAACAAACATTCCTCTGAACTGAAGTGCCCTAAACGTATGAAGTAGCATAAGATATAAATATTATAATAAGTAAAATAAAAGTATGTATGTGCAGTACTTAAGTATATTACAAGAGCATAAGTAAAAGTTACTTTCCAACCTTGGATTACTTTATTATTATGAACCGGGTGCCAGGTATTAATTCAGGTGGAGTTCGGGGCCACCTTACAAGGCTTCTTTCTACGCCATCAACAAAACACTTAATAGTTAGGCTGTGACCCTGAATAAAGGATGGTAAATCTATGCTCATTAGATTGTTAAGTGTTACCTAATCAAGTTGGTTAACAGGATGAGCATACACTATTCTCACCAGTAGATGGTGCTGCAAATTCACTTTTGTCAGCACATGTATGGGTAAGCCAAGCTGTGTTAAGCCAGAAAAGTATTGAGTGTATACTGTATGTAGTGAAACGGTTGCATATTTGTATTTAAACCTATAATAAAAATAATAATGCAGGGTCACTATTCCCTTTATAGACACAAATGTTGTGTGCTTTTTTGATAAATATCCGGCACACTGGCCACCACTCATCTCCACATAGCAATTTACAGTTTTATTGAACATTCCGAGACAAAGTAAACAAGACGCCTCTGTGAATTTTCATTGATTTATTGTTTTGTTAATGTTTGTGCAAGGATAAGAGTTACAAAAAATCTACAGCCTAGACATGATAATATATCCTGTTCCTATCATACAAGGTTATTTGTACAAGTATCCTTTAAGAGTATATATATATATTCAATCCGACGTACCTATTAGACTTTAAAGATATATTGATCATCCTTATAAGACAGAGGACAAACACCACCAACAGTAAACAAGTTCCCCTAAACACCCACACAGCCTGAGGGGACCATGTGCCATCTAGACATTATGTAAGCCTCGATCGTACGGATGTGCTATATCATGTTTCTAGTACAACTTCATCAAAATGAAAACACAAGACCTACAAAGTCGGCACAGTTCCCTGTAGTGTCTAAAAGTGCATTAGCCACTTGAATTGTAGGAGAACGTTGTTACTTGTTTATTGAGGTAACAAAGCTAACCTTTTTATATAGAGAGATGACTATATTATAAGAACATTGTATCGATTTTCATCTTTATTTCATTTGTATTAGTTATATGGGTGTCATGTGTATAAGGTCCACAATAATTGTCAATGTTTCCTATGTAGCTGTAGCCCTGTGTCCTGGTCCACTTCTGCTGTCTGCTGACCTTCTCTGAGATTAATAGAATGAAGGAAAAATATAGTTTTGACTGAGCCATTACTGACATGCAGTCAACACTATGCATTTAGCAAATCTTTAGAGTCTCAGTGGGGTGTTAACAGTCCTGGTTGGCTGCAGAGGAAATGCAACAAGGAGAGTCCCATCTTGTTTTGAATTGTGCTGCTGCTGTTGTACTGCTTCCAGCTAACCTGGCCCAACCCAGGACAAATGACCTTGGATGCTGTCAGCATCATGCTGCCATTGCAGGATATCAGCAGCATTATTTGATCTGATGACCAATACGTTGTGCTTTCAGTTCTCCGACCAATCCCAACGAAAAAACCAAAACACCAACGGCTTCCTCTTCTTCTTTGGGGAAAAATGTATAGAGCATTTCATTTTTTCATGTTTTGAGAAAAAACTAAATAGTTTGTAGAGAAATGTGCCAATCCCATTAAAAGCTGTTGTTGATTACAGCCCTTTCTCCTTGGCATCCATGGGTTGGATTGGTGCTTGGGTGAGGTAAAAAATTATGTCCGCAACAAGTTATTTTCAAATAGTGTCCCCAAAACAGATGTAATTTTCTCCGAGACAGATTTTAGCAACCATCATAAGAACGCCAACTTAATGCCATTCTACCCTGGTTTTACCATTTAGCTATGGGCGGTGTCTGAAATCCCTCCCTCTCCCACATCTCCCCATGTACTAGACACTTGGTAGTTAAATCTATGTCGAAGAATATATTGAGATTTCTGACACTCATGAATCCATGATGTTACGTCATTTCTTACACATGTAGAATCAAACAACTGTCATTTTTGCAAAATGCTTGTCGGCAGCAAAGCGTTCACATGCATACATGCTCACAACTTTTTCATTCCCTTGTTGGATTTTTAACAACTTCACATGTAAACAACGTTCCCAAGGTGCCGGACAGTTAATATAGGGTTACACAGTGAACAGAGAGCGATTTCAGACACAGGCTGTTGTCGAAAGTCTTGCTCTTGTTGGTAGATGATGGGACTCTCTTAGGAAACTTCTCTGTCAATGTAAATGGTGGCCAAGACAATTTTTTAATACACTACATACTCTACATTGACCAAGTGGTGAAATATTCCCTTAAGTGTTCCCTCATAATGGAACATGAAACCAGATACAAAGTCCAAGCTCACAGCAACATCGTAACCTAATAACACAAGCCGTTTCATTGTCAGATTTCCGTACACAGAAGTATTTTTCCAGTGTGTTCTTTTTTATTTTTCTTATCCAGCATGTGGCTATTCAGCATGGTAGCACATTCTATAAAATTCCTCTTATAGATTTAAATCCTATTTCTGTGTAATATTGTAAATGCAGTATATCAACCTGTCTATACCGACCAGTCAATGTGTGGGGCACAAGGGTTGTCAGAAACCACCAGCAGCAGCAGCCGTCCTAACACTGTACAAGATTAGTGGTAAATATTCATCGTAGGCCTACAGACCACGTGTGGATGTGATGCTAATGTTCTTCCACCACCTTGACTTGAGACTATGCTACATGTTACCTTGTCTGTCTGAGGAGGAGGAGGAGGTTGAGGGTGAAGGGGAGGGAGGTTTGGAAAAGACCCTGTCGGTGGGTGTGATGCCCGGGCTGCCCAGACCAGAGGAACCGGAGCTGCTGGAGCGCAGTTGTCCCTGTCCTATCACCGGGGCGGGCCGGACGGGCCTGACGGGCGGGGGCCTCAGCGGGGCACTGGGCCGACGTGATGCCGGTTTAAAAGTGCTCATGACGGTCTCGGAGGAGGAGCTGCTGCTGCTGCGTCGCTGCACTGCGTCAGGATCCCGGATCACCATGGTGTGGAGGGGGCTGCCGGGAGGATCCTGGGCTCCTCCACTGTGGTGTTTGAGGGGCTCCAACGTGTCCAGAACAACATCGGGGGCGTGCTTGGCTACGTTCTGTCGCTCTAGCTCACGTAACTCGTGGAGAGCCGTGTTCATCGTTTTCTCTATGTCCTGGACAAAACATGAGCAGAAGGGGAAATAATTGTGTTCGACATTTAGATTTTATTAATATCAACCATCAGACAAAGGATTAAAACCTCCTATGAGGAACTTGTTTCTGAAACAGACTAATGGAGAGTAGTTATTATTAATGCCTTTGCACAGGTCCGATTTTTTCCTGGGAACTTACACAACTATTTACGGCAGGCAGACCAGAAAAGCTTGTGTTTATGAACGGTACTACATCAAAGTTTAATCTGCTTCACCATCGTCATATTACCATTATCAATCGTACATAGTTACATATAAATACATAACCTCATTACGTTGCACCCTGCTGTGTCTCGATCTCTCTTTCACACAAAACACTATCGCTTTTGTCCAAAGGTACCGATAGTATTAACAGAAACGGAATGATCCTTGTAGCTACTTTAAGTAAAAACAAGTGCCACTAGGGATGGGGGAGAAGTCCATCTCACAATCTAAATCCTTATTTTTGATAGGTTTATTGTTTGAAACCATTTTTTTTGAGTCACCAGAACTTCTACTGTGCTTGTCTATTTTCAAGAAATAGGCTACAATAAAACTCACCTCAGCCAGGGCTTCAGCCTCCAGGGCTTTGTGATCTCCTAAACTTGCATGGCGAGTGGTGCTGGGTGAGGATCGTTGGGAGTGGCTGTCGGCGAAGGCCTTCCTGTCAGGGTGATTGATGTGGCCGGCACTGCCAAATGTGGCCAGGCGGCGTTTCTCTGGACTGTCCGACTGGGTTCTGCTAACAGATATCTTGTGTGGGCTGCAGGGCCGGGGCAGAACCCTAGGAGGCAGGTCTGCAGCGCGGCTGGGACTGTGACCATCAGCGCCGTTCCTGTGGCGTGGAACTGCGGCTCCATCCGATCGCACCCTCACCCTAGGAAAAAAATCACAGTTTGAATAGTTTACCGGTTTTAATTTCTTCAACACTTGTATTTAAAATATAAAAGATCAAACTTTTCACTCATAAAAAGCTGCAACGAATTATGTCTACACCAGGCACTGTACACACTGTTTTTCTTGCGCGTGTGTGCTTGTGCCTTCTTCTCACTAAAAATAGTATGCATCCCACAGAGTTTAAACTAACCCCACCTTCCCAGTGCTGCTCCGTAGCGGTGCTCAGGTGTGTGTTCGCAAGGAGATTGGCGGTCATTTCTGGATGAGGCTCTTTCGTCGCGGTGTAGTCCACTGCTGGCTGCACTGTCAGTCCTCTGAATGCTATCTGAGAATGCATCATCCCTGATACAGACAGACAGAAGAGAACAATCTACATTAATGACCTCACCCGTCAGGAAATTGTAAACCTGGCCAGGCTGCGTTAAGAGATGGAACTTAACATTTACATTTCCTTTTCCACAAAAACAACATCGAAATCTAAAATGTCTTCAATATTGTGAGCCTTAATACTTTTACAGTCCATAGTTATTTTATCATATGAGCTTGACCACTTACAAAATACTCCTTACAGCTCTATTGCAAATTGCTGTTTGGGGGGCATTTGTTTTGTTTCCTTTGCAACTACAGTAGTTGTGTCAAGAAAACAAGAAAAACACAAAGGTAAACTTAAGCATGTTATTCATACTGATCCTTATGAAGGCATAAATGATAAAAGTCCAAGACTTTTGAAAAAGCCAACATAGCATGGGAATAATAGAAACTTGCGTTTTGGGAGAATAGAGCAACATAATTAAGATGCTGGAGGCTTTTTCTGATGCTGTAAAAATCCTTTACTGGGCTTCCCAGATTAAATGTATCTTACTCACATATCTTGAACCACAATGTACTGATGTGGAATCAGCCCATCCACGCCATTATGTCGACCCTCCCACCAGTCCTCAGACGCTCGCATGTAGAGTAACAGAGAGGCTCCTTTCTTGAACGATAGCTCTCTTGGACTTCGGCCCACATAGTCAAACTTGGCTATGGCCTCTATCTGCTCCAACTCTTCAACACCAACAAAAAAAAGTACAATATAGAAATGGGGCAGAATCTAATTTAAGACTTGTGCCTATATCAGCTGTTACATGTGGGACTGCAGTGTGTGTGTTTAATGACTCACCTTCATCACTAGTGTTGGGTCCTGTACCATTGTCTACATCGTCAAGAGCTCCTGGCTCACTGTGGGGGCTTTCACTGAATGGAGGAATATCAAATAGTTAGAAACGCACAGAAAAAGTCAGTTCCCCAGTCCCCAAACCATATAGATGTTTTCATGAATTAAAGACAAATAAAATGTCTAACTTAATTTGATTTTAGTGTTTCTCAGTTGACACAAATAGAATGTAAACACAAAAACAAAAACTATTTCAGAGAGGCAGATTGTGCTATATGTACAAATTGATGCATATTGTCTAAGCATTTACGTTTGGTAAAAAAAAAAATCCTTTTCTGTTAAAGGTGAAGTAAGCGGTTTATTTATGTGAATATAAGTGTTAAATCGCTCTTTATTCATACAGTGATCACTTACATAATGTGCGCGTTTCATAAAGCCGATCTCTCAGTCAGCTGCTCTGCATGTAATCGGCAAATAAACTTATTGGAGGATCCCAATTTTTTTTGCCAATCACAAGAGAGAATGCTACAAACCGAGACCCGTCTCACTCATGGTCTCACTGCCGGTGCACGCCAGAGCAACTGATGGGTGAATGTTTATGCGCCTACAATGGCGGAGCAGGTAAAAATCCTTCCCAATGTCTGTTTTGATGGTTTTTATCATGTTTTATCACACTTATCTGATCAGAGATGATGCTAGATAACTCGCTGCTTGAAGACCGCAGTGCATTAATGTGGTGACGTAGGGACGAGCGAGGGGACTGCTAACTGCAGTAACTGACAGGAAGTTAGCTAAAAGAACCATTTTGCTTACAGCACCTTTAAGTTGTTAACTGAGAAATAACAGCGCTTTAATGGCTGCATATAAACAGAGCTTTTATCCAAAGTGCTTTACAAACTGCCTCTCATTCCCCCATTCAAACACATCAAACTGCCAACCTATATGATAAGTGGGTTATAGTCGCTCTACCTCCTGAGCCACATCCACAGCCCCATTAACTATACACACTGACACATGTTGGGACACTTCTTCTTGCAAACTTACCAGTATTCTTCCCCACCGGCCATGCACTTCTCATACACCGGTCCCTCTAACTCACGCAGGCTGGGGAAGATGACCTCATGGTGGATGATGACGGTCTTAATGATCTCATTAACATGCGCCTGGCAGGAGACGGGGTCCTGCTCATCTGGTATGGGCATCAACGTGGGGCCAAAGCAAATAGCCAGGTTGTAGGGGTCCATCATGTTCTCATCACTGTACTGAGAAACACTGGAAAGAGAGGAGAAGCAAATTAACTGCAGTATCACTGACGTTATGAGGGTCAACGAGTGGATTATTTTGTGGTGACGTGCACTCACTGATTTAGAAATGCAAACAGGTATCTCATGACCACGATCACCGGCCGCTGAAGAGTCACAATGATCTGCTGGAGGTGGTGAGCTCGTTCTGCACCGGAGTCAAGCTCTGAAATTATGAAAAAATGTACATGAAAGAAACACAGACAAACAAGCTACAGTATACCCTTGATAGAAATTTTCAGATTTAAAAAAAATGAAAAATCCTAGGAATATTTCTCACTGGTTGTGGATATGAGGTCGAGGAAACGCTCTTTAGGGAACAGTGGGTTTTCCAGCCCTCTGAAGTAGAGCTTAAGAACTCCGGCCACAGAGTTGATGTCATGGTCATCCTGATCATCCACCAGCGGATCCTCTCCTGCAGAAATACATTCAGTCATTTACGGCTATTAGTGTTAACCTAACATGGCATTGATGCATTTTTTTTTTTTTTTACATGTATCAGAGATTAATATAAACTATGAGAGTGCAATTATGTTTCCTCATTTGTTATAACGCCAAGACACTGTCTCTTATGTATTATGCATCTTAAAATGGTTTACATATCCATTATGGGAATTAAAATGCAACACAAAGCCTCTTTATTTGCACTTTAGAGGCCCGTGGGAGAGACTGTGGAGTCTGAGGTGGACAAAACGCAATTTAAAATCAATCAAGAGAAGATGGCCAACAATCGCACTAGGACTCACCTCTTTCAAATGCATTTTTAATATCATTGACTTCGACCTGGGAACCTGGAACTCGAAATATGCCTTGCTGCTGAATACCTGTGGAAGGATAGGAGTAGTTGGTGTGAAATGGAAAAGGATATATTTACAAATGGTAGCAATGCAAATCTCATGGATATGTACAGCAGCTTTTGAGCCAGAAAGTACATACACAAAAATAAATGAAAGAAAATATATGAAAAAGAAAACATAAATGATAGTTTAGGCTATGTACTTAATGTTTATGTGTGGCAAAAAATTCTGCAAAAACAGTGTGAGACTGGATATCAAAAGACCGTTATGACCGTTATATATTTCCTTTTGTATTGTGTCCAGCCTTTTTCATTATATTGACAGTGACACACATGTCAGCCAGTGCTTAATTATTCATGTGAATAAAGCTGGACAGATGTAGCAGCCACAACATTTGTAGTTGTAAAAATCCACAGCACTGCAAACTCTGTCCCAATAATTCCTGAGCAATTAAAAATGAATACCTCCAGGGGTTTGGACTTTGTTTGGCCCCAATAACTATTGGTGAGTTGATAATGAAGTCCCTAATGCCTCCAGTTGAAACACGGGTGAGGTTCCTCAAAAAGTTTCTTCTTGATAGAAAAAGGCTTTTTGACTAATGACCCTTTTTCCGTCTGGGATATTCCAATTAAAAAATATGGTGGATAGTAAATCTTGTTTAAAAAATGCTTTCAAGCGCACGGCACAACTACTGACCTGAACAAATGAAGCTTTTTCATTATGTGACAGACAGTGTGTAAGAAAGCACTGGATACAGTGTGCCCAGTCATTTTGTTGAACAACAACAGGTACCTACCATATAGGTTGATGTATCGAATGCAGCTCTCAGCCACCACTGGTATAGGCTGGCCTGAATCCTACCAGACAGATTGAAATGATCATTATTGGAAGCACATAAACAGAAAATAATTGAAAGCAAATGGTCATGCCAGAAGGGTGTTATCATCAGAGGCGTACAAAGGCAGCCTCTCGAATGAATTAACTTCACAGAGTTAACAGAACGGTGTTAATTATTTCACCTTTTTTTTTAATTAATTTATGTAAAAAGTACATTTCAAAAAAATAAGCAGAACAAAATGGTGGCATGTTACCATTACTACAGTATACAGTTTATTCAAATGAATGCCAACAGCACAGAGGCACAGAAGTGTGGGTTAGCATTAGCATAGTAGTGAACATAGTGTGATGAATACCGCCCTGCTATAAGACAGAATACCTGACTTCTGGCACGGACATTCCGTCGTCCCCTGGGGCAGAGAGCAGTAAGGCACGTAGACAAGAGGAAGAGAGGCAACAACAACAACAACAACCACAACAGGTTAGTGAGAGAGACAGATTTTTGACCAGGGACAGAAGAAGAGTAGGGCCTGGTTTGAGAGAAGAGCCGAAGCATCAGTGCCTTGTGGGGTGAGAGACATGAGGACATGACTCGGCAGGGGAGTGTGTGAGTGTGTGGGAGGGAGGGAAGGTGTGGGAGGGTGCGACCCCAAGAGAAGGGGGTTGGGGGCTGCAAACATTAAAGCAAAAAAAGTGAAAGGCTTAAATAAATCCAGCACTAACTCACAAATAATTTTCCTCACCCATCAATTTTTCAAATTTTCAATACTGTCTCGATAAATCGATTGGGTTATTTGCTCTGTAACAAATATAATCTGGATCAAGGGAATGTTTAGCTTGCTTGACAAATTAATTTGACGTTAATTCCCTTTTTTTAAATTAAATGTTTCTTCCAACTGGACTTCACAGCATCCTGATGTCTATCTCTACTGCTGAGATACACACTGTCTGATTAGTTAGATTTTGCATTAGAGTGGATGTGGCCATGTGTTTATTTGCATAGCCTATCATCACTGGTGCATGGCCAACTGACTTTCATGAAGCCAAATTAATTCAGTGTCTGGAGGCTGGGGGCTCACAGGGGAAACACTGAAAAAAAAGGCAACCCTGCATCAGTGGAGTGCTTGCCAAATCAAACCATCTCTAGAACCTGTTTGATTGGGTTTTCACCTCACCCCGTCTCTCCTGAATTGCAAGACTGTGAAAACAAGGCAATGAGCAAGAGGAAAGTCAGTGCATGAGTGAGCCAACATTTGGGTAAAAGAGTGGGCAAAGTCAAGAGAACCCCCCGCCCAAGGACTGCTAGCGAAACAGCTGAGCTCATGGTAGGACAAGTAGCAAAGATGGGCTAATACCTGAATGAAGGCCTCCATATTGCCGTTAAACAGCTTACGGTTAAAAATGGAGCGAGGTCTAGACTTCCGCATTCTCTGGGGTTTAGGGGGAAGAGTGGGGGGCCTGGGGAGATGGTGGGAGGGGGGGGGGGTGTATGGTTGGTACATGGTAAGTATGGATAACAATGCAATCGTTAAAACATTTTTTCTAAAATGCATTTGTTCTCATGTCTTCATCACAATTATAAGCACTTCCAGAAAAAAACATAACAATGTCTAAAACTTAAGGAACAATTTCGAAATATGCTTTTTTTTTAGGACATCTGTACAGTAAAACAGAAGCTGACTCAGTTAGCTTAGCTTACGCTTAGCACAAAGACTGAAACCCAGCTTGAAACAGCTAAACTTTTGACTACTTTGTGACTATTTCGCAAAAGGTGGAAAAATAACATGTTGTGAATTTGACCAGCTATTTCAGGCTAGTTTTTCCCCCCATGCTTTTGATGTTAATGTTGAACTAAGCTAATGGTCTGCTGGATGCTTCGTATTTAGCGTAAAGTCATGGCAGTAGTTTTGATCTTCTCATCAAACTATGCAAGAAAGCAGATAATCGTGTATCCAAAATTTGACAAACTATTCATTTGATTTGACCCCCGACAGAATGGCAAGAGGCAAGCACTTTATCAAAGTCAGTGATAATGACGAGAGCAAATTAACCAACACAACACTTTGATGAAGATATGTCTCTATTTAATGAAATGTGCCATACATTTAACTAGGTAAAAGTCAAACCCTTGAATTCAATTAATCATGAGTCTGCCTGCCTTGTCAATATTTGTTTGTTTTCTACTCACTGTTATAAATAGAACAAGGGCAGGACATTATTTATCTCAAAGAGATTGCATTCCTTAGTCTTAACATATTTGAACAGAAAGAACAACTCTGAGCACCGCCTTCACTAATTAGGATCAAACCCTTTGTTCAACCAATAAGAGGGAAGTTGAGGTTAACTTGTATTCCCACACTGTGGACTCATTGCTGCCAAATCCAGGGACACAGGAAGGATTTTACAAATTGTCGCCTACTTTATTCATCCTTTTTGTCACTAGACATCTTACCTTGTTGTTCCATATTCAGCCCTTTCCCCTAAAAGGAAAGACAAAAAATGGCAGAGAAAGAGACTAAATTAGTATACGCTAGGTTTACAATCACAGGAGTTTGCTGTACGGTTGAGTGCTGGCCAGCTATACAGTGCTGGCAGATGGAGACGGAATGGGATGTTATGAGAAAAACGGCCGCCTATTCAGCCAGGCTCAATAGGGTGAGCGCCATGGCTGCATTTGACTCACCGCCAGGCAGCGGTCATTCAGCGGTCGCCCTAGAAACGGCACAAGAGCCCCAGAAGGGGATGGCCTGTCTACTGGCTCTGCAGAGGGAAAGCGTAACCAGGGGCAACTAGAGTGGGAGGTTGTACAGGGAGCTGAGATGTGTACAGTCAGTGTGATGATTTTCTGATATCTGCGCCACACAGTCGCTCTCACACACACACACACACTTCTCACTGTACGCAAACACACTAATGCCTCACTTTGATCAGTCAATCGGAAATCTTTGTTCAAGGATTCACGTCACGTGATAAGCAACAGCTTCCAGCACATTCCTCCTGTATGTCAAACGCTTGTAATTCCAACCCTTAAGCAGACGTTTGAATGAGTCTGAAGTAGAAAGACAATGACATTATTCGTTCTTATGGCTGTTTCTGTTGTATGTTGATTTCGTGCACCATCAGACCACATAAAATTCCTTGTATGTGTGAACATACCTGGTAATATACTTTACGGATTCTGATTAAATATACAAACACAATTTGGCAAGAATTAACCTTCAAGTACAATACTACTACCGTACTGTATTCTTTAACATGTGATCTGCTTTGGATGAGCATGGACAGAGTTAAGAATTCATTTATATTCTCCAACCGTTTAAACCGTTGTTTAAACCACGATCAGTGCATGAGAAATAAAACCTTTACGGTGATGAGAGATTGAAGAAGAGAGAAGAAGTGGAGAATGAATCTCATTTTCTTTTACACTGTCCCTTCTATGCCGAACTAGAAGTACCTTTTGTAAATGTTTGCTCAAAACCCTGAAATATTTTGGAGTAATGATGATGTAATGTTTATAAATTGGCCTTTTTTGTTACTAAAGCCTGGATGAAACGTCAGGATGGTTTATATCGTTAATGTTAGTATTGTTTAGCATCTATTTTTGGTTTTTGGTCTGTCTGTGTTTTATAATGGTGTCTTGTAAGCCCTTGTGGGCTGGGCATGCTAATGCATGACACAATAATAAAATATTCAAATCAAATCAAATCATGAAGAAAACCTGTCTTTAAACCACGAACAGTGCACAGTGAAATGTTTCTGGCAAATTGTCTGCCTGTATTTGTTCTTTGTTTGTATTATCTCTTAAATCAATTTATAATGTCTAATCTTGATGTGTGTTATGCCCCTGTAAAGCACTTTGATTGCCTTGAGTCTAAATTGTGTGTATATATATATATATATATATATATATACACTTGCCTTGCCTTGCCTTACCTTCATAGTGCAACTCGTTTTTTTCTGGCTGAAATTGTGTATGTGCTTTCAGCTTGAGCACAAAATACTTCCTTTATATCTTGTTGTTGCATCTCTTTTTTCCCCTCTTGTTTATTGTCTAAAATCAGTGTTTTTCTCGTGAAAATGCATCATATGCAGTTCTGTATGTATGCAACAGTTGTAAGTTTGACTTTGTTTGTCCACCACAGCCCCAAAAAACGGTTATGACCTACCGAACAAAATATAACCAAAGGCAGATGCTTGGAAGGTTTTGAACACATTGACATGGGATGTAAATCCTAAATTACACTTTTTGGCTCAGGTTAATGCGCTCAATGATAGCGAATCAATGATACAAACATTAATATGGGATGGAACGTAAAAGAATAACCCCCCAACTACAAACAACAATGAAACACAAGTAGTCTCACCTTCTCCTAGAGTCTGCTTCAGAAGATCATGCTTGGCTTGTAGTTTGATAATGAGATTGCTGCCATTTAAGTACTCCTTGTATTTCTGCAGAGAAAAAAAAAAATTTTAAATGAAAAAAAGCGACAAGACTATAGTGCATTAGTGTGCAGTGTATGTGGACCACGGGCGCTCATTTGAGAACTCACAGTGAAGTAGAAGCCCTCGGTCTCATGCTGATTGCCTCGTCTCTTGGTGATGTTTGCCTTGCTCATGTAGGAGTCGGAGGAAGCCGATTTGACCGACTCTGTTGATTGGCTGTGCTGAAAGGCCTCTGAAACATCAAAGTCCTCCACCGTGAGCATGTCCTGAAGGGTCTGCATGGTGGCGTCAAGAGTCTTCCTGACCTGGCACACGCAGCATAGACACACAACTGAAACTTTAATTTCAACAATATCCACAAATACAATGAATTTGTTACATAATTATATAATTATTACATAATTATAATTAAAACTGAGGTCACTAGTCAAGGAGTAATATATAATTGTATACTCTAATAGCTGTTATTTACAGTTACTGCATGATTTCCATTATATTTGACTTCATCTACATTGCACTTTAAAAGTCCAGCAGTTTTTTGTGACCTCTAAATTGTATTTTTATCTATGTTGTATTTTTTGTCTTGAATGTATTTTTTTTGTTTGCACCGTGGCCTGAGAGAAACACCATTTCATTCACATTTACTTTGAATGACAGATAAACACCTTGAACCACACATGAAAACAACGCAAACAATATTGTAATTAAACCCAATGTACATATTTCAAAATACAGTACAAGCTTAGCTATGTGGCGTCAACAAGCCAGCACCATTCTAAGGCTATTACCTCCGAGGGCCATTTTTACAGCACTTTGACTGACACACTGTAAACAGCAGAGTGATTAGCTTCCTAGCATGAAGCATCGTGACATGAAAGATTAACTATGTTCCTTTCAAGTGAGGCAGACAGGAAGCCAGTGTGCATATCATATTCACAACAGACAGCCACTGACACATACACACACCCAGGTAACTACAGGCCAGCAGGCCAGAGAGCATTCTGGGATGTGTCCCCAGTGGAGACAGGAGAGATTTGAAAACAGTTTTTTTTTCAGGTTACAGAGATAACCTGCAGGAGTAGTAACGGCAGCTGAAGATTGATATTTAAAGGACAGATAAAAAACATGTAATGACCTCATTGGTTGGTTACATTACATTACATGTTGGATCATAGAAAGCTCAAATCTATAAAAAAACCTTTTCATAAAGGCCCACTGCCTATTCACATTCTGTCGTGTCACAGACCATCAAACATATAGAGTAGCAGATATGCATCTTGAAGACATCTTCCTGCCACACGTGGTAACACTTGATTGATGGTTTGAATGATAAGACATTCATTTCCTGCCAGTATTTTCCATCAGCCTCTGCATTTCTGAGTTTCACTCACTGACTCAGACAATAACAAAACCTTCTAAGCAGCAAAGTAACATACAACAAATACTCTCCAGCTTACAAGGTTTTGTTTTTATGTTTTACACCAACATCACCAGATGTTTCATGACTTAACCAATCCTCTCATTTTTAACAGCAGATCTCGTGTTTGCTTGGGTATATGCAGACATGATGTTTGTATAGTGTATAGTCCTACTTATGTCAATTACATTTGAATATTATTTGTATTTATGTTTAAAAGCAAGTCAAGCTAAAATTCTCCTGCATTTATTGGGTGTTTCTCAATTGCTTTGGCAATGTTACATTTGTTTTCCATGCCTATAACACCGAGCCTGTGTCGTGTTAAAATGCATGTTTCTGTGACTTGTGTGCTCTCTCTCACCTCTTCATTTTCTATCTTCAGCGTTGCTAGGCGAGACTGCAGCTGGTGGTGGCGCATCAAGAGCTCTGTCTGCACAGGCTGCTGTGCACTCACCTGACACACCTGGGAATTGAGACAGAAATAACTTTACCAGCAGGATTGCACTTCTTTCTACACCAAGCACTAAGATCTACAAACAACGTAGCAACAAAGTAACCCTTCTTACAGCCCTATCCTGTAGTGACCCACCTCATCCCCCATGTGTGGCTGACAGTCAAAGCGCGCTGGAGGACAGAAGATCTGGCTGTGCGTGTCCATAAACCTTAGCTTGTCCCCTCTTATGTCCATGGCATCTACTGCTCCCTCTAGCAGGTCCAGACCCTCATGACGAGAAGTCTCCAGACTATACTCCGCAGACAGGTAGGTTCTCAAGGTGCGTGCCAGGCTTGCATGGTAACCTAAGTCGCAGCACTGTGACCAAGAAGGAAAAACAGATAGTATTTTAAACCAATAAAAAAGCTTACAGAAGAAGCACTGAGGCTAAAAAGTGCCATTCTGGACTCTGTTAGTAATTGACTTACATCTATCATGTCTGAGACATCATGGATATAGTATTTGGCCACCAGGGCATTGGTAGCTGCCAGATTGAGGAGATAGTCGTTCCGAGCCTTTGTGCATTTCAGCTTGTTTTCAGAGTACTTGGCTTGTCTCTGGAGAGAGAGAGAGAGAGAGAGGAAGAGACAGTCCCATCAATGCAGGATGTAAAACCAATTCCTAATGTACTCAACTAGTGCATTACTACATCAATTTGATTTAATCTCGTATAATATGTCAATGTATGTAATAGAATACAGGGAAGGGCTCCTTGTAGCTTTAACTTTCTAGTGTCATTTGTGCAAATAGCAAATGGTGACATTCAAGAAGATCACCAGAAATCCATTTGCAGATCGTTTGCACTCGAGCGTAGTAGGCACAGTGCCTATGATGGACACACTGGACAGCACTTATAACATAATGTATCAAACGATTCAAGAAAAAGACGGACCTTCTCCTTCATTTTCTCTATCTTCTTGACAGAGCTCCGTCGCTGTGGACGTTCATCCAGACCATAGCGAAGGAGGCTGGAGCCGATGTCGTTGGCTTTGCCGATGTGCTTCTCTTCCTGTTTCTCTGCCTCCTTCAGCTTGCTCTCGGCACTGAGGCTCTCTGTGTGGTACATGTGGTACGTCTTCATCACCTGGAACAATATGCATCAAGTATTAAAACTCTACTCCATAGCGCATCATTGTCAAACCAGTGAGTACTTGCTGAAAAGGATTGGACTATGAGGAGGAAAAGACATGTGTGAGCAGAATCCCAGCCTGAAACCTTCAAATCTGTCACATTTGACTTAAAACGCAGTGTGATTTCCAACACGAATCTTACTCACATATGCTGTCTGATTTTTGTTGTTTTTCAATTCAATTAAAACAAAACTTTACTTTTGAACTCAATGGCCCATTCTAGGCAAGCTAGTTGGAAAACAAACAAACCACAAATAATTCATTCACACACAATAAACAATCAAAAAGTATGCAATTATTCCAAGTATGGCTAGGTAAGGTTAAGCAGTAGCCAATGCATAGCTGGCCAATTGAGTTTTACAATCTAGCAATTAAAAAGACATTCATGATTGAATTAGCTTAAGGTAGTCATATCTTATATGTTTTATTGAAGACTTGCAATCGATTCTTGTCCTTTTGACAAACAGGTGTGATAAAAAAGTTACAATTCTTTTAATAAAATATTCTCCCATCTACTCCAAATGATATAAAGTTGTTAAATAAAAATGTGCAGGTTATTCATTTTATAACCTCATAATCATGATATGGTTAACTTAAAGACAATAAATGTTCCCCAGTCCCAAGAGTACATTTCACATGAACTCATGTAACCCTTATATATTTCCATCCACTAGTAAACATTAGGGAGTGTTGCATACTCATCCTGCTCATGGGAGCGTCACATTTGACTGATCTGGAGGTTTTAGTGTGTGTAGAGTTTGTCTGTCGTTTTTTTGCAATTGTCTTCACCACAGCATAGTAAATGGCTGAAAAAGAGCCTAGAAATGTATTTTACTACAACCATGGTTCAAAGACACTGTTACAAATCTAAACTCCAGTCGTTAGTTTGCTTTGGAACAGCAATCTATTCTATTCTATTTCATCCTTTTATAAAGAAATATCATATTTAATTCTTATATGTTAAAACTTAGCGCTCTCGCGTCTTGTGTCTTCGATCCTCTTTTCCCACTTACATGATTTTTCTTTATACATTTTGTAAAGCACTGTTAGATGAGTCCGAGGACTGGGAAGAACATCATTGAATGCTTCGGGCATTGTTTTGCATATTATCAATAAAGAAAAAAAAATCATGTTTCGTGATGTCGTTACAGAGATCACAAGTCAACGTTTTCAGCGGACGTAACTCTGAATCAAGTAACAACACAATTAATCAACATCTGCTCCTTCATCACTCGCCCTCAAGTTCTGGTTTCCTAGCAACCCTGGCTGAAGCGGACGTGCAAAGGACAGCGAGATCGATCAGTAGGGGAGGCAGGAGGATTGAGAGTGATAAAGAGCAACGTTTCCTGCTACCCCGAGAAACTACAAGATTTACAGGCAGCCGGTCGATAGTAGGGACCAGCAGGTGGACAAAGACAAATCTCCACCTCATTTTTCATTTAACTTCGTGACTGATTATATAAACTCATTAAACAAATTTAGCTTGAAGCTATATACATTTTCTAGGAATACTGCAAGCCCTTTCTGCTGTGTGTGGGAGCTGCAGACAGGCATTTAATAATGCATGAATCCGAGAGAGAGAGGAAAAATCAATATCAGTAAAGCAGTAAAGTGCAGTATAATGTTACATGTGAAAGTATTTCTCGTGCGGCTTATATCATGCTTCAAACACTTTTTCGTGATTCGCTGCACATTCACTTGTCCGAAAACATGCCTTTGGAATGAGTGCAAGTAGTCGTAAATAATCACTGAAATTGTACCCCATTTTTTCTTTTTTTTTAAACTATTAATGGAAACAAACACACACCTTCACACACAGTCATTTGCAAAACTCAAAAGACCATAGCAGCCCCGAGCAGCTTTCTGTTTGACTTCACTCCCTGCTCTTTTGGAAGGGAATCAGACCTACAAATACTCCGCTTGAAAGCATCATGAAGAACTGCTTAACTTTGCAGCAATCAATTAAACAGTGCCATGATAAATGTGTCTTAACAAAGAGACCTAGCATTGCCGAAAGTTGTTTTCACATTTTCTTTGATTGATTACCATAAGTATTCACCAAACATTCTACACCTATTGCAGATGATAAAGTGTGCTGCAAGTTGCCAAAGGTGGATTTTCACACATCAATAACAAATGAAGTAGAATGATAAATTAAGCATAATGTGAGCATACACTCATGGGTACCTTAAAATACAGTAAGTGCAGTTGAGACATGTTTTTTCTTAACTTTTTCTGGGAATCAATTCTATATAAAGTAATGGCACTGCGTGTCCCACATACAACATCACTGCATCAGCTAATTTTCATCAGATGAATATAAGAGGCACGCATCAGCAGGGAACACAGCTGTTTTTGATTTTCCACTCTACCACCACACAGTCCATGTTTCATCTCATGTGTGCACGCATGATGTGTTTCCACATGGGGTCTTTGAGCGTTCTGTATGTACAACACAAATAAGGCAACAATAGAAGTTGTGACAACTGTTACCAATGCACAGACGGAGGACCTGTGTTTAAATGTAACATTAGCCGAAAATATTACAGCAGCTCAAGTTTGCTGTGAGCACAATGCACCTCTGCAGCACAGACCGCTGAGTCTGCTTGAAGCACAGTCAGGGGCAAGAACACCCACCACTTTTTTTTTTTTAACTGATTCATGGTGGGAGAAGGAATGCACATTTTTCTCCCTTCACAACCTCAGGAGAAAGAAGAAATGACCTGTTAGAGGGTGCACTGCTGATAAGGCATATCTACAGTGTGCAATGTCAGGCCAGCTGCTTCACAGGTGGAAGGTTCAGGCAAAAAAAAAATAAAAATAAAAGATCTGTCTTAGGATTGATGAGCCGGGCAGCTAACATAGGGGAAAGGTAGAACAGGCGGGCTGGTATTATAATAGACAAAGAAAGGTCAGGCAAGGAAAGGGGCTAAGATATTTGTTGGACTCACTGTGTAGAGCTCATTGGTGACTTTCACCAACTCCTCATGCATCTGCACGCCGATGTCTTTGCTCTATAAAATGGAGAAACACAGGTACGTTTCAAAGGTGAGAATAATGGTACATTTAAAAAAAATACAAACGGTATACAAAAATGTGAGATTAATAACTATTTAATAGAATGTCCTTCCTACTATTGAAAGCCTTGTGGCTGTGTGCTAGTTATATTTTGTATGTCAGGGATGTCAGCAGGCGTTGAATAGCTGACTTTACTCTGCACCAGATAATACTATAATACAATTCATTGGGAGTAGGGGCGAAAAGTGATGAGGTGTGAAGAACATGAAAATAAAATAAAAATCTCTAATAGGGAGCAAACTTAGCATTATTTTAAGAATTAAAATAAACAGGATGAATGGGGGAAGTTAAAAACCAGAAGTAAAGTTAAGTGTAACCGTTGACACTTGATACTCTTAACATTAGCCAGGCTGTACTGTAAGGCTAAAGTAGTGCTATTGTAGGTAGGTATGACCTCGGCGATGATGTAAATAGTCTACTGTGCAGCAAAATAATGGCCATTATCTGAAATTTAATTTGACTATGCGAATGGAATGAACCCAGTGTGTGTGTGTGTGTGTGTGTGTGTGTGTGTGTGTGTGTGTGTGTGTGTGTGTGTGTGTGTGTGTGTGTGTGTGTGTGTGTGTGTGTGTGCGTGTGTGTGTGTGTGTGTCCTGAATGCAGTTAAACACATTTTTACATATTTTTTTTGTGTGTGGCGTCAGGTCCCCCAGCTGTGGACATCAGTCATGAGATCAGAGCAGATAGGTTTCTGTGTTCTCAGTGACTGTGTGCGTTGGTAACGGTCAGGGTTTACGTGTCATGCCCTCATCCTTTCAATTCCAGAGTCTGACCTTTTTGAAAAGTCTGATGACATCCTCGCCCACGTGCGCCAGACGAACAATGACGTTGTTGTTGTAGATGTCGCTGAGAGTGGCATGGTCTCTGCTCTCTCGTCTGGTCTGATCCAAGACCAAATACCAGCAGTTCACCGCAGACAAGAGATTCTGGTCCTTTCTGAAAAGGCCAAGGAAAAAGACTCATTTCAAGACCAAATTCTGCAATATTCAGTCTATATGTACCACTAAAACACTTGGTAGGCACCACGTGGTTTGAAATTAAAACGGTTGGGGGAGGTAGAAGACTTGTCTCTCAGACCACACAAATATTTTACAGTGGACCTATTGGTACCAGTTCTGGGGCTTAACATATTAGAGGTCAAAAGGCTGCTTGTGTGCGTGCATGCACGCACACAAGCACACAAACACACACACAATCACACACACACACACACACACACACACACACACACACACACACACAGCTGACTGCACTTGCCTACAAGCTCGGGGGAGCATGTGAGCTCAATTATCCTCACACCGAAGAGTTTTTATCGTCTTTTGTCTTCAGAGAGCATTTAACTGTTTTTCCCGACTTCTAAGAATTGCAGACTACAATTTAAAATATGCTTTATCACATTAGGCCACTTCTTATACGCAGCATGCTTACATCAAAAGCTGTATGTAAAAAACTAATAGCTCACCTATGCTGGGATACCATCCAAATCCAACTTTTTATTTCTCCTTTAATGACTGGTTCAATAACAAGTGGGATGTTAAAATGAACGATTTTAACAGTTCAAAATAATCCTGATAGCTGATTTGCACCCACCAAAGCTTTTAGTATCACACACGTAGTCAACAGCTATATAACGACTAATACACTGTTGAAGATTGTAGAGCAAAGCTGCCATGATTATTAATAATTAGATTCTCTAAAACTACTACAACAAATAGTTTCTTTGCATTGAAAAAAATACTTAAATAATGTCTAATGGATGATTACAAATTCCAAGTTATTTTTTCCGACTCTGCAAGTCTTCTGATGGAAAACTAAGCCACAGTAGCATCTCAGATCGTAGCCTAGGAGTCAGAAATGCAGCAGTTCATTTTTGACTTTAATCTCCATTTTGAAGATCATATTGAGTATTCCCTGACTTGTTGTCCATTATCTCTCCTTCCAAACTTTAATCAGTTCTATCTTTGAAGGCAGCGATGGAGTTGTGCTTTAATTTCCTGTTTCGGTGAGCTCACTCTAATCTTCAAGCTTATACTAGTTTCCGTCTTAAAGAGGAGCATTCTGTTGGGTTTGCGCATATTTTTAACTACACGATAAATGTTTAACTTTTCAGAAGTTAAAACAGTCCAGATGAGATCTTAACTAGCCCTGTAAGTGACATGTTTAGTGTTGTTCATTTTATTTTATTTTAAATAACTCTTCTTAGGCCTCTCATGCTTAGTTAGCGCTGACGTTATTACGGTTTAGTTCATGACTCCATCCTCATGTCTGGATGACTGATGTTGCAAAAGTAGTACTAGTACCAGAACAGAAAAAGTTCTGTCTACGGCAAGTTAAAAGAGAAATGAACTCGTGACTGTAAAGGTGATCCAGAGTGCTGGGGCTTCTTCTTTTCTGCTTATTTTTCTTTCATCATCCAACCCTTTCATAAAAAAACATGAATAAGCTATCCCCATAGGCCCTCCTTTCAAGCACAGCAGGTGTTTGATCCTGTACATGAAGCCAGAAACCTGACTGTAACTGTTTTGCTTTTGGCTGCTCTTGAATACGGATAAGTAGACAGTAGGATTCAGGACATACTGTAGAGGAGTTGATGCTGAGCAGTTCATGGAAGATGACAGGAGGAGGTTTCCTACCCTACAGCTTACAAAAAGTTCAAGAATACCCATTTCACTACAAGGTATTTGCCTCATAAAGTAGAATGCACCAAAAAGCTGAACTATACAGTCAACTGACTTTACGAAACCATGCATCTATTAAAGCTGTTATAGTGTGTAACTTTTTTGTGTAAATTAATTTTGGTTTCATTCAAGCCATCGCCAAACGAGTGGACACAAACTCGATAGTGCATATCAGCTCCACAAAACTCTCTATGTGTTTCTCAGTATGGAAGCGTTTACGAACTGGTGTCGCACCCGGACACTGGCGCAGGAGCTCAGAACAATTCTTATAAAGGTTCAAGTGTTGATTTTACAGCTTAGAAAAAAACCTGGATGTACAGCAAAAGGAAAAAAAATCCATGCGCGATCACCGAAGGCTTTCCTCATGTAGATGTGCTGACGGTGTTGTTGTAATTACTGTTGCATATTGGATATAAATTGTCTTTTCAAAAGGGTAATCATGTTCTCTTATAGTCCACGATATTAAAAAAAAAGTCTCTGAAGATGTTCCTTGACCATCTAATCTCCTGCCAGCCACGTTATTAGATCTGACACCAGAAATTAAAATCTTAAAATCTGAGGATCACGGATAAAAAAGTCAGGAACAGCTCGCTGCTTTTTGCTGTAAATAAAAAAAGGATTAAATTAATAAACGCGTGCCATAGAGTGTAGAGCCAGCTCTGGGAAAAAAAAGATCAAGAACAGAAGACCGTATGGGATTATCAATGCTTAGAGACTTATTCGGCTCATTGTAGTGTAGTGCGTGTATGAATCTAGCCTTTGACAGAGAGACATAATGATGACCATTTCATGTGACGGGCGAGAATCTGGGACAGCCGGGGCGCAGAGAGAAGTCATGCAATGCCAGTCACTGTCTGGGGTCTCCCTTGGAGGGGACGCTCCATTTGTCAATGTCCCAGTGACGGGAGCTCTCCACCACGATTACGCTTTACGTCCAATTGGCCGGAGAGACTGAAAGAGAGTCAGAGAGAACTCTCCTGAATAAACCAACGCTTTTGTCACGCATGACTGACACAGCCGGGTCACATGGAAGGGTGTGCAACTGCCTACGAATCAATAATACAGTCTCCTAATTTTTCTCATAATTCAAAACTACAGCTATACTCTTGGTATTTAAAAAGAGTACATTAAAAAAGATTTTAATTTGACAAAGTGATATTAACTCAACATCAGGAGCAGCATACATTATGCAGCCTTAATTGGTCCATTTACAATGTGAAGGGCACATTTTTACACTCAAGATGTTAAATGACCGCAATTTCGGATCCTTCCTTTCATTTAGTGCCACAGTATCAAAACATCCCCACATGAACACAAGCAGCGTATACGGTTATAAAAGGATCTAAAAGTCACAAGGAGCTGAAGGCTGCAGTTAGCAATCGAAGCAGATATTCCTCAAACGTGCTGCAGGGTATTTTTGTTTTTCATGACCACAGTTCTCCCTTTACACAAACATTTAAGACAGTTTAAGCCAGTCTGAGGGAAGAAGCCAACATCTATTTTTTTCTTTCTTCAGACTAATTAACTAACTGGGACTCTCATATGTATTTTTTGTGTCCATTGAGTACATATGTGTATTTGGGTAGCTGTGTGGAGATGAATGGAAATGAAATGATAGCGAGATACAAAAGACAGAGGGGGTTTAGGTTGGGGGGAGTGGAGTCTGACCTAGTTGGGAGAAAAAAAACACCCAGCAGCCTGAGGCCACAGGCTTTCCTTGGCCCTGGCTTCATTTCAGGCCATTCATTCTTCTACTTTCCCTCCACTCCTTATTTGCTACTTATCTGTCCTCTTGTCTTCATCTTTCTTTTTTTCATCTACCTCAATGATAAGTGGGAAATATGTAGCAGCAGCAGTTATTTATCACATTAGTTATATACACATGTTCCTGTTCTTAAAGCAGACAGACAGACAGTGGGCGAGAGACACTCACTTGAAGTGCTGATGCTCTCGGGAGGTGCGTATCTTGGCGGAGTAGCGCTCGGCCAGCTTGTCCAGGCCTCTGGAGTACTCCAGCTGGAGCTCGGCCTTTCGACGGAAGAAGTCCTGCAGGTCCTGAAGCAGCTGCAGCCGCGACTCAGACTGCTGCTCCAGACAACGGAACTGCTCCACCAACTGGTTACGGATCTCTGCATAGCAAAGAGAGAGAGAGAAAGAGAGAGAGAGAGCAACTTCTGATGAAATACAGATATACAGGGTGAGTGCATGATGGCTGGGCCTCACTTATGCCTTCCAAACAGGTCGGTTTTTTAGGTCATTTTTTAAGTAGACTGAGCACAGCACAGGATGTAGAATAATACATAAAATACAAATACGTATTAGGAGATGTTAGCCCACAAGCACTAATACAATACTTAAGTCATCATAATTGGATAAAACTAGATGTCAAAGTTCATTAGTCGTGTGGTGTGGGGGTGTACGTGTGTGTGTGTGTGTGTGTGTGTGTGTGTGTGTGTGTGTGTGTGTGTGTGTGTGTGTGTGTGTGTGTGTGTGTGTGTGTGTGTGTGTGTGTGTGTGTGTGTGTGTGTGTGTGTGCTGGGAGGGAGTGAGGGAGGGGGTGTGGGGGTGTCTAAATGCTGGGGTAGCAAACATGCGTATGAGATGCAGGCCTGATGATTGCAGCAGACAGCACGGAAAATATAAAATAGGTCAGCTTCTCAAAATGCATTGTGCTGAGCGAGCCTTCAGAGAAGTTTGTCTCTTGAAAAAAAAATGCAGGCATTCTTACAATTTCAAGATTACTGCGGTTTTTCTGAGGTCTGGAAACCCGCTGCTCCTATGATTAGTCTGAGAATGAGGGGGAAATATATTTTGGTCTACATTTTGAAAAATATGGTTGATGTGGTATTTAAAAAATATTGAAAATTCTATAGTTTCAAATGTTTACTGCTATATACTTCATAACAAATCATTGTGATCAATATTTTACTTTGGGAAAATAATGTATTTCCTGTGTGTAGCACACTTGGAACACTATATGTTGAGGTTCACAATGTTTTCCTAGTGTTAGGTAAACTTAACAATGATTACATTTACCCTATGCTAAACAAGGTGTTACTGATATAGTTGATTCATCCATGTTTTTGAAATATAGCCAGGAATGAGTATGCACAGACTTCCTGCGGGGCAGCTCATATTGGTAGTTGCCTGCTCCTACACACCTCCGGGATTACAGGTGATAAAAACGTCCACTGAAGTTATAACATGGCTTTTACTGTCTTACATTAACACTAAAAAGGAATACAAATTACATTTTATGTCATCCATATGCTGTTTATTGCAAGGCTGCCATAAATTCAGTGGCTATAAGTGGCTGTTGAATCTGTGGCTGCAGACAAACCATTAAGTATATTAGAGCCTGGGGCGGAGTGATTCGTTTGGCATCCCTAGAAGGATATTTTCTGGAATCCCGTGTATCACCATGTTGCAAATGTGCATTCAAATCTTGAAATAAAAGAATCAATCTGACGCTGGAAGCAATAAACTGATCCATATATGAGACCATACCGTTCATATGTGCAACAACATAAACAGCATTAACTAATTGAGTTCAGTTTTTAAATTAAATTTTGGACTTGAACTTTTATAGCAATTACAGCATAAGATCATATCACCATGACAGCAATTACTGCAAAGCCTTTTCAAAATCCCAAACATTATGACAGTGTTTTCACATAGAGCTAGAGCAGTTAGTGCAGATACAACAGGCTGATTAAAATACTGGAGAGCTCTCCTCTGTGGATCATACACACCCTCACACACACAGAGTGAATGTACAAAGCTTGTCTCTCTTGGAGACAATACAAAGCAGTTGAGCAGCATTGAGCTGGCTGAGGAATCCATTATGACTGACTGTTTTAACCATGCACATGATTGCTGTACACAGATAGAATGCCTGTAAAAATGTATAAATGGAAAAGATGGCCCAGCAGAAGAAAAGAACCCTTTTGTTCACTACTAAATGCTGTTTCTGTATCTAGAATAAAGAATTTCAGTTCCAAATTGCCTCCCCCATCGTCTGTGAGTTTGTGAGCGAAAATGTGAATGAAAGCGCATGAACAAGACATACAGAGTAAATATCATGTAGTCCCTTGCTGTTTGGAAATGCACCCCTCTCGGTCCCCATAGTTGCCCAGTTGCCTGGTAACATGACTCTAGAGCTCTAGAGGCATCTCAAAAGAGAGCAGGCCAGTTCCCCCGTTCTGACATTCGCAGCAGTCAGTCTGTTTAGCATAATGGCCAAGTACAAGGGAAACTTTCTCTGATTTGAACTCCTCAGTAAGCCGCCTGTGCTGATGAATGAGGCAGCGATCATATTCAAAAATAGAAAGAAATGTCACCATGATGTACTCTAGTGCTCAAATAGACAGCTGAACAACACGATCGGCTGGCCCGTGTGACTTTAATCATTTTCAATCACACGGTGACGGAGTAAAAGAATGAGCTGAAAGTATAATAAGCACATCGTCATAACTGCAGAGTTTTTTATCAGCGAGACACCAAATCAACTCATGATATTTGCATTTGCTCTCCTGTGAGCGGGTTATTTTTAGATCTTAAACCGTGGGACTGAGCAATAGTGCACTACATTCGATGAATGATTCAAGCGTTTCCAAAGTAATGTAGAATTAGAAAGGAGGCTGGCAAAGGAGTTCAAGTGAATAATATAACAAGCCTCAGAAGCAAAATGCAGGATCTTCTCTGTCCTCTTATTGATGACACAAGATTAAAGATGTCCGTCTGACAGAAATGCCAGTCATATGCTACACAAGGTTCTCTACCATGTTGCCATAAGACGTGATATGTTCCATCTTCGAAGGCTTTTACAAGATTTCACTGATAGGAATTTAGCTATTTGTGATGTCTATTTTCCTCCAAACCCCCATTGCTAACAGTCTGGTATGTTTTGGCAACTTTAACAAGCATTTGGAGCATAAATGAATTGCCTCCAGGAGCTTGAAACAGAGGAAAATTAAGAATAAAAATGTCTCTTTGCCGTCACCAATCTGGTTGTGATTGAGCATTGGATTGTGGCGCACAATATTATGACTTAATGATCATGTTGTATAGTAAGTAAGAATGCAGAATCCCCTTCAACAGGAACATCATTCACATGGCCCGCATTGTTTACTCATGTGTTATTACTGTGTGTACGCTAATGCCTTAGAAAGGGAAAGTACCCTCCTGAGCTCAGCTGTGATCAGGCCGTGACCTCTTCTTTTTTTCACGCTGCAGATTCAAAACAACAAACCGTGTCCACCGGCCAAGTTCAAACACAGTATGTTTGTAGTGGCTACATGAGTGGAAACTATCAAGGTTGCCAGATCCGGGGCGGCCGCAACACAGAGCACCAAATATCACTTGGTGGGGGAGCCCTTGTCACCGCTGCAGCCCTGCTCAAATTAGCCTAGCGCTGCTATCGCAATAGCCAGTAGCAGTCTCCAGGGTTGTGTGTCTGCAGTTAGCCATGCGTGGCTAGTCACATGTGGCCTAAACCAGACTGACACGTTGATATAATTTGGTACAAATCAAGGCTGCGTTCTGTGAACACTTGTCCTCTGAACGCAGTAATGACTATGATACGCTTTTTCGGTGTAGTTTGCTTGGGTTCGTTCTTCTTCCCCTCTCTCGTCGTACACATATCTCTAACAAGTTAAAGACATTGCTATTAATCTGACCACAGGACAGGAAGATCCAGCACAGAGTGGGCAGAATTCCAACTTCTTGCATTTCTTAACTGTGGTACTGTATCTGTCAACACAGCGACTGTGTGTCATGCATGACACGGGGTAACAAAGTTGTTGCACTGACATTTGAAGACAGTAGCAGTCTTAGCATTCTTTCTTTATGATGAATACACACACACACAGTGGGGTGTGTCTTTCTGCTTCTCGTGGAATGTATGTTGAATCTCTGCAGTGAATATGTTGGCAGTCTGGATGCCGTATATGTTGGATGGTTACCAATCCTTACATACACATAAGCAAATTAAATCTCTAAAGCAACAATGTAACACACTGGTATAAATGTTACAAATATCACAGGCGTTTTTAGCTTGTTTTAGGAAGAGATATCCAAGCAATTGCTAACTCGATGTTGCTCAAATCCCACATCAACACATGTTGCCTAAGCAACAACAAATCTTCCAATGGACTGTTAACAATGTACCCCTACTAAAGAAATGTGTGCCCCAAGAGTAAAGAGGCCAGGCTCCAAACAGATCGAGTGGCATTAAAAATAATGTGGCCTAAGGCTGGTATAGTATAGTGGGATGGATGATAAAGGTTACAGACTCATTTCAGCGTGTTTTGGTTTAAGGGTCAGCGGGAAGCCTAGAGACAGACTCAGGCAGGTCAACTACACCCTTTAGAAAGAAAAGGGTTCAACTGTTAGACTGATACCTGCATTAAGGAAGACACATGATGTATTTGTCACAAAGAAAAGAAACATGATTTTAACTGCTGGTAATAACACAGTGATTACTCATGTTATGGTACAGAGTAATAGTCACTTGTCCATGAGTGACTATTCAGTCACCAGTAAATCAGGTAGGGCATTTGACAATATTGGGAAATACACACCCAGATCTGTAAAGCCCCGAGCTAAAAACACACAGCCGTACACCTGAAATGACTGTTCTGATGTGAGAGGAGATGTGAGGGAGATGTGGCAAGCTGAAGAAATACAGCAAAGTGCATTAGGTTTAGAGTCGTTGATTGAACTGCTGTGCAGTCAGCGACTCAGCATTATTAGAGTCCAGTGTCAGTGTCTGAGTAAAGCCCTCCACAGCTCCGAACCGATCTAAGCCCAGTTTGCAAATGAGCTTAAGATGTCAGCTTAAAAGCTTTTCCTGAAACTGAGATGAGAGACACAAGAGCTGCGATGGCTTCCTCACAGACGCAAAGCTCGCGTGGGGACCAGAGAGAGGGAGAGTGAAGAAGTCAAACAAATAAACAGACAAAGAGAATGACAGCAGGACAGAGAGAAAGTAAACCACACCTTTGTCTGCAATGCTAATCATGCTCTTCATTCCAGACAAATGCTGATGAGCTTCTGAAATTTCCGCTCGAGGAATGTTTAACAGACGTCAGGCCTAAATCAATTCAATGAATGGAAAATTTGACTTGGTGAAATACGTTCACACATGCATAGATCTGCTAAATGCTTAATCAATTCCAGTATTGGCTTCACTGGTATCCCTGTTTCACCAGTTACAAAATGCATTCATTGATTTATATTCAACTAGTGTGTGTGTGTGTGTGTGTGTGTGTGTGTGTGTGTGTGTGTGTGTGTGTGTGTGTGTGTGTGTGTGTGTGTGTGTGTGTGTGTGTGTGTGCGCGCTAGAGACACTAATGAGATTTAAAGAGCCAAACATATGGTGTTTTGTTTCTTGTTTGTATTCATGTGCATTTGGGTGCAATATAAAACTAACATGAAATTCTTGTCTCTGGCCACATCATGCACACGGTAAAATGTGTAGCTAATAAGAGTTGACAGTTATATTAGCTTAGCATAAACACTGGGAACAGTGGGAAACGGCTAGCTTGGCTCTGTCAAAAAGTTGAAGAAAAAAAACGTGCCTATACAGCACCTCTTAAACTCACTCATTAACATGTTATATCTTGCACTTTATATGGGTGGAGTTGATCTCATTTATCTTTCTATTTGTTTTACTCAACGACCTGTAAAACACTTTGAAATAAGTGTATTCATTCTACTATGGACACATTTAAATCTAGCATTTTTGCTAAAATCTGGCATTTTTACAGCTGTAAATGTTACAGCTGTTCATGAATATGCACTGTCCCTAATAAATAAACAAACATCAAACATCAAACATTTGAATTTGACATTAACTATTGGCAAGAAAGTGAAACTCTTCAGTTTAAACTATTCCTTTAACCAAACCAAAATTGTCTGGTTGTCGTACAGTAAATGGTTCCTGCATGATTGTCATTGCCATTTGTAGCAAATCATGTACATGTACAGTGTGCCATATACATACATTAAGTCTGCTAGAGTATGGTCGGCAACTGGAACGAGAACCACCTTGACCACCACCTTCTTGCATTGTCCGTTCACAATGGAGGTTTGGAGTTCTATTTTCTCTGCACAAGTCAACTATGTTGTTTGGGTTCTAAGAGCACTGCAATCCCGTTAGGTAGTTTTGAACCAAAAGGGCTGATCTCTTCTGTTATTGCATCATCTGACTACTAATGGAAGGATACCTTTGGTTGGCCGGTGTCAAAAAAAAATATCTAGTTGTCCACACTAGTATTCATATATAAGATATTCTAGGAAAAAGCCTATACTTTGTATGTCTATGTGAATAAAAACTGACACATAACACACTGAGTTAAACCACAACAACGATGCACAAAAGTGTTAATGCTCACACGTCTTGAGGTTGACGCTAAAAAGCTGAGAAGACAACCCACCCATATACATCCTGCACTGTCTGAACCCATGCACTCTTCTCTCTATGGGTGGTTGATTCAGTCACATATTTGGCGGCAGACAGTAAAATGCTTTCACGGTACATAATTCATACAGACGGTATCCATTATTTATGGACTTTCTGAACTGTTTGCTGTGTGTTTGCTGTACCTCTCCCTCAGATACTACGCTTGGTCCTGGAGTGTTAGGAAACTAATCACTCCCCATTTTGTCTTTTGAAAACTATTAGATCACGCAAAAATCAATGAATGTGATTTTGAATCTTTCTTTTTGTGGGATGAAGTTGTAATTTGTAACCAGATGTCTCCAGGTATCCTGTATAGGACCTGCTGTGAATGACCTCCAGTCTATTGGAAAGATTGTCCAAGGTGATTTGGTGCATTCCCGTGTTGGGTGTGCACTGTGCAGCATTAAGGACAGTCTGACACAAATGCCAGCAGCACTTTGAAAGAAATCTTCAAGCTCCAGTAGCTTGCATTGGTCACACATGCAGGGCTAGCATGTTATGGAGCACACACAGTCATCTTCTGTGCATAGGAACCGGTTTGCGACAAGGTGTAGTAGGCTATATCTCAATTACTGATTCAAGTAATTGCCTAATCCCAAATGCTCAGAGATAACGGTTGACTTAAAAAGAACATGAATGAATCCATGAGATATTTTACAAAGCCATACGTTAAAATAAATAAATTACTGTCATCTGTAACTATACATTGTGTTGCAGCCTATAGAGCAGTGGTGTCAAACATACGGCCCGCGGGCCGGATCCGGCCCGCGAGATGATTTAATCCGGCCCGCGACTTGTAGAGCACACATTTATGAGCATTTCAAAAAAAAAAGTAAGTCTCTAGCCCATTCCTGTGAGGAGATATGAATTTTTAAAGAAATAACCAAAATGCTCACTCCAGCCGCTAGGGGGCAGCCAAAATAAAAAAAGCACATTTTAGCAACGTGGGAAATGGTAAATGGCAATCTTGCTTCACCGCTATTAATGTTTCCTCCAGTGCTTTATGGCAAAGTAAAAACCAAAAAAAAAAAAAAAACTACTTTTATTTTTAGTGCTGAACAATTAATGTACTAGCAAGCGCGATGTGTCTGCGGCTCTGCGCGCGCAAAACGAGCAGGAGCATGCTAGTGTAGGCCTACAAGATTTATTTCCTAATTTTCCATGCTGCTTTATTTTGATGTTTATGGGAAAAACAAATTCCAAAACAACCAATAACCTCTGTATTTAAAAATAAATCAAAACAGTAGAAGTTGCACTTTTATTAAATCTTATTGTGTACTGTCTGCATGTTTGCACAAAATGTGTCCCTGTACATATAGTAAACAAAATTGGACAACTGTAAGGTCAGTGCCTGTTGTATTTGTGTATTCAAATAAACAGTTGTTTATTTCATTAGTGCGTATTGGCATCTTTGAGCAAAATACCCCCAAAATTTTTGCTGCGGCGCTCTGCGCCGCACCTCCTATTCCCATGGCCAGCAGCAACCTTTACTAAGACATTTCCTGGGGGGTACAGAGATCCCTTGTGATCCGTGATAATGTAGGTTACAAATGGGCTGAGTGATAAAGCATATTACTGAAAAACAAAGCTAGAGATTTGGAGTTGACATATGTATGTTATTTTGCCATTATTTTACTGGTCCGGCCCACTTGAGATCAGATAGGCTGTATGTGGCCCTCGAACCAAAATGAGTTTGACACCCCTGCTATAGAGGCTACAGCACTGCACACCAAAGAGCCCTGTGAAGCTTTGAGGTTAAGTTACGCAATAGTGCCTTCACACACAGAATAATAAATACGGCCAGGCCTGCGCGTTACTAACCTTTCACTTGGGTCTCATATTCAGCAATAATCTCTTTGTCCTTCTTGACTTTCGCCTGAGATGACATTTTGGGGCAGAGCGGATTGTGCAATCCTCCGGCAGGAATCCACTTATCGGTTGCCACAATGCAGCGTTTCTGCCCGCCGTGCGCAGTCTCTCTCCAGATAGTTGAGCAACAATCAGATGCGTATCATCGCCCACTGGACACACACAACTTCGGAGATCAAACGCACTTGGGGCTCTGCGAGGTTTGCCGCTGCGCTGCGTCCAAGGCGACGTCGAGCTAAGAAGAAGAAGAGTGCATACTGATCCTGCTGTGCCTGACCACTCCTCTTCACCAGTGCTCTTCAAGAGGGGAAAAAATACGTTTCATGTACATTTGATTAATCAAGCCTGGAGGAGCAGCTATATGGCAGCGAAGGCGATTACAGCAAGGAGACCCTTCTCTGCACAACACTGCTCAGTCTGCCCCCTTTTTTTCCCCTCCTCTCTCTCTCTCTCTCTCTCTCTCCCTCCCTTTATCTGCAAGTTCAATGCTGCTGCAGAAAAAGGCTGAATGGATGTGAAAGTCAATCTGAGACTCCTCCCACAGCCCCCTCCCTTCTTCACCACTTTTCTTCTCATAGATGGTTTAAGACTTCTTGTGCTGATATATGCACACTCGCTCCTATGCACTAACATAGGCTACATTTTGTTAAACTGAGTCCATGGTTAGGAGTTGATAGCTATGTTTTCAGGACATTATCAGACTGACGCTGACTGCAGAACACATTTATTTTGATATTTAAATCCATTTTTTATTTTTTACCTTTATTTTACCAGGCAAGAATTGCTTGGGATCAAATTACCTCTTTTTTTCCAAGAAGGCCACCATATGTGTACATAACACATTGTTTATACGTCCAGTTGTCCTAACATTTTGATTTTACATAGGACATGAGGCTGTTTAAAAGTGGATGAAATATAATAGCATCTTCATACAGAAATTCAAATAATAAATGCAACCACTGAAAGATGCAGAACTGAAAGGCTGTTATAGCCAAAAGTGATGCAGATAACAGATTCCGATTGTGTTGTCCTACCAATAGTCCCTTAGTTGTACTATCATGTAGGCCTACAACTAAGGTCATCACATCTTCACATTTGAGAAAACTTTAATCAGCAAATATTTGGGATTGTTGCTGAAAACATGACTAAAAGGATTCATTGATTATCAAAATAGTTGAAGGTTATTACGAATTTTTAGATCCTATTATCCCATTGCTATGTAGTCTGCATGCTAGCATTAAAATGTCAATCAGTTAAATATTACGACCAACATTCTGATTATTTACAACTGGGAATGAGACAAAGTTTGATAACACAAAAGGTTATATTTGAGCGGTATACAAACTGAACCCATTCCACTGTTTCAACATTTTGATAAGATAGATGATGGATCGTCTCTCCGCAGAAAAGTCAGAAAAGGCTTATCCTGCTCTTTAACTGTCAGTGCTCTTCACATTAGCATTGTTTTCTGACAATTACCAGGACTAGACGTCATTCCTGTGATTTCTCACTGATTGCTACATCTTGGTGCTTACTGCTAAAGTGTGTTCTTGTGTCAAAGTGATGTTAACTGAGATTATTAGAACAGGGATAACTGGACTTCACCGTGTCGATAGATTTCATTTCGAACTGTGTCCAGAGAGCCTGGTATCTCCTCCCTTTGCACCCAATTCTCATGAAATCTGTGGTCTACATTCAGCCTGTGGCAGCTGCTAAAGCTGGGAGAGAGCCCATTAGGAAACTGTAGGGGAACCGTTCACTTCTCACCAAGCCCTGGCCTCGGAGTGAGCCTGATAAAAGTCGGGATGGGTTTGAAAGTAATGTGGAAAAGCTGTGTCTAACTAGGCCACAGAGAGTTTAACACAATTCACTTGTAGGTCTTTAAAGGGAGGAACGAACACCACCTAGAAAAGATTAGGTTCCTTCGACGCTATTAAAGATTCCCCATGGTGTAAATGACAGAATTACAGCAGTCTTTATGCTGTAGTTTCTTTTATTGTTAGACCTTCTGTTCACTCTGTCATAATTTAAGCAGATGACTATGAAAGTCACCCGTTTATTTTTTAATCAGAAACCCAAATGTTATTTAGTTTATGGTTTATGGTTTATACAATTTACACTGCAGGTTTACCAAATTGGATAACATCAGGCTATTAATCTGTACTTTGTAAATCAGGGGGATATTTCAGATATTTTAAAAAGTCAAAATTATAAATACAGCAAGTCAATTTGAAAATACAAAATCTATTCTATTTGTTTTAGACGATTCTAAGATTTGCAGTGTTAGTAACTTATGGAGTTCAAGACTTCATGGTTGAGTTCCGGACTGAATAGATGAGGGCACTTTATTGGCCCTATGTTTGACCCCTTGGACTGGACTTTTGGCACATTTTAAGTAAAATATTCATGTGTTTAACCACCCAGGCATACTGAATAGGACTTTGAGTGTTATGTCTATATCTATAATTAAGACAAGAGGGTTAGTAAAAACAAATGCTAATAAAGTAAGTTAGGTTTCAAAAGAGACCTTGTGTATGGGGTGGAAATCCCCAGATATAAGAAGTGGAAAGTCTTGATTTACATGAATGTACATGTTGTTTACATGTAAACCATGCTGTTGTATGTGCCATATGATGTTTCTTAATACCAGAGGTCATACGTAATTTGTTTTTTGGTGAACACAGCAACCTTTTATGAAATGGCTTGAAGGTCATTAACATAATTACACCATTATCCTGAGACCCTGTCCCTACATTGGCTGGTAGTACTGTGGGTCACCTCCCTTCCCTTGGGATGTCTTAAGCCTACCAAGTTCAGACTACAATGGGAAGCATTAGGCAGTGCATATGGGCTATCCCTTTTTGCAGGTCTTACATGACATTTGAAGGACAGCTGTCTGTCTGATAGGATATTGTTTGTGAAATCACTCACAGCGCTGCTGCAAAATGATTAAGGCACATTCAACCAATCAATATCCTTTATCTAACCAAGTAGAATTCTTTGAGATTAAAATCTCTTTTTCAAGCATTATAGGCGACAATCCATCCATTCAAAGCCACTGCAGTTTCATATAAATGACACGGTCCAGTCATAACTGTTTTATAGTTTCACATTGCCAGATGAGATGATCCATGTTTACTCCATGAGATGTCTTCCTTCAGCAAAACTATGCAAACGGTAACACTTTAAAATGAGGTACACAAAATTGTAGTACCCACTACATAGAAATGTGTTACTTACTACATAGGTTTTTTTAGTGTTACCTACTACATAGGTTTTTTTTTGTGTTACCTAACATACGTTTTTGTGCTACCAAACGCGTGTTTTTTTTGTGCTACCTAACACACGTTTTGTTTGTGCTACCTAACATGCTTTTTTTGAGCTACCTATGTAGACGTATGTGCTAGGTAGCACACAAAAAAAACCTATGTAGTAGATACCACAAAAATAAAATGTAGAAGGTAACACATAGCTATGTAGTAGGTACTACAATGTTGTGTACCTTATTGTAAAGTGTTACCAAACAGATCAACTTCTTACTATTTCTTTCAAATTGAGTAGGCCAAATTGTAGGCTACAACCAGATGTATTTGCTATTCATTTTTAGGCCGCCAGTTGGTTGTGTGTGTCTGTATTTTGTTCATGGGCATCTGACAATAGCATTGGCCCTTTCACAAATTAAAGGGACCCATTCATTCCCATAGCTTTGTGTTCATTAGGCTACAATTAACATATTTTATTGTGTTTATAGAATATTGTTCAATATTTCGTTAAATAGTGAATGAATGAAATATTGAACAGGCCTACATTCAAGCGAGTCAGAATTGTGATAGACTATTTTGTTTAGCTTGTAAGCTACAATGTATTGTGTAATGGTAGCGTTAGGCAACCTGAAACGTTTGTTTATATTTTGGTATTTTGGTGCAATTTGCAGCATAAATGTTAGAAGTAGGAACTGAAGTTGTAGGGTAGTTGTTTCTAGTCCAGATAGCGACGAGCACCCAAAATGCTAAAACTAGCTTTAAAAGACTACTGTGATTTTAAAACCTTCAACATATTAAATTAATGCCCCTGAAATATGTTCTCACTTAACGTGTCGTGTTTTTGACACTGTCTTCTTTACCAACAGAACATGGTCGTTGTGAACTATTGAAAGGATTTCATTTGGATTTTAGTGTTAGCTCTAATGGTTTGGGCTTTTAAACAGAATACTAAACTTCAAGATACAATTTTCTTTCCTACACGATCTTTCATGGTTTTGGGATGGGACTGTGAAGCGTCATTATGCTCATTCAAAGTAACTACTACTGCTCTTCTCTTCAGAGTCCACTGCTGAAGTTGTCTGCAGCAGATGCATGGTGATCGAGGCTTCTGTAAGTGCATGACTACCCTCTGCTGGCACAGTGTGTACAGGTGAAACTCGAAAAATTAGAATATCGTGCAAAAGTTCATTTATTTCAGTAATTCAACCTAAATGGTGAAACTAATATATTATATAGACTCATTACATTCAAAGTGAGATATGTCAAGCCTTTATTTGTTATAATTGTGATCATTATGGCTTACAGCTTATGAAAACCCCAAATTCAAAATCTCAGAAAATTAGAATATTACATAAAATCAATAAAAAAAGGATTTTAAATACAGAAATGTCGGCCCTCTAGAAAGTATAATCATGCATATGTGCTAAGTACTTGGTTTGGGCCCCTTTTGCACACATTATTGCCTAAATGCAGTGTGGCATGGATGCAATCAGTCTGTGGCACTGCTGAGGTGTTATGGAAGCCCAGGTTGCTTTGATGTGGCCTTCAGCTCGTCTGTATTGTTGGGTCTGGTGTGTATCATCTTCCTCTTGACAATAGTCCATAGTTTCTCTATTGGGTTCAGTTCAGGAGAGTTGTCTGGCCACTCAACACAGTAATACCATGGTCAGTCAACCAGTTACTTGTGGTTTTGGCACTGTTGTCAAGAGGAAGATGATACACACCAGACCCAACAATACAGACGAGCTGAAGGCCACATCAAAGCAACCTGGGCTTCCATAACACCTCAGCAGTGCCACAGGCTGATAGCATCCATGCCACGCCGCATTTAGGCAATAATTCATGCAAAAGGGGCCCAAACCAAGTACTATGCATAGTATATGCATGATTATACTTTCTAGAGGGCCGACATTTCTGTATTTAAAATCCTTTTTTTATTGATTTTATGTAATATTCTAATTTTCTGAGATTTTGAATTTGGGGTTTTTATAAACTGTAAGCCATAATAATCACAATTATAAAAAATAAAGGCTTCACATATCTCACTTTGCATGTAATGAGTCTGTATAAGATATTATGTACACCTTTAAAGTTGAATTACTGAAATAAATGAACTTTTGCATGATATTCTAATTTTTCGAGTTTCACCTGTATATGTAGCCGCTGCCTAACCCTACACCACATCAGTCTGAATAATAGATAGATAGATAGATAGATAGATAGATAGATAGATAGATAGATAGATAGATAGATAGATAGATAGATAGATAGATAGATAGATAGATAGATAGATAGATAGATAGATAGATAGATAGATAGATAGATAGATAGATAGATAGATAGATAGATAGATAGATAGATAGATAGATAGATAGATAGATAGATAGATAGATAGATAGATAGATAGATAGATAGATAGATAGATAGATAGATAAGCCATTAATTAATTTCATTAGTGAGAATATTAATAGAATCACACTTCAAATGAGGATGGACTTAAAACTCAGACTAGTGACAGCTTGGAATTAGCACTTCGGAATTAAGTTAAATTAAGCACTGGTTTCATCGTTGCAGACGGCGTCATCATCAGTAGATACTTCCAGTCACTGCCTGTGCCTGGAAGTCATCGTGAAGGAGGGTACAAATAATACATTTCACAATGTCAGAGAAAAATTTCACATCAACGAAACACTCAGGACTTGACAGTTTATGACACCCGCTGGGAAATATGCCCTGACATCACCCCTGGCTTGTTGAATGAAACAATGAGTGCCTTCACCTCAATGTAGTCACTGCTATGAAATGTTCTGTTCAGGTGGCTTGTCTTTGCAATGTGTGAGGTATAAAATATGTTGTTCACCGGTCTTCTATGAGCTGTTTTAACGGGAACCCCGGCATGAAATAGCCCATCCGCATTTTGAAAGTGTGCTGTTGGTGTGACCTACTCAGAGTATGACTTTCTTTGTGTGGTGGCTGCCACTGTAGACGAGTATTGTGTAACAGTTTATGTAAAGAAGCCACACCTTTTCCACCCCTACAGGTTCAAATATAAGTGAGTTGCCAGCAGCTATGGAGTAAATTCTCTGCGGGACAGGACAAGAATCAGTCTTTACAGGAAACATGTTATGGACAATCCTCTTACTACTTAGTGGACTGCTTGTATTAGTTCTCTCTCGTAAAAGGTAAAGCTACCCGTTTTAATATTTTGATATGCAGATGTTAAATTCTGAACAACAGTGCATTTCATAGATTGTTTAATAGATTGAATTTGAAGGTCTGGAACATACTGCAACTAGCAAATGTGTGTAAATGTTATACTTTGATTTAGAAACTGTAAGTACATTTTATATAAATTGAAAGACATATATTAATAATATCTGACTGATCCTCGTAGCTCACACACACTGTAGCCCGCTTGGCTTTTCAACAACACGTTAACTCTAAACCTGTTGGTCAGGATTCGACAAAGAGTGAAAAGGTAGATTATCCAAGTCAATCATATTGTTGTAACTTTTTCTTTGTACGTGGCAGACGGAAAAATGAGCCACCTCTGGACAAAGGTTTGATGCCGTGGCTGGGGCATGCCCTTGAGTTTGGAAAAGATGCTGCAAAGTTTTTGGCCCGGATGAAAGCGAAACATGGGGATATCTTCACAGTAAGTTCAGATAATGACTGTGTGGTAGGAAGCTATTTTTGAGATTGTAACTTGGAAGTCTGTCAACTGATCTAATATTGAATTTTATGATCTGATTTATGCATGTGCGGTGGTAGCATGTCAATTTGTCTTGCACGTTTATTTTAATCTGAATGTACCAAAAATCACTACTGCAAAGGCCACTCCATCATTTTTCCAATGTAGAACAAATATTACTTTACTGAATAAGCCCTTTAGCAAAAAGTTACAAATTAAAAACCAAAAGAAGGAATTTTAGGATACCATAACAATGAATGTGTGAACAAACTAAAATAAAGGCCTTTTTCAGGTCCGTGTTGCTGGTTTTTACGTAACGGTGGTGTTGGACCCAAACTCATTCGATGCCTTGCTGAATGACACAGTCTGCTTGGACTTGACCCGCAGCAGGAACCAGCTCATGAAGAGAATCTTCAACTTGCAGCTGCCGAACATCGAACCCACAGCAGAGAGGAAATGGATGGAGCAGTAAGTTAAACAAATACTTGGGTCACTTGGGTGTGTGGCCAATCTCAATATATTATATATTATTTCTTCAGGCATTTTCAAGGTCTTAGTCTCTCTAAGCTCAGCAGTTCCCTGAACACTCACCTGAAGAACCTTCTGCTGAGCGACCAGAAAGACAGTGGCCCTTCGGAGTGGACTGAGGACGGTCTATTTAGCCTCTGTTACAGCCTACTCTTCAGGTAACACACACAGCTTTTTAACCTAGCCACATACGTATGTATCTAGGTGCCAGGAGTGTTTTGTTTACTCTACTGCTGTGTTCTCAGGGCTGGCTATCTTACCATGTTTGAGGGGGGAGACAATGCTTCTGCAGTCTACAAAGAGTTCCGCAAGTTTGACGATCTTTTCAGCAAACTGGCTCGCTGCACGCTCAAACGAGGTAAGCGCCACTGTGGCTATAATTATAATAAGATGATTTGACTTTTCTGGTTTTCTTATCTAAACAGCACATTAGGGCATGTTTGAATTTGTCCCGGTTCTGTTCCCAACAGGGGAAAGCAAGACTGTCAACTCCTCCCGGGAGCGACTGTGGGAGCTGCTGTCTACTCCCCCCTGGCTCAGCGCAGGGTCTGACTCCAGCTCCTGGAAGCAGAGCTACCACCACTTCCTACGGAGGGAGGGAGTAGACGCAGAAATGCAGAAAAGAGCTTTACTCCTGCAGCTGTGGACTACACAGGTGAGACATGAGACAGTTAAATATCCGGCTTCCTCCTGCACAAACACACACGCGCACGTACACACACACACACACACACACACACACACACACACACACACACACACACACACACAAACACACACACACTTGGCAACACAACCAAAACATACAATCTTCCCACACCCTGACTGGCATGCTCAAATTCCAACACGGTGCTCATGCTGCCAACAATGCAGAATTCAGAGGCAATGGATTCCTCTCTGTCAGTTACTCACAGCTACCTGCCTCGACCTGTAACAGAGCAGAGCCGAGTTGGAGTTGACCAGTTTGGATCATTCAAATAAGTTTCCCTGGAACCTTATCTTGTTTGAGGTTTGGTAATGACATGAGAATACCGTGTGTGCAATGGAACAACTGTGTCAGTCAGTTGAAGTTGCTTCCTCTTTTTCTCAGTTTCAGGCGCCCACATTGTGTGAATTGAGCTCTGTGAGTCAATTCGCAAAACTGCTGAATAGAGCTCAGCTCCACTGGAGATTGTTGCTCAACCTGTTTGCGTGGATGTAAGAGGTTGTTTAAGTACAAGATATCATTTGTTTATCTAGTTTCATTTGGCTACAGTGTACAAGAATAACAACAACAGCACTAGGGCTGAATAGAGAACTTTGGCCTCACCCGTACACACCATAGATTCTAGAAAGTATATAAAACGTACAGACATGTTCACAACAACATGTTGTCTTTGCTCTGTGCTGCCAGCTGGGGGAGATAGTGAGCTGCTTCAGTGTTTTTATGGCTGGTCTCATATGCTACATTTTAGCTCTAATAGCTTCAGCCCTGGAACAGTGATTGTCCACCCAGTAACACCAGTGGACAGTACTAAAGCGGCCGGAGAGTATAACCTTTTGCCAGGCCACACGAGCGCTTTCAGACGCTCTGCTGGTTTGGGATAGGCTGCAAAATCCCTCCAGCATGTTTGTTTGTGCTTCATCATGTCTGCTGGGATTCTGGATACACACAGTCTCAGTCTGGGAAAAAACTGGAGCAACACTGCAGAGAATACAGGGATTAGATGGGAGTACAGTGAGACGTGCCAGAGTGAATATGGCTTGTAACGTGTGTTACCATGCAGGCACACTGAGGTATTTCATAATGCAATGCAATGATTTCACTAAAGCCACCTACCAATAAACTGTAGGTCCTGCAACTACTGCTTCTGTCCTATTGACTGAAACATATATAGACTCAAATGGATGTATTACTTTCCATTTAGGGGAGATAACAGCAAGTCACTGGCTGTTACTACATTAGTGTTGAATGAGTCTCGCATTCCTGGCTTTTCCTAGCATGCAGTTGTCAGTGAATCAAGTTATACCAAAGAGGAATGAACACTTTTTAGAATTATTCTTATTTGAAGATTGCCAAGGGTTAAATACGTTGGTTGAAACCGCTCTCATGTTTATATGTTAAATACGTATGTAGCTAAGGCCAGCAACCAATTAGCTTTTAGTTAGAAACAGGAAACTGCAAGCCTGGCTCCATCCCAAAACAACAAAAACACCTACCAGAAACTCCAAAGCTTGCTTATTAACACGCTATATCTCAGGTTGTAATATCCATCTTCACGTCTAAATCTCTAAGCATATTTCCTTAAATGCCAATATGTTCCTTAAAAAACAAAACACCCTGCTGCTGTTAAAGGTAACCGGACATACTGTATGCATTCTTCTCTGAGGCATCTGACCCGGTGATCTGAGGATCTCAGAGGGCAGAGACAGACACTGTGCTGCACCTTTAGTCACTTTTGGGCAATTGCCCTGGCTGTCAATAGAGAGCTGACCTGAGATGTGCAGAAGTAAGCATAACAGCTCCCCTAACCCATAGCAATTACTGCCTGACAGGCTCAGGTGTCTCTCCCCGACAGCAGTCTCTACAAAGTGTTGAATGACTCACTGGCTTCTCTCCTCATGTCGGTCTTATTTCAGACAGCATCACAGAGCACTGAGAGTTGAAATGTTAGGTGAAATGTTGCTAAAAATACATTCCTAATCAGAATAATACAAAATGTGCATTGCATTGTGTGTAGTTTTCTTTGTAGAGAAGCTTATGTAAAGGACTAAGTTGGGGTTGGGTGTTCCTTTCAGTGTAATGCTGGACCTGCTGCCTTTTGGCTCCTCGGCTACCTGCTCACTCACCCTGAGGCTATGGAGGCGGTTAAGTCCGAGATCAGAGGCCTAAATCCTCAGGACACTTCCCTACAACATCCCCCGGTCAACCCACTGGAAGACCACAGCACACCTGTGTTTGGTACGTCACAGCTCTCCTCACTCATTCACTTGAGCTCTTCCAACTTAGGGTTCAGCCACGCTGATGATAATGAAACGAAGGCTCATCCGACTTGTTGGAAATAAAAAAAATGAGTGCAATGTACTTAAATAATGATTGTTTGTTTTTATATGATTATATCTGTGCAAATGATTGAACCTTCTACAAATGACGCCTGAAGGCACTGCCGATTTAAAGGTGGAGTCAGCGATTCCGGAGAACTTTTTTTTATCAAAATCTGTAAATAATTCCTCAAGATCCGCTAACCTGCTCTCCGTGTGCTCGCTGAAAATGAATCCAGTGTTAATACACAGCCTACAGTCTGTAAACTGGTATATAAACAAGGGGTATGTAAACAAAGGGAGCCCACCATAGCCCGTTTACAGAGGCATGCTGTGTATAAACACTTGATTTTTGATTTGAATGATTTTTTTCAATCCAATCAGCGCACACACAGTACAGACAGGTGATGGATCGTGAGGAGATATTTATTGATTTAAAGAAGAAAAAAAGATTTTGACAACAATCCAGAATGGCTGACACCTTTAACTCATGCTGAACCTCCCTCTGACCTCTGCTATCCTTTCTGTTCTGCAGACAGCGTTCTGACTGAGACCCTGCGCCTCACTGCTGCAGTGATGATCAGCAGAGAGGTGGTAAAGGACAAGACCCTGCACATGGCCAACGGACAGGAGTACCACCTCAGACGGGGAGACAGAGTGTGTATGTTCCCCTTCCTCAGCCCTCAAATGGACCCCCAGCTACACCAACAACCAGAGGTGCTTTTGTGTGCAGACCCATAGCATTACTAGCACAGACATGTCTTTGCTTAAAGTGGCTACGAGGAACTTTCAGTTTGTGTTAAGTCTAGCGATTCTTTGGACAAAAGCGGGAGTGTTTTTACGACGCCAGCTGTTGTTCCTGGGTCAGCGTACCGAGACAAAGGCATTAATAAAAAACTATATACATGTTTTTTTCTTTGCACAGATGGTGTCGTTTGCTGTTACATGTCATTTCTGATCATCAGAGGGAAAATCAGACTGTTTCAAAAATATTTTAAAGTTCCTTGTAGCTGCTTTAATGAGTGCATGAGATTGTGTGGGGATACGGAGCCTCCCCAGTCCTGATGAATGTATTTGTACACCGCAAGTGTGATATTTTAAGCTTTATTATACAGCATAAATAAATCTTGAGGAGGCAGAATTACTCTGTGTTATTTAAATCACAGACAGACTACATCCTTTGGGATGAGCCGCTAAATGCCTGCAAATTAAACATCGAAGAGTTGACTAGCAACTTCAATTCCCATTGTTCATTCTATTTTTCGTCTCAGATGGGTAGAGGTGATAATTACACTTTTTGTAATGGAAGATATGGAGCAGGAGACTTGTGATCGAGGCTATTTGCATGCACATCAAACACAGGCCGTCATACTCTTTTTTTTTGTTTCTCCCTTCCTAACAGATTTTCAAGTATGATCGCTTCCTAAACGAAGACATGACAGTGAAGGATACATTCTATAAGGATGGAAAACTGCTGAAGTACTACACCATGCCCTGGGGTGCAGGGAAAAATATTTGCGTCGGGAAAGAGTTTGCTGTTAAAGCCATTAAACAGTGAGTGTTTTCTTATTTTTGGAAGTATAGTCTTTCCATGATGTATATTAAGTAAACTTACTAAGTTTACTTAATATACTTTCGTGATTAAAACATTTCCTGTAATTTAGTGATGATAACCGGGCAAGACCAGCGAGAACAGTCTCCGTATAGTATTCCCCTTATTAATTGTTTCAGTCCTGCTTTCATGTCTTCCATCATCATTAGCAACAAGCTCTGATATAATAATTGCTCATCCTCTATAATGAACTGTATGGAAGACGCTAAGGGCAATAGAGCAGTTTGGGATGTGTGTATTTGTCTGACATCATATCCAGTTACAAAGGTTAAAGGTCAATCCTTGTAATCCACAACACACAAACCGGGGGGAGGCATGTTGCATGATATTGATTTGGAGACAGGGAAGACATGTTATTTCAAGGCTGTTTATTTCAGATTGTCTGCTTGTGATTTTCACCGTTTCTTGATTTGACTGGATGATGTGAAACGTGCATTGTTTGTATGGATATCATCTAATAAGTCATGTTTATCCTTGGGTGGGTTGTTGCTTGTTGTAAACTTGCTTTGTTCCTTTTTGTGTCTGTAGATTTGTGTTCTTACTCTTGACACTTCTGGATCTGGAGATGTGCGACCCAGAGGCTAAACTGCCACCAGTTAATCCCAGCCGCTATGGCTTTGGGATGCTCCAGCCAGACGGAGATATGCAGGTCCGATACAGAATAAAGAGGACCAAGCATGAAATGTGACTTGGTCCATTTGCTCAACTGTTAAACATTGTTGTGTGATAGAAAAAACTTTTGTTGTATGTACTGTAGCACTATTTATTCTATTTTTTATTTACTTGATTATATAAATGTGTGCGTGTGTATTTGTAATTTGTGTTTTCAATAAATAAATAAAAATTAAATAATTTAATCTGAATCTGTAATATACTCCCTTGATAAGTTGTCCCTATATGACTTCACTATGCAGAATGATTGCAGAATGATTTATCAGCTAAGTTTAACACTATAGAAATCTGTTTTCAAATTATGGTAATGCTATAATGACCACAAACAAAGAACAAAAGATTTGGTCAAAAGTATCAAAAGATGAAACCCATTCATAATTTCAGGCCCCTAGATGCTCCTTATACAACAATGTATCTGTCTAAAAATGAGCCAGGAGCCAACTTTTTTTGCTAATAATTTGCTAATTATTTTGTACCATAGTTTTACATGGATACAGAACAATACAATGAACACTACATTGAGGGTAAATTAACCTACACATATAGCAGCAGCAGGTAACTCATTTTCTCTCAACATGTGCCAGCATTGATTATCGCTCATGTTATTGGCTCGGCGCTTTCAGATCATGTGACCCAATCGTTTTCCTACATTTAACCATCTTTTTATATAGCACTATCGCTCTATCGTGCAGTGTAGGCTATAGCCCGGCCATAAACACAACAGCACAGTGCTCTGAAGAAGTGTGTTTAGTGATAGAACCAGGCGTCAGGGCGCGGTGGTGTAATTAGTGATACGTGAAAGAGAGCGCTGATGGCTACCATGGATCCACCTTCGGGAAGATGCGGCGCCTCCCCGCACAGCTGGCCGGGAAACACACAGTAGTCTTTTCCGAATGGGCTCCCGGCATAGCCTACTTGTTGATCTCCGGGCGAAACAGTGACGCGATATGCGGAGGGGTATTGGGAGCAGATCGTGCTGAAGATATCTGCCATGTCGGGGGAGGCGAGGGAAATGGATTGGGTTAGACCCTGGAAAATAGTAAACCAATAACGGCGCCTCCTTTTTTCCTCTTTTTTTCTTAATGCTACTCCTTCATCTCCGTTTTTGCCAGCGGACTGATTGTGCACAGTGCGGTACGTGCTCGTTTGATTCAGTGCAGGATGACAACAACTCACTACGGTATTTGTTAAGCTTTATATATTTCATTTCATACTATGCAACCTGTCAAAATACGATTATCTGTGGGAGATAGGACAGTTCTGCACTAAAATAGCACCAATATGGATCAGGTAGCATTTGAAAAAAAAAACAGAAATGCTCAACGATGGAGGATTTGCATTCACAACATTGCAGCTGCAGCTGATTAACCATCACACTGATGTTGTGTCTCATTCTCAATTCCGCGACACGCAAAGCCTGGTCGCAGGGTCTGCGCTGGAAAATATGCTGTGTTTAATGCTAAATTTTTGATCGAAGCCTTAAGACTTGAACGAACAATAGAGGCTCCTTCAAAGGAACGTCTTTTTTACTGCTTCTTCGCAGCTTAGGCTACTGCATGTCCAAAAGCTGATGTCATGTAACAACGTCTTGGCTTCATCCTATTGCTTTTTATTTGGTATATGCTTTGCATTGTATGTCGACATAACCTCAAGACTGAATTGTGTTTATGCAATATTTAAAAAAAACTTTGTGACAGTGACAGTAATCATAGATCACAGGTGTTGCTTTCCTTGCTCCAATCATCGCTCAGACGTAAACAAAATGAACAACGTTAAAACCAATTGCTGGAAGAGAAGATGTAGCCTAGGTTATATCTTGTTTGCTCAGTGTCAGCCAACCTCCTCCCCCTAAAAGTGAGCTCGCTGTGATTCAGGGAGTGAACGGCGCTTCTTCCTGGTGTTTCAGCACCATTAGAGTGGACAGCGCTCACTTTGTACACCACGCATCCTCGTGGCGTCCCGCGTTCCCACCCACCCAGGGGAGGATCTAGAAAATGTTACATGGGGTGGCGAAGGGGGGGCAAGAGGTCTTGGCAGGGGGGCATGGGAGGACGGTAGCGGGAATCCCCATATATTATATTGATCATCATTTCTGATAAAATAAGACATTTGTAGCCTATGTCTTAAGCCTACATAGCTTACTCTATACAACACATTGCTACAACAGAAAACAGGCAGTCATTGAAACATGTTATTTTGAGTGACATGACATATCATTCTAGTCTAGTGGAATTTATATGGAAGGAGAATAACAATATAGTAGTTTAGGCTGGGACTGCAGTCAGACCCTCTGCCTACCTTTAATCTTCCTGCTGATCACTACCTGCCTCTGTCCCTCTGTCTGAATATAAAACCTGCTCTTCATCCCTCACATTTATTTCTTCTTTTCCTCCACTTATTTATTCATGTCTTTAACATGTGATAGCCTAATATAACCTGGTTTAATTTGTGCAGCTCGTTTGCTGTGATATGTGAGCGTTTTTAGTAGGCTACGTTTGGCTATTCAAACAAAAATTATCGATCTCTTATAGCACTGTCAGTGTCACTGTAGTAACTCAATGCCTCAGAAACGGCAACTCTCTCTCTCTCTCTCTCGCTCTCTCGTTCGCTCGCTCGCTCTCTCTCTCGAAACGGCGATCCACTGTTAAATTGTATGGATCCGAACATGCAAGTTTTTTTTTAATATTTTTATCAAGCTCTTGCCTGTAGCCTACTACAATAGGCCTACAAATTAATAAAAGGGCAATAAGCTCCTACAAGTCACAAGCGAGTGATTTCCCTTTTGGCCAACGATGAATGGATGTGCTCTTATCGATGAATTAGCTACTTTTACATTGCATTACATTCATTACAAATTTAACTTTAAGTTAAATTGGTGTGTTTAAAATTCACAAGGGTAAACTAACTTCACCTTAAGATGCTCGGAGCAGGTCAGTTACTCTTCATGGCACAGCAGCGCGCTGACTCGCTGTGTGTGACAAACTGTGTGATCGCTGATATGCGCATATGATGCAGGGCCGTGGCTAAGTATTTGAGGGGCAGGGCATAAGATTAGATTTAAAATAATTTAGGCTACTTTTGTTCAATGTATTGTTTGTTTCAATTATTTGAGTGGCTTGTTGACATAGTGGCGGTTTGTTCTTACAAGTAAATTTTTGAGAATACAAAAGTTAGGGGGGCAGCTGGGGGGGCAAGGCTCTTCAGTGGGGGGGCCGCTGCCCCCCCTTGCCCCCCTGTAGAACCGCCCCTGCACCCACCACACACAGCACTGCATGGGCGTCACACCGAGCGGGAGCAACAGTCACCCAAATTGACAGGCGAAGAAAAAAAATACTGCGTCCTAAAAGACAAACACATATAACACACCAGGAGATCATAACCCCCCCCCCTCTCTCTCTCTCTCTCTCTCTCTCTCTCTCTCTCTCTCTCTCTCTCTCTCTCTCTCTCTCTCTCTCTCTCTCTCTCTCTCTCTCTGAGCTGTGAGCAGCGGATGTGAGACACTAAAAATAAGTAGTTTTTGTCATTAAGACAAATTCCTGATCATAATATTGTATCTCACGCCATAAATATGTCTCCAAAGCAATCAGCCACTGCAAGTTGCTTTTAAAGTTTTTGGTTTGATATATTCAAGAAGTCTTTCCATAAACTGATGAGAGAACGAGATGATCTGTAGCTTTTAGTCATGGTTCCCAAGTATTTTTATTAACACTAAATAGAAATGTATCATTCCGGAGACGGCCATTAAGTGTGAGTCATCTCTCAGTAACCCACTTCCGAGGTTATGTTAATTGTGGATTTCATGAGACAATTCAGATCATTTGATTCAATAGATGATGTGATACCAAGAACTGTTGAGTAGACGTCCATTCAATGTATCTGTCCTACATTGCTCTGCCCAGGAGCCCTTTAACCAATGGTTTCCTCTTCTTCAGGACCCTGCAGTTTGCCGGGTTACTAGCTGAGTAGTTTGAGTTAGTGGTTTTAGTGAAATGTCGTGGGGAATTGATACAATATTAATTTAAGCCTGCCTTCAATTTTTTCCTTAAATGTGACCTCCTAAATACTGTTTGTGAGACATAATTATAAATGGAATTCAAATAAGATAATACGATAAACTGTGAAATAATATTGGGTAATACTGAAATATCCGAAGATAACAATACAATGATATATTTCTTAATTCCCTGCCCTTAACATTAGGTGAAAACTTTAATTTAACTGTTAACTCCAATAAGGTGTGAGTCATAGGAAGAATCAACATTTGAGGGAAGGTTTATTGTTGAGTCAGGGCCGGATTTTTAAAACAGTCAACAATCATGATTACAATTGTTGGTAGGACCAAGTTTGAAAAAAAAGAGAAAAAAAGCTTGAGATGGGTTGTTTAGCTCATCACAGATGACACTGATTTTGTCCTCTTTAATTGTTTCATTTGAAGGATTTTTAGAGTTCTGAGGATGTGAAAGCATTTAATATAGCACAAGAAAAATTTAAAAAGTGAAAACATTTTGTTTAAGAAAAGTGACTTCTTTTTCATTTTGACACCAGATCTATCTTATGATTCCGGTCCCAACAGTTCCAAAACAAAGAAGTTCGGAGTCTGATGGTTGATGCTTTGACATTTGGAGCTAACCTTAGAATATTAACAATTTTTTTTGTTTGTTTTTTGAACCCTTTAGATACAATAATGGAAGAAAACATGACCAAGTCTAGTCCATAGCCCTGGGTGTGTGCCTCTTTCCTCGAACCTAAAATCATCATGGAGACATCCTTGGCAGAGTTGAATAAAGCCGCCTCCCGCTCCACATCGTCGCTGCCACCTGAACCGGTGGACATCCTTCGCAGCAAGTCATGTTTCCGCAGAGTCAGGCTGAATGTCGGGGGTCTCCCACATGAAGTCCTGTGGCGAACGTTAGATAGGCTACCACGAACGCGCTTGGGAAAGTTAAGAGATTGCAACAGCCATGAATCTCTCATGGAAGTGTGCGATGACTACAACCTGGAGGAGAACGAGTACTTTTTCGACCGACATCCGGGGGCGTTCACGTCAATCCTGAACTTCTACCGCACGGGCAAGCTGCACATGATGGAAGAGATGTGCGCCCTGTCGTTCAGTCAAGAGCTGGACTACTGGAGCATTGACGAGATCTACCTGGAGTCCTGTTGCCAGGCCAGGTACCACCAGAAAAAGGAGCAAATGAACGAAGAGCTGAAAAGAGAGGCCGACAACATGAAAGACATGGAGGGAGAAGAATTTGACAACACTTGCTGTGCCGAAAAACGCAAGAAGCTCTGGGACCTCCTGGAAAAGCCCGGCTCATCTGTCGCAGCAAAGGTAACTGTCACTGGATGTTGGGTGTGAGAGATGAGTGTGTGATTGGTTGGCTCTATGTGTCAATCATGCCCCTTGCATGATGATGATTTGGACAGGCCTACCTACACTCAGACATAGAAAGACACTTACATTATGTAACATGTAAGATGTCTTTATTGACAGGTATGTCATACAACAATTATATAGATTTGGTACAGATGTTCAGGGTCAAAGAATATATAGCCTAGTGTGATCCCCTGACCTTTACAATAGCACCACCTTAAAGGTAGACACGAGTGGTTTTGAGTGAGCGGTCATGACAACTATTGAATGGATTGTCATGAGACTTGGTACTGTATATACAGTCATGTCCCTCTCAGTATTCATTGTAATCATATTGTTCCCTTAACATTGCCATCAGCGCCACCACACCACATCAGGTGATTTTTTTGTTGTTGTGAAATTTATAAATGCACTCACGTGTAATGTTTCCTGTTGAGTAACATGGCAACCGCACAGTTGATTTCCATTAGAGGAAATGGAAGAAGCAAAACAAACGCGTTGAAGCCGGGAAAATGCACCGTGGACTTTTCACATTTCAAAAGACATCTACGGTTGGACAAAATGGGTCAATCAGGACCCCTCCATGTGTTATGCTCTGGTGTTTACTTGATTAAGATTTTTTCAAGGTTCGATACAAAGTATTTTAGAGTGGAAATTAAAGGGAAAAAGCCTGTGGATGTGTTTTGTCAGTGTGGGATGTGTGAGCTATTGTCTGCCATTTCAGTTATTCAAGAACTGAACAAAGCTGTGACAGTAAGAAAACTGCTTGGTAACAGTAAAATGAGTTGTTAACAATCTTAAAAACAAGATTCATCTGTGTCTCCTGTAATACTCTTATTATTTATCTATATCGTTTACCCGCTATTGAAATATTTAATATCTGTTCACTGTTCAATATCTTCACTGCAAAACCATCATACACACGCACGCATGCATGCACATATACAAAAACACACACACACACACACACACACACACACACACACACACACACACACACACACACACACACACACACACACACATACAAGTATTTTTGATGCCCTTTTGCATTCAGTACTTTGTTGGTCTGTGATAACCCCACCACACATTATCCAATTACATTTGAGAAATCCTGCAGGAGTCTGAGATATTGAATTATGTTGTTATGTCGCACTTACACACTGAAGTCAGAAATTATTTGCACTGTTTGAATCATCCGGATGAATAAATGCTGGAGCTGTTTTTGATCAATGGAAGATGGCTGGGACATGTCACTACCTGACGGCAAGAGGAAAAACACAGCATTGGGTAGTTGCTATCCGTGGCTCATTTAGTCAGTTTAGAAAGCAGTCAGACCATACACAAGCAATGTATTAGGAAAGAGTGAAGGCAAATGAAAGCTGACAACACAGAAGCTATTAAAATTAAAACCCTAGGTGGTTGTGTGTTCATTTTAGGCCCTATTTGGTTGGTTGAAAATGTAAACCTAACATTTGACTGTTGAATGCAATGCCTGTAGTCATAATTAGATGTTGAGGTCCCCAGTGTACTGCACATTTTTTCTTTCTTATCTGAGGCCAATTGTCAGAGAGCGTTGTCAGGTGTACTCACGTTTAGTCTGTGCAAATAGCCTTTCAGAGCGCCACACCTGCAACCGCAACCTGGGAGAGCACAGCAGTGGTAAACATGAGCTGCCTTTGATCACTTCTAGATTGGATTGGAGGCATCAAAGAGGACACTGTCTCCGCCCAACAGAGATTAATGGGAGCAGAATGCGTTGTTTGGGAAATTGAAATTAAACTATTAGAAGTTTTTGCCCGCTAATGCTCTGTGGTGAGGACTTGTGAGATGAGTGCCTGTGAGTCTGTCAGTGAAACCTCTTTTTCATAGGAATCAAAAGGATGTAAAAATCAATGTCTAGTGTGTTAGAGATAAGCAAGTACTGTAGCCTACAAAAAGGAGATGACCACTCTTGGCCGACCATACCGCCGCTGGCTCCATTATCGCACCCTGATATCTGCAATTTCTCAAAATATCACTGGAGAACTGATTTGAAGTACTTAAACAAGAAGGGTGCTGCAAATGACATAGCAAGGCTTTCGTGTTTATTGTTTCCTGCAAATCTATATCTCTGCATCTATAACTCCGCCAATTGTTGAGAGGGGGCAATGCTTACCAGTAAAAAAAAGAAGTGGTCCTCATCTCCTCATTCACTGACATTATAAGGCTTAGGCAGAAAAGAAGAGAGACCTTGAAGCAACAAGAAGTAGAGTTTATCAGTTGCTAATTAGCTTAAAAGGGCATGGTCAAACCACAGCCCAAACTGCTAAAAGCATTGATAGGGCTTGACGTATTGTTTTAGTGCTTTTTTATTAGGCTGTAACAAATTGCGGGCTTGTCGAGTGGTCAGGCTTCGACCACAGACTGCCCCAGTGTTGGCTCATCAGCTTTGCTATCCTTTCATGGGTCAGAGATGGAAATGTATGTGTAAAAGCCCATTAACAGATGGTGAATGATAGAGCTGAGCAAAAAACAAAACGTTACCAAGCAACAAAAGTATACTGAACATTATGGTAGGTTTATTTGTGTTTCTGTGTGTGTAATTGAACCCCTAGTACCAAGTGACTGTGTTTCAATGTTGGTTACAGAGCAGCAAGGAAGAGAGTAGTAGCTGCAAAGGTTCAAGATCTGTTGTTGCCGCTTGTATAATTTGTGCCCTGTCGTCCTTCCTGTCTCTCTCTTTTCCCCTCACTGGCTCATATCGTTGCTTCCTTCCCTTCTTAAGGCTTCTCCCACTATACTTCCGACTAAATGTCAGGGAAATGTCACATTCATTATTCTCCAGGCCCAATTTGAAGCATCCTTCTCTCTGTTAACATTCTTTTTAATGCACAGCATTGTGTGTCTCTCACTCAAATCGCATTTGAGGCACTGTAAAATCCCTTATTTACAAAGTTCATTTAAACTGTAGTGAAGTGTTGCGTTTATATTTTTGTTCAAGGAATCACATTTCATGTGATTTATTTTCTCTCTTTTAAGAATTCAGTTTGATACTTAGTGGATAAATGGAAACCAGTATCAATGAGGCCAGTGGATTAGGCTTCAACCAATTTACAGAAGAAACCAAAGCTGAACATGTGAGTTGCTGTCAATTTTTGTCCTCCATACATCCAATGGATAATTACCACTTCCTTCAGTGGGTATTCTGCATCAAAACGCAGGCCACAAATTCCAATAAAACTCCTCTCATGTCACAGGATGACATATAAATGCGGTTTGGCAATATCATAAATCAGTTTATAGCAGAATTCAAGGCACGAAGCAACCAGACTAGAATTGATCACTATTTTTGACAGCTGGGAAGTCATAGCCAGTCAAGTGGATGATGATGTATTGGAAGTCATAGAAAAAACAGACTTGAATGCTATGCCCGAATTGAGGGGTTTGATCATCCAGAGACTTCATTTCTAGGCTGAATATCTCATGAAAGCACAAAACATCCTTGTCCCATTTTAGAGGATGTCATAAATGTGTCTTTCTTTCACACAAATCCCGTAAATCATTTTGCGCAGAGGTTGGTGCATTCAGGCAGTCCTCCTAGGCCAGACAGCCTCATTTTGGGAAGAGGTGCAGGTTGAGCCTGGCCTTTGTATCTTTGTGAAGATTCAATCCCTTACTTATTTTATATGTTTAGAGTCAGGTTGCCTTAGCATTCAACGCAACCTTTTAATGTGTTTTGACAGGTAAACAGGTACACTTAGTGTTGCTTGTGAAGGATTTATCAACAAGAACTTTGGTATGTGTTAAGAGCACAATTCAAATCTGTTTAATTCTTATCTCAATATCAGACTCCTCTGTATGTTAGTTTAATTTAGGTGGTCCCCAAGGGTCCTTTCCTGGCACACTATTGTGTTCAGTTGACATGCCTTTTCCGTATCAGGTGATACAAATATGACTCAGTTATATACAGTATATATTTTTTGATGCTCTTTTTCCCCTCTCAAATGTAGTACATTTTAAAATTTTGGTTAAAAAAAAAGTCCTAATTACTTTACTTATCCCCATCTAGGCCACGTTGATGCCGTTACACTTATATCAGTCCCAGCTCCCTCCACAATCTTATTCAATAAGGGGTATTATGAATGAATAATGATCAGGTAAGGGCTTAAAGAGTCGTTGAAATTAATCAAATAAGACAATACATCTAGTTGATAACAAAAACAGCACACTAAATATATTACATTTCATACACAACTAATCCACAAAACATTATCTGTTATGGAATCTATATAAATGTGGCCATGGTGATGTAAGAGAGAAACAAAATTGCATATTCATATGAAGAGTTTAATATGCATTCGCAGACTAAAAAAAAATCCTCATAACAGTTGAATGGTACTCTGTTGAATAATTCAACCCCTTTGTCATATTTGATCTTATCATCCAATATTTAAAAAAGTGGGATCTCTGTTTCGGTAGCGCTGCTGAAGTTTGTCTTCTTAAGTTGTTGACATCGTAATTTTTTTCTGGGGTTCCTTTCCTATGTCATTTTTGTAAAGCTATGTCAGTCTCTAAGCCAGCATGGGGGGGGGGGGGGGGGGTGTGGCCTATTTGTTCGGAGTACCTAAGTGCCCTATCATGATCTTATAATGCAGAGAGATGGCTCACTTCCCTATTCTGCATCCTCATGGCAAACTTATTTGCAAGTCACAGCTAAACTGTTTGGAATGCCAATGTTTGGTAACACTTTACAATAAGGGTACATTGATTAACTGTTAGTTAATGTTTAGTTAAAGCTATTAACAGTTAGTTAATGTGTAGTTAAATCGTATTAAGTATTAAATAACTGTTACTTCTTAATTCTTAACAGTTAGTTAAGCATCAAATACGCTTACTTAAATAATGCTTAGTTAAAGCTAGAGTTGATAATTTTTTCACTGTAATATTTGGCAAAACTGTCATAATAGCCATTCAGCTATATGTAGGTGAAGTGGTCTGAAAATATTTTTTCATCACTTTGCTCCCCCCTGCCTCTGTGTGCTGCCCCCAAAAATTGCCACCGCTCATGTTAATATTGACCAATCGAGCGAGGCTCAGATTCTCCGTTCTTATTGGCTGTGGGACTGTCCGTTCACTTGGCAACGACGTTGATGCATCAGTTGCGTGAGCGTTCACGACCCTAGCAGTCTGACACTACTGTTTGGCCCTACTACAGCGGACAGCGAATAGCAATGTCTTCACCAACAAACTATCTATACTATACTATCTATGCAACGAACCCTCAATTTACCATTCCCCATTCCCCGGATACCAACAACCAACACGGTGGGAGGACAGTGTGTACACAGAGGCTGAGAAACACAGAGGAGGAAATGTATTTGCTGGCGGCTGTTGCTGTATGAAGCCGCTCGGGTTTAGAAGACGTGTGGAAAGTGAGCCAGGAGAATGGGCTTCCTGGTTAATTCAGTGAATATGTGCAGCTGTGCTTTAGCCGACAAACCAAGTTAGCACCGGTCGGATAGCATTAGTTAACTCACCCGGTTGTGTGCAGCCACCACCTCCATATAATGAATTGAAACATAACGGCTAAGTCCGGGGAACTTTCACGAAAAGTACAGCGTAGCACCGGTGTTTATCTACGCCAGCCACGGTCCCGTCACAGCCAGGTAGGGTAATGTAGGCTACTTGCCTTTATTTTGTACTGCCGTGCACACAATGCTGCTGTAAATGTGTTTGGTATGGTGCTCCCTTGCTGTTTGTGTGAATGTGCAATGCTGTTTTAAGGCTATTTGTTCCATTCAGTTGCTGTTAATTTGTCTTTTGGCACAATTGTTGGCCGTGTTGTTGTTGTATTTGGGCGGACATGATCGCTGTTGTGTCGGGTCGGGTCTGATCGCAGCCATGGTTGATTAAGGGAATAAATATATGGGTGGGGGCTGCGTAGGGGCGTTGGGCGCTTTGAACCATTTTTGACACAAAATGATGAAGCGCCAGATTAGGAGCAACATGAATGCGCATAGCTGTCATTCGGAGGGAGGAGCTACAGCAGGTAGAGCATTGGGAAAACAGCCGTTGGAATCCCAACGGCTGAAACTCTCAACTGCAGCTAAGCATTAACTAAGCATAACAGTTAGATAATGCTTAGGTAATGCTTTTTATGCATTACCTAAGGAGTTATTAACAGCTAGTTAATGCTTGGTTAATCTATATTCAGCATTAACTAAGGATTAACTAACTTTTAATTAATGTACCCTTGTTGTAAAGTTTAACCCAAAATGTTGTTTATGCCATGATAGGGGCATCCAGAAAATGTCTCACATGTGCAGAAGATTGAATCATCTTTATGGGAGAAAAAGTTAGTTGAAGAATGTATTTGTTGCATTGCACGTCTTTATCCAATACACTTAAGCAGTGAAAAGTACTGGCAGTGTGAGCACTGGTCAATAGCTCGGTCGGTTGGTGTTAGTCTAAAGCAAAAGCAAAATCTAAATAAACAAACAAACAAACAAAAATGCACTTGTCTCCATGCTCTATTCTTTAAGGGTTTGCACGTTGGAGGAGAAACACTCAGTGAAGTGCAGATGTCCACTAAAGACTGATAATCCCCCACTAGCTGTAACTGCCACATTCAACAATCTGCTGGGTAGATTACAATACATTGGCAGAAGTTCGGCCCAGTGGTAACAGTAAGGGAAAGGTGATGGGGTTCTTGGGATGGGATTGTTGGCAGCTTCCTTGTGCATATTTGAGCTGATGGTGGCAGTACAGAGATGCGGTTCTCCAAAATTCATGTTTTTTTTTACTGAGGAGACGAATGCTCATGCTAAAATCCACGCTGATTCAGTCACAGATAAACCAACAAACAAACAGGGGAGGTGATTAAATAACCCCATTGCCGGCAGTAAGCACAGGCCATACAACCAAGCATAGAAAGATCATGCCAAAATGAAGATGATGATCCCTGCACGTCATATTTGCTTTTCACCATTTATTTGATTGATATATATTTGAATTGTTCATTAATGTTGGACAGCAGTCCTGGAAATACTTTGGGACTATTTAGTAGCTGTTTTATCATTGTGCTGCATATTTTATATCATGGAATGCATATCTATTTTGTAAAATGTAGGGTTCTATAGTGGCTGAGTCATGTTGAGTATTTTAAAAGTCATGTAAAAGATAGTTCAGGATTTGTAGAGTCATCTCAACTTTTGAGGCGTGCACAGGAAACATCTTTGGTATGTTTTTGCTGCTGCAGTAGATTGGCAATTTACTCTATTTTCTGTTTCCGAATTTATTTTGTTCTTTCTGATGTTTTTGTTTGGTGATTACAATTCATCAGAGTATTACAAATTGCAGAACTGTGGCCAGCAGAGCGTGGAAATAGACATCTTTTTATAAATCTTTTTTTTGTTACTGACAAACAGAATACACCTTCTTTCCAGACATGGCAAATTGTGCAGTGGATGACAATACAGAGGAAGTGTTCAGGAATTTGGGTTTGCCACTTCAAAGCTGGACAGGTCTTTTGTTCATTTCATTTGTAGTTGAGCTGTTCTTCGTGAGCACTAAGCAAAAGACAGTTCAGTGTACCCAACAGGAGGGAGCCTGAGGAGAAGATACTGTAAGGAGAAGGGGAACAAGAGATAAATCAAGAGATCTGGCGAGCTGGAGGACTGTAAAGAAAGAGAAAAAATACTGTGAGCCATGGAGGCTGAATCTGAGCCAGAAACACTGAAAATGAAGAATTAGGTTCATGACTCAGGGGCAAATATAATCTAACAGTTGGTGGTAGTTGAATATTCACAGTTCTTTCGCCTACGGGGAAGAACCCTTCAGATTCTAGTCTGTCAGCGTATGACGTAGCATTGCACAACAACAACAACAAAAGAAATATTAAAGGAATCAAAAGGCATCATATAATTGTGCCTGTCAGGCCTCACATAACAGCAACAACTATTTATTATTTTTTTATTATTACTATTTCCAAAAAGAAACCATTTCTTCAATTATTAAGGTAAACATTAGATAATGCAGTTGGAACCTTCACATCGCACACATGAAAAAATGAATTGATGAAAAAGATATATATTCTTGCTGTGATATCAAAACTATAACTGGGATCATTTTGGTATTCCACAGGCTAAAGTGTCCAGACCACTGATTGGATATAATTCTGCCATTTAAGCACATTAAAGGTATTCAGTTTGTATGGTCCGCATATCTGGAACAAACTCCCAGAAAACTTAAGATCTGCTGCAACTCTCAGCTCTTTAAAATCAAATCTGAAGACTTTTCTGTTTCCCTTTTAAAGCGGCAACGAGTAACTTTTAAATATCTTTTAAACAGCCTCATGTTTCCTCTCATAATCATAAATTACCTTTAACAGCAAACGAGACCATCAGTGCAAAGAAAGACGTTTTTATATAGTTTTTATTCCTGCATTTGATCTGGTCGTACACCCAGTCCGATTTTCGGTTCACGCGTGCATGCTCTATGGTCACATATCCGTATTGGTCACAGATTTCAGTGTGGCGCAGTTACGCGATTTGAGAAGCCTATCCCTCCAGGTGAGGGAAGGGGAGCGGGAGCCTTGTTTGAGACAGTTGTTTGTCGTCATAATGGGCTGAACCATAAAAGAAAAAAAGAAAATGCAATGAAGAAAAGCGAAAAGGGAGAGTGATAGTCGGGCGGGAGGGCGTTGCCAAGCAACGTATACACAATTTCACGCAGCGAACCTAGACTGCAGCATGGACTGCAGTGTTTACTCCTAAATGAATGAGCGGTAGCCTACTAAAACAAAGTTTACTTTGCCTCACCAGCATCATCAGATGACCATTATTCATCTGAAATAGTCATTATTTACAACATAAACACATTACCTCATCGTGATACTAACTAACTGCCATCTCTCGTTCATTCGCTTTGTGTGGGGACACGGACTCGTTCAGCTCCGTGAGAGGTGACAATGCATCAACTCATTGCAATCAGGTGTGTTTAGCACTTACTGGCATTAGTTGATGCTGTGTCACCCATAGACTCACGGAGCCGAAAAGAGTCCGGTGCCCTCACACTTTGCTTTCAACACACGGACACGCACCATATTGCTTCCTGATTATTTGAATCTGCACGCCCTGCACGCTGCCTGCACGAGCTAGAAAACAGCTTCACGACAGCTGGCGTCGTAATAATACTACCGCTTTTGTTCAAAGGTGTCGCCAACGTGCCGACTTACTCGTAGTGGCTTTAACCTGCAATTTTTATTTTATTTATATGTTTTATTTCTACTCATATTTTTCATTCGCTTCTCTAATGTGTATTCTATACTTGATGTATTTTAATCTTGATGTATTTCATGCACTTTGAAGGGCCTTGTGTCTGAATTGTGCTATATAAATAAACTTGCCTTGCCTTGCCTTACTCAAATGTACAAGAAACATTACATTTATATTATTTTTTTAGTTTGAGAACTTTGAAAATGACAAAAAATGTACATATACTTTCACTTTAACATTGTGGATCATTCCAATAACATGATACTCTCTAGACTATTTTCCTGATTTAAACTCCTAGCCAGTCTAAAGCAGTTGAACCTGGATAACCTGAGCACTTTGTGCTATGGGGAGAGTCTTTGATAATTACTTTGAGTAGACTGTATTCTTAAGAACAAAGCTTACGTAAATGCGGGACAATCACCCACATACCCACAGGCTAAAAGAACAAAAGCTTGTGGTAAGTATTTTGTTATATGCTATGAGAACAGGGCACAAACGTTCAGCATCAAAGACACAGCACAATAGACATGTTCTGCCAAAAAAGTCATTCTGGGACATGGAAACCATGTATATTTAAAATAATCATAAATTATTAAGCATCTTGAAAGCAATTTGAACATGGACCAAGAAGGTGTATGATACATTTTGCTCCATATTTGGCACAGCAAAATGTATCAAAAGAAAACAACTGGATTTGAACTGTGTATTATCAACATGACACCGTACACACTATGTGTTTCTTGTCCTAACCTTGATGAAAAAGGCAGACATTGGCAGTGTAGTAGTTGTATATTTTATTGAAGTGGAGGTAGTTTGAGTCCTACAGTTGGGGTGAAATAGAGGTTGTGCTGTCTTGTGAGAGGCTGTCTCACTCACAGACTTAAAGTATGCTCCTTAAGTCAGAGCTATTGAAAACTGAAATGCTGTGTTAGTTTTCCTGAATCAGCGCTAACCCTCAGGTTGAGTGCTCATCAACAGCTCAGCTGTCACAACACTGCTAAATCATACGAGAGCATATGACGTGGTGTACTGTAAGTCACTGGTGCTGTTTGAGCTATGATGAAAAGACTAAAGAATCTGAGCAATGTTGGTCCGTCTTTCTGACAATCTGAAGGGAACCACCTGAATTTTACAACTCAGGGAAGGTTAGCGTGACAGCAATATGTTTCTCCTCTGTATCAATGATTGTGATGTACGCACAGGGCAGATCAAGAACAGAGGATGTTAAAGGGACAGGGCCCAAATTCATAAAAAGCTATTTTTTTAATAGATATATATGTCTAAAATGACTACCAGTAAACAAATATAGCAATGTAATGTAATTTAAATCAAACTCATGACTCATGTAAGGTTTGCTCAAACACCACTGCTGTTAAGTTAATTAATGATTCATGCAATCAAGTGTAAATTCTCCTCACATGGTAACCAGCCCAAATTGTGCTTAGCCCTCCGTAAACATTTCCAGCTGCTGAATAGTTCAATAGACTCTACGTCCAAATAGTGTCAATCTATTTCTAATGGCTTCAATATCAATATAAACATGAATCGTATCGTTACATTCAGCTTGGCCACATACCTGATGTCTGCCTCAAAGTAACTCTTCACGATTACTTTTGAGTGTGTATATATGGGTGTGCGTGCAATTTCACATGTATGCATTTTATTTTAATCTGTGCTCGCCTCCTGGGTGCACCAATCCCCGGACATTGATTCAATCAATCTGTTTGGCAGGGCACGGTGTGCACAAACAGGAATCAATCTAATGATTAAGGGGGAAAACAACTGAAAAGGAACTTTTTCTCTAATAGGCCAAACGGCAGATGCCCAAGCCCCCTTTGAGGTCTATGTCAAGGGCAGACAAATTGTAAATTAGCACAATGCTACAGAGAACAATTGACAAACAATTATCCCTGGAAGGTATGCATGCTGTTTTGCCATACCTGTAAGTGAGTCACCACAATGAAGGCTGAGAAACTAAGATGTTCTGCAAATGTTAGTTTCACTACAGCAGATGTTAAGAAGTAGGAGTGTCAATAATAACATTTCCTCCAGACTAACTTAGATTCAGACCTGTTTATAAAATGTCAAATGAGCAACAAGTGCAGTAGCAAGTGTTTGCATCATTTCACACCAGAGGGAGGGAGGCATCATAGCAGAGCCAGACATTGTTAAGATGGATATACTGAATACAGCCTATATCAGAGGGTGTGTGTTGAATATCCTGTAGGTTGCATCAAGTAGACTTGGAGATCAGCACAACATGAGCTGCCTGCCTGAACTATCTCACAAAAAATATTCCCACAGTATATTGTATAATGTTTTTTTGCTGCCAACTGGTATAAGCATAGAAGCTGAGGCGCACGTCATTACCTTTCATACCTGCCCGATACAATTCATGTACGTGTGATTTGTACATTTAGTTTCTTTTCCATTTCTTACACACACAACTCAGTGGCCCTGAGGTGTCTGCCAGGAGTTGCCCTGCAGGGAGGCCATGTCACCATTACTGTGATATGCAGCCCCCCCTGCACTGCATACACAATCCTCAACATCCATATGTGTGCACAGTATGTCTATTAATCTTTGGTCCAGACGTTGCTCCACTTGTTGTAGCTTGTGACACTGGAGGACTTCACTCCACTTTGCACTGTGTGGTTGTGTGGTAATGTAAATGAATGACTTTGAGAGAAGTGTGAAGGCCAGAGGCAGAAATAGAATCCACTAAGGTGAAGGAGAAACCCTCATCAACGCAATGGCCCAGTTGTGAGAGTAGGAGAGCACTTGTCTACTGCCGCACAAAGCCTTTCACCTTGATGAACAAGGTGGCCTGGCCTGGGACTTCATCACGCAAACCCAAATGCAGGCAAACACACTCTCACATACACCACACCCGCACACACATATCCTCACACTTCCAGTATTTTTTTTTCACACTACATTCTTTTATTTATTTTCTGTCACCAAGTATTAGTAATGCTTGTTCTAAATTTGTCCACCGAATAATAATGATCCAATCAAAGCTAAGCGTCCATTACTAGGCAAGCGAGCACGGCTTTGGAGTTCCCAACATGCTGAGGCAGTATGCATAGAGTTGTGTAGCACAAATGGTAGCCTTAAGCCTTTTTTTATTATGAATTTTAAAAAACAGTGTGTTTGTCTACTGTAATGTGAGCTGCAAAGATTTGCATATTAAGCTTATGAGTTACTTCCAAGGCTAAGGAGCTGCATTCTTTGTTGGGTTTAAAGCTTTCAATAAAATAAAATAAACTATTTACAATATCAAAGTGTCGAATCTCCACCATGTGCGGAAGCTGGGCCTAGAGATGATACAGACAGACAGTTCACAGCTAATGGGGTAACGTTAGCAAATTTGACCTATACTCCTATTGGATATGGGGAAGTTTTCAGTCCAGCAACCTTAACCATTTGACACCAGAAGCCTTTTTAATGTTAACAAATTTAACCATCCTGTTGGAAAAAGTGAAAAAAATGTTTTGCCTCTGCCTTGCTTGTCCAGATATGTATTCTAGACTGAACAAGGCTATCTTAGTTGTACAAGTCAACAAAATGATTATATATTTTCCCTTGTCATACTTACAGGTTTTACACTGCAACACAGTAATGTTTCAATGTTTACGTTATTGTAATAGCCTATCTTCTTCATCAATCACCTAGTAGGCCAACAATGCCATGAGTCCATAATTAGTCTTTTAGCAGGTTACCATATATGTAGCCAAAGGGTTCATTTAAAGCAGGGTTTCTCAACGGGGGCGGTACCGCCCCCTGGGGGGCGTTCGTACAACCTAGGGGGGCGCTGGGACCAGGCTGGGACACGAGAGCTTTTTTTTTTTTTTTTTTTTTTTTTTTTTTTAATAAATATATTTTAAACTTTCTTAAAAATCTTATAAATCTTTTGACTGCAAAAATAGGTTACCTGAAATAAACAGCCTATTTTAACTTTTCATGTTTCTAACCCCTCGACCTCTTTTTAACTATTCTCTCCAATGTTCAGCCTTAGAAAAGAGAAGGCTCTGCAGACAGCCAATCAGAGGTCTTTGAGTCAGAACAACCAGCCAATCAAAGCCTTAGCGGCAGAGGAATCAGCCAATGACGTTTATACAATCAGTATAATGCCGTTTACTGATATTGCTAATGCTAGCACAGCGAGATTCAAACTTAAACTAACTATTGTCTCTGAGGTGGAGAAAACAGAGTAATCAGCCAAAGCATGGAGTTAACTAACACACAAGCAGAACCATGTTAAAGACACAACCCTCATATGTTGGAGAGGGACGATATACTAAACGCTGTGCACCGCGAGAGGCTCACTGAAGCCTTGTACAGCAGCCCTATGACAGCAGCAAAGCACAGCTATGTCATGAGCGCTAGTTCGCGGGATAACAGTTCAACAACCAATGAAAACGTACACAACTCATTGTAACATATTCAACTTTAATAACATAACATAAACAAACATGGCGGATAGCAAGAAAAAGTGCCGGCAGTACAATGCCAATTACATTAGTTATGGATTTATCCCGTCACCGATGAACACCACTTTACCAATGTGCCTGCTCTGCGATCAGGTGTTCTCTAATGAGGCCATGAAACCCTCGCGACTACAGGAACATTTAGTGAAAAAACATCCCGAAAAATCAGCTAAGGATCCATCGTACTTTAAGTCTCTGAGGGATCAACATTCAAGACGGCCCACCATCAACTCTCTGTTCACCCGGAATGTTAATCAAAGCGAAAGCGGGTTGGTGGCGTCCTACAACATCGCTTTATTAATTGCTAAGTCTGGCTTACCGTTCACTGTGGGTGAGTCTTTGGTAATTCCGGCAATAAAAGAAGCAATATCGACAGTCATGGAGCGGGATGCTGCGCCAGTCATCAAAGCCATCCCGCTCAGTAACGATACTGTTGCCCGGCGCATACGGGAGATGTCGCTCGACACTGAGCAGCAGCTGTGTGCCACCCTGCGTGCGTGTCCCTTCAGCATCCAGTTAGATGAGACAACAACTGCCGACAACAATGCCCTCTTAATGGGCTATGTTCGGTACATGTCTGGGGGGGATCTCAAGTAGGCCTTTCACACCAAAATGAACCAAGAGTCAGTTCCAGGCTGGTGTTGGGGTCAGTTCAAAACTGGTTACAGCCTTATCCCAGTTATGAACCGGTTGGTTTCACATCGACCGGAGACAGCCATGGAGCCGGCAAGAGAGCAACGTCATGACGTCACTGTAAACGTGTGTGTACGTCACCCGACGCCGCTGCTCTTGTGGCTAACGCTAAAGCTACCGCTAGCTTTAAGCACAACAACAGCGGCGAATACGTCTTATTTTTACACTTGTTGGCTCTCGCTTTGCTTTCTTAAGCAAACAGGACCCATACAGCGTATTCTCGCCGGTCAATTTGATCGCTACGTTCGGTAATTATGTTATGTTTACGTCTCGTAGTAGCGGTGTTTTTAAATATGGCGGGCATGAGGTTTGAGTTGCTCTGGTTGGTCAGGATAATCCCTCCCCCAACCGTTCGCGCAAGCAGTTCTTATCAAACCCTGCTCAATCCTGGGGTATGAGTTCTCCCGGTTTTTACGGCCCGGAGCAGGCTCTCTGGCGGTGTGAAACCAAAACACTGGCTCTAACTCCGAACAAGCCCAGAACTAGCTCCGATTTTGCGGCGGTGTGAAAGGCCTAAAGGAGGACTTCTTGTTTGGGCAGTATCTCACCACCGACACACGCGGACAGAGCATCTTCACCGCCCTGGCCGAGTTCCTGCAAGAGAGGGCCATCCCGATGGAGAACATCATCGCCTGTGCCACGGACGGAGCGCCGGCTATGGTCGGCAGGTACCGCGGCTTTGCGACTCTGCTGAAGACACAGGTGCCTACCGTGCTTACCGTGCACTGTGTACTGCACCGTCACAACTTGGTGGCAAAGCACATATCCGACTCGCTCCATCAGTCCCTTAATGTAGCGGTCAAAGCGATAAACAAAATAAAATCCCATGCGCTTAATGACCGGCTCTTCAGGCAACTTTGTGGAGAGAACGACGAGTCTTTTCAGCGCCTCCTATTCCACACAGAGGTGCGCTGGCTCTCCAAGGGGAACTGTTTGGCCAGGCTGTGTGAGCTGTTCCCCACTGTCCTCCAATTCCTGGAGAAGACCGACGACACTTTGAAAGTCCAGCTATGGGGCTGCCGCCACGACGTCTTCTATCTTTCCGACTTCTTTGGGAAGATGAACGAAGTGTCGCTGAAGCTCCAGGGAAATGGTGTGACGCTAATCCATTCAAAGGCCGCCATACGCACTCTCCTCGCGAAGCTGGAGCTGTATGGACACAATTTGAGCAGGCGTCAGTTCAACAACTTCCCACTGTTGGCTAAGGTAGGCTAATAATTATTTATACAATCTGATTGGCCGAAACGTTTAACTAGCCTACATGTGTCACTCCGCTCTACAGGTGTTCCTTTTGCTGTCGCTGATTAGCCTACTGTTAACAAATAAATGTAGTAGGCCTACTGTTGTATAAAAGCAATAGCCTATAACACCGGAGGTCGTGCTGAATATCAGCTGTGATTATTTTCGGCATTCGGCCCGCTGCCTTGTAGCATGTGATATTGCTTAATTATTAGTCTGCCATTGTCATCAATAAAATAACTTAGGCCCTACTGTAATTACTTACATTCAGGTGTTGGATGAACTGACCGATGACCATCTGGTGGTGTACGCGGACCACTTGAAGGCCGTCAAGGCTGATATGGAGGTCCGCTTCAGCGATCTGGACCAGTTGGCCGTTCCCGATTGGGTGATGGAGCCGCTCCAACACGACGCAGCCAGCAGCGAGGAGGCCATCCAAGAGAGCCTCATTGACCTCCAGAATGACGCTGAGGCGATGGCCACGTTTCGCACCTCTGGTTGGCGAGCATTGTGGATAGCACACGGACAGCGTTTCCCTCTGTTGTGGGAGAGAGTCCACCTTCTCCTCCTCGCTTTCCCCACGTCCTATCTCGTTGAGCAGGGATTCAGCCAAGCACTGCACATGCAGTCAAAATATCGCAACCGTCTCAACCTGGTCAGCTCTGGTGCGCTTCGATTGAAATTGACGTCTCAGTGTCCCAACGTCAAGGCGCTGGCAGCGGGCCACCAACCGCAGGGCTCTCACTAATTTATTATCCAGCTGCTCTGAGCGTCTTCACAAAATGACCGTTGCATTTTACATCCCCAACTTAAATAGGCCTAATTAGGCCTCGTGCACGTTCTGTTTCGTGATTGCATGGTAGAACAGTTAACGGTTATTCACCTCATAATTAATACAATGTGCATGCTGTTCACGTGATGTGCACCTGTTTTTTTCCTTTATAAAATGACACATGTTGTTACCTACGTTCAATGTTTTTATTGATTAAAAAGAAAAAATAGATTACAACCAATGCTGATAGTGTTTTTTCTTTTTATGCAACCAGCCACCTGACAGTGGGTTAAATCTGCCTATCATAGAACAGGCTCATATTGGGATTTTTTTTTAATAATTCTTATAAGAAACCAAAACAGCACAGAAAATATGTTTTATTGTTGATAGAGGATGTAGCCAAAACATATTCTTAATTGTGTGTGTGTGTTTGTGTTTTTTTTTTTTTTTTTGGGGGGGGGGGGGGCGCTAGAGTATCTCGGTAAGGTTAGGGGGGCGTTTGCTCAAAAAAGGTTGAGAACCACTGATTTAAAGGGTAACTGCACCCCCTGTTTGAGCCTATATGGTCTAGATGCAGCCGCTGCCGCCTACCAGTGCAGCTCGGCCAAACATGCCAAAAACGCCCATATCTGCCAAACACGCCCATATCGGCCAAAAACGCCTACAGCTTGTTGCTATGGTTGCTCTGCACTAAGCTGTGTGACGTTCTTCCTGTTCCGTTCTGTTGGTTAATATCACGCTAGCCAGCTAGCTGCTCTTGCTGCCGTCGATGTTGAGACCATTTCACCAGCAAAATGTTTAAAACAGGACATTACAGCACAGTTAAAAACAAGAGAATCAGCATCCGCAACATTAAACATGAATACTAAGTGCTCATAGTACAGGAGTTACGTCTCCAGCGAGAGTATGGATTACAACAGTCAGCTGGGACTGAAACAGACACCCCCCTGCTCTTCTATATCAGGTAAGTCAATACAAATGTTTTATTCGCCTACTTCGTTACCTAATGTTATGTTTGTGTTATTCAAAGGATTTTGTTGGTTAGAAAATAGCTTAACGTTACAGACCAAATAGCTTCTTTATAAGTCTTATCTGAATGATAATTAGTATATGATAAAAATGATTAACATGTGTTTGTTTGTATATATTAAATTAGACTGGCATCTGGTCAGCATATGAGGTAACAGGTTAGGTGTTACTGTTAACATTATTTTGGTGGCAATGTATAATTTATTTGACTATGTTAATTAATGACTAACATGATTTTTATGTGATGTGTCTTTTGTGAATAGATTTGCAAGCTACGAACACCTGATGACATTTTGGAGCTTTGCATCAACAAAATGGTCTGGGTCTCCATAGCCAAATCAGCTGCCTAAAGAACTTAAGTTGTCACACCTGCACGTCCTTCAAGTTCAATGGTGCTTTGTTGGTAGTTACATACTTTATAATACATAAACAAGATGTCATTGTATTTGTGTAGACTTAAAGGCTAAACTAGCGACTCAGTCCCCTCAAATACATCAGTGTAATTAAGTGACTGTTTTTCTCTATTTTTAGGTGCACATGAACTTTGTACAACATTTTGTCAAAATCAATGAATATCTCCTCACAATATGCTACCTGTCCGTACTGTCTGAGCGCTGAACAAAAATCTGATGTTGATACACAGCCTACATGCTGTGTTTTCGCACATCATTCTTTTTAGTTTTAGTTTTATGTTTCTGTGTACCTTGTGTTAATGTGTATGCTTTACTGCACTGCTGTGTGTCGGCCATGACCCCCTTGAAAAATACCTTTCAGTCAGAAGAAATGGATTAAGGGCAGTTATATTTGTTTGATTGCAATGAGCCTCATGAGAGACTCTGCTTCTGTTCCACATAGCGAGTCTCAGAGCTATACATCTGAACATATTTAGTGGGCTTTTTCAAAAAGCTCCAGCTCTTCCATACGTGCAGTAATCACAATTAAACAGTACTTGCTGGGTTGCCAAGGTGGTTGTCCGCAGGTTTGGGGGCTGCCTTTATTTAATATATTGTGTATTTTCTGATAACGAAGGTTTTTTTTGTCCCAGAGAGCCTGCAATTCATATCAAATCAAAGATGTCACTGACCAATGGGTCTGCCATATTCAGTGTCAAAAACTTCTTGTCTGTTTTTGCTACACTTTGCATTTGATGATTTCCCACAAAGTGCAATGTTTCAACATATTTTTAAAACAAAACTCATTTTCATATCATTGTTGAGAAAATATATTCATAATTGTTTTGTCTGTAAATAAACTATTTGAATATTTTTGTCATTGAAGTCCATCATTTAAGAACCTGGGAAAGTGTCTGACTACACAACAACAAAAGCAGAGCAGTTCATCAAAATAATATTTATTTTTTAAGATACTTAGACACTTTACAAAAAAAGTGCATTATGCACATACAATCAGTATGGAAAAGCATGTGAGATGTAATATTAATAATACTTATATAAATATATAGCCTATATATAACATTATAATTTAATAATACTTCAGTCTCTTATAATATTATTAGCGACTGAAGGCTATTTACTTTTTATACAGTCACATAACTGTTAAATCTAAACTTTCACGAAGCATCTCAGTCCTGGGTAAAGGAAAGCATATATTGGATCACAAATCATTGCATATTCTTTACTGCCCAATGATCTTACCTTATTTAAATTACTGTGTGGAGGTCTGGGGGACCACTTACAAAAGCTCACTGCTTTGCTTATTTGTGAAATCATTTGAACATATTTTTTATTGTATTTTCATGCTTTTAATTTGTCTTTTTTTGATATGTCTGAAATAAAATTGAATCAAACAATTGCATAGAAAACCGACGTGATAATGTTAAGTCTAGCAGTAATCATACATGCTCACAGTTTCAATAAGCACTACTCATAAAAGAGGGGTACTACAACTGCTAATAGGGATGCTAAAGGAACACTAGAGCAGAGAGGTGTGTATCTCCTGCTCTGTCCGCAGCTACGAGGGACTGCTGCGCGAGGACTCTGCCGCCTGTCGGTGCTCTAGGAAGGGGGACAGGCAGGGGAGGCACCCGCTGATCGTTGATTAGAGTAAAGAGCGATACTTGAGCGAAAAAGTCACCAATAACACCAGAAAAAGTAGCTAGATTTGTCTCTGGTCGCTTTTTTGAAGAAAACGTCGCCAGAGGTGTCTGAAAAGTCGGTAAATATAGCGACAACATCGCTAAGTAAGCAACAATGGGACTGAGCTGCGGGCTTGAATTAGTTCTGTAGCGTTACGCATGCGCACGAGCTGTAGGCGTTTTTGGCCGATATGGGCGTTTTTGGCAGATATGGGCGTGTTTGGCATGTTTGGCCGAGCTGCACTGGTAGGCGGAAGCGGCTGCATCTAGACCCTTCTCGTTTGAGCTACTGCACGATTTTGAAAAATGCTTTCAGACCATGGATTCTGAATTCCGTTTGAGAACCATTGTTTTTAAACATTCCGACATCAGCCGGCCGACTTTCGGGAGGGAGGGGGCTAGCTGCTAGTAGCTGTCACTCAGGAAGATCTGAATGACATGACTTCATTGAAATATCGAGTGACACAAAGTCTAACGGCACTATCGCTACACAGTGAGCTCATATGCCACAGATGGGTCGTCTGAGGTGGAGGACGTTCTTATTCTAAATTGTTGGCGGGTGTTTCTATCGTAGTGAGACCGAGTAGCGCAAGTGAGCTAGCGGCAGTCTGTGTGTGTCTGTGTGTGAGCGAGGAGAGCGAGCGAGCGGTAGCGTGTGTCAATCAAGTGAAGTAATGAACAAGTCCGGGTCCGTGTGTGTGTGTGTGTGTGTGTGTTATACAGTGTGAGATAATGCAGACACTGCCGATAGAAGTGAAGTGTGTTAACCCCCGAAATAACATCCTTGGAGGGACAGTATAACAGTAGTAGCTCATGGATCAGCCATGGACCTGTGAAGAGCGTGACCGGCTTTGCGGCGACGTGATGACGTACATTAAGTCAACATGTACGTCATTTTTCGAACCCAAAGGAAAAAGTTTTTTTCAAATCTTAGTAAAGTTCTAAAATGATTTACAATACAAAACATTTCTTAAATTGCCGATATTTAACATATTGCAATTTTTTTCAATATCAACACCAGCATATAAGTGTTCCTTAACAACATAGTGATTTAATTCAGCTTCTATCTCAAAAAACAAGTTACACTTTAAGACCCATTTTACATGATGGTGGTTGTAAAATGAGTCATTTGGAAACCGTAACCAGACAAAGCTAAAGTTTGCCTAATTAACTGGTAACCAGCTGATCAAATCCAGCTGAATAATTCATAAAAATGAAAAATCATTGTTACTTACTACTTAGAATGGTGAGTGTTAAATATTTTACCGTTATCATTATAAACTGTATTTGTGCTACGTTTGAACAACACAGAAGGCTTGACAGGCATAGCAACAGTTACTAAGTGGGGGTGGTTCTGATTGACTCATTATCTTCTTGCACATTTATATGTACATACTACAGCAGAGCCTCCTGTACATGCTGCAGTAATTGAATTACACATAGTACATAATGTATCAGCCTTGTTGAATGTGTGTGTGCTCACATGTTCTGACCAAGCCCCAACCTCAGAGATTTTTACCAGCATCCAATAAGGAAGTGACCACAACTGTAGTAACCAGGAAGTGCCACTGGGGGCTGGGTGCAGAAGACAGCCATTTCTCATTGACTCCAATGTTAAACATGCCGTTTTCACAGCATTATTAAACCTACTTACAGCCTGGGCCACGAAACCATTTTAGTCTGTATGTTTAGGTCATATCTCCATGACAACACTGAGGGGGGTGACTTTTTTTGGCCCACGCTAGTTTTTATTCTTTTGGAGGTTAAAATGTATTGGCGCGATCTCTTGAGTGACAGCTCTCCGCCCGTTGTCCCTCACTTTGCCTCGGAGGTATACGTCAGCTATCTCCCTCCCCCTCACAAAATGGCGACGCGCACAAACCAGGATTATTGGATACCGTGTGAATAACTGAGGTCAACCCGGATGCTACATCCATATTATTTACTATATGGTAGAGTCTATGGTTCTGTCAGGTAGTTCCATTTAGGTTGGATATAGAATCATTTCAAAACCACTACATGATGGGCTTCTTCAAGTACGAAAACCATATGCTTATAGTTGCCCAATTACCAACACTTCAAGGATTTGCATGTTAATCTGAACTCTCAGGGGGATTAACAGCACTGAATCTGAATGGCCACTGATCTGAGCTCTCACAAACTGTGTAAAATTGTCTCAGTGCAATGTTACGCTGTTTCTAAGTAGGTAAGCAAGGGTTTGAATCCGGGATTAAGAGTAATCTTGCTTTGTATTGCTCTTGCTCTATGAGCAGGACATGACATTCACATTATTCAGTCTATCAGTTTCAATTCCTCTTTCCATTTCTCCCTTTTATTTCCCTTTCAATGCCGTCACCAAAATGTTTTAAAGTTCACTGTCACTATCACCATGGCAACTGTCCTTTATGTGATGCTGAGACTTGCAGCTGCCTTCTATTCAGGCATCATTGTTGATTGACTATGTATGTGTGTGTGTGTGCGTGTGCGTGTGTGTGCGTGTGTGTGTGTGTGTGTGTGTGTGTATAGACGAGTTCTGTGTGTCTTTCTCTGTCGGCATCTCCGTTTGCGTTTCAAATCAATCCTTCTCTTATGTTTACATTTTCCTTTTGTGCTGCCTGCAGCAGGGTATGATGTTCTATGATTTCTGGAATCATACATTCATTATTTGACGATATACTGTTGAAGCAATTTCATTGTACAGTATGTTCTATGTTTCTACTGAGCAATGCACAAGTTATTGTGATGCATGCTTTGCAAATTTAAGACTGTCCACCATTGTTAAGGGCTAGTTATGTTGTGAAGTGGGTGAACTACTATGTAGATAAGATTTTAAAATGCATAACATTTAATGGACAGCAGAACACCTCACCTCTATATAGCTTCTCTATGATGCTTATTCTTCAATCCAGAAATGCTACGACACAACACAGACTAAGCTGTCTAAGAAATCTGAGTTACAATTCCTGATGAAAACAGACTTTTTTGGTGTGCCAGACCAGACCCTATACTGTTTCCTATTTATACAGCCACCATGGACCAGCCAGAGTTTAAATATAGATGCTGAGTCTGGATTCTCTTCTTCAAATGAAATGCATGAATAATTGAGAGGGTGAGGAGATGAGGTGGGATGCATTCAGGAGATGGATGGTCCAGGGATAGATATCAAACCTACATTAGTAGTTTACTGAATGGGGTTGTGATGCACTTTGTGCATGCAAGCGCTGCAGGGGTTTTGGAAAAGAAAAAAGGCTTGTTCCAGAGGTGTTCTATGACCTCAAAGTACATATCGGTTTACATAAGGAAAGATATTATTGAATTTACATATTTATCCAATCTGATGACAATTGTGTTACCAACGCAATATTGCAAATATATGGAATATAGCCTACTGAAGATGAAAGTCAAAGGGTTTGTAATTTAAGGTACATTCATTTAATATAATGTGGTGGTCTGGTAAACACACAAATAAAAAAAACATTGATGTCTTCTGCAGGGGTATCATGCCCCTAAATAAGGCTTATACAAGAAGGATAGAAGTATTGCCTTAACTTCTCAGAAGCGAGGTTAGGATCACCGTTCACCAGTAAGAATCTACAGGCCTGTGCATTTTTTCAGAAGCGTGAGCTGGCAGTAGCTCCCTTTAAGAGCCACAAGATACAACTTATTCTTTTTGGCAATTCGTGGGAGGTTAAGATAAATGAGGCTCTGCTGTTCAAGTTACAAGCAGTCGAGAAGTAGGGTGGGGAGAGTACAGCTGAGCCACTGTGTGTGTGTGTGTGTGTGTGTGTGTGTGTGTGTGTGTGTGTGTGTGTGTGTGTGTGTGTGTGTGTGTGTGTGTGTGTGTGTGTGTGTGTGTGTGTGTGTGCATTTCAAGCTATCGTGCTGGGGTAAATGTGGAAGAAACAGTCTCCTCCCGTCTCCATGGAAACCCCATCTCTTTCACAGGCAGAGAGGCAGAGCTCTTGCACATTCAGAATCGGGGATGTGAATTATTCCACATTATTTATCGTATTATCAATCTTAAACTATCGATCGCCGACATTCTCTTAATGAAAATGAAGATCAATACTGAGGTTGGGTGATGCATGCTAATCATATGATATGACAGCAAAAGTGTGGCATACTATTCAAACAAGAAGATGGGGTTCTGGCAGTTGTTATGACTATAGGGACTCAGTGAAAAAGAAAAACCAGACAGAACAGGGGCTGCAGCAGTACACAGATGGTCAAAAGCACAATGAGCTTTGAATAAGGTACACATCTGGGATAGGAGGAAGAAGGGAGGGAGACTCTGTCAGACACGCTTTTCACAAGCAGGTCCACGTAGCCACCTCCTGTCGAGCTTCAAGGGGGTTGTCATGGTGACAGTGGCTGGCAGTCGAGGCTGGGAGTGTGTGTGTGCATGGTTTCCTGGTGGCCTCGGATGTGGCTCGGGGTATGATGGGAAAGCAAGTGAGCTAGTCAGGGGATCTTAGTGATCAAGAAAGACCCGGATTGACTGGGCCTAAAATAAATGCGCCTTTATCGAAATTTTCAATCCACATTGATTTAAGCATTACATTAAGTGAAGGACTGAGTATTATGTGGCATTATTAGGAAGGTCTAATGTGTTTCAATGGTTGAGCGCTGGCAGACTTGGCAATAATGTTGAGACTCACAGGAACAGGATATTCCACTAAGCACAACGGTGGGTCCGTTGCTCCTGTTGCTGCTAATGAGAAAGGTGCCAGCTGGAGCGCCGGGAGTCTGGGAGCTTCTGGTCTGTCCCCTGGGATGCCACCAAACTTAAAACAGTCTGAGGAGATTCTAACCTGAACTGCACCTCACCAGCCGTGGCTAAACAAAGAAGATCAAGACCACCATCAAGATCATTATGTGACTATCAAAAGAAGAAAATAAAACAGTCTCCCTCACACAAATTAAATATTGATCTTGTAAGTGGTAAATTGAACCCTGGCAAAGTTCACGAATCACGACACTCAAGGGTTCACTCAAGGGTTTTGAAACTTTTGATGTGTCTCAGTTTCTCTAGTTTATGACCAGTAGCTTGTCGTAGCTAAGCTAACATTAGCTAGAGCAAACTTTCGATAGATATTGCTGTTATTCTATATCACTGATGTTGAATAACTCTTTTTGACTCTTCTGTCGCTTTGAAGCTTCACTAATCGGAATACTTTTACTTTTAATACTGACCATGAATCGAATCACTATGTCTAACTTAATGGGAAAAGTTTTAAGTAGTTAACCCACAGAACATTAGCATCTGACTCTGCAGTTCCCCTAAACTCTGCAGAGCGTTTTAGCATCTTTCAAACTACAGTTTTGGTTTTATAGCCTACAACTTTGCTATTTAGTTCATTTCACTGCCCTTATTAGATTTTATTTTCCTGCCACAGCAAACATTTGTTTTTCCAAATAAACACTGATAGACAGATTTATGCTACCAAACTGCAGAGAGACATAGGCCTACTTAATGATATGGTGATCATCATCATCATAGTGAGCCAAAATATTCCCCACCGGGCTCGGTGAAGACTAAATCCAAGCAAAAAAGTAGAGTGAATATTTGATAGTTGTGAGGCCACAAATTAGCCTGGCTCCGCCCGCCTACCTACTTCCGGTCAAATTTTTCCTTCAGTTCCCTTCAGTAGTCAGTCTGGAAAATTTCCGGTCGTCCAATCAGCGAACAGAGCAAGTGGCTGAGAACGATGACGTCGAAGTCGCGCTCCAGTTTCAGTTGAATGCTGCGTTCCTTTATACTCGCAACTCGGAAATTTCCGACTTGGTAGTTCCGAGTTCCGACCTGTCTGTGTTCCAGTGCATCTGCTTGGGAAAGTATGGACGCCTACAACCTTTCTCATCCAAATAACTAAACATTAGGCTCTGGCAAGTTACCACTGGCAGGTACCGGTAGATTCATAGACACCCGCCTCCAAGTGAGTGAACGTTTGCCAATTACAGCAGTTCCAGACCTTCTGTACAAATGAAATGAAGTACGATGGTCTGGTTGGACCAGGCTAGCCACAAACATGGCTCTCAAATAAATGCTTATATGCAACTTTTTGTTAGCATGTTAACAATGACAACTTCATATGGTGATAATATGTCAGTGTTGTGTGTACAGGTCGTTTCACTGGCCCCAAGTGGCCAACTGTACCACTAATCGCAACTCCAATAATATCCTTCAGTTATTTGCTCACATGCACTGTACATACAGCAATGTACTGATAAACATCTGACTAATAATATATGTTTAAATCTATTGACTGTAAGTGTTTATTAAAAAAATAAATGTTAAGGTACCATCCTTGAACTTCAGTGAACTGTTGGATGAGTGCTGGATATAACGAAGATAATCACAGCTGGGACATAGCCAACATAAAAGCAGGCCATCAAATCTGAATCAAAACTGGTGTTGTACAACTACAAGAGTTTTTCTTTTCTCTCAGCCTCTCTCTTATTTTGGTGTATATAGGCTATATTGTGTGAGCCAATTTTCGAAGGCTTTTTTCATCTTCCGTATCAAACATTTCTCTCCCTCATACTCAGAGGAGAATGTCAGGGCTGTGTGTGTGCGTGTGTGTGTGTGTGTGTGCGTGTGCGTGTGCGTGCGTGTGCGTGTGTGTGTGTGTGTGTGTGTGTGTGTGGTGTATTGAGGGCGACATTCACACCAATTGTGTCCCAGATATATTTTCCTGTAGCCTAATGAGAGCTGGTGTCACCTTGTCCTCCAAAAGAGGGGGGGTCTGTACTGACTCTTGTGTATGCTGATCCACAAGAGACGAGAGACACAAGACAGCATGATCTGGCTTTGTTATGAGTCACGGTGGGATTTCCTGTCAATTTGTTCTCTCTCTCTCTCTTTCGCTCTCTCTGTCTCCATCTCTTGCGTACTGTACATGTTGTATTTTCCTCTCCCCCAGATATAAATATATCTCTCTCCCTTTATCTTTTCTTCCCTTTAGTAGGCCACCAAGAATAATTTGATGGGAGTCACTGTCATTTTTGTGTCCAAATAATTTAGTTGCCACATCATAGTGAAATTGCTTGACATAAAGGACATAAGTAGGGGGGTGTGGTCTTTGGGTTCATTGAGAGTCTATGAATAGCCTGTAATTGTGTTGATGCCTTCACAATAATGTCTGGAGCTCCATTCAACCTGTTCCTTGACATGTGTTTGTTTGAGCTCTCTTATTATGTGCACTGAAATGGTTTATCTGAGATTCACTGTGCAATAATTTGACGAAATTAGCGCCCGTGACACTGAACAACACATAATGGAAAGAGATAAAGGCGAGCCAGGCAGGGTGAGAGAGTGCACAGTGTATAGAGGCAGGGGCAACAGGGACACGGGCCATAGGGAAATGTGAGTTTCCTATGGAACTTGACCTCATAACCATAATGTTATGCAGCACCAGTGTTCCTTCATTAGTGACCTTTTTATAGCAGTTAGACGTAATAGGATTACCTCTGCCCTTTTTTGTCCTACTCATCTGTAGTTACAATCTCCCAAAGCGTCACATTTTTTAATTGGTTGGCAGTGTGTCTCCCATCTTTTTTCTGACCCATTACAATTCTGTCTTGTCTGGTACTCCTAAGTGAACGTTGAGAGGTTGTTTTTGCAACCAGCGCTTATCATCTCTACGTTCATTCTGAGGTCGCCGCACCTCGGTGCTCCTGAAGTGTTACATTCAAATAGGTTTCTTCCAGGGCAGGAGGAGAGGAGCACAGAGGAAAGAAAATAAACAGATAGGGTCATTATTCCAGTCTGCCATGACACTATGGCAACAGTGTCCTCCTGCTCTGATTGGTTGTAGATAAGGTTTCCTCTCCAGCCATCACTTTTACTCCCGGGAGTGGACTCCGAATTACACAACAACAACCGTTGCAAACCATTCCCCCATTTTTTTTCCGCTGCTGTGCTTTCAGATTCAGATTCAGAAAACGTTATTGTCTGTCGTAACAGAAAATCGTCTATGACGTGGCTCGACATACAAACACGATAATGTAATGATAGGCATTCATACAACAACATTGATTTCTGAGAGCACACACAGTGTGTATAGATCTTAAAACAAGTATAAATATTAAAAACTTTAAAAATAACAAGATAAAAGCTGTGGATATGTGCAAAGTGTAAAGTGAAAGTGCGTCAGGGTTCATTTGTCCATTGTTCATTGTTTGTTTAGGCTGTTTATGGCAATGGGTATGAATGAGTTTTTGTGTATGTTTTTCCTTGATAGGGGTACTCTATACCGGCGGCCTAATGGCAGAAGTTGGAAGAACTTGTGCAGGGAGTGGGTGGGATCCTGTGAAATGAGGTTGGCTTTCGTTTTAACTGCCTGGCTGTGGAGTACTGATAATTGAATTTGAGTTTTGCCTGTTATTTTGCTTCCTTGATTGATGATCCGGGAAAGCTTTGATTTGTTTTTGACAGAGGTGAGGGTGAACCAGGATGTGATGTTGAACGTGAGTACAGATTCTATGAGTGATTTATAGACAGCTGTTAAAATGTCCTGTCTGACATCAAAGCTCCTGAATTTCCTCTGGACAATAGGGAAACCCTGCATCATGTGCTCTACTCTGGCCTTTAATCTGTTTGTTTACACAAGTGATGAGTGCTGAACCAGTAGATCCAGTTCATGGATTTTCAGGAGGAAATCCTTATTTTGCACTGTTTTACACTTTCAAATGTGAGTTAAAGAGATGAACTCTTAAATGTTTATGAAACTCTTATTTCTTCTGATGATCATAAATGAACAGCAAACAAGACCATCAGCAGAAAGAATGTTTTTTTTATATAGTTATTATTAATGCCTTTGCAAGGGTAAGATTCCCTGCGTAATCAGACAAAACGACATACGGCAAACAGACTGGATCAACTCGTGTTTTCCAAATGGTACTAAATCAAAGTTTATTTTGCTTCACCATAGTCATAATTACCATTATTAATCTTAATAGTTATATATAAATAAATGACCTCATCACGATGCATCTGCAGTCTCTCTTTCACTCACTTTCTAAACAAATGTACGCACCGCCGGTACGCACTTACAAAGATCTTTAGGACCTCAGCGCTTGTGTCATAAAAACAATACCACTTTTGTCAATAAGAGATCGCTTAATTCAACAAAAACGGAAAGTTCCTTATATACCTTTAAAATTTGGAATGTGTATATATGATTTTATTCAGGACACATGAAGATCCATAGTACAATGTATTAAGGATATATATTTATACACAGACCAAATGGTAGAATAAAATAAACCAAAAAATGTATACTTTTATCTTGTCTCCTATTGGATTAACCTCAGACCTCTTTTCAGCCATATTCATTCTGTTTCTTCCGTAGTTCTAAAAGAAAAGTAGGAGGTCTTACCAGGTCTGTCGATAATGAGTAGTGACAGAAATGTTTCGAGAAAGGCATATTTTTTCACTGAATTTGTGTTTGTTTGTTTGTTTTTTAAGTTGAACATTTTAAATTCTGTCACCGGTCTTGGAGTGTCACCAATAATATCTCTGGGTGATCAAAACTTGTGCAAATAAAGCAAGAATATATGCATGCTTACACACCCCTTATTCAAGAGAATTGTGTATAAAATTGGATTTAGCCTTTGGTCTGTAATGACATAAATTCATTTAATTCATTGTGGGATTTAAAGAGTTTCCACTATAACAGGCACAACAGCAGCATTATCAGTTCATAAATCAGATGAAATACACCCGTACACATAACAATGAATCTGGTCACTATCACAAATGTATTTTATCTGCTGTGTGGTTTAATTTACAGGCAGAATAGCATTACAACATTTCCTCTAGTTTTAGGAGTATTCACTTATTCAGAATAAACAAGCTCAACTTTAAAAAAAATGTAGTTCAAAGGAAATGTAGTTTTGTTTACACTATTAATGCTGGGAGCTGTCATGGTGCTAAAAGAGCTGTCTTACACCACATACTTGCTTGTTAGCATGATTGGTGGAGTGGGCTAATGGGTGTGTCTATGTGTCAGTTTGCTGTCTTCTAACATACTTCCCAGTGTTCTGTACTGTGCAATGTGAATCAGGCATCATTTAATGCAGTACATTCCGGAGAAATCCTGATCCTTTGTGGCTACTGCATTTTCAGTTTTCGGTTGGTGGTGTCACAGCAGGGGATGCAAGTGACAAGCAGAGATGGCCTCCCCTCTTAATTAGGAGTGACCATAAGAGGGCGAAACCTGTGTGAAATATTACAAGGATACGGTTTTGTAACCTTAGTTCTGCATTCACAGTTGGCTTGACTGTCTGAGTAACTTCATCCACAATTCAGTTCAGAGGAAGTCTAATGGCACTCCCAACAGTATCAGCTGTATTTTGTTTTTGCTGCTAATGAGTAAATGTTGAAGTACTATCTGTATCTATTCTAAACTTTCATCCACCTAAAATTAAGTGTTTTTCCTTTATTTATGAAACAGCTGAAAAAAATGTAAGACAATGGAGAAGATGTTCAACATATCACATATACTGTATTCTGTGATGCCTTTTCTTTTGTTCATTGGTTGCTAAACATTATTTTCCACTCATGCAAACTCACTCATGTGGACAGGCTTGATAAGTGAGTCATGAATAAATAAGTGTTCAAATCCAATCCATTAGTTCTCAGCCAAACACAAATTCAGTCAGGCATATATTGAAGGTTTGTTTAGACAAGGTTGTTGGAATTCACCTATAGTCATCCCTTTCGTACTATACAAATCCTTTGCTGGGCATTTATTTTATTTTGTGGAGGGTGTAATTGTCTAATCAAAATAAGGTTTGTATGCATATCTAAAATATTTGATTGTAGAATAACTTATATAAGTAACTCTGTGATTCTGATATGTGTCATACTACTACTTATAATACTATTGTAAATGTGTCTTTCAGATCCTGGCCATCATTTCCATCCTCTTCATTGTGCTATCCACCATTGCCTTGTCTCTGAACACCCTTCCAGAGCTGCAGGACACTGATGAGTTTGGCCAGTCCACAGACAACCCACAACTGGCCCATGTTGAAGCTGTATGTATTGCTTGGTTTACCATGGAGTATCTGCTGCGCTTCCTCTCCTCCCCCAGCAAGTGGAAGTTTTTTAAAGGTCCTCTGAATGTCATTGACCTGTTGGCGATCTTGCCCTACTACGTCACCATCTTCCTGACAGAATCCAACAAGAGTGTACTACAATTTCAGAATGTCCGCCGTGTGGTTCAAATTTTTCGAATCATGCGTATCTTACGTATCCTGAAGCTTGCTCGTCACTCCACAGGTCTCCAGTCTCTGGGCTTTACTCTTAAGAGGAGTTACAATGAGCTCGGCCTGCTCATTCTTTTCCTGGCCATGGGCATCATGATTTTCTCTAGTCTAGTGTTCTTCGCTGAGAAAGATGAGGAGGATACAAAGTTTAAAAGCATTCCAGCTTCTTTCTGGTGGGCTACTATTACCATGACCACCGTAGGCTATGGAGATATCTACCCAAAAACTCTACTAGGAAAGATTGTGGGGGGTTTATGCTGCATAGCTGGGGTACTGGTGATTGCCCTACCTATCCCCATTATTGTAAATAACTTCTCAGAATTCTACAAGGAGCAGAAGAGGCAGGAAAAGGCACTTAAACGAAGGGAGGCCCTAGAGAGGGCAAAGAGAAATGGTAGCATTGTCTCAATGAACTTGAAAGAGGCATTTGCTCGTAGTGCAGAACTGATGGATGTGGTTGTAGAGAAGGGTGAGAGGCCTCATGACAACCACCTCTCTCCAAGCCGTTGGAAATGGAACCCCAAGGGCGGTGCATCAGAGACAAGCTCCAACCGTTCCTTCAATGCCCAGGAGTTAGGCTCTCCAAACAAGGCCGGAGTCACCAGTCCCGAGAGGCTAAATGTTCAGAAGCTAGAGGAGATGTACAACCAAATGGCCAAGACACAATCCCAGCCAAACCTCAATGCTAAAGACAGGGGCTCTAGAGTTGGCACACAGAGGGATGAGATAGAGCTAGGGGCCATCCAAGATCACAGGCCATCAGTAGGAACAAGAGAAGGAGTTGGGGACATGAAAAGTTTGTCAAGTATTGACAGCTACATCAGTTGTGCTACAGACTTCCAGGAGAATCCACGCTTTTCCCATAGTCCAGCAATGGAGCTTGGTGTTCAGGAGAATAATCGATTCTCCCATAGTCCTGCTACAGCTTTATCCCAGCGAGGCAGTGCAAAAACAGGCCAGCAAACCATAGGGGAGCGCGAGCCCATGCTGACTCCAATGTCTGTTACAAAGCCGTCATGCTCAGAAAATGCACGGAGATTCTTCTTTTCTGGCAACTCCTCAAAAGGCCTTATCCACAAAGGAAATTGTCGAAGTGATGGGGAGTCAGGTCAATCCCCACTCTCAGACAGCTCAGTCCTTTCAGACCGCTCTCTATTAAGCCCTGACGTTTCTGTCTACACCACTGCTAGCAGTAGAACCCCTCCGAAGTCCCCAGACAGTACTACCTTGGCCCATACTGTCTTCACTTTCCATGACTCCTCCATCAGCAAATACATTGACGCTGATACAGATGATGATGAACACCTCCGCGACATCTCGGACACCAGTCCCACAGAACGTCTTATAGCTGGCTCAAGCCCCAAAAGAAGCATCAACATCAATTACCAGAAAGGTACCAACCATTTAGAAGCAGCACAAAAAAAGATTGGCCAGAACTGTCTGTTCCCCATTGAAGGGTTTCGTGGGGTAGCTCACGAGAACCATGTGGGCCCTGAGATGGTACGTAGACCAAAGGTTGAGAGGGCGCGTCAAAATGCTTTGGATAAAAGCCTCTGAGGTACAAGTGGAGCAGAAATAAACTGGAAGCAGGGAACAAACATAAACTGGAAACACAAACCAGATTGTTTGTGATGGTGACAATGGACAGATTAAAAACACTATAAACCAGAGACAAAGGAAGAGGGAGAGGCAAACGGGTCTCACCAAAATATTTTAAATTACAAATTACCTGAGCATGCCACTGGGCACCAAGCTCAGGATGCACATGTGTTGTGAATACTCTGGGAGAAAAACACTTCTAAATTGGAGAATGTCACTGCCCCTCCTTCAACTCATTCCTATCAATGGTATTCAACACCCACAAAACAAAAGAGCAGCTAGCTGTTCTTTTCAGAGAGTTGTCAGAGAAATACAGATGGGGTTTTAACTAGGGATGGGCACGAGTATTCAAGTACCGAGTACTCATTGTTGACGCTACTATTTGAGTAACGGTTCACTACTCGCGCCCAACTATTGTTTACAACTGTAAACAGTGGAAACCGACAACAGGCATCACATCATTTGCTAGTCCCATTAGCACACGCTGTTGTGATGATAGCACAGCGGATATAAGCCTGCTAATAGCGAAAATGGTGATGGGATGTATGCTTCCATCAAGTTTTGGTGTAAGGTGAAGGCTTCCGCGAGCTGTAGGTGTATGTTGAGCCGGAGTAAGAGCCACCATCACTGTGTACTCCTAGCTTAGATTTATTCTTAGCCGACAGTGTGCAATTTTACATCTGGTTTAGGTATTTCCAAATAAGAGTCCTGCATGCAGCAGTGCAATTAAACATTATACATTACAACCATCACTTGTAATTTAATTCATATTGTGGATTTGAAGAGCTCTGTCCTACAGAAACACATTACTGATTAGCAGCTCCAGCACACCACGGGAAACATAGCGGACTATGTCCTGAGACTTAACATTGGTCCCGCTTGCATTTCCAGTCGGACACGGACCTCACTTTTTTTTTAAATAAAATAATGTTTTTCCAGAGTCCTCGAGTACTCGTCGATAGGGTAATCTCGAATATTGAAATTACTGAAAATGCCCATCCCTAGTTTTAACTGGTGTAATCACCTGAAAGATGGTTTCTGTGGCAGGGGGTTATTTCTATATTGTCCAAGGTGGGGGTTACTGAGTCCCAGTTCATTTTGTAGTCTTGGAGATATAGGAGAGGACCTAGAAGCCTATAAACTACTTAACTGTGCCCTCCATTCCCAAAACTGGCCTTAGTCATTTACATTTGTAGGGGTGTGCATGGCTGCATATGTGTGTGTGTGTGTGTGTGTGTGTGTGTGTGTGTGTGTGTGTGTGTGTGTGTGTGTGTGTGTGTGTGTGTGTGTGTGTGTGTGTGTGTGTGTGTGCATGTGTTTGAGTGAGTGTGAATATTGGCGGGTGATCATGTATACACATTTTCGAGATTGTCTCACCTAATTTATTTTTATATAGATAAGAATAACATGTGATATGCTAGTCTGCCGTGCCATAATCGTATGTTAGGAGTAATCCTGTAAAAGGTTCAATATCCTGGCACAGCGGCTGCAGTTTACGGAGGCTCCAGCCCATTATCCATCATAATGGAAGCCTGAGTGCTCTTTCTTGAACAGTATTTTGCTATCCCCCTATGTTCTCATGTCATGGTAATAGTGGTTGATACTTTCAAATCTTGACCAGTGAATCTTGTCTTAGCCCTGAGTATCATTTTTTAAGGATGGTAGTGGACCAATCATTTTTGATATGGGCTAACATAATTGCCCAAAATAATAAGCTTGATAGCTGCATAAAGCGCACATGTATGAAGCATGCTTGCGCCCAACAGGTCAACTTACAAAAACATGACACTTTTAAAAATGGAATATATGAAAATCCTCTAACATAGTTTTTGTGTTTATAGATAACTGACATAAAGTTTAGATTTCAGTACCAGTTAAGCATGCATCCGCTTTTCTTTGAAATCAATGCATGAGCACACAGTCCCACTAAAGATACATGCAGGTATGGTAGTGCAAGGTTCAGGATAAAAAGATACACTTAGTTTACATGGTGACAGCAGTTGTTCTCGAAGGATGGCAGTTGCTCAGCAAAGGCGGGAAGATGTGGTCGCATGTAATATATATTCAACACATATAAGACAGGGCACTCACACACATTCAGGCATGTACCCATCAAGTGACAGGTATGCCCAGAAGTCACTCCTCACTCTTCATATCTATGATTACTGTGTAAAGCAAAGTTATGATGTAAGGACCTTGTACATTGTTATGTTTATGTCTAAAAACCTCTGTAGCAGCCCATAAATACAACAATTCCCCATAATGCATTCTCTACTATCTGTTTATACTGCAACATAGCAGATATATGGTCTTACAGAACACATAAGTGTCACTTCCCTCTGTTGAAAACAACATATTACAAGAATGACCATTTGCCTAATTGCCTCACACAGAATATATATTGACAAAAGTGGTGCATCTCCCGAAAGAAGAAAACAATTATGCCTTTCATCATAATTCAAACCTTGATAAAGGGAATTAAATTGTATGTTAATATCGACCTTAAGAAATTCCAAGAGCTATTTGTTTTACTTAATTATCACAATATTCCCCAGTGTAAATGATATGAGTGAAGAATAAACTCACTGCCGACTAAAACAATTCTCAAAGAAAACTGCCCATGTGTTACAGGTTCCATACAGAATAACAAATGAGGGCATTGCTCTGTTATAAATGCAGGTGTTCAGTAAGATTTGGTTAAAAAATTCAACAGAAGCTGACATACATGTTTTGGTGTTGTGGTTGAGAGTCAAATCACAAACCCTAATTTCATTTCCTGTTTTAATCACAGAGTTGAACCATTTCATATTGCTCTTCCATTGTGAGAGGAGCAGAGGTGTGAAAGGAATAGCAATGACTCAGAGAAGCAGAGAGAACAGTGTGTGTCGCGTGCATGCTGTATAGCCAGGGCACTAGAGCAGTGTGCCTGCTGCTAAATGGACAAGAATTAACTGTTTCGGATATGAATGTATGTTGGGGGAATCCTGCTTTTGTTTTTCTCGTCATCTATCTGCAGTTCTGACACATATTGTAATACCAATAGGAATGTAATCTTATGAGAATTTAAGAATATTTTATCAGACATTTATTCTTTGAATTGCAGCTTTGTTTTCAGCTGTAAAAAGAGGGATGGGAAGAGAATTTTATGAATGGTTTGAGCTGGTGACACGTTCTTTTAATGCAGCCATAATGTCAGCTCCTAAATGCACAATGTATTACTTTTTAAGTCTTGAAGTGGGAATTTTAGTTTGTAATCCTTTGTTGCACATAAACTAAAGTATCCATAATATAAGAAGCTCTCAAAAAAGAAAAGGGATCATACTTAAAAGGGTTTTATATTATAAACGTAGGTAGGTATCATCTGCAAAGAGGTGTTCCCTAATAAATGCTTATATTTTTCGACAGAGAAAAGGTTATATTGCAAAACAATTGACTGCAGGTATTTGACATTTTCCAGATTGGCCTCTGATGTTCAGAATTATTCCTGTTTTTTGATTATCCCTGATTTACTTTTCATGTATATTTATCTTTTACTTCAAATTCAAGGCACATGTATGCCAAACATTTTAACATATTTTACCCCAGTCAGACATGTCTTTCTGACTGCATCTAATTATACAAATGTTTAGGTTTTCTATATGACGGTAGTCAGGGACCATTTTTCACTGAAATCTCTCAACAATGATGACAATCAATATCCCAAATAGGCAGCAAGCACTATTGTATTCAACTGAGATTAATTATGGGCAAATATAACACAAATGCGAATCCATGTGCATACATACACTACAAATAGTGAAATCCTGATACTGCTAATGAGGATTTAGCTTGAATAAGCTTTTAGTCGAGGAAGTGCAAATACACATTAAATATGATGTGGCTATTTGATACTGTGAGGCCATGACAAAATACAATTATTTATTTATTTTACAATCATCCTTGTTTTTTATTTACTTTAGACACTTCACTCCCCTCCGTCTCCAAAGGACCATTCAATTGAACAGAATCTAATAGTATAAAAGAGCTTTTTATTTCACTGAGGATCCCTGTGGATAATTTTGATGTGAATCAGAGGACTAGATAATGCTTATGAAGAAAACCATAATGAAGTGACTTATTTTATTTCTAATTTATTAAAACAAATTAAGAGGAAGAGCACAGGTTATCATATGTTTCATAATCCGTACTGTACAGAAAATGCATTTAGGTAAAGCCTAAAATAGAATTAAGTTGTCACACTTGCTGCTCAATTTATCTGCTAAGAGTTTCTAGTCTGTTTCATTTTTATTAGAACCCCACACTGGGCCTTTTTCAAGGACATGTGGTAGTTTCCAAAACCCAGTGAGAACCATTGCTTTAGCAAGTAGCCCGACTTCACAAACTCTGAATCGAACACTGTATTACAGGGTTGGGGTCGATTCATGATGCCTTGATGGATTAAAACACACCACACATAACAACAATAACAGTATTAAAGCATGATATAAATTAAAACCTAGTACAAATTTAAAACATAAACTATATTTTTCTACATTTTAAGCTCTCAGTGGAATTGACCCCAACCTTGCCTAAGCCATCAGTCTTTGTAAAGTACACTGTTTCCAGGGTATTGAAAAAAAAGAAGAAATTTGAATGACCTTAGCCAGCTCTTATACAATGTTGTTTGTAGGTCCACAGACTGTCTGTTTTGTAAAAAAAAGAAGAAGAAGAAGAAAAAAAGAAAGAAAAGAAAAGAAAAACAAATTTTTACCTGTTGACTTTCTATGCTGTTGTTTCTGTATTAATGTTCTATTGTTCAGTGCATGTTGTAACTTTGGCGTTAGTGACTGGTTGTCATTCATGCAGAGCCAGTACTTGTCATGTAAAAAAAGAAAATGTCTCAATGTCCCAAGGTATTTCTATTTATTAAGAAAAGCAACATTTCCCTTGGATGACTGAAAATGAAATAAATCAAATCACTTTACATTTTAAATAGGATTTGATGACTTTTATTTTACTTAATTATTATTAATTTACAGTTTTAAAAGCAAACCAAAATGGGAATACATACTATGAAAGTTTGTTTTGTGCAGTTTGTTTAAAGGATTAAGTAAGCGATTGTATCATTTTAGCTATAACTTCCTGTCAGTGAATGAAGTTAGCAGTCTGTGAGAAATTATATGTTATATTAGTTACTTTCAAGTGTTAAGAAAAATGGTTAGCTTAATTGACCAAACCCCATGATTCTGGTACTAGTCCAACATTAGTTCAGGAATATGTGGAGTTCAAGCTAGCTGTCAGGATTCTAACTGTTACAACATGTGTTGTTATGGTAGTTTCAGAGTGGGAAAAGTAAGTGGATCAGTTTACCCCCTTAATTTCTCTGGTCTGTCTCAGTAAGCTGGGGTAAAGTGAGACACGAGACAACTTTTTTTAAAACAATCATATTTTCACTTCCCTTCGTCTTGAATAAATTCTGATAATTTCCATTGCTAGGAAACGTCCTGAAGTAATGGGAAATGTGTACATTTTACTGATAAATCATTTAAGCTCGCTTAGAGGGGAGCAAATGTAAAAAGTGTCTCACTTTACCCCACTCTCCCCTAATGATTTTGCCCTGCTCTGCCATTTTTGCCGATTAAACATTCAGCTCTCTGTGCATTCATGAGCAGAGAGACCCGCCTCTTTGTAGCGTTCTCTCTTCTGATTGGATAAAGTGTTGTGGGATACAAGAAAAGTTTCTCGCCAAATACTGCAGAGCGGAGGGACTAAGAGACATGTGTTATGAAACAATCACACTGTATATATGATTGCTGATTTGCTGTATGAATATAGAGCGATGTATATTAACAAAAATATATAGCTCACTTCTGCTTCAATGTTTATTCTCACAATGAAATTGTTATTTTTTTATAAGCACACAACAGCTGTATGAAATGCTTACATGTACATTATAATTGAAAAGGCACAACTGAGCACTTATCGGCACACCAGGGTTTTTATTAATTTTCTGGATGGATTGGTATTATATTTTGCAGGTTGTTCTTTATGCATGTGTCTCAGTAAATTTGCACAGGAGCGAGGCTCACAGAAGGAGGGAGGAGGTTAGATGAAGAGGAAGCTGCGGGCTGTTGGGCAAGAGCAGGCCTCCATCCTCCCCACCCGCCTCCACACACCCCTGCACCGAGGGTTTCCCACCGCCTGCCACTGGAGAGACTGTCTCCTGCATGAAGGAATGATAAATGAGTTAGTGCTCACATGATTTCTCTTCACCCCAAACGATAGACAATGATGCCATCTAGTGGTGGTGCTGGTTGTTGCCAATCAGATCTACAATAGGTCGTAGCCTATATCAGTGATCTGGGATGAAAAACCAACCTAGAGATTTGACCCAGAATCTCCTTGAAACAATGTTTGTTTTTTCCGCATATAGGCTAAAGTTATATTCCCTTTTTAAATACAAACCCATTAAAAATGCCTCCTGCTGTGGACATGATCGGGGTTAAAGTTATAGGATGAAAGTGTCTTGAGATTAGTGCTTCTCTCTGACGTTTTTGACCCCCAGTAACTTATGGAGCAGTTTTTTCCCTTTGTGGCGTCGTCAATTTTTTCATACAGTCAAATCCGTCTGCTATAATAAAGGGTTCCATGAACAAAAAAGAGGTTATTTTTAAGTCTAAAGGAGCCAAGTTACAATTGTGTAGGAGACTATGTTCAGAATACATAAAGATTACATTCCCTTTTCACAATACTACAACGACAAACATATTGTATATGTATTAAGTATGGAATCATTGTTTAAAAGATTTAAATCAATTTGTGAAAATGTTGCAATTTATTATTCTGTGAACATTTTACAACCTATATAAGTCATTACAGACAAGTGGTCTGTTTTAAATACAAGCAAAAACAGAAGTAAATACATTCTATTTTACTGTTTTAAGCATGGTGATTACGGAAAACTTGAGGCTGCTATAGGCTGAGACAGAAAGGTCCTCTTTATTACTTTAGTAAAGCTATGTTCAACACTGAAGTTCTTTACATATGAGCAAAACTGCCTTCAAACTAATTTCATGGTTGAATAAACTCTGGGCTGGGCTTTAAAAACAAACACCTTATCTGTCTCTAATGGTCATTAACATAAATGGCCGAACAACACAAGCTTAAATGTGCAAGGCTTTCGAAATTCAAAGAATGTTAATGTTAACATTCTTTGAATTTAGAAAGCCTCACAAACTTGGTGGAAAAAAAAAGCAAGCTGTGAGTTGTGATCTAAGAATGGTTTAACACAAGAAACGTATTATAAACCTAAGGATCAGAATATTCTCCATTTCTACCTGTCCTTGTCGTTTTCCTCTCCATCTCCTGCACAGTGTGTCTGTCCAGCAGCGAGAGCAGGCGGCTGGCACTCCACACACACACGGTGCCCCACCCTCAGGTGCTGCATCCACTGGGTGTGTGGGCCTGCACTTTGCTGACATCCTTTTGTCAGGGAGGTCAACTGAAACTGGACACAATAACTACTTTACACAAACACACACACACACACACATACACACACACACACACACACACACACACACACGCAAATCAAACTCAGACTGAATAAATGTTGACAGTTAGGCTACTTGAAACGTTTTTCTGGACCCTCTCAACGTGTTACCCTATAATTTCGCTGCTGTCGGGGATGTCTCTTTTCTTCCTGGCGTTGCCATAACCACCCGTGATAATAAGTGCTGGAACTGCAGAGGGAACATCCATGATAAGAACATTACATGTGACCTATTATGTTGCAACACAGAGTCTCACACATTTGCAAATGAGCGCACAGTATGCTGGGAAAATGTTCATAGAAGTAGGATTCTTTTAAGTGTGTCATTTTTTTAAATGAAGAAAGTCAAGAAGAAAATAAGCTGCACCGTCCAGACTGACTTGATTTTGAAGAACGCAGAAGTGACAAGCTGAGACAAATGGCTTTGCTCCCCCTAGCCTTCATCTGATATGTCTGCAGATCATTTTATTTTAGATAGGTTTGACATGGAGTGGCAGCAGCTATAAATCATGATGCACGTACAATATAATACATATAATATAATATATCTTAAACTGTGCTGTGTCCTGTACATTCGTATACATCCTTGAGAAGAGGGTAACCTAGGTAACTCAAGCTAGTGCTGGTGTTCTATAAATAAATTAAATGTTTCTATTTTCAGAGGGTGGTTGTTTCTGCTCTTCTCACTAAATACTTTATACTTTATTTATAAAACTAAATAATTAAAGACTGCTCATTGAGGGTTATCCCAACTTTTATATTCACTGAGTCTAAACTTCTACCGTCTTAAATGGCACCAAGCAAAACCAGTTTAGTTTTACATTGCATTACATTTCATTTCTGATTAATACGATGGGTAATGATAAGTCCCTTTGATCAGTTAAGCAGATTAAGGGCATATGAAAGGATCTTGTAATGTGGTTTTTGGTATGAAGCTATTTGATTTTCACAACAGCGTCTTTTACAGGTCAGTTAACAGTTGTATTTTTTGACATGCTAAAGTCCATCTCTTAACATCAGATGTTACCTGGTCCACACTTTAACCCTATGTATCTACTAGTTAGTACACACATACTGAATGAAACAATAGCTCAGTTTTTTTCAGGTGGATAAAAGCACAAGCTATAATAACACAGACTCGGATGTTTAAAGGAATAGTTCAGTATTTTTAAGTGGGGTTGTATGGGGCACTTACTAAACATAGTAAGTGTGTTACTTTAAAGAGTTTGAGGGAGATGCCACTGTAGCAGAAGTCGGCATTGTACCGTTACAGATGGGGCCATGCTAACTTAAAACCCAAATATCCCTTTAATTGAACACTAAACTGAGATTTTTTCATAGCTGTAGAAAAAAATCGCAATTTAGCAGACAATTGAAGGGTTATCTCGATATCTAGGTTTTAAGTTAGCATTTATGTGGATAAAAAAAAAACGTCTGTCTTCTGGCCCCCTCTGCAAGTTTACAAGGCTGATTCTTCTACAGCTACATCTCCCCCAAACTCCTTACAGTGACTGTGCTGACCTCCAACTCCATAAGATAACACACTAACTATGTCTAAGTATCCCATACAACCCCACTTCAAAAATACTGAACTATCCCTTTAATGTGAAAAGGTCATGTGGTCTTATGGAAGAAGGATCCGCTTGGATTTTCCCTCACCCAGTGAGTTGTGACAGTGGCCCTGCTGAGACCAGTACTCTGCACAGCCGGCATGCTCCTCCACATGGGGACAGGGTTGGCCTGCATTGAGCGCCTCTTGCACCACGCTCCTGCTCCGCCTGCGAACTGTGGCCCGGCACGGCTCAGCACAGCCCGACCATTCCGTCCACTCACTCACCACACAGGACACAGCTGAAGAGAGAGACAGAGAGCATTTAACCTACAGCTGAGGACAAATACAATGCAATGTGGTGTCTTATGTCCACAAATCAAAATGCCAAGTAGATCTCAGGAAATCAGAACATTTCAATGTAGCCTATACACTGTAGTATAACAGGAACATTATTTCATGAGAGGCTTCACTGTTTTTTTTTAAATAAAATACTCTCACCATCATGTTCATTTGGCAGCTTGGGGGGATTTTTAAATTAAACCCAGAATCCTATAAGAATGTGGCTTTTAACACAGAATTATAATGGAATTCTATTTTTGGTCAAGTTTTTAGTGGGGAAAAAAAACACTAATAGGCTTATCACATTATAGGCTACTAGCCTATATAAGAAGTATGCTATAAAATGTGATGCACAAACACTTTCTTGTCAGCTCAAACCCACCTGGGCAGGCTGCCTCGTAGTCGTGGCAGCAGTCCAGCGTGGACACACAGGCTTGATCGCAGTAGCAGGTGCCGTAGGAGCGGTCGGATCTCCATCCATCGCTGGTGCAGGACGGGTCCCGGCCCGTGCAACACAGAGCCGTTTCCCGGCAGCCAGAGCGACACGGACGGACGAGGAGCAAAGACACTCCGAGACAAACAAGAGTGACGGTGCTGCTGCTCCTCCACTCTGTCATCACGAAGCACCGTGCGTTAACTTTGGGAAGTTTGGTGCGCAATGCAATCGCAAGTTCAACCACTCTGAAATGGAAATCTCTGACTGGAGTTATTCGCAACAGGAGTGTTTTTTTTTTAAAAAGCACTGCCCTTTTGTTAAAATCTTTCAAAGTCTAAACGTGAACTGTCCTATGGTCAGTTAGGTTAGCACTGTGACCATATAGCCTAAGTAAAGCACTGTCCGGTGAATTGGAAGTTATTTCATGTGTCAACTCAGTGTCTCTTAAAGGAACAGTTCACCCACTGTAGGTAACGTGAAATATTACAGTGAACAAGAAAACCACGAAACTACATTTAATATTTGACTATGTAAAATCAACATGGCAATTATAAGATTAGATCTAACTCACCAAATGAATATAAAACACCATGCACCTCATCCTGGACTTGATCATTACAGGATTCTTTTTCATTTCTTCACCTCACCAAATCACCGCTTTCCTGATCTTGTCCAAGAATCATTAAAGTAAACCGGAAAATAAATTTTCTTTCAACTGAGATGAATAAAAAATGTATATGGTTTGATATGAAGCATTAGACTGCCCTGCAGTGTAAGATAAATAGAGCACACCTAATAGCTGGGGCCTCAAAAGTTAAGAACCCCAACTGTGCTTCTTTTGCATGGTGTTTTACAGGTTCTGTAGCAGCCATCATATCAGTGAAATGTTTGAGGGGAGGGGAAAGAAGGAAAAGAAGGGAGTTGATGTGTCAGGGGTCAGCCATCACTTGCTAAAAAAAGCACAGTAAAAGAAATGTCTGTTTGCTCAAATTCTTTCTCTCTCTCTCTCTCTCTCTCTCTCTCTCTCTCTCTCTCTCTCTCTCTCGACCCATTGGTAGAGGCAGCCAGCTTCCCAGGCCCATGTGTGCCTCAACATGTGAAAAGAGTGGATTAATGAAACTCCTATGGCCGAGGTTATTCATGCAAAAAGAACAACAGTACAGACAGTGCAGGCCTCCGCTCAAACTCAGATTGCCAGTAGCCTTCCACTGTGTGTGTAGAGGGGGAAGGTAGGGACAGAAAGACTTAACCACTTAAAACGGCAAGTCTAAGAATTGTGCCATGTTGAAGAGGAGAAATATATAGACATAGCAAATAGCTCTACCATGACAGTTGCAGTTCCTAACTCTTTTGGGTGGCTCTACCTTGTGGCACAATATACAGGATACAGTCACAGTCGGTATATGCACCACTCACAGCCTATCTCCTGTTTCACAACTTATCAAAAAATAAATCTCACACACACCATGTGATTTATTTGTATTCAAAGAAGGTGAAATAATGTCCATTGGAAGGTTGCAATCCCGTATTTTGTTCTTGCTGTTGTTCTGCATGAGCTGCATGCCAATATTCAGGTATTAACACTGCATTTGGCACAATCATTTTAATGTGATCTTTGCTGCCATTTCCAAGTGTTACTGAAACACTAAAATTACTAGCAGTATTTAAACTGACCTCCTTCTTACAGGGAGTTCTTCAAAGTTTGCACAAATGTCGACTCTGACTCAAAGATGAACCGATTAGGTTTTGGAGGTCAAAGGTCAAAAGTTACTGCGACCTCGTCACAGTGACCTTGTACCCCACTGTAGCTTCAGCTTTAGAAGTCGTAACTTCTTGAAGGCAATGCCTACCACCACTGTACTTTCACTGTTCGGCAATTGTATGCCTCGTGGAGGCTGGTTTCCTGGTTCAGTATGTCAGGAAAATTATATTGTAAGATATAAAGCTCCAGCAGGTTGAAATGTGGTCATAGTATTATATATGTTTTCCTTAGAATATACTGTGTATACAGCTAGGGAGTCTTTACTGGACACAAATTCAACTGCACTTTTAACTATGACAACAATAAATGCAGATGATCATTGTGAGGGATTTGCTCTCTGAACCTATAAAGTTATATGGTACACAATGGTTTGGGAAAATGTTGAACAGAGAATTTAAAATAAACACAGTTTACTTTAAATTCAATTAAAACATGGAAATTGGCAGTCATGATTCTCTAAATATGGCTCACGTGCCAACATAGGGGAGTATACAAGGCTGGCAGTGTTCCCCTAGAAAAACAAGAACGTAATACACAACAAGCAGCCTTCTTGGGACATAAGTAACAACGTAGAGAATTATATATACGTAAGCTCCTTACGTTCTCCTTTAATATAATTGACATGTTTTACAGGTTAGAACATTGACCAAAGATTGTCCATGAATGGTGTCCCTTAGCTGGACACTGGAACAAAAAAAATATAACTTTACTTCACTGCTTAACTTTACCTTTGAGCCCCTCTCATGTTTGTATATATATGATGCCTGGGAGTCCACTATTTAGAGTATTTGTACTTGATTCAGCTCTTTATTCTAACATTCTTAATTGTGTTTAAGTTGAATTATGAAACGTTTATTTTTTTATTCTGTGATGCTCTGGTTGGCTACACTGGAATTCATTAAAGTACACAATGCTCCTTGTTTCACACCAATAAAATACAGCATTGAGATACTCACACAGTTTTTGATGAATTTACTTGCAAACTGTATCGAACTTTAACACCTCTATTTCTGGATACTGTAGCTGATAGTGAGCCGTGAACTAATAAATAATGGTAAAATCACCAATGTATCCAATATCAAGTCACATATGCTTATCTATTCACCTCAATGTAAGCACATAACGTTTTATCCTTTCTCTTCTATTTGTTTATACTGAAGCCTAGAGATACACGGAGACACTTACACACACACACATAGTATTTTATGCATATATTAAAAGATGCAAGTATTTCCTAAAATGTATTTAGAGACTATACATTCTATGAGTTTCCCCTGTTCAATAGGAGAACACTGAGTCTTTTCAATAAAGTCCTTCAAAGCCTCTGCCACTTAAATGGCACGTTATTTTCCTCATGGGAAAAATGCATTCACTGCTTGCCAAATAAGTGTTTTTTTTATCAGGAGGTAAGGTATTTCCTCTAATCCTGGGAGAGTGTTTAAATAAACCTCAGATGGAGGCTGAGGGTCACAGAAGGAGGGGAACACCAGCTTGGCAGTCTGCGTCCTTTGCACTCACACAGTAACACATAGGAAACACGCCTTCACAGGTAGCAGGTGTGTAGGCTAGTCGAATCCGTTAAAGGCCACTGGAATATTAATTCTTACACTCAAGACCATCAGCAGTTCAAAAATGATTTTTCTAATGGACCTCCAGATGATGCTGCTGGATATGATTTACTTCATCCTGCGCAACTCGGTGCGTGTCGTCCTGCGCCCGCGCACCAAGCCCATTGACGGTGAGGTGGTGCTGATCACCGGCGCGGGCGGTGGCCTGGGTCGTCTCTTTGCTCAGGAATTCACCAAACATGGGGCAGAGGTGGTGCTGTGGGACATCAACACCAGCGCCAATGAGCAGACAGCCAAGCTGGTGCGGGAGATGGGCGGCACAGCGCACACCTACACGGTTAATGTGACAGACAGGGAAGATGTGTATCGCAGCGCTGACCTCGTGCGTAAGGACCTGGGCCGGGACGTTACCATACTGGTGAACAATGCTGGGGTGGTGGCCGGGAAGCGCATGCTGGAGTGTCCCGATGAACTGATAGAGAGGACCATGAAAGTCAACTGCCATGCCCTTTTCTGGGTGAGAGCTCTTCTGTCAATATGATAGCCTACAAAACGAGACAAGGCAGGCAGCTGCCCTTGACTCATTAATAGACTATTGATGAATACATTTAATTGTCTTAAAGGTGTTACATGCACTTAAGAAGACAAAACTGCTCACCTGTAACTGTATTCATTTGCTCGTTTAGAAGGAGGTTAATCTTATGCAGTTTAGATCAGTAGCTTATAGTGTAAATGACACATTATATAAAAGGTGTGAAAATAAATATCTGTACTAAATCCAAAAAAGAGGTAAAATCTTAAAAGGGTGGCCTACAATCAAAACTTGATTGTAGGCCACAAGTGAAAATATCATTCTGAGGCCAGTTATTGACTTATTCATTCAGTAAGCAACCCTCAACATTACCCATGCTCTGGCAGAAACACATCAAGGAGATTGTAATAAAAAATATAAAACTGCAGGCTTTGATGGTGAGGTGTGCCAGCTTTGTCAATTTTGTCGCCAGGCACAAACAATGATTCAGCACTGAAATTAATGTAGAGAGCTGTAAATGAAAGCTTTTGAATTTCCAAGTGTATAATCTTTTCAGCATTAGCTGTTCTACAGAGTAGGTTATTGTGCAGCGCGTGACACATGACGTGAACAATTATTTGCGTCGACGGCCTTATCCCCTTCACACTATAGGACTGCAGGATTCCTATAGAAATCCTCTTAATATGAAGCTGCTGGTGGAACATAAGCTTCCTTCAAATTGAGCAACATTTAAGTCACTCCAAGTCATGTGAGAACTGCACATTTTGTGACCTCAGAATAACATGCTGCCATATGCACGTTTGTGTGTGTGTGTTTCTTTCTTAGACAGTGAAGGCCTTCCTCCCGCAGATGAAGGCCCAGAACCACGGACACATAGTGACCATCGCCAGCGTCCTTGGCCTCTTCAGCACGGCTTGTGTCGAGGTGAACCAGGGAGAGTGAAAACATCACCACAATAAGATATGGCAGCCTTACTGTCCCAGTCTTTCCCACAAATCTCTAGAAGCACATTCAAATGCACATCACACAAAACAGAAGTCTGAATGGGTCTGGCGAATTGCTAATAATTTCTGCAATATTCAATACTTTGATAAAAGACACAGTTAACACATTTTGATGTTTGTTTCGAGACAGGATTACTGCGCCAGTAAGTTCGCTGCAGTGGGCTTCCATGAGTCTCTGGCCCACGAGCTGCTAGCCGAGGAGATTGAAGGAGTGAAGACTACTCTTGTGTGCCCCTATATTGTTGACACAGGCATGTTTGAAGGATGCAAGATACGGTATGTCCACAAGATATAGCCACATGCTGTCATTCTTGTATTTCCTGCTTAATTCAAATCACATCCTATCATTATCCATCACTCTGCTCCACTAGGTTAATCGTGCACTATGTAACTTTGGGTGTGTACGTACGGTATATTCTCCTAACTCAATAAACAATCTTTCCTCACAGGAATGAAGAGTAAATATAATTTTTTTTAAACCATAAACAGGCTCAGCAAATGTAAACAAATCCCCCTCCTCTGAAACAGCATAGTGCATCTTTAAGATGTAGTGTTTCTAACAAAGGGTTCCTTGCAGCAATCATATCAAAATTCTGAATCTAATAATTTTTAGTTCCTATTCCAATCTAAATGCCCGTCTGCTACCGTTCAACGACAAAGCAGCACAGAGATATGAGAAGGATTTGGGTATCGCTGTTCTGTTGTGCCTGCTTACTGTTATGTTTGAGCATTTGCTTTCTGTCAAACTCTTAAAAGTGTCAACCCATTTCTTCTTTGGTGCCACTAGGGAGGAGGTGGAAATGATCCTACCCCCTCTGGATCCCCAGTACTGTGTTGAGCAGGCCATGAACGCCATTCTCATAAACCAACCATTAGTGTGCATCCCTCGCATCACCTACCTGCCCGTCATCTCCAGAGCGTAAGTCCAAAGCAATGCCATACTGTGACATGAACCAAAAGCCATGCATGAGTCTCTGTGTTACTTTTCTGTGTGCACTTCCACTGCTTCACAGCTGATGTTCAGTATCTTAAAGTTTTTATGGCACATGTTCTCTTCCAGATTGTTGCCGTGGGAATCCAACGTGGTTACATATCGTTTCATGGGATCCGACAAGTGCATGTACCCCTTTATCGACAAGACGACAATAGCGTCCAATGGCATCGAAGTTGTATAATCACACCAAAGTAGCTAAGACCTCATTAATATATATCAAATAATGCACAAAGACACAGAAAACAATCCTTCTGCTTGTGTGGAGAGCAGTGGACCAAACAGCCCAGCAAGGATTCAAATAATTCCTACCAAATGGAAGGGGCTTTGGATTTTGAGACCGATCATTCAGAAGCGTGTGCTGCATGACGACTCAGCCAAGCGATCATCAGCACCCGCAAACGACTTCCGTAATGATCAACGAGTTTTAAAGCCCCATTCAAAGTGTTTTCACCATAAAATGGCAAAATATTTCACAGAGCCAAAAGGGGAATGGGAGAGTCTTTACTATCTGTAACTTAACCATGTACCAGGTTTTTGTTCTGTATTGTGTTTACATACAATAAAATTATTGAAAGCCACTTTACTTTACACTTTTTACTCTAGTGAGAATTGTTCATCACCTAAACATCTTTCAATAGTCATTCCTACATTAAATTGAAGCTTAGTGTGTTGGCTTGAAATGAGTACCCCTCACTTTTTCTATCTTATTGTAATACAGAAGAAATTAATCATCAATGACACCCTTACACATTGTGACAACCAACCCCATCAAGGGGTCGGTTGTCACACACTATGGGGTTGTTTGTCACAATGTTATCTTAATCTCTAAATAATCTTAAAAAGAAGGCAGGAAAGCGGAACAAAATTTAAAAGTTTAATTGCATTGTCAAGTTGACAAATAGGCCTACATAACTTACTGTAGCCTTGGCAGCTGGTCTAGTTTGGGATGCACTGGGTTTTGATTTTGTTGCCTTTTTTTCTTTTGCATGCTAACTGCCTTTTCCTACTATATTCTTTCCTTCTCTGGGGTGTCAGTGAGGATACAGCTTGACAATTTATTTTGTTATTGGGTGCCTTTTCTGGCTGCAGCCTTTGGATAACATGTGACAACCAACCCCCCCAAAAATTTGACGACCAACCCCAACTTGAATTTCTTGCTAGCATCAAGGCCAACAACCATCTGACAACTAAACTAATTACCTTGCTAACCACAATATAAACTATAGCTTACCATTCACACTTTTTATGGGTAACAAGTGATTTGTTATAAACCCATTGTGTAAAAACCTAGAAGAAAAATACTGAGGAGCTAAATATTTTCAATTTGACATGAAAAACACAAACAGTCCTCTCACCTCAAATTCAGCAGTCTAACTCCAATGAAGACTATGTAGGTGAACTCTGATCCCAATTCTGGATATTTACATACCACAATTTCACAGACAGCGCCTTCTGGTTCCGAGATATAACGATTGTGACAACCAACCCGTGTGACATATTACCCCGTTCTCCCCTACTGGTCAAATCAAAACTCAAATGACATTTTTATTGTCCCTCATTCATTCCTAAAGGACCAACTGCAGCTCCATCTACCTTGCAGATTATGCAAGGCAATGCTGTTTTTTTTAGGTGTTGCTTATCTCACAAGACAAAGCAGTGACACAGTGGAATGTAATCACTGTACAAAATATTTCCATGCAATTATGACTAATGATGAGGCATGTCCCAAGGCAAAGTCTAAAAAGGCCTCCAGTTGTACTACTCATAATGTCCTAGAATGAGTTCATGCTTGGCCACTTACAAGATACACATGATAACATTGAATTAACCCACACAGCCCTTCATAACCTAAACTTGTTCTATTATATATTCCCGCCACTGGTAGGTAAAGAAAAAGACGATATAACAGAGGTCTTTGTTTTGTGCAAGGAAGCACTGAAGTTTAATTAGCATCGGGAGTGGAGAGAGAAGGACGATTGACATAGGGGAGGAAAGGGGAGTATGCATGAAAACTGACACAACAAGGGAAATGCCGCTGCCACACACAGCAGAGACAACGTCACAATACATCCAACGCTACATTTAGTCAGAAACTCTTCCCAGCCCTATATGGTAATGTCAACAACACTGGTTGTTTCTTTAAAGCACTCTAGGAAAATCAACAGAGGTTCGTCAGCTGCACCCTAGACAAAGATGAGGCCCATAGTTAATATATTATATTGTGTTTAATTAACTACCTCAGCGGGGGGATTAAAAGAAAAAAACACTTAAAAACAATAGTTAGGTCTCACAGACAGAAAAGAAGTTCTAGGCAAAAATAAAACAGAGTTCACAGTAACATTCGCTTCATAATTTCACCAAACGAACCGCCAAAGAAGTGTCTAGGATGCAGCTACTTTTTTTTTCTACAACGCAACAAAATAAATAACGTGTACAATTAAACAACATCAAGGGGTCAAAGCTACTTTTTCCTATCAATCTTGTTTAACTGTGAACATTTTGGAACAATGAATAATGAATAAACAGTGATGGTTTGGAGCCTACAGTGGCCCAATGCTTCCTGTAAGCTCCTTAAACTGACAAAGAACACAGTGTCTTGAGTTTTCTCTAGTGCTTTTATAGACAACCAAACCTGATCATCTAAGCAGTGCCATCTAGGGTCTGTGCCATTGTGCTTGAGTTAGCCTGTTTGAGGTGCAAGTCGCCTTCCATGTTCTGCTTGCCACACCTGTGGAAAATAATAAGTCAACGGTCAATCAGCATCCAAAATGTTCTGATGGCTGTTTACAAAAGACACAAAATGATAGAAGAACATGTACAACAACAAATCCAACAACGGGCAGACCATTGATAACATATAAGCCTGTCCAGTGCTCAAAACTTTTACTACTGCTGTCCTCTAAGGACCTAAACAGTCTTATCAATATACTGACAGCACAGTTAACAAGCAAAAGCTGAGCCTTCTGTTTACGTTCCCAATTTTGAAACACTTGGAAAATTGGCAGCAAAAGCAATTTTATACTGGTTGAAGTGTTTACATAAAGGCATTACTATTCTGACGGATCACTACATTTTGATTATGAGTAACAACTAAAGAAACACTTACTTTGAAAACAGCTATGAGAAAACAGAGAGACGGTGTTTGTCACAGCTTACCGAGAGACTGGTCCATTTCCTGTCCTTTCGTTTGACTGCTGGTCCAGTTCCGAGAGCAACTTCAATATATTCAGTGCAGCCTGCAGAGGTGAAGGTTAGTATGGGTTACTGTGATGATAGAATGTGTGTGTCCAGGAAACAGCCAATGTAATGATCCTCTTTTTGGGAACAAGTGGGAGTTTGTTGTGTCATTCTAAATCAGGAACAAGCGAGCTGGATCACTTACCGGTGAATCAAATCTTATTTGAATACCGGCTACTTCCATCATTCTGAAGGTTTGTGAAAAGTGTTTGTCACATGTGCCTTTTCTTTTTTGTGGATTTTTTTTTTCTTTGTCTGGTATGATAGCTGCTCATACAGAAGAAAGCAGCTTGACCTTAGGAGGCTTTTACTACTATACTAAAGAAACAAACAAATCACACAACCGATAATATTGTCTATACTTTAACCCATTGATGACGGCTGCTGCGCGATGCCACATTGCCTCTCCTGCCTGATGCTGCATCGTGCAGCATTGTTACTTTATCTAATTTTCATGGCATGCGCAGCATAGAATGCACTGTCATTGGTTCAAATACACATGAGGTGGGTTTTGTTGATTTTTTAAGACCACGTGACCACCCAAAAGTTGTGTGGTTTGCCGAAAATCACATCAATCAAAAAAATAAAAAATAAAACAAAATAATAAAATAAAAAATAAGCCGGCTGTGTCAGCGATAGTGTATTACAGAACAGTTAGTGGCGTTTGGTGCGCAGAATCAAGGTCCACTATAGGCTACTGACGAAAATCACACTAAATATTTTATATTATTTATTCTTTTTTTTCTCCCCCATCTAATTTTGACGATTTTTTGAAAAATGTGTTGGTGTGTAAGCGCTAAGGGAGCATGTTTAACCTTCAGTGCATCCTTAAAAAAAATCACACTCTGCCTCCTTCGGCGCTTAAGATGTCACTTTGGATTGATATGTAGATAAAAATAACATGAATGTATTTTTCCACCAATTTTTTTTTATAACTTTCTTTTTCAACTCGAGTCCTCACCATACAAACCATATTCATCTTTATTTTAAGGATTTTAACCCTTTAAATTACAGTTGTTTTAGAAAAAGTCACTCGTTTTTTTTAATGGAAAAACACAAAATATCAATTAAAAGCTAAATAATTAGTCTGAATTGGATTTTTTTGAGGGGGATTGTAAGAGTGTGATAGATGTAAAAAATGTGCAATGAAATTGATTTGAATGCATTTTTATATTTTTTTATATCTAAGATTTAAAAAAAGACTCACACTCAGCCTCCTTCGGCGCTTAAGATGTCACTTTGGATTGATATGTAGATAAAAATAACATGAAGGTATTTTTCCACCAATTTTTTTTTATAACTTTCTTTTTCAACTCGAGTCCTCACCATACAAACCATATTCATCTTTATTTTAAGGATTTTAACCCTTTAAATTACAGTTGTTTTAGAAAAAGTCACTCGTTTTTTTTAATGGAAAAACACAAAATATCAATTAAAAGCTAAATAATTAGTCTGAATTGGATTTTTTTGAGGGGGATTGTAAGAGTGTGATAGATGTAAAAAATGTGCCATGAAATTGATTTGAATGCATTTTTATATTTTTTTATATCTAAGATTTAAAAAAAGACTCACACTCAGCCTCCTTCGGCGCTTAAGATGTCACTTTGAATTGATATGTAGATAAAAATAACATGAATGTATTTTTCCACAATTTTTTTTTATAACTTTCTTTTTCAACTCGAGTCCTCACCATACAAACCATATTCATCTTTATTTTAAGGATTTTAACCCTTTAAATTACAGTTGTTTTAGAAAAAGTCACTCGTTTTTTTTAAAGAAAAAACACAAAAAGTAAAAAGCTAAATAATAATTAGTCTAAATTGGATTTTTTTGAGTGGGATTAGAAGAGTGTGATAGATGTCAAGAATTAACAATAATATTGAATTGAATGCATTTCTATTCTTTTTGCTATTTAAGATTTAAAATGTGCCCTCCATTAAGGGCCATTGTACGGCACACAGAATTCTATTAAAACCACACTTTTTGACCCTGCTGCCAAAAGATGAGAGAAACTGATTTTTTTATTATTCTTTTGGTTCCTTGTACTAATGTCTTGACATTTTCCATTTTTTTGTGTTTTTTACTAGTTGTTGCTAATTTCACACATATGCCAGTGTTTCAACTACAGGCTAAAATGTAAATTTGCACTCCCTTGCTACTTAGGCCACTGCAGGCTACATGAATAAAATATTTGAGATAACATGCCCTGTCTGGGTTCTTCATAATAGCATAGAGTAGTGTATATGTGTATTTCAACAAATATGTATTTGTGAATATGTGTGCCTGTGTGTGTATCAAATAACAGATAGTGAAATTCACATAGAAATACAGCTCAATGTAAATCCATGAAAACAGCATGTTTCGATCCCATGGTTAATTGAGGATAAGTTTGTGAATATGGTAATATTACACATTCATCCTGCTCTTATAACTTGAAATTTTATATTTTTATGATTTTTTCAGATCTTTTATGAATTAAGTCCTGCCTATAGCCTTTACAACTGATAACAATACAAAATGAATCACAGTTCCCTCGTTTCCACTAGGGGTATCTTTGCTCTTCAGGCCTATAAGGATGAAATTCACGCATCAGCTGTAAAATAGTAAAAATGTAAAATTTCAAGGTATAAGAACAGGATGAATGTCTAATATTACCAAATTCATGTATTTAAACTCAATTGACCATGGGATCAACACATGCAGTTTTTATGGATTTACACTGAACTGTTTTTCTCTATGTGAATTTGAGTGTCCGTGTTTGGATACACACACAGACACGCACACACACTTATTTGTCGAAAAACACATCTATACTATACTATGCCATCACTAAGAATACAGAGAGAGCATTTTAGCTGAAACAATTTATTCATGTGGCCTGCAGTGGCTAGTAGCAGAGGAGAGCAATATTAAATCTCAGCCTGTAATTAAAACCAATGGTATATGAGAGAAAACCGATGCAATTAAAAAAAAAACACAAAAAATTAAAATTTTCAAGACATTAGTGCAAGGAAATAAAACAAAACAAAAAAAATCTGGTTTCTATCAGCTATTGGCAGAAGGGTCAAAAAATGTCGTTTGAATGGGAGTCAATGAGGTGCCGTTTTGGCCAAGGAGGCTGAGTGTGAGGAAAATTAATATACAGTGCATTATAGTGTAAATTAATGAATTGAGGATAAAATTCATAAATTGGTCAGAAAACATTAGCCTTGACCAAATATGAAGCCATTTGCATGAACACAGCCTCAGCAGTTGTGAAATGAAAAACCAAAATGTACCAAAAAGGGCCTAAGATGCACTGAAGGTTAAATAAAACCTGTGAACCTTAACTTTTAAATGTATTTTATTTCATGTTTCTATGTGCTACACAGGCTTAGATATTAAGGTTTTGGTAGACTTGACAATTCGTACTATTCTTTCAGAAAATCCTCAGGCATTAAGGACATGCATCCAAGATTGCCATAGTCATCAATGGGTTAAGCTGTGCAAGGCAACATATGACACTGTTAAATACTATGTGATCACATTGTGATTTGACAGATGCATTTCTAGACATAAAACTGTGAGCATAAAACCATAGGGTTACATTTTTTACTTTTCGTTGTTGTTGTCTAAAATAGAACTCACCATATCATGACAAGATTCTACATCTTTCCCAATCCCATGACTGATGAGCGGTGGCTGGGCGGAGCAGTTAATCAGTGAGACAAACTCATTCTTATTGTTTTTGGGGAAATCTTTGTATTCCACCTGCAAGAAAAGGAAATATTTCAAAAATATATTTTACATTTTGTAGAGCATTTGAATTAAATGCAAGCACACTGCTGGCCTTATTGAGTTCCCCAAGCATAAGCTGCACAGTTACCTGAAGGCCCTGCACGGATGCCAGATAGCTGAGCTGTTCTGAGGGCCTGGTGAGGGGTCCGTGGGGCAGTTGGTTCAGGTTATTTTTATTCTTTAGGATAGTCTCAGCAGTCTCTGATGTCCCTGCGTAAAGCAACTCATTGGCAATCATGGCAGTGATTGTGGCCTTGCCTGGGTTGGGCAGAGCTCGACTGTAGTCCTTGGCCTGGGATGTTTGGCAGACCCCGACTGCTAGAGCCACCTCAGGGACCATGGGCAGGATACCCGCAGGCAGCTGCTGATGGCTATGATAAGGCAGGCGGAAGTCCTCCTCCTTGGAACCTTCAAAGGAAAAGCACATTTGTAAAGGGCATAAGCACAACATAAATAATATGATAAATTATACAATGTAACCTATGCCAAATATTCAAGTAATCAAATGGCCACATGGTACCCGCTCTACTCAACTCATCTTGCATTTTTTGATTTTCCACTATGAAAAAGTCCCTGGTACCTTCTTTTCTGGTAGCTACTCGTTCCAGGGACCACTGATGATAAGCAGCTACACAGAGGCAGCACTATCCTGGGTCCTCTCTTGTAATGAAAAACCACCTCCAAAAAACATTTGGTACAGCTGGTACTATGTAATGGGAAAGCACCATAACAGATCTATCAAAACTTACCCAATGCCCCCTCCTCAACAGAGCCAGGTTCAAAGAAAGTCACTTTGCGGCCATCACCAGGTTTCTTCACTGGGGCCTAAATATTATACAGATGTGATATATGTGTATGAAGGAATGAAAGTTTATCAAAGCCATGGAACTTTTCTTGTCTACCATGTTTACATGCCTTTCTTGATGAGAGGTGTAGTGGTACCTTTTCGTCAGTTTTGAGTGCTGGTTTAGGGGGCTGAGGCTGAGGCACTTTATATCCCAAGAGCTCCAGCATTTTCTCTGCTGCGTTCCTCTTTGCCACCTTCTTACTAGGTCCCATTCCCTCCGCAGACTGGCTGCACACCGCAACCTGTGCCGGAAATAAATACGGAAAACCCAGAGTGAAGATGTGAATTGGTGAAACAGACGTTGCATACAGTTGACAATGGGTCGGATGCTTTCAAAATCACCTGCATAACAAACTCCCTGCGCCTAGGAAGACCCCTCTCTGTCACCATGCTGTACTCCGGTTCCTTCTCCTTCTTGGCCTGCTGGATCTGAGCCAGGCGGCTGATAGGATTCATGCCCTGGCCATATTCTGGGCTGGTCTGCAGCTGTTGGCGTAATCACCAGTCAATGAGGAGGCTTTAGGTCTTTACTGGTTATAGTTATTGGAGCTCACTAGTTAGTTACCATACCTTGATGATGGATTTTGTTTTCTTTTTGATGCGTGGCAGAGTCTTTTCCACACTGGGTATATGGGGTAGCCTCTTCAACTCCGCCAGCACGGCTGCTGCTGCCAGCTTCTTGGCAATCTTTTTACTCTTCCCATCGCCCTCTCCACTGAACTCCCCCACTGTAACACACACTACAAAACTCTTCATGTGGGGAGGGCCTTCCTCCTTTAAAACCTGCAGAACAACAGCCAGAAATCAAATTGTAGAGGATTCATGTTATATAGTTTATTTTGCATCTTGTCTATGTTGGTAGACTGGTGAAATCCTATTAACGTCTACAGTATTTTGTTTTATTTTTAAATGTAGAAAATCACCTCAAAATTGACCGGTAGGTTGCGTTTAAGTGCAATTTCAAAAACTTGACTGATTTCTGATTTGTTGAGGTTCTCCTCCTCAGGCTCTCCATTCATCTGTCAAGAGCAAAAAGCATTTTAAAGAAATAAAAAGCCATAAGTCTGAATAATATTGCACTAAAGCTCCCTAGAACCAAAAATATGTTCATATCATTTCTCACCTCTGGCAACTGTTGCAGTATTGGCTCCTTGTGCAACAATTTCATGGCCTTGGCAGCAGCGTCATGTTTAGCTAACTGCCTTGTGTGTCCCTTCCCAATAAACTGCTGGCCTCCGATGGAAAGCTCCATGTGGTATAACATTGGTCCCACTGGAGGAAAAGGGTAGTAGTACCTGGACAAAAAAATTAATAATAATAATGCAAATGTGACGGTTTTCCCCTCTCAAAATAGACTTTTTGAAATTATTCAAAATTAAGACAAAATGGAAGCATTTCTTATTTTCTTATTTCCATGTAAAGGAAACTCACTGTTGCATAGAGCGCTGGTAAGGTCCTGGAGCCCGAACGTTGTAGTTGAAGTTTGGTGGTCTCATCGGCGGGTATGGGTCGATGGGTTTATACATAGGCTTTTTACCAAGCTTCATACATAGTGCATTTAGCTCCATGGTATGTGACATGCCATCTACTGTAAGGCCAACACAAAGAGAACCAACACACCAAAAGATAAACCGATAGATGAGCAAACTCTTATCAGCAAAACGTTAAAAAGCATTAGAAAGAGACAGAGTCAGTGGGAAGAGCCCACCTGGGATCTTGCCTGTGTGGCGGGGCGACCTCATGGTGGGCTTGGGAAGCGCTGTCTCGGCGAGGGCAGACGAAGCAGCCGAATGCTGGGCTTTCTTAATGCTAGTCCCCTCTGCCTCCCAGTGCTGATCTCCCAGTGTGAGCCGGACTGAGAAAATCTGACAAAGGCAATACCAAAAGGTTCTCCATCTCCATCATCATCATCAGGAACTTGTGACAACAGAAGACAACAGCAGCATGGCTGACGTGAGATGGTTTGTTTTGTACCTTGGAGTGAGCCGGTCCTTGCTCACAAAGCAGCTTATACTCGGGTTGGATCTTGTTGAAACGGGCTAACTCATTCACCAAACACATGGGGGTCTTCTCTTTGGGGTTTGCCATGTTAGATACTGCAAGAAAACAAAACATGTATCCATAAATACTCACAACAAAGAAATGAAGACGCATTCCTAAAGTGATTATGCACCTCACTTGTATTAATAATATAGATAGAATCTCAAAAGTAAGAAATCATAGATATTACAATGAGAGTGACTGTAACAAAGTATGAAAATTAACTAATATACACGTATGCCTTTAAGATTTATTTAAAGGAACATTTTGATATTTACAGACACATGATATTGGCTATACAAAGGGTAGTAGTACTAATGTGCTCAAAAAGATTGAATGGCAGCAATGAAAAATAAATATTTTTACTTCTACACCCCAAAAAACAAAACAATTCAAACATACCTGTGGTGGTATTGTATGGAGTGGCTGAGCCCGAGGGGAGGGCAGAGCTCCTGATTGGCTGGCTGGCGCTCTCTGAGGGCAGAGTGCCTGAGGCACAGGGGATACTGTAGCCCGGCTGTGGCTGCCCCAGGTGCAGTGGGGCAGGAGCAGCAGGCATGGGGCTAGCCGGACACTGAAACTGGAGCTGAGACATCCTTGTTGGTCTGCTTCAGGCAATCGTAGGCTGAGGTGTAGGTAAGAACTTTGTAGAGCAGCAATGGTGAATGCCAAAGTGGGAGGAACTGTTTATTGAGGTCTGAATGTAAGCTCTGCCTGGAAAGTGAGGATAAGAACTGTGTAAATAACATGTGCCAATTATGTTATTAATTTAAATGCATAATTTTCAATTAATCTACCAAAAATGCCACTATCACAAATTCCGGACCCCCGAGCATCCAAAAAGACAATGAGTACCACTGGACATGTTTCCCATCACAGGACTGACAAAAACAGACAACCACATTCACATCTATATGGACATCATCTCACTCTTACCAATGTTTGGATTGAGAGATGCATGGAACAAGCTGACACAGAGACATCACAGATGGCTGGGTCAGGGTTGAAAACCAGCACTTTGTTGCTGTGAAGCAACACTGTAACCAGTAACCACTGAGCTTGCAGGTAGCTTCATCAACCCCACATTTAATTTACCAACCTTAAAACAGATACATGTGGCGCCTTTAAACCACTATGATTGTTTAACTGTTTAACTGCGGTCCATATGAGTTTAATACAATGTATGACATTTGACAAGTACTACGATAATTACAAATGAAGAGCTTAAAGCATAATTTTATTTCAAACTTAATTTAACAAAGAGAAACCCATTGACAATAAAAATATATTTTCAAAAGGGTGACCTGCCCAAGACAGGCAGCAGAATAATAATAGCAAATAGTAACAGGAAAAATCACAAGCTATGCATATGCAGTCAAGAAGAAAGCCAAGGTCGCACATGAATCCGTTTTCTTTCTATACGACAAAAAGTAGCAGGATGTGAAGGCTATAATACTTTAATAAATAGTTTTGCTGCAGTCTCTGCTTACAATGCTTAGCCTTTGTGCACAGAATTGCACACAACATTTCGATAAGACATTCCATATGAGAAAATAGTAAGACAATTCATATGACAGTGTGGTGCAGGGCAAGATGAACAAGGTGCCCAGATGGGTGGCATTAAACATACACATGTGACGTGTAGACACCGATGAACCGACGTCAATTCCATCAAGGTGATCGAGCTGTCTGTGTGTTGTCTGCAGAGGTGGGTCGTAACGCGCTACATTTACTCCGTTACAAATACTTGAGTAACTTTTTGAATAAATTGTAATTTTAGGAGTAGTTTTATTGCAACATACTTTTACTTTTACTTGAGTAAATATTTGAAGAAAGAACGGTACTTTTACGCCGTTCCATTTGGCTACGTGACGGTCGTTACCTTATTTTTTTATATATTTTATTTATTACATGCGAGAGCTATTTCTCTCATGATTTCTCTCCCCGGGGACGTCTTCAGCCAACATCTCTATCACGTGACTATTTCAACCAATAAAAACCACATTACAAAAGCTTGCCAATCAAATGCAGCCACTTCAGTCACATGACAAGTGTTGTCATGTTGTCATAGGGCTCAACCATGGGCTCAACAATGTCCGCGGACTTTTTTAAAGGCTGCGGTTCTGCACCGATGTTGTGTCCGTGGCCGTGCCATGTAGGTTAAACGCATATAACACAGACTCCCACACACTCGCAATTACAGAGAAACTGTTCTTTTTTGACACATGTCCTGTTCTCCCTGTAGCCTACCCACTTCGCATGCCCCAGTCTGGCTGTGTGAGAGTCTGAGAGTGGTCTCTTTGTTCAGCCACTATACGTTAAGTGAGTGTGCCAGCAGGTTTTGATGTGTAACGAAGTTTAATTTTGTGTTTTATATTTTTGGGGCTAAACACAACCTAGATAATTTTCTCAGGGCCAGTGACATATTGTAGGAATTTGTTTTAAAATGTGTATGTGCAAAACAATTGCAACAGTGTTATAAGTGTATTGGTTTTAATTAATATAATTTTGGACAAGCCTAATTTCTTATCATTTTATTTGAAGGGTGATGTATTTAATTTGGCAGATAATTAATGTATTATTGTTTGAGTTCAAGGGTTATTCATTTGATTTTTAAATACCTTATTTATTGTTTTATTTAAAATGATGTTATTTAACATATCTTTATTTGAACATTGCTGTTTTATATTATGTTCGTGTCTATTCTGTACCGTTTGTGTTGCTCTGTATATTTCAAAAATAAATCTGGAGTCATTCAGTAGGCCTACTTGTACTCTTGAGTACTTGAGTAGTCTTTTCACTGCATACTTTTTTACTCTTACTCGAGTAATAATTTTTATGAGTACTTTTACTTCTACTTGAGTAATTATAATCTTAAAGTAACTTACTTTTACTTGAGTAAATTTTTTGGCTACTCTGCCCACCTCTGGTTGTCTGTTGTGCAACAACTAAAAATCACATGCTTTGACTTCAACATGTGCCACATGCTACACAAATGTACCTAGCTTGTTAATAAAATGTCAACTTACAATATCAAAGTTCTAGTTGGTAGTAGGAAGAGTAACCGACAGCCTAGGAGTCGGTTACAAAGACGGAGATTTATTCAACCGCTTGCAAATTGGCAAGCACGAGAATGTCTCTCACGTCACTTAAGGTGTGCATTTCCTAATGATTTAACCATGAGTGTAAAAAGGAAAACATTATTGTCAGCAGCACATTAACTCTAAATGAAGCCAGGCCGCCGGGTGTATACGAGCTATCCCAGAGAACCACGTTAGCTAACTAGCTTAGTAGCTACTACAGAGGCAGGGATGGACATAATGGGACCACCTCTACGATTCAAAAAAAGGACGTCAATAGTTAAAATCACTGCTACAGTCATTTTTCCGGGAACATGCACTCACAACTCATTGGCAGAAGTACCTGACACTAGTTTATACGCTGAATAAACGCCGCATATTAGTTCATTCCCAGCGCAAGAGAAAGGGGAAGAGCCGGTGAAATTGCTAACTGGCTAACCCCGACCCTAGTAGTCACTGCACAGAATAAACCTCACCTCGTCGTTCCTTCTGTTCAGTCTTTAATTACTCCATAATACACGTTGGTTTACTATCGCTTGCTTTTGTTAATGGCAAGTTTGAAGAGTCAGTCTATTTAGTTTTTTTAATCAAAATACGGGCCGTGAGGAGATGCACATTGGGAAAACAGGGCAAACACTAAAGAGAATGGCCCGAGCTTGATTCTCTCCTCAGGAAGTGACATCGACAGAGGAAGTACTTCCAAAATAATGCAGGATTTTGTGAATACTGAAGAGGCATCATGTTTTTTTTAAATTATGAGTTAATCTGGGGAAACAAAGGCACAAAAGTAACGCTTTTTGGGGAGTAATTTAAAACACAGAGCATTAAAGAGAAAACAAACAGAATAAATAGGGTGGTTGTGAAATTTATTTTGGTAATATCAATAAGCCAAAAGACACTGATTTTGAAGCACAATTAATCGAGTTGTAAAAAAAAAATTAGAATGCACACACAAATAACTATCAAGCTCATTATTGTAGCTAATAAATATAAAATTGATCATGATTCACTATAAAATATTGCTTCTATGGGCTATAATCCTTCCTAAACTCCATAGCTTGAGAATGAGAGCAGTGAGTGAGCTGGCTATAGTGGTTAGTGTCTAACAGGTTTACAGGTTGTGTGACTGACAGATGTTCAGAGAGTCTCTCAGCATCAGGTCACGCAGGCGCCACAGTGCGTCCGCCATGGTGGTGTGGGCTCCTTTGCTCTTCAGCCAGTGAGCTGGTAGCCGGCTCTCCTGTTCTTTGGTCAGGTGAGTGTCACGCCTTTGAGCTGTTATGGAAGCACAGGGGTTTGTTAATAACAGATGTATGAAGGTAGCCCATTAATATAAGAAGAAAATATAATTAGACACGCATGTACACTCTCCAATCTAATCAGATCATCACACACTAAATGAAAGCATGACTTTAGGAACACCACCTTTGAGTGTTTGGTCCCACTTGCTGACAGTGCTTGAATCTGCATTCAAGCCCTCGATGTACTTAAGGTAGGCCTCTGAGTGGAGCACCCTCTGGGTCTTTGGTGGTGGAGCCACAAACATAGGAGTGGTAGGCTGCAGGTGTGACGGCTGGCCCTGTCCTGGATACGGCGGAGGAGCATGTGGTCCTCCTGGGCTGAACATCCCAGGCTAAAACCAGAAAATGACAACAAACCTTTTAGCTTGAGGACAATATGTTCATAGAGTGAATTGTAAAAATAACATATTAGTATGTTATATTCTATGAGCCATCAGGTTTTTCTAATTTACACATTTTACACATTACATCAGTGAACACAATGTGGCTACATGACTGAAGCATAATGCTAATGAAACATTACACAGGCAACAAAATGATTATCAATATTTATGACCAGAACTTCATATAAAGTTGAGAGGTATGTGAACTTAGTAGCATTTTCTTAAAAGGGGGCTTACCTGTTGCATGTAGTTTCCTTGTCCAGGACTTCCTGCCATTCCATTCATCATACCTGTTAAATGACAATATTTAGTTGTGGACTGTTGAAACTCATTCTGGAGTGCTTTATTTCAAGATCTACAAGAATGTTTTCCGATGACTTGTGCCAACAAATGAATGTTAGTAGTTTTTTTTTTCCAAATGCATTATATATTTGAATGTATACTATGTGGGTGCTATATATTTGAGGTGTGGCATGTGAGTACACTTCTCAGAGAGGTTGTTGAAGACCAGAGTGCTTTGACATCAGGCTGTGCGGCCTGTGGACCAGGTAAACCCCTCCAGCAGGAGAGACACGACTGAGCAGGTGTGGCTAGGACAGTGGCCCTTACCCGGATGAGGCATGCCAGGGTGAGGGTACCCGGGCATACCATACTGGAAATGGTGAGGAGGCAGGTGGTGAGGTGACATTGGCGCCACACTCAACAAGCCCTCATGGGGGCCCTGCATGGGCATGTAAGGTGGGCCGTAAGCTCCCATCATGCCTTTGGGAAGAGGGCAAGGAGAGGACAACAACATATCCATGCATAAGTGACATGCAGCCGACTCTAAAAATCACATGCACTACTACACCACACAGTGGCCCCTTTCACACATGAACCATAAGCTATAAGTGATCTGGTAATTGTTGATGTCTTAGTCCATTTTCTATGATGGCTCATGACTTCTCAGACATAAACAAATGTTTAACTCACTTCAATGGGAACAGAAGCCGCGATATTTCCATGTAAATATTTTAAACTTCATAATGGTTTTACATCGCCACCAATCTAATCATATATTGGATATAACTTTGATTTGATTTTTATATGATTTAAATCACTCATGAGGGGTACACTGACAAAAAGTGTCCAGTTGTTTTGTTGTCTAGCTGTTATGACAAACAAAAACTACTACTTTTCGGCGGTAATACATAGTGATAGAAGACTTTTCATTTAATGTTGCCGTTTTACTAACTGCAAATAACGAAACAATTGCCTTGGCAAACAAGCGGACATAGTCATGTTTAAGGTTCAGTGTGCGAAAGGGGCAGATAATATGAATGGGTCTGAGAAAGTTAGCAGGCAAAACAAGCATTAAAGCTAAATGAAAATGCTTAAAGTTATGAACGGTTAAGAATCTATCATGCAGTCAGTGTCATGCAATTTCATAAATGGAGCTAGTGACAAAAACAACAATAAACATAACCCAAAATGAAACAGCAGCAAAAGAAGAAATATTTTTCTTTTAGAATGTAGTTTACAAATAAATAAGTTCCAAACTGTTAGGAAACTAGGGGATTACGGACGGTTACAGTCCAGCCTGATTTCCCTGCAGCCTTGTTGTCAAACTCGTGCTGCCTCTGAGAGAGGGGTTACCTGACACAGGTGTCATGGTCTGGTTTATCATTCCCATAGTGCTAGGCGAAGGCACCATCCCCATCAGTGCCCCTACAGGGGTACCTGCTCTAGGGGACGCTTGCTTCTGGGCTGGTCTCTCACGATCTTGTTGCTCCACTATTCTGGCTGCGCGTTCTGAAACAAACAAATTACTGCTGTCTTTACTTCAGTTCATATTAAAAAAAAAAACTTTCCCACCCAAAGATTCTCATTCTCACCTTCATACTCCGCTTTCTTGGAACCCTCGAGGTTCCTCCATTCAGTGCCCACCAGACGACTCAGTTCCCCGAAGGAGAAGTCTGGGTTTCGAGCCTTGATGACCGCCCGCATTTCACTGCTAAACAAGATGTAGCCACTCATGTTCATCTTCCTCTTTGCCCCTTCCTTCTTTGATAGGCCCTTCACCTTAGGGGTGGACTTGCGGAGAAAATGCAAAGACACAAGTTAAAAAACAAACAGGTTGTGTGTTCATTTTAATATTCGTAGCTGGGGGGGGGGGGTGAATCCTTCGAACATAAGACTTGGACTTGGTTTAAAGGTCTTCAGAGGTGTATGGGTATGGTACCTGGGAAGGTGTGTATGGCATGATATCCATATCGCTTGCAAGCGGGGTTTGCATCTGAGGCAGAGAAGGCGTCTCTGAAGCCTCCATTTCGTCGTCGTCGATATCTTCCATATCATCGGCATCGTCTATATCTGCCAGTTTGACCTCAAGCTCAGCTATCTTCTTGTCCAATAAGGGGGACGCTTCCTTCTGTGGCACCATTAATTTCCTGTAATGTAAGATACCAGCACGGGAGAAGAACTAATTTCAGACTGGGGAAAAAAAAAACTGCATGCCGCTTTGAATCAGAACCTTTGCTTTGCTTAACAGACCAACCTGAAGTAGAAGATTTCATCCTCCACCACTTTGGAAGAGTATGAGAATCGTTTCAGACCCTTGAACTTTTTCATCTGCTTCTCTGTCTCAATGTAGCGGCTCTCACACAGCAGGACATCCTCTTCTGAAACCTCAGTAGGTCTGCACGACAGGTAATCCTTAAAGGAGGACACCATGCATTTGCCTGGAGAGGGGACAGGAAGCAGAACTTCATTATGGAAATTTGTAATGACCACCACCTTGGGTCAAAATCGTAAACATCAATATACAATACCAAAAGGTGGGTGTCTTAGTAAGTATTTACAAAAATCTGATTAAAAATGAATGCTCATAAATATTATAAAACCTGGTTAAAAGAAATTACAAGACTGTGTGTGGCCGTATCAAACGGTCTCCGTGGCAACAGTCATTGTTTTTAAAGAACCTTTGGGAAGAGAAACACCATGATTGGGTCAAAATATTTATTGTGTAATAAAAACCTAATTTCTTTGTATTCCTTTAATTATGTTGTACAGTACAGTTTGTATAGTGTTTGTATATTTGTATTGTTTTTTTTGTTTGTTGTATTGTTCTTGTTGAAAAAAAAGAAGGAAAAACCAATAAATATATTGATAAAAAAAAGAAAAATCTGTAAAGTTTAACAAACTAACTGTAAATTACACTATCTTTACTTTGGATTGATACATATGACTAACTCTGTTCAGATGTAAGCTCCCCAAATTACAGTTAAAGGATTTCGCGGTACAGGGGCTTTAAGATAATGTTGCCTCACTGAACCTATAAAAGCGTTACCTATGACACAGGTCATTGGCAAGGTCTCTTCCAGATGGCTCAGAAACACTTCTCTCTTGTAGAACATCTTGGTGGGTTCGTGCTCCGTTTCCTCAGGATGAATGAAGATGGGTCCGAAGAAGAAAGTAGTTCCATTCTGCACCCACAGCTTCTCTATCCTGAAGCCCAGAAGACGCTAGGTTAAAAACACCACATAGCACGGCCGTCATATCTGACCCGCATAATACAACGTGTTATTACATAAGGCAGCAAAATATACTTTCGCCCACCTGGCAACCCGGGGCTTTGACAGACCATGTGACTTGATGTAAACACAGTCTCCCACTTTGTACCACGTGTTGTTGAAGCATAACTGTTCAAAGTGGTGACAGTCTGGCTCAGCTCCACTCATCTCCATGGCGACGTCCTCTCTCTCCTAATGAAAGGGTATGCACACACACATTCATGCTCGGAAGTAATTAGTGATCTGCTGCCTGACTGATTGGAAAGACATGTCAGCTATCAATCCGACAGTTAATTACTCCCCTGATGTTGACTCCAGCCTCATCATGTACACTTCATTTGACTAGAGGGCCAGAGTACTGATTCTGGAGGCCCTTCTGGATTAGGCATCACCCCATTACCTACCTAAATATTAAATTGTACCTATAATGTTTTTGTAATGTCCTTTCATCTGCTTCTACAATGACCCAGTTTTCAAAATAAAACTAAAAAGATGCATACAGGACCATGACCAGCTTAAAAGAAATAAAATAGAGTCACCTCACCTTTTCAACAAAACTGCCACTGCCTGTATATGAAATGGTCAGTTTGTCCTGGTCAGGCTTGGCAAACATGGAAGCCACACGGACAACCGGCAGAGGAACCTCTCGAGGGACCAATTTCACAGAGCACACAGGCACGGGCCAGATCTTGATCTTCTTAAACGATTTGTTCCTGCCAGCGTAGCGGGATTCGCAGATGTACACGTCCTCGGCTCTGTAGCCCTCAGGTTGCATCTTGAAATAATCCTAACGAAACCAGAAAAAAAAGAGCCACGATTAGGTGCACAGATCTTCGTGTCAAATCGAATAAATACAAGTTTCTGTATGTGGCTCAGTTTCTTTAGAGGGTCTTACCTTCACAAACAAGACCACACATTTGCCCCGAACTTTGGCCATAGACACTTTGTTGTAGTAGTCGCTCTTAAAGACCTCCTTTTCCAGAAACTTGCGTGTTGTTATGTGAAAGGTTTCACTTGGCCTGTAGAACCAGCAACCATGGAGCCACTTGCCACCTTTACACACGAGCAAAAACAAATGAGTGAACATTCGAAAAAGGAAATCTATAAGTTAAAAAAAAACACACACACAAAAAAACTCTACTGGCAGTTTGAAGTACTTTTCACTGGGGTGCTTCATAAATGGTGCACCATCTGCTGTTAATGGTACTGTATGTGTACTTTTACTAGTCGTGGCCAATTGACTTCATTTTAAGTTGCCAAAAAAGGTGAGCTACCTGATTCATCCTCCCACAGACGTTCGATGCAAACAATGTGTGGCTTCAGGTTAGGCTCAGACGGCTCCACATAGACAAAGTCTCCCACGCGGTAGGTGCTGTTTTCAAAGCTGCAGTCCTGACTGTACACACGCTCCGTCTCAGACTCCGACTTCCATTCCTCTCCTGGAAGATCCTCGGCTTTCTTGCCCTCTTTAGGGTGAAAAATATATAATGATCTCAATTTAATACCAACATCAACGTTTGCACACATTCTCCATGCCTGTGTATTATGTAAAACACACACCTTTGTTTTTCTCATCCTCTTCCTCCTTCTTCGTGTCCTCTTCAATCTCTTTGGGGATTTTCTCCCTCTTCTCCTGCTCCACGTCGTTGTGCAGGTGTTTTAACGTGTAGTTGAGTGAAGAGGTCAGCAGAATCTCTCCATTTTTGCATAGCTCATCCCTGATCTTAATGAAAAACTGTTGGAGTTCCACCGCATCCTCAAATATTTCGGAGTCAGTCCTGAAAATGCAAAAAAATATATTAAGAGTATCCTTCTGGACACAGGCTCATTTCCTATTTAAGTTGTTTTTTTGCCGTCAAGCAGGCCCAGATACAGGATGCATACATGGCAGACAACGAGAATATTACACTGTTTTGGCTGAAGAACTGGTATGTTTGTCTGAAAGAATGACAGTTGGATTAAACCCTTAACAGTTAAAATAACAATTAGATAATAATGTATAAAAGTTTTACATTCAAAGCTTGTAAAATGTGTCAAATGCTGACCACTAACTGTTCATCATAACCAATTATATTATCTAAATTAGGCTTGAAATCAGTACAAATAAAGTAAAAGTAAAGACCCCTAAAAGGCTTTCACATTATTAGTGAGCATCTAAACACTGCCAACATTGCAAAAAGTAGGCGATCCCCAATTCTTTCAACCGAAATCTTTAAATGTGGGGCGGTCAGAAGAAAGTGCATGATATATCGGCCAGTTTATTGTTATATTCTACTGACTCTATTGATAACATTTTAAAAATTAGGACTGTAGGAAAAAAGTAGAATATACTATTAAGTTTAAATATGAAAGTCAGAATTGAAGAGCATATTTCTATTGGATGTTTATACATTTTTGTTTTCATTTGTGACCAAAGCTTGACAACTCAACTCATACATTATGCATCCAATGTAGACTGAAGAAACACTTTCCTTTCACTCATACAGAAACTAGCCATTGGAACTTTTTTTTTTTTAAACGTGTTGATATATACCTGTGAAGCCTCCTTGCCTTCTCCAGCGTTTCGAACATGTGTTCTTGGAAGATGTCCAGTCTCCTGTAGCGGCCGCGGTCCACGTTCATCCGGATGACATCAAAGTTGAGCGGCAGTTTCTCCGGGGCGTTTGGATCCACGGCGGGGATCTCGGCCAGAGAGTCGCTGTAGCAGCGGCCCTCTTCGTCCAGGTGGCCCAGCACGGACACAAACAGGTTCCTGATCAGCTCTCGCACCAGAGTCCCCACAGCGGGCGGCCCCGAGTCATCGGCTCCCTCCTGCTGCCTGCGTGTCTCCAGCAGCACCCGGTGCAACAGCAGCGCGTCCCGATAGATCAGAGACTCGGGCTCGTTGTACATGCAGGCGTTGTTGAACATGACGGTAAAGTCCTCAAACAGGGCGTCGACGTCTTGGTAGCGGCCGCCCGCCATGTGGCTGCGCAGACGCTCCATGTCGATGGGTCTCTTGATGGTGGCGTAGTAGTCGGGCAGCTCGGTGCGAGACGGCAGACGGAGAAAGATGGTGCTCAGACGCCGGCCGCGGCGATCTGTGAAGTTGCGCACGGCGTCGTAGAGCTCGTTGAGCCTCTGCTGGAGAGGGGTGAGGTATTTGGATTTCTTTGGAGAGACGCCGCTCTTTCCTAGGTTAAGAGAAAAACCTTTAGAATTAAAAAGATGAAACAGAATTTAAAAACAAAGCCAAAAAGGGGTACCAACATGAGAAAAACAAGGGGACTCCCCAAGTCAACAGGTTTTGTCCTCTTGGAAATACAGCTGCAGCCATCAGACTATTATGCTAGCACCGAGTTGTTTCGTTCCTCGGAAAGTTAGTATTCATATCATTATTAATTGAAAAAAAGTAAGAAATGTTTTATGTTGAGGAAAATGCCGGCAGTAATGTTAAGCACATGAATTTTATTAAATGGGTTAAAACGTGCTAAAACACTTGACGTGATCAAACATACTCAATTTCAGTTTGGGAGATCCCACGTCCTCTTCTTCGGGCGGAGGTCCCATCTCCTTGCGCTTGTCCTTCAGTATCTTCTCCAGAACATCAGCATCATTATACACCTACGTGAACCACACAAAACATTGGTAGAATCAGAAAAAGTATATAGCTCATACCAAGATTGTTTTGCGTTCAATAAGAGCAAAGTTTGGCGTGATATTTTTACAATGTATGCACCGTCTACCTGAGATCCCTCCTCATTGTAATGGCGGGCGTTACGGAACATCAATTTCATGTCATTCATCAGAGCTTCTTCTGTGGCGTAGCGCTCATTGCGGACTTGGTGCTCAATGGTCTTCAGGTCCATAGGTTCCAGGATGACTTTATAGTAGTCAGGGTAGTCCTTCTTGGACGGTTTGACCATAAACAGGTCACAGAGACGACGAGTGGTGCCCATCTCCCTAGCCTCAATCACTGCCCCGAACAGGGCTTTCATTCGGTTCTTTTTGACATTTTTCTTGTGGCTTAAAAAGACAAGTGAAATATCAATGAGCTTGAATGACAACAGCTAGACACAAATCAAGGCTTTAGGAGTGATATATGATGTTGTGTTGTTGTTAGCTAAATACAATCTTTATGTTTATAAGGAATAGCAATGGATAAACACTGCAAGAAAAATCACAAATGAGAAGAAAAACCTATGTACCTTTTCTTCTTGATGCTTCCAGCATCCGATGACAGAATGCTGTCTCCATCCTCATCGTCTCTCCTCAGAAGTTCCCTCCTTTTTACCTGTACAAACAGAAGGGTCAACACACATGCAGATACTTCAGGGGACAATTACATTCAAAGAGGTATTTCTGCAATTCTTCAAATTATGATTTAATTTATTTCAAGAGAAAATATCTTCGGGCATTGGCTGACTTTACTGTACATAAAGAGCATTTTTTTCTTTACCTGCATGATCTGCTGAAGCCTGAAGGCCCGTTTGTAAATGCTTGAGTTGGGCATGTTGTAACGCTTTGCATTCTCGAACATCAGAGTGAGGTCAGCATCCATCTGCTCAAAACTTTCATACTCGCCGTTCTTCATCTTTGCCCTTTCAAAATAAAATAAAAAAGGAAATCAAGGACTAGAATGCCGTTATAAAACGGTCAGGTGGTAGAAAAAATTAGATCTACAACCCCAGTAGGTGTAATTAAAATCTCCACCAATTATACATGATTCAAACTTGTTAACAATCTGCCATTCTGTCTGTAGACATGATATGGCTTGAATCTACTGAACGGTCATTCCTTACCTGATCTGCTGCAGAGCGAGGGGCTGTTTGATCTGCTGGTAGTAGTCAGGATACTCCCTGCGAGAGGGCAGGTGCTGGAAAGGTTCAGAGAAGACCTGGCCCTGGCTGTTCCTGGCCCCCCTCACAGCTTCATACAGCTGGAAGATGGGGTTGCTCATCTCCATACTAGAACTTTGACTCTCGGCCTCCGACTCTCCCTCGTCATAGCACACCGAGCCTGCAAGTACTCGGTTATTTTTGTCCCCCCAAACGAAACACAAGGTAAGTTTCTCAGCTAATTAAAGGGTTGATATAACTTACCAGAGAGCACAGGGTCATCCTCACTCTCCGAGCCGTAGTGAAGAGCAACAGAGACGCCAGAGAGTCGATCCCCCTGGCCGGACCGGCGATTTCTGAAAAAAGTCACCGGTAATATAAAAGTCATACATTATGTAGATCTCTTTAAGTATCCATTTACAGTCAGGGAATAATTTGCTGATTTATGTTTGAGAAAAAAATCAATGCGATTGTCATATAGTACCTGATGCGAAGACTAGTTTTGGTTGGTTCGGCATGCTCGAGTTCAGTCTTCCGCAGGGCGAAGACTTTCTTTATGACGTTAGCATCCTATACAAGAATAGAACAATTGTTAAGAATTTGGAAAGGTCATCTTATAAAAAAGAAAATTAAGAAAAGAGTTTACCTTGAAAACCTGAGATCCTGGTTCATTGTACGTTTTTGCATTTTTGGCCATGAGGTCAACGTCCTTAGCCATAGCATTGAGACTTTTATAGTATCCAATCTATGCAAAAAATGTAATTAGTGATAGATAAAATAAAACCTTACGTAAGTCTGAAATATATTATTATTTTAAGAAGAATGGTGCACAACTAAGTAATGAGAAAGTGTAATAACTACCTGTATTCTTTGAGCAATGGCTCTCAGATCTATTGGCTCCTTTATAATGGCATAGTAGTCTGGGTAATGCTAGGAAAAAGACAAATAGGCCTGTAAATGTCAGGAATGTGTTTACAATTTCAGAGGAATCATTTGAAGCCCATTGTTTCAACAACTTACCACTTTGGAAGGCAATTTCTGGAACAGTTCACTGACCATACGCCCTGAGGGATCGGCGTGTGACACCACAGCCTCCAAGAGTTGCTCCAACAGCTCCTTCAAATTGCCAGATGGGGTCTAAAAGATACATATGCTAATTTATTAATATGAAATCAATTCTCCTTAATCCTGATGGCCCCTTCCATCAAAAGCATATAAATATAGTCAGTACAAAAACAACATTTAAAATACGTGTTCCACTCAGTTAAAAAAAAAACAGTTAAACAAAAATTGTTTATGTTATGCACTCAAGTTAAGCTTAAAAGCTAGCCTACAATCTTAAAAACAGGTAAGGAAAATTAGAATACATCTAAAAGAGGAAAAAAAGGATGTACCTCGTCCTCAGTTGACATGCCTGGATTATCCATATCATCACCATCTTCATCATCCTCATCTCCGTCCCCAGGCTGCACAAACTCGGTCCTTGTTTGCAAGTACACCTGCCACAGCTTGCACGCAGCTTCGTACTCCTCACTGTTACTCTGAATTATTGAACATAAAAAGGGAATATAGAACCGTCACACAGGAATATGGAGAGATCACACTAAGGGATTTTGAAAAAAACAGGATAACTTTCCTACTGTTCACAAAAAGACCATGACAGGAAAACTGTACCAGATCATTTTTCTCCATACCTTGTAAAATAATTTGGCATTGTTGAACATGAGCCGGAAATCTCCAGTGAGCTGCTCCACGTCCGTATAATCTTCTGACTTCAGTTTGTACTGAATTTTTGTCATATCGATTGGCTGGGACACCACTTCATAATAATCGGGCTGATTCCTGAGAAAGAGCAATCAGACATTCCTGTTATCACCTTACGCCTGAATGAGCTAAATGAGCAAAAAGTCCAATACTAGGTATTTTAAGTTGTACCAAAGCTTGTATGATTCAATACCTTCTCTTTGGTACCCGTAGGAAAACATCACCAAGCTGCCTCCCTTGGTCATCCTTGTAGTCCCTGACAGCGTTGAACAGCTCATGGCATACAGCAATCTGACAGGAACAACAAAGAAAGCACTATCCTAAATACCTGTTTACCTTTATACTAATGCACACACATTAAACAAGATAAGACACATCGATTTCATAGAAATCCTACTCATCTTACGCAATAAAAGTGTGTATACCGTATCTACCGGAGGAACATTGGAGGTTCTTCTTCTCTTCCTGCCACTTCCAGGAGTAGATGAGGTTTCATCGAGGTCCCCCCCGCCGCTGACACTGCTGGAGGGTGAGGTGGCTCTTCTCCTCTTGGAGCTCGCAGACATAGCTGGTGGCTGGTATTACAACAGGCTAGCCCGCTAGCTACACAAGCAACACGAAACGTAACAAAAGGAGTTAAATGTGCTGTGGCTTTACGCCCAATTAATTTAAGTTGAAATAGACAACGCTCGTCATCGCGCCACTACCAACAAGACTTGGAACATGAGCAAACTTAACCGGTTAGCATTAGCATCGTTTGGATGTATGAAACAAAGCAAACAGGCTGTTACCCTGTTATCGCAGCTGGTTTACCGCTTTCCTAACAACACAGCCAAGCTACATATTCTAAAGTTACCAAAAACATGTGCAATTTGGGACAACTAACAAAATCGGTTTAAAAAAGCTAATCTTACCCCAAACTCAGCAAAGTTTGCTGAATTTCCCTGAGCAAAAATGTGTAGCGGCTAGCTGGTTAGCTAGTGTTGTTTGAAAACTCCAGGCCGGAAGTTAAGGTCGTATTGTGTTTGTGTGCAGAGAAGCCAAGCGCCTCCTGGGGAGTGCTTCCCCCTATCGGATAGAACAAGTATTGCAACAAATAGTACGTGCCATCCATACACAGCGAAGTCTCAGTAAACAATATAAATACATGTTTTAATTAAACATTAGCCTAATTAATTTTATTATAATGTAAATACTACACGAGTCTTTCCTAGTTTGTTATCCAGTGGTGTAAGCTTCCTGAGTCAGAATTTACAGGTGGTAGCCTATTTTCAGAGGTGGGCAGAGTAGCCAAAAAATTTACTCAAGTAAAAGTAAGTTACTTTAAGATTATAATTACTCAAGTAGAAGTAAAAGTACTCATAAAAATTATTACTCGAGTAAGAGTAAAAAAGTATGCAGTGAAAAGACTACTCAAGTACTCAAGAGTACAAGTAGGCCTACTGAATGACTCCAGATTTATTTTTGAAATATACAGAGCAACACAAACGGTACAGAATAGACACGAACATAATATAAAACAGCAATGTTCAAATAAAGATATGTTAAATAACATCATTTTAAATAAAACAATAAATAAGGTATTTAAAAATCAAATGAATAACCCTTGAACTCAAACAATAATACATTAATTATCTGCCAAATTAAATACATCACCCTTCAAATAAAATGATAAGAAATTAGGCTTGTCCAAAATTATATTAATTAAAACCAATACACTTATAACACTGTTGCAATTGTTTTGCACATACACATTTTAAAACAAATTCCTACAATATGTCACTGGCCCTGAGAAAATTATCTAGGTTGTGTTTAGCCCCAAAAATATAAAACACAAAATTAAACTTCGTTACACATCAAAACCTGCTGGCACACTCACTTAACGTATAGTGGCTGAACAAAGAGACCACTCTCAGACTCTCACACAGCCAGACTGGGGCATGCGAAGTGGGTAGGCTACAGGGAGAACAGGACATGTGTCAAAAAAGAACAGTTTCTCTGTAATTGCGAGTGTGTGGGAGTCTGTGTTATATGCGTTTAACCTACATGGCACGGCCACGGACACAACATCGGTGCAGAACCGCAGCCTTTAAAAAAGTCCGCGGACATTGTTGAGCCCATGGTTGAGCCCTATGACAACATGACAACACTTGTCATGTGACTGAAGTGGCTGCATTTGATTGGCAAGCTTTTGTAATGTGGTTTTTATTGGTTGAAATAGTCACGTGATAGAGATGTTGGCTGAAGACGTCCCCGGGGAGAGAAATCATGAGAGAAATAGCTCTCGCATGTAATAAATAAAATATATAAAAAAATAAGGTAACGACCGTCACGTAGCCAAATGGAACGGCGTAAAAGTACCGTTCTTTCTTCAAATATTTACTCAAGTAAAAGTAAAAGTATGTTGCAATAAAACTACTCCTAAAATTACAATTTATTCAAAAAGTTACTCAAGTATTTGTAACGGAGTAAATGTAGCGCGTTACGACCCACCTCTGCCTATTTTAAACAATGTAGGCTACGAGTGGTAGGCCTAGTTTAAACATTACAGGGTGTTTCTGCAACTACGGGCATTTTTATGTCCCAGCAGTGACATTTGGGATTTATGTTAAAATTTGTCATATGATGCTTGATCAATGTAAACACAGTGTTATTATACACCATGGCTTAAAGAATTATCACAAAAAAATGTGATTTAATGCAATTTATGAAGCATTATGGGTCCAAAAACACCACTTTTGTTCATGTCCCACACCTGTGTTCTCAATGTTGAGATACGTAAAATGAGTTGATTAAATTAAAATATGACATTATTTCAAATGCAATTGTTTAATAAACATATTACTTTACACCATATTAAAATAATTATTTTAGTTTACTGCTTATTTACATGATTTTTTCATCTTAATGTGCCTGTCCCACACATTTGAGTCCTTACCGCAACACTGAACAAATACCATAGTGACATTTTTTTTCAAAGCCAAACAAATCTAGTTTCTATAGAAAAAGAAGTAAGTAAGTGAGCACATGGTTGACAGGCTGGGCCACCCACACTAGGTGACCCTCAAAATCCAGAATAACAAAGTAAAGATCATCCTTTCTTTGGAAGTATTAATTGTGTGTCCTTACCATACAGCTTAGAAATTGTGTATTTTGGACTATATTTAAAAAATAAGTTAATATTACTGTAGTATTCATGTATATTAGTTGCCAAGAGTCAAAGCTAACATAGCAGACCTTGATAGCTGCCATGAATCTGCAATATTAGCAAAAATGTCATTTCCGCAACATGTCTTTACCGCAACAGCTTTAGGTGTTGAGGTGTTGCGGTAGAGACAAATACATTTTTTATTATTTTATTTTATCAGTGATTACAACTATGCACAAAGCTTTTTGAAAACTAATTCAAATGTCTTAATGTTATAAAAATTAAAAAAGGAAAAATATATGAAATTAACATTATTGTAATGTTGCGGTAAGGACATTGAGGAACAAACACATAACAACAAGTGATGAAAACGATAACAAAATAAACATGTTTCCAGATTAAATTCTTAACGACTATATGCAATGCTGTGTACCTGTTCATATATATTACTGACCCTGATGGTTAAAATTCAAATTCATAGAAGTTGATTTTTTAAATGTGGGAGAGTCAAAAGTGACCATAGTTGCAGAAACAATAAATAAACAACAACACTAATGATATCTCTACGTAGCACTTTCAAAAATAATTTCACAGCGCGCATACTGTGAAGCTAGAGGTGCTTTTGTTAGATGTTCATTGCAATGTAGTGTTTCACATTGCATTTATCAGTGCTTAGGCTGATAAAATATTCTTAATTAGCCTATATATTTGTATACACTGACTCAAACATTACTTGTTTATTTTTTTACTGATAAAATGTTTGCAAAGCACGTTGCAGAGTTAATAATGCATAAAAACCATGAACAAATGCATTTATTTCTTGATAAATGAGACTTCAAAACAAAAAAATTGAGAAGAGGTGTTGGATAAGCCTACAGTCATAAACAAAATAGAAGAGAAAAACAGAACCTGCGAGGTAGGTATAGGCTATGTGGGCTATGATATGAATAGTCCCTGTAATGGCATAGGTCCCACACCTTCACTAACCTGTGAACATAGACATTATAATGTCTATGCCTGTGAATGTCCAGATGGGATTTGAGGAAAGGTCCCGTGAGAGTAGTGCAGTGATGCTGTGAGAGTGAAGCAGGGCGTTACCTAAAAACATAGGGGGAAACTTTTTTTTATATACTGTATATAACTATCTATGGGGAAAAACAGACCTTTAAGTCCCTGCAAGTAGTACCTGGCGTAAATATGGGTTTAAAAGGCACTGGCTCTCCTTAATTCTGCAGCATAATTTTGACTTTTTTATTTCCCAGAGCAGACCAGAGCTGTGTTTGCCTTGTCGGTGTGCTATGCGATAAATTATTCACGGTGACACGTTGTGCCTGTTTTGGGGAAGAAGAAAACAAAACTGTCAAATTGTCTGCATTTGGAGGCTATACCCAGGCTCCACTCTGCACGCTCTGACTGTTAGGCTACTATTAACGACTATAATCTCAGAAAAAAATAAAAATAAACTGAAACCTGTTCAGACATAACGATGGTTCGACTATCATACGTTGAATTGCATGTAACGTTGTTAAATGAACAGTGAGGGATATTTCTTTCCCTTTATATGCTGCACTACGTCCTCAGACGTCTGGTTTTCTTGACGTCAGGAGAAGTCTGAGCGAACCCAGCGCTGTGCACGAGCACACAGCAACCACATCGCTCCCAGAAGAGGCAAGGAGAGCACACCACGGCTACACATCGCCATTTAGGTATGTATTTATGTTTGTTTCCCCACCTGTCACATATTAATTGAAATACAATAATTGAAATTGTGGTGCGGCTTTTAATCTCGGTGATGAAACTTGCAATGCGCTTCAACGTCGCATGTCTGCAGCCTCCTAATTCAACCTAAAGCTTCTGCTTGCCTCCCTTTGACTGCCAGTGCCCAATACCCTTGAGCGCTGCAGTGGGCTACGGCTCGCACACCCACACTGCGCCTTCTGCTTTCAGTAGCCCTCTTGCACGATCACAAGCAGCATGAAAAGTAGGCTATTGCAGGCGTATTGCACCGGCAAAACGTTTGAATTCCCCATTCAACCCTTTCCTTGTCATTCACGCCCTACTGCCTTGATGCAGAGCGCGTTATCGCGTGTTTCTCAGCGGAATAATAGTTCTCATTGGATGACAGCTCTTGTATTTAAAGATGTTATTTCTCTTCAGAGCAACCTCATTTAAAAAAGCAAAATATATTAAACACCTCTAATGCCCGTGAATTCATTTGTTTTAAGACTGTCTATGCTGCACTCTTTGCCCTACTTTCAATGTTATGTGTTGCTATTGATTGTTGCCTTGCCAGTTTGCATGAAACAACTACATATGGGATTTACAATGTGCACATTTCCCAGTCATTCGTCCGTTCTTATTCGTTTTTTGTTATCTATCACAACCCTTCTCCCCAGCCTTATTACATAGTTATCTGTACTGTATCCTGTCTTGTGAAATGAAGAATACTATCTAATCTAAGAGACTGTAGTGCAGGTCAGGCCTGTAAGTGGTATTTTGAATTGAGTTTTTCATTTTAATAATCTATCATCATGCATATCCCTCTTCTTGTCATCCAGTCCAATCAACCTTATTGGTCTAACAAAAATGCAAGCTATAGAGCTGCAATAACCAAAAGAAAGCACTCAAATCAGGAAAATCAATGGTTTGTTTAGATGAAGGTTTTGTGCAACAATCGCATCAGGCTGCCATACTGTAAGGGACACATTGAGTGGATACAGAGGCTGAATATCTCTAGCGGTCTAACTACTCTTAATTAAGAACATTACATACAAGAGTGGCAATTTCCCCACTGTGTGCTGGAATGACGATTTAGTAAGAATCAGAATGAGGTTTATACTCACTGTTACAGAAAACAATTTAGCCTTAGATCGATCTTCCTGAGATTGTTGTGGTTGGTCAAAACTCAACTGTGCACACACTGAGTTTATTCACTATTTTAAAAATGTTTATTCTGTTTTTTTCACCTCCATAGCTGTAGTGTGGTGAATCTGATCAGCATTGTAGGATGCCCCTTGGAGAGGATGGAAATGGATGGAAGAAAAAGACATCAGACATCAAAGAACATTATGACTTCAAAGAAGTGCTGGGAACGTAAGTTGCACTGATAGTTTATCGATGTCAGGGATTATGAAAGGGGCAAAGTGGGCACCGGAATGCCTCAGCTTGAGTCAACTGGTACATATTAAATCTGGGATATTCTATCAGGGTATTAATAAGATTTTGATCTTCACTTATAGTTCCATTGCAGTAGTTCCATTATTTCCCTCCATTGTTTTCTGGTGGCTGCAGATGTCTCAGCAGTGAATGAATTGAAACCTTGGTAAATGTATCTAAAACTATTTGCATTACTACGTGCACTGATCGTGAATGTGGGTTGGACTAGATAAAGGCCATATTTTCTTTTGTAAAATCTACTCTACTAACTGGGGGGTGAAAATGGGCCAGCATTCATTTTACCCCTGTTGTCCATGCTATCAAGGTTACCTTGAAGAAACTTGACTGACGACATTTTGGGGCGTGCCTGTCACTTATGCCTGTTTTTACTCAACCTTGCTGTTCTTGGTCAATGTTGGATGCTGACTCAACCGTTTCAATAGCAGAATCTATCAAAATGAGACTGCGGGGAGAGTCGTTGACCATGAGTTTATAATGAAAGTGCCATAGGTAAAGCTTCAATTGTGTATGCGTTTAAACATGAATGTGTTTTCTTTCCACATGCAAATATTTGCGTGTAGCTATGTGTCCATTTTTGCATAATGATTGTGTTTGTTCAGTTTATTTATGCTCTGCATCGAAAATTACATCAAATTTAACACTGATTTATTTTAGCCTTTGAAGAGAAATTAATACTTTTGTATTGCATCATTCACTGATTTAGACAAATGGTGCAAGGCCAGTGTTGATACAAGAGCGAAATATACACATGACTGATATCAGGTGATCATATTTCGATTGCCTTCATGTTAGTTCTGACATGTTATTTTGAGGAGAGTGGGAAAAGTCCTGAATGAATGCCAGGCTCCTATCAGTTCACCATCATCTATTCCTGAAAGGAGTGAAAGCCCATGTGTCATCCCTGAAACTAAATTCTAACTAGTCAGTGCTTCATTTTTTATTGCCTACACATTCTAAGTATACAAATTATGATACAAAACCTGTCATTTTCTACCCCCCGGGGGGGGGGGGGGGGGGGTAGAAAATGATTCCAACCCGGATGTGTTGGAATCACTTGCACCTGCCTCCGCTTATGTGGTGATTGACTGGAGGGATGTGGAAAGTGTTAAGTATTTCACTTCATTTCTCCAGCAATCAAGAGCACACGTCTGCTCAGAGCAAAAGATCAGCCAAGCCTGCAGCTGCTGCCTACGATTTGTCTGAAAAAACTTTTTTTTAAGCTCATGCTCAACTCGCCTACGCACGTGTTGTTGTCTGGTGGCAAACTTAATTTCCCTTCGCCCGTACAACAACCCTTATTACATTCAGTTATTGCAATGGAGCCCTGGTATCCAAAATAGATTATATTTACATTTTGACTTAATGCACCTTCAGTTTTGCAACAAACTCCGAAATGAATCGTCAACCACTGGGGCAAATGTTGCCCTGCAGTTGGTTATGGTGAGGGCTGGACTCACAGACATTTGACTGCACTCTCCAGGGGGGACATGGCTTGAGGCCAGATGGCTGGGAGGCAACTCTCCAACACACCCGCCCCGCCAAACTGAGTACAAGTGACCTAGCACACGTCCACCTGTGAGGACACCAATGTGCCATATGGACTGGGGTTGTTTTCTTCATCTTTTGGAATCCCACCTGCTTCCCCAGAGAGGCTGCACACAGTCAGATTTGAATGACTGTGCAACTCTGGTTCACATCCAAAAAGTGAAACAGCAGTGGGTATAGGCTAGAGAGGATGAGGCTGTCTGTTATGCCAAGTGCTGGAGGAGGACTGCAAAATAAGATACCATCATGTCTGGCTCTGCATGATGTATGAAATGCACTTTGACCAATAGATTTGTATATTTTGAGAATTCTCGACTGTGGCTAAAACGCTGATATAACTTCTGTTCTGATACCACTAAGACTCACATCAACTTAAAACGTTGAATCGTAATTTGAAGTATGATATTAGTGGTTATGTAAAAAGGATTGAGAGAGTGGATAGCGCATACTCATATTTCAGGGGGTGGGGGGAAATGCTGTAGTAATATTCGTTCCCCGTTGTCACCATATAGCTGGCCCAGGCAGAGGGCAGAATTAATGCGTTGATGGAAAGCTCCTTATGCTCGGAGAGAAGATTACCTTGGAGCTTAATTCAGGAATTCAGTGTGTGAAGGTAATTGATTTATGTTGAAATATTATATTCAGATCCAGCTTATCCTTTCGATTTTTACCTCTGCTTGGAGTCCTCTTCAGGACAAGCTGTCCTCGAGGTAGGGTGAGCAGATCAAGACAAATGTTCTGTTCCCGCTCAACAGCTATTACGTCTGTCAGCCTTTGGTCCAGGTGTTTGTATTTTAATTTGATTATTTTTTTAAGGATTATTTTTGCGTGTTTTTCACTTTATTAGACATACTTGGAGAGAAAGAGATGAAAAGAGGGGAGGACATGCAGAGAACTGACCACGGCTCGGACTCGAACCGGGTCTGCTGTAATAAGGGGGGGAGGGGGGCTCATGAGTGAAATGGTTGAAGTATAACTATAGGCTGATATATGTGTAAGTAAAATGAGGGTGTAACACATGTAATGAAATTCTACCCTACTCTGGTTTTCTTTACTGTGCATTGAGGCCTCTTTACCCACACAGAGTTTTTGTTAAAGACTGATGGTGGGGAAAGAGTAAAGCAGCTCACCCATCGCTGTAATGGTTGTGTGTTATTGTTGTAGTCAGTGTAATTACTAGAAGTGTTAGCTTCTGCAACAACTCTTTATTTCATGAGTGCCGTTGACAGACACTACAGATGTCTTTTTCTTTTACAGTTTGATTAAATGACCCATGAAATGACTCGTAACTTTTCTCCATGGTTTAATGATTTTATGTATGAAATAAGATGTCAGAGCTTAGTGATATACAGTATGATACATGAACAGTAGTTCTGTTTACGACTCCTGTGGACCGAGATACCCCAGCAAGCCGGCAGCCTGTCAGGCAGTAATGGTGACCATGGGGCCTCTTCAATCTTTTCAGAGCACAACACAGCAGTAAAAACCGTTCTAAAAATCCTCATCAGACCTATGCACTGCTGAAGCTCAATTCTACTTTCACATTGCTCTGTCATAGGACTGTTCACAGAACAAAACAGTTACATGATACATACTGTACATGGCACAAACCTAAAAAACTGCAGCGGTACCAGCACACCTTGATTGATTCAATAGCTAAATTATAATGTGTAATTGAGCTTTACCATCAGGATTGACCTAATAGAAAATAATTCAAAAGAGAGTTGAATAGAAACAAAGGATGATCTTCATGGTGCCTAAAATACAAAATAGAGATATAAGAATCCAAAAAGGTTAATTCAGTGCAGCTTTTTTAATCAACAGCTGACGCTTCTGAGGAAGACTATGGGAAGTTTAGCAGTCGAAACATGTCAAGGTACTCAACGTTATTCCTATCTGTTTACAATAACATTTAAGTTAAGAGATATAAGAGTTTTAAGAATGACTTGTGTGGTCCAGGTGGATAATGTGTAGGAGCATATAAACATGGTGACTATGCAGTATTAAACACTGCTGGAAACCACTCATGCCGGTTGGTTTGTTTATAGAGTAGAGCAGAGGAGCTTTCGGCGAGAGTTGACCTACACATGACTTTAGTAGATGTAATGGTCCAGTCTGAAGCTTTGTTGATTTGATTAGCCTTATATAGGGATTTTTGTACGTCCACACTCTCCTGCTTCCTCTTTCTCTCTCTCTCTCACACACACACACACACACACACACACACACACACACACACACACACACACACACACACACACACACACACACACACACACACACACACACACACACACACACACACACACAAAATGGATAAGGCTAAAAAGAGAAAGCTTTTTTTGGGCCTCGAAGGGATCTTGGGAGCGCTTGCATCAGGTGGTGGGATCAATAGACCGATGGATGCTCGCAGCTTTCGGCGACAGGTCCTACTGGCCTGACTGCCTGATTGATATGTCTGTGTCTGATATGAACAAAAACATTGTGAAGAATATTTGTAGCATTTGCAGCAATGTTCACACCCTTAATCATTAATTGCTTAGTATGCAACCAGTCCAAGAGCAGGTTGCACCAGGTGTTAATACGTTCAAACTAAATCTTGCAAACTGAAATGCTGGAAACCAACTAAACAATATGTCTGCTGCAACAATGAAAACACCACATATTGGAGATAAGAATGACTAGACTAGCTAATTAGAAATGGACAGCACATTTCAGCTGGTAATATGTCCCTGGCTAAACCGACATAACGATGTGGATATTAGATCCTGGCACGAGCTGACCTTGAACACCAAATGGATTGTAACAGTGCACCTACTACAAGTGTAGAAGTATCTCATTTGCACCTAGGTATCTTGCCACTAGCTCGCTGCAGAATGTAGTTGAATGAGTTGTTTAGATGCTTTCTGATTGGATGCTTCCACATGTGTCACTTAGTTATTAGCTACCACCTGGGAATTAGCTAGTATTTACTAAGAACTTAGTAAGGACTTAACACACAACCTTTTACAAACAAATGGCACAACACATCACTCAGTTAAAATAGGTTTCAACACACTTATTTGTTCTTATGTGGAGAATATACAGTATTTAGACTGAACATTTTTAAGAAGATGGAATAGGGTCAACCCATCTGACCCGACACTTGACACTTGATATAATGCTGGCTGCTCAAAGTTACAGCCTATCATATATATATTTTATATATATATATATATATATATATATATATATATATATACTGTATATATATATATATATTAATATCATGTCAATATTTAGAGTGATAAATTGTCAGGTGAAGCCTCAAAGACATGGATGATGGCAAGTGGAGCACACTTATCATAGTAAAAGCACTGGAAGACATATGAGAATGTGTGAATCAATAATCAATATTTTCCCTTATGTGTGTGTGTGTGTGTGTGTGTGTGTGTGTGTGTGTGTGTGTGTGTGTGTGTGTGTGTGTGCGTGCCTGCATGTGTGTGTGTGTCATCTAAAACAATTTAGTATTGTGTTCATAAACTACATATATACAGTCATATGAAAAAGTTTGGGAACCCCTCTCAGCCGGCATTATAATTGACTCTGCTTTCACAAAAAAAATTTAAAAGTGGTATGTCTTTAATTTACCAGTAACAGCTAAGTACTGGGATGTTTTCCAAACAAAGAGTTTTTGAAAAGCAGTATTTGGTTGTATGAAATAAAATAAAATGTGAAAAACTGGCTGTGCAAAAATATGGGAACCCTTGTGGTTTTGTTGATTTTAATGCCTGTAACAGCATGTAAAACTGATGACTTTAAACACAAAGTTGGTTGGATTATGTTGTTAAGCCTTGAACCTCATAGAAATGTCTGTTTAATCATGAGAACATTTATTTTAGGTGCCTAAATGCAAGTTGCACTTCTCTTTGACTCTCTGCTGAAGTGAAACAGAATGGGATCATCAAAGCAGCTCCCAAAAGATCTGAAAAACAAAGATTGTTCATTGTCATGGTTTAGGGGAGGGCTACAAGAAGCTTTCCCAAAGGTTTCAATTGTCAATTTCGACTGTAGGGAACGTTGTCAGGAAATGGAAGGACACAGGCATAGTGGCAGTTAAACCCAGGAATGGCAGACCAAGAAAAAAACAGGAGCGGCATAGGTGGAGGATTGTGAGAATGGTTGCACACAACCCACAGATCACCTCCAAAGACATGCAAGAACATCTGGCTGCAGATTGTGTATCTGTACATCGTTCAACAATTCAGCGCAATTTGCACCAAAACATCTGCTTTTTATAAAGACCAAATAACTTAATTTTTGTCTCATCAGTCCAAAGCATTTTCTTCCAATATGAAGCTGGCTTGTCTAAATGAGCTTTTGCATACTCCAAGCAACTGTATCTGTGGCGTGGGCGCAGAAAGGGCTTCCTTCTCATCACCTGGCCATACAGATGTTTTGGTGCAAATTGCACTGAATTGTAGAACCATGTACAGATACACAATCTGCAGCCAGATGTTCTTGCAGGTCTTTGGAGGTGATCTTTGGGTTGTGTGCAACCATTCTCACAATCCGCCGCATATGCCGCTCTTGTACTTTTCTTGGTCTGCTAGACCTGGGTTTAACTGCAACTGTGCCTGTGTCCTTCCATTCCCTGACAACGTTCCTTACAGTAGAAATTGACAATTGAAACCTTTGGGAAAGCTTCTTGTAGCCTTCCCCTAAACCATGACAATGAATAATCTTTGTTTTTAAGATCTTTTGGGAGCTGTTTTGATGATCACATTCTGTCTCACTTCTGCAGAGAGTCAAAGAGAAGTGGAACTTGCATTTAGGCACCTACAATACCTTTTATCATGATTAAACAGACCTTTATATGAGGTTCAAGGCTTAACAACATAATCCAACCAATTTTGTGTTTAAAGTCCTCAGTTTTACATGCTGTTACATGCATTAAAATCACCAAGACCACAAGGGTTCCCATATTTTTGCACAGCCAGTTTTTCACATTTTATTTAATTTCATAAAACTAAATACTGCTTTTCAAAAAATCTTTGTTTGGAAAACATCCCAGTACTTAGCTGTTCCTGGTAAATTAAAGACATACCACTTTTATCTTTTTTTGTGTGAAAGCAGAGTCAATTATAATGCCTGCTGAGAGGGGTTCCCAAACTTTTTCATATGACTGTAGATAGCATATGTGATGATAGTCTTGTTTATGTACACAAAAACAGCTGAACTATGAGGTCAATTACTAATTTTATAATGCTTTAGCAGAAAGTTAATTTGCACGCCATGATTATTTATTTGCACAACTACGAGATAGCAGTCTGTTGCCAACTGCCAGTGGAATAAAGTCATCATGTGATTTAATCCGAGACTGAAGTATTTGAAGTATACAGGTGAAACTCGAAAAATTAGAATATCGTGCAAAAGTTCATTTATTTCAGTAATTCAACCTAAATGGTGAAACTAATATATTATATAGACTCATTACATTCAAAATGAGATATTTCAAGCCTTTATTTGTTATAATTGTGATTATTATGGCTTACAGCTTATGAAAACCCCAAATTCAAAATCTCAGAAAATTAGAATATTACATAAAATCAATAAAAAAAGGATTTTAAATACAGAAATGTCAGCCCTCTAGAAAGTATAATCTTGCATATGTACTAAGTACTTGGTTTGGGCCCCTTTTGCACAAATTATTGCCTAAATGCGGTGTGGCATGGATGCTATCAGTCTGTGGCCCTGCTGAGGTGGTATGGAAGCCCAGGTTGCTTTGATAGTGGCCTTCAGCTCGTCTGTATTGTTGGGTCTGGTGTATATCATCTTCCTCTTGACAATAGTCCATAGTTTCTCTATTGGGTTCAATTCAGGAGAGTTGTCTGGCCAATCAACACAGTAATACCATGGTCAGTCAACCAGTTACTTGTGGTTTTGGCACTGTGGCACTTGGCACTGTGGACAAGTCTTGCTGGAAAAAGTAATTCAGCATCTCCATAAAGCTTGTCAACAGACAGGAAATATGAAGTGCTCTAAAATATACTGGTAGACAGCTGTGGTGACTTTGGACTTGATAACACAGTGGACCAACACCATCAGATGACATGGTGCCTCAAATCATCACTGACTTTTGAAACTTGACAGTGGTCTTCAAGCCCCTTGGATTTTGTGCCCCTCCACTCTTCCTCTAGACTGTGGAACCTTGATTTCCAAATGAAATGCAACATTTAATTTGGATCAGTGATGATTTGAGGTATCATGTCATCTGCTGCTGTTGGTCCACTGTGTTATCAAGTCCAAAGTCACCACAGCCATCTACCAGAAGATTTTAGAGCACTTCATGCTTCTGTCTGTTGACAAGCTTTATGGAGATGACAATTTCCATTTCCAGCTAGACTTGGCACCTGCCCACGGTACCATAAACCACTGGTAACTGGTTGACTGACCATGGTATTACTGTGCATGAATGGCCAGACAACTCTCCTGACCACATCAAAGCAACCTGGGCTTCCATAACACCTCAGCAGTGCCACAGGCTGATAGCATCCATGCCACGCCGCATTTAGGCAATAATTCATGCAAAAGGGGCCCAAACCAAGTACTTAGTACATATGCATGATTATACTTTCTAGGGCCGACATTTCTGTATTTAAAATCCTTTTTTTATTGATTTTATGTAATATTCTAATTTTCTGAGATTTAGAATTTGGGGTTTTTATAAACTGTAAGCCATAATAATCACAATTATAAAAAATAAAGGCTTCACATATCTCACTTTGCATGTAATGAGTCTGTATAAGATATTATTTTCACCTTTAAAGTTGAATTACTGAAATAAATGAACTTTTGCACGATATTCTAATTTTTTGAGTTTCACCTGTATAAGGGCCGGACTGTAACATAAACCTTTCTTCTATCTATATTTCACTCCTGTCTAATGCTAGGACTAACACACACGCTCTTAATATCATCAGTTTACAGTTAAGTAACAGCTACAGCAGCTTCCTCTCTCCCTCCACCTGCTGTTCCTCTTCTCAAACCCCCCGAGAGCCCACCCTTACATGTCTCTGAGCAACGTGTCTCACGGCAACTGTAGGGAAGTGTGTGTGTGTGTGTGTTTGTGTCTGTGTGTGCGTGTGTGTAACAGCATTTGTTTCTTTTTGGGAATTTGCTGCTTTTCTGTTCTATCATTATGAACTTGATATGGTCTGACAGAACAAGAATGTTTCGGACTCCAACTTGGGTTCTGGAAACCCATGATTTATTAAAATACTATTTTAACAGTCCAACTTATTATTGGTTAGTAAAGAAAATAATCTGCAGAAACATCAATCATTTAAAAAATCATTTGTTGCAGCCCTATAACAGACACAGCTTTTCCCTTTATGCAGGCCTATAAATTCACATGTCAGTCATATGTCTCCATGTCTTGGCCCCATTGGTGATTCTATTTTTAAACAGCCAATGAGACTAAATAGATTTCTACTCACGGATAACACAAGTTTAGCACTGTTGACCCCCAGAGATACCCCTGGCTCTAAATTCTGCAGACTTAAACACATTAAAATGCTTTCATGGGTCGATGAGAAAAACAGAGCTATATGCGATTCACTTTGAGATTATTTTAGGGACATTTAAAAAATGAAGCCAGAGACGAGAGAGAATGGTCTCTCCTCGTGATGTGCATCAGCTTCACTATGCACATAATGTTTGCTCCTGGGCTGTGTTTGGCTGAGCACAAGATGGCCACAGCGCAAAGCAATCTCAAGGATTACCACAGATCCACACTGAGCATTCATTATTAGGACATGATGATGGAAAAAAACAAATCCACATAGGGGAGGAGGTGCGCTGAGAGACCTGTTCTGAGAGATGGCCAGGTTGCACAATGACTCTCTTGTTCTGTAATTAAGTGTTCCATTAAACAATCCATACATGCAGAATAAATAGAAAGTGAGACACGTTTGTCTCTGTATCACATAGTTGCTGTTGGCAACAACATTGTGCATTCATCCTTTTTATTTAAGGTGGCAGACTTTAAGACTGAGAACTGCTCACATGCATAAGTGTTGTTTGCTTATACATGAACATTGCACTGTCCCTGTGTGTTGCATGACAGTGCTGTTTGGCACGTGTGCAAAGAGCCTCCCTGTGGGCGCTAACAATGTTTGTGCGTTCAAGCCTCCTGAGCTCCCCTCCCACGCTCCTGTAGGGAGACTGTGTAAATACATACTATTCTCCATCTCACCATCACCATAATCCATAATGCAGTCTAGTCCCCCTTAATAGCCAGACTACGTATTACCATATCTATTATTGAAAGGGTTGACAATAGTTCTTTTTTTTTTAACAAACAATATTATTATAATAAAGAAAATACATACTTATGTGGCTGGTACTTCATCTCCCGAGCATTTTCTTAGCCCCTCTCCACCCCCCCTAAAAAAAATTGAAATAAAAATAATAATGTAAAAATAAAAATACATCTCGGGAATGTCACCATTTTGAATTATTCATCGAAACACCACTCACACACACACACACACACACACACACACACACACACACACACACACACACACACACACAGGCATGCACGCACAATAATTCCTTGAAATAATGTTTCAAAAAGGGAAAAAAACAAGGCAATGTTAATCGTTCTTTTTTGGTCAACTCAAGAATAAATCTCTTGACGAATAATATGACAGTATTTAAAACAATAGGACAACCTGTTTTTAATTCACCAAGAATTTTTTTTGATGGCTCATGGTTTATGCAATTCAGTGTGATGCTAGCGAGTGAGGTGGTTAGTTGAGGGACATTTTGTTAGGAGGGCACAAAAATATCTAAAAACAAATCTTTATTTAGTGTGGGAATGGCCACGCCTTTGCACTGAAAATATATCAAGAAGAATATTCTGTCTCCTTGGTACCTTCTTTTTCACCATGGCCTCTGGTTTAAGAAGAAATAATCCTACTTTAGCTCTTTTGATCTTGTCCATGTCACCCCACACTCCCACACATTTGTCTTTCTTTCTCTAATGTGAGCGTACCTTTATGTGTGTTTACACTTCCTTTGTTTTAGGGGAGCCTTCTCCGAGGTGGTTCTAGCTGAGGAGAAGAGGACCCAGAGGCTGGTTGCCATCAAGTGCATCCCCAAGAAAGCGTTGGAAGGCAAAGAGACCAACATTGAAAATGAGATAGCGGTACTACACAGGTGAGGTCAGCAAAGTTCCTTGCGTCAGCTGTGTCTGTGCCCAGCGGGAGGAATTTGTCAGTGCAGCAATCATACGCCAATGCATGTGCAGATGCAGAAGATATGCAAAAGGGGGTCAATAGAATGGGTGACTAAATGCATGGTGTCAGTAGAAACAGTAGGATTGTGCACCGGAAATGTCAGGAGTAAAGAAGATAGGCCTATTTTTAGTGTCCCTGTTGCCAGGGCAACAGCACACAGAGGCGAAGATGGTGTGGAGTTCCCCGCAGCAGTGGATTGAAAAAAGAGAAAGAGACATAGAGGGAGGAGAAGTGAAAAGGGGGGGTAGGGTATGGTGGAAGGAGAAAGACATGTAGGAACGGGTGAAGTTTGGTCAATGAAAGTCACTATTAAATAAATAAAACAAGAGTCATGAGGGACGAGAAATGATAAGACACACACACACACACACACACACACACACACACACACACACACACACACACACACACACACATGAATTCTCTAATTCTACTAGAATTCACATTTGTCCTTTTCAGTGGAAGTATGAGTTTTAACTTGACTTGACTTGGAGGTATGCTGTACTATCTCTTAGGCTGGTGCATAACAATAAACAATCTACGTAGGTCTAGTGTTTTGTGTAGCATTTTGTTATTGTCCTGTAGCTATAATCTCCAAAAACAGTTCCTAATGCTTTTGATTTTTTTTTGTATTTGAGGAGAACAGGCCAAACTCATATGGTTTGATCCTAATTTACTGTAGGGCCCTCAATAGCAAACGAACGAAGAGAGAGCTGTGAATCTGAATTATGCAGCAAGAATGCCATCTGGTGACCAACTGACAGTAGGCATCAGGAGAAATGTGACTTTTTAAAGATCCAACACAATCTATCTGATGATTTCTCTCTGTTATCTTCCTCAGAATCAAGCACCACAACATTGTTTCACTGGAGGACATCTTTGAAAGTACATCGCATCTATATCTTGTCATGCAGCTGTGAGTTCATCTTCTTCTAATACGATTGTATGACTGAAGGCATTTTTATTGTACAAAGAGATGATTCGATTTATTAATATGTCCTTTTTATTTAGAACATTTTCAGCAAAATAGGAAGCAGCAAAAAATGCCAAACATTCTCCAGCTCAGAATGTATATTTTTCTGCTTTTCTCCTTTTAAAACCATTGTAAATTTGTGTGAAAATAATAAACTTTTATAACTGATTTTTCTTTTTTTTTTTCTTTCTTTTTTTTTTACCTTTTCCTGATTTTCTGACCGGCAGGGTATCCGGAGGTGAGTTGTTTGACAGGATCGTGGAGAAAGGTTTCTACACTGAGAGAGACGCCAGCCAACTCATCCACCAGATTTTGGATGCGGTGAAATATCTCCATGACATGGGGATTGTCCACAGAGACCTGAAGGTATATCATTGCCCCAATGAAGACAAAAATGTAAAGTCTCAATCTGGCCTAATAGTCGGCCATTTTTTTTTCCCAACCCCATTTGCAAAACCCTTTCTCTTTTGCTCATTCTTCTTGTCCCTGGCAGCCAGAGAATTTGCTGTATTACAATGTGGACGAAGACTCCAAAATTATGATCAGTGACTTTGGACTGTCAAAGATAGAGGGGGCAGGCAGTGTCATGTCCACAGCATGCGGGACCCCTGGATACGTGGGTAAGGCATTTTATCATTTGGTCTGGTACGCTAGACCTCCTTCTCTCTTTCATGTGAGCTCAGCTACTTGATGCATTCAGCTGATGTACCCCTCTTTATTCATTGCATTTTGAGAGGGGCTCTTTCATCCACTACTGAGTCAATTGCAAGTGTTTCAGGAGTGCTCTCGAGCTGTCTGATGTGACCTACCAAATCACATGGTATTACTGAAAGGTTGAGATAACTCCGATCCACCCCCATCACTGCTGCTCTGTGTTGTATATATTTTCCACTTCCACTCCTGACTGTCCGCTGCATCTGTTTCACAGCCCCCGAAGTGCTTGCTCAGAAGCCGTACAGCAAAGCCGTGGACTGCTGGTCCATAGGGGTTATTTCTTATATCCTGTAAGTCTGAGGTCTCACCGTCATTGAGAAATGTGCAAAGCGATTGTTTTTGTAGTGTTGTTGAATGTGCCCTGATATCACTCCCTCAGGTTATGTGGATATCCTCCGTTTTACGATGAAAATGATGCCAAGTTATTTGAGCAGATTCTGAAAGCGGAGTATGAATTCGACTCTCCGTACTGGGATGACATCTCAGATTCAGGTAAACACATCTGCAGCAGAAGCAATAGTGAGAACTGAAAAAAATATCACAGTGGACTGAACATTTGAACATTTTGAATTTACTTTTTATTTTTCATTTTTCCAGCCAAAGACTTCATATGTCACCTGATGGAGAAAGACCCTCTGAAAAGATATACGTGTGAACAGGCCCTTCTGCATCCATGGTAAGAAAGTCAAAATACCTAACAATCTTTGTATCTTATCTCAAATATTCATCCCTTTCCTATGTCTCTGTAGTTGTGCTGAACCTGTTTATTTTTCAATAAGTGGATTGAAAAAACGGAAACAGTCCAACAGTTTTACTCAAAACTAAAATGAATCTCCACAATTTTGGTTATAGATGTATTATTTAAGATTATTTATCTTTTTTTCTTTTTTCTTTTTGTATAATTCTTTTTTTTTTTTGGTTTCATTTTTTTTTACAATACTCAAACAAACAAACAACACCAGACAACACACACGAACCAAAAAGAGAGAGAAGAAAAAGAAAAAGAAAAAGGACAGGTGTGCATGTCGTTCATCACTCGATATTCCTGACACCCTCTGGAACATGCCGAGACTGCATCCCTAAAGACCCTCAAACAGATCCACAAAATATATATAATATATATAATATTTAAGATTATTTATCAAGGGCTTATCAAGTCCCAAACATGTTTCATGTTTTTCTTATCTTTACAAACGTATACTCTTTGGGATTTAAACTGTTGGTCAACCAAAACAAAGCAATTTAAAGACCTCAACTTGAAAAATGTATTTGCCATTTTTCACCGTTTTCCAACATATTTTGGACTTGATGAAGCGATCTATATATCTGTCTATAAAATGGTCAGATGAAAAGTGCATGTGCTAACTTCCCAGAGATAATGACACATTCAAATAGTTTTATTTGCAATGTTTTTGTGATTTAACAGTGCAAATAAAGTCAGTTTACTAAAGAAAATAATCAAATCATCACATTTGAGAAGGTGGAACTAGCTTGTGTTGTGCAACAAATTACTGTTAAAAAAATTCATCAATTAGCAAAATAGTTGCTAGTTAAGGCTCTGCCAATCAATCAATAATACGATGAATAAGCCATATTCGGGTGCTTAAACTGCCTCAAAAAATGATGTCATTCTCTGGACTTTGCAGGATCTGCGGAGACACAGCTCTGGACAAGAATATCCACGAGTCTGTCAGCGCTCAAATCAAGAAGAACTTTGCCAAAAGTAAATGGAAGGTCAGTGCTTCAGCTGAATCATGGAGCGAAATGCTGAAAGAGCAGCATTAAGATTGGCAGGCGTTGTTAGAGCACATTTTGTACGGCCTTTCTTTGTTTTCTTCTCTCCTACAATGGCTGTCAAACACAGAAAGGTTTTTATTCCCTTTCTCTATTCTCTCTCTCTCTCTCTCTCTCTCTTTCTCTCTGTGTGTCTCTCTCTCTTTGTCCATGCAGCAAGCATTTAATGCCACAGCGGTTGTGCGCCACATGCGGAAGCTGCAGCTGGGCACTAGTCTGGAGGGACCCAGTCAGATTACTCCCTCCAGCCCCTGCCATGAACATGTGCTCAAAGAGGAAGAGGAGGAGGAGGAGGAGGAGGAGGAAGAGGATTTGGGGAACGGGGAGAAGGAGAGCTGTGAGTTTTTATCAGTTGGCAGTGAATGGAGAATCACTCAAGTATAAGAATCACGCTGCACAGTATGTGGTTATAGAGGTGCAGTGATGAAAGTTAGCAATAGACATTAAGGGGATGGATGGGTGTGCAGCTGATGAACCATGAATATTACATGAGGTTCACGGAAGGAGGGCGGAAAAGGAAGAGACTCAGGTAGGGGGTGAACTGCGAGCTTCAAACAGTAACTAGAGAAGGGAAAGATGGGAGAGGGTTGAGCAGTTATAATGTAGTATGTGGGATCGACAGGGGTGCAGTGGCCAAGCTGAGCCTCGACTTTGCTCCTGAACTTGCTCAATTCATATTCTGGTATTTTTTTTTTTTTTATTGTCACAGGGCAATTTATAACACCCAAAGCGGGAATCGTTGCATACACTCAGTATATATCTACACATACCTACATGCATACACACCTGTACACATACACATATATATACTTACACATTTTTATATATATATATATATATATATATATATATATATATATATATATATATATATATATATATATATATATATATCCACATGTCCACATACATACAGATCTTCCCAATGTATTATTCAGATTCACACCGTAGATGTTTCCGTAGAAGAAACATAATATATGTTAAAAAAGATTATAATAAATCAAATGTCAGTACACGGTCAAGGCTCTGCAGACTGGCATGTAAACAGTAAACCCCTTAGTACACACACATCATGGACAGGTATTGGGTCATAAGAAGACATTCTCTGATCCCAACAAAAGAAAAAACAGCTAGAAAACAAGAATCTCGGAATCATCGACTCAACCCCTAATATACTCTCTAACTCATGTTACCCAATGCGTGCATATCATTTCCTGCAACGTTTTTTTTCTTTTTTTCCCTTTCCCCTCCACCCCCTCCCTTTCCTCTCCTCTTATACAAAAAAAGTAAAAAAAAAAATCAAACAAAAAGAAAATAAGTAAAAGAAAAATTATGTAAGTAATGTACACTTAAGTTATGACCGGGTTTTATCCGTTTTAATTTTTAATTTTTATCTTTGTTCTGGTATTTTTAAACATGGGTCTTCTTTTGATCATGCTAACCTTGCACATACCGGTTGATTTGGGGTAGGCGAAAAAAAGTATCTCGAAAAGCAGCAACAAACAAAACAAATATAAAAACCAGAGGGTCTGTTTTGCTTTTTGGTTAGACTCAGAATTCTTGACAATATAAGTTTATTTGGAAAAATGTATGAGGCTCCAGCTGCTTGGCCTTGTTATATTTTGTTTTGGTAGGTGGTCAAGTACCCAATATTTCTTTAAAGGGATAGTTCAGTAACTGAAGTTGTTGGAGTACTTAGGCATAGTAAGTATGTTACCTTATGGAGCTGGCGGACAGTGTAGTCATTTTAAGTAGTTTAGGGCAAGCGTGGCTGTAGCACAAGTCAGCATTGTACTGCTGCCATGGGGGCCAGAAGAAAAAACTTTTTTCTCTGCATATATAAATGCTAACTTAAAACCTAAGTATCTGTTCAATTCTAGACTAAACTGAGATTCCACAGCTTTAGTTTGCCATGGTACAGCAGTTTATTTTTGTATATCACACCGCCCAATCAGCTGCTCAACTCAGAGCTACTCCAGATTATTCAAGAGACACAGGAAAACAAAAATAAACGACTGTATGGTGGCATGTATGTGTGGAGAAATCACTGCACCGACCGTCACCTCCATAAGGTAACTCACCGACTATGCCTAAGTACCCCATTCAACCTGAAATACTGAACCATCCCTTTAAAGGAACGATTAATACGATAGAACCGAAAAGATAAAATGGACCGTAATGTGGCCAAGCCTTTTTCGGAAACAAGAGGTAACTTGATCTCAAGCAATTCTTGCCTGGTAAAATAAAGGTAAAAAAAAATGTCTAACATAATTTCCCTGTTTTTGCTGCGACCTCCAGTGTCTCATTACGAGGACGGCCGGCGTGGAAGCAACGAGGGCAGCGCCGACAGGGACAGCCTGAGGAGCTGCACCTACTGCTGCAGGCCGGCCAGTCGCGTCTGACAGCAGCCTCCCTCGTTGTCACGGTGACAGTGTGTCAGTGGGAGCGCCCAAAACCCGCCCCCCAAAACCAGTCTGGCCAGGAATGAATGCAGAGTAGTTATTATCAGGCAGTGCTGTCCACCAGAGTTCATCCACAATGAGGTCTCTGTCACGGTGTGGGAACAAAAAAAACATACTGTAAGAAGACACACACACACACACACCCTGACCCACAAAAAACTAAAGTTTTAACGTTGCCGAAGAGAATGCACATGCTGCTCCATGTCACGGATGTTTATAACAGACAGGGCCTGTTTGCATGCTAACCCCCCCCCCCCCCCCCCCACACACACACACACACACACACACACACACACAACAATATAAGATGTAGTTTTCCTTTGTGCAGCTCTAGCAGACAGTGGTCAGTCAGTAGTTTGCACATTACAAGAAGTGGTTTTGGATTTTATCTTCAAAACTGACCCAAGCCTCCCAAGAGTCTTAATCAAAGGCTAAAGTCTCCTCTGTTATTTTTGTCCTCACATTTTCTGTCCCATCTACCTCTAACCGCACATACTGTTCTTCTGCATCCATCTGGCTCACGCACTCTTTACATTTTCTGGCAGGGCACAAAGTAAAGAGAAACTACTACTACTGAACTACTGAGAGCTACTCTTGCATGTCTTTATACTATTTAACAATCAATGTGACACAATCCAGTCAGTGACCAAGTAGCTGTTTAGATGAGTGGGGTTAAACTAAAGGCATGTGTGTACACTGTCTATATGCCGCCTGCCCATTAGTTCGGTTGTTTCTGTCCTTTCATTGAGCACTATCAGTATCATATATTATAGCATACTACTTTTTATTTTATTTAATTTTTTTAAGTTGATGACTATTCTGGGAGTTATGGACTCTATATTCTGGCTCAGACTGGGTTTGTGTTGGGTGGTTCTGACCTGGAGTGTCTGCATGCTTGGAACTGGAAATGTATGAATATCAAAAAAGGAGACTTAAAAAAAAAATCTGTTTGTTTTATGGCTGTTCTGTTATCAGAGGCCCAAACTGAGATCCCCGTCAATCTGTGTAGGTCATGGGTACGTGACCTTCTGCCGCGGGCCCGCATCATGTCAGGAGAAGAAATTTTTTGCTGTCCGTATCTGGGTGTTTTCTGCTGAGTCGGAGGGATCTCAGTCTGGGAGCTCAGACTGCTCTGTGCTGTGCAACCTCTAGTGGAAGACGTTTTTGGTCTACTGTTTGCATGACCTGGTTAAATATGTTTACATGAATGATGATCAATTAGTATAAACACACATGATTATCATTACTCTGTTGTATTGAGAAGAAAAAAAAATATGATGTAATACTGTAATTTTGAGCTATATAGTGTGAAGTGAGTGACACCAAAAGTAATGTTGTTGACAACAGAGCACAGTGGACTTTATCCTTTTGCATTGACTATGATGGTCAAGCCTCTACTGGAGTGACATTTCTCCTGTACTATGTGTATTTACCACTCAAATATTATTTCAGTCGGTTTTCTTTTCGCTGTTTTTGTAGAATTTTTATTCCTGTCTTGATACCAAGTCACAAAAATACACATATCCTTATTTGACACGGATGCCAGCCACAGAACAGAACATGAAAAAGAAATGTAACGGTGCTGGAAAACCAGATGTCTGGCATGGGAGTAGCCTTCAGGGTGCAAGCTCTATACATTTGTCCTCCTGAGTAGACAAACTACCGTACTAAAGCCATACAGCGAAAAAATGGGGATATTTCCTTATAGAGTCAGATATGTTTTTAACCTTACAAATACACGACTCAGAGGAATTGGGCGATGTTTGGGTGACACACTTAATGTAGAAAAGAAAAGATTGACAATAATCCTGATATTAATCATACCGTGTTCGCTGTAATAATAGACAACCAACCCGTAACAATTGTGTTGCCCACAGAAAACCAGCTCCCTCTGTCATTAATACCTACAGGTCCATAGTACAGTGAAATAAGGCATTCACTCTGGATTTACACGACGGTAATTGTGGAAAATATGCAAACTGTGTGTGAAGGGCTTCATGTTAACTGTAATATAGCCGATGTTGATGACTTTGATAACCTGGCTATTATTTGTTCGGTAATGACCTTATGTTAAACCTTTCCTGGGATTTATTTCCACTCAAGGCTGTGTTTTTCTTTCTTTTTTCCACTCTCAAAAAAAGCTTATTTTACCCATTACAAACACATCTTAATGCATAAAAGAAACACGTGTATATTATATATATAAATATAAGTATATATTGTATATCCTTTTTTGTAAAAGCTGTTTTGAGCTACAAATGTATGGATGCAATGCATCATGGGTTATTGAACAAGATGTAAGAAAATACAATGATTTGTACCCGCAGAGATACGATTGCAAGAAATGAAATAAAACTTCCTTGTCTATGCATTGTGTGTTCTGTCCGTATATGATTCCTTTATTTTTTAGATGTGTGCTAACGATGTACGGGTGGAAAAGATTCAAACGTGTAAACTGTAACATTAATAAATGACATGCAAAATGCAATGCATACAGATTACTGATTTTTTATCTTTTTTAAAATATGTTAACTTATTTTATCTCTTTTAAAAGTGTACATATTTGGTTATCTTTTCTTTGATTGACATAATGGATGATCAATATGAAAATCCAGGGATTTTAAAAGTTACAATGGAGGCAATGTACACATATATAGTATAATGCAATGCAAAACATATGGTTTAATTGATGAGTCTGTTCTATAAACTCTATACGTAATAAATATAAATGTCAGCTTGATTTCTATTGCTATACTTGTGATATCAACCATTTATAAAAGGGGGTATTATAATATTTTCTTTTCAAAATAAGTCTGTAAAAGTCCTCTGTAAAAAGTCCTAATCAAAGATTTTTTTTACAAGAACTTGTTGGTTGTGACTTTCATCTCCCCCCCCCCCCCTGTGCTACATCACTGAGGAAAAAGACTGAGCCATCATGAGAAAACACAAATGCATGCTGTCAAAAAAGGTTTAATGTAATATTATAGGAGAGCATAGAAAGACACAATAGACATCTCTCAAGTCATAGAAATACAATAATCCTCAGTGTAATATCTGTCACATTGTCAGACAGTATGCATATTGTATGTTTGATGAGTCTACTGATACTACACTTCCCAACAACACACAAAAAAAAGACAGAACATGGCTGAATGAAACAAGAACATGTGCAGGACAAACTAAACCCCCTCCTTCAGCCACACAATGACATTCAAATGTATTATACTGACAACATATTGCAGACACATGACAAAAAACATTCCAAAATACAAAATTGTTGGAGACAAATAGTGAGAAATCATAGGCGACAGAATAAATAAGGGGTCCAGTTTTTTAACTGCAATAAAAAGACCCAGCCATGTAGACTATGTAAGTGATGTTATTTAAAGTGGAATCACTAGTTGGTCAATGCATGCACACCTTAATTTCTCAATTATTGAAGTTAAAGTTTTGGAACTGACTGCTCCTTAAGTCTGATTGTTTTGAATCATGAATGCTGAGCAGATTTATCTATTTATCATTCAGGCTTTTATAGAAAAAAAGAAAGAAAAAAGAAACACCTAAGCCCCAATAGTGATTTCATATATTAAATTGCTTTTCCCAACAACAGTCCATTATGGTAATGTAAAAAAAGAAAAGAAAGAAGAACACATGCACTTACAATCACATACATAACTGTCACACCTCTTTTTCCCCAGCATCCGACGCTGCAGCAGTTCTTCTCAGTTTCTCTTTGACCAGGAGGAACTCAGGCCCCTCACGCTGTTGTCCTCTGTCTCTCTCCAGCTGTGGAGAAATAAAAGCATGCAAAATATTTGGAGCTCTCATGATTAGCCACAGTTTTCATGCACAATTCATTCATGTATTTGCTGTTCATATCACTAGAACACGTTATTAAGGCATTCAGACAGGCATAAAAGATGAATGGTTTTCTAATAGGAGCCCAGGCTGGACTTCGGAAGTGTCTGAAACAATGTCTACACTGCCCTCCACTGGCTTATTGCAGAATATGTACATGCTCCACAAATATACAGTATAATCAAAGATGTCAATCTTCTGTGGAAAAATACTGAAACGTTTTGCATGAGACAATAATCTATAGCCTAGTGCCAGAAAGGTAGATCCTACTGCTACGAAGATTAGGGACCTATCAATTTTTTTTTCTTTCTTTTTTTTTTACTGGCTCAATATAGGCCCCTGATCTTTGAAGGTCCCGAACAATGTTATTTAAAAAAATAAGTAATTGAATGGCTCATTACAGGCCCCTGACCTTCGTCAGTGTGTGTGTGTGTGTGTGTGTGTGTGTGTGTGTGTGTGTGTGTGTGTGTGTGTGTGTGTGTGTGTGTGTGTGTGTGTGTGTGGGGGGGGGGGGGGGGGGGGGGGGTTTACAGAGATCAGGGGCCTGTCATGCGCCAGTACATTTTTGTTATTTTTTAAATAACGTTGTTCGTGGCTGCGAAGATCGGGAGCCTATTTTGAGCCAGTAAAAGAATAACAAATAGACAATAATAGAAAAGATTTTTTAAACCTGTACATTTTTTCTTTCTGCTTTTTGGTAATTTTGTGTCTCCAAATTATTCCAGAAAATAGTACTGAATAGCTCACATAGGACACAGCTGATGAGCCTTAGTTTTCTTCTCAAAATGCACAAGATTGATGCATTTTACTTAAAAAGGTTAACATTTTTCTTCCGGGAGGGCATTCTCCCGGATCCCCCTAGACGGTCCTGAGTCCCCATCGCAGTCTCTCAAATTCCTGTGACAAACACTGTATTACCTTAAATTGATTTGGTTATTAATCAAAATAAATATTACACATTTGTATTGTAAAACCGCCACTCACGGGGCCTATGAAACCTCTCAGCCCCAGGGCCTAATGGCAGGTTGAGGCGGGCCTGTGAATAGATTTTTTACATTTGATGCCAGCCACTATGTGGATTTGTGAATCAGATGTGACAGGCATGATGTTTGTGTGTAAAGTGTGACAAAGGGAATGCATGTCCACGACGAAACCTTTTCTAGCCTCTGGCGTCTCCTCAACAGCTCTTGACGAAGTGGTGATGTGCTCCTCTTGGCCTCCTCCTGATCCCTGCTCGCCCTCTTCCTTTGTTCCCATTTCCTCTTTTCTAAAGCCCTGTGGAGTTCGCTCTTGCCTTCCTGAGACACCCTCCTTGACAGAAACACAGAGGGACTTAGTCATTGTGCGGTGAGTGTCTACGACTACGCATGTGTCTGTCCTGTCCAACCTCGTGTGGGTCATCCGCAGTTCTCTGTGGAGGTCCCGGTGACTCTTGGAGGCCATTAAAGGATTGAGAGGCTTCTGGGGTCTGATGAGATCACCGCTCTCCTCCTCCTCATCGCTCCGTAGTGGAGGAGCCTGAAGCTCGGTGTATCCGTCTTGCTCTTCAATTTGGTGTGTCTGCTGCACTACTGGGGCGAAAGGGGCAAGCATTAGGCTATATTGTTCCACACTATTTTTTTCAATATACTATATAGCCTATTTCATAATTAAATAGGCCTATATATTATTAAAGTATTCACATATAGCATGTGCAGCTTTTACTGACAGTTAGAATTGCTGTTAAGGTTTATGGGAAACATTAAAGCCACTACGAGTAACTTTGTCCGTTGGCGGCCCCTTTGGACAAAAGCGGTAGTATCTTTACGACGCCAGTTGTCTTAAAGCTGTTTTCTAGCGTGTGCCGGTAGTGCCAGTCTCAATTGATTGGGGCGCAATATAGTGCATGTCCGTGTGTTGAAAGCCGTGAGGGCGTAGACTCTTTTCGGCTCGGTGAGAGTGGTTAGTGACTCTGCATCAACTAATGCCGGTCAGTGCCACACACACCTGATTGCAATGAGTTGATGCAGTGTCACCTAACTACTCTCACGGAGCTGAAAGATTACGTGTCCTCACAGAAAGTGAGAGACGGCAGTTAGTATGGATCACAATGAGGTAATGTGTTTATGTTGTTGTAAATAATGACTATTTCAGATGAATAATGGTCATCTGAGTGATGATGGTGAAGCAAAGTAAACTTTGTGTTAGTACCGCTCATTCATTTAGGAGTAAACACTGCAGTCTAGTTCGCTCCTGTGTAATTGTATACACGTTGCTTGGCAACGCCCTCGCCTCCTCCCGCCCGTCTATCACTCTCCCTTTTAGCTTTTCTTCATTGCATTCTCTTTTTTTTCTTTGATGGTTCAGCCCCGTTATCAGTCATTATGACGACAAATAACTGTCTCAAACAAGGCTCCCGCTCCCCTTCCCTCACCTGGTTGGATAGGCTTCTCAAATCGCGTTGCAGCGCTACACTGAAATCTGCGACCAATACGGATAGGCTATGTGACCATAGAGCCTGCATGCGCAAACCGAAAATCGGACTGGGTGTGCGACCAGACCAAACGCAGTAATACAAACTATATAAAAACGTCTTTATTTGCACTGATGGTCTCGTTTGCTGTTAAAGGTATTTTATGATTATCAGAGGAAACATGAGGCTTTTTAAAAGATATTTAAATGTTACTGCTTTAACTAATTGCAAGAGGAGAACTTTATGAGAACTGAAAACTTGAAAACAGGGTTCAATAGGTGGGGCATTATTATTTCTGAAAGAATGTAGGCTACTGTTAAGATAAAGAAGACATGTCTGACATCAGAGAATTTGAAAAACCAGTGGCACTGGTTGGACAACCCTCCACAAACCGTCAGTCTGCCCCAGGGCAGCTGTGGCTACTCTCGTAGTTTACCACCACCGGTATGACTGTGTGTGAACGAATTGAACCAGGAACCCTGTAAAGCGTGTTTGAGTGCCTAGGCAATAAAGCGCTATATAAAACCTATCAATTAATTTTTTTTTTTTGTATAATTCTTTTTATTTTGTTTTTTTTGTAACAATAATCAAACAAACAAACAACACCAGACAATACATACAAACTAAGAAAAGACAGAAAAATCAAACTATCAATTAATTATTAAACCCTTGATATGATCGAAATGCTAGTCTATGTTACAGGGCGACTACTGAACCGTCGCCTTGAACACTATAATCAAACTGTCATTTGCTAAAGAATCAAACCAGATGCACCTGAAAGCTCCAGAAACTCTTCAATAAGTGGACCCTGTGCTAACATTCTTTTGTAAAACTGCTTTGTCCAAGGTATTTAAAATGTTCAAGATCATTATTATTTTTTTGGGGGGTTGCATTCGATGGTATCTTACTCACATGGCGTACTTGGTATTACAATAGTTTTGCTTGTGTCTAAGCCACAATTAAATGAGAATAGGCCAATTGTATTGACACAGGGAGGGACACCCAGACCAACTATCTTCCATGCAAGTATCTACAGGGCTCTGCCTTATATTAAAACCCCTGGACGTTTATGAATAACATGACTTTTGCAGGGAAACTATACATATACAATTCTCCGCCTACAAAGGTCTGTTTGTAGTGAGATATGCACTTCTTTGTCATACAAATTCCCCTGATTAGTCAATCAAATATAAAACCGGTTTTCTACGCCTGACATCCAAAAGTCTCCAAACCTGCCAGTCCAGTGCTTCCCAAAGTCACACAAACAGATCAAAAGAGGCAAACACCATACACTGCTTGTTTATGATAGGGATTATAAAAATGTAATGTAGGGATGGCACAGGTCAGTACTGGTCTGCCCCACAGCAGAAGGTCTTAAACAAAACATAGATACTCATTTTACGGTCAAATTATGTTTCTGTTGTTAATGGAGTTGTTTATACAACATGAGAGTCTTAACTACAACTGAGTAAGAATTAGGAAATGTACAGTAATTTAACCCTTTCAATTTTCAACTTTTATTCTCTGTCCCTTGTAGTGGACAGAAGGGCTTACTTTCTCCCATCTCATCATAGGAAATACATTTTTCGAGGAGTCTCAGCAGGGATAAAGTGACAGCACCCACTGTCCACTATATCTAAGAAGCAATGTTTAGGCTAGGGCTGTTACATTTATAACAGTGCCTAGAAAAGGAAAAAAATGCATTAAACTACTCATTTGAACCATGTTGAGGAGGATAAAACTTTGCAGGACAATGCTGGCCACAGTCACAATGACTGGAGGCCTTCTGACTTCTTAAGACAGTAAATAAATTATCAGGTTTATGGAAATTTCTATGGAGATCCAAACGAAAATTCATTCAGTGTATATTACATCATTAGGTAAGGAAGACCCGATGTCCACTACAAGGGACAGATGATAAAAAAATTACTTTTATTAGGGAGGTGCTCGTGGTGTAGTGGTTAGAGCGTCCCCCCAGGAGGCTCAGGCCTTGCCGCAGACCCGGTTTGTGTCCGACCCAGGGTCGGTTCTCTGTATGTCTTTCCCCTCTCTACCTCATTTCATCACTGTCTCTCTGCAGTGTAAATGAAGCATTACATTTTTTTATTTTTTTTATTTTATCTAATAACTTTTATTATTATGATGATTAGGAAAATTATTATTATATAATGTGTGAAGTGCTCTTTGTTGTTGTTGAAAGTGAACTGGTACAGGTAGAAGACAATAGGCTACTTACAGGCTGGTACAAAAAGCAACAATATCACTTTGGATAGTCTTAGATTCTCACCAGACCCGTTACGCTTGGTCTCACTTCTACCTGTTGGAGCATGTTGGAGATCTCTCTGTCAACAGAAAACAAAGTGAATGGTGTTTATACATGAATAATATACACTGTATATCTATAGTTATGAACAACTTAACTTTAAGATATAGTCCTATCTTTCAAAACTGCAAGTGTGTAACATAAAGAACAATGGTGTGACACACCCATTAGAGCACTACTGTAGCCTACTATGTGGCAAGATTAATTGACGTAGGCCTCTTGGCAAGGTATGTTGAGTCACAAAGGCAGCTCTATTGACCTGGCAATCCCCATAGTTATTAAGGCTGCTTGGCTAACCTGCTCCAAAGAGGTTTTGTTCAGTGTTTTTAGATTAAAAAATGTACTCTAAATAGCGCTGCCCTTTTATTAATCAACTCCTTTGGAAAAACCATGAACTGGACGAAAATTGTGGGCAATATAGGACCCAGGGCTGTACGCTTATTTTTTCAGGTGGTAGCACTGGTGCTAGCAAGCAAAAAAATTCAGTAGCACAAAAATAAATTTGGTAGCACACAAAGTAGGCTATGATTGAAAACTTGCATAACCTTAACCCTTGCATTTTGCTCTAATTACCTTTGAGCATGTCATCCTGGTCTCATTTGAGATTCACAATTAATATGATATCCTAGTGGGTGCAGTAATAATTGTAGAAAAATTAATAGGGGTGCACTGATTGCGATTTAGAAAAAAGAATCTAACCTGCCAATTGCAATTTTTTGCTGATTCAGAATTATTATTATAATGTCCTTCTGTTAATTAAAACCAAACTTTAAAACATTAAACATAGCCTATTAAATAAATAAGTATACATATTGGTACAATTTAGGATAAATTAAATAGGTTGTTGTGAATGTGTTGGGAGTAGCTTTTCAGTGGCTTATTTAAAACTTTGTAAATAGACTAGGCTACTGTTGACTGCTCTCTGCAGCTGAATGAGTTGCCTTTCAAGCTAGAAAAAAGCGCTAACTTCCTGTTCTTACCGGCTTCAAAATAAAAGTCAACTAACGTTTGCCTAATAACAGGCTTTTAATGTGAAGGCGCACAGGAAATGTTCTGTTTGTACACGTGCTAACTTAACTGCGGTAATGTGCCGTCTCCTTCCGGTAATTGCCGTTGGTGAAGTTTTTATACCTAGAATCGCTGCACCCGCACAGATCCCGAGCCAGGGGTGGACTGGCCATCTGGCATACCGGGCATCGTCCCGGTGGGCCGGCAGGCATTTTGGGCCGGGCCGGGTCCATTTATTAAAAAAAAAAAAAAAAAAAAAAAAAAAAACATTTTTTTTTTTTTTTTTTTTTTTTTTTTATGGACCCTCGGCTGTGTGACTTGGCCGGGCCGAGGGCCCTTCCCTCTCGGGAGTGCCATGGACATATAATTGTGCGTGCAGGCTGTCAACTTCACCTGAAAGTTAAATAAAACTTTGTCCCAGGCCATTACTCATTATGATTGGTTCTAGGCTGGGCCTGGCCCAATCACACACACAGCAGAGGGCCGCCCATTCAGAGGCTGCATTAAATTGTATTATCATGCATTCAACTTCTACTCCGTAATTATGAGCATCTGACGATGGTCAGTTACGTTCAGGGCCGTCGGACTGCGGACAGGCTTGGGGGGCCCAAGGCAGAGGGGGGCTGCACCCAAAAAAATATATATAGCCTATATTTTTTTTTTTTTTTTTTTTTTTACTGGCTCAATATAGGCCCCTGATCTTTGAAGGCCCAGAAAAACGTTATTTAGGGAAAAAAAAGATTTCATGGGCCTTTCATTCGTCAGTACATTTATGTTATTTTTTAAATAACATTGTTCGGGGCTACGAAGATCAGGGGCCTATATTGGGCCATTAAAAAATACAAACAGGAAAAAAATTCCCGAAGCTGACTGGATTTTTTAAACATGTACATTTCTTCTTTCTGCTTTTTGGTCATCTGTGTCTATACATTATTCCAGCAAATAATAGCCTACTAAATAGCTTACATAGGAAACAGTTGATTTATCCTTAGTTTTCTCTTCAAAGTGCACCAGATTGATGAATTTTACTTTAACATTTGAAAAAAAATCTTCCGGGGGAGCATTCCCCCGGACCCCCCTAGAAGGTCCAGGGTCCACGACACAGTCTCCCAAATTCCTGTGAGAAACACTGTGTGTGTGCATGATTATTAAGAGTCATTAGACCAGGGGTTGTGTTCAAGTACGCGTAATGATTTGGTCATTCATCAATAGAAACATTGTGTTGTTATCTGGCTCAGAGAGTGACCAGTCACTCATACGTTTTGGACTATAGACAAACATAGCTTTTACATGTTTGTATTGTAAGACCGCCTCTCAGAGGGCCCATCAGGACTTCCTGTATAGGGGCCCAGAATTTGGAGCAACGCCCCTGCCTCCACATATCGTATAAATAATCATGGTGGGCTGCCATGGCCAAAAATGCCAGGGCTGAATTTTTGTCCCAGTCCACCCCTGTCCCGAGCACACATCTTTCACCAGCCAAAGTGGAGGGTGGACTCAATAACTTACTTGCCTAAGACTCATTTACCCGCAGTGTTAATGTAGAGCCCTCTAAGCAGTGTTGTGCATCTCTCCTCTGTGTTTCAAAGAGACAGCATCTGCTCATTATCAACCTGTCGCACGAGTGCTAATGGGTTCGTATTCATCATCGCACGTGATCAATTTCAGTAGCAAATGCGATCAAAACTGTCGCACTGTACAGCCCTGATAGGACCAGATTCTCACTTTGAGGGAATTGTTGAATCAATAAACTTGATGATTGTTGATCCGTACATTAATGAACTGAAGACGGAAAATAACAGCAGAGTGAACCGCTACATCACGCCGTGGCTTTTTGCATTAGGTATTGAGTTTTTGATGACAATATAATATAGGCCTACTGTAGGCCTATGCAGCAGCAGTGATATTTGAAAAGTTGTTCTTGTTCTAACTGAACGACTGAACTTGTTTGTAGTGTTTGCTTTTATAAAATCACAGGTTACAACCAAAGTTCACTATGCGCTATTAATAGGCTTGGTATATACAGTATATTATGTTCAGTCTATAGATCACACCCAGTACCCATGTCATGAGGATTTACAAGGCCTACAGTATTCGTGACTCATTCCTGACTGGCAGGTGACAGGTGTTACATTCGGATGTCGCTGCAGGTTAAAGCGGCTACGAGTAACATTTAAATATCTTTTAAACAGCCTCATGTTTCCTCTGATAATCATAAATTACCTTTAGCAGCAAACGAGACCATCAGTGCAAAGAAAGACGTTTTTATATAGTTTTTATTACTGCTTTTGGTCTGGTCGCACACCCAGTCCGATTTTCGGTTCGCTCGTGCATGCTCTATGGTCACATATCCGTATTGGTCGCAGATTTCAGTGTGGCTCTGCAACGCGATTTGAGAAGCCTATCCCTCCAGGTGAGGGAAGGGGAGCGGGAGCCTTGTTTGAGACAGTTATTTGTCGTCATAATGACTGATAACGGGGCTGAACCATCAAAGAAAAAAAAGAGAATGCAATGAAGAAAAGCTAAAAGGGAGAGTGATATAGGCTACGGGCAGGACGAGGGCGTTGCCAAGCAACGTGTATACAATTTCACGAGAGCGAAACTAGACTGCAGTGTTTACTCCTAAATGAATGAGCGGTTGGTACTAACACAAAGTTTGCTTTGCTTCACCATCATCAGATAACCATTATCTGAAATAGTCATTATTTACATCAACAACACAAACACATTACCTCATCGTGATCCATACTAACTGCCGTCTCTCGTTCATTCGCTTTCTGTGAGGACACGTAATCTTTCAGCTCCGTGAGAGAGAGTAGTTAGGTGACGCTGCTGCATCAACTCATTGCAATCAGGTGTGTGTAGCACTGACTGGCATTAGTTGATGCAGTGTCAAAACCACTCTCACGGAGCCGAAAAGAGTCCTCACACTTTCAACACACGGACATGCACTATATTGCGCCCTTCTCAGTTCACACTCGCACGCCTGGCACGAGCTAGAAAACAGCTTTGCGACAGCGGGCGTCGTAAAAATACTACCGCTTTTGTCCAAAGGGGACGCCAACGTGCCATGTTACTCGTAGTGGCTTTAACATTAATAGCTCCTGCACAGCATAGTAAACTCATGTGTCAGAAATATTAGCAGACAGCACAGACTTTGTAATACAATAGTTTATTGGTATTCATCACATAAAATAGGCGTATTTAAAGCCACTACGAGTAACATGGCACGTTAGCGTCCCCTTTGGACAAAAGCATTTTTACGACGCCCGCTGTCGCAAAGCTGTTTTCTAGCTCGTGCCAGGCATGCGAGTGTGAACTGAGAAGGGCGCAATATAGTGCATGTCCGTGTGTTGAAAGTGTGAGGACTCTTTTCGGCTCCGTGAGAGTGGTTTTGACACTGCATCAACTAATGCCAGTCAGTGCTACACACACCTGATTGCAATGAGTTGATGCAGCAGCGTCACCTAACTACTCTCTCTCACGGAGCTGAAAGATTACGTGTCCTCACAGAAAGCGAATGAACGAGAGACGGCAGTTAGTATGGATCACGATGAGGTAATGTGTTTGTGTTGTTGATGTAAATAATGACTATTTCAGATAATGGTTATCTGATGATGGTGAAGCAAAGCAAACTTTGTGTTAGTACCAACCGCTCATTCATTTAGGAGTAAACACTGCAGTCTAGTTTCGCTCTCGTGAAATTGTATACACGGCTATATCACTCTCCCTTTTAGCTTTTCTTCATTGCATTCTCTTTTTTTTCTTTGATGGTTCAGCCCTGTTATCAGTCATTATGACGACAAATAACTGTCTCAAACAAGGCTCCTGCTCGCCTTCCCTCACCTGGAGGGATAGGCTTCTCAAATCGCGTTGCAGCGCCACACTGAAATCTGCGACCAATACGGATATGTGACCATAGAGCATGCACGAGCGAACCGAAAATCGGACTGGGTGTGCGACCAGACCAAAAGCAGTAATAAAAACTATATAAAAACGTCTTTCTTTGCACTGATGGTCTCGTTTGCTGTTAAAGGTAATTTATGATTATCAGAGGAAACATGAGGCTGTTTAAAAGATATTTAAATGTTACTCGTAGCCGCTTTAATCAAAAGACGTAAAAAATTCTTGAGAAGGATATAGTGTTAGCTTAGGCTAGTTTATAGGCCTATATAGTGTTTAAATCAGTTTGCTAGAGTGTTTAAATCTGCCCAACCGATTTTAATGTCATGTTAGGTAGCCTACACGTGGTAAAATAGGCTACATTTTCTAAAGGCATCCCACTCTCGCTTTATTTGCCGCAAACACTTTTTCTTTCAGCTGGGATTTCTTCTTACATTTTTCAGAGTTGATAATCTGTTCCTTTTGAGTAAAGTTAGCGGCTAGAAATATAACATTTTGTGTGGAAGCAGAGAGTCTAAGGATGTGTCAAATGCCACCTTTCATGGGAACGCATAGCCCTACATAGCCTGAAGCAGAAACCCCGGTGTTAACAAATGAAGTTAACCGTGGGTTTAGTTTTTTTGTTGAGCCAGCTAAGACAAAGAGGGCCAGGCTCTGTTGAGTTTGATTTGTTGTACAGCCCTCAAGTAGCCTAGTTAGAAATCCTGGTCAGGCCAACAATGCAATGCATGGCATAGGGAGTTGTAGCAACACAATGCCACATTATGATGCTGAGGCAAATGAAGCATCAGCTTGAGTTCCGCATCTCCAGTGAAGCGAGTGCCCTGATTGGTGAGGTGGAAGGCTGCCACCTCATTAATGACAGGATCAAACAAAACACAATCTGATTGCCACTGAATAGCCCAACTCATTCTCTGGAGTTTGAGCAGAATTATTTCCCACTGGGATTCAGACTGTTTCTGTTTTGTTTGGATGTTTTAATGTGGGACAAACATTGCAGACTATACCCTTTGCTCCGAGCAGGATCTAACGACGGGATAAACACTCTACCAAGGCCCGCTCTCCGGGGTTGGTATGTAGCTTTCTTTTTTGCTGGATTAAGGATCGTGCCTGGTTCAAGCACTGCCTGTCTTTGGGAAATAAATGGTTAACAGTCAAACATACCACAGAAAAGCTGTGTAAAGCTTAAATGTGATAAAGAGAAGACACAATTAATTCTGTTTGTATCACTTATCAGACAGGACACAAGTAAGAGCAGAAGATACTGTTAAATTGTCTCCAAAGCTCGTCAAACACACAAGGCATGCCAAGGAAAGTGTTTATGCCACATGGATGCTTCTGCTGGATTATCTTAATGCCACTTGAGTAATGATCCATGTGTTGTGTCTCACAGAGAAAGACCAAAATTAATCAAGAATAAAAACCAACAAACATCAGACTTACCTTCTTTCCATGGGCGACTCCCATGACCTCAGCAAGAGTCCAGATTGGGTCTCTTCACAGGAACCTCCTGGGCTCCCTCAGTGGACAGGGTTTCAATAATAACTGGAGGTAACTCTCTCCCTCTCTCTCTCTCTCTCTCTCTCTCTCTCTCCCTGACCCCACCACCTCTCTTCTCTCGCTCTCTAAAAGGAGCAACCACATGGAGGGCAAACCCTGGAGAACAGGCCAAACGTGCTGGAAAAGTATTTAATGTAGAGCAGTAATTGAAAGTACATTTACTGAAGAGTTGCACTAAAGGAGAATCTTACAAGCTTGAGTTTATCTATTTAAAGTTACTTTATACATCTAGGCCATTCCTAGTAATTCCTGGTAACCCTCTAAACAAAGGGTTACCTATGTAAACAAAGAGGACCCATCGTAGCTAGCAACATGCCAGATTACAGAGCCTAGGTTGTGCATTACCCATAGATGGTATATAAAATTACATATACAATCATATGAAAAAGTTTGGGAACCCCTCTCAGCCGGCATTATAATTGACTCTGCTTTCACAAAAAAAAGATAAAAGTGGTATGTCTTTAATTTACCAGGAACAGCTAAGTACTGGGATGTTTTCCATACAAAGACTTTTTGAAAAGCAGTATTTGGTTGTATGAAATAAAATAAAATGTGAAAAACTGGCTGTGCAAAAATATGGGTACCCTTGTGGTTTTGTTGATTTTAATGCCTGTAACAGCATGTAAAACTGATGACTTTAAACGCAAAATTGGTTGGATTATGTTGTTAAGCCTTGAACCTCATAGAATTGTCTGTTTAATCATGAGAAAATGTATTTTAGGTGCCTAAATGCAAGTTGCACTTCTCTTTGACTCTCTGCTGAAGTGAGACAGAATGGGATCATCAAAACAGCTCCCAAAAGATCTTAAAAACAAAGATTATTCATTGTCATGGTTTAGGGGAAGGCTACAAGAAGCTTTCCCAAAGGTTTCAATTGTCAATTTCTACTGTAAGGAACGTTGTCAGGGAATGGAAGGACACAGGCACAGTTGCAGTTAAACCCAGGTCTAGCAGACCAAGAAAAGTACAAGAGCGGCATATGCGGCGGATTGTGAGAATGGTTGCACACAACCCAAAGATCACCTCCAAAGACCTGCAAGAACATCTGGCTGCAGATTGTGTATCTGTACATGGTTCTACAATTCAGTGCAATTTGCACCAAAACATCTGTATGGCCGGGTGATGAGAAGGAAGCCCTTTCTGCGCCCACGCCACAGATACAGTTGCATGGAGTATGCAAAAGCTCATTTAGACAAGCCAGCTTCATATTGGAAGAAAATGCTTTGGACTGATGAGACAAAAATTAAGTTATTTGGTCTTTATAAAAAGCAGATGTTTTGGTGCAAATTGCGCTGAATTGTTGAACGATGTACAGATACACAATCTGCAGCCAGATGTTCTTGCAGGTCTTTGGAGGTGATCTATGGATTGTGTGCAACCATTCTCACAATCCTCCACCTATGCCGCTCCTGTTTTTTTCTTGGTCTGCCATGCCTGGGTTTAACTGCCACTATGCCTGTGTCCTTCCATTTCCTGACAACGTTCCCTACAGTCGAAATTGACAATTGAAACCTTTGGGAAAGCTTCTTGTAGCCTTCCCCTAAACCATGACAATGAACAATCTTTGTTTTTCAGATCTTTTGGGAGCTGTTTTGATGATCCCATTCTGTTTCACTTCAGCAGAGAGTCAAAGAGAAGTGCAACTTGCATTTAGGCACCTAAAATACATTTTCTCATGATTAAACAGACAATTCTATGAGGTTCAAGGCTTAACAACATAATCCAACCAACTTTGCGTTTAAAGTCATCAGTTTTACATGCTGTTACAGGCATTAAAATCAACAAAACCACAAGGGTACCCATATTTTTGCACAGCCAGTTTTTCACATTTTATTTTATTTCATACAACCAAATACTGCTTTTCAAAAAATCTTTGTTTGGAAAACATCCCAGTACTTAGCTGTTCCTGGTAAATTAAAGACAAACCACTTTTATCTTTTTTTTTGTGAAAGCAGAGTCAATTATAATGCCGGCTGAGAGGGGTTCCCAAACTTTTTCATATGACTGTATATATATATATAAATGCATTACCACTGGATTATTTTCAGCGCGCGCGCACACACACACACACACACACACCGTAAGGAGATGTACCCTTTAGGTAGTTCCAGCCTTTTTTGGTGTGTAACCCCTTGATAAAGAAACAGTGTCTGGTCGAGGCTCCTTGTCATATTTCAGGATGTATTTGAAATGCATTTCCACTAAAGGCCACTAGTTTCATTTGGATAAGAGACATGGAATGAACACAATATTTTAGTAAAAAAGGAAAGCTTTGTTGTAAAATTCAAATAATTAATCCAAATCCATGTTTCAGCACTTTCTTTTCTTCTTTATTCCTCACTCATTCATCATACTCTCAACAGTCAGGCCCCTCACACATCTTTTGTGACCTTATTACATACAGTACAAAGTAGGAGTATATTTACAATGCTGTGTTGGTGCATTTACTTATTTACATAAAAGTGCTGTGAGAAGGATAGAAAAAGTTGCTTCTGTTAAAAGTAAATAGAAAAATAGGAATATAAGATAAGGGAGGTGCATCGCAGATAATAAAAACGTATGCACCTGGGCATCATTAACAGTTAGATGATAAATGATCCAAATATTCTTCATTTATCCCAGAGGGACAAATATAAATACATATTAAAGTATACTAGTCCTGTGCTGTCAGTTTAATTTAAAAAGCCCAGAATCACAAATAACAAACTAGCGTCAGAGAAATGTACAATCTGTACACAATGCAACTCTTTCTATCCTTTGACTTTGCACCATCAGTATATGAGGGAAAGCAAGAGAAGGGGGGATCCCTCTTCCAGTAACACAATGTGACACAAAATCATACACACATAATAATAAGAGAATAACACATCCAATAAATTAGGTTTTGAAGTTCAGAAAGAGTGTTAAACGATTTGGAGAGACATTTTTTTTAACAGGGAGGTCTGGAAAGGATAATAAAAAAAGAACTCTGCTTTCCATGTCGGTCCTTTAAAGTTTATTTTCATCAGTTTGGGTCCTTGGTAAACAGCCGCCCACCTCCACCACGTGTGGCCATCCTTCATAAAGATTGACGTTCTCATCATTAACAGCTTTCTGACAGGTGAACAGAGAAGAAGACACGTGTTTTGCCATAAATTATCGTGCTTTTTTTTAACACAACATATTTTTTATAATAGATGACACAACACAACTGCATTGAAAAGGCTCACTCACCTCCTCAAACAGGCTCCTTACAGGCTCCTTCCACAGCTGGGTGTTTGCCAACCCAGCAAACACCCAGCTGTCTCTGTGTTTTAATGACTTGATCAAAGTGCTTCCCAATCCAACAAATATCTCCCTCATGTCATCTGTCATTCTGCCACAGAGTAGGAGAGAAGGGTTTGCGTTGTGTGCATGGCATTCGTTTTTCAGCTGTTGAATCATTCAAACTGAGATTTAGACTTACTTTGTTGTCACGTCATTGAACGAGGCCACCAGAACAATTGTTCCAGGTGTTATCCCCTTCAGGTACGACAGAATTTCTTCAGGGTCTTTGGTTTTGAACAATATAAAAAAGGAGGAAAGACAAAATCAACATTTGAAGGTTTCAGTAAACTTTGAAATTTAAAACAGGATATATTTTTGTTTTAAAAAAAGAGAGAAAACTCTTACTTCCACCTAACATGTTGAGAAACCCACATTTTTCTATCACTCCAGTTTCACCTGAAGAAAACATAGGAGAAAACTTAAAATGTAAGAAAAAAACGAAGAAATGTATAATAATTAACATCAACATATTGAATTAATCTTTTGAATTAAGAACATTACCTGTATACATTATTTACTGTATGGGTTGAATAGTACAGTTAACAAATACTACAATGTACAGTACACTAGTTCTTAAAAAGAGTAAGTTACTAACCATTTACCAGGACAATGTTCATTCCATGTCCCACATTATTCAACACATGGCTCATAATGCTGTTGAGGCAAGGCAAGGCAAGTTTATTTATATAGCAACATTCAGACACAAGGCCATTCAAAGTGCTTTTTAAAAGAAACCTTAAAACGCATCTTATAACACTTTTTTTCTTTAGTTAAACTGTCTTTGAGCCCCCTTTTAATTGTTTTAAATGTTCTTATTCTCATTGACTTGTTTTTTATTTTATTTATTTTGCTTCTCTGTAGCACTTTGAGATTTTAGTAATATAAAGTGCATTACAAATAAAATGTATTATTATAGGGGGCGCCCTTAGCTCAGTTGGTAGGGCGTCCCCCCCATGGGCCTCGGCCAGCAGCGGACCCGGGTTCGATTCCAGTCCGCGGTCGTTCTCTGCATGTCACTCCCCTCTCGGCCCCATTTCAACTCTGTCTCTACACTATCAATAAAAGCATAAACATGCCAAAAAATATCTTAAAAAAAGAAGAAAGAAAATGTATTATTATTATTATTATTATTATTATTATTATTATTATTATTATTATTATTACAATTATTATTATTATTATTATTATTATTATTATTATTATTATTATTATTATTATTATTATTATTATTATTATTATTATTATTATTATTATCATCTTTACAGGGGCAAGATTAAAATACATCAAGTATAGAATGCACATTAGATACCAATAGGCTTGAGTTTAACTTGGTCACCATATTCATCCTTAGTTAATTCAGGTTATTGCCATAATGAAACACATACTTTTCACCATTGAAACAGATCTTTGGTCCGACAATGTTTGCTGCTCCGCTCATCAAATGAAAAGCAAAATGATCAGCTGGGCAGACTCTGGAGAGGCTGCACTTTGGCCTGGGTGGTGGCATAGCTGCAAAGTAGCGTTGGAGACACACTTAGAAGATGCCATGCATACGGTTAATGTCAAATTCATGTAATGTCAGAAAGATGACTCGTGCCGGACTCAATTTACCTGTTTTGATTTGATTTCTGTTAATTAGCTCTAAAATAAATCAAAGGAGAATGCGTTAGTAACGATGTGGCAAATGTAACTGCATGTAAAGAGCTGGGTATTTAAGATGTAATAAGTTGAAAAACTGCTCACCAAGAACCCTTCTTGGCTCGGTCAGAACATCGTTGAAGAAGAGTCCCCATGTTATTACCAGGACAATAAGGATAGCAGAAAGGGTCAAAGTAGCTGTGAAACCACAAAGAGCAGAGCAATACAGATGAATCCCTGCAATAAAAACTGTCCATTTTTTTAATTGAAATAAAAGTGAAGTCTTACCTTGACATCTCATATCCGCGATAAGTCAGATAGTTTTTTTGTTCCTCAAGGGAAGAGCTGAGGCCTTTGAAATGCTCTTCAAGTATTCCCTGTCAACAAGGAGAAGTGTACGTACAGAAACACGCTTTAGTGTCATCTCATCTGCCAACGCCCTACCTGATGATTACTAAAACCATGCCCCATACAACCTCCTTGTGTTACGTCATACCAGGATGTTAAATGACACACCCACTGTTAACCAGATAGTCAAGTTTCTTTCTTTTAGGGTGGTAACTATGGTAACTAAGGAGTGTACATAGTCTTTAAACAAGCACTGACACGGAGATGACAGACAAAAGGCCATACGTGGAAAGGGTGAATAAGGAGAAGGTTTAAAGAACCATTGATTTATCAGTTTTCTATTTGTATGTACATTTGAGTAAATCCTATTTGACGTGTGGAAATAATACCTACAAGGATCTGCTTATATGTGTGTGTGTGTGTGTGTGTGTGTGTGTGTGTGTGTATATATACATACACAGACACATACATATGTACACACATATGCAAACACAATCACCAAACCCCTCCCGGATGTGGCTCACATGTTCAAATACAAAACCATCACATGCAGATAAAACAAAAGCCTGATAAGAAAAGAAAAAAAAACAGAAGTCAGGTTTCCTATCAGTTTGGACCATTGCTTTTTACCTATCTGTATTTATGTACAAATCTAAGTAGACATATTACAATAAAGATGACATAAATGGGCCAGTAAAGTCTTTGGTTGTGTATTTATCAAGACATACGGCAATTGTGTTCATATATTTGATTGATAGGCAAGACTGTTTGTTTGCAGACAATTTCAAAAGTGACATGGTAATCCCTTGTAGCGGAAGTGAAGCTCTTGTGTCACTGAGCATCCGGTCCTGCTGATCTCTGGATGGTTCCAAACATAGATAAAGCATTTACCTACAGGACAGCCAGTAATAAAGTTATGTTGTGATTGTTATTCAAGCTACTGTGGGCAGATCATTTCACGGCCATCATCACAACACATCCATCAAGAAACAGTTGAGTAGCTGATTATTAAGGGGAATAAACATGGCCACATATTGACATATCAAGCACACATGTACAGATAGTTGACAGATTACAAGGAAAAAGAACAGCACAACATGTCTTGCTAAACTGCCACTCAAGTGCTCAAGCCGCATGGCTTCAGCACTGTTTGATCTTATTGTCCTCTGAAGTCTAAAGGAGCAATGAACACGGATCCTCTAATACAGTGGTGTCAAACATACGGCCCGCGACTTGTAGAGCACACATTTATGAGCATTTCAAAAAAAAAGTAAGTCTCTAGCCCATTCCTGTGAGGAGATATGAATTTTTAAAGAAATAACCAAAATGCTCACTCCAGCCGCTAGGGGGCAGCCTAAATAAAAAAAAAGCACATTTTAGCAACGTGGGAAATGGTAAATGGCAATCTTGCTTCACCGCTATTAATGTTTCCTCCAGTGCTTTATGGCAAAGTAAAAACCAAAAAAATAAAAAATAAATAAAACAATTTTTATTTTTAGTGCTGAACAATTAATGTACTAGCAAGCGCGATGTGTCCGCGGCTCTGCACGTGCGAAACGAGCAGGAGCATGCTAGTGTAGGCCTACAAGATTTATTTCCTAATTTTCCATGCTGCTTTATTTTTATGTTTTAAATTGGGAAAAACGAATTCCAAAACAACCAATAACCTCTGTATTTAAAAATAAATCAAAACAGTAGAAGTTGCACTTTTATTAAATTTTATTTTGTACTGTCTGCATGTTTGCACAAAATGTGTCCCTGTACATATAGTAAACAAAATTGGACAACTGTAACGTCAGTGCCTGTTGTATTTGTGTATTCAAATAAACAGTTGTTTATTTCATTAGTGCGTATTGGCATCTTTGAGCAAAATACCCCCCAAATTTTTGCTGCGGCGCTGCGCGCCGCACCTCCTATTCCCATGGCCAGCAGCAACCTTTACTAAGACATTTCCTGGGGGGTACAGAGATCCCTTGTGATCCGTGATAATGTAGGTTACAAATGTAGACTGAGTGATAAAGCATATTACTGAAAAACAAAGCTAGAGATTTGGAGTTGATGTACGTTATTTTGCCATTATTGTACTGGTCCGGCCCACTTGAGATCAGAGAGGCTGTATGTGGCCCTCGAACCAAAATGAGTTTGACACCCCTGCTCTAATAGATGTTTGCTTACAGTATCTGGTGTTTTGATGATGGCGGTAATGGTGTAATGTGCTGTCCAGCTCCATCACATTCCTGTATTATGTTTACGTGAAGCTGGGTTAGGATTTTTGAGATTGCAGAGTTCCTTCAGTGCCGTGCCATTCATTTTCTCATCAACGTGCCATTCAGTGACAATTTAAGGCCTGGCATTTCCTTTCCTCTCTCACATTGGCCCTCATTTATCAATTTTGCGTGGAAACTGGTGCAGATTCTGGCGCAAATACCTCCCTACGCCAGGTATCGCGTGGGATTTATCAAACAGGCGTATCTCGCCAATCTCAGCGTACGCCAGGCCATTATTGATAAATGCGGCGGATGAAAACTAGCGTATCACGCCCATGGACATGATCACGCCCCTATATTTTCTCAGTTTAGAGGCCTCGCCCAGAGGTTTTACGACATGGATATGCGCAATACGGCACTTCCCTGAAGTAGAAATTGACAGAATAACAGCGAAAGTAGAAAAAAGTTTCATTTCGGAGCATTAGCCTACAAGCAGCATCAAAGAACGACAGAAGGCAGCAGTTAGGAAGGAAATAACTGCTGCGGTCAACAGCGTTGGTGTTGACTCAAAATCGCCACTAAAAAAAGCGTGTTGCTGTTCTGAAATGCAACCAACTGGGGGTGCGGGGCTGCGGGCATAATATAAGTGGTGGAGGAGAAAAAGACGCACCAACTGTCCGATAATGGTCCCCATAAAATAAATACAGGTCTGCAGAGATTTGAATGATTAGAATGTATTGGCCCTTTTAGATAGCACTATTCAAAAGGGTTTTAAAAACTAAAAATAACACATTTAGCGTTTTACTGTATGACAGCATGCGCTTGGCACGAGTGGTCAGCCCTGCCGTCAGCTGCACAAGCCGACCCGGCAGCGATCAGCTGTGAGAGCGCCCACCGTCCTGCTCCACCAGCAGATAGGAACAACGTGCCGGTTAACGGTGGAAATAAATCGCTCGCTTTAGCATTAATGACACATTAAAAGAGGAACTAACATCTACAAAGTGCGTCAAATAAATAAAATGTTAAGCTGAATGTTGTGCCGTGTATTTTTTGTATCATAAAGAGCAGTGTATGTCTACTACATATTTAATACATAGGCTAACATTTTGAATGAATGCAGCCCCCGTGCCTCAGTGTCCCCCCAGCTGCTCCAAGACGGAGACAACTGCCCTTACGCAGTCCCATGCAGCCCTCCTAAGTGGCCGGTGTGCGCACTATTGAATCAGCTCTCCTACTCAGTTGCACCCATGAGTTGCACACCATAAGCTGCTAATTTTTAAGTGATTAATATCTTTATTTCGGTCTTATTTGCACTGCATTTGTATTATCTTCTAATAATTGTCCAACAAAGTCATCGGCTACCCGGCACAGCCTGCACTGCGAGTCCAAGCTGTTTTCAAATTTGCGTACACGAGCTGAGAGCTGGCGTGGGATTTGAGCGTGGCTACGCTCACGTCCATATTGATAAATGCCGAGATTTGCGTGGAAATGTACGTACACCCATTTTTCTGGTCTACGCAAGATTGATAAATGAGGGCCAGTATATATTACACCATGTTGGATAAATACAAATTTATATTAAATCATATGCACCATCTGTGCGAAAAACTCAAATAACACAGATATAGTTAGAGCCGCAGAATGTTTTCTGACAACTGAAAACTAATGAAATGTTAATGTAGTGTGTAAGGGTAAGGCCCAAAGCCCCCCTCCCCTTTTTAGGTCACAAACTGTTTCTTTTCTGGCCTTGTAGTTAATTTGTGTCTGTGGCCTGCTGACACCCAATGGTCTGTTTGTAAAGGCAGTGATATGTGTAACCTACATTCTATGCTTCAGACATGACAAAGGCTGTTATTCTTTCAGACGAAGCGGCTCTCCTTACTGCACTCACAAGGTCTCAAATTCTTAACATGGTGTAATACTTGACACATCCAGCAGAGGGTCTATGTGTGCCACTCTTTCACTGATCAGAGGAGAACATTACATTAGGCATTCAGAGGAATCAAAAGGAATGGATAACATTGAAGGAATAAAATCCTATTTGGTGAACAATAAGGACATATTTTACAGGATGAACGACGAGACAAGACTGGATTGGAACGGGCAGCACAAACAATTAATACACTTCCTTTTTCAATAGAGCAGCAGTGACGCTCGTCAGATAAGGAATAGAACGAGTGAATTGTGAAGGTCATGAGTTGAAAGGCACAAAGACAAACCCGAGCAGGTTGCAAACCCCTTCAGCCAGCCCACAGGAGGAATATATCAATGAATCAGTTTTTGACGTAGGCCTATACATTATTCAAACGCCCACCAGAATATACATAATGACACAGTGGTCCTCATTAACATCAGTCATATACCATGCCATCATCAGTAGTTCTTGAATTGTATCATAAGAAGGAGGGAGATTGATAGCAACAGACTGATTGATGTATTGATTAATTTATTGATCATGCACACACCAATTAAAAGAGTTAACCATAGCGAAGTGATACATTATTCATCAGTTTGGTCTGTCACCAGTAACCCTGTGACACTTATGTTCACACACATATTTTTATTTTATCTCTTCTGTGGCTAATGTAGCCGTCAAAAAGTGTCACGCAACATCACTCAGAAGTCCATTAGTCAAGTGGCCTCCAGACGTCTACGGCAAAATAACTTTAAGTGGTTCAACATTAGCATGAAAATGGGGAAATTATTTCTAAGGCGAACAGGCAGGCCAACTCGTACATATCTGTAGTCTTTAGTGTGAGCATTTTTAGCTGCCATCATTTAGGGTGTTCATAGCATCAGAAATGTCAAATCTCAATGCGATGCTTTGTATAAACCCCTCATTTTGGTGACTGCTGCATAACGTTAAGCGAGTTCTCCGACATATTTAGACTGATTGAATGTAAAGGTGCACTTTCTTTATAGTAATGGAATGTGAAATGTGTATTATTGTGCCAGTTTTAGCACATTGATTGCCTTTTAAAATTGTTATTCGTTTAACTAAATTATGGGCCTTTTATCACAGAAGAATTAATCAGACATTCTTATTCTCAAATGAATTTAAAAAAAACGTCTGATATAAATACATACATCTGATATATAAAAAAAATCTGAGTAGATGAGTGTTGATTCTCAGTTGGATCAGAACTACTAGCCTCCTGTTTTTTGAGATTCTTCTTGAAGGCCAGACACCAAATGAATAGTGGTGTAACGAACCAAGAAATTGTGTGTAAATTACTCTATTTAAAATACACCATCCCTACTAAAAATTGCATTTAGTTTTGTTTATACTTCATGATATGATTAATGTTGTATGTGCATTTTCAATAAGAAAAAGAGCACTCTTCTTTTCTGCCTATTGTTAAATATTTGATTTGAAGAATACTGAGAGTGAAACATACCGATTCATTTTACTCAAACAACCTGCAGAGGAGTTATTATTTTTCTTCATCCCTTAGTGGTGCCTGCAGGTACAACCCCAGAGGTGTCGGGGAGTAGCTTGTATATAGCCTGATGAGGTGAAAACCTAAAGGAAGTCCTAAATGATTTACCCCTGCTCTTTAAGAATGTATGCGGTGAGTAATCGACATGTTTATCACCTCCTCTTTGCTAACATCTGCATTTTGACAGCCTGACAGTAAGAAGGCTATGTTCAGAGAGATTTTAGAGAGTTACTGTGAAAAGGTCTATATCACAGCTACACCAGGGTTCTTCTCACAGACGTAACAAGCCCCTTTCCACAGCCACAGAGAGAAAATTATAAATCTGTTTGCACAGGCTGCGTAAGGCATTGACGGTTAAGTGTTACCTTGAAAAGATGGTTAATCCATGGGTAACAGCCATCATTTCAGAAGACGCTCAATGTTTAACATTAATCATGTTTTTTTTAGGCATTAAGCAATTTTGCATCTTGCACGGTTTGCATCGTCAATGTTTTTACACTGTTTCTGTCTTATATGTATTTAACGTAACTTGAGCCTGCCCTGTTAAAGAATAATTAATGTCACTCACAACAAGCAGTAACTTTTTTCCCTACTTGTCTTGAGCATAAACACTGTGAAACGAATCCAGGCCAGATGATGAATACGGATTCAAGAAATGCTAACTACATTATAGCTGACTCATCCATCTTTAATCTTGTTTTAAAGTTATACATCGTTCAGGTTATTTTTTAAGCCAGTTGGAGAATGTGTTACTTTTCCTTGAGTTAAAAGTTACTGAATTTAATATTTTCTGGTTATGGAATTCTGTTTGATGACGTCAACACGGGCTGTAGGAAATTGTGATGTGTGTATTTTTGTCCTGTGTTTCCTGACGTTGTGTGGAGGGACCATACAATTAATCGAGAATTAAAGAAAACAAGGGGGGCGCCCTTAGCTCAGTTGGTAGGGCGTCCCCCCATGGGCCTCGGCCAGCAGCGGACCCGGGTTCGATTCCAGCCCGCGGTCGATCTCTGCATGTCACTCCCCTCTCCTCCCCATTTCACCTCTGTCTCTACATACTGTCAATAAAGCATAAAAATGCCAAAAAATATCTTTAAAAGAAAACAAGCTGCATCCCTGATCCACACAGTTCATCCACAACAAACGTTTAGTTTTTTCAGTCGGTCTCGCAGCTTCACAGGTTGACATTTATTCCAGAAGATCCTGTGACAAGAACAGAAGAAGGGGAAAGTTACAGAGTGAACGCGATGTGATGAGGACGGTTACAGCTGTGTCAACTTGTTGTGTGGGTACGGATGACAGTGAAGGCTACAACCAGGGATGGCATGATGCACTTACCTCGTCTGACTCCTCTCCCACTGTGCAGGGCCCCGTGTCCTCCTCTGTCACTGTAGAATCCTGATTCTCCGCCCGCCTCAGCACTGAGTATCTGTACGTTGCCTCACTGAAAAGAAAATTCATTTATTTATTTTTTAGTTATACAGGAAAGTGATTAAAACAAGTTATTGTTAACAATGGCCTCAACGAGATAAAATGCATTAGACATGATAAGATACTATTTAAAATTACTTTAAATAAAACTTAAACACAGACAGCAATCAACATTGAGGAACTAGGATGTAGAAATTACGTTACGGACCAGGGGGTCTGACATGCTTTTTACTGCACTCGGAATTTTTAAAATAATTTTCATTTAGCGTCATTGATAATGTTATATCTTACTTGATGGGGAAGAAGTATTTTCGGATGATCAGCACGGCACAAACGATTGCAACCGCAGAGACGAAGACGACCGCCACAATAATCCCAGGGTGAAGCCTGGACCCAGCCTAAAAAAAGAGACAAATGAATCCAATAAGATCTAACAGTGGGGTAGTTAAAGAGCCCATAAACCTAACAGCTCAGTTCATGATGTGTGGCCCAGATGACAAGGAAATAAGGGGCAGGAGATCTGACAGCTGAACGGTGGCGTGTTATGGATCAAGCCAGTTCACGACTCAAAAAAAAAAGCCTCAACAGCAGGGGTGTGAATCACCGGGTCAAAGCAGGAGAAAAGTGATGCATTTTTTTTACAATAAATAATCAGTCATCTCAGCGCTGTGATCACTGGGCCATATCTTTAAAGACTGAGCGGCGCATAAGATCATAGGTAGTGCCAGGAGTGGAGTGTGAGAACATAAGTCTTTGTAGTGATAATTAGGACTCGCACAGAGTCACAGGCCAAAAAGTTTAAAAAAAAAATCCAACAGGAACAACCAATCACGCAGGCGAGGAGGTCTCAGATACGAAATAATATGAAACTGATTATTACACATGATTGGATCGTTTTTTGTTACACCACACTCAACACAGTTGAACTAGTGTGTCTTTGAATGAGCAATGTCCCTAATACTCGAGTATTACACAATCCAATTTTCACTTTGAAGCAAAATTCAGGTCAAAATGAGTCCAATCTTTGACTTTTAGCACACAGCTATCTCTTGTTTTTGGCCTGTGTCAATCCCTCATTATAGCCTACCTCTCTTTTTGTAAGGTGCCGAATTACAATTGGTCCTGCAGTTGAACGGTATCTTTCAATGCCAGAGATTTGAAGCTACTTACAAATTCATCAAGCATAAAGGCTGTGCAGAGTCGTACTGAACCCAAAGTCAGCCACAATTATCATCACAGTAGGCCTACTTCTTCAGCAATGTGTGTTACTCTGCTCAGTCGATGGCATTTTGCACCCTGAAAGTAAAAAGGGATTTTTGGCAACCTGAATGATTCCAGACGGATCTGTAAAACAGTGAATATTGCGCAATAAAAAGATGATCATCATAACATTGACAGTGTTCAGTGCGAAAAATTTAACTTTTTTTCTTTCGTTTTCCCCCTACAAAACACAAAAATCCTAGAAGGCTACTAGGCCTACATGATTTTTTTTTTTTTACAAAAGTAAAAGTTTAAACCGTTTCGCGTTGTAGAGACGCAGTTAGCCTACTGTGGGGCAAAATTGCAAAAATGTTGGTATTTGGATGACTCTGCCAATCAATTACTAATACGGTATGAATATAATGGCAGTAGCCTATTTGCCCAGTCTTGACACTTTTACCTGTTGTGTGGACATCCTTGTGACCTTCAGAGTCTGGTTCACCTAGGCTACTTTCATCACGGGACAATACAACAAAGTTTATTAGCCGACTTAATCAGAATTCAGCCTCGAATTGGTGGCGCGGAGGGATCTTAATCATTCAATATAGATGTGTTTCTGTCTGTGTTAAACGCAGTATATAAAAACGCCATGGTTGTTTACTTCCTGGTTCTCACCTGAAACATGTAGCAGTAGCCTATGTCCACGCCCCTCTCTCCAGAATCCCTCATGTGACGCTTGGTGGAGCGTCACGTGACCTTCCAAAATTAATTATTATTTATATTTTATTTAGGCTTCACCAACAGCATTCAAGCTCCTGATTTCTGCTGCACACAATACATTTATTTTAATTTAAAAATACACTTTCAAGTGGCAACATATCACTGTTGTCTGTGATCAAAATACAAATTTGGCAGCAAAATGAACCCATTTCAGTCGAACACCTACATTTAAAATACCATACTGTAAAACAGGTGCTTGAATATACTGTGAGTCTTCCAGGAGGCATCATTTCTATACACAGTTTATGCAGGCGTCTTTGTTCAAATGTGTGTCTGTGTGTTGATTTCCATGTTCAAGATATTGTTTAGCTAATTAATGGCTATTACAATCAATGAAAAAAGAAAATGCACCATGGGACACAATGTTTTTTTTTTTTCACAAATCTGTTTTTTCACAAATTATGAGCACGTTTCTCTTGACAGGTCACCAAATTTAATCGCTCGCTGCATTTCACCATTTAACAAAACACACAGCTAGCCCTCTGACGTGGTCCCATTATATTAACTGATTGCTCCGTCGCTGAACCAGTTGGACTATTGGTTGATTTAAACCACTTGGAATCGCCATTGGATTAATGAATGTAATTCCCCCTTCCCACCTTCTTTTATTTCGTTTTTTCCCCAGCCAGCGTGAAGCAAGAATTCATCTCAGGCTGAACATGATTAATCTATCAGCTGCTCCTCAGGTGTGATCAGTGTTTTGGCAAGACTGATGAAAAGAACTGCCGGACCCACAAGCTGCCCGTCTGTTATTAGGCTACAGCTGCTTACACTTACACGCTTTAAAGAATAAAAGAAATGAGGATCACAGTCACAGATATCCGTAAGAACTAAATATTGTGTAGCCAATAGTAATGGTAGTATAATTATTATCACAAGGGACTCGACATTTCAAATACATTCAAAATCAATATATTCTTTAATCAAAATTTTCTTTGTTAAACTATTACATAAGAGCAAAAACCGCTGTCTTAACCTTAACAGGACACTACAACACAAATCCACGTGAAATCTGTCGCCATTTCTCTCAAATTTAATTCAAGCAATATAAACACACATGAACATATTTTCACTGACTTTTCTTTTTGTTTCACAAATGATAAATACAGGAAACATTTCATATACTGTAATGCCAATCCAGGCAAAATTTTAATGACAAACATATTTCAATTAAAAAGATGTGCCACTGACTGGGCGACAACTCAGTTTCTAGCAAAAAAGCATTCATTTGATTTATTGATTCTCACTCCTTTACACACCACCATAACACTTCTTGTGGTTATTTATTTGTGAATGGGACATTCATCACTGATCAATAAGTTAGGCCTAAAAGAAAACGAAGCCTTTCACCCATGTCAATGATTGTAATCAATCACTGATTCATTAAGATTCTCTTGAGTGGGGGCGCCCTTAGCTCAGTTGGTAGGGCGTCCCCCCCCCGGGCCCAGCAGCAGACCCGGGTTCGAATCCCGCCCGCGGTCGTTATCTGCATGTCACTCCTCTCTCTGCCCCATTTCACCTCTGTCTCTCTGCACTGGCAATAAAGCATAAAAATGCCAAAAAATATCTTAAAAAAAATATATATATCTTGAGCTTTGAGTCAAGCCAGTTCATAGTACTTCCCCGTCTTTGGATCAAAATAGCAGTTCAAGCAAGGATCATAGAGCAGATTCAAATACTCGTCCTCGTTCCCCTCCTCCTTCACCGACTCATCCCCTCCTGTAATAATGCAAGAAAATCACTCTACAAAAATTAGAGGTAATTGCTCCAAGCATACATAGATAACAGTACAACAGTCATTCAAATCAATGAAGTTTGCACTTATAAAACAAATATGTAAATGTATATTGTAGTGCATTAGCATAACCATCCTAGATATGAATAAGGGGCATGCTCTATCAGCTGTTACTGGAATGAAATGAAAAGTGTGGACCGTGAGGTGACCTTGAAACCGGATTTAAAAGTTTTTCTGCCGCTGCCGCTTTTTGCTCTCATCAATCAAGAGACCTAAGAAACTTACATCCCAGGGCCAAATTATGAAGCTGTGAAGAGGCAGTAAATTCACAGGCAGTTAAATGCTAAAAAGGTTACGAATGCTCCAAGAAGAACATTTTATCTTATCAGAACTTTTGGCGACGATAATGAAAACTAATTATAAGACACATTGTGTGAGAGGTTTAAAGATGATGTTGTAAACTGAAAAGGTTTCGTCAATTAACCTTGTCGATGTGTCTAGTCGGAGCAGACCTGTAATGAGCCTGTCTCTTTTGACCTATGGAGTTATGTGGAGGACAGAGAGCTGCACTCTCATGGGTTTTTACCCTTAATTAGATACCGTTTCTCATGGCTTTCCCCACCATGCTGAGCGCATTGCTTGGTGGGAAGCTTGACATTTTTGTAAGCTTTGACGCCAGTGAATGTTTCCATTAGTTCCATGCATTCGCGCAATTGGTCCGGCCTATGTTGAAGCATTGTGTTGTTTGCCGTTCGCCTGACTTTAAAGGACATACAAGGGCGTTCGAGGGGCAAAAGTTACCAACATGAAGGGGACCGTACCTCCGATTAAATTCTTCCGTGTGTCGGTTGACCTTCTCTGCTGACTGGGAGGCATAATGGGTGGGCTGAGCACATCCATCCACTCCCTAGAGAAAAGAGCATAAAAAGCACACAGTCTCTGACAACACATGCCATTACAGTCGCCGTCCCACTACTATACCGCACGCATTAAATTGCCTCCATATGACATTTTAACAATGAAGCCTCATCATCGTGTGCTCTCCGAAGCCCATCTTAGCCTCCGCCGTCCTTGAGCCACTTCTCCTGCATACTTAGCTCCCCTCCGCCCTCACAATTTTACCTGAAGGATCATTTATTAGATTCTGACTCAAGCTGTGACTTCCAAGTGTCCACTTTCTGGCGCAGAGTAGTGGTCTTAACTTTGTCTGTGTCAGTGAGAGCAGGACTTCCTTACACTCCAAACTAGTCTCCCAGTCTACACAGCTACACACAATCATGTCCCAGGATTTTCTTTTGTTGTTGTATGGGGCGACATATTAAATGTAGAGAAAAATAACGATGAGTTATTACACTCGGAAGCACACCAAGATTCATTTGTTAAACCGCATTCATAATCATTTAAGGCTATACATCTCTTGCCTCTGGATATAACTCCTCAGCACACTTAATGAAGAACTAAAGTATAATATTCCTCTGTGTAATATTCAACTGACAGCCGACAAGGACAATTTTCATCGTTGTCTGTTTAACCGTCAAGAACTGCAGTGATTTATAGTATTTTTCACTCTCTCTGAAAAACAAATTACATTCAGTAACCACAGTACTAGCAATGACATGTTAAAACGATTGGCAGGCTATGTTCAAAAAAACATTTACAATTCTAGAATCTTCTCTGGTTAAATTTACTGTTGTGGACTTTACAGGATGTTGGTTTTAATGGGCACCAGTGATTCTCCCTCGTCATTATAACACTAAATGCTAAATTGACTTTTGGTAATTTAGTATATCTGGAACTAACTGTGCTAGGGAAGTAAAATTACCAAAGATCTGTTTGATAGTATATCAAATAAAAACCATTGTAACACCTGAACTAAATAGTAATACTGTCATAATGTCTAGCTTTAATCGAATACGAGCTGGAATGGGGCTATGCAGCATACATGTTAAAGCAATATGGTATCCATAGATTTAATAAATCACTGTAAAAAAGTAGACCACTTATAGGCTGATTCCTTTTAATTAGATCTTTCCATGCATTTAAGCATGAATGAGAAGTTTCTTCATTTCTATCCTCATGCCTTTAAAGGTATCTACTGAGGCTCTTGATTTTACTCACTTACAAAAGGCATTCACTCTGCTTTGACGCCTCTGTGGCTGTGTCATACACAGGGACACAGTTCAAAAGTTGATAGAATTCTATCTAGCTTAAGCTATTTTTGAGGACAAAGGCCTCTGCTACAGAGCCGCAAATTAGACTTTCAAATTGTTAAATGGGACTTGGCTTGAGTGATTACATTCTTAGATTTTAAAAGTCTTAAGAATCCAGATACTGACAAACCTGTGATGAAGAGAATTAATTAGTTTGATTTAATTTGAGTGAGAACCCTGCTTTTTGCACAGCAGTGAAGTTAATTGAAATGAAGCTTTTCAAATATCTCCCAATGAACCAGTTTCAAGGGAACTCTTTTTGTTAGGCACTCTGGCAATAGGACTGAGTTTCACAATTGTCTTCATTGTAAAACAGCTGAATTGCTACCCCGGGTCTCTCTCTTTGACAGCCTGATAGGTGGTTTTGCATTTGGTATGCAAGCCAAAGGCAGTGTCACAAGCAGAGGAACATGTTAAAAATGCTAGGAAGGCCCTCACTACATTAAGAAAAGCGACAGGAGCATTTTAGCTGTCAAGAAAACTGTGAATCTCAACAGCGAGAAAGCTTTGCTGTGATGCCAGGGTGCTCACAAAACACTATGCTAGACTTCACTGTAAGGGAATGCGATGGCTCAAAGAAAAGCAGCGGAAACAACAGCAAATCTTGTGCAGCTGCTCTTCAGTATGTAAATCAAGGCCCTACTCCGGAGTCTTATTTCAGCACTACAGCTGCGGAGGCTGTAGTGCTGTGTGAGACTAGTCTGGGAGAGTATGTTTGAGGTGCCTGTCGACAGTAATATTCATTTCAGTGGACATTCAATCAAACAGAGTAACCTCACTGAATATTTAGACAGCCCCAACGTATCAGTACTGAAATATGACAAAACAAGAGGCAAAAAATCGCTGCCGCTCGACCCCAATGTTGGGTCAGAGCAGATGTGATGCATGTAACATTTTCAAATCAGTTTAAATTTCTGCATATTTCAATACATGGATGTCTACACATGTTCACGCCAGGCTACTTTGCTTTTCATCAATAAATCAAAAGTGATAGAGCGGAGGTGGGTGCATGATTTGAGCAGTAGAACAATGATGCAATCCCTTTGTCTTGTTTTGTAACATGCCGTATGGCCGCATGGTTTGTGTACACCCACGAGGAGATGTAGATGTGTTCAGACAAGGCTCTGCATTAGCAGGCAGCGGGGCGTTCTAGGGTCTCCACAACTCTTCGATGGGTAACCATCCAGGGAACCACCAGTAGATATAACAAGGCTTGTGAGCCAGCTTTAAAAACTGTTCAGAATTCAGTCAATGCTCTGTACTATATTCTTTAATATGTTCCCATGTTAATGTGCGCCGTTGTATTATGAATTATAGTGTTGAAGAGTTTTGTCTAACTCGCCCTCTAAATCAACACATTTAGCCTGCCTGCAAGAGCTATTTGGCTCAAGCCTTAACTCTGGAGATATTTCCCCTCTGAGGAACATTTAAAAAAGGATCTGACTTAAATGTCAATTACGGATACCATAGCCTGAAGTTGATATTGGATTCGCTTTCTCATATATATATATATATATATATATACTATATATATATATATATATATATATATATATATATATATATATATATATATACAGTGCCTTGCAAAAGTATTCATACCCCTTGAACTTTTCCACATTTTGTCATGTTACAACCACATACGTAAATTTATTTTATTGGGATTTCATGTCATAGACCAACACAAAGTGGGGCATAATTGTGAAGTGAAATGAAAATTATAAATTGTTTTAAAAAAAAATTACAAATAAAAAACTGAAAAGTGTGGCGTGCAAAAGTATTCATACCCCCTGAGCTAATACTTTGTAGAACCACCTTTTGCTGCAATTACAGCTGCAAGTCTTTTGGGGTATGTTTCTACCAGCTTGGCACATCTAGAGACTGATATTTTTGCCCATTCTTCTTTGCAAAAAAGCTCGAGCTCAGTCAAATTGGATGGAGAGCGTCTGTGAACAGCAATTTTCAAGTCTTTCCAGAGATTCTCAATTGGATTTAGGTCTGGGCTTTGACTGGGCCATTCTAAAACATGAATATGCTTTGACCTAAACCATTCCTTTGTAGCTTTGGCTGTATGTTTAGGATCGTTGTCCTGCTGGAAGGTGAACCTCCGCCCCAGTCTCAAGTCTTTAGCAGACTCCAGCAGGTTTTCTTCCAAGATTGCCCTATATTTGGCTCCATCCATCTTCCCATCAATTCTGACCAGCTTCCCTGTCCCTGCTGAAGAAAAGCATCCCCACAGCATGATGCTGCCACCACCATATTTCACAGTGGGGATGGTGTGTTCAGGGTGATGTGCAGTGTTAGTTTTCCGCCATACATAGCGTTTTGCATTCAGGCCAAAAAGTTCAATTTTGGTCTCATCCGACCAGAGCACCTTCCTCCACATGTTTGCTGTGTCCCCCACATGGCCTTTGGCAAACTGCAAACGGGCCTTTTTATGATTTTTTTTCAACAATGGCTTTCTTCTTGCCACTCTCCCATACAGGCCTGATTTGTGGAGTGTACGGCTTATAGTTGTCCTGTGGACAGATTCTCCCACCTGAGCTGTTGATCTCTGCAGCTCCTCCAGAGTAACCATGGGCCTCTTGAATGCTTCTCGGACCAATGCCCTCCTTGCCCGGCCTGCCAGTTTAGGTGGACGGCCACTTCTTGGTAGATTTCCAGATGTGCCATACTCTTTCCATTTGGATATTATGGACTGAACAGTGCTACGAGACATGTTTAAAGCTTTGGATATCTTTGTATAACCTAACCCTTCTTTAAATTTCTCCACAACTTTATCCCTGACCTGTTTTGCGTGTTCCTTAGTCTTCATGATGCTGTTTGTTGAGAGCCTTGTGTTGGTTTGTTCACTTCTAACAAAGCTCTGAGGCCGTCACAGAACAGCTGCATTTATACTGAGATTAGATTACACACAGATGGACTCTATTTACTAATTAAGTGACTTTTGAAGGCAATTGGTTGCACTGGATATTATTTAGGGGGATCAGAGTAAAGGGGTATGAATACTTTTGCACGCCACACTTTTCAGTTTTATATTTCTTAAAAAATTAGAAAAATATTTATAATTTTCATTCCACTTCACACTTATGCGCAACTTTGTGTTGGTCTATCACAAAAAATCCCAATAAAATAAAATTACTTGTATGGGTGTAACATGACAAAATGTGGAAAAGTTCAAGGGGTATGAATACTTTTGCAAGCCACTGTATATATATACTATATATATGAAATAGTAGTGGTACAGTATTCTGCCTTTTCCAGTTGTGTATTGTTTTATTTCTTACTAACTTTACTCTATTTTTTTTACTTGTAAGCAGGTTAAATAAGGTGGAACGTGTCTTGAGGCTGCATTGCATTATGAACTACCGAGCCTCCCACTGTGAAGAAGTCGGCCTTTGCTTCATCAATGATGGATTTCTCCTTGTATGGCTGCTGAAAGTCAGTGCTAAATTATTTTTCTAAGGAGTAAGCTTTATATCTTACATTAATTATCTGGTGGATGAAATGTGCCATAAAAACTTTGCCTGACATGTACAACAGTGGGTGAAAAATAATCTTTACTTGAGAAAATGAAAAACAGAAGCTTAGGGAAAAGCAAACTACAGGACCTGGCACAGAGTCGATTTATTTATACTCATCAGTGAGCCAGATAAGCCCCAGTCTCCATATTTATCTGACAGTTGGCATTTAGCTTTAATTCCACAGTCGCTCGTCACCATCTGATTAAGAATTTCATTTCACATAAAATACATAATTTTGGCTTGCAGTTTTATCAACTATTATCACTTCTTCTCACCTGATTTATAACGACCCAGTAACCAGAGAAGATATGCTTTTGTAGACAGCATGTCAGTTATTTTTAATGAAAATTACTCTATTTATAGCCTGACCTTCTTACACATTACATAATAAATGTGCAAAACACAAACAAAAGACTTTTGTTTATGTTTTCAGACTTTGTTGGTCATGTCTTGTAGAGTGCATTTTATTAATCAAATTCAATTACATTTTTAAATTGGGAGCTCAGCAGAGAATTCTTGCCATAAATGCGTGTGTGTGGTTGTGTGTGTGTGTGTGTCATATGCTTGCTTACCTCGGGTTTGATTGCAGGAGGGGGTTCATTTCCTTTTGATAGTGGTGACCCTGATTGGCTGGCTGGATCAGTAATATACGGAGAAAGTAAAACAGTTAAATGGCTTGTTAAGAATGCCTCTAAATACACAGATCTTATGTCTCACAACATTATCCTTAGCATTTATTATTAAGTATGAAGGGAGACACAAGGTGAACTGTTGGGGCATAAAAGTATAGAGAAGTAGAACATACACACGCAGCAGAACAACACTGAGTTTCCTAGTTTCAGAATGACCCCCATCTTTCAATGGTCCAGTAATGAAAGACGGTATGCCCAACATGATATGACCACTATTTAAGCTTGATAATTGTCCCTCAAGACAAATTATATATTATGCCGTTTTGTCCATGGAGAATTTTGTAATTTGTTGCAGTGCACTTGAAATGTATTGCCACTGAAAAAGTTCACTCTATTTCCATTTTTATATGTCTATCGATGAATACATCTACTGCAGGCTAGCCACAGAAGTCATGTCACTTAATAATTGATGTCCTCCTTATTCCAAGCTTGACTGGTTTAAATGCAGGGTGTGGAGCAACATGTCTTTTGAGGAGAGACATGTCCAGAAAATCAAGATCAGATACAATCAATTGAATTCTACAGGCACACATCAACACAAAATTGCCAAATAAAGACCAAGCCAGACAGGGAAAATGTTCACAAAAACCTCTGTACAACCACAAATTAAGTTTAAATCCTCTACACAGTCAATCCTCAAACTGAGGTTGCGTTCCGAATCGCATACTTTCTACGATATAGTATGTAGAAAAAAGATTTAGGATGTCCCAATTCTTGTGGCCAGATTTAGGATGGTTAGAAGTACCCGGATGTCCTACTTCATGCGGCCAAGATTGTTAGTGTTGAAAAGTGCATCCTATTTGGGCGATTCTGACCCACAATCCAGTGCGCACGTGAAGTGACGTAACATCTTCGAAGCCTCCATATGAAAACAAACGGGGATGCGACGGATATAAAAGCAAGAGGCAAGATCAAGGCGCAATGTTATGATGAAATAAGAGAGAAAAGTATGTCCCAATAGTATGCCTGCTGCATCCTAACTAGATTCTTTTTATCGTCGGATGTAGTATGTAGAATAGAAAAAAGAAAGAGTATGTGATTCGGAACACAACCTAAATATGGTACTTAAAGGCCTACTTCACCGGTGGGAATATGAAGGTGTATTGAATTCTGAGATCCTATGTAGTATAAATGTGCAAAAAAAAAAAAATTGGTTCATCCTAGCCTGAGAAAAGGCAGAAAGAGTGTTTTTTTTAACCCTATATTAATCTTACTGTGACATCACAGTAAGATAAATATAGGGTTAAAAAAAAATTACTTTGTAAATATTACTGTGATGTCACAGTAGGAGAAATCACAGTAATATTTACAAAGTAAGGTTTTTTTTTTAACCCTATATTTATCTTACTGTGATGTCACAGTAAGATTAATATAGGGTTAAAAAAACACTCTTTCTGCCTTTTCTCAGGCTAGGATGAACCAATTTCAATTTTTTTTGCACATTTATACTACATAGGATCTCAGAATTCAATACACCTTCATATTCAAACCGGTGAAGTAGGCCTTTAATCCCACATCACATGCACGCTGATGGGCCTTAAATGTTGTCTTCTGTTATTGTAATATAATGTTGAATGTATGTCATTTTGGATCCTGTCTTGACATCTTAATGCTTGTCTTCTCTTGTCTATTATTTTTCTTTTCTCTGCTGTTGTAAATAACGGAGCTGCTGCGATGCAAAACAAACTTCAGACTTGCTCTGACAATAAGGTATTTTTGTATCATATGCATCGTACAGTTCATGGAAATCCATGTGCAGCCTGTTCAAGTCAGGAGAAAAAGTCCTTCTCTGCTTATCCTGTTGTGTGCCGTGCAAACAAGTGAAGTATGAAATATCACTGCCTCCCTGGCGAACTAGAGAAAAGCTCACAAAGAAAAATTGAGAGGGCACCAAGATTTGGAAAACATGGGTGACCACTGAAGTGTGAACAAAGCAAGTTCCTATAAAAAATCCTATAATCTGTTCAGAAATTTAAATGTACTCTAACCTTTTGTAGGGAAGAAAAAAGGGACTGGGGCTTGGAGCTATATTAATGATTGGGGTATTTTAAAACACTAACAGCTAAATTGTTTGTGAGCTGTAAGTATAAGGGCCTTAACACTGGAGTAAAAGATAAGAATGGTTTCGCTTTCAATATATAGAAATATTCAGCTATAGGAAACACAAGAGCATTACCCTCTCCATCTTGTCAAAGCTAAAACCATATTATAGCCTCAGGAGGCTATTAAACTCTAGTGCCTGCTTAAAGCCTAGTACATTATATGACGTTGATGAAGAAGCAGTCATGTCGAGGCTGTAGTGCTTGAATTGCACAAGTACATTTTTAGCTATCTCTGTGCTCCAGTGGCTTCTGTATGTAATCCTCTACTAAAAATATGACAGGAACTAAAATTGTACCCTGTGGAATTTAGCAGGTAAGATGTACTGATGATGATGAGCTACCTTCGGGCCGAAGGAGAATATTATTTTGGGGGAGGTAGGAGCTGAACCAAATTTGGTACTCTATCTGTAATATTAATCTCAGTGCCTCAAATGGTCATTTAAAATGATATGAACTACAGAATCAAAAGGAGTGCTTCGGTCTAAAATAATTAGAAGTACAACCACTGCCAACAGACGTACATTACTCACTTTTTACAGACATCAGCTCTTAATCCAACAGCAAAATGTGGCCAGGAGTGTGAACACACTACAGCAGCACTGGCAGCCTCTTACGGCTGCAGAGTCAATTTGATTACTTCCATGAAACACTCCCTGCTGTACGGCTTCCCAGAAAAACCAAGGAGAGATGTTGGCTATGCAGGTCTATGCATTGGGCGATAACCGGTTTCAAGGTTTAATGGGGTTTGAAAAAGTCAAGTTTTCAAAACCACTATTATTCTCGTCATGCCGTTCTAAGGTATTAGACCCCCCTCCCCTCTCCCCACAGGATGTTGACATACAAGTTTATCAATGTTCACAATAACCCTGCATCATAACTTTAACTAAAAGAGAAATGTGTAGAAAGTAAGCATGTCTCTAAAAACCTTGTTGAGCTGCTCACTGTAAGGACTGCTTTTTACAATTGTGTTTAGAATAATTAAATTATTTATTGTACTATGCTACCATACAAGTGTATACATATTCAGAATATCATATATGTTTTTTCAAAAATAAAAAGATTGTGATCGTTTTGTTTTTTGAGAGCTTTAATCGCAATACCAGGGGCCTATCCGAAAAGTCCAATCTCCTAACCTATAAGCCTCCTTTCCTATACCTTAACCCCTAAACGTCATCGGAGTTAAGGAGAGATGAAAGGTGCTTCCTATCAAACATAGGAAAGGACATCGCTGTTTCAAATTAATTCGACTCCACTTTTCCTAACCGACGTCATTGCGCGACGGCGAGTATTGCTGACGTGAGTCACTAGCGTGAAACTACACTATAGCCTATTCTCCGAAAATTTACTACAACAAGCGCTCGTTTGATCCATGCGTTCTTTTCATATTGATTTTAATCAGGTTGTCGCCAACAGAGTGAGAATCACTCCCATATATCCCAATTCACATGTGGAATAAAAAGAGGCTACACTTATGTTGATGTGGAAATGAACTGCCCCCAGTAACTTCATTAAATGTGAAGTTGGTATTTTATTTTCTTATGGTGTAAATTATGTGCTACGAAAATAACTAGTATGATGTTGGTCTTTTATGAGTTCTTTATTATCTTAGTGGGGGAGGGGAGGGGGGTATTTTGTTTTAGCCGAGTTAAATCTTCCTCTCTTCTCTTCTCCTCTCCTCTCTTCTGTTTTACCTCTCGTTCGTATTCGTGTAGAGTCGGTAAACTCCGGCGGTGGCCTGTTGCTTTAAATCTTGCCGCCGTAAAGGATTATGGGATACCACTATCTCCTTTCCTTTCGCATAGGTTGGTCCGGAGTAACCTATGCTAAAGGAGGGTTAAAGGATGAATCGAGGCTCCTTTCCTATGCCTTTCCTAAGCATTTTGAGAATTCGGATCACCTATCCGCCGAGTACTTCCGGTTCATCTCGATAGGAAAGGAAATTTCCTATGCAAAAAATACTTTTCGGATAGGCCCCAGGATACAGTGGAACTGAGGTATTTTTGCTTAAAGTTATTGTCATATCGTCAGTATATCACGGGCCCATGCGAAAAGAGGTCGCTACATGTCAGGTATGGATAGGCCTAGGTCCACAACCTTGTGCAACTTCTAGTCGTCTTTGATAGCTGGAACATCTTCAATCTGTTTGACTGAAGTTAAAACCAGCTATTCTGGGGTTCAAGCTCCAATATCTCTCCGCCAAGTATCAAGTATGCCTCCACTTCCACATATCCATGTGCGCCATCTTTTATCCTGCACTTCAAGCAGAAAACCTAAAGGAGCTCTACTTGTCTCTGATCAACATAGCCGTAGACTGTCATCGTTGGCTCTTTTTGCCTTCCCTCTTTTATGTATACTAGTTGTTAAACTATGCTGCACAACATTTCTGGGCTTTTTAAGATGGAACACTTACTTCCTTATTTGTTTTGGCAGTGCCCATGTGCTGACTGGATTACCAACTGCACTCTAGTGGCAGTTTGTCTTGCCTTCTCTTCTAGAGATATGCAATACATTATATGCTGTTTACTCCCCATTGTACAACTGCCCTGACAGAATTGCAGACATTGCATTATTACAATTAAATCTCAGACCTATCACTGCTCTTCCTCCAAGTTTGATTTCCAATACTTCAACAATCTCCCCTTGATTTTAAGAAATATCTTTGAACCCCTGCCTAACAAAATGTAAGAAGCTTGCTTGGGTGGGTACCGGATTGTGTTTTTTAAAATATATATAATGAATATTGTAGTTTTTATAAACTTTCCTCGAATCCTGCCAATCATGCTCTGTACCGCCCCTTGGTTTTCACCCTGTTAACCTGCTCTTGCTGTTTGAAACAGAGAGATAGCATGATCTAATGCGACAGCTTTTGGCACTAACACTGACTGGCAGAATTTTGGAAAGCAGAATAAATGTCTCATCATTTGTATATGCCAAGCTTAATCAAATAATGATCTACTCTATTTATTAATATCCAGATTGTGTTAGTGTAGTAAGGCTTTAGAATTGTCCTTCACACTGCTCTCATCATTAAATGAGCGTGAAAATCACAGTCTTATTATTAGGGGGCCAAGCCCGAGTAGGGCTGGGACCGCGTTTTGCAGAGCAACGCGGTTCCCAAGCCCTGCGGGGCAGGGAACCCTATTGTTCTTGTAGGGATTATTATTAGGGGGCCAAGCCCGAGAAGGGCTGGGACCGCGGAATGCAGAGCACCGCGGTTCCCAAGCCCTGCGGGGCAGGGAACCCTATTGTTTTTGTTGGGCCTTTTATTAGGGGGCCAAGCCCGAGTAGGGCTGGGACCGCGTTTTGCAGAGCAACGCGGTTCCCAAGCCCTGCGGGGCAGGGAACCCTATTGTTCTTGTAGGGATTATTATTATTATTATTATTTTTCCTTACGTAAAAGTGGTGCTGCAGCCCAAACCGTAAAGGGTTGGGACATGCCACTTGCAGGGCTTATCCAGGTCCGTGCCTGGTACGCAGACAAAAAAATTCAGACATGCCAGCCACTAGGTGGCGCTACAACAATAAAAAAACATGTTTGGGGCTATAACTCCCACACCGAAAGTCCGACAGTCAAAAACTTTATATCCACAGATGCCCACAAGTCAGCTGCATCTTTTGAGATAGGCCACGCCCATTTGCGTATATATACATTTTTCGCTACATCGCGAAAACTGTGTCAGTCACCAAAACATACTCCTCCTACAGTTTTCGCCCGATTTGGACGAAACCAAAAGCATTATGCTCTACCGACTCCCACGAGCAAAAGTAAGTCAAATAATTTTTCTACGACCATCGGAAGACCAAACGGTAGCGCTTTAAAGATTTGCGAAAATTCCTTAAAAAAATAAAATAAAGGGATTTTCTTGAAACTCAAGGGACACTATCATGGGGCGTACCTGAGTCTATACAAAAAATATGGGCAAGAAATTCCTTTGTGGGCCGGACTTATTAAAAAAAAGAGTTTTTCAATTTTTTTGCCTGTTTTCGCCATTTCCTAAGTCTTTCGGCGGGAAAATGGGAAAATTCAAAAAACTGTCTTTACAATGGAGAGGTTCACAATTTCATTTTGCTCATAACTCCCCAACCGAACATCGCACATTCAAAAACTTGACATCCACTTGTTTGGTACATTGAGCAACATCTTTCTATCAAACACAGTTTTGCAAATGTCATCCATAGGGGGCGCCAAAACCACAAAAAGCAAAGAAAACGCGTTTGGGGCTATAACTCCCACACCGAACATCGCACATTCAAAGACTTTATATCTCCGGATTCCGTGAAGCGAGGGGCCGGCGCCGCGGACGACGACGCCCGATCCCGAGTCGCGTGGGAGGCTTGGCCCCCGTTCACAACTGCTTGCAGTTCTAGTTATTATTATTATTATTATTATTCCATGTTTAGAAGTGGTGCTGCAGCCCAAACCGTAAAGGGTTGGGACATGCCACTTGCAGCACTAGTTCAGACCCCCGGTCTCTCAGCATACAAAAAAATTCAGACATCCCAGCCACTAGGTGGCGCCACAACAAAGGAAAACGCGTTTTGGGCTATAACTTCCACACCGAAAGTCCGACAGTCAAAAACTTTACATCCACAGATGCCCACAAGTCAGCTGCATCTTTTGAGATAGGCCACGCCCATTTGCGTATATATACATTTTTCGCTACATCGCAAAAACTGTGTCAGTCACCAAAACATACTCCTCCTACAGTTTTCGCCCGATTTGGACGAAACCAAAAGCATTATGCTCTACCGACTCCCACGAGCAAAGGAAGGTCAAATAATTTTTCTATGACCATCGGAAGACCAAACGCTAGCGCTTTAAAGATTTGCGCAAATCCCTTAAAAAAAAAAAATAAAGGCATTTTCTTGAAACTCAAGGGAGACTATCATGGGTGGTACTTGAGTCTATACGAAAAATATGGCCAAGAAATTCCTATGTATGCCGGACTTATTAAAAAAAACAGTTTTTCAATTTTTTGGCCTTTTTTCGCCATTTCCTAAGTCTTTCGGCGGGAAAATGGGAAAATTCAAAAAAGTCTCTTTACAATGGAGAGGTTCACAATTTCATTTTGCTCATAACTCCCCAACCAAACATCGCACATTGAAAAATTTAACATCCACTTGTTCGGTACATTGAGCTGCATCTTTCTATCAAACACAGTTTTGCGAATGTCATCCATAGGGGGCGCCAAAACCACAAAAAGCAAAGAAAACGCGTTTGGGCCTATAACTCCCACACCGAACATCGCACATTCAAAAACTTTACATCCCCGGATTCCGTGAAGCGAGGGGCCGGCGCCGCGGACGACGACGCCCGATCCCGAGTCGCGTGGGAGGGTTGGCCCCCGTTCACAACTGCTTGCAGTTCTAGTTATTATTATTATTATTTTTCCTTACGTAAAAGTGGTGCTGCAGCCCAAACCGTAAAGGGTTGGGACATGCCACTTGCAGGGCTTATCCAGGTCCGTGCCTGGTACGCAGACAAAAAAATTCAGACATGCCAGCCACTAGGTGGCGCTACAACAATAAAAAAACATGTTTGGGGCTATAACTCCCACACCGAAAGTCCGACAGTCAAAAACTTTATATCCACAGATGCCCACAAGTCAGCTGCATCTTTTGAGATAGGCCACGCCCATTTGCGTATATATACATTTTTCGCTACATCGCGAAAACTGTGTCAGTCACCAAAACATACTCCTCCTACAGTTTTCGCCCGATTTGGACGAAACCAAAAGCATTATGCTCTACCGACTCCCACGAGCAAAAGTAAGTCAAATAATTTTTCTACGACCATCGGAAGACCAAACGGTAGCGCTTTAAAGATTTGCGAAAATTCCTTAAAAAAATAAAATAAAGGCATTTTCTTGAAACTCAAGGGAGACTATCATGGGTGGTACTTGAGTCTATACGAAAAATATGGCCAAGAAATTCCTATGTATGCCGGACTTATTAAAAAAAACAGTTTTTCAATTTTTTGGCCTTTTTTCGCCATTTCCTAAGTCTTTCGGCGGGAAAATGGGAAAATTCAAAAAAGTCTCTTTACAATGGAGAGGTTCACAATTTCATTTTGCTCATAACTCCCCAACCAAACATCGCACATTCAAAAACTTGACATCCACTTCTTCGGTACATTGAGCAACATCTTTCTATCAAACACAGTTTTGCAAATGTCATCCATAGGGGGCGCCAAACCACAAAAAGCAAAGAAAACGCGTTTGGGGCTATAACTTCCACACCAAACATCCCACAGTCAAACACTTTATATCCACAGATGCCCACAAGTCAGCTGCATCTTTCTACATAACACAGTTTTGCGAATGTCATCCATAGGGGGCACCAAAACCGCAAAAAGCAAAGAAAACGCGTTTGGGGCTATAACTCCCACACCGAACATCCCACATTCAAAAACTTTACATCCCCGGATTCCGTGAAGCGAGGGGCCGGCGCCGCGGACGACGACGTCCAATCCCGAGTCGCGTGGGAGGCTTGGCCCCCGTTCACAACTGCTTGCAGTTCTAGTTGAAATTGAGTTGGTTCAACATTTTAATAAAGGTTTCATCCCATCAAGATGCACTTGATAACTCACCTTTTTATTCTATTCAACAGTTCAATTAGGTTTCATTGTTTTCCTTATTCAATCTGCCATCTGTAGCTGTTTTTAGACTTAATGATTCAACCGATTTAAAGAAAAAAAAAGTCTGATATGACACAATCATAACAAGGCACAGTCATGTGCCCACAGAGTAACATCTGGGCTGACACAGCAGCTTCAGCAGTAGAGACACAAGCAGCAACACCATAGGTGGTAACAGCAGGGCCACCCCAATCACAGCATCCAGAGACAAGAAAAGGCTTGTCATTTCTATGTCACCAACATTGTGTTTGCACTTGGAAAATGTATTTGTATGGCTGGTGCCTTTCTTTATCTCTCTTTCTCTCTCTTTATTGGCAAATGTTTTCTTAATATGCTGATGGTGGTGCTGTTGCCATATGTATTTAAAATCGTAAAGCACTGTAGCTGATTTTGAGAACAACACTTCAGGGCTTGATCCAGTCAGATGTAAATCTCATCTTGCCCCTGTGGAAAAGCATACCAGCCGCAAGCCAAGCCCTATAGAAACACGTTTTCATTAGTTCATTGTGTCCTCAGAAAGGAACCACGAGATGATAATCCCTCTGGTACTACCACTATTCTTCATGTTCGGCTTGCATCTCAGTATAATAATGGCAACCTGCCTGTACATTGATGGCAACAGGCCTAAAACTCGAGAGGGCCGTGCGTGCAGTGTTCTATGCTCATACGTGCTTATGCTAATAGACCATAGATCTAAATGACCTTCAATAGCCAAGAGCAAACTATACTATCTTCGAATTCTAAAAAAGACTTCTGGGGATAATTTTAAGTGACCTAAATAATTCTTAGTCACTTGGGGAACCGTGGATATCACGGCATTATACTTTTTTAAAGCTGTTAGAGGCCAATTACTGTGTTTCTATCTCCATAATCTTTTGTAGTGCAGAAAAACACTCCTGGAAGAAAGAGATGCCTTCGCACTTTACAGTGGCATGAGTTGGGGGGCTTGAAGTGGAAATTAGCAAGGGGGAGGATCAGCCAGGGTCAAAAAGGAGGAGATAGAAAGAGGGACAATCTACTAACGAGTCCGACCGCAATTAGCAGGTGAGCTTCATGCCAGGGTTATTTGCTTGTTGTTGAAAATTCCCACAATAAAAGATTGAGAGTAGCAGAGAATAACAGTACAGACCATGGAGATGTGAGTCCACGTAGAGGCGTCGTCACTGCTCATGCTGACGCTGACATTACACTGGTGGATCTGAGACGCACTGATGCCCGCGGCTCTGTATTCATCTTCATCCTGCTCCCTCTTCAGACTTGCCAGCATTTGTAGCTCCTCGTCATCCTCCCCATGCATCCGTAGACTGCTAAGCAGGTGTAAGCTGTCAGCAGGCTTCAGTGCGTCCTCTACTCCTTCCTTTAAAACAATCACGCACAACACAGCAATTACTTATTTGGAAGGAATCCCGATAAAAAATATGTTGCACTTTGTCACACAGTCGCTCTCTATCCCTTAAGCCGATACAATGGTATGTGAAACCAAGAGAGCAGTAGTGAAATTTAAAAAAACAAAACAGCAGACATTAGTCCCAGACGGAGCTTAAAGGCAGAAGCTGGACATATTGTGTTGACCCTCTGAGGAAATTGTCTTTTAAGAGTGCTATTTATTGATTCAACAGAGTACTATGCTAACTTGATTTGTGACAAGCCTGGTGTTACCCTGGTGTTGAATAGATGGCAGTCAATAAGCCAGGGCTGCAGGAAGGGGAAACAAACTCCTTGTCATATTTCCCTGACAACCTTTCAGTCAAAGCCTTCACCGCATGCCGCCTGCTGGAGTTGGCACAAATCAGCAGTCAGGAGCCGTGATGATGAAGGACGCTGGGCTACGTCTCAGCAGTGAGTTGTGTAAATGCAGAAAGCAACAGCCAAGTGATATATCTCCCTTCAGGCCTTGTGATTGCTCCAGTTGACTATCCTCTGAAGCTGCGTGTCTTTTCAACTTGAGCAGGCGGCCTACCTCGATTTGTAACAGTCCATAGTCTGATCTTTTTTTTGGCCCGGCATTACGAACCTCTGCATGAGTCTTCCTTTCCCCGTCCCAAATCAGCAGTGACCACACACATCTTCACTCTATGCAAAGAGTGAGAGAGAGAGCTAGACTGAATACCATCAGAGCTTTGAATGAGCAGCACACTTTGCCACAAAGACTTCAAATACCACTCTGCAAATCCCAACTGAAGAGATGAATACAATTGTGTGGCTGTAAATTATTGAGACAAGCTCATCTACTGAAGACTTGCAATGCATGCCAGCTACTGTAAACAAACACTGCCAGCAGAATTGAGTCAAGCCAATGTTCTTTAACCAAGCTGCATTGAGCGACCTTGGTATAAGAAAAACATAACAAATATAAAATATTATCCCCACCAACTCCAAACAAAAAGAGGCTGGATCTTTGAGGCCAGCTAGATGCTCAGCTTTGTTCACCAGCCACGTGATAACTTTGCCTCTCTGATGTTTGGTGCTGGGCAAACACAGAACAGTGGATTTATCAAAGCCTTTTCGGCTACAGTGGCCTACAGGGATTTTTGAGAGTGGCTAAGACTATAAAGTAAATTTGCAAACAATAAGAAGAAAACAAAACATGAGCTTAAAGAAGCTTGATGCTCTAAATAGCTACAAAGTTAATTCTCCTTGATTTTAGGATCTACACGCAGCCCCCTTCTGTTTACGTAGTGATTCATAAATCAGCATGTTTTACAAATATTTTTTAGTTTTAAGATTGAATCTTTTCATCGGGATATATCTTCCAGATATCCTCTCCTTGCCGAAGGTTTATGTTTTTTTGTACATTTTCCCTGTTCAAATAAAGTAACATTAGTGCGAAAAAGTTCTTGTGACATACCGCCATCATGGTGTCAACAACATTACATTCTACCAAGCGGGCTTGCTCTTTCTCTTTTCATCAACAATGATGCAATTCTTAAAATCAAAAAGCATTATGTATAATAATTGGTACCCTCAGCTTGCCATTGCAAACAGGGGAGGTGTTGGTTGGGATGTCACACTTGTTTTTGTGGATAGGTGTGACATCCCTGGGATAAATAATGAGCATGTTTGTTTTTAGTAAATTGACACAGTATGGTGTAATCCACACCGGCCAAGTATGTGTTTTGATGCAATATAATGTAGCTTCAAATCGGGTATCTCACAGTGGAGGTTATTAGTAGTGATGGTCATTTGACTGCTATTCAGTCAATTGTAATTATGAAATGTATTGTCAAGTAAGTTTGCCTTTGTCTGTCGGTGCATCCAATAAAGACAATCTACTACAACAAAAAAATAAGAAAATAAGCTATAAATAATAAAAATAAGCTATAAATATTTATAAATGACATCAAAATAAAAGTTATTTATATGCTAGTCCCTATGTCATAAAAGAAAAAAATATGTATATATAGCCACAGCACTCTATTAATATGTGAAAATTGTAGATATCACCAGAACCTTGTGTTGTGTGGAGTCATCCAATTTGACTTCTTGCAGGAGTCTCCTGGAAAGTGACACCCTGGCGATCCCATCCTCAAACTGGTTCAATACTTGTGATCCGTGCGAGCCACACTTGTCTTGCTGTCTACTGGGTGCGGCACTCGGGGAGAGGCAGCGCGTGGGGAGAATCCCAGCCGGGTCAGCTCTCCCACTGGATGAAGACTGCATACTGCTGGTGGCTGGACTGAGCTGTCTTGGTATTTTGAGATGATCATGAGATTCTGGATGAACTTCAGGTTGCACATCCAAAGTTATATTGACAGATCTTTGAGTAGCAGAGTTGGACTCAACAGCAGTCATTTGATGGTGGAATGTAGTGTTGCTCTTATCCTGAAATAAATACAGAGAGTAAGTTAATATAAGTTTATATTTAACCTATTGTAAACAAACACACACCATACAAAGAACAACTAACACGTTGATTTTGTGTACTTCCCTCTGGAAAAATGTGTTAATGATACATGATGATGGGATGGCAAACAGTCACTGGGATTGACCAGGTGTTGGTGGCTTAGTTTTACATTAACCTCACATTTTAAAAGGCTAATGGCATTCTCTTTAAGTCTGCTAATCTTTCCCACATTCAGATTCAAATTTACACCCAGTGATGTAGTTCAAATGTGTCACCTACCAATCAGGTTACATAACATGCTGCACAGTGCATGGTTATTTTCAACTTAAAAGGAGTACTGGAAACCAAAGGTTTGAATGTCAAACACTCATCCCTGTAGGCTTGAAAGATAAATGATTATGAGAAGTTTGTATTTTGCTAATTTAGCGATGAGGACGACAGCTGTATTCTCAACAGAAACAATGGATTCCATTTGTGACCCAGTTTCACAAGGAAAAAGAAGAAAAAATCACCCATGGAAACTTTTCCAAAAAGTCCTGTAGCAAAAAAAATCCACTTCTGTCCTTGAAAACAAATGACCATCCTTTGAAATCCACATCAAGTGTGGTATGTGTATACATAAACGCAGGCTAGCGGCACTCAAAAGCTAGACAATTAGCCATACTGGAGAAAATATGATAGTTTTAGAACTGTGGATATGTGTGGACATTTTTTCTTTGACAGCTTAACTGAATTGGAAGTTTATTATAGCCGTTGAATTAAAGCTGACTACGGCTGTGGCCATCTACAACAGATAAACCTAAAAACTAAGAGCCAACATTCACCAGCCACCAGTGACTGAATACATACATTTAGTTAAAAATTTACATTATATGGATAAGACCAATGATTGGTCTTTTGAGTAGCTTTTCCTTAATTGTATTATGACAAACACTGTTTTCAATGGATCTGACTTATTTTAAAGGAAGGCTCTATGATGCTTTTTCACCCCAATTTCCACACCAGCCTTTTATGGTGTAGAAATTGCAAAATACTTACATCCAGATTGCATATAAAGATAGGTTCATGAGAAAGAAATTGTTTCTCATGAATTAAACGGCTTGAGTCTCCCATCAAAACTCGTAGATTCTATCGCTCTATTTTTCCCTTCTGCTGTCTCTTTTTAAGGTGTTTCCTTTCATCTCTGTGTTTTGTTTTGGTGTGAAAGGTTATCATAAACCCCCTGAGGTTTTTCGCTCATCCGCTCCATATGTTATTTGTTTTTTTCTTTCTTTCCGATGCTTTATAATTTTGGATGGGAATAAAATGAATAAACAATGTGCTACATGTATTATTGAAAGGCCTTTATATGGGTGTTGCTGTGAACATGTGGATTTGCAGTATAAGTGTGCATAGTCCATCTCTTCTTGCATTAAAATTACTGCATCTCGCTTACAAATGTAATCATTTTACCTTGGTCTGTTGTATCTCATACATTCAAAATAGTTCATACATTATAGGCGCATTGCTTTGTTTTATTTTCTAATATTTCTCCATGTTACGGAACAAACATTAGCTTCAAAGAATTGCATGAACCTGATGCAACACCTTGAAAGTTGATATTGCTCCATGTTGGGAAATGAGCAAACTGTCATAAATGAATGAAAATCAAAATCTGGCCAAATTGTGACAGAGACCTGCTAACCAATCTGCTGTATTACCGTACTATTACCTGGGTGCCAGAATAAGAGTGTTAAGTCGGTCTGTTAAAACCATGTTTTTTCAGGCTCTGTCGAAGAAGCAGTGTACAATAGTGAAGCTTTTGGCCTTTTCGTCATGATTGAACCTATTTCCTGTACACAACTCTTTTATCGGAAAAGGAAACAATCAACGCAGATAAACGTTTTAACATTTTGCTTTCTTTCACATATGTCCAGATAATTGTTTATGTTTCCGCACATTTCTGATGCTCTGCTGCCTGCTCTCCGCTCAGTTTACATTGATTTGCTGATATTCTTGTTTATTTCTGCTATTCAATCATAGATAACGGATATAAGGGAATCCATTGGACTTTAATTGGGCAAGCACACAGAAGGCGATACGGCCAGATTATTTTTTGTTTGCACACAATCATGGTTTACAAACAGCCCAAGGCTTTTGCTGCGCCACTTTACTGAACCACAATAACTGGCAACCTGGCATTAGCTCCAGTGTCTTACTTTTACAGACTTCAGAACGATGCAGTGCAGGAAACGGAGTGTGTAGGAGTGATACCACTTTTACTATGTGCTCGAAACAGCGGACAATAGGAGAATGCTATTAAACAGCTTACTTATACCAACAAGGCTACTAAGAAAAAAGAGGGCTGTCCATCTGGCAATAAACTTGCACGTAGTCGTCATCTCTGGGGCAGTGTCTAGGAATGAATCACTTCCACAGGACATGGAGAGACGGATGACAGTTGGAGCTCAGCACCCTGAGATTTGCAATGTTGTGCCATCCCTAACTATAGTGACAATCTTTTAACTTTTTCAACGATCGCTGGCTTTTTTCCCCCCTCTTTAGTGTAGATGGAATTTGCCTCAACAAGTCAGAAGTGAAACTTTTCATCTCTCATCTATTTCACTTCCTTCTTTACGCACCTGCTCCCTCTGCAAAGGACACAAGGAATCAAAACAATGCACAACACCACAAGGCATACACTCCACGGACCAGAAAACCTCAAAGATGAACCCCATCCAGTTATCCCTCCTCCCCAGTCCCATTCTCCCCCTCTTCTCCCCTCCCGGAGTTCACTGTCTAAATGAAAGGGCTCTGAGTCACTGCTGGTGCTGGGACCAAACCCCCCACCTCTGTGTCCATTTCCACTATTAACTTTAGGTTCCCAATGTGATAGGAGCTTCCTATGTTCCTGTCTCGATAGGTAATAGAAAGAGAAGGGTGCATTTGACAAATTCAGCTAATCTGCTTATCTAACAAATGTAGCTCTGCTGTAGCTTTATCTTTTTTTTTTTTACCAACAAGTGGTTTCTAAGGAAATACATTATTGCTCCTTACAATGTAGAATTTATGCTTTACTGGAAACCTGACAATTTTAAGTTACCACAAGTCATCCGGCCCCTCCAACCATCAATTATAGTATGACTGTTTCATCGGTTTGACAGGAACTGTGTAGCTGCTGCTAAATTAAAATACTCTGTCTCCCTCTTTTCAATGCATGCAGCTATCTCGCGATGATTTTGACACCTTTCAATTTCTCTGCGCTGTGTTGAAAGGCACAATGTGAATCCTGCTGTTACCAATTTACAGACCTCCAAGGTGCTCTATGCATATTGTTGCCAACTTCATTCAGCCGATTTCTGTTATCTCTCGTCAGGGACAACATCAGAGTCTGTTGAGGCACAGTCTGATTATTTTGACTATGAAACGTCATTCCATCCGAAAAGGTTAAAACCATCTCTGGCAAACAGAAAGCACAACAGAGAAACACTCCCCCAATCACAGGTCTCAGGAAAGCTGACTACAACGACTTTCAAGCGAAGTTTCGTTTGTACAGATTTTGACTTGACAAGCCTTTTTCTCTGACATCTTTAGCATACTCGCAATTGTCCTGCCTTATTAACCACTGTTAAAAAGCTAAATAATCTAAAAACAAGCGCAATGAGTGTGCATCTTTTTTTTCTTTAAAAAAAAAAAGGAAATATCAAACTGGCCATACGATTCAACTGAACAAGACCACTTCCACGACACAGAAACAACTTGACTAGGAAAAAAAATACATTCCTTTGGTGTTCCTTTCTCACAGTGGAGAAAACCATACACAAGTAATAGTTATAAACTTGTTTTACAGCAGGCTTTTTCCTCTGCACAACATTAAGACAGGTATCAAAAGATCACACAAAACTAAAGTTTGGAAGCCGCATACATCACAGCTCCCTGATGATTAAATGGGAACTTGTGTGTTTCATGATAACTGAGAGACAAAGCTATAGTTGCTGTCGTTAAGGAAACAAACCTTTGTAACGTTTTGTTGTTAATACATTCTGTGCCAATAAAAGTCATTTGAATCCCTTTCAACAAATTATCCATTTGCTTCATAGCCAGCTGATTATCTGATCAACGCTATACTGTTGTATTCAGTGGTGTTTTTATCACCACAGACAGAACTGAATTATTTTTATTCCAAAGCAGTGAGCCAGAGCTGACGTATGGGAAACAACAAAATGTATGTTATATTCATACCAACACTTTAAAACGGGTATGTGTTTCTCTTGTTGTCAATAGAACTGGGGCAGTCAGATTATATGGTAGGAGACAGAGCATTAGGAAAAACTACAAAAGTACTATGAATAGCCTAACTGTGCCCTGTGGAGTTTTCTTATGAATGTTTACATACGGTGTTACTCACCAAAACACATTAAATACAGTATGTATATCGTTGAGGTCTAACAAATGTGTTGAATGCATTTAATTTCTTAAAAAAACTCTTGATAAGCTGATTTTTTAAAGTATTTTAAATCCAGCTTTGGTTAAAGCCATGGTTATCTGCTATCTTCCCTGGCTTTGCTATAATATTGCTGCATTTATTGGCTCTTACCTACACCTGTTGAATTATGTAAAATCATTGGCAGGACTGTGTATCGTGTCAGCCATGTGCACGAATGAGCACGAGATAAACAAGAGAACCACCCATGGAAAAACAACTCTGTAGCTCTGCAAGAGGTCAAAAACATCACAGGGAACCTATAAATGAGGTTTCTCTCTCAGCTGAGCTCCCGGGCAAAATGCAATTTCGGCCCTTGTTCTGCACCGCGCATATAGCTTCTTTCCATCAGCCATCATAAAAATCCATCACAGAAAAAACTGTTTTTTCCCTTGGATATTACAACCAGGTGTGGCACTATCATTTCCACCTCTGCAGAAATGTCACTTCCACAATGACCATCTCACAGAAAACAAACCTTTATTCTGCTTTTTGTCTCATGCACCAGATCAAGTTGCTTACTCTGCTGTCACAGAATGAAAATAAATGTGATAAATGTATACAACCTGTGTGTTTGTGTGCTTGTTTCAAGATCTCCCCTTGCCTTGCCAAAATCAGCTACCTGTATTTTTCTTTCTCCTTTTTTTTGTTTTGATTTGTTTTAGGAAGTAATACCAAGAGGTATTCCTGATAATCAGAAAAAGCTACTTTTGGCTAGTAAGCAATGTAAAATGGCAGCAAAGGAAATTGAAAAAGCTGTGTACATTCAACAGAAGTGAATAGTGATGTAAAACCAAGAGAGAGTAATGAAAAATAATAACGTAAGTAAATAATAAAAACATCCACTCGCGGTTATGAAAAGATGACTGTGCCTGCAGTTTACAAAGTTCAACATTAAAATAATTAGACAACAGAAGCTGCTTTAAATTGTTTCACTTACCGCATCCCCCTGGTTTGATTTTCTAGACATGCAAATGCACAGTTGATGAAATAAAGCGAGTCTTGAGACACTTTTACGTCAACCTGGAATTTTCTATTAAAGAAGATTTTTTCTTGCTTTACTTTTTGTCAAAATCACTGACTATCCCCCTATGATGCGCTAGCTACCTGTACCTCTGTGCACTGAAAAACATCTGGTATTAATACACATCCTAGGCTATTTAATTGGGTATGTAAACCAAGGATATGTAAACAAAGGGGCACACCGTAACTAGCAAAATGCCCGTTTTCAGAGCCTGCTGTGTATTAGCAGCACTGGATTTTATTCAGTGAACACATTGTACGGACAGGCAGTGGATCTTGAGAGATATTCACTGATTTTGACAGTTTTAAAGTTATTTGAACAAAAAGCATTCTCCAGATTTGCTGACTCCACTTTTAAATGATATGGAAATATACAAACACAGTCAAACATTGTCTGTTTGGTTCCTCATCTACATCATACAGGAATGTAGTTACAGATTTTCTCAAGAAGTTAAAAAATGCTGTTTTTCTTTTGGTGTTTGTGTTTTAACCTGGATTGCGTCTTTAACGTGGTGCATTAGAATACACTTCTTTGAAGACAATTCTTTTCATTAAAGCCAAAATAATCAGCTGTGCAACAAAATTAGTTTCTTAGGTCTGAATTAACAGTCCTATTATAAAGTTTTAAATAAGTAAAAGCAATTAGCATTTCTCTTTGAAGATAGCAATCTTTACACTCATAGTTCAACAGTTTAATTTCTCTGCTCAGCAAAAAGAAAACTGGTATTCTTTATTAAGGCAGAACCATTAATACATTAGCTGATGACTCCACTGACCTTTGAAGTTAATTTATGCTGCGTACTATGAAATATGACACTCCAACATACAAAATATACTGGGCATTTAAGACTTACAGTACACTAAATCAAATTCAAATGAAAATGTCCAGTGTAATGAAATAACCTAAACGGTAGGCTTATTGAATGCCTGTATGTAAAACAGAAACTTTGCTGATGAACTAAGATTTAACTAGAAAACACCTATCAGGTTGTTTCCCCTAAATGGGATACTTTTTGAAATCCTTGTACCTCTGTCTATACAGTTAGCTTATGTGCTGTATGAAAAAGTTACAGACAGTCGATAGGGTCAGATAAATATATTTTGTGTCAGAGCAAAATTACGTAAGACGAACTTCAACTGTGCGTGTGCATGTGTCTCTCCCCAAGAGCAGACATACCTCATCACTTTCACTGCCGATAAAGTCATCTTCAGGCCGGGCTTCATACCGCCTCCCGATTTTGCCCTGGACCTGATCATCTCCCATCTCCATCTTCTCGTGGTCACCCTGGCCTTGCCCTCGTTTGGGTGAGTGCGGCTGGGACAAGAAATTGAATACCTCCTCTTGCAGAGAAAGCTGGGGCTCGGACCCCTCATTACTTTCCCAGCTGCTACAGACCTGCAGGTCACCAGACAACTCTGGCCTGATTGAGCAGGAGAGAGACTCTTCTGGTGTGGAAACAGCTCCTGAACTTTCCTTGGCAGCACTGCAGCCACACTCTGAAATAATAGATTACGGAACACAAACAGAAGCAAGACAGTTTGACATAAGGAGGAGTAAATTCCGCCTTTGATACATGGCCTACAAATGAACAATGTTGCATATGAATATTACAAGTCTCATATGGAGAACCTTACCACAAAGATTAAATAGAAACAATGATGATAGGAAACTAATCACAGTTACCTTATTTATTTGAAATATCATGTGGCTTTATTCATTTAAGTTCATCTGATGAGAGGCACATACAAATCACAATATTCAAAATTTTAATGAATTCCATTACTTTCTAAAACATTAATTTACCCTGCACTGACATTTGTGTAGTTCAGAACCAATTTACTGCAAAATCTGTAAGAAAAAATATATAATCTGACTGGCATGGAAACCTTTTCTCCAAACTAATATTGCTTCTTTATTGCTTCAGTCTTTGGGGTTTTCCGAAAAGGAAAATCTTACAGCAGCGTTACACTATCTGACACTGTGGTCATGCCGGTATCCAAAGGGGTAAAATCTTGCATGTAATCAAGGGTGCATGAAAGGAAAACTGAATCCTTAAACTCTGCGATAGGCCTGAGCTCAAAGAAAGAGCCACCTCTATCTGAAGGAGTGAGCACATTTGAACCTTTCGACAGTATAATCACTTCTCTAATTGCCCACTGTGTGGCAAACCCTGGGCCCGGGAGATGTCCCTCTGACTTTTATTTAATGTGCCACATTACCATTAATGAACTGACTACTCTCCGTCTGTGGACAGGGCTGCAGCACAGTGGCTTACTGCTGTGGAGAAACATCCACAAATGAGCTTTCAGAGCACATGCACACATTGAGGACAATGCTAGTTTAGATGTGCATGCATGTGTGTGTGTGTGTGTGTGTGTGTGTGTGTGTGTGTGTGTGTGTGTGTGTGTGTGTGTGTGTGTGTGTGTGTGTGTGTGTGTGTGTGTGTGTGATGATGGTGGTGGGGGATGGGGGGGTACTCCACTAAAATTCATGTAGAAAGCCTTGACCTGGTCTATGCAAAATTAAAACAGTGGGAAAAAAGCGATGGTGAAGGGAGTATTAAATGAGGCTTATTAGCATTCATATTTTGAAGTGATCTAATTAATAAATGAATAGCAGGAATAGGTACTTTTATAACTAAAGGAGCTGTTTGGTAAAATCAGAACATGCAGGGTAGATACCAATATCACCCAGTATGCATAGTATTCTCTTTTTTCCCTTCCCTCGCTCCCTTCTTTCTACTTCTTTTCAAACCATAACTCAGTCTGAAAGTGCACGTCTCTTCCAGCTGCTGCTTCCGGTCAATTCACAGCCTCACCTGCTGTTTGGCGCTCTGTCATTTCTGTTGTTTTGGTCAGAGGATGCTGCCTGCTCTCTTGCCTACTGGATGGAGGAGTGCACTTCTCTCTTGTTTGACTTCTTTTTCTGTGGTCACCAAATACAGCATCTAGATGAGGGGTTGTCAACAGGAAAATAAGAAGCTTGCCATATTAAAACCATGGTACACTCAAATGACCCTATTAAACATTCCCAGTTCCCACGTACACAGAATATAAGGAGAAACGTTTACCTGACAACGCTAACTTTCCAGCACCATACAGCCGTAGCTTCTTAGATCCCTGCTTGTCAAACACTCTGTCCTTTGGGGGATGGGGCTGTAAACTGCCGGGTGTTCCTGCATACAGTAGTTTCAACGTCAAAAAAGCTTTAGAACACAAAACACTTCGACAACAATGTTACCAAAGCCTGCCAGAAGCATATCTTTGAACAGATTATGCACCATGAAAATCTTTATTAATGAAGGGTTAGGGAATTGTAGTAACTGAGCTTCTTACATTCATGTAGTGCAGAGAGAATACATGCTGCTACATTATGTTGAGCTGAATTAAGGAGTTTTAAATAACCTTTTTTTGCATTCAGTTATGTTCAAAGGATGGTGAATTAGCAACTGTAAAAGCTGTTATTAGGTGCTTGGGAGAACATACTGCGCCTGGTATGTTTGCTTTATTGGTTTGTTGGTTCATATGTAATGCTTTCACCAATGCACAGCACTTAGAGGAATAATGGTGTGCACTCTTGAGGGCGGAAAGAGCTGTAATGAAAGGAATACAGTGTACAAGCTTATATCAAGTGGTCCACTCTAAGTCAGACAGCTGTGAGCCTGATCTGCTCTGGTGCCCATTATTTTTCTTAAAAATCTTGGACACAAGATATTAGAAATAAATTCCCTAGTCTTCTAGCTCCTCATTCTCTAGATGAAGTCAGTCACTACATGTTTTATGTTACTGATTTGATATTTGTATTTACATTGTCATAATATCAATGTCAATGTCTAACCTTTCATGTAACCTGATCAGTTAATGACATTGTTACTGCCTAGTAACAGGAGCAAGGTGAAACAACTTCCCACACCCGACACAAAATGATAGTGATTTGCTTTGCTGACAAATGAGAAAAAAGGCATTCAAGCTCGGTACTCAAAACACAACAGAGAGGGCTCCAATGGATTATGAACAAATGAGGGATAAGGCATTGGCGACGTCAGTAGGCCTATTACTTTAGTAATCAATTATTATTGCTGAGATTGTGTCAAAAAGGTAAGCATATAAAGTTAATACTGCTCTTTATAATTAATATGTTATACTGATTCCGCTGTAGTTCAGTCTGTACTGTGGCAGGGGGGTTTCTCTCTGGGTTTTACCGTCTTGATATTTAATTTTCACATTTGAAATGTAATTTACTCCTTAGTCCCATGTATCAGGCACTTAGAATAGAAACTGATCCTCCAACTCACATCAAAGATGTTCAGAAAGGCAATCCCAAAAACTGTTTACAATTAATATAGCCAGTTCTGGTATAAAAGGTGAGTGGGGGGGTAAAAGTCCAATACTTTTGGGTTCAATAGGTTTCCAGGATATGCGCTGCTAGACGCGCCCAATTAACCACAACTTTTCCTTTGGTTTTAAGGTTGTTTATTCCTCTTCTTAACAGAAAATGTTAGCATTATTTTCTTACCAGATTGGAGGAGAAAGAGGCCGGTGCGTTACCTGGCGATCGATATATTTGAGCATGTTTTTGTTGCCGATTTGCTGCGGTCTAAAAACAGTGCGACTACATTCCTGGGAACCCAGTTCCCCGACTGGGCACAGCTGATATTGATTAGAAGCCGCCCTCGCCATTCCAATTGTCGGGCGGCGTTCTTTTTACGCACCGTCCTATCCTCCAACCAGTCAACATTAATTCATAAATTATCTAAATAATAAATAATCAACAAACAACTCAAAATTGATAAACAAATTCAAAATACTAAATAAATCATGGAATCAACCATTTGTCTTCAACAGGGGGAATTAAAGTTAGTCATTATAGTAAGTAAGATAGTACACAAAGACACAAATGAATGTCAAATGAAAACAGTAATAAAAATATATGTGGTTAAGCATGACTGGATGACCCCGGCACGTTTTTTTTTCTCAAAATCATTCAGATTAGACAACACTGTGAACTCTTATTCAAATTTACCCTCGAAATGCTGGAGGGAAGGTTCTTTGTTAGATAAATTCCCACTCAGGTTGGCAACGCTCTGACTCTCTTTAGTAATTCCTCGGATAATTCCAGTGGACGGGTGTGTCTACAGGGCACAGCAAACGAAGAAACAACATATTCTACTTATGTCCAAATCATTTAGAGAGTGAGATGTGAGATTATGGGAATCATGCCATTACCGTATTAGAGATAAAGAGTAGACTTGTATCCATTCCGTCTGAGACAGCAGCACTGCCTTTTCTTCCAGTTTGAGAGACTGGCCCTGAAACCCTGGAGCCTGAGGCTGTGTGTAAAACACCCGGGGGCCTGGCTCTACGATAACTGGTTGATCTGGCATCAGTAACTGCAAAGAAATCTCAATTATTCACTGACCATTGTAGCTCTTTACATTGTATGAAAAAAACCCTACTGATCACACATTGCAGTTTACACACAAAGAAATTGAATGGTTGAATGTAAATTAGACACTTAGGCTGAACAGATTGAGATGACCTTTTTTTCTTTAATTTATCAATTTGTTCAGTAGCATCATGTAAAAACAAAAACAATCAGTGTCAGGACTCATTAGGGACCACATACGCTGATGCCAAAAATAAAACCCACTTTATGTCTTTTCCACATAAGAGCAGTGAGCAGAAACTTCCATACCACAATAAACACAGGACAATCTAGAAGATTCAGACATTGATGGATGTACTGAAGATTAGAAGAAGGCACAGGTTGCGTTCCGAATCGCATACTCTTTCTTTTTTCTATTCTACATACTACATCTGACGATAAAAAGAATCTAGTTAGGATGCAGTAGGCATACTATTGGGACATACTTTACTCTCTTATTTCATCAAAACATTGCGCCTTGATCTTGTCTTTTGCTTTTATATCCGTCGCATCCCCGTTTGTTTTCATATGGAGGCTTCGTTGATGTGACGTCACTTCACGTGCGCACTGGATTGTGGGTCAGAATCGCCCAAATAGGATGCACTTTTCAACACTAACAATCTTGGCCGCATGAAGTAGGACATCCGGGTACTTCTAACCATCCTAAATCTGGCCACAATAATCGGGACATCCTAAATCTTTTTTCTACATACTATATAGTAGAAAGTATGCGATTCGGAACGCAACCACACTCTTTTAATGCAACAGATTCAGCGCTTGGAGTTCGTCCATTTCAGGAACAAAATGAGATATAAGAGATTACCAAAAAAACATTTGAGCTTTGACTTTGATGTTTGAAAATTCATTGACCTTGAGAAAAACAGAATGTCTTTCGTGTGTCAGATAGTCATGGTTTGTTTGCTTGTTGCTGCAAGACGCAAACTGCTGTAGCAAACTTTTAACCGTTTTTGACAGATTGGGTACTGAAGCAACAATATTCGCATTCACAGTATTTGTCACGGTGAAATTGTATGCCTACTTTAATAGCAATCTTTTTAATTATGATTAGGAATGTTATGCTAATAATGCAGATGCTAATTATGAAAAGCCATTTATTGTGTGTGGTGACTGTCTCTTCTATGGGCATTGCCGGTTGACTCAACATGACTTAGACAGCTGTCAGAACAAATAAATAAGCGCTGATAAAAAAGGCCACAGAGGCGACGGAACTGGATTACTGGTGCATGTCTTTTTATATGAAGAGATAATTGCAGCTCTGAGAACAGGTGAGGTGCAAATGAACACAAAAATGAGGACCACGGGAATTTCACACAAGAAAAACAAATCCATTATCATTACTGTCTCTTTGTATAAAACAATTTGTCTATGTGCAGCTATTTCTGCATCGGACACATCTCAATGTATATTAACTGTTCATTGGTAGATTATGGCTGATTTCACTTGTTGTAAATCCATAGATTTCTATGAATTACTCAAAGAACAACACATTTTGTGAACCTACTAAAGCTGTGATGCATTAGTAAAGAGTCTTAAGACATGCATAAATTGGACAAAAGTACACTGACGCCTTCACTTATATGTGAAGAACAGTACAATACAATACAATAGGTATTAGGAATAGACTCTACTCTTCTTGGAAAGCTTTCATAACAGGACTTGGGACCTGGCATCAAGGGTTTTGCTCCTCTTCAGCCGCAAGAGCTTAAGTGAGGTAGGGCACAACTGTTGGCAGTAAAGGCTGGCCTGCCTTCTGCATTTCAGTTCACCATAAAGGTGTTGGATGGAGTTTGTTTAGGAGAGTTTGAGTTCTTCTAAAACAAACATGGAAACCCATTTCTTGACCTGGCTTGAGGAGTGTGGGCATTAAATACCTACCTCGGTATGCTGTAGCATTAAGATTTTTCTGAACTCTGTCTTAGCAGCCTAGCCTCAAGCATGAAAGACAGACAGTTTAATTCCCTCCCCCCTGTTTCTCTTACATGTAATCCTGTGTTAATTCCATGAATCTCAAACTTGGATTGACATCCACTGTGAAATGCTACCAATTATTATCCGGCTCCAAGCGTTTGGCCTTGTTTCCCCTCCTGAGAAGTGTTTTGTTGGAGTTAAGTTTGCCCCCCATAAAGGCTCAGTACTCGTCACAGCGGACCCGGGTTGGAAGCTGTCCTAGGTCGATCTTTGCATGTCATTCCTCTCTTTAGCCTATTTCATCTCTGTCTCTGCACACTGTCAATAAAGCATGACAAATGCCCAAAAACTATTGATTTTTCTTTTGACATGTCATGACATAACATGTTTTACTCCGAAAACTTTCTGGTTAATTCCAGGTTTACATGAAAATATTTTTCAATTTGGTCTCAGACTGTATATTTGTATTTATGGATTTTAATTATTGATTCATTGATGTGTAAGTATTACTTTTAGTGTAGAATGTGGTAAAAATGGGAGTTAGTCGTAAGCACTTTATTTCCCGGGTGGTGATTTGCTCTTACCTACCACAGTCAGAGCTCAGCAGTCCAGTTCTCTGCAAAACCTCCATGTTCAGCACCTGAGTGACATGATTAACATCTGGTGGGAACTGGCAACTGCGAGGGACCAAGTCCATGAGACCAGATCCACTGCAAAACATATCTAGATTAAAATGAGAACAATCTCAGATTTATCCCAATCACCTAACAGAGCCAAAAACATACTCATGACAAAACATCAGACAGCAAAGCTAAAAACAGAAAATAACAAGATAACAAACTGACTTGAAAGGATCAGTAAACCATTTTACATTTGTTGCTTTTTGCCTCACTCTCCGAAAAGGTGACAGAAACCATTCCTGTAAGTGAGTTTTTGATATAAAAATGGGCAAATGTCGCTGATCCAGATTAGTTTAGCTCAAACCCTGGTAGTCAAGGGGAGCAGGTCACACTAAATATAAACACTAAATGCTCCTGTCTGCTTGTTGGGACTTTTTTATTTATCATGTTATGTTGCGCACTATATTTTTACACTTTATATAATTTTAGAATCAAATACATGTGACATCATAGGCACTTCCTGGTTTCCTTCCAGTATGTATTACATTTTTAAATCAGCTAACATTAAGCTTAATTAACCTGGATGATTGACCTTTTCCCATTTCTACATCAAAAATGGATTGCACGCACAGTTGAGCTGGAATTTTATTTTTTGAACTATTCCTTTAATGGCATGCAAGGATATCGTAGACTGAGTAGCCAGCAACGGGTCCAGCTGTTGGCACTTCTCTGTCATATCCAAATAACACCAAAAACACAGCCGAGCTTGTAGACATCTACCACAGAAAACAAATCAATATTTATCTTGCTATCCACCAAAACACACACTCAACCAAAACAACAAATCTATAGAAATTGAAGACCACTGACTTGCTTATATGGCAAAAGCTTAGCTATTTTATATCTTCAATAACCACTCATAGAGGGGACAATAAGGTAGGAGGATAAAACTCATTATCTCGGTGTAACGAACTACATTACCATTATCCAACACACCTGTAGGCTCTGTTTTCATGGTGAAGATCCTGCGAATTCTGCAGGTAGCAAACAAAGTGATGCCATCCAGCATCAAAAATCCTTTGAACAGCTCACAAGTGATTGATACAAGGTCGATGCACAAAGTAGACCACTGAGAACAAAGAAACAATATTCTTTGTAGTTACAATGATGATATGGTCTGATTTCCAGAGATACAAAATCATACAGCTGAAAGAAAATATTAAAATAATATGTCATAGACAATTTACTCACAATATTGCGTTTCAATCCAACAAAAGGTATCTTTGCATGAAACAGTGTGGCAGACAACTCTTTGTGCACTGTTGATAAGTGAAGTCGTCTTTTCAGGTGTTCTGAATCCGTTATCCTGTAAATAAAAGGCAACAGAGCAGAACATTGATTATCCCCAACATCAACGGTATCACTGATAAGTCCTGACCAGAGAAAGCCACAAGCTCCAGGGGTCTGTGTGGTGAGCAGTGTTTTCACTTTAGGCTCCTGCTGTGAAATTTAACTGTCATGACACACTGTAATGTAAGGAGACAACAATATTTCATCAGATTGTTGTTGGGTGTGAGTAAATAGGTAAGTACATTCATAACAAGAAAGATTTCATCAGTTGACAGTATGTCCAGTTTTGTTTTCAAGATGGTACTCATGAGTTGACCAAATGTATACAGTATGTGAGCGAGAGTGTGTGCATTAAGTATAACTAATCTGCAGTTGTTCACATTGTAAGATGAACAATTGTAAGATAAAAATTACTTAATTGCTTCCTCTTTTCTCTTTCTCTTTGAATGCAAGCTATCTTTGTTTTTTTCAGTTTAAAACTTCCTTGTTCAATTTCCATTGTTGTTCCAAACACCACTTAATACTATGTTTAACAAATTTGGCTTATCCCTCATAAAACCTTGTGGAATTTCCTGTGGCTGGCAAGAAAAATGCCTTCTTTGTAGGGAAAAGTTCAACAATATCTTAATTATAAATGGTTATTCAAGCAATTACATAACAGTCATCGCTAATATGATGCACTCAATTTGTCAGGTGGCTCAAGGGGTTTTCCGACAAGATGTAAACAAGCTGTCTTTTCCTTTTTTCAGTGACCTGAGCTGAATTCACTGAGCTTCATTAACTTTATTCTGTATTTTCCTGTGAACTATATCAATTTAATTTTGTGAATGAACTCATGTAAGACAATGTCCGTTTTCTATATTAAAGATGTTCATGACTACTACAGTATATTGTGCCACAAACACAATAATAAAAGTTCTTTACGAACCACAGAGTTAAACAGTTGTTCTGAGATCTATAGTGCACACCCTCACATATTTTTTCAAGGTGAATTGCCATGTATAAAGTGTAAAAGGGTATTTAAAAACTGGCCGATGTACTTACACAAGCTCAATGGAAAAATCTTTGCTCTGGGGGATATTCACTTGTAGTGCCAAGAATCTTTGGAGAAGCCCGACTGCAAAGAGACAAGTAAAGAATGTGAGCATAACAAAGTGTAATTTACAAATGTTTGCAAGTAGGCTATAGCAGAGAGACTTACGAGACATTTTCCCATTCTCTGGCATTTGCATCTTGACTGTCTGGCTGCTGCCTTCCAGACAGTAAACAAATCCTCTGACTTCTTTATTATACTCCTAAGGGAATAAATAATACACTGTATAAAATAAGTTCTACAGTAGAGGCTTGCTTAGTGTAAGTCCTTGCTAAGTTTGAACAGTATTGTGCACCTGTATTGTGACCAGCGCTTTCAATGATTGCAAATGTTTTATGTGGGCATATACAAGGTTGGAAATGGAAAGCGTACATGTTGAGAACAGCTTTATTGTTACATAAAATCTATTGTCTAGGAGGGCTGCAAAACTGTCTAGTTAGAAGCAGCTGGGCATCTACTTTAAAATTGTCAAATAAAGTTAAGAGTTTTTTCTCTGATAATGCAATTATTTTTTAAATGAGTTTGGATGACCCCCTCCTTTAAACAATTTACAACCAATCTTCCCTGCATTCCAAATTTTCAGGTGGCAAAGCCAATTCATACATCTCTGATGTAGGCCTTATGGACTACTAACCTGTCAGGATGACACCCACGGGAGCATGTACAATGTAAAACACTTTGGCCATGCTTTCGAAGCTGAGAGCATACATTAATTGTATACACTGTTTTATAAGGGTGGTTTAGACATCTCTGTGTTGTTCATTTAGGCCTACTGGAATGTATTTATTGCTGTCTATCCAGTGTGAACTAGGACTTGCTAAGTGTAACTGTGGCCATATTTTGAAAAAAATAAACCTTATGTATGGCTGATGGCCCTCCGCAGAGTTTCCATTTGGATACCGGGTCTTTTCCCTGTCCACTGAAGATCTCCACCACAGTTCCACCCTGCAAGAAAACAGCATCTATCAGCTCATGTTACATCCGACAAAAGCTCACGACAGCATAACAAACACTGGAATAAAAAGTTGCTAACAAGGATTTGAAAGCCTGGATAGGTAAGGTTAGCTGCGTCCAAATATCCTAAACGTACCTGGTAATTATTCCTGAACATTTTACGCGGTAGAAATAAATATCTAACGTCCTTGTTTGCCTGGCTAATGGTAGCCTAGCTTACTGTGTAGGCAGCAACAGTTGGGATATGTCTCCATGGCTACCTGACGCTTCTGCATCAACCAGTAGCCAGTAACCATTATGTATTTATTATACTATCTATGGTAACCACAGCCATATAAAGAGAGAGTTGCGTCAGTCAGTGGATGTCTGAAACTCCTATTTCCCTTCATCATAAACTTTAAGTGTAGAGAAAAAAGGGTTTCGAGATAGGACCATTAGCGGACCCGAAGCGTTCAATGTGCAGTGCAGTGCAATGTTGTGAAATGGAATAAATAGGTTATTCATATGAATAGTCTCACCATGACTTTTTGAAATAATTCAGCATTATTTGACTAGCCTATATAGGCTATAGCCTAGCTCTGGAAAAAAATTAAGAGACCACTCCAAATGTTCAGTGTCTCTTGTTTTACTCTTTAGAGGCATATGTTTGAGTAGAATGAACATTTTGTTTTTATAAAATAAACTAACAATATTTGTACCAAATTCACAATACAAATATTGTCATTAAACGCCTTTCCATTAATAATGTAGAGATGAAGATTGAAGAAAAATCCAGGCTGGTCTCTTCATTTTTTCTGGAGCTATAGGTCTATATTTCTTTTTAACTAAGCCAGGCATTATTAGACTAAAAACGTTATTTTCTCCTAGGCTAGCCTACTTATTCACACAACGATTGCAGGCTATTTTATTTAATTCCCCTTTTATTTGATTTCTCTTTCAAAATGTTGGACAATTCGATTTTGCAAAATGCTCCATTTTATTTTAGATTGCCAGTTTCCATCACAAAGTCTTCATCTGTCACTCAGGACAGTAGTTTTGTGTGAGCTTGAATCCCTTTTCCAAAAATGAATAGCAAATGTTTTCTTCCTAATCTCTGGACTCCTCAAGAGCAAACCAATATGTTATCATAGAAAACACTTGCTATATGGTTCATAGAGATGGGTTGCTTTTAATTAACATCATCTTAGATGATGTTAATTAAAAGAAAAAAAAATTGGATATATATCTCTTATAAAGTTGCATCTTCTCTTGAAATGCAAAAATCCTTTATTGTGTCATTGTCACTGGCTTTGTTTACCCTGGCAGCAGGGCTATTATGAGATCAAAAAGATGTCTTTTTAATTAGCTACTGAGGGAGACCACATCCGGAAGTGCAACTGTATGGCTTACAGCTTATTAACATGTTTTGCATGTATCTGACTTCAAACACAAGGTGGTCTCTGTTATTTATGGCTATAGAACAAAATACACCACTAAAAAAGAAGTCTGTCTCTGGTCACACCTATGTTAAGCTTATTGTTCTCGAACAAATGCCACCACAGAGTTTAAAATCACTGTCCCCATTTTCATTTCCGTGGATATCTTGCGCTGCAGTGACACCAGAACAGGGACACCTTCTGATGTTGTAGCTAAATCCAAGCTGTCCCTGGATCATTCCTAAGAAGGACTGGTTAGAATTTCACTATAGAAAAAAGAGCAGGTGTGTTATGACTGTTTCTCCTTTGCACCAGTTTCACATTCACAGTATTGTACATGCCCCGCCTCTCTCGAACTGCTTGCCTTGTAAAACTTCCTGCCCTCTGGGTTAATCATATCTTTGAACTTGAACTGGCCCACAGCTTGTTTCAGGCTTGTGGCCATGCCATTTCTCTGCAGACTACTACTATTTAAAAGTAGTAATTTAAATAACCTTAAATGACTGACTGCCTTTACTAATCTGTGTGGAGCATAGCAAATGGTGACCTGGTGACCATGGGCACCATTTTAGTTTTAGATATAGCCCTAGACCTTTTACCTCTTTTACCTTACTGATAAAAAAAATGTATTGGCACGTGTGCAAACATCACTACTAAGGTCATGGTACTGGTATGGTTAGAGCAGTTGAGTCAAGTACTGCTTGTAGTAACTATTCTGCATGCATCAACCCTGGAGCTATAATCACTTTAAAGCTTGTCCCCTATGAATAACTGTTTTATTATGACTCTCTTTGCATTCATGTAAGTATACCGTCAGTAGAGCGTGCCATAGTGAAAGTTTCATAATTTACTTTTTCTCTACAGAGAGGCTTGACGCTGATTGGGGCAGACAGCCTCATTAAAAGAAAGCCTGGCATGCAGTGAACACTGACGAAGCCGGTATGGAGAAATCAGTTAATAAATCAGTGCCTGTTAGCATACTTAATTATGACTAATTATCCACTCATTATTTTGAAAATAATCCATTAATTTGCATCATTCAAAACACATCAATTAGTGTCGACAATGTTAGCTTTGATATACTGTTGAGTGACAAAAAGTCAAGATGTTTTTTTATTATTAGTGTTGTAATGACCAAATTCTCCTGTTGCTGATATCCACCTGAAACATTACTTTTGTGTGATGTGAAATTATGCAAATAAGGGATTTCAAATGACATGATCTTTTGAAAGGAGGGAGCTTAAGCTATGGAGGGAGTGGCCCCTCCAGGCCTCCAGATAAGCTGCCCAACCAAAGTCCATCTTAATATGTCATACATACAGTGGCTGACATTCACCGTAAACTTATTTGTATTGATCCAGTTTGTGAGTTTCTTCCTAACGCTAATCATCACTGATGGGCTCCTTTCAAAGTAAAAATGTAATCATCCTTTACTAGACGGTGTAGAAAATGGTTTCCCAGAAGGCCCAATAGTACTACAATACTGTACATCCAAGGGCGAAAGTTTCCCTTTGTGCAAGAAGCTTACATTTTTTTATTTTTTTTATTTAATTAACTAAATAATGAATTCTCATTGAACATATTTATTGTTTGTGTATTAGCAACAGACTTTTCTAACATTAACCAAAGTGAAGGCATGTTTTAGTAGTTAAGGGCGAGAGAGTGACAAATAAAGATTCAGTTGTTTTTTGCATCCATTTGCACTAAAGGTGCATTGAAGTGATTAGGCTCTGTTCTTAAAAAGGTGACTAAATCACAAGTGGTAACATTGCTAGAAGTGTGGGACATATTAGGTGTTAGCAGCATTTGTGAACCCTTACATATTGTATGTCTGTCAAATCCCTGTTGTTTCATTTCAACTTGTTATTATGTTGATGCAGATTGTCTGCATTAAAAAAAGGTATTTGGGACTGTTCTCGTTGTTAAATGTCTATCTAGAAATCATGTCTTATGCCAACAATACAGTCAAGGAAAATATAACTTTGCTTCTTTTGAAAAATGTTGTTGCCGGTTGTAAGATTTCGATAGTCGGAATTGTAATTGCTAATTTATTGCTCATCCTTTTGGGAGTCTAGCATTCGACACACTTGTGCGAATGATCTTTGTAGCTTGTGCTTGTAACTGAGATTAACACATTTGAAAACATGAAATCAAGGAAGTTTTTACATGATCTCTTGTGCCCCATGCTCGTAGTATTGCTCTTGTTTCACTCTCACATTTGCAAACTACTTCAATCAAAATCAAACATGGGAAGGAGCACTGACCTCAACACTATCTAGAAACACTAAGGGTGTATTCACACATGGAAAGTCCGTTAGTTCACTTGCTTTGGTCCAGACCAAATAGAATTTGGATTTTTTTTTGTTGGTGTGGTCCACTTTCATATTGCCCCTTTTGCAAGTGAACCAGCATTACGAAGCAAAACCACACGTGATCTGAGGTCATTCATTCATTGGACAGACATTCTGGGGTGGAGAGAAGCAGGAAGAACGAAGTAAAAACTGCGAATTTATCATTGATATAATATGGGGTTAAAAATAATAAAAATGCCTACATCTAGCCTATAAATAAAGAAGAAAAACATCAAATTATTGTTGTTTCATATGTTTATAATATGTAGCCCTATGACAATGCCACGTTATGTGGCTTCTAGCCTACGATGTGAAACATAATTTTTACTGTAGCCTACTTCTGCTGCTGGACGCGCGGCTCGCGTGAAGAATAGGCTCAAACTGAAACACAGCTGATTAAGCTGTGTATCAGCTGGGTGTCAGTTCGGCACAGTTCAGCACCAAACTGACACGGGGACAGTATTGACGGTCCCGTTGGGAAGAACAATAAAAACACACACTTCATGCAAAGCGCAGCGTGAACCTGTTGGCACTGTAGGCTACGGGAGACGCTCCTCTCCATCTGATCGCAGATCCGCACGCGTCATTATCAAATGTAATATTTTCGCTCGGGGCTCCCGGTCAAACCACAACTAATCTTCCTAACAATGGCGACAACAACACTTTCCCATAATGTGAAGCTGATGGCGATTTATTAAAAAAGAAAAGAAAGAAAAGGCGCAGTGCTTCCTGCAATTGGGTCGGATCGAGTCCGGCCAAATTCATACCACAAACGAACTGCAGCAGAGTGCGTTTTGAAGCGCATCGAGACCACCTCTTCAGCTGGGTCTCGGAGCGTTTGTTTGGTCCGCCCCCGAGTGCGATTGCTGTATTCACACCTGTCTGAAAGATGCGCACCGAAGGTGGAAGTGCACCTGAGTTCGTTTCAACCGAACTAAACACAGCATGTGTGAATACACCCTAAGTTCACTCAAAACAAACTAATCAAAGTGAGGAGTCAGTAATCAGTGTCATTGCCGTCCTCCATATTCTGACCTCGTTGGTGGCAAGTGGGACACATTTTCAGCCACTGTGACCTGCTTTTTGTATCCCACAAAGCTGGTTGTAACCTTAAATAGAAACTAATTTGCAAAATCATAAAAGCTTCTGGTACCTTGTCTGCTCATTTACAGCCTAGTAACCTCCAACCCTTTGATCATCGGCCGACCCGCTCTACCAACTGAGCCACAGTCAGTTTATATCTGAAGAAATATGTAGGTCAGTCTAATTCATCGTTTTGTTTGGATTGCATTCAGCTAGTCAACAATGATGATTACCGGTAGGCTATTGTCCATTCATTTAGTAATTGTTTAACACTCTGATTATAATAGTAGCTGAAGATGACACAACACAAACACATCTGCATTTGTAAAACACAGGTTTAATAACATTGGCCTGCAAGTTGGTAAACGGTGTCATGGAGGCCAAGTGGTTAAACCATCTTTTATGTAGCATGGGGTTGTAAGCCTTAAATAATACAATTGATGCCTGAATTCCATTTAGCTGAGTCAGGTTCAGGTTTCTTGCCGGCCTTACTGTCACACTGTCATGGTGAATTGAGACGCTTGTTTAGATGGGAGACAATGGTTACTGTTACTCGTAGATTTTCCAACTATGACAGGTAAAACATGTCTGTAGTGAAAAACAGCCAATTAACACTAGAACTGAGAGGTAAGAATTGAGACCAAAGTGTATAAATTATATCTTGTAGACAAATAAATACTTTTTTTTTTCAACAGTTGTTAATATACAATTGCCCTTAAAATAAGGTACACTGTAGGCAATTGCTGTTAATTTACGGCCACATTTTAACACTAATTTACTGTATTCATATATTACGGTTATTTACTGTACTTAGCAATGCATTGTGGAAAGGTCAATTTGAAAAGACAGCTCAGAAGCCCTTAACAGTATGACACAGTTTTAAATTACAGTACACTACAGTATTTTTTGGAAAGTGGGCGGGCAACGGCCTTTTTCAGGAACATTAGTTTGAAATGAGCCATTCCAGATAGGACAAACTTCGAAGGACATGTGCTACGCATCACCAAAAAGCATTGATCGAGTGGAGCATCTACAAATGTTAAGGTAATATGTTCTTGATCAATTATTTACTCTTAAAAGGTGGCTTAAGATAATGTTTGAAATTAAACTAATGCTCAGCAGCCTGCCCTATCAAGCAGGGGTGTCAGCTCACCCAATACCATACAGGGGCACAATAGGGCACCAAAAAAAAATTTTGGGCAATTATTTATTTAAAAAAAGCATGGGCACAGATAATTAATGCAAGCACGCGAGCAAATATTTTATAGCACTTATTTATTATCATAAAGCGTATCTTCATTAAATATCTGTCAGCAAACATGAACTTGAAAACTGAAAACTTGAAATGTGCAACTGTAAAAGGAAAAACAAAAAAACACCTCTACATACATACATGTCTGTGTTTATCATTTCTATTTCAGACCATCCTATGATGGTGTGATGGTGATGATCCTATGAGGTGTGTATATCATGGCCAGAAAGATAGGGGAGCTGTTCATTTTTTTAACAGTAAACGGTAGCGCCTCTGCTTCATTTTTGCGAAGCTGTCGATCAATTGTGACTGGCTTAATTTGGAGAGTTCTCCTCGCTCAACCGACATGATGGCAAGATGATGAAGCCTATCTTGCCCCATTGTGCTCCTCAACCAAGTGTGAAGGCGTCTCAGTACGCTGAATGTCCTTTCACAACTGCAGCTGTTAGACATTCTATGCTTCCAGAGGATAAAAATGTAACGCTTACGGCCCCCACACACATCCTACCTCTACTGCGCGTCTACCTCGCGTCTGCGTCTGACTTTTTGTCACAGAAATCAACGTAGAGCGAGCACACATCCAACCTCAGACGCACTGCTGAGGCGCGTCGGAAGCACGTCTGCAGCGACGCTCCCCTTCACCTCAGGAGGAGGAGCCTATTTTTTTTCTGAGAGCAGCGCGTCTCTCTCGCGTCTCTGTGCTTTAACTGATAGAGAAATACTCTGCTGACAGTCTTACCAGCAGCATTCACTCTAGTTACACGTTTACCCGGTGTGTTTATTTCAAAATAAAACATCCCTCAGTCGTATACGCGAATAATCCCTTTATTTCACGATTTAATTGTGCAATCAAAATCCGAGGGATTTAAAACCTAATTTTCAAGTAGTTCTGACATTTCATTTTTGGATAAATGACACATATAGAGATCCAATATAGTGAAGAAATAAAAAAGATCATGATGAGCGCAACAGTTTTCCGTTGCTCTATCTGTGTCTACGGCCTTCTTCTTCCCCGACCACACCCCCCTCTCTCTCTCCCGTATAAATCAGTAAAGTGATTTTTGAAATACTCTGCTGAGAGTTATATTGACTTCATACTGGCAGCTTTCGCTGTAGTTTCACCATTTCCTGGTGTGTCCCCTTCAAAATAAAACTTCCAACAAGCGAAAATATGGCAACATTTTTTTTTAAAAATGGCAATTTATTTTGAAGGGGACACACCAGGAAACACACCTGTATCATACCATTTCAGATGTCCAAAAAAAAGGAAGAATAAGAGAAACACTGTGCATAGAGCAGGAGAATTGTTTACGCCATGCAGAAAGCTCTCGTCTCCGCGTGACAAGAGCTGGCGACACCACACTGGTTGGTTGGCACAGCAGAAAGCTCTTTCTCATCAGGTTGTAATTATGCTTTGGCAAGGTAGATGAATGGTGGGACAGATAAATGGGACATTTGCAGGGCTCATTAATTTCAAAATGCTGGTTGTTTTTGCTGGAAGAGTTAAATCTGATCATTTGAGGGCACCTGTTTTGTATTCACAAATTCATTGGAATATTGTTAATGAAAGCATCTATTCATTACCTCCTTTCTTATTGTTGTTTACCTCTGCCAGGTTTATGTATTAATTTATGCTTATGGTTGGGTAAACTGTGCAATGGGAACAGTTTTTTCTCAGTAGCCAAACGATTGAAGGTTTGGCAGATCCCATGTATTCCTGTGGCACAGTGTGGCAGCGCAAGTTTAAAAGAGTACACTTGCTCATGATTAAAATGCTACCTAACTCTCTTTTTTAAATTTGATTGATAGTAATCTTCTTAAATGTAATTTTATTTCAACACGAGAAAAGCATTTCATTGGAATAATCATGTGATTTTTTTAAGTTATACCTCATTGATTATACTGTAATTATGATACATGCCACATGACAATCCATGCAAGCCAAGTTTGGAACTACAGTGATGGAACATTCTTGCACATCATTCATTAGAGCACCACGATGAAGAAACATGAAAAGTTGTTCAACTAATTCCTGCTGATGTTATTGCTATTTTATTAATTGAATGATTCGAGATACACAGTCCACCCTACAACTATAGCCTACTTGCAATTGGCTCTGTGCTAAACAAGAGGTTTGCTGCTGAGTGATAGAGGGAAGATCAATTTTTTAAATTCTTTACCATGTTGTGGCACAGCAGTGAAAAGATTCTGGACTGGTTCATTAGACCCGCTTTTGTGAGGGGGGAAAAATGGCTGTATGTGAAGGCCTATGTGTTAGAGAGAGAAAGAGACTAGACAGACAGAATTGGTAATTTTCTGTGGTAGTTGGCAGAGCCTCATTGAGAGCTCAGTGGTGATTTGTTAAACCGCTCGTATGGCTCAGCAGTGCCAACAGCTGCACATTACTGCTTACCCAGTACACAACCCAACCCAGTCTCTCCAATATGCGTAATCGCACGGTTTTACACTTTCAAAACGCGTGCAGTACATACGCCAAATGACTCCTCTGTCATTTTATATATTTTGTTCAACCAATCACAGGTACCTCTGCCCTGCCATTTCTGTTTTTTCTCTATATCTGTATATGTGTTTTATCTGAGATTTTGTCTCATTTTCATTTAAACATGTTTCTCAGTGGAGCTGCTCTTGTGGACTTTATCCCACATATACAGTAGTAGATGCCTGTGTGTGTGTGTGTGTGTGTGTGTGTGTGTGTGTGTGTGTGTGTGTGTGTGTGTGTGTGTGTGTGTGTGTGTGTGTGTGTGTGTGTGTGTTGGGTGTGTGTGTGTGTGTGTGTGTGTGTGTGTTTCAGTATATTGCCGTGGAGATGGACTTGTCAGTGTGTAGTGGTTGTAAGTGGTTCCCCACAGGTTGAATAAGCTCGTAACAGCAGAAAGAAAATGTATGTTTGCATTGCAAGCAATTTGGTTTATGGGATGCTTTGTTTGTCGTCAATAACCCTCATTGTGTTGACATGGCACCATATTATATAGAAATATTACGCGTGCATCACGTAACATAGGAGATGCATTAAAAGTCTGTATAAAATAGAGCAGCAGTTTCACATGGTAAAAAGTCACCAAATACCTTGTTTAGTGGATTTAGAGTGAGATCAACCTGGAAAATGTGCTCCAAGCTTTATTCCATGCAAAATGTGTCCTTGCAATAAGGCACAGCAGCCGCAGTTAGCTTGAAGTATTGCCAGTTACAATGTACCTCAATTGTAACAAGTTTCCTTTTTGAAATTAGAAGTGTTCTCAAATCATAATTTACTTCTCTGCTGTCCATTCATATGCTGAATGTGTAATAGTTTCTCTGGAAAAAAATCTAAAAACCCACATTACATTATGATCAATCACTCTCCTTATGCATGATTCTGTCACACTTTTAAACAAGGAATAAAGCTAAGGCAACACTATGTTTGATTATGAGCTGTGCAGTGTAGTTCCTTTATTTCAAGATATAACCCTTGAAAAAAGTCATTGGCAATCAGCCGCAGTTGATTTACAAGATAAGAGCTTTTTTAGTTCTTACAAACTGGGGAGAGTGTCTGAGAGCCAGCCTGCATTAACACCTACGTTGAATAACACAATTCGAGTGTTGTGCCTGCAAAATGATGGGAGGAAAATGGCTGCTGTAAACTCGGGTGTTCTGGTTTTAATGTGGAATTGCCAACAAGAGAAAAAGCACAGCAAAGCCTTTGTTTCAACCCCTGTGAGAGACTATAGCCGCAGTTGTGTTTTCATGATCTCTATGTCACTGAATGTAAAACATGCTTTGTTCACATTACTGTTAGCATGAACAATGCTTATGCCTGTGCGAAATGCTTAACTTGGTTTGTGCTGTTCTGCAATCTGTGTTGGTTGTTTTAATTGAATTTCCTACTGAGTATGAGGTATTTGCTGAAGCACGCTATATTTTGAGCACATGCCTTTACACATAATGATGTCCGTTCTACTGGGGGAATTTATTCGCGAGCTAAGATTGTCTGAAGTAATGTGGTTATTCCTACGTGGTTTAAGTTGTAAGTGTAGTAATGAATAATCTATCACACACAACACAGGGATGCGACTGTTGATCCAAGTATGAAAGGAAAAGTTAGTCGTGTGTCTCTGCATGTTGCCATGGTTTTGAATCTAGGTTAGGCCTATATCAGCAACTTCATGACTGCCAAATTAAGTAAAGCTGCTTCAAACTAGGCTATATTACAAACAGGGGCGCAGAAATACTGAACAGAAATACAAACGTCTTTTTCTGAAATAATGAAATAAATTGTTTCAGTGGCTTGAAACTTTTAATTACATACTTTAATTTAATCGTTACATTTTCCAGGAACAGTTTGAAACAGTGTCCTCGCAGACGTGAATATCTCCAAATCGTGCTGTGGACTGCAACTTTGTTGTGTGATTGACAGGTCGGTAATCAGCTTGTTAGCGTTCAGAGAATTGCATCTTGCAGACCTACACGTAAGTCCTGATAATGAAATTCTGGAGGAATCGGTTCAGTTGGTTTTATTTTTTAACATAAAATGTATGAGCAGCTCATTCTGAGCGATAAAGGAAACGGGTTATTTATATGCAGTGTGTATTTCAGCCAGGAGGACTCAATATGAAACAAACTGGGCTTAGTGAACTGAATTTGCTGCAGGACACTATGACTCCATTGTTGGCATTTTATAGAGCTCAGCACTCGATGTTAGGTGCAGACGTGTAACATTAAAGGGCATGGTGACATCACTAAATTAAGAAGTCCTGGGCCATATTACAGAAACTTCCTATCTTAAAGCCACTACGAGTAACATGGCACGTTGGCGTCCCCTTTGGACAAAAGCGGTAGTATTTTTACGACGCCCGCTGTCGCAAAGCTGTTTTCTAGCTCGTGCCAGGCGTGCAAGTGTGAACTGAGAAGGGCGCAATATAGTGCATGTCCGTGTGTTGAAAGTGTGAGGACTCTTTTCGGCTCCGTGAGAGTGGTTTTGACACTGCATCAACTAATGCCAGTCAGTGCTACACACACCTGATTGCAATGAGTTGATGCAGCAGCGTCACCTAACTACTCTCTCTCACGGAGCTGAAAGATTACGTGTCCTCACAGAAAGCGAATGAACGAGAGACGGCAGTTAGTATGGATCACGATGAGGTAATGTGTTTGTGTTGTTGATGTAAATAATGACTATTTCAGATAATGGTTATCTGATGATGGTGAAGCAAAGCAAACTTTGTGTTAGTACCAACCGCTCATTCATTTAGGAGTAAACACTGCAGTCTAGTTTCGCTCTCGTGAAATTGTATACACGTTGCTTGGCAACGCCCTCGTCCCGCCCGTAGCCTATATCACTCTCCCTTTTAGCTTTTCTTCATTGCATTCTCTTTTTTTTCTTTGATGGTTCAGCCCCGTTATCAGTCATTATGACGACAAATAACTGTCTCAAACAAGGCTCCCGCTCCCCTTCCCTCACCTGGAGGGATAGGCTTCTCAAATCGCGTTGCAGAGCCACACTGAAATCTGCGACCAATACGGATATGTGACCATAGAGCCTACACGAGCGAACCGAAAATCGGACTGGGTGTGCGACCAGACCAAAAGCAGTAATAAAAACTATATAAAAACGTCTTTCTTTGCACTGATGGTCTCGTTTGCTGTTAAAGGTAATTTATGATTATCAGAGGAAACATGAGGCTGTTTAAAATATATTTAAATGTTACTCGTAGCCGCTTTAAACCTGCAGTGTGTAGAATTTTGGGTTTTATTTCCAAGCAGATTTTGTAGAAAGTAATTATAATATCCATAAGTACATTTAATTTAGTGCATAATAGCTGAAAACATTTTTTTTAATTATTTTTTTTCCCTTAGAAAGGGTCTCATATATGTCCATATTTCTCACACACACACACACACACACACACACACACACACACACACACACACATACAGTAAAATACAGACCCTATTGCCATTCTTTGAGCTGTTGTATTAAATCGATTGAGTAGGTTACATTCAGCTGGACTCATTTCTCAGGTGTATTAACAGTGTTAACACAAAGAAAACTTTTTAATCTGCAACTTGGGGTGGGTGATTGTGTTGTATCTCGCTCAAAAACACATATTATAGGCCACCTGTTTTCTCTCTCACCACAATGCGTTTCCATAGTAACCTGGGATTTGTTGTTGTGTCAACTTGTTTGCATTAGTAATGTGGCCCTTATATTATTTGTGTAAACCTGAAAAAAATACAACACGGGGGGAAAAATTGTGTTTCTGGAATCAATGTTTTCCGCTTTCAGAAGCAGAAAAACACATTGTCAGTTGACCAAGTTTGTGCATCTGGACCCAATTACAACATGCAGCATCTCAAACATTGTCAAACACTTTTCAATCATTGGGCCAAATTAAATTGGTTTTGAGAAATGATGTTGCATCTGACTCTGGGAAAGATGGCAAATAAGCATTTAGCCCCTACATTTTGGAATAAGATTTCCAAGTGAAGTGTTAGGCTTGGAATGCTTGAAAGTCGGCATAGGAGAAGGAACATCAAGAAATTAGAGAAAGCACTTTCTTTTTGATCACTTATATATGTTTTTCCACTGAAATCAAAACACACACCTGTGACTTATGATATCCCTTGCTAGTGACTTTGATCACCAAGCTAATAGTTAAGAGTTTTCTTTCTGATGAACAGGTTAGGTAGTAACCACAAAATAAATTTTTATTTGATAATATATATATATTTATATATACACAGGGATTATCGCTGCATTAGCTATTAAAACATATTTCGATGCTTTTTTCTGGGGGATTTTAAGATACAAATACTAAATGATTTTTAATTTGATGTCTATAACAAGAGATACCTGAACAATGATCTCAAAACACACTCCCTCCAGCTCTCTTATTTAGACTATTTTTTAGTAATTCTCAATGACCAAAACTAATTTTGTAAATGCAGTGTAAAGCGAAATTGCCATTCCTTGAGATAAAGGTATCATTTGTTCAAATCCTCATTTCAATTGTGTTGTAGACTAGATTACTTTAAAAACCTAGTTAGAACTAGGATGCTTGGAGAATGCATATATCTGCCAAGGGAAAAAATCAGCAAGGAGGACTTGGTTTGTTTCATACATCTCATTTTCTGTGGAAGAAGAAAAATGGCAAGCAAAATATTTGAACGAGAAAAAATATTGAATGCATTTGATTAACTCATCTTTGGAGCCGCTACTTAGGTGTCAAGTCATTTCTGTAATAAAACATTGTTGAGTAATCTTCTGCCGGTCTGCATGGCACCTTTTGCCACAGACGGTGGCCCTTCTTTCATCATTAACCTTTACCTCACTTTCAAATTGCTGTATAATAGAGTAAGGTAATCTTTTGCACTGCTTAGAGGAGACCTTATGCACTGCATTTAGTTCATACGTTTCCACAGTCTTCTTAAGATAAAAAAGTAATTTCTAATACACAGACAGATAAGACCCTATACGGAAACTCTTTCAATTTCAGCTTAAGGCATTTTTAATTTAGTGCACAGTATCTTTACTTTGCTATCTGTTAGTCTTCTAGAGACTATTGTACTTGCATATTGACATTGTTTCTATTTGAGGAACATAGCTTTGTCTTTGCAATGAGAAATTGCTGTTTCCGAGCCTCCGCCTCTGCCTCCTGCTAGGTGTGTAGCTATGACTACAAATAATCCAATAACTTGTGGCCTGAATATATGTGAGCCAAAATAATAAAAAAAACGATTGATTCATTTTTCATTTAATATTAGTGAGGAAGTGAGGGGGAGAATGCTCCCTGCAGCGCTTCATGTTTGGGAACGCTTGGTTGATGATTCTCGACCCCCTGCATCCACTGCGGTATTCTCAGATCTGCCTCGAAGTGAGTCATCAGAAGCAAGGGATCGAGATTTAACCTGAGCCCAAGAGCATCATAGTTGTTTTACTTTCAAGCATCTTTTTCTTTCAGGGAAGTTAGGCCTACGGTAATTTATTTGTAAGTCTAGACATGCTTAATAGGCCTACACTTTGTACGCAGACATCATTTAGAGTAAATGCATGCGCATTCTAATGTGTGCAAAATGTACAAAAACCCATTGTGGTAACATGGTTTAACTGATGGCTAAAAGTATGAATTAGAACTTTAAATATCTCATCGCCTGGAAATTACTTATGAAAGTTCTACTCTTGTTCCAATGTCCTCCTCAGTGCTTTTGAATGGAAAAGTTAATTGAATAGTTTTATCACTGTCAATTTTCTCTTTTTTTCGTTCATGAGTAAACCTGTGAATGAAGGGATGGTGGTTTGTTGATGAAATTAAAGTCAATGGACAATGACGTTTAATTGTTGACTTTCCATCTAATTTGCCAAGCAGAGAATGCAAATATTCTACAACAGGACTGGACTGAGAGGACAGAGCCACACATTTTCAAGGCTGCTTTGAATCAGCACATCCGTATACTCAACATGGTACTAAAAAGTACTGGCAATTACATTTGTGAAATCGATTTAACAGATAGATAGATTGATCTACACTAATCATTGCTTTCAAGGATGAATAATCAATCCTGCCATTTAACCAAATGTTTTCCTCTTTTTTTTCTTTTTTTAATATTAGCCTTTAATTAGCATCAGACCTCCTTTACACCTCACATTTTTAGTGACTAGCAAAGTGTCACAGTGTTCAGGACATGTCCGTGCTGCCGCTTGGATTTCAATGCACGTCTATTTTAAGCACACCACACCACAGTTAGACGTGCACCAAAGTCAGTCCATGTTTTCGCAGTTTCTTTACAGAACTGCTGAACCAAACAACTTCACGCTGAGCACTGAACTCCCTTGGGCCCATAGTGATACACCCAAAGTAGATCTGATCAACAGTAAGATAAACCCGGTAAAATGTTGTGTCGTCTAATGATTTGTTGATATTTCATCTTTCGTCAGCTGGTCAGAAGTTGAATTTCCACTTCAACACTGAATTCCTTACAAACTCCAAAGCTGCACTTCAAGATTAAGGCTAACGTAGCATACTGTTCGACTTATTAACATGCCAAGGCTTATCATATCAACATTACCATGCATTTTAGCAGAAATGTGCTGGTCTGCTACGGGATGGAGCGTCCATGGGCATTGCTGCAGGCCTAACAAGTCCTCCAAATGAAGCCACAGAATACCTGTCCATGCCCTGCAACAAAATACTAGTCAATGTCAGATGTTGTGCATATGTCATATTTTTCTTTGACTCAAGTGCAGTAATGTACTTGAGCAAAAACATTTTTTTTAAATGTTTTGAAACCTGGATCGTGACTTTTTTTTCTTTCCACAAAATATTGCTGATATCAGCATTTGGAAGTCAATTGAAACAGTTTAAAACAACTTACCTGTATTTGGAAAAAATTTGAAAGCATTTATTGGTATTTATTGCACACAGATAAACAAACACAACAGACAGAAAACCTGCTGGCTTGAGGTCAGAACAGAGAGGGACAATTCACACTGATTCATTGAGACACAGTGGACTGACAAGAAAAAAAAGATTACAAATAAACAAATGAAAACCAGTGATCTGGTAAGTTGCATTCTGCATTATCAGTGGGAAGACTTCAACAAATGAAAAATCGTTGACAGAAAAACAGGACATTTGCTCATTTTAACAGGATGACAGATATGGATGAAGCCAGGCATGCAAGAAAAAAATGCACAAACTCTTAGGAGTGATCTGTGTGCACGTAGTGTTTGTCGGAAAGTAAGTTTTCTTACAGAATCCATTTGCTTGATTTTTTTTACACTGCTGATCCCATTTGTGTTGTGAATTGCTGGATGAGCTGTGTCTCTGTTGAAACCCACTGAAGAGACCTTGATAGCCTTCTCCATATGCTCAGCAAAATGACTTCAAGCATTAGGCAGTCATTTGAGTGATGAAAGACCCCATCAGTGGCGAATGTTGTCGATGCCTCATTACAACAAACGCAGTGTTCTCACTATGGATGGTCCTGTTTTAAGAGTAAGACGAGATAATGTGTAATAGAGGTCGAGACATAATATGGAAAGTACATTTTTAAATACATTGTATGCCTGTTAAACCCCTATCATACGCCTATTCATCACCGGACTGAAGTTAATAGATTTTTAAAAAAGGAGACTACATTCAATCATTTTTTAATCCAGGCCATTTTAACACTCACATGAAGTTTTGTCCACGTCCTCGATATTATACAGTGTAAGAACTAAACCGAATTAGCTTTTGATTGGATTCATTATGGTGTGGTCTGTTGTTTTGTTTTTTCTTAATGCAACTTTTATAAATGATTTCAGGGAAACTGTGCCAATGTCTGTTTGTTTGAATAATGCACATGACCTGATAAGGTTGCAAAATACCCTATTCTCACTTTAATTTATGAAGCTTCACCCTCGGGGTAAGAGCATATAAGATTTCTCAAATGAGTTACGGAAAAACACTCTCATTTGAATACGACATGGATGTGTGTGCATGTTATGTTAGCTAAAATAATAGTTTTCTATAGTATGTCATACTGATGAGGTGCAGTACATTATTACATTTTATAATAGACGCTATATTCTCCCCTGCTTTTCCATTTCTGCCCTTTTGAAGCATTTCAACTTCAAGTAAAACATATACAGGTCCTTCTCATATAATTAGCATATTGTGATAAAGTTGATTATTTTCCATAATGTAATGATAATAATTGAACTTTCATATATTTTAGATTCATTGCACACCAACTGAAATATTTCAGGTCTTTTGTTGTTTTAATACTGATGATTTTGGCATACAGCTCATGAAAACCCCAAATTCCTATCTCAAAAAATTAGCATATCATGAAAAGGTACTCTAAACGAGCTCTTAACCTAATCATCTGAATCAACTAATTAACTCTAAACACCTGCAAAAGATTCCTGAGGCTTTTAAAAACTCCCAGCCTGGTTCATTACTCAAAACCGCAATCATGGGTAAGACTGCCGACCTGACTGCTGTCCAGAAGGCCATCATTGACACCCTCAAGCAAGAGGGTAAGACACAAAAAGAAATTTCTGAGCGAATAGGCTGTTCCCAGAGTGCTGTATCAAGGCACCTCAGTGGGAAGTCTGTGGGAAGGAAAAAGTGTGGCAGAAAACGCTGCACAACCAGAAGAGGTGACCGGACCCTGAGGAGGATTGTGGAGAAGGGCCGATTCCAGACCTTGGGGGACCTGCGGAAGCAGTGGACTGAGTCTGGAGTAGAAACATCCAGAGCCACCGTGCACAGGCGAGTGCAGGAAATGGGCTACAGGTGCCGCATTCCCCAGGTCAAGCCACTTTTGAACCAGAAACAGCGGCAGAAGCGCCTGACCTGGGCTACAGAGAAGCAGCACTGGACTGTTGCTTAGTGGTCCAAAGTAGTTTTCGGATGAAAGCAAATTTTGCATGTCATTCGGAAATCAAGGTGCCAGAGTCTGGAGGAAGACTGGGGAGAAGGAAATGCCAAAATGCCTGAAGTCCAGTGTCAAGTACCCACAGTCAGTGATGGTCTGGGGTGCCATGTCAGCTGCTGGTGTTGGTCCACTGTGTTTTATCAAAGGCAGGGTCAATGCAGCTAGCTATCAGGAGATTTTGGAGCACTTCATGCTTCCATCTGCTGAAAAGCTTTATGGAGATGAAGATTTAATTTTTCAACAAGACCTGGCACCGGCTCACAGTGCCAAAACCACTGGTAAATGGTTTACTGACCATGGTATTACTGTGCTCAATTGGCCTGCCAACTCTCCTGACCTGAACCCCATAGAGAATCTGTGGGATATTGTGAAGAGGAAGTTGAGAGACACCAGACCCAACACTGTGGATGAGCTTAAGGCCGCTATCGAAGCATCCTGGGCCTCCATAACACCTCAGCAGTGCCACAGGCTGATTGCCTCCATGCCACGCCGCATTGAAGCAGTCATTTCTGCGAAAGGATTCCCGACCAAGTATTGAGTGCATAACTGAACATAATTATTTAAAGGTTGACTTTTTTGTATTAAAAACACTTTTCTTTTATTGGTCGGATGAAATATGCTAATTTTTTGAGATAGGGATTTTTGGTTTTTCTTTACTTTTTTGCCAAAATCATCAATATTAAAACAATAAAAGGCTTGAACTACTTCAGTTGTGTGTAATGAATCTAAAATATATGAAAGTCTAATGTTTATCAGTACATTACAGAAAATATTGAACTTTATCACAATATGCTAATTATATGAGAAGGACCTGTATATACTGTGGCGAAAAGTATATCCCTTCTGAGTTCATTGAAGGACAAGGCCAGCACAAACGTTGTGCTTTGGTTTTCCCTAACAAAAACACATTCGTTATTTTTTGCGAACAGAGATGTCATAAACAGGCGTGTCTAAGCTGTGAAGATGAGAAGAAGGGAGGAGAATACGAAAATGTCCAAGGCAGCAGAGAAGAAACAGTCAGTGGTCTGCCGAGGAAAATACATGCTTGGTGCATCAACCTATACTTCCAAGAGAAGTTAGAGAGCAGTACAAAACAAAAGAGCAGAAACATGACATGACATGTAGGCTGGTGGAACTTTGGTTCTGCTCAAATTGGTATGAACGTGGGCTGGTTCGCCAAAAAGTACCAGGTTCTGAGACCCCTGAACGGACCAGAGCCAGGGCCATGTCTCTGTATTAGAAAAAAATAGTTATTCTAGTTATCCGTGTTCTGCAAATGTGCATGACTGGGACTCACCGTAGAACGATATTAATGATTTATGCAAGCACTGTTTACTCAGCTGTTAATTTACATACTTAAAGCTGTGTAAGACGCTCATTTGAGTCGGTAATCACTCTCTAGTCACGCATTATGCCTGAAACAGCACCCTGCTGCCACATAATGCCACTAAACAGCATGCTAGGGAGTCATCCAGCCAGTGACCGACTCCCCATAGAGCAACAGGGAAAATCTGCCTCCACTATGTTAAACCTAAGCCAAACCTTCTACTCAAATTAGTATAATGCAAAACAAGAGCAGATTTGTGGTCCTGTAAAAAGCCAGCAGAAAGATGAATGGGCATCCTTTGCAGCAGAGGGTCACCTGATGGCCACACAGTATCACTAACCATACCAAATCAAACTCACATGGATGAAGTTCAAGCAAAATTTTCTGGAAATTGTGCCGGTCAGGGTGTTGTTCCTTTATGCATGAGACTGTGGAAATAACAAAACACGTTCTGTCACTTTTTGTCAAGAAATTGACAATTTATAGCAAATCATTACAGTTATATTTTTGTATTCTTGTAGCCCAAAATAGATCAAAACAAAAACAGTCTCATTAAAATGAGTCGAATAGTGTGACGACCTGCACCATATAGTAGTAGTTTAATACTGGCGTGTCTGAAAGATCAGGATAGCTTGATCTTTGCATGATGGCCCCCCACTTATCTTTCTCAACAGGGGACTTCTCCGCTTGTGCTTTCAGCAGGTTAGGTTGTAGCAAAAATTTGAGGATCCTCCGCTATCGTCACCTCATATTCATTATCCGTGTCCTGCCACCTGTGTCTTCCTGTGTGCAGTATGACGTTCTCCAGAGCGTACAGTTGCTCTCTGGTTCAGGATGTATTGACTGTACAATGGCCCTTTCACAAAAGCCAATTGATTGACTTTTTTTATTACATTAGAGTAAATAGAACTGTCTTTTGTGAGGAGCTTCTAAATCTGCAACAATGGTAGTTGATGGTGTAATTTTTAGATAATAGGTAGCATCAATAAAGGAACAAGGTCTTGTCAAGACTTGCATTCAACAGCTTCACTACATTGTGCCTTTAACTGATGTTGCATTCAAAATACTTACTGTATGCAACTCCTTCAGGGCTAAAGTTTGAACGCTTCCGCTGGGCGTATCAGTGAAGTAGGACACGATGAAAGGTTCAAAAGGCAAAGTCTTTACTGGAAAGCCAGGCAGTAAAACGAAGTGATCAATCCAGATGGGGGAGTAGGCCAAAATACAAAAACTCTCAGAGACCATCACTAGGAAAGATGCTGGAAAGCGATGAACAAACTGGGACGAACAAAGACCCTTTATCTGGAATAAAGGAAGTGAATTGGTAGAGAAGGCTGATTAGCCAATGAGGTGAGGGTGACAAATAGGGAGCAGGTGTCAATAATCAAAGGGTTGGGCGGCACAGGAGGAAAGGAACTTAAAACAACCAGCCCTGCGTTCCAAATCACATGCACCCTGCGTTCCAATACCCATACTTCCCTGCTATTTATGGTAGAAAAAGATTTAGGATATCCCAATTCTTGTGGTCAGATGCAGCATGCTTAAAAATACCCCCTACTCCCTTTTAGATCCGTCGGGGTTGTCAATGTCACATAACTTCCAGGGGTCAGAATCGGCAAAATAGCATGCTGATTTCCACACTAAAAGTTACAACCGGATGTAGAAGCATTCTTGGAATTTTTAAGCCTAACTGACATCCTAAATAATTTCTACCATACTAAATAGCAGGGAAGTATGGGTATTGGACGCTGCCCAGGTTTGGGTAAGTATTTTAAAAAAAGACAGGAAACTCAACAGACAGTAATTAAAGTCCTTTTAAAACTGAAGTACCTGTACTTGCGTGATTTTTCCAATCAAATTAAATTAAACAGTTTATCCTTTTTAAGAACGGAAGTGATGCAAGCCATGCATCAAAATTGATATGACTCATGTTAATGCCATAGTATAACTAAAAGCAGGGGAGCATTCAGAACTATTTGATACCTTTCTATAGATAAAAGCCTGTAGCTGAAGGTTTTTCTAGGGAAGGGGTTATGACTTGACAAGTGACGTCACTCAGCTTCATCCTTTTCAATGTGAGAAATGGGCACTTGACAGATGTAACAGGATTGTACGTTTTGTATTTGTATTCTCCATTTCAGTGCCCAAACTCAGAGCTGTACAACCTGATTTTAGCCTGGTCCTACCAGACCATCGTACTTCATTTAATTTGTACAGAAGGTCTGGAATCGCTCAATTGACAAATGTAAACTCACTTGAAGGCGGGTGTCTGTTGAAGTTTAAAACTATTGGATCTACCCAGTTCCACTCTGGATCTGCCAACCAATCACATAACGTTTGGCCGTGATGTATGTCATGCGCCTTTCTTTATAGGTCCATGCTTCTGACTACAACTGAAACTGACACACGACCTCAACGTCATTGTTCTCAGCCACACCCTTTGTTCGCTGATCGGACCGGTACAAATCTGCCGGAGAAAACCCGTTAATATACCGCAAACCCGGACTGACGACTGAAGAGAAATAAAAATTGAGCAGAAGTAGGTATGTGGCCGGTGCCAGGCTAACCTGACATGCTATAAGGATCCTATGTCGTATTTTAAAATTTTTAGACAATAATGTTGAATTTTTTGACAGATGATCAGATATGAAACAAAGTGATATTGATGTCTTCATTTCCAGATTACTGAAAGATAATACAAGATATAATTTTCAATTCAAACATTCAGTTTTTGTTTCAGATTTATTTTTTAATGATAAAAAATAGAGAGGAAAACTAGAAATATTTTTTGATTTTGTTGGGTTGCATTATATTATTTAAAGAACTATGGCAGAGCCCCTCTTTGTTTCCATGTGGTCAAATGGCAGAGGACACATTTAAATCAAGTGTATAAGGAATCAATTGGACGTGGCAGTCTCCTTCTCCTTTAGAGTTGACAAGCTTCTGAACATTCCCTGCGGGCCATGCCTGTCTAAATTTCGACCCTCTCAAAGGATGAAATATGTCAGGTATTACTTGGTCTGCACATCATGTACATGAGCTGTTACACCTTCTAATTAAAGCTACCTTTCACTGATTATTTCAACACGTCCAGGTGTGTTATTCAGAGTGTGGATTTGAGTTCCTGCTAAAAAAATTCAACTGGGTTTTCCAAAGACATCTAATACCCTTGTCCGTCTTCTGTTAAATCCTGGGGAGCTAATTTACAGTGGGCTTTGAGAGTAAAAGCAGCTCTTTGCTGCAGCCAATATACTAGAGAAAGAGTGAACCAAAAGTTGCTGGGCAAAAAAACAAAACAAGATGGTGATTTTAAAGACCCTGAAGCAATATGTCACTCAGAGTGGAGTTATATCATCACCTTTAGTTTCCTGTTTCACATTATTAACAGAAAAAATAACATAAGTATAATATTATTATTAGTATAACATAGCAGTTGGAGCTATATTGTTTGGGGTGTATGTTTGTTTGTGATGCAAGCTCCCAAATGAATCCGTTTAATCAAATTACCACACAGAAAACGTGGTGCATGGAGCACCTTTGTAACCGAGGCTTACCATTCATTGCTAAAAATCGCAACGTTGCCTAATCGATTCCAGCCTGTGTTGATCTGTAACCGTGATCTTTCCCTAATCGTAACCATGTCATGTTGCCACACGCACAGATTAAAGAAGGCACAAATTAAAAAAAAATAAAAAATTGGCCCTAGTACTTGGAAATGTTTGGCACTGAACATAATCCAGGGTTTTGTATAATCGGCCAATATCGATGTTCAGGGTTCAAGGAAAAACATTTTACAGAGAGTATAAGGGGGGCAATGGTGGGTTAACCAGGGTTTAATGTTATTCCTGCCATGGATTATCAAAAACAATATTTGGAGGGAAAATTGAGAGACGGCCCACCCAAAATGTTGGAATAATCCTTCTTGTACAGGAACTCTGTGTGCACGCACAATCAGAAGGACAGACTGTAAACTAAGATGTTTGTAGCATACAGTTATGGGTAATCATTATACAGCTCACCTATGTTTCCCTTTTCAAACTAAAGGAAATTAATCTGGGGTTGTCATATGTACCTGTGGGATCGTTCCACTGTACTGTTTGCATTTGGTGAGCAAAACTGCAACAGACCCACGTTGTTATAACTGTAACACTTAGTTGTCCCCACAGCCTCTAGTTCAATTCAAAAATCTCATTCAGTTCCAGCAGCAGAGAAGCGAGATTTATAATTAAAAGGAAGGTGCTTGAAAGCTTTGATGTTGAAGATGATCCAACATTTTTAATTTTCACATCCAAACACGCTCCACTGGTCTTACCCTTTTCATAAATAAATGCATCCCACGTTTCTCATCACAGCCGGCAAAGATGTTGATGCCCGCCTTGAATTTTTAGTCGGCCCAGTAGTAACTCTCCCATGGACTGGTTGTCTTTTTATTGAGCCACACGAGTATTGTTTGTGATTATTAAAAGCTCTCTTTCCTTTGGAACAGAAAGGCTGATTAGCAGACATGGGGGACTCGAGTCACATGACTTGACTCGAGTCAGACTCGAGTCGCAAATTTGAGGACTTGAGACTTGCTTGACTAACACTGATAAAAGACTCGACTTGACTTTGACTTGGTCTTCATGACTTGAGACTTGACTTAGACTTGAGACGGATGACTCGAAATGACTTGAATTTTTAAAAATTAGATTACGTTAGAAATTATGTTTTATTTTGAAACATGATCGAGTGATTTTACAGTGCAATGCAAGCAGCGCGCTGCACGCACAAACAGCGTCAGCAGGTCAACACAGGAGCAGCAGTCATGGAGGCGGCTAGACCTTTCTTTATATGTCCATGGGCTAGACCAAGAGTAATTCACGTGAGCCTCCCACACGCTTATCACAGTAAATATGTAGCGCCTTCTTCCCTTCCCTTTTCACGTTGTAACGGCCCCGGGAAGTCTTGTGAAAGAAAACGAAAATAACGAGCGTTTCCTGCAGCGCTGCTGCCTTGATAACGCACGCTTCCTTATCGAGCGCCCTACCTCCATGGACTGTAGGCTTTATATATAAGCATCTCTGTGAGACAAAACAGCGGTTATTAATATGATGCAGTTCAACCTTCCACGTTCACCGGCTCCTTCCGACAGCTCACAGCCGCCGCACCCGCACCGACAGCACAGCAAACTGCCCGTTATGACAGTTCGCCCCCCAGTATGAAAAATTAATTAATCGGGATAAATCAAAATGTGATCCTGCCATAAAATAAAAGGTGATATGATATTTTTGCCATAGCACAGATCCTTGCCCTGTTTTATTCTAAATGCATTATGGGGATTAAAGGTGCAGTGTGTAATATGACATCATCAAGAAAGTTCTAGAAAGTTCTAGAATGCAACGCTCCCTGGGTAACCCCAACCCTTTCGAATAATAACAGAAGCTACAGTGGCCTTCAAGGACAAGAACAATTCTAAATTTTAAACAATGCACCTGATGACATTCCAACTATGACACTTTCAAGATGGCGGCACTAGGCCTTGGTCCAAAATATGCAGAAATATGGACATATATGAGACCCTTTCTAAGAGAAAAATAAATAATTAAAAAAAAAAATTTCAGCTATTATGCACTAAATTAAATGTACTTATGGATATTATAATTACTTTCTACAAAATCTGCTAGGAAATAAAACCCAAAATTCTACACACTGTAGGTTTAAGTGTCTGTTTTGTGTAGCCTAAGTAGTAGGCTATCTGTTACTATTTGCCTTTCTTGTTTTCCATGTTAAAAGTAAGCTACTTGAAAATTGAAAGTAGCCTAAATGTGGTTGAAAGAAAAGGAAATGTCCGGTGTTGATCATATGTGATAGATAAGGGGTCGCTATTGGATGCAGACATTATGAGATTCGGACCTTTGCTGTAAGAAAATGTTGTCAACTGGACCCATTTCAATTTTAGTTGAAGACCCCTCGGTCAGACCAAGAATAATTCAATTGTAGTTCAAGGATGATGTTGTCGATGACGGTATGAAGAAGAGAACTGTGAAATGCAGGTCTTTTAAATGTAGAAACTGGGTTAGATAATATGATTTTTGTATGACTTGACTTGTGACTTGCTTGACCTGAGCAATGACTTGACTTGTGACTTGCTTGATTCTCACCACAGTGACTTGGACTTGCTTGAGACTTGAAGGTTATGACTTGAGACTTGCTTGTGACTTGCACATTAGTGACTTACCCCCATCTCTGCTGATTAGCGAATGTTCATATCTGTGTCCACTGTCCCCAGGTGGAACCAGTCGATGGGAACTGTCACGGGCTGATTTAATTTCCATAGACTTGTAGACAAAGGGACTCTGGGAGAAGCCTGCACCCCGGTCTCTCTCTTCATTACACTCCCAGTGCACATTCACTTAATTTCTACAGACAATCCATCTGCCGTTCTAAACCCTGTTTTGTCAAGAGTTGTTAGCTGCTTGGCCCCGGGGAGGAGCACCGCAGGCTATTATTAATCTTGTGTGTTTCGTGTTTCTCTGTCTCTGTGCAAAAGCGGGACTGAATGCCCGGTGGACTCTCTCTTCCACAGACATAATCAGTGATGTAAGTAAATGCAGATTATTATTAAGACTTGTGAAGGAGACCGCCTCTGAGGTCTACCAGTGTCACCTTGTGAATGATTAGATATTTGCACGGAAGCAGTTTTCTCTTGTATCTACTGAAATAATACTCAATTAATGTAGCACGTAGACAAAGTTGAAGCATATTTTTTCTAATCTTGCATTTTAAATGTAATACTGTGGGAATACCTCTGCAAATGGAATTTGTAGCTTTTGATTAAACACCTTCAGCGAGTGAGATTTCCAGTAAAGTTATGCTGACCAGTTGTTAATGTCGTAGATTCGTTGGCGGGGTGGGGTGGGGGGGGGGGACTGACAGAGTCAGATCCCTGATAATCACAATCTTGTCAGAGAAGGACAGGGCAGAGGAGAAGGACACTGCTGATTCTGGCTCCAGCTGCTTTAATCTAGCCAGAACCACTGAGGATTTCCGAGCACTCAATCAATCAATCAATACGTTTACACCTGTGTTTCTCATGTAAGTGAGATCTGATCTGGAATCAATCAAATCAAATCAGTTTTATTTGTATAGCCCAAAATCACAAATACATTTGTCTCAGTGGGCTTTACATTTCATACAATATGATACAATATGACACCCTGCCCTTACACCCTTAGCTCGGCTGATAAAAAACTCCCAGTAAAAACCCTTTACCGGGATTAAAAAAAAAAATTAAGAAATCTCAGTGAGAGTCGACAAAGTAAGGGATCCCTCTCCCAGGACGGACATACTGCAATAGATGTCATAAGTAGAGAAAATCACGAAGGAATTTGATCATCGACCAGGTGATTACATGGTAATACTAAAGTAAAGTGCGAATAGTGTGATGCAGGAAGACTTCAGATGCTGCCAGAGGATCCACACCGTCTCGTCTCCACCAGGGAAAACTAAGGTTTCCAGCGCCGGGATTACATCCCACGTCTCCAGGTGGCGTCCTTAACCACTGCAACATCTTCCGCGTTGATGGTCCATTCTCAGATGTTACCGGAGGGGTGACCAGATCCACACTGTCTCGTCACGACCAGGGAAAACTGGAAGAGGACAGACAGGCAACCAGTGAGCAAAGCAAAAATGAATTTAAAGATTGAACAAGCAAGCGAGTAGAAAGAGTACTATCCTGATGGACGGTGAATCAGTGCTGATGTGAGGCAATAGCAGGCGGGGATCATCCGTTCCTAGGACAGCTGATTCCGCACAGAACTCGGAGTCAGTCGAGTAGCATGGAGAGTGCTTGGTAGACAGAGGGAGAGAACCCCCGGGGCAACGCTCAGCCAATCATGGAAGATAGACAGAGGAGAACAAATGTCAGAGAAATGGTATCAGTTATGCAATTAAATTATTAAAACAGTTTAAAAACAGTTAAAAACAGTTAAAACGCAAATTGCAAAGATTGCTTCTAACCACCCCAGGACAATCTATTGTCTCCCGAGGAAGTCAAAAGCAACCCGCGTCAAACGATTAAAAACATCGCAGTGCCCACCTACCAGTGCAACAATTACACAATCTGCACCCGATGCCCCATTTCCACCCCACCCAACGGTCCAGTCAGGCAATAGCACGGCGCCACTGCAGACGCCTGAGCACGCACCCCGACACCACCACCCCCCCGGCCACCCCCAGCCCAGAGCACACCAATGACAGCGGCAGGCAGCGCCGCCGCCCCAGTGCCCCACCCCCAGCCCAACCCCGTCAGCCGACATGACCACCCAGCCAAGCCCCGGAGGCCGCCGCGACCGCATGTCCGGAGGCAAGGCATGATACCACCCCCCAGCAGCGGCGCCCACGGTCAGACGCCAATTTGCCACTTTGGTGACTCCGATGCCTTGCCGACCTCATCTTTTTTCCATCACATTAGCATCGAACAAATGAGCTGTATCCCCTCGTGCTGCTATCCAGTCCCGCGGATATCTCAAGGAATCCAACTGCGAAATGAAAAATAAATAAAAATGCACTGTGGGTGTTTTTGCTTTCAATTTAACTACTGCCTACTGTCTCCCTGAACTCATAAATATGGTGTCCCCGTAAAATTTAATTTCTGCAAAAACAATTCACTGATTAACAGAAAAAAGTACATTTTCAGAAGTTAAAGGTGCTCTGAGGAAATTTCACCCCCTTTGGACAAAAGCAGTGGTGTTTTTTACTATGCCAGCTGTAGTTCCAGGGTGAGGGACCCATGACGAAGGCATTAAGAAAAACTATATAAAAATAGCATTCTTTGAACTGATGGTCTCGTTTGCTGTTACATGTTATTTATGATCATCAGAGGAAAAGACTGTTTCAGAAATATTTAAAAGTTCCTCGTAGCACCTTTAAGTTGGAGTGCTGATAAGTCACAGCACCAATTTGTTTTTGTTTTACAAAAAGTGAAGCGTTATTTTGAAAGCTTGACTAAAATTCAAAGGCGCAGCAGATTGAGATTTTTTGAGAAAGGTCATTACACCTCATTTTATTCAGTGTGAGTAGAAACACCTCTCAGTATAATGTTATACAGCGAACGAGGCCGCCGATGCTTGCGGATGAAAACATTTAGTACACACACACAATCTATCCCACAACTGATCCCCTGACTTTTCCTCTAGTGCCAATATGAGGTTGACATTTGTGGTTTTGAGTGAAACGCCTAGACAGCTGTTGGATGGATTGCTATGAATTTTGGTACGCATGCTCATGTCCACCTCAAAATTAACTTTTCATCAGGGCTTCCATGATAACATATTACATTGACACTGTACTGCATTTATTCATTTGGCAGATGCTTTTGTCTGAAGGGACACACAAAAAAAAGCAAAGTCAAGCCACAATAGAAGGAGGGGAGTTCTTTGAGAATACAAGTTCGACCTGTATCCAGTTAGATTTTTCTTAAGGGCTTTTCAGCAGCATGACCCATCTAACATATACAGGTCAGTTAGTGCCTCGCAGATGATGTCTTTTTTGTTTTGTTTATTATAAAGAGCCAAAGAAGGATTGAGAGAGACAATGACAGAGCGAGAGATCATATTAATACGCTTATCCGGGTCAAAATTGTACTCTGGTTAATGTGCTTTCTGACAGATTACCTGCAAAGCCAATGACATTTGGCCTTAATGTTAGCATGCTACCACATCAAACAAATTAGGTGAACAAGGAAACATTAAACATGCTTAACACTACATCACAGTTTTTATTGTGAGCAATGAGCATGTGAGCATGATGATAGCGTTTAGCTCAAAGCACCTCTTAGCATGGCTGTATACCTTCTTGGTCATGAAAACAATATTAGCCTAAAAGATGTTATTAAATTAAATCAAGAGCAATTTATGTTAGCAATTTTTTTTCTTTCTTCAGTTGCCGTGTTGTGTGGGCATGCTCTTACATAACGCGTGCTTTGATGGGGGAGGGCCGCTGGTAGCCTATCTGGAGCCCTGAGACCTCACAAAGAGAGCGCTCACTAGGCTGTAATATTCCTCTGTGGTCTAAGTCTGTGTTGGATAACACCGCTGCCACCTCCAACAACATTTAAGTAAATGCAGCATTTGATAAGGCGTTATTACCGCCAACCCTCCAATCTCTGCTGTGTTGAGCTCGGCTTATGTTTACACGAGGGAGATGAGGGCAGTAAATCAGTAATGTCTAGTTTAGAGCTTTTTTTTTTATTTTTATAAATTAAATGTTCACAAAGCGCATTTGCCAAATAGGTTTCCCAGTGAGTGAGCTTCTTTGACCTGACAGTCTTATGATGGTTCCAATTGTTTGCAGACTTGTTTGCAGGGACACAAATCCCCCATGGAATTTTCTTTTTGGGCAGAATACCTCATTAAAACAGCCTTCATTCATGACCCCGGTGTGATTGCTCATAGAACAATTTCGAGCTACTGTATATGCATGATAAAGCCATTAAATAAGGGATTGGAACAAAAGACATCTCCTCCAGCATTAAATTATAATTGTGTCCTTCAGATGAAGCGCACAGGAGTATACCTTCAAGCCAGAATGAGCATGATTGAAATTTTAAAAAATTGTTTGATTTAATTCTATGGCAATTTTTATTAATTACTTTAAAGGAATAATTGGGTTGACACCTCTATCATTCCTTTCCCGTAGCCATTTAAAAACTAATGTTTAGATCAAAGTGCTTTTTTTCACTCCACAAGTAGATGATGGACTTGCTCAAAAACATTCAAAAATTAGCAAAGATAAACTGAAATGCATTTTTGATTTGACTCATATTGCTGTATCTAATTTACCCCTTTTTTATTTGATTTATTATTTCACATTACCGCAAATGTAAATGATTTTCGCCTACTTTCTCATTATTTTGCTATTTAATGGACCTCATTTGGCACATTGACTCTTATTATCCTCCTGATATTACCACAGTTACGATTGTAGATTCTTACATCAAAGATCTTGCCAGGGTTCAGTAAATGAAAGTGGTTTGGGGATTTTGTCATGCAGAGTGTATTGATGCACACAGCATGTGATGGGCCACATGTGTAGACCATGTTCCTGTGTGTTTAACCTGAGGCCGGGTTTTAATGAGCATTTATAAAACAAAGAAAACATTGCAAATCAAATGAGGGAGATAACGTCCCTCAATAAATGAATTAATTTTCTTAATGTATTTGACAGACAAAGATCAAAATCAGCAGAAAGGGAAAACATGCATGTTCTTTTTAAATACATAATTAATAATGCATTATGTTAATCATTATTCAGTACAAAATGAAAATATATCATAAGAATTCCATTGCATATAGCAATTGCCTAGCTGTAGGGCTTTTCCCACTGAGACTTTGGGACTTGTTTTCTACACAACCCGAAGACAAAAATAAAGAAACCCACCAAAGTATCTCCCCATTAGATTGAGTTATGTTAAGTAACAAGGAAATTCCTTTTGGAAAACAATCTTTGGGGAACTATTGATGTATTCGGAAGTCTGTAAAGCAAGGCGTTTGCATCAAGTCACATTTATTTGCATCCCTTAATAATAGTTGCAGCCTCCGAGGCTTTCACAGAATGAAAAATACATGAAAAATCATATGACAACTGCAGGTTCTCTAGAGAGAAAATAGAAAGTGTGAAAATTACCCAACATGCAAAAGGGCAACGGTATACATAATCACCACGATACCCTGTTACTTTTATCTTTTTGCAAAGAGCAATAAGATTCTCCGGTTGTGATGCTGTTTGCAATGAACATAATTCAGCCAGGAAAGACATTACAAGTGAACACCAAAGCATTATTTAACATCGAGTGGCTTTGGCCCTATAAATAAGACTGCTGGCAGTGGGATGGTTGAGGGGCTGAGCGATATAGACTGCAATGACAGCAGTCCAAACAGTAGAGGTGGTATATATTCTACAGCTAACATGAACAGCAAACAAACCGCAGTGAAATGCTTGAAAGGTGGATCTCAAGGGTGATGGGAAGTTCTAATGATAACTGCCTTTCTGCTTGAACTTGCATTAAAAGCTTCACATTGAATACCCTCTCCAATCTTACACACCACTATGGACACCTTAAGCACAAACACACTTTAAACTGGAGTGGAAAGCACAGCATCAGCCGGGGATTTGTCCAAGATCAGAACGGAAAACAAAACGCTGAGCATTTTCGAGAGAGCATCTCTCCCGGACCTGTATGCCTTGTTTGAATTCTGGCCCTCAGGGATGCCATTGGCAAAAAATAATATTTACCTAGTAATGTATTCCCGGTGCAGCTGATATGTTAAACTTCAAATTTTGATTTTATTTTCAATACACGCTATCACCACTACTGCTAGGCTACTATTATTCTGGCCTTTACCTTGACCTCTGCATATTATTAATACAGCACGTATATTTGAGGTCCTTCCTGTTGTATATGATTTTTGTGATGTAATGTGTTTAATGTAATGTGTTTTGAAGTGTTTTATACACGTTGCTGCATGATCACGGACAATATTTACTAAGCGGTCAATACAGTTGTATTGCATATGAACCTTGACAAGAATTGGACATATTGTATTGTTTAAAATGCCAATATCTATTATGTAAAGTGGTTCACTGTAAGGTTTGGGAGAATCCCAGCTTCGCATCAGAAATTCAGATTCTGCCAGAACTACAATGATTTATTTACAGACAGAAAATGAATAAATATTTTAAATTATTGATAAATCTTTTCTCTCATCTTTCAATCCCAAACATTACATATTTGCTGGATTTCTTAACTGAATATCTCGGGGTTTTGAACTGGAAATTCTTAAAATGTGACCTTAGAGACTGCTAAATTATAATGGTAATTTTTTTAAATGTTTTAGATGCAAAATAGTGTATGAATAAAAATATAAGCAGATTACTTGACATTTGTAGATCATTGTTATTTGCAGCCTCATAATGGGGCGACTGTGGCTCAAGTGGTAGAGCGGGTCGGCCGATGATCAAAGGGTTGGATGTTCGATCCCCACCCTGCCATCTGTGTCACAGTTGTTGTGTCCTTGAGCAAGACACTTCACCCACCTTGCCTCGTGTGAATGTCGATAGTTAGCCTGCTATCGATGTATGAATGTGTGTGTAAATGGTAACGTGTGAATGGGAACAGGTCTCCCTTGCAAAAGAGTCTTCGGTCTCAATGGGATTTACCTGTATAAATAAAGGTTAAAAGAAAAATATATATACTGTATATTTCGGTATGTCAGTCAAACATAGATCATTATTACATAGACATTTAAAAATGGGTCAAATTATTTTTATAAAGATATGTTTTGTTTTTATTGATGTCAGTAGATACCATGATCTACCACGCATCATCTTGTGGCAGTCCGGTTGATTACCTAAATGCATACGTGTACAAGTGTAAACAGACAATCATTGTTTTTGTCCACATAAGCTGTAAAAATTCAAATGTGAATGCTGATTCACTGTCAGTGATTCATTATACATGCAACGAGATTTGCGATTACCATTTTGAGCATCACCCCCCTACCCACCATACCCCCCCTTCAATCATCCACCCACCGCCCCACCCACACACACACATTAACACACTTTCAGAGACACACAAGCACGTTGAAGGTCAGTTTTAAAGGACAGGTTTGTTTATTTTTGTTTTTAAAACAGAACCATGAGGCCTTGCCAACCCAGTCTCACAGTGAAATGTAAAATAGCTACGTTGGTCCACAGCGCAAAATGTAGAGATTTCACAATAAAGGCCTTGAAATTGTGAATTACCTACATTTGTTCCCCCTATTCATTTCTAATGGACAGCGTACATGTCACGTGACTTTCAAGTCCTCCCAAGAGTACCTATTTGCAGACCCATGGGGGAAACCATTAGGCTCGTTCGACCTGTCGCCGTCTTGCTAAGACCTGCGCAATTATGACGCTCGTCTTGCTGAGCGCACTGCATTATGGTTAGACTTTTTGTCCCACTTGCACCCGCGGCTGGCTGCGGCTCGGCTGCTTGAGACTTTGAAGTCCCGCGGTATCAAGACGGACACAGACACTGGAGCAAGTCGCTGCAGTTGCTCCCCACGGGCTGCGGGAGCGAAATGTCTGATGGGAAACGTCTTGCTGACAGGCGGAGCTGAGCGCTAATTGGGAGTTTAAACCTCGTGCCTTCGATGCGTTTCCCCAATTGGTTAGGCAAAAGTCTGACATCACCGCTCAAAATTAAATTACGATCCATTCTTTTTGATTTTAATTTATGTTTAATCATTAGGCCGCCACAATATGCATTTAAGCAGAAATGTAGCCTACTTAATCAGAGTTAAACCTCCACTGATCTGAACCCTTGACATAGAAATAATTTGGATGTGTAACTCTCCTGTATAGATTTAAAAGTGAACACAAACTTGAGTCACATAAGATCTTGGTGAAGTGATTTTTATACCATTAAGATTAAATCATAGGCTTATTTCAAGTGATCTAAATGGTCTGGGAATTGTATTTTACATGTAGTGTCGCAAAGCCAGACCAAAACTACAACAAGTAGTTGTTTGTTACACATCATAATACAGTTCATCATATCCATCTCTACAATAATAATAAGGGATCTTTTCTTAGACCTTCTTTAACTTTATTTAGGCCGATCATCTTCGTTATGTGAAGGGAGAAATACTAAACCTCCTTTATTTGGATTTGTAAATTATTCTTTATCACTTAAAATTAGGTTTTCTAGTAAAGTAACAAGAAAGATAAAGATGTGTGGGGAATGGGGATATTATATCTCGTTTCTTGTTTTGAAAATGCCCCTCGCTTTTAAAGTGTTTACTCGTCTTTGTGTTGTGTTCTGCTTCTAATCGGTTGTAGCATGTGTGACTCTCCTGCGAATATGTTTCTTATAGGCCTTCAAAATAAAACTAGAAAACAAACTGCATCCGCAACAAGGACGCTACTTCCGACTCGGAGCTGTCCGGCTTCAGTCAGGCTTTTTCGTCACTCCCCCGACTGCACTCGGCTACTCTCGTCTACTTTCCAGACGAGCTGAAAGTTAGGTCGAACGAGCCTATTGAAAACGGAGCTCCACCGGAAATAGGATGGGGCCACGCCCCGAACTAATTTCATTGGTCAGAATTGTACACCCCAAACTCAGTTCATTCGTTCATTGGTCAAAAGCGTTGTCCCTCCCCGAACGTCATTTCATTGGTGGAAAACCATGAACTCTCAATTTCATTGGTTTAGAAGACGATTTGTAAATTTGACAGCTATAAGTGCCAGTACATTTGACAGCTTCATTCAATGATTGTACTGTAAAATACACACACACACACACACACACACACACACACACACACACAATAATAATGTGGGGGTCACTGAAAGACACAAATCACATAAAAATATAAACTCTTATAAATAAAACAAAAAAAGTTCATGTGAATTTTGTATTTGTATTTTGATGTGTTTGCACTTTTTAAAATGAGTTGTGTGTTTTGATGTGTTTGCACTTTTTAAAATGAGTTATTTATTTTAATGTGGTGGCACTTTTTGTGTTTCATTTATAAGAGTTTATATTTGTATGTGATTGACCTACTCGTGATAATTGTGAATTAAACAGACGGATTTCGGAAGATGTACACAAAGCTTCGTTGCTTCATTCATCTTCTACCTCAACATCTACTTTTTTACCACCGTCCTGGCCACTTGGGACCCTTAACAAACTGACGTATTTTACTGTGTACTAGGTACTAGCACCATAACCGGTGGAAACTGTGTATTATTATTCACCGCTAGGTGAACTCCGGCAGTAAAACAAAAAGAAGAAAACAAATTCAGAGTAGGTTACAATTCTGACCAATGAAATGAGTTCAGGGCGTGGCTTCCGGTGGAGCTCCACTTTCCCCATGGGTCTGCAAATAGGTGCCTGCCTCTGGCCTTTCACACCGCCGCAAAATCGGAGCTAGTTCTGGGCTTGTTCGGAGTTAGAGCCAGTGTTTTGGTTTCACACCGCCAGAGAGCCTGCTCCGGGCCGTAAAAACCGGGGGAACTCATACCCCAGGATTGAGCAGGGTTTGATAAGAACTGCTTGCGCGAACGGTTGGGGGAGGGATTATCCTGACCAACCAGAGCAACTCAAACCTCATGCCCGCCATATTTAAAAACACCGCTACTACGAGACGTAAACATAACATAATTACCGAACGTAGCGATCAAATTGACCGGCGAGAATACGCTGTATGGGTCCTGTTTGCTTAAGAAAGCAAAGCGAGAGCCAACAAGTGTAAAAATAAGACGTATTCGCCGCTGTTGTTGTGCTTAAAGCTAGCGGTAGCTTTAGCGTTAGCCACAAGAGCAGCGGCGTCGGGTGACGTACACACACGTTTACAGTGACGTCATGACGTTGCTCTCTTGCCGGCTCCATGGCTGTCTCCGGTCGATGTGAAACCAAACGGTTCATAACTGGGATAAGGCTGTAACCAGTTTTGAACTGACCCCAACACCAGCCTGGAACTGACTCTTGGTTCATTTTGGTGTGAAAGGCCTATCAGTCCTCCCGGCCGAAACGAAACCCAAGCTGTGACCGCCATTGCCCCAGCTTTTATTCTGCAGATTTTTAAGATGTATAAGCTATTAAATGGGTTTTTGATAACATTGTTAGTGAGAAATGTGTGTCTTGCTTTCACAATCTTCACTCAGTGAATGTATACGATGTAGTTTGATGGTTATCACGAATATTATTCTGGACATCGCCAAGAAAATGTAGAAATACAACATTTCTTTCAGTTGATATACTGGTTGCTATGCTGTTGCTATGACGCTCCTGGCGCTGCCTTAAACCGGAAACCGGAAGCGTTTGAATTATTATTATTTATTTGCTGTAAATGCTTAATTTGTTGTTCTCTCATTTAAAAAACACATGTTTATTACAGAGGAGGGATGACGTCTACATAGTCGCCTGCTTACAGCTCCCGTGACAGTTATGAACGTTTTATATTTTCTTTGTCACGAGGAAAGCCAATCAAGAGAGCAGAGCTCAGTCATCCTCCACGGTCAGACAGGAAGTGAAGCGATAAATTACAAAGTAAAATCAGTTTGACACTTCCGGTTTCACCATATGTAATGAATTTAGCTTTCTTGATATGTCATTTAGAGCGATCTGATGATTCTGATCACTCGATATTGCGGACTTTACAGTTAAAATAGCAGGAGAGATCACTTTGCTTGCTTTTTAACCTCTGTATAATCTTGTGGATTAAATTACTTTTTATTTTATTCATTATTTTACATGAAATTACCTTTGAGGGATATCCTTGACACCTATTTTTTTTTCTCACCTGCACACTTTGTTACCTTTTACCTTTTACGTTGTATCTTATTTTCTATTGTCTATATCTTTTTAGTTTTTTTATTGTACAAATAAATTAAATCAAATCAAAAGCATTAAACCGGAAACGGGAAGCGTTTTGATGACTTTCGTTTTTTATTTTTATTTTATTCTTTGCTGTAAAAGCTTAATGTAACTGCTAAATTGTGTTCTCTAATTTTTAAAAAACATGTTTATTTAAGAGCAGGGATTACGTCTCCAGAGTTGCCCGCTTACACCTCCTTTTTTATCTCGCAAATAAATTAAATCAAACTTACATTCATCATAAAGAGAGAGAAGAGAAGAAATAGATATCATGATTTACTCTCTTCATTGCATTTCCTTTAGACGGACATGCCCTTGAGTGGTGGTGTCTTCTACTTATAGAGCGTTTTAAAATAGAAGTTTATGAAACCTGCAAAATATATGTATATTATTTAAAATAGCAGGAAAGTGCTAACAAAAAGCACTTTCCTTGCTTTTTAACCTCTGTATATTTTTTATTTTATTCATTATTTGACATTAAATTACCTTTTGAGGTGAGATATCCTTCACCCATTTTTTTTCTCACCTGCACAAGTTACCTTTTACTTTATATCTTATTTTTCTGTGGCCTATTTTTTTATTGTGCAAATAAATTAAATCAAATAATAAGCATGATGGTGAATTGTAGGTGTGTTTAAATGTAGAGTCGTAGAATCTTTACACTGACAACATCAAGACCTTTCCAGCGATGTATTCAGTTGGTGTTCTTATGGCAAGGTTTTGATCTTCTGGGCCCTATTTCAGGTAGCTGGTTTTACATACTCTGAGTTTAATCCTGCGCTCTGAGTTGGTCAACTCAGAGCGCAGGGTTGATGAGTAACTCTGGGTTTTCGGTTACAGAACAGTGGATCAGCGTTGGGTCAATCAACTCTGAGCGTGTTCACTCTGGGTGGAGCGTGTGCATAAAAGCCATCGTCAATGGATCGCTGATAACATGATTCACCATGGAAACAGAAGAAACAAATGCGTGATCCTCCCACTTCACCACTTCTAAAAAAAAAATAAAAAAAACTTCTCCGCTACTCCCACTGGAGTTAGAAATATTAACGAATGAGTTTATGGTAGCCTATATGGAGAAGAATTAACGGGGATATTGTCACATAACTCTGATCTAATCTCCTCGGCAATTCAGAAAAAAAACAGAGCAATCATTTCGCTTCCGTATGAGAAGCCATAGTCTATTTAAAAAAGTTACGCATATCAGCAGTAAAGTAATAAAGCTGGCGCGGCACAGCATTTTCTGACAGTGTTTTATATTCGCTGTATAATATGTTGGGAAGCTATAGCCTAATAGCCCACTGTGCAGTAAACAGACTGTCGCTTCTTTAAAATGGGGAGTGAAAGACATTAACGTCTGACACATAAGGTGACAGTTTCCATTGAAGAGCCTGATTGATTTATTACCAGATCCATTTTCCTCAAGTGATCACAGTTTAAATTATTATATCATTTTTATATTCATATTAGGCTATTTAACGAGGCTCGTCTGTGACTTTAGGATCGCACAAGTGAACAGTAACAATCGCGTGCAGCCGCAGCGTTACATGAATCCACCTGACATAAATCTGTTCAGTGGCACAGACGTTAAAAACAATACAAATAGGTTTATTAATCTGAATGTAGAGCATGTCACGATGTGTAAGGTGGCCGCCTATATGAACGGACTGAGAACAAGGCTACTGATCAGATAAATAATCGGTCAAACGTAAAATCATCAGGAAATGATAAAAACATCCCGATGGAGATTTCTATGGAGTGATTTTGCTTCAAACTGTAGGGACGCGTGTGACAGTGACACTCTTTCTTCAGTCGGAGCTGCAGCGTAAAGTGAAAACAAACTCAGGGTAGGTCTAACCACCTATCCAGCAGGTTAGACCCACGGCGTATGTTGCCGCAGTAACTGACTTTCGGTTGCGCTGAACCTGCTACCTGAAACGGAAAACCCTGTGTTTCCACTAACTCGGAGCGAACAAACTCTGGGTTGCCTCAAAACCAGCTACCTGAAATAGGCCCCTGATCACTTTTAAAGCCCAATAACGAAAATTAAGCTTTTTGTTTGCTCATTTGTTTTCTTTTGGAAATAATAATCCAAAGGATGTCACTTTCAGAGATTATAATGCAGAACGCTATGCATAATCTAAAATACAGGCCTAAATCAAATATACCTGCATAGATGGATGGATGGATTTGTAGATGGATAATGTAGGCCTACTTTATTTATTGCCATAGGGAAATTGTAGCATTGAAGCAGCAGTTATTGTGGATTGTATTGCAGTTGGCAGGAATGACTTTCTGTAGTGGTTGAATAGCTGAAGGAGCAGTGCTGTCCATTATCTTCAGCAGCTTGTGAATTATCATTCTCTCCACAACCAACTATGGGCCCAAATAGGTGAATAATGATTTGCTCATGAAGTACAGTCTGCTCTGTCCCTCCATGCACAACCCCCATGTTACATTTGCAGTCTGTTGTAGAAGTAAATGCAGGTCTCTGTAGCCCTCCACCATCTCATCCTCTTCCCCCAGGATTCGAGTAGCCAGGCATCCTATTGTTTTCGGCCTAGTGCTCCATTTCATCCAAAAATCCACAACCATCTCGATCATCTTCCTCACACAACATGCATGGCACAAATCTGTGCCATGCATGGTGCATGCCATGCATGCACCACCCTCAACTGCTGAATATTCTGAATATCTTATTAAAATAGGCCTATGAAGAGAGTGCAGGGATTAAATGAGGGGCATGCAATGAAACATTTCTTAACAGTCTTTAGTCAATTTGGCCATGCTTTCTCTCTCTCTTTCTCACTCACTCACTCACTCACTCACTCACTCACTCACTCACTCACTCACTCACTCACTCACTCACTCACTCACTGCATAGTCTTCAGTCTGATTGACCATGCTCTCTCTCTCTCTCTCTCTCTCTCTCTCTCACTATCACTCAAACACACACACACACACACACACACACACACACACACACACACACACACACACACACACACACACACACACACACACAGTAGGGCTTTAGTGGATGATTTGGTTCAATAGGCCTATTAACTGATATAATATATGTTTTTAATATATTTTATTTCAAAATAAATATAATCAGCCACATGAAAATACATTAAAATCAATATCAGGCTATAAAACAAACATAGTGGCCTTTTGATTCAGCTTGGTGCTAGTCTCGCAAAGCCAGACCAAACTACAGCAAGTAGTAGGGTCTGGAAGCACTCTGTTTAGAGCCGTCTATTCGGGTGGGGAAACCGGGGGAAACTGGGCTAGCCTGTTTGTATTTGTTTAAACCAATCACAATCATCTAGGGCGGGGCTAACCCCGGGAAGCAGCAGCGGTGTCCTGCAAAATAGTGCCGGGGGGGGACTTATTTTGATGGAACGTCTTCACGTCCAGAGACTGTCAGAGAAATGGCTAAACCCGCAAACGCCACACAAAAACTATTAAAGACAAAAGGAATATACATAGTGTGTTGCTTTCTAACCAGCATGTCAAGACACCATACACTTTAGCCCCCGAGGAGCTCACGGGATAACTTAACTGGAGTTAACTAGCCACCCACGTAGTGTTATCTCTGGTAACATTATCATCGGCGGTTGAGAGGACGGCTACGGCGGTCGAGTAGAATTTTTAGCATTCGAGAACTTATGTCACCACCTCCTATCGCTGTAGTCAGAGCCGTAGTCCGTCTGTTTACAGGCAGAACAGGGTTTTGACGTTGTGAGCGCTACACCAACTGCAGCAAGTAGCCGGTAGAGTTGCTAGGTGATAGTGGAAGCTGTTGGAATCTTTCCCCGTCGCTAAAACACCGCTGCATAGTCCCTAATTCACCAAAGAAAGGGAACGGCGGATCTTAATCTAGCTGGTTATAAGGTCCGGTGCTCAATTCAAACCCCCACGCTTCATTTTCCAGAGTGTATGAGGGTATTTCTGCCCGGGGGTAGTTGTACAATGAAGTTGGACAGCTAGGCTAAGCTAGGATGCATCCCGGACCGCCGCCGCCAATATTATTATCCCGAAGTATCGCCACACTTTATTTCTGTCTACAGTAATGTGACTTCTCACACCCTGTGTGTGTGTGTGAGAGAGAGCGCTGCACATAAGCACACGGGTTGACTGTGAGCGAATTGTTTCCGAATTTGAGGGGGATCACAATAGGGGAAAGCCAGCAACCGGAAAAGGAGGGGGCTGCGTCAGGGCTGCGTAGCTTTTCGACGCAAGCGAATAGACGCTGGCGGAAGTGGTCATGCCAGACTAGCTTGGTGCAGACATGAAAATGGAATGCGGCCATTCAGATGACGTCACAAGCTGAAAGAATGCGGCCCATCACCGGTGGACAGCTCGGAACTCACTCATAGGCATCGCTCCCATGCTTCATGGGAGCTGCTCGTGAAAAAAAAACGTTCCTAACGGTCACGGGAGGTGTAAGCGGGCAACTCTGGAGACGTAATCCCTGCTCTTAAATAAACATGTTTTTTTAAAAATTAGAGAACACAATTTAGCAGTTACATTGAGCTTTTACAGCAAAGAATAAAATAAAAATAAAAAACGAAAGTCATCAAAACGCTTCCTGTTTCCGGTTTAATGCTTTTGATTTGATTTAATTTATTTGCACAATAAAAAAACTAAAAAGATATAGACAATAGAAAATAAGATACAACGTAAAAGGTAAAAGGTAACAAAGTGTGCAGGTGAGAAAAAAAAATAGGTGTCAAGGATATCCCTCAAAGGTAATTTCATGTAAAATAATGAATAAAATAAAAAGTAATTTAATCCACAAGATTATACAGAGGTTAAAAAGCAAGCAAAGTGATCTCTCCTGCTATTTTAACTGTAAAGTCCGCAATATCGAGTGATCAGAATCATCAGATCGCTCTAAATGACATATCAAGAAAGCTAAATTCATTACATATGGTGAAACCGGAAGTGTCAAACTGATTTTACTTTGTAATTTATCGCTTCACTTCCTGTCTGACCGTGAAGGATGACTGAGCTCTGCTCTCTTGATTGGCTTTCCTCGTGACAAAGAAAATATAAAACATTCATAACTGTCACGGGAGCTGTAAGCAGGCGACTATGTAGACGTCATCCCTCCTCTGTAATAAACATGTGTTTTTTAAATGAGAGAACAACAAATTAAGCATTTACAGCAAATAAATAATAATAATTCAAACGCTTCCGGTTTCCGGTTTAAGGCAGCGCCAGGAGCGTCATAGCAACAGCATAGCAACCAGTATATCAACTGAAAGAAATGTTGTATTTCTACATTTTCTTGGCGATGTCCAGAATAATATTCGTGATAACCATCAAACTACATCGTATACATTCACTGAGTGAAGATTGTGAAAGCAAGACACACATTTCTCACTAACAATGTTATCAAAAACCCATTTAATAGCTTATACATCTTAAAAATCTGCAGAATAAAAGCTGGGGCAATGGCGGTCACAGCTTGGGTTTCGTTTCGGCCTGGAGGACTTGAAAGTCACGTGACATGTACGCTGTCCATTAGAAATGAATAGGGGGAACAAATGTAGGTAATTCACAATTTCAAGGCCTTTATTGTGAAATCTCTACATTTTGCACTGTGGACCAACGTAGCTATTTTACATTTCACTGTGAGACTGGGTTGGCCTTGCACTACCTGTGTTTTAGCACAGAGATTATCATTCTGACTCACTACTCAAAATCCAAAGGCAGCATCACTGGCACCTGTGTGGGGTTAAATGCCAACTGATGGGCATGCAGCCAGTGTGGATCTCCATCTCCATTCTGCTGAACATAAAACCCTAATGGTTCTGCTAACACTCGTGGAGATGAGAACAGTAGTGTCTAATCTTTGACATGATGCAGTATTTACAATTATCTATTTATTTTTCATGTTTGCACTGAGCTCAGAGGACTTTAAAAAGCCATCTGTCAACTCACCTGTCAGCATCTGTTACTGTGACTGTTCAGCATCGTGACCTTACTCCCAACAAAACCCAACTAAAATGTTAAAGAAAATATAAAGAGAACATTTTAAGACACAATATGGCAGGGAGATCAATAGATCCCGGCTGCAGCCAGCACTCGTCTTGGACTGAACTGGACTCTGTGACGAGATTCTCTCTCATGTTGCGTTCATTCACGGGTCCTCAAAAGAGTTGTTGGAGCATGAGAAAGTTATTTTAGGAGCTACATTACAATGCTGCATTTTACATTTGTCGTTGTCTTGCTCCTGTCATATTATTTTTCTGTTTCTGCAGAGGAAACAAGTCAGATGGAAGAACAGACCTGCCACCAGCCAACTTGCTCATCATTCATCACAGTCTGTTTTGTGGCCACTGTACGCATTGGGTGAGTCAGCAGATACCTGCGTTTCTTAGGGTGAAACTGCGCCAAGGATGATTGAGGGGGCATTTGCGGTCTTTGGTAAAGTGGACAGCTGTGCTGCTTTTGGCATGAAGTCAGACATCCTGCTTTCTTGCCTGCCTGCCTGCCTGCCTGCCACCTCTGACCCGGCCCCGTGTGTCTGGAATGCTAATGAGTGCAGTATACGAGCATTGTCATTGGAGAACGCTCCGAAATGTCATTACCGGCGAGAGCCGGCCCTATGCTAATCGCTAACATCTTGAAAAAGGCTGCTTCTGGCGTTGGTGCAGGGGCTGAATGACTTGTGATAGCCGATAATTGTTATCTCCTCACAGTGGATATGCACCATCCCTGTCAGTGTGCTGCTGCACCTATGAATGCACCGTGAAAGAAAGCCCAATCTCACTTCCTGCTAAGAGGATTGATAATGCCGCCAAGGGTAAAAAAAAAAAACATTGGTGGCAAGTTGGTATTTTCTCATTGAATGGTCATACTGAGATTATCAGGCAAAGCCGTTTATGAGATGTTTTTGTTGAATAAGCGATTTGTCAAGAGTTATATAACTTCTATAAAACCTCTTCCTGTATCTCACATTGAATTATATTTGCAAATGAGCGGGGCATTTTTATTCAAAACCAAACACCTGTGCAACAAAACCAAATATCTTGATGTTATTCATCCTCCCTCAATTTCTCTCTCGCGTAGTCATACACATGCATATTGAGTAAATGTTTACCAATTAGCATTTCAAAACAAAGGTGAATATATTAGATGCTTATCGTGGGTGTCTCATAATGGATTGTCATTTAGCTTATTCAGACAGTGTACACGCTGGTGTGAAACTGTTTAATTTCCCCACAGCGCAGTGTTGGGGTTGCATCTTTTCATAATAAAGCAAGGGGGTCAGTTAACATTCAATCAGCCACCGACCAGCCCTCATACTACTGTGCACCACCATTTCTGTTCAATAAATACCTGAGTTTTAATATCAAAACATAGCTTCTTGTTCTTGCAAAACACTTAGGTGCTTTCAGAGAGTGAGCGGTTACCACATCTGTCTACTGTTCTTTTGTTTGGCACTTTTTAAAACATGAAAATCAAGCGGGATATAGGATTCCATTTCTTACTTTACCATCTTTCTGTCCTTATCGTCCTTAGCGTTACCTATATGCAGATATGTTGGTGCATGATTCGGTTGCGGGGAAGATGACTCACTTCTCCCATTTTTCTGGGAGAGATCTCCTCCATATTCCTCGCAGAAAACATCACTTCTTCCATCACACATTTGGGAGTTCTGTATCTTGAGTGAGAGGGCTGCAGGGTGCAACTCCCCTGCTGCTTCTACTTGCTACATCTGATCTTACAACAGTTGCTGCCACCCACCTACTTCAATCACATCAAGTAGCCATATAGTGGGTTGTAGTTCAAAATAGAAGCAATGATTATACATTTGACAATAAATATTTATGGCGACAGCATCGTGCTTGCTCACTCAAAGTCCTTTACTTTGAGTGAAAACTATTTTTTTTTCTTTTGAGGCCAAAAAGAGACTTGTTGATGTAACTTGTATGCCTGTGCTCGACTAAGGAGATGTTTAATGAATGCATCTTCCAAATGTCTACACTCTTCGGTCTACCACAGGCACGGTGCTTCCTGCATTTGGGTCTGATCAAGGCCGGGACATATTCACACTACAAACAAACTGCACCAGAGTTTGTTTGGAAGCACACCGAGAACACCTCTTCAGGTGGGTCTCGGTGCACTTGTTTGGTCCGCCCCTGAGTGCGATTGCTGTGTTCACACCTGCCTGAAAGATGCGCACCGAAGGCAGAAGCGCAACTGAGTTTGTTTAACCGAACTAAACACGGCAGGTGTGACTACGCCTTTAGGGAGCTGGTCTCTCAAAACAGATTTAAATTGCTTCTTAATGAATTTCAAATGTCTGTAACCTACATGCTTTGTATATTGAAATGTTCTTGAATGTGTAAACAATGCTTTATTTTCAATATGTGCAACTGCCTATCTTCACCAGGGCTCTCTTGTAAAATAGAGTTTCAATCTCAAGGAGACTTTTCCTGGTAAATTAAAGGTTTGAATAAATAAATAAAATAAATTATCCAGTGCCTTCCATACTTTACAGTTCCCTACATTAACTGCTTACTCGATAACAATTACTCCCTAACCCTAGTTTATTAGCCATAAGCACAAGCTTTAACTAACCTTAACCATACCATAGTTCCCTTGTGCACATAACTATACTTTTATACTTACATTGGATGTAAATGTTAAATACATGTAATTAGGCCATAGGACACAAGGGCTTGGTTTGAATGTTTAAATGTCCTCTTATCACTCTTGCAGCCCTTCTCTACTACTTTTAAAATAGTTTAGTGAAGTTAAGAATTGGGACATCCAGCCAGGAAACGTTGGTGTTAATATTCCTCAATGATAAGCAGTGCCTGCTGCAGCGCATGTGTAGGGGAAGTACACATAATACACTTAAACAACTCACTAGTGAAGGTCAGAGTCATTACCGTGGCTAACAATTAATGCTAAGGTGACGATGAGGATACTGGCAGGCCCATATCTTATTTTATGCATACCAATCAGATAGTAATGGGAGGCCTGCGGTGCCCTTTCACTCATGCAGAACATTACTTGCAGTAATAAATTATTCCTCATACTGGTCGTGTTGATGCTCATATAAATGGACTGTTTGGTTCTTTAATTGAGACAAGAATTGCCTGCTATTTTGATTAGACCGGGCTAAAAACACTGACCTACCCGGATGAATCCTAAACACACAATCAAACATAGCACCTTGAAAAGTATACCCAGAAGGGGTCACCATCATTTTCTGACTTTCAAATTCATCTAACCTCGACTAGTTGGCACAATAAGTGGGATGGTTAGGGTGGCATTTATAACTATAATAAAACAATATTTTTTTTTATTATATAAAGAACACTGTAAAAGTTAACTTTTTGCTACACAGCTACAATTACCTAGCCTGGAAATCCAGACCCTGATATCTTGAACGATAGAGGGTCTGGCGACGATCAATAGTAATTTCCAACTCAAGGGGCGGCTCCTACTCGTGCATTTCAAATGCCACTGCACGCAGTTGGATAGCACTACAACCAATCAGAGCGATGCACAAGGCGACGCAAGCCCCTTTCGTTTAGCGATCAGCTGTTAAACTGTTAAATTAAACGTTTGCCGTTGTCGTCGGCAAAATAGAACATTCCACTTACTTGCTAATGAAATATTTGAGTGCCATCTTCCAAATCGTTAAGGGTCGAGGCCAAAGCAGTCTCAAACTCACACAACATATCCGCAGCCATCTCTGATGTTAACTATCACGGCTTCGACGTCGCATGCACGTCACTGTCGTCATCCGGTTACGTCCTCCCCAGAGTACCATATAAGGGGCTCTGGCGCGCCCGCCAGATTTCTGGCTTTCTTGATAAGCTTCAACGGAGCGTGTCCAGACCAACACGCGCAGCAAATTTAATTTGCCAGCGCCTAGTGGCAGGTCTGGGAATGCCAGGCTAACAATTACCAGCATCCTCATTTACATTGCCCATTATACTGCCATTACCACTGCAGCATCATGCCATTACTTAAAGCAATGATCTAAATATGTCCAGCATGTTACAGTCATTGTATTCAGGACCAGGTTTTAATGTTCAAACCAGGCAATACATACTGACATGTTTGTTTCAAATGGGCTTAAAACAGGTTCCTCCCATGATCCTCCACTTTCCCACTGTCTTCTGCATAATCGTGCTCGCATATGCGTGCCGGCACACTCTGCGAGAACCACTCTCCATCTGCTGCTTTTTAGGAAACGAACACAAGCTGTTTCCAGCTCAACACATCTAACTCTCGCACATGTTACTGTTAGACAGACTTGCAGCTCCCCAAGTATTATAAATTAGCTTACTGCTGCCTCCGCTAAATATAATAGGCTTTTTCAAGTTTACCAGGGAAATTTGCTTTACTCCTTAATGGTTCTCTGACTCTAGGTGATTGTGACCTTTACAGAAAATGGCTTGTCATTTTCGTTTTCAGCAACCAACTTTCTGCCATTTGCTCCTGGTGTGTGTTGTGCACCAAGTGAGCATGTCAGAGATCATGGAACCACATGAAAGCATTATTACCATGTATAAGGCTATTCAAACCCATAAATCACTTTCACCTTCAATGACAAGGCGAAACACAATCTCATCAAAAATGTTATGTATGCATCTATCAGCTTTACCTTTCTGTGGGAAACAGCCATATGTGACAACTGCTTCTCATGTTAATTCTGCCCACTGTTTCAGATCATTGCTATCTATTCTAATAAACCAAAGCAAGTGATGTCAAAAATAGGCATTTTCAATTCAAAGTAGTTTTTCAAAACAGTTTCACTCTATAAAGTTCTGCCCATGCATGTATTAATAAGCTTGTAGTGACCATTCAAATCAAATCAAATCAGTTTCAAAATCACAAATACATTTGTCTCAGTGGGCTTTACATTTCATACAATATGATATATGATACAATATGATACAATATGACACCCTGCCCTTACACCCTTAGCTCGGCTGAGAAAAAACTCCCAGTAAAAGCCCTTTACCGGGAATAAAAAAAAAATTTAAGAAATCTCAGGGAGAGTCGACACAGTAAGGGATCCCTCCCCCAGGACGGACATACTGCAATAGATGTCATAAGTAGAGAAAATCACGAAGGAATTTGATCATTGACCAGGTGATTACATGGTAATACTAAGTAAAGTGTGAATAGTGTGGATGCAGGAAAACTTCAGATGCTGCCAGAGAATCCACACCGTCTCGTCTCCACCAGGGAAAACTAAGGTTTCCATCGCCGGGATTACATCCCACGTCTCCAGGTGGCGTCCTTAACCACTGCAACATCTTTCGCATTGATGGTCCATTCTCAGATGTTAGCGGAGGGGGGACCAGATCCACACCGTCTCGTCACGACCAGGGAAAACTGGAAGAGGACAGACAGGCAACCAGTTGGGGATTGGAGAGCTCCTTGAAGATGTTCGAAAAGCATGATGATCATATCATACCATACCCGTTGGCCTGGCATCCATTGGGATCAGATCTCCTTATTTAGAGTAAAAATGCCCCAGTTGTAAGTAATTAATTACAATTGAGTCCATTAATGTGCCTTTGATGACATTGGAATATAATAACTCAATCAGTAAAATTGGAAAACCAACCTAAACAAACATCATTCATTATTTTGGTAAACTAATACATCAATATATAATGTGTATTTGTTTGAGGAGAAGGCTTCCTACATATTTTATTGATATATGAATTAATATATGAAGATCCTGAAGTTCCCAAATGATACCAAATATGCTGAATTTTAGGTTTGTATTAAACAATGCATAAGGGTATCTCGGATTTTCTAACTGACATAATGTTTGGCATAATAGAGTAGCCATGAACAATGTAGGGGAGAACTGGGTAGAGTAAAACACTTTTTACATTTGCTCCCCCCTTTCTCATTCATTCAGGATGTTTCCTAGCAATGGTTTTCTGACATTATCAGAATTTATTCAGGACAAAGGGCAGTGAAAATATGATTGTTTTAAAAAAAAGTTGTCTTGTGTCTCACTTTACCCCAGCTTAGGGGTAAATTGAGACAAACCAGATAAATCAAGGGGGTAAACTGATCCACTTACTTTTTCCACTCTGAACCTAACATAACAACACATGTTGTAACAGTAAGAATCCTGACAGTTTGCTTGAACTCCACATATTCCAGAACTAGTGTCGGACTAGTAACATAATCATGGGGTTTGGTCAATTAAGAGCTTTTTTTTTGAAACAGCTGAAAGTAACTCTGACCAAATACAACATATAATTCATAATGTTTTAATTAACATTCAAATGACAGATAGAACCAGTTTGATTAAAACACAGTCTGGGGGTCAGAGCACAGGACCCTTAGAGCCAGAAAGTGTCTGGGGATCAGAGCAAAGGACAATCAGAACCAGCTAGAACAGCCTGGGACTCAGAACAGCCTGGGACTCAGAACACAGGACTACACCAACCTGTCATTTTCCATCTTTTGAGTATACATATTTGTTTTATTGGGATCATTCATTGAATAAAAACATATTACAAGAGTCCATTGATGTTAAAGGTCACTCTCCTGTCCCCCATACATACCTGGCAAACCAGGCCATTGCTGACACCCCTTCAACTATTCAACCCCCACCTCCGGCCAACATTGTCTTTTGTCTTATTCAAACTAGTCTCCTTGCTACCTTAAATATAATGGATATATTCAAATAGGACACAGACACTATCTCACTTTACTCCACAGCAATTGTCTCACTTTACCCCACCGCCACAATTTGAGAAAAAAACTACCTCTCTTAGCAATTCAGGCTAATCTTCAGCAAGCATCATCACATCGTTTTATATGTTTATATGTTTTTATAAGTTTTTCTAGTTGAATCAATTTGCTTTGGCACAACAGTTGATTAAGTTGACAGCAAAAAAATTTACTTTATGCAAAAACAATATTTTTGTGAAAAAAATGCTTACAACAGCAACATGAGGTCCTCTCCTTCATGGCCAAGGGGAAATGAGAGGAGCTAGAAAACATAATTCTCAGATGACCAAAAATGTGTTCCATTACCTAGATACAGGGGGTGTCTCACATTACCCGATGTCCCATATTCCCCCGTTTTCCCCTACTTGGATTAGAATATTTCACTCACCATCTGCGTATGGAAGCATGGGAAGAAGCAGATGTCATTTGATTCAGGAGGTTCATTCAACTTCATCTTTGCACATTCAGCAAGAAACTAGCTTTGTAGAACCGGACAACTTAGCAATTAGCCGAAATGAAATGTGTTTGTTTTTTAGCTCTATAAAGCCAGTGGGAGCTTAAGATTTAGGTAATGATACTCTTGGAGTTCACATTGCTTTTAGATTGTGATTTTGTACCCTATTATTATAACAATTATAGCTGATTTAAACTCTGCACATGAAGCTTGTTCTTCCTTTTATCAACAAAAGACTAAATGCTTTCCTGCTATACTGACAGTGAACCCGAGAGCAAGATGGGCTCCGCTCTTTTATATTCATGTCACCTTGATGACGGGTACATGTTACTATTTTAAAAGTCTGTCAGTCCTGTTTTTTACATTTACTTGTCATTACTTTCCGGTTGAATCTGTCTCATCTGAGTCTTGATAGCCCTGCTAGCATGAGAGCACTCGTGTTTCTTTATTTTTCCCAAATTAATCACATTCATTTTTAGAACAGGCATAATTATTGCAGTGCAGCACAAACTTGTTATATTAGTTACACCTGTGTTTTACAAGTCTTCTGTGAGAAAAGGTCTATTCAACTTAAGTCACACTCCACATCCTCCTGTCCTGCAGTAGGACATCCTTACACTGAAGGCATGTATACAGGCTCGATAGGACTTGTGGGAGACGGTGTGGTGGATACATACAAGCCTGTAGAAATGCTTTGATAAGGAATTGCCTAATTTGAAGAGAAATTGTGTCTTTTACTTGAAGATGCCTTGAACAAAGATTATGCTGACGGATTTAGTTGATCTGTGGGTGTTGTCTGGAGGAAAATTAGGTTAACAACTAAATGGTCCAAATTAAAGACAAATATGTCTGTATGTTTTTTTCCCCTCATACAGTAGGGGAGAACGGGGTTATATGTAACACGGGTTGGTTGTCACAATCGTTATATTTCGGAACCAGAAGGCACTGTCTGTGAAATTTTGGTATGTAAATATCCAGAATTGGGATCAGAGTTCACCTACATAGTATTCTTTGGAGTTAGACTGCTGAATTTGAGGTGAGAGGACTGTGTTTTTCATGTCAAATTGAAAATATTTAGCTCCTCAGTATTTTTCTTCCAGGCTTTTACACAATGGGTTTATAACAAAACACTTGTTACCCATAAAAAAGTGTGAAGGGTAAACTAAAGTTTAGATTGTGGTTAGCAAGCTAATTAGGTGTCAGATGGTTGTTGGCCTTGATGCTAGCAAGAAGTTCAAGTTGGGGTTGGTCGTCACATTTTTTGGGGGGTTGGTTGTCACATGTTATCCAAAGGCTGCAGCCAGAAAAGGAACCCAATTAAGAAATAAATGTTCACACTCTATCCTCACTGAAACCCCAGAGAAGGACAGAATAGAGCAGGAAAAGGCAGCTAGCATGCAACATAAAAAAGGGCAACACAATCAAAACAACCCAGTGCATCACATACTAGACCAGATGCCAAGGCTACAGTAAGTTATGTAGGCCTATTTTCTCAACTTGACAATGCATTTAAACTTTCAAATTTAGTTCTGCTTTCTTGCCTTATTTTTAAGATTATTCCCATTAAGATAACATTGTGACAAACAACCCCATAGTATGTGACAACCGACCCCTTGATGGGGGTGGTTGTCACAATGTGTAAGTGTGTCTTTGATGATTAATTTCTTCTTTATTACAATAAGATATAACAAGTGAGGGGTACACATTTTAAGCCAACACCTTCAGCTTCAATTTAATGTAGGAATGAATATTGAAAGATTTTTAGGTGATGAGCAATTCTCACTAGAGTAAAAAGTGTGCCTACTTACCCCGTTCTCCCCTACAGCATGTGGTTATATTTGATGCACAGGAGGAGCAAAGCAAAGAATCAAAGGGTTTGTGTGGGTCATTTGAACCCTGGCACAGAAATGGACTCGCTAAAGGGGTCGACTGGACAGGAATCTGTCTCAGGTTATTACTGTCTTTTTGCCTAACTTGGTGCCAATTAGGGCCAATTCCTTTTTTAGTCAACATCAGACATGCAAACTTTTGCATCCAAGATGAAAATAATGGATGGTATGTCATAGAAACGTTCCGTTAAAGCTAATAGCAGCAACATATGTCTGCAATTATAAATAGCGCTTTGACTTGTTTTATGTCTGATTATAAGGAAAAATATTTTTTTTTCTTAAATCACTAACCTTAAATGACCTAATGGTATTCATAATTTACACAATATTGAATGTTATTCAAAAGTAATATATTATTAAAATGAAATGTATGTATCATGCTGACATGTACCTTTACTCTGTTTTGTTTTGCTTGAATGGTCTCTTAGGTCAAATAAACTAATAGAATCAGAATCAAATTTATTTGTCATTGCACATGTTACAGAACTACACAATTTAATTTCAGTTCGATAGAACACAGTTAAAGGAATAGTAGACATTTCTGGCAAAATAAATGTATCACTTTAATCTGCAAAAGTAAGATAAAATGATCGATACCACTATCATGTACGGTATATGTAGCTCGATTGAGTTAGCTTGTTAGCTAGTTCAACTTGAAGACTATGGAACTTCATCTTTGTTGTTGCCTTGAACAATAGACTCACTCGTGTTTAATAAACACCTTTAATTTTTTCCAGAGTGACAATTGTCTTTTTAAAAGTCAATGGAATAAGTTTCCCCAGAGAAACCTTTTTTCATCATTCCAATTCCTCAGCTTTGATGTGAGATAAAGCAATTGAGCATATAGGCTACTGTAATACCAAAACACTAGAAGATTTATATCAAGCAGCTAATGAGCCTGGGAAGGTTTCCAGTGCATAATCAAATGAAGAGGAAAATACAATACAATATTAGCATATAACAAATAAATCCTAAAACAAATCTGCCAATGCAGGTAAAAAGGAACAGGTTGAGAATGATAGAATTGGAAATATTAAATAGGATTTACAATGGCGTGTAAACACTAACGATATAAAATGTGTGTTACATTGATATTTATCGTAATTTGTTTCATGAAAACAAAAGAAAACAGCTTAGACAGTAGTTAAAGCTTGACATTCACTTTAGTGATTATTAGCAAGTATAAGTATTTTTATCTTATTTTTTAAAATTGGACGGGTCCACACAAAATGAGAGAGTCTATACCTGCGACTCTCCGAAGGGATGTTAGTGCCGTTACATGAAGAAAAATTATTTAAAAAAAAACAATAAATCAGCTGGCTAAGACATGGCACGTTTCTCTGAGTGGTAAAGGACCTTAGTTACTTCATCCAAAAAGAAAAATGTCCAAATAATTGACCTGAAAGGTAGAAATGCATTAGCCGATAACGTTAGCCGCTATGACGACCAGCAACACAGATGTGGAATAGAAAACACCCTCCATAAAAGTGCCTGATACCAAAGACGAGAGTAGAGAGTAACGCCAATACCATGTAATGGAAAAGCACCATTGGTTCGCAGATGTACTCAGACGTATTAAACCAGCATCGTTTTCAGGTACATGACCATTTAATTCATATTATTTGTAATATTGTACAGGTGTATACAATTGTTATTTTCATCACAACACAGCTAAATAAGTACTTCTCCTGATCTTATATTGATAGTTTTTTTATTTTAACAAAGAAAAGCTGGAAACCAAGAATACTTTGGCTAAAAGATTATTTGGATTGTGCGAAATGAAAGAAATCCCTGCTCATTATCATCGCCACAATTAGTTTCTCACACGTCACACTTTTAGGGTTGCAAAGTCACAGCATAGGCTTTAATGTAGGCCGTCACATCGCAGCTAACTGCCCGCTAAAGTGCAAAATATATAGCAATGATTAGATTAGTAACTATCTGAATTACAGTGAAAATGTGTCTTTCAGCCAAGCATCAAAAAGTTGCAGCCAAAACCTTCGGTATTGCAAACGACAGTGCCAATTAAGCTGTGGGTGTTGTGTGGTGCTAAAGGGTCTAAATGTAAAGCTGCTGTTATTCTACTGCCATCTTTGCACAGTGTGATTATCTAAAGCGGAGAATAGCAAATTAAAGTGTTTGTGTCGTTTGAACCAACCTGCCACAGAATTACACCGCATAGTTTATCTTGCATGAGCAGAAACAAGGAATGGATCCGTTCTTACTTTTTTTTCTGTTTCTGGTGCTTGATTAAAAAATTGGATGTGTGATTAATCTGAAAAATTCTCCCTGTGATTTATATCTCCATGTTCATGTCCCTTCGCTATATGATTCACAATTTGTGTATGGAACAAGAGCAAGATTAATGACCCTTGACAGTGAAATATTAAATGAACCAGATGCAAATACACTATATAGCTGTTGCCGCTTTTTGTAATTCAATTCAAGGGCAGAAATTAGACTTGCAAAACTTCTCCCATACACAGGGAACATTACACTGAGATCTAAGCTTGCTGTTATGGAAAACAACAGGGAAATGAAACATGCACCAAAAAGAAGGGACCATCAATCTAATGTGGTTCTATTGCAAATTCTCTGCATTTCAGTATTGCCAGCTCTCACTGGGGGATAGTCAACGGTGGAACAGCTTTCAGACACTCTAGCACGCACACAGGAGGACTGCAGCTCTGTGGATCCCGTGTAAAAAACGCCTTATTGCCTACAAAACTTTTCAATGAATATAGTTTTTTAGTTTGCCATAAAGAATAACTGTTTGGAATGGAAAATTGTGAAATCCACTCAAAACCAAATCAGCTTCATTAGACGCGCTAATAGCCTCAGTCACAATGACTGTGGCAAGCATTAACTCTGCTCATTAAGGAGATTTGAGCCTCGCTGTGATCAACACATGCCAGCATGAGATGAATGGCACATTATGACCCATTTATTTATGACATTTCTGTGCTACCCAGTAATTATGTTTTATTCCTAACCTTAATATGGTCATGCATCATTATGTGGCGCAGATATCGCACTAGGATTTATTCAAGGGAACTCTGGTGTCAGTTTAAAAAAAATGGAGGTTTGAGAAGCAAGAGCAGATCGCAGCGCTTCCTGTGTGCGCACAGAAAAAGAGAGAAAGTGGAGGGCTGGGTGACATATTTGGTAGAGGGAGAATGATTACAGGGACACTGGCATCATCACTTGTCACTTTTGCAAAGCTTCAAAATACAGCCATCCTTTTCCAAACTCCCCAACCTCTTACAAACTAGTGCACGATAGAGGATAATGAGTTACAACTGTTTACACATTATGAATGATGGTAATATATGAAGGTAACATTTCACCTTCTTACTACTTCAGAAGGTGGCTCGGTGCAGTCATGTCACATCAAGCAAGATGAAAGTCCAATAACCTTTGCATCATTCTTGCTCTCAGCTACAGAGATACATCCCGGGAATGAGATATCAGGGGAAAAGTGTGGATTGATGAGTGAAAAGATTCCACTGCAACTTGTTCAACAGAAACAGCTGTGAGATTAAGTGCAAACCATTTGGAGACTGCAGGGCTACAGCCTGAATCTGGAGCTGTGTTTCTAGCTCGAAATACCTGCTGATTTTCATTATTGTCAAAGGTTAGGTTAAATAAGAAGCTCACATTATTAGTTTCCCAAGTTTATTAATTGTTCATGCAATTCATATAATTGAAGGGTAAATTTAGATGAGCTACTGTTAGACTGACGGCACACCCCACCAAGACGGGATACCTGTGCCGTGTGTCCGAGAGAGCTGTTCGCATGCGATGGCTGTGGTCCAGCTGTGAGTACATTACACCTAACTCCCTAGATAGGGAAAATCGCACTCACCCAGGGAATCTCAGGCCCATGTTTAAAGTCTAACGCATTGAGGAGAGGCGCTAAGTTACGGGCTGGCTAACCAAGTCAGGTAAGTGTAGCAGCGTAACACAGAACAATTTTGTGTTTTCACAGATATTTGTCAGGAATTGGGACACAGTTTGAAACCAAGACTATCCCAATTCAACTGAAATGTCTGTTGACTGTAATTTAACCCTATCATTGACCCCCTGTGAGCATATTATTTGCTTGAAAGCTTTGATTTAAATCAGTGTTTGTTTCAGTGGAAAGTCTTTTTGTTGTGGTTTTGATGTCTGTGTTTACTTTTTATAGCATGTGGCTCTAACTGGAGGCAGAGATGTCCACGGATAAAAAGGAGTGAAATAAGAAGCCTTACATGCAAGGTTCTGTGTTAGAACAGCAAGAAAAAGACAGAAGGAAAATGATAGCTGCGAGCCTGAGCCTTCCACTCACCGTCCTTGTGCCGTGCTAGAGGGGCTTCTTTATTTACTTTTGGTCAGACTCTGAGACGAGTGTTTGGAATAATTTATGTAAAAAACATCTTTATTTGGAAAGATGTAGGAGGCTCGCACAGCTTGTCTGGCATGATTCCCCACATTTCTAAAGCGGAGTTGGTGAATCAATTGTTAGAATGATCCATAGAGCCAAAATGGCCACATTTAAGTGATGGGTTTGAACAGGAGCAGCAATCAGCCAGACAAACTTGTAGCTATATCAAAGAGGACAAAACTCTTTGGTCCTGCTTCCAGCAAATAAAGTGATTGTTCTCCGCTCCATTTATATCAACCACATGGCAGGATGTTCACGAAAAGGGTTAGTGTTAAAGTGTTACTTAACAGTGCATATCTTAAAGCGATTCTTACCTTTCCTGAATTTGAGAATTACAGCACATTCAAAATATCCCGCCTTCCTCCAATGCCCCACCCCCTCATTCCCCTATTGGTCCACGTCATTCCCATCCCCGGTGTTGTTTTGAAAAAACTTTATTTACACAGGCAGACATACAAGAAGTGCCCCGGAGCAAGCACGTGAGTTTTGTTTACCAAAGCAATGGATTCCGATTCAGAAGCACCGGTAAGTTATATACATAAGCCTACACATATATATTTTTCAGTTCTATGGTTGTTATGCAGTGCACTATTTACTTGCTTTATTTTTTTAGTTATCATAGGCTACATTTTTTTTGCAAACACGCTAATGTTATCTAATAAAGCGGTCTCAGCTGTTCTGTTTTCAGTGTAACGTCGGTTACGGTTTTGTCTGCTAACGGCTAGCGCGTGGTTAACTTTATTACTGTTCAAAACATTATGCTTCAATGTCGAAAGCTTGAAGCTTCTATTTCTAATGCTCCGATGCTCTATTCACCAATATGAAAGCTAGCTCCAGCTGAATACAACACTACCACTATTATTCCCGTATGACAAAAACCTATATAACCAGCAGCCAAATAATACAAAGCTATAAATACAGTGTGTTGTTGTTGTGATTTTGCTCTGCCTCACTAGGCTACATAATATTCAAACTTGGCAGAGACATTGGAAACACATTTTGCTATGCTTTTGATCTAGAATTTTAGCTTCATAAGCATAATTTCACAGAGATATGAGTTATAGTAAAACAATGAATATATGCAAAACATGTATTTTCAGAAAGTGTTCCTATGTCTCTATCTTCACCCTGATATTCTTATAAAGTAAAACATTTTCTGTCTTTGTTTTTACATGTTGGTGCTTCTAGGACGACAGTGCAGTAGATCCTGACTACAGCCTTGAAGTTTTCAAAGAGGGAGATGATGATATTGAGATGATGATGATTCTCCAGGCAAAGGCACCTCAAGTAGGAGGAAGAAAGCAAGGATTGAAAGTGGAGGCAGAGGAAGCCATGGCAGGGGAATGAAAGGCAGGGGCCGTGGTTTTCCACAACGCAAAAAAAAAAAAAAAATACATCAGGCCAACAGTGTACCCTGCCCTGTGAATTATGTACATAGTACAGTCTTATTACTGTATATTTGTCATAGTTATTGACCCATATTTTTAAATTAAAAATACATGCGTTTACTCTGTTGTGTTGATTTACATCTTTGAAATTTCATTTATAGTCAATTCAAGTCAATACAGTTTAAAAATGTCAAACTGCCATTTTCTTACATCATGTTTTTCTTATGCTTTGGTTACACTATGCAGAACATCACACACGACTTATTGCTGCTCCTGCGCTTCGTTCCCACCATTACATCTGATGTGCAGAAAATCTTAATATTATAATATTTATTTTCCCTTGATGCCAGCACAGGAAGTGTATTCTTTGAATTTCAACTGAATGCTTACAGAATGCCCCTTAGTTTAATTTCTCCACGTATTCTGTATGAACTTCAGAATCAATTTGATTTTAATGTTTTAATGTTTTCTTATGTTACCGAGGGAATTCAGTGATCCCAAAGACAAATATCGTACATTATGGAAACCAATGACATAAGGCAAAACTTTGAAAATATTGCTTTAGATCCAGAGTTCTCCGGTTATCCTTCCAGACAAGACGGCAGGTTTGATGCCAGGACAAGCCCTGGTTGGTGCGGGTTGTCTTCTACTTTTGCGGGAGTGGTTCACCTTGACAGAGAGTAATAAAAATCAAAATGTAACATTGGACAAAATTGCAAAGTCAGGTTACTAGCCAGCTGAAAAGATTTAACTTTATCTTCTACCGATAATGCGTTTATGGACACTTATAATCTAACAGGTTACATACAGTATAAGGAGAAGTTATGCTCCTTCTCCAATGAGAGATGTTATTACAAAAAACAGTAGGTGTCAATCACATGTCGACTCACCACGACCTCTGCTGCGTTGAGTCTCCAATATTTGTTCCGTTAATGGTGCAGGGACACCACTGAGAGTCCCAAGTCGTCGGGGGTCATCTGGTCTCATCGTTCTTTTCCGAGGCATGCCCTTCCCTGCCGCCAACCGGTCCAACTTGCAGCGTATGATGGCACACTGGAGGTCTTTTATGTACTCATAACTCTTCTTGGCCTTCTTTATGTACAGACAGTAGCCACCGCTTTTTTGTTGAACATTTTGTGGTAGCTGACAGAGGACACAAAAAGTACTGTTACTAACAAATAAAAATGTGGTAAGTTGATATTAGATGGGTTTCACTTTATAAGGAGAATAATCAAAAGATATATAGACTATCAAGGAACAACATAGTATTATATAGTGTGTATTTTGAATTCCTCTAATAATAAATGTTCAAACAGACTTCAGACTTAAACTCATTGTCATTGTACCCTCAACAACTATGTCACACCCAGTGGTGAATAAAAATTCATTATGACATGAGGTGGTAGGCCCTGTCAGCGGTCTACTGACTTTTTAGAGTGCAGCATGAAGTGCTGTAAAATGAAAATTGAATACTCCACATGTTCCTACTTTATACTGTTACTTATATTACAGTTATAATCAAAGCATTCAGTTCTCGACCCAGTAAACAACATGCAGTGTGTCTGATTGGCATGAAGGGGGAAAGGCTCAGACTTTCTGAAAGGGAAGTGATTGACTCAACAGGTGGGGAGGGGTCAACGCATAAGACACAAGACAATAGACAAGGCGTCGCCTGTCTGGAAGCTATAGAATAAGCTTTCATTAGATTGAAAGGAGTGCTGAGTATATGGGGGGGGGGAGTGAAGGTGGGGTGACAATGTGCTGATGTAACACTGCATTTAGGAAATCAGAAAGAGAAGTCAGTGTTACGTAATTCTAAGTTTGGATGAGTGAATAAAATGTCTGTTCACTTTAAAAAGATGTTATTTTTAAACATTTGATAACTGTACCTTGTTTGTATTGTGTGAAGTGAGGTCTCTGGTGAGCATAATGGGCATTTTTCACAACATTAGATACGTTGCTGTTGTTACCACACAGCACATGAGTAGAGATGATTTATAGTGTTCTGGAAACATCAGTTACATTTCTCATGTTCTGATGGGGGTAGGGAAACTGTTTAGCATAAGCTCTAGGCTTGATTACACACCAATAACGTATCACTTTTAACAATTTACTTGTTCACGTCATCATCGCAAAACAAAAAAACGTGTGTGATCCAAGTTGATGGGCAGACGATAACATTAACAAACAAGGCTTACCGTTCTGAAATTGATTCTGCAATGGTGGACAATACTGGCGGAGGAGGCCTCTTAAAACCACGTCTTATTGGCGTCGACGTTGTATTTCCGTAACTAAAACACAAACACACACACACACACAAATATTAACGTGAGTTGGCGGGTTGTAGCAGAAAGTTAAATTATGATAAACTGTGCGTACTGAACATGGAAACAGCGACAAACACGGATATGATATCACGTAGCCTACTATGATTTACACACATGGACAGTTAGCACCCTGCTAACTGCTGCCTTCGGTGTGTGAATGTGTGTGTCAATGAGCCAAAACAATTTAAAGCACACTAGTGCTGTGTGAAACGGTGAGGAAGACTGTAAGCGGAGAATATGTCTTTATTTCCCGAGCAAACTGCCTCATTAGCTGGAGCTAACGGTAGGTCCGTTAGCATTATGCTATACGTGATCCCGGTAAGTGGCTGCAACAAATGGTCAATCGTAAGGTTATATGAGGTTGTAGGTTAGGTTATGCAAAATAAAAAATACCTTTCCAGCACGAACTCCGCCACCATTTCGTCCGTTGTTAGCTCGGGCTGCTGCTTCATAAGTTCCCTCCATTTCACAAAAGCAGACCCGATGTTTATCCGAGTTTTTCCTCTTGCAGCATCAAGCTCCTTCTTTCTTGTGGCCTTTTCTGCTAAACTTGTCGTTTTTTCCTTCGGAGCGGCTGGTTCAGTACGCCGTGATCCACTTTGGTCTTCCATGTTCAGTCGCTACTGTCTGCCCTGCCGTAGAATCAAAACAAACCCTCTACCTGAGGACGCGCCTTGATGACGCGCGCAGAATGCGCCATACAGAAGCAGGGGAAACAGACAGGTCTGTCGGCCAATCAAATCGTTCGGTCCGAACGATTTGATTGGTTGTAGTTTTCACCTAATATTATGAGACTGAAATAATTGTTTCTTTTTATTCCTGGTGGGTCTACCATGCATTTTAGAGTGTAAAAACCTTATTTATACCATTTTAAAGTCATTTAAAATAAGTGTAAAAACCTTACAAAGGTAAGAATAGCTTTAATGTCTGAATGCAAGTGTGACTGCCATGACGGTTCTGGCAGAATACTGATTTCACATGTGAGCTAAAAATAAAAATAAAACACACTGTATTGTGTGTAATGTAAATGTATAACTTTCCATTTAATGTTGAATATAAAGTTATAGTTTCAGGCCTTTACAGAAACGTTTTTACAGTATTTTTCATAAAAAAAAAGAAACCAACCCTTTTTTCTCATTACTGTTTGGCCAGTGTGGGCTCCATTACTATGACTTTCTGTCAGCATCTGAGTCCAGCTTTGAATTCACAGCAAACTGCTGAAATGATGTCACCACCCACAGTATCTTTGAGTTAATTTGACAGAACTGAATGGAGAGAACGAGAGGTCAACTGGGGTATAAACATTCCTCCTCACAATTTAAAACTAATGAGTTGTGGTAGAAATGACTGTACAGCCAGCAATCTCATTGCATTGCTTATTTTTCCCCATAATTATGCAGAAATGTTTGACACATATTTCCAAACAAAGCAAATGCTGTCCATCAGCTGGGGTTCCATTGGTCAAAATATTGTGTGTTCAAAAAAGATCTTCTCTAGAAAGAATGTGTATATATATTTACATACAGCAGGGTTCTCTTTGCTGTGGCTCAGCATGTATCTACTAACCGGATGCTGCAGGTATGAATCTTAAATTATTGTTTGCAGATTATTTGCAAACCAAAAAGCTTTATGCTCTTCTTAGATAAGTGTAGAATTTTTGTAAAGAAATAGCTGATTGTTTTCACTTTGTGTAAACACTATCAATACATTGAAACGAGCTGGTAATTCATAATTTCCAAGAAAATAAGAATTTGTGCAAGTTATTAAAATCAATAAAACTAGTTTTAACCCATCCCAGAGATTGAATAACAAGTCATATCATGTCCTATAATTAACCTCACTTTTGTAACTTTTGAAAACAGAGTATGCAAAAGTCATATAAAAAGGGGAAATGTGAGAAACAGACAATAATCATTACAGACTCTCGCATTTTAAAACACTTCCAGATTAGTATGAGGTGCTAATTGTTGTTATACATGCATTTTGTCGGTGAGATGTATAACCAGTCACAGGAGATCGCATCCATAATTCATTATCTTAACCTATAAATTCAGATCACAAAAAAGCACAGACATACAGTACCAGTCAAACGTTTGGACACACCTTCTCATTCAATATTTTTAATTGTTTTCCTTTTTTCTCTACATAATAGATTAATATTGAAGACATCCAGACTATGAAGGAACACATATGGAATTATGTAGTAAACAAAAGTGTTAAACAAACCAGAATGATTTATATTTTAGATTCTTCAAAGTTTCCATGATTTGCTTTGATGACAACTTTGCACACTCTTGGTATTCTCTCAAGCAGCTTTATGAGGTAGTCACCTGGAAGGTTTTTCAATGAACAGGGTTGCCTTACAGCAGTACTATAAGTGTGATACGGTTGGGTAAAATGTGTCATACCGGAATGAACAACTGTGACCAAAACTGATAAAAGCGATTGTTTTACACTTTTAAAAGCTGTATATCGCAATATAATGTAGTAGTAGTAGTATAATGTATGTAGATATTCGTGTGTGTATCATGTATTACTAAATATCAGCACAGCTATCATACAGACTTAATGGTAGAAGCTGTAAATGTTGGCATGCACATCAATAACACATACACATGTCCACATTTTCTTACTACTACTTTGTTATTGTACGTCATGAACAACTTCTATATATGCCTTATAAACGCTAAACATGAGGTGTCAAGTGTTACTCAATATGTAATTGTAGTCAATCTAGCAACTGAACTTGATCTGACGGGGTGGATTGACTGTTGTTGGCAACATCCCCTGAAAATGTACATTCCCTGCCAATGGAGTCTGATCCCTCTGTTCATTTGTCAATATTAGCCATTTTTGCTTTCAAGGGCACATAAACGAAAGGTTGTGCACAGACATTGAACTTAATTATGCTGATGGTTGTGGGACTCTAAAAGCCGTGGGTCATTAGCTCTCATAAAGGTCTACATGACGTCCCCTGAGTGACGTTCTGCTGAGGACAGTGAGATGCATCTGATGCATTTTTATTATAGACTCCACAATGACTGTGGAGGGGAGGTTGGTCGATAAAACAAAGGCTTGGGGAGTGTCAGGAGTGTATTGTTTTTTCAACTGTCAGGCCTGACATCAAGCATTTGTATTGAATCTATGCTTTGTATGCAGGCCTGTATCGTATATCTGCAGAGTAAGCCACTATTATTGTTGCGGCAGAGCGCTGAAGAAATTCAATTCAGGATTTCTCCTGCGAAAGGGGCTCAAAAACTATATAAAATGTGTCTGTCTTCCTTATCACAAATATATTTATATTTCTGTTTAGGATTTTCCCTGAGAGTGAAGTTAACAAATGCACAGCATCAGGACAACAGGTTTTTAGAGAAACATGTTTCATTTATTGCCATTGAAGACTGCATCACTTCAAGACACTTCCTTTCATTTAAAATGCTTGTGCATGTTCGGAGCTGGCTGTTCTCCCACGGGACGGCTATCTATCTCCTGCACACAATAAAGCTTGATTTATTTTCAGTTTTCTCTGTGCATTGGATAATGTAGCTCAACCCAAAGGCAGAGTCCTGGCATCCAAGTAGTGAACACTTCTTGTCTACTCATGGATTCAGAACCATCTTTTTTCTCTGGGACCTAAAACAAAGCATGAGCTGGATGCGAGCCACTATACGGTAACACTTTACAATAAGGTACACAAAAAAAGAGTAGTTACCCTTTTGAAAAGGTTAGTTACCCTTTTCAAAAAGGTTAGTTACCCTTTTCAAAAAGAGTAGTTACCCTTTTGAAAAGGTTAGTTACCCTTTTCAAAAAGGTTAGTTACCCTTTTCAAAAAGGTTAGTTACCCTTTTCAAAAAGAGTATTTACCCTTTTCGAAAAGAGTAGTTACCCTTTTTGAAAAGAGTAGTTACCCTTTTGAAAAGGTTAGTTACCCTTTTGAAAAGGTTAGTTACCCTTTTCAAAAAGAGTAGTTACCCTTTTCAAAAAGAGTAGTTACCCTTTTGAAAAGGTTAGTTACCCTTTTCAAAAAGGTTAGTTACCCTTTTCAAAAAGAGTATTTACCCTTTTCGAAAAGAGTAGTTACCCTTTTGAAAAGGTTAGTTACCCTTTTCAAGAAGAGTAGTTACCCTTTTGAAAAAGAGTAGTTACCCTTTTCAAAAGGTTAGTTACCCTTTTCAAAAAGAGTAGTTACTCTTTTGAAAAGGTTAGTTACCCTTTTCAAAAAGGTTAGTTACCCTTTTCAAAAAGAGTAGTTACCCTTTTGAAAAAGAGTAGTTACCCTTTTGAAAAGGTTAGTTACCCTTTTGAAAAGGTACGTTTTTGAATTTTCTCCATCCACTTAGAATGGGGCTGTGGAGTCATTTTTGGAAAATAACATTTCAGATCCACATACATATTTTCATATATTTTCATATTTTCGGGGTCCTGGGGCCCATTCCAGAGGAGGTAATTTCAAACTCCTGAAAAAGTTGAACATTTTGAAAGTTATTAGAGGAAAAGCATTCTCAAACTCTCGACTTAGGCAAATTTCACTTAGTTCAAAAGGGTAACTAACCTTTTCAAAAGGGTAACTACTCTTTTTGAAAAGGGTAACTAAACTTTTCAAAAGGGTAACTAACCTTTTGAAAAGGTTAGTTACCCTTTTGAACTAAGTGAAATTTGCCTAAGTCGAGAGTTTGAGAATGCTTTTCCTCTAATAACTTTCAAAATGTTCAACTTTTTTCAGGAGTTTGAAATTACCTCCTCTGGAATGGGCCCCAGGACCCCGAAAATATGAAAATATATGAAAATATGTATGTGGATCTGAAATGTTATTTTCCAAAAATGACTCCACAGCCCCATTCTAAGTGGATGGAGAAAATTCAAAAACTTACCTTTTCAAAAGGTAAACTAAACTTTTCAAAAGGGAAACTAACCTTTTCAAAAGGGTAACTAACCTTTTTGAAAAGGGTAACTAACCTTTTGAAAAGGGTAACTAACCTTTTCAAAAGGGTAACTACTCTTTTTGAAAAGGGTAACTAACCTTTTTGAAAAGGGTAACTAACCTTTTGAAAAGGGTAACTAACCTTTTGAAAAGGGTAACTACTCTTTTTGAAAAGGGTAACTACTCTTTTTGAAAAGGGTAACTAACCTTTTTGAAAAGGGTAACTAACCTTTTCAAAAGGGTAACTAACCTTTTTGAAAAGGGTAACTAACCTTTTGAAAAGGGTAACTACTCTTTTTGAAAAGGGTAACTAACCTTTTTGAAAAGGGTAACTAACCTTTTCAAAAGGGTAACTAACCTTTTCAAAAGGGTAACTACTCTTTTTCAAAAGGGTAACTACTCTTTTTGAAAAAGGTAACTAACCTTTTTGAAAAGGGTAACTAACCTTTTGAAAAGGGTAACTAACCTTTTGAAAAGAGTAACTACTCTTTTTCAAAAGGGTAACTAACCTTTTTCAAAAGGGTAACTAACCTTTTTGAAAAGGGTAACTAACCTTTTTGAAAAGGGTAACTAACCTTTTCAAAAGAGTAACTAACCTTTTCAAAAGGGTAACTACTCTTTTTTTGTGTACCTTATTGTAAAGTGTTACCCACTATACAGATGAGTAGCTCAGGATATGATTTTCGGCATGCATCAATCCAGTGATGGTTCAGGTGGGGAGAGTGAATGGAGCTCGTCAAACAAAGGTGTCTGGATAGGTACTCTACGCATAGCTATGGGAGGATAACAGCATATGTTAAAATTAGCTTTATGGAGGAATGTACTGTATTTTTTAAGTTGTTTATATATATATGCAACATATTTCAAATATAATAAGTAGGCCACCATGTTTGCATATAAGTATGGAGCCACTGCATTAGACACATTGCATAAAGGTCACACATATATATTTTAATAATATTTCATTATTAGAACCAGACCCAAACAGAGATACAAGACCTTTTAAGGCACATAAAGAAGCCTTGTAATGGTGTATTGATGGTAGAATTGATTTCTTTCCTTACCTCTCCATAAGATATCCCATCTCTGTCATATACAGAAAATACCACAATATGCTGCAATCTCACACCTACAGTATGCCTGCAGGATGCCTTGAATGCCAGGTGACATATTGCACATAAAGATTGTTTCGCAGGTGTTCATGTGTTAGGAAAAATACAAGTAAATAAAAAATAAAATAAAATCGAAAAAGTACATAAACCTAAAGGTTCACGTTTCAGGCTTAATTGTCACATCAAAATAACATCCTTATTCGCAGGCCAAAGTTCTAAATGTCTCCATGGGATTCAGCTGAAGCTTAGGTGTTTTCTTTTTGTTGTTGTTGTAATTCAGATGACAGAGTATACCTCTGTGTAATTTGCACACACTTGTTTCATAAAGCATCACTCCACTGTCACTAAGAGCAAACCACATGGTACAGTAGGTCAGGAAAATAACAGATACCACAGAGTAAATAAGGGCAATATAAACATAATAGCAACACATTTAACAATTCATCTAAATGTGTCAACTCTGTCATGACCAGATCTCTCTTACAAATAGATCATTGGTCTCAAAAGGATTGACCTGGGTTACAGTTAGTAAAGTAAGTAGAATAAGTAAGGTAGTCTGTTATTTTTCTAATTTCCTTGCTTTAAGTGTGGAGAAATTAGCCTTCTGTGATATTAAATACATCTGACCTACCTGTGGGCTTGAGGTTCAAATGAAAATAAATGCAGGCGGTATAAAAGCAATTCGGTGGTCAGACATTTAGCAGTTTAGTTTAATTTACAATATCAGGCAGAGAAAAGATAGATTGTTCCATTATAAAAGTAAATAAATCTGATTCAGACAAATAAAATGCTGTAAGCAGTTTGACCTTGCTGCTGGGTTGTTTCTACTGCTAAGCACTGCCAAGCATAGCTACTGCTTGGAATCTATTCTTCTAACTTGATTGGGTCGATATAACCATGGACACTTGAGAGATATTCAAGTTAATCCTGCTCCACACAAACATGTGTACTTCCGACCAAAGGCATTTTGTTTCTTTTATTCTTTTATATATATTTTTTTCTTTTACATGTTTATGATAAGAATCGAGGACAATGTCACATTTTCCAATAGCAATCCTTTTGTTCATCTACATAACTCCAATTTTCATAATTGTATTGCTCAAATGGAACTCCAGGCACCCAGCGGCACTATTTGGCTCTCTTCCTTATGCTGCATTTAGATTCTGGCTATTGATTTTTCACGCTTGCGTTGGAGAGTGAAAATGTTTCTTTTATTTTTTTTAAGCCAGCTAGTAAAATATTCATCCCTCATATTCGCATAAATTACATCTCATTATCAGTTGTGAATACTGTACACTTGCATACATTTAAAGATATTATTAATGTTATAGCGCTTTTATCTGTGACTGCGTAATTCACTTCAAAATTCTGCACTGTGTTAAGTCTCTCGTGGGTACATTGGTACATTGTCTCAAACCTGGTTGGTACACACTAAAGATGGGTTCTATTATTTTAACGCTTTATGGCTAATTTTCTGAGAATTTCAAAAAAGGTGATGTAATGCACTTCCATATGTGGCTGGTGCAGGATAAAAATACAGGTAAGTGTTAAAAGAAAGAAACGTCCGCACAACAGATTTCAGCCCCACATACATTTGGCACAACGTAAGAGAGATTCACATGAGGAGGGTCATTTGTAGAGGAGTTGGTTAAGGCACTGGTAAAATCTCACTTCCAAAGGAGACAAACGTGTACAGTATGTACCTTGACTAAATAGATTTACACTTCAAGAGGTAGTTTTGTTCCAGGAAATATCAATAATAAAAAGAAAACATTGTTATTAATTATTTTTGCTGCTCATATAAATGAATACTGTGTGAACAAATTTGCATGGATGTTTTTTTTTCCGTATTGATTTAAAAAGGAAAAGTATGTGCAGCGTCAATTTGACACAGCAGAAAATCATTAATGGGACAAAAAAAGACAGAAAGGCACTTAAATAAAATATGATACAGTATACTGTATATGAATAGAGAGATGGAGCCACCAGGAATGACTCAGAGCCTTCAGACCTTCAGACTTGTTCCTTTTCATGAGGAACAAAAATCTGTGTTGGGTCATCTTTCCCTCCGGACCCACTGAAAGTAAAAGTACCTGCTGCCTTGAGAATATAAAATTTATTTCAATTTAGCAGGAAAAGGGCATACATTTCACTGCTATACCTCTACTTGAAATGTTAAAAATGTGCCCCTGTTTATTATAATACAATTCTGCATCCGGCCAACGCTTGCCACCTCAGCAGGTTTAATTCATCTTGGAATAAATTGTCTATAAATTTACTAATGGGATCCAACATCAAGTCGGTATTTGGTGTGATTATGCAGGTGAATAGAGACCCATTTATATGATTGGTTAAGGCAAGAGGACCCTTGGATATCATGATGTTCAGGAGAGGCCAGGGATAAACTGAAATACACAATAGAATTAATAAGGAGAGAGCTCAGAGGATCTCCACACGTATAGGAATTAATAGTTACATTTTTTCCGTTCCTGTAACTGTGCGTGCATTTTTTGATTTAGAAATTGTCATTGGTCACTCATCCAGATTAGCTGAGCTCAAATATTGGTAGTCAAGGAGAGCAAGTCAAAAGATAAACTTTACAACATCACTCAATGCTCCTCTATGCTTGTTGGGTCTTGGGACGGTCATTTACCACGTTATGTTGCGCTCGTCGCATGTATTTGATTCTAAAATGCGCTCAGTTACAGGAATGGAATTTGGAACTATTCCTTTAATGTGCACAGTTTTTAACACATCATACTTTGAACAGAACCACAAAACTAAAACGCTAATGCAGGATTTAACATGCTCCAATCAAGTCAAGGATGTGGTGTACAACACGGTGGAGGCAGTTGTCTGTAGCGGTGCTGACAAGATGATTTCCTTTATCGGGCCGCATTACTCTGACAGCTTGTTTTGTACAGCGCTGGGTGCCCATGTGTCCAAACATCTGCCAGCTCCAGCTCTGTGCCTAAAAAGACGCCAGCCAGTGCCAGGAGGGAGATAAACGCTGCAACTTCTGAATTATTGATGAAAGTCAGAGGTATCTTAATTTGAATGACTTTGGACCACGAGGGGAATTGGAGAATTGTCATTGCTCTTTTCAACCATAGCAAGGAAATAAAAAGTGTTGTCTCATTGAATACGGAGCCAACTACCAATGTTTTTTTAAAGCCAGTGGAGCACAGCAACTAAAAGCAAGGCTTAATGAGGAGACACGAAACAACTGTGTTGATTGTGGGGGATGACCAAGATGCAGCCGCCACATATAACTGTTACAGCGCTTGTTAAAAGACAATCAAGGTGAGAAATTGCATCAGCTGAATCATGAGAAACATAACCATATTGCAACCGACCTAGTTAGCATTTGTATTCAAATAGAAACCATCCATGAATGTATGTATGCAAATTCATCGAGCAACTCAAGAAATATTCTGTTATTCCCCCTTCAGGATTTTTCCAGCAGTTTTGCATCATTTGATAAACGGTGATAACTTTCAACGGTCCTCTGTGACTTGCAAATTAGCACAATTTGTCAGAAGTGAAATGAAAATGGATTCCTGAGCTTTGCCGATCCTGGTACAAACGAGAAGAAAAAGAAGAAGAAAAAATAATACACTGATGTTTTACTTCACACGTTTCTCTCACAGAATATGCTGGTATGATTGTCCTTCCATGTTGAAGGCAGTTAGCAGTTGCCATGTTCAGAACAGTTGCCATGTATTGAGAACACAGACAGACAGACAGACAGACAGACACACACACACACACACACACACACACACACACACACACACACACACACACACACACACACACACACACACACGGCAATGAATTGGTCTCTCAAGGCTTAATATCATGAAAAAGTCACACTGGGGAAGTAATCATGTTTTTCTCGTGTTTCAACAGGGGATGCACAAACACTCTGCCTTTATACACTGACGTCAAGTGAATTATTGCGGCTTCAGTACACAATATTAAACACAATGACGCTCTGACTCTATTTTATAGATTTCTCCGCTGTTAAATCATCTGTCCACGTTCTTTGCTGGGATTCGTCGCCCTCCTGTGACAAATGAATCCATTATATTCTTCAGGAGCTTCGCTGATGGTCCTAGGTGGTTTGAACAACTGCAGTGATTAATGGCAACATGAATTTTGCAGACACCCTCTACTGGCTTCAAATAGCAACTACTACAGCCTCAAATTCAAGTCATAACTCTCCTTTTGCTACGCTCACTTCTCCTTTATCCAACGCTGACCACCCAAATCTAAAACTTTGCATGTTTCCCTCGTTATCTCCGCATTACAGAAGATTATTCTCCATCCTCTAAAAATTAGGTCATCTGCAGCAACATATTAAATCATGATGGGGCCTCTCTGAATGTGAGGGTACAGTAGGGGAGAACAGGGTTATATGTCACACGAGTTGGTTGTCACAATCGTTATATCTCGGAACCAGAAGGCGCTGTCTGTGAAATTTTGGTATGTAAATATCCAGAATTGGGACCAGAGGTCACCTACATAGTCTTCTTTGGAGTTAGACTGCTGAATTTGAGGTGAGAGGACTGTTTGTGTTTTTCATGTCAAATTGATAATATTTAGCTCCTCAGTATTTTTCTTCTAGGCTTTTACACAATGGGTTTATAACAAAACACTTGTTACCCTAAAAAAGTGTGAAGGGTAAGCTATAGTTTAGATTGTTGTTAGCAAGCTTATTAGTTGTCAGATGGTTGTTGGCCTTGATGCTAGCAAGAAGTTCAAGTTGGGGTTGGTCGTCACACTTTTTGGGGGTGTGCTAGTCACATGTTATCCAAAGGCTGCAGCCAGAAAAGGAACCCGAAAACGAAGGAAAATGTCCAAATGTATCCTCACTGACACCCCAGAGAAGGAAAGAATAGAGCAGTAAAAGGCAGCTAACATGCAAAAGAAAAAAAGGGCAACAAAATCAAAACAACCCAGTGCATCCCAAACTAGACCAGCTGCCAAGGCTACTGCACCCCAGTGCACTCCACACCAGCTGGAGAAGAAGAAACAGTAAGTTATCTAGGCTGTTCCGCTTTCTTGCCTTCTTTTTAAGAATTTTCCCATTAAGATACCATTGTGACAAACAACCCCATAGTGTGTGACAACGTGACAATGTGTAAGGGTGTCTTTGATGATTAATTTCTTCTTTATTATAATAACTTAGAAAAAGTGAGGGGTACACATTTCAAGCCAACACATTAAGCCTCAATGTAATGTAGGAATGACTATTGAAAGATGTTTAGGTAATGAGCAATTCTCACGAGAGTAAAAAGTGTGCCTACTAGTCCCGGTCTCCCCTATTGCTCTGATGAATTAAGTAATTTGCACATAATATGAAACAACTGTATGATGTTGTACTGTTTTTTAAACATGGGGGGCGCTCGTGGTGTAGCGTTTAGAACGTCCCCCTAGAGGCTTTAACCTCATCGCAGCAGATCTGGTCCGAATCCGACCGGCGGTCAGTTCTCTGCATGTTCTACCCTTCTTCATTTCAATTATGTCTCTCCAAATGTACCCAATAAAAAGCGTAAAATCTTCAACAACAACAAAAAAAACCACTGTAAAAACAGAGTGGTTCTTTTGACAAACACGGTGCAAAAAGTTCAGAATTTGGGGTGATTTGTTTTAACACTGACTGCCAATTCAAGTATTTACATTGAGGGAGAAAGATGACAAATAGAATATCTTCAATAATCAATAGATGGGATAGAAGTTTCACAAAAACTGCAGAGGTTCCCATCTGCTTTTTCTCTTCTCCATCTTTGTTTTGATGGAAATAATCCATTTCAAACCCTTAATCTTTGAGAAGAAATGTGAGCAAATTCAATATCCAAGATTTAGCTAGCTGCTACAAAAATCACTTTTCACTTTGCAACGTCTACCCATTTGCTTGTCTTCACACCTTTCTGTCTGAATGATGGATGAAATTATATTTGGTAACAGACTTCTCACGGCACACAAATGCTTACTACAGGCAGACTTTTCCAAATAAATCCATGCGTTTAAACACAACAGTAACATAACTTAGATTAAAAAATGTACTCCGGCTTCATGTTATTTTCTTATGGATAAAGCTGTCTGTTGTACCATGGAGAAAGTAATGGAGACAGGGATTGCAAAGGGGGCATCAAACAACATGTAAACATTGGTTGTCAACTATATGCCAAATGCTGTATGTTAACCAGTTCAAAAAGAAGCACAATCGGCATGGTCAGTTAGTCTTCAAATCAAAACTCAGTTATTGCAATCAATCTGATATTATCATTAACAAAGTACCTTTTCAGATTTTGAGCCTGTTATCTGAGTGATGCCGAGATTCCTTATCGACCCGTGACAGCTGCAACTGTGACATTTGGTATGCCATTTCGCCGTGGTATGTCACTGCGCCCTATCGGGTTATGCCGCTAACTACATGGCATGCCCTTCTCTCGCACCAGGTCACAATGGTCACTATCGTTAGCCTAGCCAGTGGAGCCAGTCTTACTACTTGATAACTTGCCAATAGGCCAGGAAGAGGACGATTTATATTTCCAAATGTTAGGATTAGCCTTACGCTTGAAGGAAAAAACAGGGACATTGGCTAGGCTAATAAGGCTAGTTTTCAATCATTATTACATCGGCAGGGATTGGCAAAAATAATAAGTTAATTTACTGTCCATGGGGTAGTGTTGTGTAAATTTGATTGAATGGCATGCCATGTAGTGAGCAGCATAAACCGCTAGGCCGCAGTGACATAAGCCTTTGAAAATTCAACATACCATTCCTGACAGAAAGGTATGTCATGTATGCTAGTGAGCGACATAAACCGCTAGGTAGGGATGTTAGAACATATCGATACAAGTAAATACCGCGATACCTATCTTCGCGATACTGTATCAATACATAATTATACCATATACTATAAGTCCGCCTATGAATATTTTTCACTAATTAGTCAATCAAATTTCACTGTATCAACACCAAATTTCTCATGAATCCTCTGGGACAAAGATACACATGTCCATAAAAGATTAGTATGTTAGCTTTAAAAACATGGCCGCCATTGACCAAAACGTTTACGCAAGGGCAGAGTTTAGCAGCTAATTGGCCATAACACATTAACCATAGGTCCTATCATCATTAAACTTTCTGGATATGTGCAAAACAAGGATGGTAGCATTACAGATTAACCATAGGGGGCGCCACAAATGCGAAAACCTTAGCTCGGAAATGCAATGTTTGACAGGCCACGCCCCTTTCCCCCTAACTCTGATGGACTTGAAATCTACTACACTCGTACAGCTCCACAATAAAGCTCCACAATAAAGCCTCTTGGACCATAGGGGACAGCCATGATTTTTCTTCCCTAATTTGCATAAACTGAAATACAGTCATGGGACATTCACTTTATGGATTTCAAACCTATCATCACCAAATTGTGTACACATCCTTAGGGGACCATACATGTCTGTTTAAAGTTTTAGCGAGATAGCTCAAGAAAAATGGCCGCCTTTGACCAAAACGTCTTTACAAGGGCGGCCCTTTGCTGCTGATTTACCAAGTTGGCGGCCGTCAGATCGGCCCCACCTTGGGACTCGTCTTCAGAAGAACCGCGGCGCTGTTCGCAAGGCGTTTCCAGCTGGGTCGATGCAGGGCTGGCGGTCTGCGCTGGTGGGCCTGTACTTTTAAAATCTCCGCAAGATTTTCTAGTTCTTTTTTTTAATGATACAGAGCCAGGTAATTCCTTTGTTCAGATTGCACAAAAATTGTTTTATGTCAAATATTGCAGTGACCATGTATACTATTTATAACACTGTTTACAAATGTAATTTCTCATGTTTATCTTAGCCTTCCTGTATATGCAGGTTTGAGGTTTTCACTGAATGAGGCATATGTTTATTCCTCTGTTTAAACTGCACAATAAGTAGTAGGCTACTATGATGATTTAATAATAAATAAAGTTGAATCTATAACTGTGAAATACAAACGCAGGTCCAACTGTTCTGCATCTGATTGCTTGTAGATCTCTCCTGCATCCACACTATTCACTAGTCATATTTTAATGTAGTATTACCATGTAAACAGCTGGTCAATGATTGACTCCTTTATGATATTCTCTACTTACGACATTTGCAGCATGTCCGTCCTGGGAGAGGGATCCCTTACTCTGTCAACTCTCCCTGAGGTTTCACAATTTTTTAATCCCGATAAGGGTTTTTTACTGGGAATTTTTCTCAGTCGAGCTAAGGGTGTAAGGGCAGGGTGTCGTACTGTATGGAATGTAAAGCCCACTGAGGCAAATGTCTATTTGTGATATTGGGCTATACAAATAAACACTGATTTGATTTTGATTTGATCCCAATATATCCCAATATTTCGTATCGTTGCACCTGTATTGGGATGTCTGTCAAATCACAAGATTCTTGCCAATACACAGGGCGCAGTAACATGCCACGGCATATGAAATGGCATACCAGATTTCGCAGTGGCAGCTGCCACAGGTCGATAAGTGATCTAGGCGCTACTGTGTTATCTACTCCTAAAATTTGCTTCAAAAGCAGCTAGGTCACCTCAAAAAGGACAAGCATTTGTTTTTTTAAATGATGTTGTAAACCAAATATAAAAATAACCTACTTTTTGGAGGGAGTGTTTGGCAATTGACCCCATTCATCAAGACATAATAGATCACATTTTGTAGCTTGAGAGCATATTTTTCAAAAAGAAACGACAACTAAAAAAACAAAAAAAAACTCATGGCATTTGCTTGCCAGAGGCTCACTGTTGAAGTCCTCTTTGCAGTTTGAGAGTGTTAACCCTTTTTAAGGTTGAGTAGACCTGGCTGACAATGGACACTCTTGACACACGTCCTGAAAGTATATTCGGTGCACACACACGACACATTGATGTGAAAAAGTATAGAAGATGGACTAACAAAAGATAAAACTATTTGGGAAGAGTAATAATGGTAAAAATAGCTTTTGATTAAATAATTTAAGAGATTGAGAATCAGATAAATTATATATGGTCATAGCCTGAATTGCATTACATAATTGATGCACACAGTCGTACATTATGTACCAACTGTCAACATGTGAAATGTGTTTAAAATAATAATACAAGTGTTTTTCTCAAACCACTTAAGGGCAAAGAGGAGGGTGATGCGCGTGGGACAATGCGGGTGTCATGGCTGGACTGGCATGAATCATGTATGTCTCAATTTCTCTTTTCTTTTTTAATCTGAAACACATTTTAACTGTCGGAGAAAGTGTTGGGATGCCTTCAAGGTTTCCACTCCCAAAGGGTCAAATTAAAAGAAGAAAAAAAATAGAATGTCAAATGTCAGTGCACATAACAAATGCCTCGTGAAACTACTAGGAACCGCAGAGAAATAGTGTGGAGAGTGGGCTTGTTCTATTTTTTTTTCAAGGACTATAAGCTTTCCCTGATGCTTTTTAAAACACCGAAAATGTATGGTCATGATGAGTCATTTTGCACTTTAATTGCAGTGATTGCCTTTGTGTTGCAACAGTCAGAGAGAGAGAGGGGGGGGGGGGAAAGCAGTGGCACAGCATGAAAATGCATGACTTGGACCAATTGAATGCAGTGTCACCTGGGCGCATTTGTCAGACCTCGAGGTGGGATGCTATGAATGCAACTCACTTTTGGATGCAATGGAATGCATGCAGTAAGCTCTAGGAGAAAATTGAGTTTCAATAGGGGCTGAGTCTGAGGTGCAGTAAAAAAACACTCATCTGATGAAGAACTCCCAAGTCACATTTCCTTTCTAATATTCTCAGGTTACGTTTTATCATGAAAAATATGTCAAACATCCATTTTTATTATTGTTATTTTAGTGGTTTTTAGTTTTGAAATAAAATTAAACCCTGTGGAACACATCCATACTTTTTAATATGAGCCTGGATCGGGTCATGTTTGATTTCAAAAAAGTTGGATGGCAATGTTTCAGTCTCAGACTGAAAGGACAGGTTAGAGGCTTATTACTTAAATTATGAACACAAATTATGACCACAAATGATTCCCCGAATTTCTAATTTTAGCCTGTTTATTACTTTAATTTACGCTATTTGCCGACATAAAAGTTGCATATTCCGAAAAAGCAATTTTGTGAAAACTGTAGTGAGAAAGGATCCTCATGGGGAGACGCAATGTTAATGTTTTCACTAAAAGATCAGGGCAGTATTTGTAAATCCTGTATAGGCTACTTTCTAAATTAATTAATTGTTTGGTCTTTAATTGGCGTGAAAATAAATAATCCAGAGTCTGAGGAGACATCTTTAAATTACTTGATTTGTATGAGTGACAGTCCAGACCAGAAAGATATTCAGTTTAGCATCATGTTACACTAAAGAAAAGCAGCAACAATAAAGATGCTGGAACCACTGAATGTTTTGGAACTTTAAATTGATGAACGTTTATGTTTATGAAAAAGTGTAATTTTTCCCTGGAACATTCTATGTTTCCCGAAAGGTAGGCTACTAAAACAAAGTTTAATCTGCTTTACCATAATCATATAACCATTCTTAATATTACATAGTCTTTATACATACATTACCTCATCACGATGCATCTTGTTGACTCTCTTTCACTTGCGTCCTAAACAAATCCACGCACTGCTGGCAAGCACTTGCACTTGAGTCATGGAAACACTAACGCTTTTGTCCAAAGGTGCTGCTAGAATCAACAAAAACTGAAAGTCCTTCATAGTCTTTTTAAATAATGATAATGACCATTTTCTGTATAGATTGATTAATCGAGTCAGCTATAAAGGACCAAGGCTATATTCAACTGAGCCCACTGTGATAACATGTGGTTGAAAGCTCTGAACAAAAAAAGATCAAGTGGAGCTTTAGTTGAGATTTGGAGGAATCAGATTTGTTATATTATACGATTCTGATAAATGTATGTAACTCATTGCTTTTTCTGACCTGTTCACACAAGTATGATGGGTCAATTGCAGAAAGATTTCTGGAGTGTGCCTCATTAAATTCAAGGGCCATCCAGTTGTGTCACCTGACAGACCATAGCAGAGAAAAACAAAAGTGGAACTTTTTAGGTTAATTGCACTTGATCAGCTGGAATACAGCCAGGTCTGGAGTATCATTAACACAGTAGGGTTTTTTTTCTCTTTTTTCCAGTTTGTAGGTAGAGGTATTGCAGCCTGCGGGATCGTTCAAGGATCGCCCACGAGGCTGTGGGATGGGGAGGGGGCTTTGAAAAGGTAGGTATTTTGGAGAGGAAGCAGATGGCCCACATTAAAAAGCAAAGGGCCCTTGTGACTGTCTTCACTGGCCCTGCAGAGAACCCAGTAATTAAATGAGAAATTTAATCAGATTCCTCAAATTAAATGTCCAGCTGGATAGTTCTGCAAGAACACCACTAACTACACATTTACCTAAGGGAGTGTCAGTGGTGGATGCACAACTCTCCAATCAGTGCACACTCGTAGGCCACATGCTGTTCCAGGTGATGATTACTGCTAAAGTATTCCATTCACAGTTCTGCCAGCAGGAGGCAAAGGGACATCACTGTGGGGCCACAGGAGGGTCATTTTAATAATGGGGCCTGAGAGGAAGCAAGAAAACACTGCAAATGACAGGATGCGGCTTGGAATCAGTGGATCTAGCAGGGAAACTATTGTATCCCTTCTGTTGTTTTGAACAAGTCACTCAATCCACGGATGCTTCTGAAACATGTCCGACTCTATGGTAGCCAACTATTATAACATTGTTTCATTATGTTTGACGCAACATGTTTGATCATGCAAAATAAAAAAAGGGGGGAAAAAGAAAAAGAGGGAGCCCAATCCAGCCCGGACTCGGTGGCTTGAGCATGTGACATAAGCCACTGGTTTCTGGGGAGTCTTCCTTATCACAGCAGCAGCGTAGACTAGGGAGACCAGCCTCCGAGTCATTTTGCATTCAGCAAATCCCAAGAACCCGCCTCCCCTCCCCTCCGCTGTTCCCGTCCCTCTCACACGCAGCCTAGAGTGTCCGGTAGGATGGGAGCAGGAGCCAGATATCCATGCATGCCTGACCGCTAGTCTACTTCCTGGATGGAAGAATGGGACATTTCCAACACCACTTTTCCTCGCATTCTGCATTGCCCTTCGTCACGCCGACGCGGCGGATAATCGCTTAATAACGACCACGTGTGATCGATAATACTCGATCACTTTTCCCCACCCTCGCCTGTAGTTAAAAGACAACGATTGATCGCCGATTGACCCCTCCACACTTCGGGAATGTCGCTATCTGGAAGCCCGCTACAGGCACCATGGAGTCCGAGAGATCTTCAACTGTTTTTGCACGGCGGTAGTGTGCGCAGCGTTGTGTTCCTCGAAGCCGAAAGCAGCTCGGACTGGAGGCGAACAAATTCGTCTTTTTAAAAGAGAAGAAAGAAGAACAGTGACTGTCGCCTTACCGCTAAGCATTTCTTTGATGCTCTGCCTTCGTGGCTGCTGTGCCAACTTCGTTTTCAGCTTCGCTCGTTGTGATTTTCCCCCGCGAATACGAGAAAAGACTGAGAAACTTTGTCACCCGTTGCCTTCTTGTTACTCTCGATGAGTAGTCTAACATGCGGAGACTACGGGAACCGAGTTACTGGTGGATTTTATCCTTAATGTTTGTAACCTTGCCAAAACCAGACTGTCATCCTGGTAAGTACTTGGGGTTAGCTATCATGTTATGTAGCAGGGGCAGCGAGTGTCCACGGTGTTGAATTGGTCTTTTATAACCAGAGGCGGGGAGAAAGCGAGTTTCTGGTTGTCGAAATAAGAAATGTCTTATTTTCTCAGTTAAAGCGTTTAGACAGTAACAGGGCCAGTACGAGTTTGACGTCCAATGGGTTACGTTAACGCAGAACGTTTAGCCTCCTGATTTGTGTGCATGTTATTGATTAGGCAGCGGGACTATGGCGCAAACTACACCCCGCTCCTTTATTTTTACCGTTAGGTTCAATATATAGCCTAGGTAGCTTCTGTTCCCACAACTCCTCTTTGACCCTGTGTTTTTATTTTTGGAACGTTAGCTATACACGCACGGGCACGGGCTCCAGAATTCATCAAGCTCAGGAAATGTATCCGCTTTGACATTCACGTAGGCACGAGGACTTAATTGAGTTAGTATTTATATAGGCTACTTTTATCAACTGTGAAAAAGAGGAGGATTTCGCTGTTAGTTAAGCCTGAATGTTTTGCGCTGTTTTTAAGGTGTCCCAAGTTGTTTTACATGCTTACTTTAGTTGTGGTTGTGCTTTGTGTTGAGGTATAGTCTAATCAACAGGGTTTGCACGCTGTCATTTGCGTAGGTAGGAAGCAGGATGAGTACTTAGCGCTGTTGCCTCGCGGATGGATGTGCATCGATGTAGGCTATGGGGGGTGATTCATACCAGCGGAGCACCTTTTGTGATTCCCGGAGTAGGCTATTGTGATTAGGCCTATTACTGTTAATTGACTGGAATTTTTTACCCATAACATTCTATGCCACAGTAAATAATTAGTTTATATTTGTGATTCTTTTTGTATACATTTTTAAATGTAATTACATATTCAGGTGTCACATTGGGTGACCAGCAGACCCATGTTAAGGAGGGACAACCTGCCCTGGAGAAGAGGCACAGAGAACGTTTTTTTAAAGTGTTTAAATTTAAAACCTATTTAATCCAAAACATAAACAATAAATACATCTAAATGTGATTATTTGAGCAGAAGCCTTGTGATCGCTTGACAGCTTATTGGTTCTGGGCAGCTTGTGTATCTGACCGGACTGCACAGCAGATGCATAGGCCTAGGCCTACATCATGAGGGTGAGATGTGAAGTGGCAGGTAATAGTACATAGTAGCCTACAGAGATGAGCGGGCTCCAGCAAACCCTTCTGGTTGATGACGATCAGTTAACAAACTATGGGTATTAGGATTTTATTGTCTTTTTAACACAGTCAGGCCTACCAAATAAAATGTTCTTCAAACTCCTCCGATGCTTATAAAATACACATTACATTTTGGTTTTGAAAAAATAATCTCAAATAGGCCTTTGACATTCCATTCTCTTTATAGTGAAAAACGACCAAACAATCGTAAAAAGAACCAAACATTTCTGTGAAGGGTCCACTATATTTGTTTATTCGAGATTAGAAGAAAAGTTGCATACTACTGTAAACAAAATATTTTACACAAAAATAAACTTGTAAGAGCTCTCAGGTGGAAAAAAAAGGTTATGGCCAGACCTGTTTCTATGAATATTTTTGTAATTTTTGCTCTGCAAATTCTTATCACTTATAAGCCAACATACACGCTAATGATGTGAGTAAGTGCACCCCAAATATATCAAGTATTTTCTTCTGCGGTCCACCAATCAGCCTGTATAGAGAAGCAGTAGTGATGTAACACAGGAGAAGGGTTCATCTCTGAATCAACCCCCTCCTCCCCCAAATCCCCCAGTTTCATGAATCAGTCTTGCAGCAATATATATATTTTTGACTAGCAGCCCTGAGCCCTCCAAACCTATCCTGGAAATCCAGACCTAGAACGATGTAGGAGCGGCACCAACGCATGCATTTCAAAACGATGCACGCAATTGCATAGAACTACGACAAATCAGAGCAATGAACAAGGTGACTTGCTAATGAAAGATTTGGGTGCCGTCTTCATATCCATGTCAATAAGTGTCAAGGCCAAAGCCGTTTTAAACACAAATATATCCGCAGCCATCTTTTTTATTTACTATTACAACTTTGACGGCGCATGCGCAGCACTACACTGTCGTCATCCGGTTACGCCTGCCCTTATCAGATAGTACAATTTGATTGGTGACTCAGAATTTTCAAACATACCCAATGAGCTCCGATGGTTCGTGCCCAGAGTAAGCTGCAGAGCAAATAGAAATTTGCTAGCGGCGAGTCTGGATTTCCAGGGTACTCCAAGCCCCTTATACAGCGGAGTTTTCTCATGTGGCATGTCTCACCAGACCTTTGACACACACAGCAATCCAAGCTGACTGACGGACCAGCAATAAGGTGGTGGAGCATAAATCCAATTTAACTAGTAGTACACTGTCGTTACGTTATTTTTTTCATCTACCGGATGACCTCAATCTTTATGAACTAAGCTGGTGCTTAAAATAAGGATTAGAAATGTTTTCTTAAATCAGTGCATACCAGATTTAAAGGAGTTGCTGATACATAAGATGTGTACAATTTGAGAAAGTTATTGTGAAAAACCTGTTTTTCAGTTTATGAAAATGTTTTTCAGAGGCTTTTTTGTAGAGCACCCTCGTTTAGCTCTGTTGTCATGGCTAGAAGCAGAGCTTGTCATTAATTATACAAAATTCTCCTGATTGCATCACTTAAAGGCCTACTTCACCGGTTTGAATATGAAGGTGTATTGAATTCTGAGATTCTATGTAGTATAAATGTACAAAAAAAAATTAAAATCGGTTCATCCTAGCCTGAGAAAAGGCAGAAAGAGTGTTTTTTTTAACCCTATATTTCTCTTTCTCGTGACATCACAGAAAGAGAAATATAGGGTTAAAAAAACACTCTTTCTGCCTTTTCTCAGGCTAGGATGAACCGATTTAATTTTTTTTTGCACATTTATACTACATAGGATCTCAGAATTCAATACACCTTCATATTCAAATCGGTGGGAAGTAGGCCTTTAAGTAATGAGGAAAGTATTGCATGTTATGTGAATATGCTCGGCCATACAACAAAGGATTTAGGTGTAAAAGCCTTGTGATACAGCTGGGGAACGTTTGGTAGCATAGGCGATGGGACCTATATGAACAGGAGTTTGAAAAAAAAAAAATAACAATCACTTGTATCACTACTTCATAATTGTATCGTAGGGATATTCTTTTTCAAATCGCACCATCACTGTCAATTTCAAATAGGATATTAGCAGACAAACACGTTAATGCTATTAATGAGGTCCTGCTGTGCCAGCAGGATGCCAGCTGTCTGGACATCACTGATGTTGGCAACAGCATCATTATCATGAAGGTCCTTTGCCACCTTCTCTGGATAATTGGCTGAATATCTAAAAACTATCTTTCTCATGGTTTCAAAAATAGCTCCAGTAGCATATGCTTGGACTCGATCATGGATGGGCCCATCACACTGTTGTCTGTTGTTCCTCCACCAGCTTGCCTGTACTACCCACTAAATGCTCCGATGGGGAAACGTTGCAACTGTAATCACTTTTCACTCCTGAGCAGATAATTTGCTGTTTATCCTCTTTGCTAGTTGGGCTCATCCTTTGCTTATTGCTTCCAAATGTAATGACTAACTTATCTATCGGTCTTAATTAGACTGGATAGATTCACTTTTGACAACAATGCAGTTTTGTTTTAACTATGATGGATTTTCAACTAGACTGTTGACTTGAGGCTGTCGTCCTGTTTTGGAGAACATATGTGACTTAGTGTGTTGTTCATATTGTAACCATATTATGTAATATGGTGGTTAAACGGTGACTAATGTTACAGTAAGTTAGTTTCCTCCATAGATTGTAGTTACTAAACTAAACGTTTTGTTTATGCTTCAACACAGTTTTAAAAAATACATGCAATTATGTTAAATGCAGCCCATTGAAAGAACCTTTGAGGTAAATAAAAGCAATATTTTTTTAGGGCAGAGAAAGCAGTTTGCAAAATTAGACTACCTTTCACACACACTTGATTCATTTAAGGTTTGAAATGATTTATGTGAAGAGTAAATATTTTTTCAGAATATTCTATCCGATGGGAAGTGCTATTTAAAAATATTTTTTCTTCATAATTTACCTGCCGTAACCAGGGTAAGTGTAAGAAAATATTTGCAACCTTGTGTTCCTTTCAGAATTCATAATTCATTCCTTCACTTTTTCAAAACATATTTTATTTCTGATGTTTGGCTCTGACTCTGAGGCTGTTCACCCTGGAAATGTTTATTCATGTATTAAGCTCTTTAAAAAAGGCAAACTTGTTTACCTATGTTTCCATGCTATGTGCTCTGACATTTCATACATCTCAATCACTGTCAATGTATGATTACTTGGTCATTGCATAAGAAGTTGAAGTGCTTCAGGGTTGGGTAGTATTATAGAAGAAAAGTGTGTACGATGTTGTAAATCAGTAAAACTCTGGAATGCTTTGATTAAGTTAGACAACTTCAAAATTCTGTGGATTTATTTAACTTAGTATTTATTTGGCTGTGTTCAGAATCAGGTTGGATCAGTCAGAAGACAGAAGCACATACAAATCAAATATTCACCTAATTTCTTTCCCTGCAATACCTTTTGAGTAGTATTTGTTTTTTAATATGTTACATTTACAATGTAACATTTCTAACTTTGTAAAAAAGAAGAAAAATGTCCAGTGTGAACAGCGAACATTTTGGCGGTATTTTGCTCGAAGATGCCAATACGCACTAAAGAAATAAACAACCGTTTGTTCGAATACAAAAATATAACAGAGACTGACCTTACATTTGTGCAATTTTGTTTGCTATGTGCAGGTACAAATATGCAGACGGTACAAAAACAATTAATGAAAACTTCTACTGTGTCAGACACTAAATACAAATAATGGACCATACACTTAACATGTTTATGCATTTCGATGGGGGGTGTTGTGCGATTATTGTGGACAATAGGCCTACTGTGATGCGATGTACTATAATTCATTAATGGTTATTATTAGCCTACTTGCTTGATTTCTTTTTAAATACAGAGGTTATTAGTCGATTTGGAACATATATTTCCCAATTTAAAACATAAAAATAAAGCAGCATTGAAAATTCAGAAAATAAATATTGTAGGCCTACAGTACACCATGCTGTTTTACAAATAACTACAAATACAAATAGTTGAAATAAGAAATACAATGTGTTTTCCCCCTAAAATGACTGAATGCATTTCTCCAAAGGTCAAAAACAGTAACAGTGTGGAACTTCTGTAAACTTACTGAAATGTGCCTGCATGGGCCATCACTCTCATTCATTCATTAGACTTTTCTCTGCGCTGTCTGAGCTAATAGATAGGTTGTGTTGCCACGGTGATGTGGAGTCTTAAACTTTCCTAGCTTTGCACAGCTCTTCTTTCTGTTCAGCGTCCCTGAATTCTAAATCTCCCCATAGGGCAGCGCTGCATTTATTTTCGCCACCAGTTCAATGTCGGCTTGCTCCTGCTTGTTTACTCTTCCACTTGCATGCAGTAGCAAAGCCACACACACACACACACACACACACACACACACACACACTAGGGGTCGACTGATATGGTTTTTTCAGGGCCGATACCGATTATCGGTAGTCAAGGGGGCCGATAACCGATATTTGGAGCCGATAGTAAACATTTTGAATAATACAAACTCCAACACTTCATTTAAATTTAAATGCCTTTAAGAATAGTTTAATAAACACAACAGCTTATCAGATTTGCAACATAACACAATTTAAACAAATAAATGGCTCCCTAAAATGTTCCTGAACTCGTTGTGATTTACTAACCGGTTACACGTGTACCCTTGCACACCCCTAACTGGGATATTTATCACAATTTCGGGAGAGACTGCTGCCTTAACTTACCTCGAAACAAAACCAGACAGTGAGAAAAAGTTACTGTTTCTCCTCTCCGCCGTGTGTGTGTGTATGTGAGCACTGTGCAGGTAACTGTTTCTCTTCTTTTTGTTGTTGTTTTTGTCTTGTCTCTGACAGCTTGTCTTGTCCCAAACGTGTTCATGTAGTCTTGTCCCACACACAATGGTGTTTTTGTCATGTCTCGCACTGTTTTGTCATGTACGGCAAAAAAATAAAAATAAATGGCCGATGCCGATATGCGTCAAAATGCTGAATATCGGCGCCGATAATCGGCGATATTTTGCCAACATGAAGTGTGTGTCCTTGTAGCCTTACAAACACATTCTTCGTCTTTTCTTCCTCATAGAGTATTTGCCAATTATTTTGATTCCTACATTGGATACATTTGGATACTAGCTATCAATCATTGTCATCCCTGCCTTTGTGGTTGCATTGCTGTTGATCAGTGAAATAGTGTGGGACCAGTGGTAGGATGTGTGTCATGTTACCTGCATGCAAACAAAACAGGAAGCCCCTCGTAAAAAAAAACCTCTACTAGTGGTCAGAAACTCAACAGGGTACCTGTTACCACCTACTGGATCAAAGTACTTGACATCTGACCAAAGGCTGATCCACATCAGGGCAAACATGCACATACAACTAAAAATATAACCAACCGCCATCGCCCTGTTTCTTCTTGGTCATCAGTCTTATGTTATCCATAATTACAGTACAGGAGAATCAATACCTACTAATATTTTATGCATTTGTTACATCTGTAATCATCAGCCGAACATTGAAAAGGGGAATGGTTGACCCCTCGTGTCCACGGCCGCATCGATTTCCAGTTGTGCCATGGCTGTCACATCTCCTTTGTGATTTAAAAAGTGGAGCATTTTTGAGCTGCCTGTTCAGCAAGTTGTCTGGGGTTTCTTTTCTGACTTATTTCACATGCATAGTACGTGCTTGCAGCTCATGTATGAATGATCAATGTGGTTACGATGACTTTGTACCTGTTTTTCACTGCTTTTAATGACTGTACTGCAGCATGACGTCTTACATTTATTCACTGAGTATATGCCTGATTAGTGTATGTTAGCAGACGGTAACCAAGAAAAGCCTACCATCCTAGGCATAGGATAGGTCAAAGGTGCTTTGAAGAACTTTTATCATGTAACAGCAAACAAGACCATCAGAGCAAAGAATGCTATTTTTATGTAGTTCATCTCAGGGGTTTTCAAAGTGTGAGAGAGTGAGCCCCCCCTCAGAGAACAAATTTCAGCGGAGCCCCCCCCCCCCCCCCCCAATTAATTCTTTCTAAATCCCTTTGTGTTTTGAAAGATCTTTGAATTATTTTACAAATTTAAACATATTTTTGAAACATTCTAAAAAAATATATATTTTTTAATACATTTTAGCATCTTAATCCAGTGTTTTAATCCTGCTTTCTTTAAGCATGGATAGTAGTGACTGAGGGTGCAGCGGAGTGAGAAAGATAGGCAGACAGACTTGCCCAAATTATTGACTAGTTAAATGTCATTCACACACCCAGTGTTTTTTCGCTAGAGCCTCCAATGTCCTGATGGAGGAAAATAGTAGGGGTGTCTTTAAGAAGGTGCATTTCACCTTCTTAAAGTGAAATGCATGAATCTGGTGCACTTTGAGAGGATCATTAAGAGGCTAAATATGAGGAATTGTGTGTGAACAAATAATTTGGAGACACTGGGTCTGATGAATTAGAAGCTATTGAAGAAAGACACATGGATTTTCCATAAAAATAATAATTTAAAATAAAAAAAATTATGCAGGGTCCTCTGGGTTGGGCTTGGTGCTCTTTTTCTTTAACGACACCTATTTCTCTGTAATATAATGAATGCATTTAAATGCAGTGAGAGGAACGAAGCAGAAGAACTCTTGTCCAGCTATGCCGTGATTTTTCACATATTCATCCGCGCCCCCCCCCCTGCCATAACCCCGCAAACCACTGGTTTATCTTAATGCCCTTGTCATGGGTATGCTCACCCAGGAACATTAGCTGGCTTAGTAAAATTACATATTTAATAAACTTAATTTTTGCTATTATGTACGTAAAGAACTAGTAAATAACAAAACAATCCTCAATATATGCTCAGTACATTATGTGAGTTCACAAAATTAAGTTTCACACTGTAAGCTGGTCTGGCAGAAATGGCTCGGGTGTGTATGAATAGATAGCAAGTGACGGTCCGTTCACACATCTGGTGCACGTGGGGACACTGACAGCCTATCGTTTTCCTGGAGGCCGCAACTGAGCGTTCAGGACCAGCGGGCAACACGGAGGTCGTCCCGTCTGGGAGATGCAGCCATTAATAATGCAGTGGAATATTTCAGTTAATATGAGCACAACATTCCGAGAACAATCGCTTATTTTTTATTTTTTATGATGATTGTAGTAATTTGACATTAATTGTGATTAAACTGTTTTATTTGTGTAACTTATGGTAATCAAGGCAATCAGTCATCACTTCATTACTTGGTGTGTATGGTTGAGTTCACCCGCTCTTTCAGCCAAGACACTCCAAGCTGGTCACAGTAGCATTTTAATCATTTAGAGTGACTCACAGCCACTTCACTCCAAATCATTTTCACTCGGTGCTAGCAACATTCAACCCAAAACGCACTCGCATGCGCACACCACACACACACACACACACACACACACAAACACAAACACACAACACACAACGCACACGCACCAAAAAAGATTTCGACCAGGCTGGTTGAAACAACAGAGGGAAAATGCTGCTGAGGAAACTAGTGTATTTATTTCCTGTGCTTCATGACAATAGTGATTAATGTCCAGGCAATAAGGCACTGTCACTGAAGGACATATACTGCTGCACTCAAGGACTTGGCCATATCAATAAATGTCCTGTGTCCTTCAGTCACCACGTCCTCTTTCCCCTTAAACACTCTTGCGGCGATGTGATACTGTGTCAGCCTAACTTACAGCTGAACAGTCAGTCAACGCTACCCTGTGGACAGCAGACACAATGGACACTTCTGGCTCCTTTTTTCCCTTCTTTCGTCTACTGATTTGTGTTATTGTCGGTCAACAGAGCATGTGTTTGCTTTGTTCTCATTGTGTTTTTTTGGTGGGCTACACATTCAAGATTGTCTTTTTCAGAGGCTTGGGAAAAACAAAATTGAAAGTAGGCTATCCCATCCACCAGGCTTATTTTCCTGTCGTGAATTATGGCGACAATCATTGAAGATATAGGATTAGGCCGTGCGTGTTTTATCAAGCTCAAGGGGCTCCGCAGAATGCAAAATAAGCCGGATGAAAAGGATTTGTTGCATGTGATGAATGGAATTTTAACCATTGCATAAATTATACTCGTTATTTTGAGCAGCTGTATGAACTATACCTGTGTCTTCGAGCACATGACAATGATATTGTACTTTGGTTACAATGCATTTAGGTCACTTTTAGTTCAAAATGTAGTCACCACAGTCTTGTTTACAAGAAAGGATTCAGAATCAGTACCCAGCTCTTGAAATAAGTCACTTTATAGCATCACTGTCAGGACAGACAAGTGTTCTGTTTAAAATTAAGCAGCAGCAAAATGCTTAAATGAAATTTTAAATTAAAGCAATGGAAACCTGACACTCCTGACCTCCTGCACATTAATACCCTAGGGTATTGTGCAACTGGCAGCTTAAACTGTATTCTATTCTATATTCCTTTTCTGCGGTCTGCATTTAAATATTGACGTTTTAATTGTGTAAAAGATTTATTTAAATATTGGATTTTTAAAGGTCAAGTTAAAATATCTGATAAACTATGCAAATATGAACACCCATTTTTTAAAATGGTCCCTATGATTTGGTTTATAAAGAGTTGTGAACAACATATACTGAACAGTTGAAAGAAAAACCTGATCGATCTGACTACTATGTAATAGCAACTCTGTTTCTCGAGCACTGCAATCATATCTTTGGACTTTCTGTTCTCCAATTTCCTGTTCTATAAGATTATTTGGCATATGTGCAAGCACAGACATAGAAACTGGCTTACATCAGCCAGTTTTCCTTACATATAAATTGGTATGAAATGAGAACTGAAATATAGAAAATTCATTCACCTACAACAATGCTGGAATACAAACTTTGTGTTATAATGCAGCTGTGTTTTTGAAGTACAAAAGATATAGAGTTTAGTTTGGCTGTTTAGATAATTTCACAAAACTAATTTAGTCCTTTCAGATTGGATTGTTGGGAGAGAGCACACTATTGCATCCCAGTGCTGTTTAATCAGCCTTTACCTTTTTAAAATGTGTGTTTAAAGGTCACATATTATGCAAAATGCATTTTTTAAATGTGTTCTAACATATCCATGGGGCCATGGTGTGCCTAGAGACTGCCAAAATATCAAAAAAATAACAATCTCTTCTTTTCTCACTGTCCCCCTTTCTGAAACCCCCACCCCTCCCCCCCAATATACTCCAGTCAGAATTCTCGCCGACTATTACGTAATAGTCGGCACAGCCACATCCCCATATTTTCTTTATATGTCCATGCTTCCGATGCTTCCCCCCCACATTAGTAACCAGAAATTTCCACCGTGCAGTAGTCTATGATAACCCCCCCCCCCCCCCCCATTTCTTATTGGTCCACGGCCCCGAGATCCCGTGCCCGAGATCCCATGAGATCCTCTTGAAAATTTTCTGAGCGACAGCCATGTTGCTTTCCCCGCTAAGCGACAAGATGCCCATAGCCTACAGCCTGAATGTTACATACACCAACACAGAATGCGTTTGCTCATACTCCACTAATTTATCTTAACCACAGCAGTCTATGCCTCGTTTTTAATAACACAACGGATAGGAAGCTACTTGTGGGTTTTTGCAAACAGTGAAACTGAAAGAATGAATGCTTGTCC